>NC_053038.3:250405229-251655229 GCF_002575655.3 Aegilops tauschii subsp. strangulata
TATACATATTCCTTTGACTATGAGATTATGCAACTCCCGGATACCGGAGGAATACCTTGTGTGTGATCAAATGTCACAACGTAATTGGGCGATTATAAAGATGCTCTACAGGTATCTCCGAAGGTGTTTGTTGGGTTGGCATAGATCAAGATTAGGATTTGTCACTCCGAGTATCGGAGAGGTATCTCTGGGCCCTCTCGGTAATGCACACCATTCTCTCCGCGTTCTGGTTTACCCCCTTGGCATTGGGGTTTCATCTCCATGGCAGTTCAGGCTTCCATTGCTCTTGGTTTTGACTTTTCTAATGGGATGGGTCTCTCGCAAGAGATCTGGCGATCCATGAGGTGCACGGTGCACCCCAATGATGGCTATGGTCATATCATCATGGTGGTTTCTTTTGCAAGGCATAATTTTTTCCTGACTAAGGAGAATATTACCCTAGCTCTTGAGGCGGCGATGTGTGGATATTGTTCTTCATTAATGGTATCATGTTTACGTGATCGTATTTTCTCCTTTCATGCCTCATGCAAAGAGGTTGGTTTTTTCATCTTGCATCAACACAACCATGTCTACCCTCAATTCAAGTGTCACTTTCACCTTTGGGGTCATGGAGGACCGGATTGGACTAAGGTGTTTAGATCTTGGCAAATTGAAAGCAATGATGAATGGATTCTAGTTAGTCCTTCTAAGCGCAGGGCATGTCTAGGCCTAGCTGCCATGCTGCATGCCCCTGCTAAATCATCTTTGTGTTCTAAGGATGTTAATCATCCTCGAAGAGTTTGTGCTTTGCTACATTTCTTAATTATGATGCATGCAAAGGATATCGTTATAATGCTACTGCTGAAGACATTCTCACAGTTCAGAAAGATGCAGATTACAATCTAGATCCCCAAGAGTTGATAGTTTCAAATAGCAGTTCATTAGCTCATGAGCATGGTGCACATGTTGATTGCTCGCCACCGGTGGCCTCCTTGCCGGCGACGGAGTTGGGCCTACAGTTTGGATCTGTTTCGCCACCTACCCGCCCTTCTCAGGATACAGTTTCTAATAATAACGATAGGATAATCTTCTCGACAGATATTGTTGCTACCACGTTGCCTTCTATGGCTTCTTTGAAAAACCCTCTAATCCTCTCGGATTATGACTCTGATGGTGATGGGCTTTGATCTACCCCTCCTAATGCTTTATTGGGCCCTGAGGCCCCAGGCAGCCCGGCCCAATCGCCATGAAAGTCTCGTGTGGAAATCATTCGTGATTTGCAAGGTTTAGATGAACTGGTCGAAGAGATGGCGGCACAGGTTTGGGACTGTCCATGTTGTTTTAGCATGGGGCATACCTTAGAACGGTGCATGAACGAAGTCCGGTGTCATCGGTGTTTCCGGCTCGGTCACGTTAAAAAAGGTTGCACAAGGTCACCTCCCAATTTAAAGATTTGGGTTCCCAAACGTAGCAGCCCAGCTACCAATCTCAAGTCTCGCGCCTTCAAGCATACCCTGGAACCTTCGTGCTCCCAAACAGTGCAAAGATCCCCTGCAAAAAACCCTGCCCCCTCTGCTCTGCCGCCTGGTTATTCCACCCCTCCATCGTCAAGCCGCTCGCCTCCAGGTAGCTCTTCTCCGCCACCTCCGCCATCGTCCATGGCAAACTATGAGCTTGATCTGCGCAGCTTTTTGTCGGCGGGTCACGATATTGTGGATGTCGGTCCGCAGCGGCTGCTGCGCACGTTCTACACACCGGCTCGCTCCCCTCCCCATCGCCATGAATCTTACATGGTGGGAATTGTTGAGTCGATACCACAGTCGGAGGATGTGCCTCTTCTCCGTCAGCAGGTCAGAGATTTCATCATCGATGAGTTACAGCTACCAATTTTATCCTCTCAGACTTGGTTCCAAGGTATGGGACTGTATCAGATGCAAGACCCAGTTATTCGTAGTGCACTAGTTAATCATGCACCCTGGCCGCTTGGTTTAGATCAGCATGGGGAGGAGATTTTTGTTAGATTCATTAACCATGATGATGGAGAGGGTTTCCGAGCTCTGCAAGGTCATAGAACTGGTTGGCTCACGTTTATTGGTGTCCCCTTGGATTATCACAATGAGGAGATTCTTTCTGAGGTTGTGGGTACTTTCGGCCAATTTCATTATTGGAACCATGAAGATGACCGTCTAGTTCATTCCTTGGCACATGGAGGCGTACCTTGCGAAGGTGCAAAAGATGGAGAAGCAGTTCCTGGGCCTGGACTTGTAGCATGTGCCCCGTGGCACCAACAAAGAAGCTGACGACATCACAAGAAGGGCATCCAGGCGGCAGCCCCAAGAGCCTGGCGTCTTCGAGGAGCGGCTCTTCAAGCCATCAGCAACACCACCACTTTCGAGAACAGCTCAGCCTCGGGAGGAGCTCCCGCAGCCGCCTGCCACAGGAGCCCCAGCCTGTGGCCCGACCTCAGGAGCGTGCCTCCTCTTGGCGCTCGAGCCCCAAGAGGGATGCTGGACGAAGGAATTCAAGGAATACCTAATGCAAGGGGCGCTGCAGGAGAAGGAGGAGGACGCAAAGCGCGTGGCCCGGCAAGCCACGACACACTGCATCCGGGACGGTGAGTTGTACAGGAAGCAACCAAATGACGTTTCGCTACGTTGCATCTCCAGAGACAAGGGCAAGGAGTTGCTATCTGACATACACGGAGGGGACTGCGGGCACCACTCGTCATCACGGACCCTCGTCGGCAAGGCATTCCGCAGCGGGTTCTACTGGCCCACGGCGCTCAACGACACAGCCGAGCTGGTGAAGATCTATGAAGCCTGCCAGTTCCACGCCAAGCAGATCCATCAGCCGGCTCAGGGCCTCCAGACCATCCTACTCACATGGTCGTTCGCGGTCTGGGGGCTGGATATCATGGGCCCGTTCCCTCGAGCGCCTGGGGGCTACCGCTACCTCTACGTTGCCATTGACAAGTTCAGCAAGTGGGCGGAGGTGGAAGCCGTCCGCACCATCCCAGCTGGTTCCGCGGTCAAGTTTATTAAGGGTCTCGTGAGCCGCTTTGGGGTCCCCAACCGCATCATCACTGATAACGGTTCACAGTTCACCAGTAATCTCTTCAAAACATACTGTGCTAACCTTGGAATGCAGATCTGCTGCGCTTCAGTGGCGCACCCCAGGAGCAATAGTCAGGCCGAACGCGCCAACGCGGAGGTCCTGAGGGGCCTCAAGACCAGGACTTTCAAGAAGAAGCTGGAGGCCTGCGTCAGGGGCTGGTACGAGGAGCTCCAGTCCGTGCCGTGGTCCATCCGCACCACCACCACCAAGCCGACGGGCGAGACCCCGTTCTTCCTCGTCTACAGAGCAGAAGCAGTCCTCCCTCACGAGGTCAAGCATTGCTCCACACGGGTCCTGGCGTTTGATGAAATGCAACACGACGCCACACGGGGGATGGACCTCGTGCTGGGGGAGGAACGACGCCGCGAAGCTGTGCTACGGGCAGCAAGGTATCAGCAGGCGCTGCGGCGATACCACTGCCGCAACATCCGCTCCAGGACGCTCGAGGCGGGTGACCTCGTCCTGAGGCGTGTCCTCTCTAGGGAGGGGCTGCACAAGCTCTCACCCATGTGGGAGGGCCCGTTCAGGGTCGTCCATGTCTCCAGGCCTGGCGCCGCATGCTTGGAAATGCAGGACGGGGTGCCCATCTAGAACGCTTGGAACATCCAGCACCTCTGGAAGTTCTACCAATAAAGCAAGGCCCAACGCCTGTGAAGAAAGGTGTAACACCCCGCATGTAACTTGCCATATTCGTAACTCCGACTCTTGCCATTTCCGGCTATGTGATATGTTTTTCCCTCCGTTGTCGGGTTTTGTCTTTCGTTTTGTATTTTGTCATGTCATGCATTTTCATATCATGTCATCATGTGCATTGCATTCGCATACGTGTCCGTCTCTTGCATCCGAGCATTTTCCCCGTTGTCCGTTTTCCAATCCGGCGCTCCTATCTCCTCCGGTGCACCCCTCTTGTTTTCTTTCGTGTGCGTGTGTCAAACTTTCTCGGAATGGACCGAGGCTTGTCAAGTGGTCTTAATATACCAGCCGGAGACTACCGGTCAAGTTTCGTTCCATTCGGAGGTCTTTGGTACTCCATCGGTTAACCGGGCCTCCGCAATGTCCATTTGAGTGTCCAGCAAAAACCCCTCCAAAACCAGCCCAAAACCCACCAAACTCTCTTCCATGCTCTAGGTCGTTCGATCACGATCGTGTGGGCGAAAACCGCACCTCATTTGGAGCATCCTAGCTCCCTCTACCTATTTATATGTGGGCATCCCGAAAAACGAAATCACAGACGAACCCTAGAGTTTTTCCCACCGCGCCGCCGGACGCGTCCGTCCGCGCCGGACGACGTCCGACCGCCCCGCCGCCGGCCCGCGAAGCCCGCAGCGGGCCCGCCCGAGCCCGCCGCCGCCTCCTCCGCGCCCGCGCGCGCCCGCCTCCGCGCCTGCCCCGCCGCCGCCGCCTCCGGCCCCGCCGCCGCCGCCTCCGGCCCCGCCGCCGCCGCCCGCCGCCGGCCGACTCCACCGCCGCCGCCGCGCCTTGCGCCTCCGGCCGCCGCCCGCAGGCCCGCCGGCGCCGCCCCGCCGGCGACCGCCGCCCCCAGGTCCCCTCCTCCTCCGGCGTCGGCCGCCACCGCCGTCTCCTCCTCTCCCGCCGGCGACGAGCTCCTGGAGCTCGGGCTCGATCCAGATCTGTGAGCCCCATTGACTTTCTCGCGACCTCATTTTTCCAAGTCCTGGAAATTCCCAGCAAGTGCTCCTGTTCCCGATGCTATAACTCTGTGCATATAGCTCCGATTTGCACGTGTAATATATCAAATTGTTCGTCTCATGATGCTCTTCATTTTGTTCAATTGCACCACGTTCATTAGTGGTCATCTTGATTCCCAAATCTTCGTTGGAAGAGGGCTAGTTGCTGTTAATCTCTGGTTCTTATCAGAACTTGGAGATTTTGTCATTTTTGTATCATTTAATCTGTGCATCTTTTGAGCATGACCTCTACATGTGTTTTGAAGTATGCCATACCATCTTTCCAGTGGTATAGTCCATGTATTTTTGTGATCTCTGTGGTGACTAGCACAAGCATGCAAAGTAGGCCCCGTAATATTTCTAATTTCAGGGACTTAGTGATTTCTGTGTCTTTGTCTGCTGTAATTTTGTTGCCATGCAAACTTGATGCTAAAGAGAGATCCATTCATATTTTGGAGATGTTGAGTAAGGAGGTTTTGTAGCTATAGTTGTAATTGATCCATTCCTGCAATTGTTTGGATTTTAGAGTATCATAGCATGACTCAATCGTGCTCTACTTTTGCTATAAAATATTTCTGGCAGATTCTTAACATGATATGTATTTTTGCCAAGCTTATTGTAGTTGATCCATAAATGCTATGCAATTGTCCTTGCCATGGTTAGCTTCATAATCATGCCATCTTGCTGTAGGTATGCTTGGTTTGTCATGCGTTGCTCTGTAGTGAGTGCATCAAGCTCACAAAGAGACCTACATATTAATATTTCTGCCATGCTCTGTTTTCTGCTAAGTCTGAAACCTGATAACGAAACTTGCTATGGTTACATGCTTGCCATCATATCTTCTGGTCCTTTTTGGCTTATGGTCAGTAAGAGACTTTTGTCATGTGCATTTATTAGAACACTACCATGCCTTGCTTTGCTATGTTAAGTTCCTGTAGCATGTTGATTTCATGCTCTGAACATTGCTACCTGATGCTGATTTCTGCCATGTCCAGTTTTTCACTGTCTGTGAACCTGTAATCTTTTGCACTTTTTCCATGCTTGTTTGAGCTTGATATGTTGTGAACTAGCCGTAGCTCAGTGTTCATCTTTTGTCAAGCATCTCCTGTAGATTATTGTCATATGCTTTGTTGCTATGTTGGGGTGCTGTAGGATTGTTACTTATTGTATTTTAAGTGCTATCTTGTTGTTTATCGCAGATTAGTGTCATTCTTGTTTTGCTTGCCATTTGCAAACCGTGCATCCGATTCCGCTGATCTTTATATCGTTTTCGACCGAAATCATCTCATCTTTCCAGTGGCATTCTTGGTTTGCCAAGTTACTGTCATGTTCATCATTTTCCTTCCGGAGCACGCATACGCATCGCATATCACATCTTGCATATCATACATGTCTTGCATCATGTTGCTTGCGCATTTCTCGTTGTTGATTGTGGTTCCGTTTGTTTGTGTTCTTGTCTTGGGTAGAGCCGAGAGACGAGTTCGTGAACGAGGAACCTGTCGAGTACGCTTACGAGGATCAAGCTTTCGACAACTCTGAGAACCTTGCAGGCAAGATGACCACCCCTCGAAATCACTTATATCTTTGCTATGTTAGTTGTTCGCTCTATTGCCATGCTCGCTACCTATCACTTGCTATATCATGTCTCCTATTTCAGCCATGTCAGCCCCTAACCATCCTTTCCTAGCAAACCGTTGTTTGGCTATGTTACCGCTTTTGCTCAGCCTCTCTTATAGCGTTGCTAGTTGCAGGTGAAGTTGAAGTTTGTTCCATGTCAGAACATGGACATGTTGGGATATCACAATATCTCTTATTTAATTAATGCATCTATATATTTTGGTAAAGGGTGGAAGGCTCGGCCTTATGCCTGGTGTTTTGTTCCACTCTTGCCGTCCTAGTCACTGTTATACCGGGATTATGTTCCTTGAGTTTGCGTTCCTTACGCGGTCGGGTGATTTATGGGAACCCCTTGACAGTTCGCCTTGAATAAAATTCCTCCAGCAAGGCCCAACCTTGGTTTTATCATTTGCGACCTATACCTTTTTCCCCGGGTTTTCTAGAGCCCGAGGGTCATCTTTATTTTAAACCCCCAGGCCAGTGTTCCTCTGAGTGCTGGTCCAAACTAGAGCCACTTGCAGCGCCACCTTGGGGAAACTCGAGGATTGGTTTTAGCTGTACGTAGTGTTCATCCGGTGTGCCCTGAGAACGAGATATGTGCAGCTCCTATCGGGATTTGTCGGCACATTCGGGCGGCTTTGCTGGTCTTGTTTTACCATTGTCGAGATGTCTTGTAAACCGGGATTCCGAGACTGATCGGGTCTTTCCGGGAGAAGGTTTATCCTTCGTTGACCGTGAGAGCTTATGATGGGCTAAGTTGGGACACCCCTGCAGGGTATTATCTTTCGAAAGTCGCGCCCGCGGTTATGAGGCAGATGGGAATTTGTTAATGTCCGGTTGTAGATAACTTGTCACTTGACCCAATTAAAATACACCAAGTGCGTGTGTAACCGTGATGGTCTCTTCTCGGCGGAGTCCGGGAAGTGAACACGGTCTGTGTTATGTATTACGTAAGTAGGTGTTCAGGACCTCTTCTAGGTCATTGCTAGATGACGTCCGCTCCATTGCTTCTCTTCTCGCTCTCATTTGCGCAAGTTAGCCACCATACATGCTTTTGCCGCTGCAGCTCCACCTCTTTGCACCTCCTTGTCCTATAAGCTTAAATAGTCTTGATCTCGTGGGTGTGAGATTGCTGAGTCCCCGTGACTCACAGATACTTCCAAAAACAGTTGCAGGTGTCGACGATGCCAGTGCAGATGATGGCGTCGATCTCAAGTGGGAGTTCGACGAGGAACGTGGTCGTTACTATGTGTCTTTTCCTGATGATCAGTAGTGGAGCCCAGTTAGGACGATCGGGGATCTAGCAATTGGGGTTGTCTTATTTTCATCTGGTTTTTGACCGTAGTCGGTCTATATGATTGTATTTTGGATGATGTATGATGATATTTATGTATTGTGTGAAGTGGCGATTGTAAGCCAACTCTCTATCCCATTCTTGTTCATTACATGGGATTGTGTGAAGATGACCCTTCTTCCGACAAAACCACTATGCGGTTATGCCTCTAAGTCGTGCCTCGACACGTGGGAGATATAGCCACATCGTGGGCGTTTCAAAAGGCCTAGTGCCTGTGAAGAAGGCCCAGTGCCTGTGAAGATGGCCGCCCGTGACACTCTCACGTAATAATGAGTGGGGTTGTACACGCCCCGGAGTCTCAGGAGTGCCGCCCTCGGGTCTCGGGGGCTCCCTCCCACTTCTTAGTGGTAGCACTTAGTTCCGCGCTGGTGAGAAGACTTGAAGACTAGACTAGGTGCCGGACGCGGCTTTTCATTTGCTTTCCGTAGTTGGCTCTCCTTCTTTTAATCGAAGTCTGCTTCTGGTGTTCCTTGCTGATTTGGTTCCGTCGCCTTTTGCCGCAATTTCTGACTCTAGTTAACCTGTGTTCTCTCTCTCGCATACCTCGCGAGGGGGCTAGGCAGGTGCCGTCGCAAGCGTTTTTCCTTCTCTCTACCTTCCGTGTGCTTTCTCGCGAGGCACCCTCGCTTGAGCCCACAAGCTGGCGTATCTCTCCTAATCCGTGCCCCTCGGGTACCGCGATATGAAGCGCTGGGTCAAGGCTTGGGTGAACGATAAGTCTCCTAGCGGGCTTCCTAACGAATCTTTTGCAGTTACTGAGCGGCCACTAAGTCAAGACAGGCATGAGGAAACAAGTGCCTCGTGAAGAGGAGGCTACCCCGAACGCGCCAAGCTAAGTTATCTCTGCATAGAATAACGACACAGCACGGAAACAACAAACATAGCATAATGATTGAGGAATCATAGTTCGATACACGCCCCTCCGGGGCCCATACTGGTTTCATTTTTGATGCGGGAAGGAAAGGAAGAACAAAACAAAAGCGGCACTTGCCCCTACAGTAGTCCACGGGGGCAGGCCCTTGGTGACGTCCCGAGCTAAACCGGACCCCTCCTTGCGCTTCACGGAGGCACGGCGACGAGACGACCCGCTACCACCTTCTAAGCGAACGCGGCGGTTGGTCGTAGCCGCCACTGCTGGAGCTATCGCCGAGAGAAGAGCCACCATAGCTGGACGAGGCGTGGCCGGTACCTAGGGCGGGTTCGCCCTCGTCCTCGCCGCGGCCGTCGCCGAGGCCGTGCACCTCCTCGCCGTCGTTCACCTCGGGGCAGCACCCTCACATAGAGGGTCGCGTCACCGTCATACTTGAAGTAGAGGGTGCACCGCCTGGCCCGGCCGCGCGCGCGGGCAAACGTCTGCCAACCGCGAGCCAGGGCTATGTTGCCCGCGGCGGAGACTGTCGGTGTCAAAACCGGCGGATCTCAGGTAGGGGGTCCCGAACTGTGCGTCTAAGGCGCATGATAACAGGAGGCGGTGGACACGATGTTTACCCAGGTTCGGGCCCTCTCGATGGAGGTAATACCCTACTTCCTGCTTGATTGATCTTGATGATATGAGTATTACAAGAGTTGATCTACCACAAGATCGTAGAGGCTAAACCCAAGAAGCTAGCCTATGGTATGATTGTTGTTGTCCTACGGACTAAACCCTCCAGTTTATATAGACACCGGAGGGGGCTAGGGTTACACAGAGTCGGTTACAAGGGAGGAGATCTACATATCCGTATTGCCAAGCTTGCCTTCCATGCCAAGGAGAGTCCCATCCGGACACGGGACGAAGTCTTCAATCTTGTATCTTCATAGTCCAACAGTCCGGCCAAAGGATATAGTCCGGCTGTCCGAGGGCCCCCTAAACCATAGAAGATTTTAAACACAAGGATAGTGTCCGGCTCTGCAAAACAAATTCCACATACCACCGTAGAGAGAATAATATTTCCACAAATCTAATCAGCTGACAGCTTTTCTAAACATGATGTTCTGCCGTGATTTGGTCATGACGAACCATTTTTCTGAGCCTGCCACTGCACGTGTTGCGAGGCAGTTTTGTTGGCACGTCTTGTCGAAGCAGAGATCGTGTCCCTCTTTTCACGGGATTCTCATCAATACGGGTGTGGGTAACCCAACCGTGCCATCAATTACGGCGCTTGGGGAATAAGCGGTTTTACTAGGCAAGTGGGGAGGCGCAGAATACCTGCTGCCTTTATAAGGGGATAAGGACTCCGATTCGCACCCACGCTTTCTTCTTCTCGATCCATTCCCCTCCGCCCAAGCTCCAGCGCCCAAGCGTTCATCTTCTCTGCCCACAAAGGCCTTCCGAAAATGTCCGGATCCGGAGCAGGAGGCAAATGGATGGCCTCTACCGTCTAGGAGAAGGATATCAAAAAGCTTCGGGAGGCCGGGTATCTGGCCAAGAAAATCAGCCACCGTCTCCCAACGGTGGGACTGATCATCCCTACTCTGGAACCCCACGAGAGGGTTGTATTCCTCCCTCACTTTGTCCGCGGGCTAGGGTTTCCCCTCCACCCGTTCATTCGTGGCATCATGTATTACTATGGGATTGATCTTCACGATCTGTCCCCTAATTCCTTCCTTAACATCTCGACATTCATTGTCGTGTGCGAGGCTTTTCTCCACATCTCTCCACACTTCGGCTTATGGATGAAGATTTTTAATGTGAAGCCCAAGGTAGTGGGCGGCGAGCACGCCGAGTACGGGGGCGCTATGGTGAGCAAGATGCCCAACGTCATATGGCCAACAGGCATCTTTAACGATTCTGTCAAGGAGTGGCAACAGTAGTGGTTTTATATCACTGAGCCGCGCAGCACTGAATGGGCCGCTACTCCCAAGTTTTGATCCGGTGCCCCCCTGCGGCTTACATCCTGGGTCAAGAAGGGCCTGAACTGGTCCTTGTCCGACGAACTGTCGGTGCTCCAGACGCGCGTTAAAGATATGGGAGAGAAGAACATTGAACTTATCAATGTAGTCCAGGTGATGTTAGTTCGCCGGATCCTGCCTTGTCAACACCGGACTTGCAATCTATGGGAATTCGATCCGGCCAAGCACCAAACCCTGCAAGAGCTTTTCGGCTCCTCGCACAAGGACATCTGGAAGGTGCTTTTCAAGTCCAGCAAATCATGGCCGGACTCCGCCGAAGACCGCGGGTACCAACTGTCCCGCCCTGCAAGTTCGGTAAGTCATCGTACTTTTTATCCACATAACCCAAGGGAAGCGCCTAAAATGTTTGCCACAACTCTCCTAGGGCTGGACGAAGAAGGCGGAGCGGATCCATTGTCCGGCCCCGCTGCCTGAAGAACTAGCCGTCCCACTTCTGACGAAGATGCTGGTCCCGGCGCCTTACAAGGTGCCGAAGAAGACGGCCGAGAAGGAGGCCAAAAAGACCCGGGGCGGCCTTCGTCGCCGCGGCACTTCGGACACAATATCGAAGGCTCTGATGCCCGTTCCGCCTCCGAAGAGGACGAGGAGGAGGAGGAAGATGAATCCCCCGCGGGAGGAAGAAAGAAGAGGACGGCCTCCGTACACTTGGAGGCCGAGTCGCCCAAAAGGGGAAAAGCTCCTCTTCTGGAGGAGTCCACTGCCGCCACCGACAGCGGCCCGGCATGGGATCCCAGGCCCAGCCCCTGGAGAATTCGTGCATATATTGAATCTGAGTACGTTTATGTGTCCAGACTCATCATGGCATAATATTTTAACCTGAGCCATTTTTTTGGTAGTCCGGCAAGGTCCCGTACAAAACAATCCTCATAAGAGGATTCGCTGAGCTCGGATGCTATGGAGAGTGGGACGCCCCCGAAGGCCCCTTCCTTTGAACCGGCGAATACCACCGAGGCTTCGTCCCAGAGGGACCCCGGCCAAGGAGGAGAGGAAAAAGACCGTGAAGGCGGTGCCTGGAGGTCAAATTTCAGGAGCCGGACACATGGAGGAGAAAATTCCCATGGGAGCTGACGGCGGGGGCCATCTGGAATTCGGCTGCCAGCCGGATACATTCCGGTGACCAATACAGCTCCAGAATCAGCCAGGCAGCCTCTCTCAGCTGGAGGGGACATGCCTGTTCCACCGGCAACCTCTGTCCAACCAGAGGTGTCGGATGCTTTGTTGGTGGCGCTGAAGAGCGCCTCCATCGTCGATGAACACCGTGCCCTTATGGGTGCGGTGATTGAGAAGATTCAGTCTGCTGAGAGTGGATTGAATGGAGCCTGTATCAGCCTTATAAAAGGTTTTGAGGTATGTTTTATGAGGTTTCGATGAGTGTCATGGTATGGATAGTGGCCCTTGATACACTGTTCGGTGAAAGAAAGAACCAGACAGAAGATCAAATTTATGTTCGCAGGAAGACTCATTGAATGACATCTATTTCTCTTCTGTTATAAGAAAGCGTCTGTAGTGGCTGCTGCCTCTCATACTGCGGAGATCTCCGGACTGAATCAAAGTCTGGAGCGGGCCAAAGAAGAACTTGGCCAGTTGAAAATGCAGCTGGGAGATAAACAAGGTATACGCAAGTCTTGTGTAACGCCCACAATGCGGCTATATCTCCCACGTGTCGGGGCACGACTTAGAGGCATAACCGCATAGTGGTTTTGTCGCAAGAAGGGTCATCTTCACACAATCCCATGTAATGAACAAGAATGGGATAAAGAGTGGGCTTACAATCGCCACTTCACACAATACATAAATATCATCATACATCATCCAAAATACAATCATATAGACCGACTACGGTCAAAAACCAGATGAAAATAAGACAACCCCAAATGCTAGATCCCCGATCGTCCCAACTAGGCTCCACTACTGATCATCAGGAAAAGACACATAGTAACGACCACGTTCCTCGTCGAACTCCCACTTGAGATCGACGCCATCATCTGCACTGGCATCGTCGGCACCTGCAACTGTTTTTGGAAGTATCTGTGAGTCACGGGGACTCAGCAATCTCACACCCGCGAGATCAAGACTATTTAAGCTTGTAGGACAACGAGGTGCAAAGAGGTGAAGCAGCAGCGGCAAAAGCATATATGGTGGCTAACTTACGCAAATGAGAGCGAGAAGAGAAGCAACGGAACGGACGTCATCTAGCAATGACCAAGAAGAGGTCCTGAACACCTACTTACGTCATACATAACACAGACCGTGTTCACTTCCCGGACTCCGCCGAGAAGAGACCATCACGGCTACACACGCACTTGGTGTATTTTAATTGGGGTCAAGTGACAAGTTATCTACAACCGGTCATTAACAAATTCCCATCTGCCTCATAACCGCGGGCACGGCTTTCGAAAGATAATACCCTGCAGGGGTGTCCCAACTTAGCCCATCATAAGCTCTCACGGTCAACGAAGGATAAACCTTCTCCCGGAAAACCCGATCAGTCTCGGAATCCCGGTTTACAAGACATCTCGACAATGGTAAAACAAGACCAGCAAAGCCTCCCGAATGTGCCGATAAATCCCGATAGGAGCTGCACATATCTCGTTCTCAGGGCACACCGGATTGTCCAAGCTTCTGATAGGCCAGTCCAGAGTTGCCCCTAGTGGCCACCGGCGACTGACAGTTTGGACCAATACTCAGAGGAGCACTGGCCCGGGGGTTTAAAAATAATGATGACCCTCGGGCTCTAGAAAACCCGGGGGAAAAAGGTATAGGTCGCAAATGGTAAAACCAAGGTTGGACCTTGCTGGAGGAGTTTTATTCAAGGCGAACTGTCAAGGGGGTCCCATAAATCACCCGACCGCGTAAGGAACGCAAACTCAAGGAACATAATCCCGGTATAACAGTAACTAGGGCGGCAAGAGTGGAACAAAACACCAGGCATAAGGCCGAGCCTTCCACCCTTTACCAAACTATATAGATGCATTAATTAAATAAGAGATTTTGTGATATCCCAACATATCCATGTTCCGACGAGGAACAAACTTCAACTTCACCTGCAACTAGCAACGCTATAAGAGGGGCTGAGCAAAAGCGGTAACATAGCCAAACAACGGTTTGCTAGGAAAGGATGGTTAGGGCTGACATGGCTGAAATAGGAGACATGATATAGCAAGTGATAGGCAGCGAGCATGGCAATAGAGCGAACAACTAGCATAGCAAAGATAGAAGTGATTTCGAGGGGTGGTCATCTTGCCTGCAAGATTCTCAGAGTTGTCGAAAGCTTGATCCTCGTAAGCCTACTCGACAGGTTCCTCGTTCACGAACTCGTCTCCCGGCTCTACCCAAGACAAGAACACAAACAAACGGAACCACAATCAACAACGAGAAATGCGCAAGCAACATGATGCAAGACATGTATGATATGCAAGATGTGATATGCGATGCGTATGCGTGCTCCGGAAGGAAAATGATGAACATGACAGTAACTTGGCAAACCAAGCATGCCACTAGAAAGATGAGATGATTTCGGTCGAAAACGATATAAAGATCACCGGAATCGGATGCACGGTTTGCAAATGGCAAGCAAAACAAGAATGACACTAATCTGCGATAAACAGCAAGATAGCACCTAAAATGCAGCAAGTAGCAATGTAAAAGCACTCCAACATAGCAAAAAAGCACATGGCAGTAATCTACAGGAGATGCTTGACAAAAGATGAACACTGAGCTACGGCTAGTTCACAACATATCAAGCTCAAACAAGCATGGCAAAAGTGCAAAAGATTACAGGTTCACAGACTTAGTGAAAAACTGGACATGGAAGAAATCATCATCAGGTAGCAATGTTCAGAGCATGAAATCAACATGCTACATGAACTTAACATAGCAAAGCAAGGCATGGTAGTGTTCTACTAAATGCACTTGACAAAAGTCCCTTACTGACTATAAGCCAAAAAGGACCAGAAGATATGCTGGCAAGCATGTAAACATAGCAAGTTTCGTTATCAGGTTTCAGACTTGGCAGAAAAACAGAGCATGGCAGAAATATTAATATGTAGACCTCTTTGTGAGCTTGATGCACTCACTACAGAGCAATGCATGAAAAACCAAGCATACCTACAGCAGGATGTAATATTTATGAAGCTATCCATGGCAAGATCAATTGCATAGCATGTATGGATCAACTACAATAAGCTTGGCAAAAATGCAGATCAGGTTAAAAATCTGCCAGAAATATTTTATAGCAAAAGTAGAGCAAGATTGAGTCATGCTATAATACTCCAAAATTGCAAACAATTGCAGGAATGGATCGAGTACAAATATAGCTACAAAACATCCTTACTGAACATCTCCAAAATATGCATGGATCTCTCTGTAGCATCAAGTTTACATGGCAACAAAATTACAGCAGACTAGGAGTTGGAGAAATCAGTCCCTGAAATCAGAAATATTACGGGGCCTACTTTGCATGCTTGTGCTAGTCACCACAGGGATCACAAAAATACATGGACTACACCACTGGAAATATGGCATGGCATACTTCAAAACACATGTAGAGCTCATGCCCAAAAGATGCACAGAATAAATGATACAAAAATGACAAATCTCCAAGTTCTGATAAGAACCAGAGATTAACAGCAACTAGCCCTCTTCCAACGAAGCTTTCAGCATCACTATGACCTCTAATGAACATGGTGCAATTGAACAAAATGAAGAGCATCACGAGGCGAACAATTTGACATATTATACGCGCGAATCGGAGCTACATGCACAAAGTTATCGCATCTCGAACAGGAGCATATACTGAGAAAATTCTGGGACTTGGGAAAAAAACGAGCGTGGGAAGTCAACGGGGAGGAATTACCAGATCGGATCGGGCTGTTGGAGCTCGGGCTCGCTCGCCGGAGGAGAAGAAGGGCCGGCGGTCGGCGGTCGCCGGCGGAGGAGGAGGGGACCCGGGGCGGCGGTCGCCGGCGGCGGGGCCCGGAGGGGAGGCCGGCGGCGGGCGGCGGCGGAGCCGCGTCGGGCGGCGGCGGAGGCGGCTGGACCGGCCGGTGGCGGCGGCGGCGGCCGGCCGGCGGAGGAGGCGCGGCGGCGCGGGAACCCGGGCGGCGGACGCGGGCACGGGGCCCGAGGGGGCGGCGGCGGGAGGAGGCGGGCCGGAGGGCCGGCGATGGGCCTGCGGGCCGGCGGCGCGGTGGAGAGGCCGGCGGGACACGTGTCGCGCTCTGACTGGTCGGGGCGCGGCGGCGGACGTTGTCCGGCGGCGGCTGGACGCGTCCGCCTGCGGTGAGGGGAAAATTAGGGTTTCGTCTGAGATTTCGTTTTTCGGGATGCCCACATATAAATAGGTAGAGGGAGCTAGGAGACTCCAAATGAGGTGCGGTTTTCGCCCACACGATCGTGATCGAACGACCTAGAGCATGGAAGAGAGTTTGGTGGGTTTTGGGCTGGTTTTGGAGGGGGTTTTGCTGGACACTCAAATGGACTTTGCGGATGCCCGGTTAACCGTTGGAGTACCAAACGACCTCCGAATGGAACGAAACTTGACCGGTAGTCTCCGGGCGGTATATTAAGAGCACTTGACAAGTCTCGGTCCATTCCGAGAAAGTTTGACACACGCACACGAAAGAAAACTAGAGGGGTGCACCGGAGGAGATAGGAGCGCCGGATTGAAAAACGGACAACGGGGAAAATGCTCGGATGCATGAGACGAACACGTATGCGAATGCAATGCACATGATGACATGATATGAAAATGCATGACATGGCAAAATACAAAACGAAAGACAAAACCCGACAACGGAGGGAAAAACATATCACATAGCCGGAAATGGCAAGAGTCGGAGATACAAATATGGCAAGTTACATGCGGGGTGTTACATCTTGTTCGCGTTTATTGCGAATGAATTTTCAGTATGATGAAATATGTTTCTTGATTTGCGCTAGGGATGATGAACGAAGTCGAGGCACTTAAGAAGGCTGTGGCCGAGGCCGAGAAAAAGGCAACCACAAACAAGCCTCTTCGTGAGAAGCACGAGGCCAGGGTTATTAAAGCTGAGCAGGAGCTGCAAGAGGCCGTGAAGAAATGCGAGACCTTGGAGCAGAGTTTAACGGAGAAAGAATCCGAACTCACCAAGGCGCTTCAGGCCATGAGCGAAGCCCGGGGGGAAACCCAAAGCGCCCTGCAGGGGATCCAAGAGGCGAGGAAGATCGCGGCGGGTAAGGCTTTTTCCATGTAATTTTGAATTCGGATTTCTCAGGGGTATTTGCCGAGCTGCCCCGCAGCATATCGGATGCCGCCCAATTCTACCGAGCCGAAGAAAGGAACACTATGGATAAGCTCTTTTGGACGCAGTATTTGGCACCGAATTATCCGGTGCCCTTTGTCGATCAACTGAAACAGCTGATCGAACTGCATAAGGCGGCGGAACTAGCCATGAATGAGATGATTATCCGGCTATGGCCCGCTGAGCCGATTCCATGCAGCTACTTCGGGCTCGTGAAGCGGCTTGTGAGTGCCTACCCTCAACTTGATGTCATCAAGCGGTCTGTCTGTATAGAGGGTGCGCGAATGGCCTTCGCCCGCACAAAGGTGCACTGGGGGAAGATGGATGCTGAAAAGCTGATGACCGAAGGACCGCCAGAGGGCAAGGAGCACCGCAAGCCCGAATTATATTATGAGAGTGTCCTGAAAGGATCCTACCTTGCAGCGGAGCTATGCAACAAGGACATTATATTTCCATGAGTGCAAATCATGTTGTACTTTGTAATGTCTGAACAAGGTCATTTATATTATTTATTGCCTGTTATATTAAAGTTTATCCTCCTGCGCGGCCGTTTTATATATTAATCCTGAGAGTTGGCCAGTCGCCGGCTTCTGCCCCCATGTCAGAAGTACGGGGGTGTTCGGGATAGACCTGATCACTCTTTATCCCAGTTTTGGGTCCTTCGAAGGAGGTGCTCAGCCCAATGAACCAGGCAATCGGACTATAGGGCTTTATCGCTCTCACTTACCCATAGGAGCTTTAGGAAGGTAGGCGCAGCCCCTGGTGTTCGGAAGACCGCACGAGGGGCTCTATAAGCACCTGATCGGAAGAAAAACCCGATCCATCGCATGCTGCATTGGTTATGGCATCATGCGGGAGAAATCCTTAAAGATTTTACAACCTCTCGAACAGCTGACCAACTCTCGCCGTATCATGACAGTCAGTTTTCGGCTTTCTCTACTGAGGTGCTCGTCCGGAAGAACCGGGACACAATCGCAGTAGTTCTCGCAGTGCTACTTTAGCCGATATAGCAGAACGTAAGGTACCAAAACGTGGGAGCCAGGCAAACCCAACTATTGACCCAAGACATGACTCGGAGCCAATGCATATAATGCTATAGGTTCGGGGTGCCGAACTTCCGTGAAGGTGTTCGGACTTTATTGCCGTATTATGGGTAAAACGAAGCCCCTGGCATATTTGAAGGCATATCGTGGTGTACGGATGCCGCTTGACAAGAGAATTTTAATAAGAAATAACAGCAGATAAGCGTCATATGAATCCATATGTTGTATTTGAATAGTACGTTGATGCGTATAAGTACAAGTAATGTGATAAAAAGGAAATATGACTGTGGAACCTGCTGAGACCAGGGGGAAGAAGTTGTGTGCGGATCCGGAGTATAGTCAGATGGTCATCGCGGGGAATGTCTAAGGATTCCCTTGCGCGTTCGAGCTGCCTCCATATCGACCGTCCTGGTCGGCGCAAAGGTGAACCTGCGAAGGAAATGTAATAAATGTTTGCGTGCCGGAGAGCAGTTGAGCCGCTTAGTGTGGCCTGTCCTGGCCTTCGCCGGAGTGTTTAATTGAGCTCTGGACGAGCCGGGCTATCCTTCCCCGAAGTAGTTCGGAGTCCTTTGACGGTGTCCGGGAGCCTGGCCGTTGACTCGAGGTTCGGCTGCAAGGTGCTGCTCGTTGCTTCTAATGTTAAGGCAGCGGTGTACTCGTTGATGCCAAAGTAAAGTTTGTCCTTGCCATTAACCGTGATGATGCCACGTGGACCGGGCATTTTGAGCTTATGGTAGGCAAAATGTGGCACCGCATTGAATCGAGCAAACGCGGTTCGTCCGAGCAGTGCCTGATAATCACTGCGGAAGGGGACGATTTCGAAGATTAACTCTTTGGTACGGGAATTGTCGGGTGATCCGAAGACTACCTCAAGGGCGATGGAGCCTGTACAACTGGCTTCCCCACCTGGTATAATGCCTCTGAAAGTGGCTTTAGTAGGTTTGATCACCGAATGATCGATGCCCATCTTGCGCCCTGTGTCCTAGTAAAGCATGTTTAAACTGCTGCCTCCGTCCATAAGGACTCGTGTGAGGTGGAACCCGTTGATTATTGGGTCAAGGATTAGTGCGGCTGGGTTGCCCTGATTAGCGTTAGCCGGACGATCCGCGCGGTTGAAGGTGACCGACCCTAGTTTATATTGTGGGACGACTAGCTCCGTTAAGTCGGCATCCCTAAGGGTGCGTATCCAGTCCGGGTTGGGAATTTGGGTGGTCTTTACCACGTTCACCGTTTGGATTTGCGGGGGAAATTTCTTTTGCCCTCCTGTGTTAGGTGATCTGGGCTCTTCGTCGCCATCATCGCTTTGAGACCCCCTTCTTTGTTTTTGGTGCCTGCCCTGCCGGCTTGTTTGAAGACCCAGCATTCTCTATTGGTATGGATGGCTGGCGTCCCAGGGGTGCCATGAATTTGGCATTGGCGATCGAGTATGCGGTCCAGACTGGATGGACCCGAATTGTTGTTTTTGAGTGGCCCTTTCCGCTGACCGGACTTTGAGCCACTAAACCTGGCATTAACTGCCATATCTTCGGCGTTTTCACCATATTTGCGGCGCTTGAGTTTTTTGCGTCGTGGTTTGCCGTTGCTATCCCTGGCCTCTAATGTGCCAGGTTTGCTTGCTGTGTTGTTACTACGAGCCAACCAGCTATCTTCGCCCGCGCAAAAGCGGGTCATAAGTGTCATGAGGGCTGCCATGGATTTTTGCTTCTCTTGGCCGAGCTGCCGGGCGAGCCACTCATCACGGATGTTATGCTTAAATGCCGCTAAGGCCTTTGCATCCGGACAATCGACAATTTGGTTCTTCTTAGTTAGGAACTGGGTCGAGAATTTCCTGGCCGATTCCCCTGGCTGCTGAGTTATATGACTTAAATCGTCAGCATCCGGCGGTCGCACATAAGTGCCCTGGAAATTGTCTAGGAATGCATCTGCCAGGCTCTCCCAACTTCCGATGGAGTTTGCCGGCAAGCTATTCAGCCCTTTGAGTTTTAGCGGGAGATACTTGATGGCGTGTAGATCATCCCCGCGGGCCATGTGAATGTGGAGGAAGAAGTCTTCTGTCCATACCGCGGGGTCTATAGTACTATCATATGATTCAATGGTTACGGGTTTAAACCCTTCTGGGAATTCATGATCCATTACTTCATCAGTGAAGCATAGGGGGTGTACGGCACCTCTGTGTCGGGCTATGTCGCGACGCAGATCATACGAGTCTTGTCTGCTGTATTCGGCCCGGCCGGATTTGCTTTTAGGGTATCCGGCGTGACGATCATCGTCACGCGTTTGGGCGCGACCCCGTGATCCGTAGATCGATCTTGTATGTCCTGCTTTGTTTTCCAATGTGTTTCGCAGGTCCTGCGTGTTGCCCCGGGCCTTGGTATTTTTGTTTGAATGGCGGCGGGGTGCGGGCAGGACATCGGGCTGATATGCCCCTCTGTCTCGGCCACGAGGTGGCCGATCAGCCGCATCATATGCTGGTAATGTAGGTTTTAATGCTTCCTCCTCAAGTTGAGGTAGCAACCTGCGCTTTGGGTAACTCTTGGTTGGGCGCTCGAGTTTGTATTCCTCGGCCGCCAGGACTTCAGTCCATCTATCCGCTAGCAGATCTTGATCAGCTCGAAGCTGTTGTTGCTTTTTATTCAGGCTGTTTGCTGTGGCTATAAGCCGGCGCTTGAAGCACTCCTGCTCGACGGGATCCTCAGGCACGATAAATTCTTCGTCGCCGAGGCTCACCTCATCTTCAGAGAGAGGCATGTAATTGTCATCCTCTGATTCTCCGTCTGCTGCCTGTTCCGGAGGGCTAGCTTGTTCATCCTCCCGCTCGAGGTCTGGCTGGAGGGGATTGTCGTCGTCTTCGGCACTATCCAGAGTGTTATTGTCTCTTGTGCCGGTATCGGTGCTTTTGCTATGGCGGGACTTAGAGCGGCGCCGCTGACGTCGGTGCTTGGATTGCTTCTTGGAGGGATTATCCTCCATTGTCTTATCGCCATCGCCTTCTTTGGGGGTGTCCACCATGTATATATCATATGATGAGGTGGCAGTCCAGCGCCCTATGGGCGGTGGTTCCTGTTCGTCTCCTGCATCGTCGTCCATACCGTCGATGTCTTCGGAGCTGAAATCGAGCATGTCGGTTAAATCGCCGACAGTGGCTACTAAGTGGGTGGTGGGTGGGCAGCGAATTTCTTCATCGTCCGCATCCCATTCTATCCGGACATAGTTCGGCCAAGGGTCTCCTGACAAGGAGAGAGACCTCAATGAGTTTAGCATGTCGCCCAGTGGTGAGTGCTGAAAGATATCCGCGGAGGAAAAATCCATGATCGGTGCCCAATCAGATTCGATAGGCACAGACGCAGGCGGTTCGGAGCCTGTGGCCGGGCACGAATCCAAGTGTCCGGCAACACGGGTCTCATAGGAAGTGAAGTCAGCATTCGGCTCTATCGCCGCTGCGTGCGCAGCCTCCGTGGCGGGGTCTATCCACCCGTCCTGGGACGGCACGATCTGCTCCGGATTGAGGGCCGGAGTAGTTGTAGGTGTGATCTCCCGAACACTGTCCGATGGCAGAGCTAAGTCATGCTTGTCGTGGTTGTGCGGCGCACCTGACATGGGCTCGAATCCGTCGAAGATCAAGTCTCCGCGGATGTCGGAAGTATAGTTCAAGTTTGCAAACCTGACCTGATGGCCAGGGGCGTAGCTCTCGATCTGCTCCAGATGGCCAAGCGAGTTGGCCCGCAGTACGAAGCCGCCGAACACGAAGATCTATCCGGGGAGGAAAACCTCACCCTGGATCGCATCGTTGCCGATGATCGAAGGGGCCATCAAACCTTGTGGTGACGGCACAGTGGAACTCTCAATGAAAGCACCAATGTCGGTGTCAAAATCGGCGGATCTCGGGTAGGGGGTCCCGAACTATGCGTCTAAGGCGGATGGTAACACGAGGCGGGGGACACGATGTATACCCAGGTTCGGGCCCTCTCGATGGAGGTAATACCCTACTTCCTGCTTGATTGATCTTGATGATATGAGTATTAAAAGAGTTGATCTACCACGAGATCATAGAGGCTAAACCCTAGAAGCTAGCCTATGGTATGATTGTTCTTGTCCTACGGACTAAACCCTCCGGTTTATATAGACACCGGAGGGGGCTAGGGTTACACAGAGTCGGTTACAAGGGAGGAGATCTACATATCCGTATTGCCAAGCTTGCCTTCCACGCCAAGGAGAGTCCCATCCGGACACGGGACGAAGTCTTCAATCTTGTATCTTCATAGTCCAATAGTTCGGCCAAAGGATATAGTCCGGCTGTCCGAGGACCCCCTAATCCAGGACTCCCTCAGAGACCTTGACCACGACCCAAGAAGCCCTGCTGCAGCAACCGTCCGCCCGCAGCAAGAATCCGCCTGGGCCAGAGGCTGGTAGCTCACCGACGAAGAAACGCGGAAGTTGAAGCCAGTTGCCGGCCGGGTTCTCCGACGAGACAACGAACTCCGGCAGCACCTCTGCCGAGTGGAAGCATGGTCGGGGAGGCCGCGCGACCACGGCGCATCTCCCTTCATCGACGGGGCTGCCGCGACTGGAGCGACCCTTGCCATGCGCAGCGGCGCTACCCCGGGAGCAGGGGGCCACGGCGGGGGTCACGGTGTGCTTACGGGGACGGCCGCGTCCGTGCTTTGGCACAAGGGAGTCGGGCCCCTCGCGGGGGGCCTTCCGCTTCTCCGCGGCAGAGAACCTCCTTCGACGGCACCATTGCTACTAGCAGAGGAGCAAGGAGGAAGAAGCAAGCGGACTGGGAAGAGATGGGCGACGGAGGCTCTGCCCCCTCCCCGTTTATAGCAAGAGAAGGCCAACCAGCGCCTCCCATGATCGCAGGTAATGATGGTTTTCCCTTGCATGTCGCAGAGACTTGACAAGTCGGGCAGTTGCCGAGAAAGCAGTGGGGAAGCGGAGACACCCACGTCCAATCAACCGCCATGCGTCGACCAGGGCCGCAGGCTATTGAGGCACGCGGCGCTCCGCACTTGACCATTGGCTTCGCCTCGAAGCCAAGCCCGAGTGCGCCTTGGGCCCGGGGGCTACTGTCGGCATTCAGGGAACGAGGGTCCCCAGACTTGCCTGCCTGCGGCCCACGGCGTGGCTCTGCGCGTGGGCCCGTACGGCCCATCTTCATCAACAAGGCATTCAAGACCCTCGCGAGGAGGACGACACAAGACCTCCTCAGGAGGTTCTCGTGACGTGAGCCATGACAATCAAGATCAGGCGGGCGCCAGCACGCGCAGTTACCTTGTTTCCCCTTTGGTGCTAGGGAAGCGAGCGCAGGCGCGGAGTACCGAAGCGTCAAGCAAATGTTTCCATATCGGTGCAACGAGACCAAGAACAGCAGGACGGCAAGACGGAGGTCACCATGGAGCCCAAGGCGGCGTCACCACCAGAGCCTTTTGCAGGCGAAGACCGCTTTTGTCAGGATAAGCTGCACTAGCTGTCCCGTTTCAAATTGGCCGTTGTTGGTTCCCTTCCCGCTCAATATTTGGGGAGGACCAGGGCCTATATAAGTAGAACTAGCCAGCACCGTAGGAGATAACTCATTCGGAGGCATCTCATCTGATCCCGAGTGATCCTGATCCACACACAGAGCGCAAGAGCACCTCAACCTCAGGAGGCTGTTCTTCTCCTTGTACTGTTCATCATTAGCCCAAGAGGCAATCCACCACCACCACACTGGAGTAGGGTATTACACCACAACGGTGGCCTGAACCAGTATAAACCCTGTGTCCTTTGTGTTGCGAGTTCATTGAGTTTGTCCGTGAGATCTTAGCAAACTAGGATGCGGATCGGTAGGTGGAGAACTTCGCGCGCAGCCCAGAGTTCGAACCTTAAGGGTTTTGCCGGAACCCGTGATCCGACAAACTCCTATTGGCTATTTGGCTGGTTTCCTTTTTCAGGACAAAAACAAGGAACGAGTTTTGGGATTATGCACTGGTACCGGTACGAACGGAGTAGAACAGTTGGCAAGTAATACAATGAGCTCTTCTTATTGATAAATCCAATAATAATCAAATTAGAAAGGAAAAGAAAAAAGACAAAGAAAAATATCTGCATGAATCTTCGTGTAACATCAATGGCATATATAGGACCTAGATGTGCATTACTTAGAGCATATCTGGATGTGCTTTAGCAATACTATCAAACAAAACCCCTAATCATCATTGCAAAGAGCGCATAGAACATGGCTAATGTGACAACCACAACTACACATGCTAGTTCCTTCTTGTCTCTTGCTTTCATCTGTTGCCTGTGATTGATTCTTTCTTTCTTCATCGTACTGATTGTACATTCCAGATCAGCCAGTTTCTTCTTCAGCTTTACGTTATCTTCTGCGAGCTTGGTGATAACACTCCGAGCCCTGCCATGCCATTCTTCATCCAGCCAGTTAACAAAGGCACAAGCCTCATATCCCTGCCAATGTTAAATAGTATTCTGGATGAGCGGTGGCTTTAGCTGAAGTAAAATGATGAACTTAATTAGCACTAACCTCTAAGGGCAACTGACAAACCGACTGCCAATGTCGACTCCCTCCGTGCATACACGTCGAGCGGGAGTGTGCCCGTCCACACAACTCAGCTTTTGGTACTTCTCGGTGGCGCAAAACTCGGAGTCAAACTCATGTTGGAGGAGTCTGGAGTCAAGCTCTGGATCTGGCGGCAGATCGCTTTCCTGGGGGGGGTCATTCAGGACGGATTCGGCAAGGAGCCATACTTTGGACATGCTAAAAAAGATCAGGATAGATTGGAACCTGACAAGACGATTCGGATCCATAGTACACCTGCCTTTTGATGACCTTAGGCAAGTACTCGGCGGCGACCGCCGTCATGGCGGCGATATGAGCAGGAGCAGCCGCACCGAAACCATCGGCACCACTCGTCCGCATTCCCCCAATGTCAGTGCCACGCGAGGGAATTTGGAGGCTATGTAGGGATTTGGGGGAAATGGGGAAACTATGGAGATAAGCTAACGGTCGGGAACTACTAATGGCACTATATATATGTTGTATACGACACACTGTTTGTACATGTCGTTTGTGTTAGGTATTACAACGTCACACACAATTTCCGCACCACACCGTGTGAGAAGACAATGTAGGTTAGACACGGTTGTCGTTACATAACCGTATGTGATGTACTACCCTGTCCATATAATTGAGTTACGGTGAGATACCGTGTAAACAGCCACTCCGCGGATATCCGTAAAAAAACAGCCACTCTACATATAGAGATGGCGGCGGCGGCCTAGGCAGCGGCTACCGGAGAAGAGGTCAATCCTCGGTCGGTGGGCGGTGGCGGCGTCATAGGAGGTCAATCCTCATTCTGCGGCAGGAGATAGGAGGAGCTCAACCATCGAGGTCGGCGGCGGCGTGATTCGAGCACATCCATCGCGGTCGATGGTGGGATAGTGGAGGTCAAACTTCAGGCGGCAGCCGCAGTAAGCTTTGCTCCTCGACCCTGCTGTCTCGGCATGCCACCACATCGCGCTTGTCTATCTGCTAGGTGGAGGTCGCCGTGCGGCTAATTAATTAAGGTATTCTTTTCGTGAGTGGCTAAATTTAGGTATTCAATTCCTAAGTGTAGTGTTGTACTAGTACTCTGCGTGTAAATTGACTGGCCATTAATTTTTGTCATAGCACGTCTGGATAACAACATGGAGCGCCCTTAGTAATTATTAAAATAAAACCTTGTGATTTATGCACGCATCTTTGGCAGCAGTTAATCTGTGTATTAATGTTGTTGTTTTGTTTTTAATTACCATTCTTGTGCTGCAAATGGAACGATCTCGATGGATGAAGAATCGGAAAACCACAGATTTTATTAGTGGCGTGACAGAGTTCATGAATTTGGCTGAAAGTACAAAGAGGAGAATTGGTGATGCGGATTACATCCTATGTCCATGTACTGATTGTGCCAATACAGAGTCACATGAAGTTGCAGATGTCCAGATGCACTTAGTCCCTAGGGGATTCATGGATGGATATACACGTTGGACCAGACACAGTGAAGAGGAGGTCATGGATGAAGATACCCAGGGCAGCGAGATGCCAAACCCCGATCAGTGTCACATGGATGTTGAATCTAACATCGGAGCAGAGGCGTCAAGCTACCAATGGAACACCGAAAAGCCAAAACGCTCACTGGAAAACCAAGACGACGACACAGATGACGACGATCTTGATATGCCAGATTTTGCTGCTATGATTGCAGATTTCGAGGGCCTAGATAAGCATATGATTGGGTACAAGGATCTGCCAACCATTGATGCGGACTCCAAGAAAGAATACTATCCAGGTTGCAAAAAGAAATATTCCAGGTTGAGTCCCACCCTGGTGCTTCTCAGATTTAAAGCAGCAAACGGTCTATCAAACAAGGGCTTCACAGAGATGTTAGGTCTTTTGAAAGAAATTCTTCCGGAAGATAATGTGCTCCCCAGAAGCACGAATGAAGCGAAGAAAATTGTTTGCCCATTGTAACTTGAAGTACAGAAGATACACGCTTGTGTGAATGATTGTATATTGTACCGTGGTGAGTACAAAGATTTTCGTTCATGTCCCTCATGCAAGCATGCATGATACAAGCGCGGGAGAGAAAAGGACAAGTACAAATTGGATTACGAGATCAAGACAGGAGTCCCGTTCAAGGTTGTTTGGTACTTGCCTTTAATTCCAAGGTTGAGGCGTTTGTTTGCAAACCCTAGAGAGGCAAAGAGGTTGCGGTGGCATCATGATGAGCGAATTGCGGATAGGTATATGAGGCACCCGGAAGATGGGGCTTAGTGGGAATAAATCGACAAAAAGTTTGAAAATTTTGCCAAGGATCCTAGAAGTATAAGGCTCGGGGAGTGTACTGACAGGATGAATCCTTTTGGCGATATGAGCACCAATCACAGCACATGGCCGGTGCTTCTGTGCATATATAATCTAGCTCCTTGGTTGTGTATGAAGAAAAAATACATTATGATGTCAATGATTATCCAAGGCCCGAAGCAACCTAGAAATGACATCGACATTTACTTTCAGCTACTGGTAGAAGAATTGCTGACAATGTGGATAGATGCACCTGCTGTAAAATGTTATGATGCTTACAGAAAGGAGATTTCAGATCTACATGCGATGCTAGTGCACACCATTCAAGATATGCCGGCATTAGGCAACACATCGTGGCAGAAAACAAGGGGAGAAGTAGGGTGTGTCACATGCATGGATAGGACGGCTAGCAGAAGACTTCCCAACTCGGACAAAATAGTGTATTTGCGTCATCGTAGGTTCTTACGGAAAAATCACCCATACCGAAAGATGAAAGCTGAATTTGATGGTATGGCAGAGGCAGCTGTAGCCCCAAGACCCTATGAAGGGGAGGTGGTCCACAACATGGCTAAAAAAATTAATGTTGTGCTTGGCAAGAACCACCCTTTGACGGTGAAACTAACACCCAAGGGTCAAGTGTTTAAGAAGAAATCGATCTTCTGGAAATTACCTTACTGGGAGATTCTACGTGTATGTCACTGCATCAATGTCATGCACATAGAGAAGAACGTATGCGAAAGCATCCTTGGTACTCTGCTCAAGATTAAAGGTAAAAGAAAGGATGGTGACGGTTCACGACTCGATATGCTTGATGATCAATCACAACGCAAGATTGAAGCAAAAGATGATGACAAATTCATCAAAGCTCGCCAGAGTTACAATTTCAGTACAAAAGAAGCAACAGAGTTCTTCACCTATTTGTTGTCAGTTAAGACACCCTCTTCCTACTGCGGAAACATCAGAAGTCTCGTGGATGTGAGCTCAGGTAAAATGAAGTTGGCACACATGAAGTCAAATGATTGCCACGTAATGTTGACACAAATCCTCCCGGTGGCCATCAGGAATCTGATGGACAAAGATATAAGAAACACACTCATTGACCTGTGTGATTTCTTCAACCAACTATGGCAGAAAGTTGTAGATCCTGAAGAGTTGGATCATATGCAAGATGATATTGCAAGAATATTGTCCAACCTAGAGATGTTTTCCCACCGTCATTCTTTCATATCATGGTCCATCTCACTGTGCACCTTGTCAACCAGATAAAGTATTGTGGTCTTGTGTTTCTTCGCAACATGTATCCCTTCGAGCGGTTCATGGGAATCATGAAGCGCTTTTGTCGGAACCGAAACCATCCAGAGGCAAGCATCCTACAAGGTTATACCGCGGAGGAGGGGGTTTAGTTTTGCACCGAATACATGAAACAAAGACCTATAGGTTTGCCCCTCTCTCGCCATGTGGGAAGGCTGAAAGGTAAGCCAGTCCTTGCTGGCACGCAAATGGCTGCACCCGGAGAATTGGCAGATAAAGCCCATTTGACGGTACTGCTTAACAACCCTGTTGAGGATATAGACCTTAGAGTCACCCGCCAGGAGGGGCCGGGTTACTCAAATGGTCATTACCAGAAGCCCGGCGCCAATCTTGAAGACGGTGGGCCGAAGATGGGCTTTAGACCCGGATATGGCTCAAGGCCCGTAGTTACAATCATTATTATGGTAGAACTTGTAGTGTAAGGCAAGAATAGTTGAGAGTCTGAGCCGGACACTCTTATGTGCCGGCCGGGACTCTGAGAGCTGCTGGGCGTCAGCCTCCCTATATAAAGGGACGACCCGGCAGCGGTTTAGGGACAAGAACAATCTTATCGAGAGCCGGGCATAGCAGTTTAGCTCCCTGGTGATCGTAACCCTGATCAATACCACCTCAACTGGACGTAGGCTTTTACCTTCACCGTAAGGGGCCGAACCAGTATAAACCCTTGTGTTCCTTGTCCTGCATTAACCCCTTCAAGCTTCCTAGTTGCGATGGCTCCACGACTAAGTCCTAGCTCGAGGACATCTGCCGTGACAACTCCACGACAGTTGGCGCCCACCGTGGGGCCAGCGCATGGTGGATTTGAGTTCTTGAAGGGCAGCTTCGAAGGGCTCAAGGGATACGCTGTGGGCCGGATGACCAAGAGTCGTCGTGGCAAGCTCTACATCGACGATGCAAACTGGGGCCCCGACGCCGGCTCAATTGAGTACGGGTACCGGGTCCCCTTCGGCGGAATTCATGTTTTCATTGGCAAGATTGGTGAGCCGGGCCCTGAGCCGGATCTCTGCGCCGATCTCATCGAGACGGCTCAGCGTGCACAACCCGCCCGGGCCCGGCCTGCCTTAAGGCACGCGTTTGTGGGATGTATCCATGGAGGGCCCTCTGATCTATCTGGGTCTGGTGATGAGGCGGCCGCCGGCTCTGACGGCGAGTCGGCCACCGATGAGTCAAACTCGTTGTATCAACTTCAAGATGGCAGGCTCATGGGTTGTTCCGATGGTGACAGTATTCCGGACCCGTTTGAGCCGCCAAGTCAGGTTGGAGTCTTTATGGCTGGCGCGTAGCCTGTTCAGAACCCCGCTGCTGGAGCAGGAAACCCGGTGCCTTCTCCGGCTCAGGTGCTGATGGACCTCACGGACAAGATGACGGCCCTGTTAACCGCCACGGTTGACCCGGCGGATCAAGCTCAGCATGATGCAGAGGTGGCACCGTTAAAATTGGATCTAGTGAAAGCTAAGGAGGAGCTTGCAGCGGAAGGGATCAGGATGGCTGCAGAGAGGGCGGCTCTCGATGCCCAAACTCAGCTGATCCAGGCACAGTCCTTACAACTCACGATGGATCAGAACGCGTCCAATGAGGTCATGAGAAGGAGGCATCAAAAGACCCAATCTCGACTCCCTCCGGTTTACGATCCACGCAACCTCTTCAACACGCCAGGTGCAGGGTCTAGTAACCCGCCAGGGGTCATAGTGCCGGGGTCTGGAGCCCCTATTCAGCCACGAGTGATGGGGCCTCCCCAGGTGCCCCCTGCCCCGCCTCAGTACGTGCCAATACCCCCGGGTCATTATAATAACCCGCTGGAGAACATGGTCGCTGCGGCAGCACGGCTGGCGGCTCTCCCAGTTGACGGCGACTCTCCGACGGCTATTGAAACCCGTCGGGTCAGGGAACTCCTTCAGACAGCACTGGCGCAGCAAGAGGCATACTCCTACAGCCGGGACAGGATCCACTCGACCCCACGTCCAGGCCAGAGCCCGAGTTACAGCCAGCACATGGTCTCAGCAACCGGCTCAAGTAGCGTCCGACGCCATGACCCGCCCCCTGGCCACGGCCCGGCTCATAATGGAGCCTTTCACGCAGCAGACCAGGACAAAGCGCGGCAAGAGTCGGAGCACGTGCCTCAATTGACGGCTTACCAGACCCCCCCGGCTTATCCGACGACTTCCGTCGACGTGGGTATCCCCACCAGGACTGGGGGTGTCCCTTGTTTAGTACCGGCTATCCGCAATGAGCGTCTACCCAAGGACTTCAAAGGCCCTAGGAAGGTGCCTAATTACACAGCAGACTTACAGCCTGCAGCCTGGATCGAGAGTTATGAGATGGCTATGGAGCTGCTGGAGGTCAGTGAGGTGGCCATGGCTAAGTATTTCACCATGATGTTAGATGGGACTGCCCGCACTTGGTTGAAAGGGCTACCACCGAATTCCATTGGGTCTTGGGCTGAGCTGAAAGCCCGGTTCATCCAAAACTTCAAAGATACCTGTAGGCAGTCTATGTCAATTGTGGATTTGACTAACTGTAAGCAGCAGGAGGGTGAGTCTACGACACATTGGGTTCGCCGGGTTAAGGAGATCATACACTCGTCAGACAAGATGGATGCCGGCTCAGCGGTTTTAATGCTGGAGCAGAATTGTCGTTTTGTGCCCCTGAAGATGAAACTCGGGTGGCTTAAGCGCGACTGCAGTGATATGGGTACACTAATGGCGGCTCTTGTCAAGTACGCCGATTCTGATGGTACCAAGGATCCCCCTTCAGATGATGAAAGGACAGGGAAGGGAAAGAAGAACGGCAATGGCAAGGGTCCTCAGTTTAACCCAGGGAACCAAGGAGGAGGCAAGCGCAAGGCCGATGGCAGCCTAGAGTTTGTAGCCAACGCCAGCTCACAAGGTAATAACCAGCGACACAAGGGGAGGCCCCCTCCCCGAGGCGGCGGGTCAGGTCCGACGCTGGAGCAGCTGTTGAATGAACCTTGTCCAAGGCATGGCTCTAGAGAGAAGCCAGCGACTCATTTGTGGAAGGATTGTGCAGTCATGAAGGCCTTTAAGAATTACAATGGCCCGGGCGGCGGCTCAGGCGCCGACGGCTTTCATGGCCCGGGCGGCGGCTCAAATTCCGGTCCTCAGAATGGTCAAGGGGGCTTTAATCAGCAGTCTGGCCAGGGTCATCAATAGCAGCAGGGGTGTTATCAGACCAATCCAAAGCAGCTTAGCGGTGGACAGTATCATGTGTTTACCACCAGTCTGTGTAAGCGAGATCAGAAGCTTCATAAGAGGGCAGTGAATGCTGTTGAGCCAGCGGTCCCACGCTACTTGCGGTGGTCTGAGCAGCCTATAGTGTGGAGTAGGGAGGATCACCCTCCCCGGGTGGATAACCCGGGCCACTTGGCCTTAGTGGTGGCTCCTCAAGTGGGAGGATATAAGTTCACAAAGGTGCTCATGGATGGAGGCAGCAGCATCAACATCCTCTATTATGTGACTTTTCGCCGTATGGGGTTGGTTGATAAGAACCTCAGCCAGTCAAACACTATCTTCCATGGTGTGGTACCTGGTAAGTCGGCATATCCAGTCGGCAAGATCGAATTGGAAGTGGCCTTTGGAGATGAGAACAACTACAGGGTGGAGAAATTAACCTTCGAAGTGGTTAAGATAAGAAGCCCGTACCATGCTATATTTGGGCGGCCAGCTTACGCCAAGTTCATGGCTCGGCCGTGTTATGTGTACTTATAGCTCAAGAAGCCGGGTCACAACGGGACCATTACGGTTCACGGCAGCCGGAAAGTGGCCCTAGAGTGTGAGGAAGGCGATGCAGCTTATGCGGAATCTGTTTGTGCAACAGAGGAGTTGAAGTTTTACAAGGACAATGTTGACCCAACTGATATGACCTCTCTGAAAAAGCCGACTACGGAGCATGAGCCGGCAATGAAATTTAAGTCAGCTGATGAAACTAAACTTCTTGATTTCGTTCCAGGAGACTCATCTCAGCAATTTAGCATCAGTGCCAATCTGGATCCAAAATAGGAAGGCGCGCTCATCGAGTTCATCCGTGAGAATAGGGACATCTTCGCATGGAAACCTTCTGACATGCCAGGTGTACCTAGAGAACTCGCTGAGCATACTCTCAATGTTGATCCGAAATTTAAGCCGGTCAGGCAGTTCCTTCGGCGGTTTAATGAAGAGAGGCGGAAAGCTATTGGTGAAGAGGTGGCCCGGCTCTTGGCGGCCGGGTTTATCGTTGAAGTCTTTCACCCAGAGTGGTTAGCTAACCCGGTGCTCGTACTCAAGAAGAATGGCACTTGGCGGATGTGTGTGGACTACACGGACTTAAACAAGGCGTGTCCGGCTGATCCTTTTGCCCTCCCCCGTATTGATCAAATCATTGATGCTACGGCAGGTTGTGCACGCTTAAGTTTCTTGGATGCTTACTCCGGATATCATCAGATTAAGATGGCAGTTAAGGACCAGGAGAAGACAGCGTTCATCACTCCCTTTGGAGCCTTCTGCTATGTGTCTATGCCCTTTGGCCTCAAGTGTGCACAGGCGACTTACCAGCGTTGTGTACAGAACTGTCTTCATAAACAGATTGGGTGCAATGTTCACGCTTATGTGGACGATATCGTGGTTAAGTCCATAAAAGAGGAAACCCTGATAGATGATTTGAGAGAAACCTTTGATAATCTCCGGTTCTACAAGATGATGCTTAACCCAGCCAAGTGTGTCTTTGGTGTTCCTGCAGGCAAACTCTTGGGTTTTTTGGTTTCTGACAGAGGCATTGAAGCTAACCAGGAGAAGATCAAGGCCATCACCTCCCTGGCTAAGCCGGCGTGCATAAATGACGTTGAGCGCCTGGCGGGTCGCATCGCTGCTTTAACCCGGTTTATAAGCCGTTTGGGTGAGAAGGCCATGCCATTATACCAGTTGATGAAGAAAACTGATAGCTTTGTCTGGAATGATGCAGCTAATACCGCTTTTGAGGATTTGAAGAAGAAGCTGGCAGAGCCCCCAGTCCTTGCAGCTCCGGTTGATAAAGAGCCCTTATTACTGTACGTGGCGGCAAACACACGAGCCGTCAGTGTGGCTATGGTGGTGGAGCGCAAGGAGGAGGGCAAGGAGCATCCAGTTCAGCGGCCGGTTTATTATGTCAGCGAAGTGCTCATTGAGTCCAAGCAGCGATATCCGCATTGGCAGAAGCTTGTTTATGGTGTGTTCATGGCGAGCCGGAAACTTAAGCATTATTTCCAGGGTCATCCCATAACTGTGGTCAGTTCTGCCCCTCTTGGTGATATCATTCAAAACAGAGAGGCCATAGGGAGAGTGGCTAAGTGGGCTATCGAGCTCGGACCTCATGGTCTCAAGTACGTGCCACGCACTGCTGTTAAATCTCAGGCCTTGGTGGATTTCATCAATGATTGGACAGAGTCACAAGTGCCCGAGTAGAAGCCGGATAACACATATTGGACTATCCACTTTGACGGGTCCAGGCAGTTGGAGGGCTCGGGGGCTGGACTTGTATTGGCTTCCCCTAAAGGTGACAAGTTCCATTATGTGCTACGGTTGATGTTTCCTTGCACTAACAATGCGGCTGAGTACGAGGCCTTGCTCCACGGTCTTCGGATGGCTACGGAGATGAGCTTGAGCCGGGTAAGGTGTTTCGGTGACTCAGACTTGGTGGCTCAACAAGTATCGGGCAAGTGGGACTCTAAGGACCCTCTCATGGCGGCTTATCGCCGCGAGGTTGACGCCATTGCTAGGCACTTTCAGGGTTACCAAGTGGAACACGTCGATCGCAGGAAGAACGAGGCGGCGGATGCTTTAAGTCGGCTGGGCTCTCAGCGAAAACCGGTGCCGCCTAACACTTTCCTGGACGTCCTGTATAGCCCTTCTGTTAAGTTGCCAACAGAGGAAGACTTGGCTGTCCCTGACCCGGAGGTACGACTGGTGGCGGCTCTCCATATCATACCAGACTGGACAATGCCATATCTGGCTTACATGACCCGGGGCGAGTTGCCTGAGGATGAAACATTGGCCAGGCAGATAACCCGGCGGGCTAAGTCAATGATTGTTATCAATGGGGAGTTGCATCACCGTAGTGTTACGGGGGCGTTTCAGCGTTGGGTTTCCCCTGAGGAAGGTCAAGAGATCTTACGTGAGATCCATGAAGGGGATTGTGGCCATCACGCCGGCTCAAAGTCTCTTGTGGCCAAGGCTTTTCGTCATGGTTTTTATTGGTTGACGGCTCATACTGATGCAGAGGACTTGGTCAGTAAGTGTGATGGTTGCCAAAGGTTCTCGCGACGGGCTCATGTGCCGGCTCAAGAGCTGAGGATGATCCCAATTACTTGGCCCTTTGCGGTCTGGGGGCTTGATATGGTTGGGCCTTTCAAGAGGTCCAAGGATAAGAAGACCCACCTATTGGTGGCAGTTGACAAGTTTACCAAGTGGGTTGAGGCGGAGCCCGTTAGCAAGTGTGATGCAGCCACGGCGGTTCAGTTTATGAAAAAGGTGATTTTCCGCTTTGGCTTTCCGCACAGCATTATAACTGACAATGGCACCAATCTCTCCAAAGGCGCCATGGAAGAGTTTTGTCAACGAGAGCATAGCCGACTTGATGTTTCCTCAGTGGCTCATCCTCAATCCAATGGTCAAGCTGAGAGAGCTAATCAGGAGATTCTGAAGGGCATCAAGCCCCGGCTTTTGGTCCCTTTGCAACGGACGCCGGGTTGTTGGGTGGAGGAGTTGCCCTCCGTGTTATGGAGCATCAACACTACTCCTAACAGATCTACAGGCTTCACGCCTTTCTTCATGGTTTATGGGGCGGAAGCAGTCCTCCCCAGTGACATCCGTCATGACTCACCTCGAGTGGCGGCTTATGTTGAGGCGGATAATGAACAGGCGCATCAAGATGCTCTTGACTTGTTGGACGAACAGCGTGATGTGGCAGCAGCCCGTTCAGCGATTTACCAACAAGACCTGCGCCGTTATCATAGCTGCCGGGTTAAATCCCGGGTCTTCCAGGAAGGCGATCTCGTGCTCCGGCTCATCCAGGATCAAACAGATGCACACAAGTTATCCCCGCCTTGGGAAGGACCCTTTGTGGTCAGCAAGAACTTGCACAACAGGTCATATTACCTCATTGACATTCGGGAGCACAAAGATTCACGTAAGTCGGAGGAAGAGACCCGTCGGCCGTGGAACATAGCTCAGCTTCGGCCTTACTACACTTGAGCCACCGGCTCTCGTGGTGTACATATTTCTCTCAGCCATGTATATATTATGATAAGCAATAAAGCAGGACCTCTGTCCTTTTTTCTCCTCCAAATATGCACGTGTTGTTTTCATTACAAGATTACATGATGACTTACAGGAGGATCCGGCTTATGATCGTATTCGTATTTAGCCGTAAGCAATAAGGTCACTTGGGGGCTTCCTGTTCAAACATGGGTCGTATTCGAACCAAAGAGAACATAGCTGTCGATACCCATTTGATTGGCAAAGTGCCGAGCTCATTGGGAGGTTATCTTTGGTCATATTTGAATCATAGTTTAGCCCCTCTGAGAACCGACGTGGATCGTATTCGAATCAGCGTCGTTAAACAATTCTTAAAATCACTTGGGGGCTTCCTGTTCAAACATGGGTCGTATTCGAACCAAAGAGAACATAGCTGTCGATACCCTCTTGATTGGCATCGCCACACCCACTGGGGGCTATATGATCGTATACGAATCTTAGCATAACCCCTTTGAGCCGGGTCTCTGGTCGTATCCGAACCGGAAGCCCCTACGTTCCTCTGCTTTATAACAAGTTTCTTCTGATTATTTCAAAGTGTGTACGGCCGGGTTTCACCTTGCCGGCTTAACTTGGGTTTACAGTACTGCTGAACACAATGGGTGTTATAAGACAGGTAAACCGGAGTTGCGGTACCAACCCTCTTATCCGGGTTATCTAAACCGGAAGTATGCTTGCAGGCCGTTAAGTATGTTTTTACGGCTGTATTCAGGATATCATTGAAGACAAGTTCTTTTTGATTCATATTCTGGGTTATCTAAAACTTCTAATTCTCAGGGCGGTAAGCCGCCTCGAGACTTGTGATTTGCCCTTCTATACAGGATAATTAAGGGCACCTCTTTCGAGGTTAAGAAAAACAAAGGATTGATTATGACCCGGGGAAACATCAAAGAGACAAACTCAAAAGACTTCAGCATTCAATACGTGCACGATGGCACGGCAGAGATAAAACTGTTGCACCTACTCTATTACAAAACTTATCAAGTCTAAAAGGGTGGAGCATTGTTTGGTAAACTGCCAGCTGAGTTACGACGCTTGCTGAGTTGAAGTCTCCGGCTCGTTCCTATCTTCTCCTCCGGCTGATCCCAAGACCTGGAAGGTTGATGACTTCCAGTCGATACCGCTGAGAGCTTCGAATTGGGCTTCCTCGTCAATTAACCCAGCCGGGTCAGTCTCCGGGGCGAAAGTGTGCTGACGAGCCGGCGGGATCAAGTTGAGGGCTTCATAGCGAGGGGTTGGAATCCTCTGATTCTCCGCATTGTAACCCGGCTGGTACTTGGTCAGATCTGTGTCGTTCCCGATAAGGGTGGCCACCGGGCATACAGCCTTCACGCAAGCTGCGAAGTCCTTCTGATCGAAAGCTGGGCCGTCTTCCTTCAGGCTTGGATAGCCAAGGGCGATGTCCGCCGGGTTTAACTCCGGCAGGAATGCCTTGGCCCGGCTCAGCGCGGCGATTGCTCCGGCTCTTGCAGAGGCCCGTCGCAGCTCTTGAATCCGTTGAGGCAGCACAGCGAGCCGGCGAAGGACTTCTGCCAAGTGAGTCGACACCTCGTTGGATAAGGCCACCACAGCTAAGGCACGCTGTGACCCGGTGTAGAGCTGCTCCACCAGGGTATACACGGCCTTCAGCTTGGTGACCACGCTCTGGTTGAGGTTGGCACTTCTGGGACCTGTTTAACAGAATCAGATAAGCCGGCGACAAGGATGAATTATGAGATATAAACATTCTAAACTTGATGAAAGCCGGTGAGGTGACTTACCGAAGATGGCGGCCACCATCTGGGAAACCTGGCGCTTTAGGCCGGAGAGCTCGGCGGTCTTCTCGGAGAGAGTCTTCTCCGCCTGTTCAGCCCGGGTCACCAATGCGGCCTTCTCTTCGGCCCAGGCTTTCTGCTCAGCATCAAATTCTGTCTTCAGCTTCTCTTGAGCGGCGATGCTGGATACAAACTTGGCGTTTGCCTTCTGGGTCTCCATCTCTTGCATCTTTAGCCGGCTCTTGACATCAGCAAGGTCAGCCTCTAGCTTCTTGCCAGCAGCCTATATTAGTTTCCGGGTTATGGCATGAACAGTTATTATATAAGTCCCAAGCGTTTTCCAAGCAAAGACACTTGGCACTAGGGGGCTAATGCATATTGAACGTATCTATCTACAACCTGCCGGCTCAATGGAGTAAGTCGGAACCTAAGTCTACAACATATTCAATCATAAGTCGTTGACTTGGGGGCTAGCATGGTAAAGGTAACTATGCAGTAAGTAAGAGGACAGCAGAATGATACCTCAGATTTTTGCTGGATCTGGTTTGCCATGGCGACCTCTGCGTCCCGGCTCTTGTGCACTTGGCTGATGTAGCCAGAGACGAGCTCTCCAATGCTCAGGTTGGTGTAGTCGGAGAGGTCCAGGTTCACCCGGTGGGGCTGCAGCAACTCCCCCATAGCGGAGCATTTGGCCAGCACGGTAGGTCTCCCCGGCTCAACGAACTCCGTCCGGGTGATTACCACGTCCGGGTCGTCTGCTGGTGGAGCCGAGCTGGAGGCCTCCGGGTTAACAGAAGCTTCTGTAGTTGCCTTGGTTGTCGGGGCAGCGGCCTCAGGTGCCTTGTCGGTTGGAATGATGGCTTCGGGGGCGGAGGCAGCTGGTGGTTCTTGAGCCGTCACTTCCGGTTCAGGCAAATCCGGCACTCCGGCTGACTTGGTCTTCTTCGCTCTCTTGGTGAGCTTTGCCTGGGCACTGAAAGGACAGAAACGTTAAGCACAAAAAAGGTAAGTAAAGACAAGTATAACATGAGATAGTTATCATTACCCGGGCGCGGTCTTGAAAGCCGGAAGGCTCGACTGCATGGAGTCACCCGAAGAGGGGGAGGTCTCCTGATAATTTGAGTCAGAAGAATTGAGTGGCTGACGGATAACACCCGCCAACGGATGAAAAGGGTACAAGTGGGAAATAACCTCAGTTCGGCGCTTCCTCGATGCGTCAGGTAACCCGGCGGAGAGGTTGGTGTCCTTGTTGGTCCGGGTGTGACGCCGACTTTCATGAACCTGTCGCTTCAAAATAAATTGAGGGTCTTGATAAGCTAAAGGATGTGAAAAGCTTACTTTCCGGGTTACCCTTCGGACTTTCAGCTTTGGCAAGGGCTCCGAGTCGGAGGAAAGTGACATTACCTCTTCAACCACTGGGTTACTTGCGCCGGTGTCATCCTGTCAATGAGCAAGTATTGATAAGGCGGACAGCAACAAACAATAAATACAGCAAGGATTTAAAAGCTCAGGAGTTACCTCTGACTCGGAGCTGTCGCTTAATTGCATCAGCTCTGAAGCAGTAGGCCTGCTTCCTTTCTTGCGAGGGGCGGCTTTCTTGGCGGCTTTCTTCGCCTTCCTGGCCTTCTTGGCCGCTTCATGGTCGTATTTGACCCGCCAGAACTTATCATCAGCCTGAAAAATGCAATGAGGTTTTCTTAAAACAATTCAGATGAAAGTCATGTACAGATAAAATGTTCAGATCAGCGGCTTACCGCTGGGGCTGGGTTGGTCTTGCAGAAGGGGGCTAGCCCGGTCCTTCCACAGTCTGCCAGGCTCTCGTTTAAAAGAGCCTTGGTCATTTCTTCTGCAACGTCTTCAGGAAGATCGTTGCGGCTGTGTCTCTGAGGGTCATATTTTCGGCCCGTGTACTCACACATTAAGCCGGGGCGGCGGCTCAATGGGATCACCCGCCATGAGATCCAGACCCGGACCAGGTCGATTCCGTTCAGACCATTGCCCAGGAGAGCCTTGATCTTGTTGATAGTGGGGAGCAGAGGCTGGCGCTCCGCTTGAGTCAGCTTGTCCGACAGTGGGTGAGTCGGCTCCAGACGTGATGGGCGAAAGCCGGGCAGCGGACTCTCGTCAGCTGGCGACGTGTCTTGGCAGTAAAACCACGTCAGATTCCAGTCCTTGGGGTGGCTGGGCGGCTCTGCGTAAGGGAAAAGGCAGTCCCTACGCCGCTGGATGGAGATGCCACCTAATTCCAGACTTGGCCCATTGGCGCACTCATTCTGACGGTTCAAGTAAAAAAGCTCTCTGAAGAGCAGCAGACTAGGTTCTTCTCCAAGGTAAACCTCGCAGAAGACTTGGAAATTGCAGATGTTGGACACTGAGTTGGGTCCTATATCTTGAGGCCGCAAGTCGAAGAAGTTTAGCACGTCCCTAAAAAACTTTGAGTCGGGCGGTGCGAAGCCCCGGCTCATGTGATCCGCAAAAATCACTACCTCCCCATCCTTTGGCTGTGGTCTCTCTTCTGACGGGTCAGGGGCACGGTAGGACATGATGTCCTTCTTGGGCAGATATCCGGACTTGACAAAATCTGCTAGGGTCTCATTGGTGACATTGGACCTCATCCAGTTGCAAGTAATGGGAGCTTTGGGAGGCATGGTGAAAGTCGGAAGTCTATGATAAAAGAAAAAACGTCCGGGTTAATTATGAGCCGGAAGAAATCTACGGTTCAAGGTCAAGGTGGCGGCTTATGAAGGGGACTAATGGTATACATTTAAGTGCATCGGGCTATTTAAGCCGTCGAGGGATTGAGAGTAATTTGATTGTCTACAGGCTTTATCACAGTTAAGCCGGAAATTTTATGGCGCATGGTTTTCTTTAAACCGGAAAGTTCTATGGCGCGGGGTTTCTTTAAACCGGAACTGTAAACCTCCAAGATTCAAGGATTGCAATTTTTACTAAGTGTGGTAAAACAGGTTTCACACATCGCAGTAAAAATTTTGGATCAAAATAGTCGGGCAAAAGAAAATTTTCTAGACCTAAAATACAGACGCAGGGGAGTTTTTGAGTTCGAATGAGGTCTTTATGCAGTGGAAAGAGACCTACTGGCATTTGAAATGAGTACTAAACAACCGCCGCACTAGTTCTATACAAGATTAAGATCAAACAGGGGCAGTAACTATGAGAACTACCGGAACTTGCGGACGATGGCGAAGAACACGGATGAACTACTCGAACCCTACCGTACATCTGTTCTAGCAGGGCAGAAGAAGCTTACAAAGGCTGGTGAGTCGCGGAAGTCGTCGCGTATCTCTGGTCAGATCAGGGTGATGCAGCGGCCTGAGTTGATGACGACGAGGAGACCCGCGGCGGCGACAGCAGCAGAGCTCGGGCAGGGGAGCAGTGGCGCGAGGAAGAAGACGAAGGAGAGAGAGGTGGCTGGAGGCCCGTCGGGCCGGCCTATTTATAAGGCCAGCTCATGAGTGGGCGCGAGGATCAAGGAGTCCACGGCGTGGTTATCTCCTCACGAAACGCCTCGATTTTCGGGATGATAGTAAATGCAAAGATCCGTTGCGGATCTGGCGGAGTAAACAACGGGCTTAATGGAAGATGACGTCACGGCGGATTATCCGGAGTCCAGAGGATGACGTCACGCCGGGTTATGGCCTTCACACAAATGGTAAGCCGGAGATTTTTTCTGTCGAAAGAATTGAAGATTGACATGAGCCGGCTCAAATCAATCTGGGGCCTAATGTTGAGGATATAGACCTTAGAGTCACCCGCCAGGAGGGGCCGGGTTACTCATATGGTCATTACCAGAAGCCCGGCGCCAATCTTGAAGACGGTGGGCCGAAGATGGGCTTTAGACCCGGATATGGCTCAAGGCCCGTAGTTACAATCAGTATTATGGTAGAACTTGTAGTGTAAGGCAAGAATAGTTGAGAGTCCGAGCCGGACACTCTTATGAGCCGGCCGGGACTCTGAGAGCTGCTGGGCGTCAGCCTCCCTATATAAAGGGACGACCCGGCAGCGGTTTAGGGACAACAACAATCTTATCGAGAGCCGGGCATAGCAGTTTAGCTCCCTGGTGATCGTAACCCTGATCAATACCACCTCAACTAGACGTAGGCTTTTACCTTCACCGTAAGGGGCCGAACCAGTATAAACCCTTGTGTTCGTTGTCCCGCATTAACCCCTTCAAGCTTCCTAGTTGCGATGGCTCCACGACTAAGTCCTAGCTCGAGGACATCTGCCATGACAACTCCACGACAAACCCAGTTCTCATCGCTTATGCCGAAGAACACTTGGCGGAGATGCGCCAAAGATTCTTACCAATGGTGCCTTCATCAGATGTGGAGATGAAGGAGCACACTAAGAACTACGCCGAATGGCTGAAGAATCGTTTGGCACAAGGATCCATCGATGACATTGCTATGTGGTTGGCCCAAAAGCCATCACCTACGGTGCTAACGTACCAAGCATATGACGAAAATGGATACACGTTCTACACTGGGTAACGTGATAAGAAGACCTTGTATCAGAATAGCTCTGTTCGAATAGAATGCATGACTGTAAATGAAGCTGATAAAGGGTTTACTATGGAACCATCAAAGCGATTTGGGAGCTTGACTATGTGAAAGTTAAGGTGGCATTATTCAGGTGCGCATGGATCACTCTTGGTCAGGTAAGGATTGATGATACAGGAAGACCTGTGTTAACAGGACACCGATGGCATATCACGCGGACCCATTCATTCTTGCCAGCGATGCTACCCAGATTTTCTTTGTGGAAGACCCCTTGCATAAGAACGGCCATTTAGCGATGCATGGGAAGAGAAGGGTACTGGATGTCGACGATGTTGCCGATCAGGACGAGTATGATGAATTTGATGAGTTGCCAGCCAAGGGATCACGCACTAGTGCAACAGAGAACAAGCGTAAAATCATCAAAAACCCCAAGTTCATTCGGGGTCAACTTAATGATCCCAATTCCCCATGTACATCGGAATTAAGCTGTAAGACTAGTCTTTAAGCCTACCCTGCAACTTAATTCGTTCAATTTAGAACTGTCGCGTGTACTGAATTTGTGAGTTATGCCCGGTTTTCTGTTGATGTAAGAACCGTTAATATGTTGACCTTGATATGCTGTCAGCTCAGGCAATGAATATGAACTGTTTTCTATTATTATTATATCATAGAGGTAGCACACTCAATCGATCTCACTACAGTATGTGTGAAAAAAATATGCAATCTGGTTTGCGAATAGCACATGGTTCGTTGATGAAAGTCGTGTGCCGAGCAAACCCAGCCACCCCGCCCACGATCTGAGTCGTGCTTTCTGGTTGGCCAGAACCCAAACCCCACGGATCATATGTGTGCACCGTTGGATGCTCCCAGATCAAACGGCGATCCTCATCCCTTTCGACAACACATGCAGTCCCGGTTGTAATTTTATTTTTATGCACAAAATGCACGTTAATCTCAAAAAATGTCTTAAATATAGCTAACGATACCTGAAATGCGCCTGAAAATCAAACCCGTGGTATAATGGTGATTGCGTACCATGGAAATTTTTAGGAGGCCAAACAATGAAGTCACCGGCCACAAGAGTTTGGATTGACACGTCTCCTTTTGGAAAACCATGATCCTTCATGTGAGATGCTCCGGTTTGGAAGGAGCGGTCATCAAAACTTGTGCCAAACTTTACCAATTTTTTTCCACGGGGTCGTGAAAGCACGCCACAGGCACACATCGATTTTGATGATGTCCGAACTCCATCTGAATTTTCTGTAATTATAATACCAACTATGCCTACGCCAGTGGCCCCACCTCGTGGCCGAAATGTTTGAAACTTCTCCCGCTTCTCGAACAAACGGTTGTAAACTCAAAAAGTAATGCACAAATGATCTATACACCTTTGCTAGGCTGATAGTAAGGGGGTATCATAGCTAGTAGCATGCATGCCAACTAGGCAACTTTGATGAGCTGTCATAGAATTAACTAAATGAAGAAAGAGAGGGTTAAGTATCATATCATGAAAATGTATCATAATAAATGTTATGCTACTATTTGTCATGCATGACAATATAAATAAAGTACTACATATGATACTATGCATTATTAGAGCAAGTAAGTACACAATAGAGTGACATAAGACTAGCCACAATGGGTAGTAACATAGAATGTTACTAGTCTATGTTACTACCTCTATAGTGGGGAGTAACATATGTGTAGTAACATGCAACACTTCATTTATTAGGCTATAGATTGATCTTGCCTTGAGATGTGTGATGTTACTCAAACTAGCCACAATGGGTAGTAACATAGACTAGTAACATGCCCATGTGTTACTAGTCTATGTTACTACGCACCTCTATAGTGGGGAGTAACATATATGTGTGGTAACATGGAACACTTCATTTATTAGGCTATAGACACATCTTGCCTTGATATGTACATGTGATGTTACTCATACTACTAGTAACTTGCTATGCTACTACTTTCCTCTCTTTCTTCATTTATTGCTTACCACATCATCTACTTTATCTAGATATGTGTGATGTTACTACCTATGTTACTCCCATTGTGGGTAGTCTCATACTATAGTAAGACTATACCCACAGTGGTAGTAACATCACACAAATCCACTTCCCTCCATTTCTTCATTTATTGCTTACCACATCATCTATTTTATCTAGATATGTGTGATGTTACTACCTATGTTACTCCCACTGTGGGTAGTGTGGCTATAAGGAATAGAATAATATATATGTGCTTATTAGTTCGAGGAAAGAGAAGAGAAGCGGGCTCTTGGTTAGTAGAGCCAGCTGCAACAGGAGACCCAAGACACTTTGTGAGGATGTAAGGTGGGCCAACTATTAATAAACTAGTACATATATAAAACTTATTATTGTACATACCCGCTAAGAGGTTGGCTGTATATGACATGGCAACTTCTTATAGCCGACCCTTGGCTATATTATTAACCATGCTCTTAGTGAGGTAGCTAATATATCATAGACGACTAGCTAGTATCAGACTAGCCACATTGGGAGTAACTTCAGCAGTAACACCGACTCCAACTCAGCAAACTTGCTTATGTGGCAATAAGTTAGTGAGGAGAGACATAGTTTCAGTAACTTAGATAGTTACTGCAGCATCACATGTCCCAATGCAATATGAGTCTGTAACCTAAGAAATGAAGCTTTGCACGACACTACACTTATGTTACTACCAACTATGAAGGTAGTAACATATATAGTCTAGGGATATGTGTATGTTACTAGTGTACAACTCTCCATCGTGGCTAGCTAGTCTCATACTCCCTCCTTTCCGGTTTAGGCTGGTTGTAATGGTATTATCATAAGCGGTATCATGCATGCCAACTAGACTTTCTGGATGATGTGGCACACAAGAGAGGATGTGGTATCATATCAGGATACCGTGTCATATTAAATGTTGTACTAATACTTTGTGTGATTAGTAAGGCAACCTAAGATGTTAACTTATGATACTATGCATTACGGAAGTAGCTAGTATCCTAGCTACACTATCATATATATGCATGATACTACTAGTATATATGATACTCCCCATTACAAGCAGCCTTATAGGGCTCAATTCAAAAATCTCACCAACCAAGGTAGATGGTGAGTGGTGGAATACCTTTTGTAGTTTGCAAAAACACCCAATTAATGCTTTTGTTTTCCTCAAAAATTTATGTTTTCCATTGTATTAATTGCAATACATTCATGCATATATAAAATAAATGCATTGGTCAACTTTCTCTTAATACTTGCATGCAATGATTTAATGCACCTTGGAATCTGGACATGTCATGGGGAACAACCAAATTGAGCCTTATAAAATGGAAAAACTACAATTTTGAGATAAGCCTATAAACCGGAAAGGAGGGAGTATATATGCATGATACTAGTATATTATCGGCAATACCTCTGTAATGCATGCATGCATAGTATCATGAGTTAGTATCTTAGGTTCCTTATTAATTACCATGCATGACACAAAGTAGTACAACATTTAATATGATACGGTATCATGATGTGATACCACACCCACTCTCTTTCATCATTTAACTGTGTGCCACATCATCCAAAAAGTCTAGTTGGCATGCATCATACCGCTTGATACTCCCATATTACGACCAGCCTTATTAGGGTGGCCATAGTGGGGGTATCATAGCCGGTATCATGCACCCGGGAATAGAAAATATGATGATGTGGCAAAGAAGCAGTAACATAGGTAGATACCGTAACATATATATATATATATAATAAATGATATACTACTTTGTGTCATGCATGGCCATAAATACGGTCATCTATGATATATAATCCCTCTGTAAACTAATATAAGAGCATTTAGGTCACTATTTAGTAATCTAAACGCTCTTATATTAGTTTACAGAGGGAGCTAGCAGTACTACTCTATGATACTATATATGCACTATGAAGGTACGTACATAGTATCATACACTAGTATCATATGCATGATACTATATATATATATATATATAGTATATGATACTCCCCACTATATAAGGCTTGCCATAGTGGTGGTATCATAGCCGACGATGTCATGCACTCGGAAATAGCAAGTATGCTGATGTGGCAAAGAATTAAATATATATAAAGAGGCTTAGAGTAACATATAGTAGGTAGATACCGTATCATGTTAAATGCGATGCTAATTTGTGTCATGCATGGCAATAAATATGATCTATATATCATACTATACTCTATGTATTATACTATGTGCTATAATTAATTAAAGGTAGTATCATATGTACTGTATATTCATGATACTAGTATATGACACTCTCCACTATACTAATGATTTCTTACCGTGGAAAAAAATTGGAGGCGAAACGATGAACTCATGTTTTCATTCGAACAAAAATATGATGTTAGGTAATGTAAATGTTTTCAAACAGCACACAGTTCACTCACGAAAGCCGTGTGTCCACTAAACTGTGGCCGATGCACCCCCCACCCCTCTGCCACGCGCGCGATCTGAGTCGTGTGTTCTAATTGGCCAGAACCCGAACCCCACGGATCGTACGTCTGCACCGTTGGATTCTCCTTGATCGAACGGCGATCCTCATCCCTTTCGACAACACATGTACATGTTTTCCAATAGCCCCCCCCCCCCAAATGTTTTCAAATAACACACGGTTCACACACGAAATTCGTGTGCCTACCAAACCGTGGCCGATGCCCCCCTCGCTGTGCGTGCGATCTGAGTCGTGCGTTCTGATTGGCCAGAACCCAAACACCACGGATCGTACATCTGCACCGTTGGATGCTCCCAGATCGAACGGCAATTTTCATCCCTTTCGACAGGAAATGCAGTCCGGCTAGGACTTGATTTATATGCCAACATGCACGGTAAATGCCAAAAAATGTCTTACATATAGCACACGAGACCTGAAATGCACCAGCAAATCAAACCCGTGGTAAAATTGTGATTGGTTTACGTGCGAAAAATTTAGATGAGAAACGATGAACTCACGTCTTCATTTCAAAATTAGTATGTCTTCATTTCAAACAAAATTATTTTGTTTGTGCACACGAGCGCTTAGAGGCAACCGTTTGCATAGGCCTTTCCGCGTGCGCGACGGCCGGGGATATTTTTCACCCTTTTCACCTAGGCGGCCAATACCCCCCCATCGTCCGCCCGTGTTTCACTCAACTAGTACACCCAATATCCTTCGCTAGCTCCCCCCTCCCCCAGATCCACAACAGAACCCTCTCCGGCGCCACCGTGCTCACCTCGGCCGTGTGCCCGCTCTTCGGCATCAAGCCTACCTCCACTGCTGTTCCCAACATGCGGCGGCCCGCGCCTCACCGTCTTCGTTTGCTCGCCAGCCACCCTCGAGCATATCAATGCAGTAACCTCGCCTCTCCTGTGGTCCGGCCGGGTTTGCATTAAGAAGCCTGTTAGTTACTGCTCTCCATCGCGGTGAGGCATATTTCCTCACAATCCCTCTTCCAATTTCGTTCCGTATGTTCCCAAATTGGCTATAAAATAACGGAGAGCGTATATATGTTCATTATCTACCTTCCTTACTACATATAAGCTGTATTTGTTCCAATAAGTTACTGCCTATTTACAGATCGCGGGCGCCCAAGTCACACAAACTTAACAAATTAGTCGTACATTTTCTAAATTATTGCATGGCATGTTTAGAAAGCTTGATACCAAGTTGTTAGTTTTATGCTTCCCTTTCCTGAGTTTCGCATGTGTTCTCTGTAGATGCCGAGTAGCATCGACATCACTCATTCAGGCCATGTATCTTCATCTGATTCGGATAACCCTAGGTCTTCAGCAGATTGTGAGGGATCAAGTAGTCTTGAACGGGATGGAGCTGTAGCAACTACCCTTCCGGTCAGGACACGGAGGAACGCTCCAAGGAAGCCCACACACCAAACTAAAGGTGTATGTCAAGTAACCGAGATTGATTTAAAGTACTGGGCTCCAACTAAACCAGATAAAGCAAGCATGAGGTTCATGTGTGTGTGTTGATTTGTTGCCAGGGCAAGGCTGAACATTAATCTGTCGGGGTTTCGGAAGGCTGACACAGAAACACGGCGAAGGATAGACTGGGAGATCATGGATCACTTCAATGTTCCAGAGCAGTGGAGAATGCAGGTGGAACACACTGCACTGAAGAAGCCTAGGGATTCTTGGAGAAACTCGAAGCATGTGCTGTACAAGAAGTACTTGAGTGAAGGAAAGGACCCAATCCCCGCATACCCCCAAATTACAAAGGCAGACTGGGCAGAATTCAAAAGGGTCAGGGCAAATCCAGAGTTTGCTGTGAAGAGTTTCAAGCAATCGGAACTTCAGAAGAAGAACATACACCCCCATTGTAGGGGTGTGGCAGGATACTACGACATGAAACTGATATGGGAACAGGAGGACAAAGAAGCAGTAGAGGCGGGTGGGAATCTGACCTTTAGTGAAATCAAGGGCGAACGCGCCAGAAACTACTTGCGGGCACGTGCAAAGAGGCGTGATGACAGAACTTATTACTTTGAAAACGCATGTGATGCCAAACTGTATGAAGTGATGGTAGAGGCTTCCAAGATCTCTGGATGGTTCTACAGGAACTCAGGGCCATGTGACATTCTGTCCATTGCTTTGGAGACAAAAGATCCCCCTGGCCGTGCAAGGGGTATAGGTGTTAATGTCCCGCACAAGAGGGATTTCACACTGAGCAAAGAAGAGAGGCTTAGCATGAAAAAAGCGAGGAGTGAAATGAAGCAGAATGCATTGTTTGAAAAGTTGAAGAAGGAGATTTATTCGGCTGTTCGAAAGGATGTTGAGGAGTCAATGATGATGATGCAGAAGACTCTAACACTAACAGATAGCCAGTAGATGGGAGGGGAGGCGGGCATGGATGATGCTGCTTATTGCGCGACAACACTGCACAAGAGTAGCTGTGCATCAGCTGACCCCAGTGACACTGAGACTGCAACTGCTCGTGATGATGCTATATCTGATCTATCTGGAATGAAAGACAGACTAAAGGGCGTGCTTACACATTATGAAGGAACATTAAAATGTGCAACAGCCTGGGTTTGCCCACCCTTCTTGGAAGATGGCCTCTTCTAGGACAATGTGCCATTAAAGTCGGGCTGTGTGAAGTGCTACGTGACTGAAGTAAAGCCTGGATTCAATGAATTTGCCCTGAAGAATGTCCTAGGAGACTTCGATGAGCAAAGGACCTTGGGAGAAACACTGTTACATCACATCCAGTGGCCACGAAAGGAAACAGAGTTCATCGATGAGATTCCTGAAGCCCCGCCAAGAGCAACCACTGTCGCCCCTTAACAGGTGACACTCTCATTGCCAGAGCAGCTCTCGCGGGCTGATGCATCAACCTGTGATCAGCTGGACCGACTTTGTGGCGTACATGCCATGTCATCCTCCGCCCCAAAGCAGCCAGTGGCAAGGTCTACAACTGCTGATGACGCACCACCGGTTCAGATGCCTGCCGCTTAAGCAGCGGGGCGAGACCCAGCTGCAGCACATGCTCAGCAGACCAACCTGGTGGAACAGACTGCTAAGCAGTCTGATGCTTCGGAACTGCCTGCTAAGCAGTCTGTAGGTCCAGAACCGATTGCTCATCAGTCCGTCGGTCCGCAGGCGCGTGATCAGCATACCAATGCGTCAGCACTTCCTGCTCAGCAAACCAACATGTTGGCACGGCCTCCTCAGCACACCGACAAGTTGGCACCACCTGCGCAGAAACCCGACATAGCTTCAACGCATGGTCAACAGTCCGATGCCTTTGCTCCTATAGCCCAGCAGTCCTTCACTGCAGCACCGCCAGCTCAGTGGTCTGGCATAGATAAACAGTCTGCTAAGAAGTCCGTCCAAGCTTCAACGTCTGCTCGGCAGTCTACCGTGCAGGCAACTAGACATTCTGCCATAAATGCTTCAAGTACCAAGAAGGAAGTGGCCAAAAAGGCTACACCCACGACCACGAGGAAGCGCAGTGGGAAAGTGAAGAGGAAAGAGAACTATTGCCTCTTACTTGAAGCACTCATCGCCCAGAACCAAATTAACAGCAGCTTGTTCGAATCGGGGAGTATTATTATTTCTGACGCCATGGATGATGAACAAGTAGAATTGTCGCTTGCTAAAAGAAAAGCAGACGTACTTGAAGCACGCAATTATGTCCATGGCGAGCCATTTCTTATTGGCGAATACTTTGATGAGTGCAGCTCCAGTTGCTGCGTGTATTGCATGGGTCAAATGTCAGAAGGTCATCACCATTTGCTAGTCCACTACATGAATATTGCGGTTCCACATTGTGAGTTTCGAGGAATTAAATCTCTTATTCAACTTCAAAGTGATCGATGCCACTCTTGTTAGATGCGTGAATTTGTAAGTACTTAACAAACTCTGATCAACTTCTCCATACAAGGCTGTAAATGATAAACAGCTAACTGCATTTTATTCCTCTCAGGGGATTGAACCGCAGAGAAGACAAAGTGAGAGTGTGTATTTCATAGATCCTGCATTAGCAAATGGCACAACATTACATGAAAAGGACCGATGGGATTGGGCCGTTAACACAGTCGGCCGTATCTTCGAAAACACGTCCCATGCAGAATCATTTCTCTGGCCATATCATGAATAGCAAGTCAAGTAAACAACCACACATACACTGATTGTCTTTCAGATTTCGACATCATTCGTAAGTTCATGGCTTTCTTAATATGTACCAATCACTGGATATTGGTATTCATTGTTCCAAACAAGAACACAGTTTACTACATCGATTCTCTCAGAGAGTCAACAAACGCTCAGGATCTGACGCATCTTCAGCAATTCTTGGATAGGTATTGAATTCTATGATGTTGAAATTAATTTGCATTCATATCTGGTTCAATAATTGATGTTGTCAAAATTCATCATCATTTGCAGTGTGCTCGCATTGTGGGAAACTAAAACAGGGAACCTGTTCAAGAGGAAATTACCTCTGCATCACGTGATCGTTTCTTCGGTAACACACCGAAATCCATTATTTTCGGAAAATTTATCCAACAGTCTGCAAATACCTTTCCTTATGCTAGTCAAATGTTCAAGCTTGTAAATAAACCTCTTTCTATTTTGTCCAACGAAAAAATAATACATCTAACACCGGTTAGGTTGTTCCTAACAGGACAAATACATGACTAATTTTGTACAAAAAATTTGAGTGTCCTCAGCAAGAAGCAGGGACCAACCTTTGTGGATACTATGTTTGGAGACACATGATCTCCATCTGCAAATCTGCTGATAGTTGTGACGATCCTCGTGAATTAGTACCAGTAAGTCGATCTTAATTAATATCTTCTACTCCACTCATATGGCACATTCTGATCTTAAAAATACTGCAGCTCATCTTAAAACCGAGGACCCCTGAACCGCTCCTGGCTGGTGAATTACTGATGGTTCAGAGATTTATCAGCGAGTTCTTCCTGGATCACTACATCAATCCCACTGGCGATAATGAAGATTTCAGCATGCGTTCTCCTGAAACATTGAGTAAGAGTTAGCCGTTAAACATATAACGCATGGATCCATTGTTTTCCATCTGATGAAGTCTTCGTATTTTGTACACTATGATTAAATATGTAATGCATATATGTGTGGACAAATCATTGGAATTTAGCTACCATATGTTCAATTGCAATTGTTGCGAAATCTGATGAATGTTCTTCCCGTGGACACTATTTGTTCAATTAAATATTGTGGCAAATTTGATTTTTGCCTGCCGATTCAAAATGGGATATTTTTGTTTATTTGTTCAATTGAATATTGTGGCGAATTTGCTTTTTGCATACCGATTCAAAATGGGATATTTTTGTTTAAACCTGGCAATTACTCCACACACGGTTCAACTAAATGAGTTTGTGCGATCCACATCGGAAAGCATATATCAATCGTATTGGAACCGTCAGTGATACACAACAGATCGCAAACGATTCGCAGCGCTACTACGTGTGCGTAGGTTCTCCGGAACCGTTTGTGATATCGCGTTATCGCACACGAGAACTGGGAGTAAACCGTGCCCAATGCAAAATACAATCCCAGTCGTATTTTTTTTCAGGAAACGTGTGGGATCCCAAACGAAAAGCACATGTCACTCTTGCAGCAACTGTCGGTGATACCTAACAAATCACAAACGGTCTGCAACACTTGTATATGTGCGAAGGGGCTCTTGGACCGTTTGTGATAGAACATTATCGCAGACGATAATTGTTGGAAAACGTGTGTGATGGAGTCTAGCATGGTAGACGGGTTACGCAGAAAACTCATGTGCGATAGGGCACAAATCACACACAGTCCATATGTTGACCCGTGTGCCTTACATAATGTTTCCCAAATGGTTCGTTACGACAAACCGTATGGTTTCACTGCATCATTAGAAACGCTTAATCACCGATACCACACGTGCGAAATAATTTAGTGTGTGCTGCATCGCACACGATTACATTTTGGAAAGCCTCTGGATCACTGTTCCAAATCCCCGACGGTTTCTGGGTCGTGTGCGAAGGACCCCCTATCGCACACACTCAGGTTCCGAAGGCCATCGCAGAAAGGGGTTAAAAACCGCTTGTTTGGACCGACGTGCACCAGTGGTGAATAATGACTTAGTTGTGGGATTATGCATTACGGAACGATTAAAGAGACTTGCCAGTAACGAGATTGAACTAGGTATGTAGATACCGACGATCGAATCTCGGTCAAGTAACATACTGATGACAAAGGGAATGACGTATGTTGTCATTACGGTTTGACTGATAAGGATCTTCGTAGAATATGTAGGAACCAATATGAGCATCCAGGTTCCGCTATTGGTTATTGACCGAAGAGGTGCCTCGGTCATGTCTACATAGTTCCTGAACCCGTAGGGTCTGCACGCATAACGTTCGATGACGATTTGTATTATATGAGTTATGTAATTTGGTGACCGAATGTTGTTCGGACTCTCGAAATGGCCGAGAGGTAAAGATTGATATATTGGATGATAGTATTCGGACACCAGAATTGTTTCGGAATGTGTCGGGTACATATCAGAGTATCGGGGGGTTACCAGAACCACCCGGGGAAGATATGGGCCATAAGAGGGAGGCACACCAACCCACATAAGGGGTGGCGCGCCCCCCACAAGGGAGGAGTCCGAATTGGACTAGGGGAGGGGGCGGCGCTGTAGCGATCCGACCTTAGACGGTCAAATCTCTGTGTATAAGTGTCATCCCTGGATCGGTAATGCTGACACACACAGTACTCGAAGGATTTATAACAGAGTAGCAGTCACACACTTATTACATCGATAGTCACAAAAGAGAACTTATTACAATAAATATGGCTTAAGGCCATCTAAGTAAGATAACAGCGGAAGGCTTGGAAGATAAGGTGAGTCCATCAACTTCAACGGCATAGCTGAGTGCACGACAATGACCTAGTGCACCTTACTCTTCGTCTGAAAAGTCTGCAACATGATATGTTGCGGCCCGAAATGGGTTAGCACATGGAATATGCTGGCAATATAACACAGTAGAGCAATGAACAAGTAAAGGCTATCACTACATGCATATATGGCTGGTGGAGGCTCTACAGTTATAATGTTTTGCGAAAAGCCAATTTTTCCCTACAACAAAGGAATATATTTTATTTAACTATCATGGTAGTTGAAACATTGAGAATGGTAAATCCCCATCTCAATCCCAATTAAAGAGGTAATTAACAAACCCAACAAATTAATTTAGAGTGATGACATCAATATGACAATCCACGAACCAGATACTCAAGATGTCCATAACCGGGGAGACGGCTAATCACGATTAGTTTGTACACTCTGCAGAGGTTTGCGCACTTATCCCCACAAGACTCGATCTCCTCCGTTGGAATTCTCACACTGCAAGGTGTTTGAGAAACGAATGACCGAGACACAGTCTTTCAGAAACATTAACTCTTTACTCTGGGTGGACAGTACCAACCTACATCCCCTACATCTGCTAGCCCACCACTAAAAGAGGTCATGTAACATACTCAACTATGCTAGAGCCCATAATAGCTTGTGGCTGCACACGGAAGTTTCTAGCATGAACAATCTTATGATCCCTTTGAGCCTGGGTGGCGAACCAAAAGGACAGCACTGGTATATCCCCAGGTGCCCGCAACCAATCCACCCAGAAGTGTGTTTAAGTAGCCACCTTAAGTTAACCATTAATTAACAATCTCATATTTGTCATGGATACACTCAAACCCAATCCACGTCTACGAGCATAGCATGGCAATATAAGGATAGCGTAGAAGTAACTCCCAAGGGTTTGATAATAAAAGGGCAATAGGCTCTACCTCATCAACTACTTCCCAATACCCGCATATTAATCACAACCTAATCATGCAGTATTTGAGGATGGTAACTAATGCATAAAAACAAGGTAATAAAGGGGTATGATCAATGTGTTACTTGCCGTGCTGACGATCCGCAAACCCTAGAGACTCGTAGTAGCACGCTTCGCACTCCGGGAATTCTATCGCAAACAAACAATAGCATACATAAGCACTCAAGCATAGATGCACAGGAAAAACTTCAAATAAGAAGATCCAAACTGAAAGTTCAACTGAAGAGCTTCGATTTGCAAAAAGAATCAATCGAATCGGAGCTACGGAACTGAAACTACGATCAAAAGAACTTCGAATTCAAATCTGCTTGGAACCAAATTTTAAATTTGTCAAAACCTTATTCAAGTTGATTAAACAGAAAGAGAGGCTCATCACAAATATTTTGGCGTTGGTTTCATTGGATTTGGACAAATGGTTTGGAAACGGTGAGGGTCTGAAGATTAGGGGCTAATCTGCGATAAAAATATTCATGGATAGGTCCCTGGCCGAAAAATAAACAGAAAAAAATCTATCGGACGAACGTCCGCTAACAGAGACGAACGGGCGAACGCGTTCATTTAAACGAACGAACGAACGAATGAACGTTTACTAAATAACTAAACCGAATAAAAAAACCAAACCGATCTGAAAAAAACCAACTAGGGTTTTTACCGAAAATAAAAACCGAGGAGAACCGGCGAAAACTGGCGGGCGGCGAACTCCGACGGGCAGCTGCGGGTTTCGGCAAAGGCGGCGGCAGCGGCGGTCGGCGGCGGCGCGGGCGGCGGGGCGCGGATCGGCGGCGGCGCAGATCGCGAGGCGGGGCTAGGGTTTCAAGTCGCGGGGCGGGCTGGTGACTTGGGCTGGGGGCGGCCTCGGGCGGCTTATAAAGCCTGGCTGCGGACAGAGTCCGGCTCAGGCACTGCCCAAAAGGTCGGTTTGATTTTTTTAAATAAGATTCTGCCGAGAAAAATCCTAATAAAATATAAAAAAATTCTAAAAATCCCGAAAACAATTTTCACCGTCTAAACAGAATATTTAGAACAAAGTTAACATTTTCTTGGCCTAAAATGCAATTTTTAAAAATGCATATTTTTCTAATTCAAATAAAATAGCAATAGAATCCAGATAAAATTATTTATTTGATTTTACATTTTTCCTCCAATATTTCTTTTATTTTGGAGAAGTCAAATTATCTCCTCTCATATATTTTAATATGAAATATTTCGGGAGAAAAATAATTAAAACCAAATGATCCTTGTTTTTATATTTTAGAAAATTCAAATATGAAAACAATAAAATCCCCAACTCTTTCCATGGGTCCTTGAGTTGCTTAGGATTTTTGAGGATCACAAAACCAAAAAATGCAAATAAAATATGATATGCACATGATGACCTATGTATAACATTCCAAATTGAAAATTTGGGATGTTACAGGCGCCCCCCTTTCCTTCTCCCTCTCTCTTTCTCCTTCCCCCTTGCCCCCTCCGATAAAAGGAAGGGGGTGGCGATTCCTACTAGGAGCCCAAGTAGGACTCCTCCTACTTGGGGCGCGCCTAGGGACAGCCTCCTCCCCTCTCCCTCCTTTATATACGGGGGTGGGGCGCCTCTAACACACATCAATTGTTCCAAGCCGTGTGCGGCGCCCCCCCTCCATAGTTTACACCTCCATTCATATTCACGTAGTGCTTAGGTGAAGCCCTGCGCGGATCACTCCACCATCACCGTCACCACGCCGTCGTGCTGACGGAACTCTCCCTAGACACTTTGCTGATCAAGAGTTCGAGGGACGTCATCGAGCTGAACGTGTGCAGAACTCGGGGGTGCCGTACGTTCGTTGCTTGATCGGTTGAATCGAGAAGATGTTTGACTACATCAACCGTGTTAAGCTAACACTTCCGCTTTCGGTCTATGAGGGTACGTGGACACACTCTCCCCCTCTCGTTGATATGCATCTCCCAGATAGATCTTGCGTGAGCGTAGGAATTTTTTTTGAAATTGCATGCTACGTTCCCCAACACGTTTGAGGTAGTAGCCATGTCTCAACTGGGTCAAAGGGGAGTTCAACAAGGAGAGAGTTAACCTCGTTCTCGATAGCCCTTGCACGAGCTCGTGTCATCGGTCCACATGGTGTCTTGGGAGACGAAGGTAGGTCCATGGGGATGACCATGGGATGCTCCGCATCATCTCCCCCTGGAAATATCCGACCTCGGATCGAAATCCTCATCACCATGGTAGGGAGAGAGTTCTTTTACGTTGAAGATGTCTCTCACGTAGTACTTGTCACGTGGCATGTTGATCTTGTAGGCGTTATTGTTGTAGCGTTCAAGCAGCTTGAAGTGTCCATCGGCTCGTGGTAGAAGTTTGGACTTGCGTTCGTTGGGGAAGTGTTCCTTGCAAGGTGTAGCCACACAAGATCTCCAATGTTGAATACCATGGGTTGCTTGTTGATGTTGAGGTTGGTCGCGAGTCATTGTACTTGGCGCTCGATGGTGTGCCCTGTATCTTCATGCATCTTCTTGAGGTAGTTCACTCGGGAATTCGCGTCCTTATTGATGCGCTCTTGTAGTGGTAGAGGAAGAATGTCTAATCGGGACAATGGGTTGAAACCATAGACGACCTCGAAGGGGACTTGCCGGTTGTCAAATGTCTTGCGCGGTCTTGGCGCGTAGCTCGTCGATGAGTGTTTGATGTCGGAGTACTTGAGCCGGAGATGGTGTCGTCGGAGTGTCGACTCGAGCGGCTCCGTCTTGAGTGGGACGAAGAGGTAGAAGAGCAGTTGACCAACAAGGCATGAATCTCATCCATTTTTGCATTGCTCTCTTGTTTTGTTCGTCGAGCTTCTTGTCGAAGTAGTCTCTTGTACGTTGCTCGGAGAGTCGCAAGTCAGTGGCCAGATTCTCGATGCGGTCGCTCGATGCTTGTTGTTCTTCATGCAAAGCTCGTTGTGCACCAAAGAGGTGGATCTTGGTGACGTAGTTGTTCAGGTCCTCGTCTTGCTCGATGAAGAGTGGATTGGTAGACGAACTTGGCCTATCCATCATTCCAAGAAAATACGTGAGTGGGAGAAAGAGAACTTATACCAAATGTACCTTGACCAATGTTGAAGATGGACCAATGATCACTCAAATGTGTAACAAGGAAATAGCACAATTGGTACCAATTCTTGTCGGTTTCTCACACCTACACAAGTAAAAGCCTTTGGTGGAGCTTGGTTAGCATGGTGGCGCAAAATTGATGCAATTGTTAGTTAGGCTCAATAATGTTGGAAAAGATTCGGAAATTTGCAAATGCAACAAGTAGACCAATAGCAAGATATGGTACACGCAAACACACACGCAAATAGATAAGTGGGGTCGTGCAACCAAGGAATGAGCCAAAATGTGGAATCCACGAAAATGCTCTTGTTGCACAACGCTAGAGAGACGCTAGCACGATGGCACAATAGGCGGATACGAAACTTGTACACAACCTACTAAGCAAAAATGCAATGACTTCTATCCCAAGTATGCTATATGTATGGTATTGCGTTGATATGATATAAGATGATCGAGTATGACAATCTTAATGTTGTAAGATGCTATTGTTCCTGCTTAAAAGATCTTTGCTTATCTTCCCCTTTTGCTGAAAATCATGGTTGGCTCTTTCTCTTTTGAGCTCTTTTCTCATGCAAAACTTCACGAACCAAGATAGCAATTGTGTATATGCGATGACAACCTTGTGACACAAGAGATGATACCAAGATTTGCACCACGATGGTATGGTATGTAGTCTATGGGAAGTATGATCACTAATTAATGTGCACAAGTAACGTTGCCGGCAATACTCAAAGGCTATTCTCGCATGGTAAGGTACGCAAAATGGGCTATGGGGTTATCAATGCAACGACAAGAATGTAGAATGATGATATACCGTGATACCAAGATGATATAGAGGTTACCATTATTGCTTACGGTGGAGGTGTCAAAATGGTGAGGTGGTCGATGGCGATGACGAATATGAGCGGTGGTGATGTCGTTTTCGAACCGTCCCTAAGTAGCCGAAACACATTAGGAAACGATGAACCACAACTCAAATTCTCAAAACCAAGGTCAAATGGTGGTTTCAAAGTTGGCAATGCGGAAGCGGTGGTGGTGGTTGATGAAGAAGCAACCGTCCCTAAGTAGCCGAAACACCTTAGGAGACTCAAATCACAACTCAAACAACCACAAATGCAATGTGAATCAAAATGGGTTAAGTTGCGGAAGTTGGTGATGGTAATGTGGATGATATGGTGGAGGACCTAGGCAAGGATGCCTAAATGACAAAATTTTGATGGTGTCAAATTGTGTTGTAACCTATCTATGTGGATGGGGGATGTCAATAGCTATCCAACGAGCTAAAGAACGTCAAAATCCGAGTCCGAATGTAAAAGTTGTGGTCAAAACTGTCAATCAGCTGAGGCTGAAACTGGGAGGGGCGGTTGTACAGCTCCTGGAGCGTCCTGGAGTGTCAGGTGATGGCTGAACGGTTGTACCGCCTTGGGTGCCGGTTGTACCACTTTTGTCGGGAAAAACATTCTCAGATCTGGATCAGGATGGATTTGGGCGGAAATGGATGATTTCGGGGGGAAATTGCGAAGATTTCGTGGATGGAAGGTGGGGAAACTTGTGGGGAAGCTAGATCTACTTCCTACACACGAAATCCGCGGATGAAATCCAACAAAAATTCATCACACCAACAAATCACAAAAAAAATTGGGGCTATTTTTGGTAGGGATTTTTGAATTTAGGACAAAAATCAAACAAAAGAAGGCTAGAAAATGGTAGGGGAGACTCCAAATTCGTGATCAACGTGGCTCATGATACCAAGATGATGTAGGGTAGAACCCTAGATGCCTGATCTTTCACGAAATGGAGGGGATCCTATGAAGAACACGAAGAACACGAGGGGAGAACACGAGAGGAAATCGCTCAAACCAACAAGATTCGATTACACATGTGCTAGATCCTCGAAACACAAGAAGATACACGATCGAAATCCAACAAAGGACGATACATAAGGTAACTAGTTCATCTCCAAGACGAGGTGTTGATGGTCTTCCCATTAGGGGTCCTGAATCCAAGATGGATCTTCTTCGAAGAGGTGGTCTCTCTCGGTGGAGTAGATCCGAATGGTTGAGCAAAGCTCTATCTCACATATGAGCTATCACATTGCTAACCCTAGTACGGAGCTAAGGGACAAGTATATATAGTCCAAGGGGTAAGTTGGGGATACATGGGGTGAAACCCCTTTCAGTGCGCACAGGCAGGGCGGTAGTACCGGTCACGCGGGCGGTTGTACCGCTGGGAGCTCAGGTACTGGTTTCTGGAGGTGTTCGCGGAAGGGAGTAGCGGTTGTACTGGTGGTCGCGGCGGTTGTACCATTCTGTTGGATGTTACGGGGATAAATCGTTCCTGTACCGCCCTTGCACCGCTCGATCACGGAAGCTGGACCGGTAGTTGGGCGGTAGTCGAGCGGTTGTAAGTTACCAGCAACATGCAAGTTACCAAGACCCTCATCGACGGTGGCGCAGGGCTCAACGTCCTGTCCGTCGACACGTTCGACAACCTCCAAGTGCCATATGAGGAGCTTCAGCCTACCAAGCCTTCCTCAGGAGTGACCGATGGCTCCCCCACATTGATAGGGCAAGTCCGCCTCCCTGTCACCTTCGAAGAACGCAAGTTCATGGGTATCCGGCCCTGGCCAAGTTCATCGACTTCGACGTCGCGCACATCCGTCTGCCATACAACGCCATCCTCGGGTATCCGGCCCTGGCCAAGTTCATGGCGGTGACACACCACGGTTACAATGTCCTCAAGATGTTAGGAAGCGGCGGAATGCTCACAGTCCCGTGCGAAGAAAGAAACGTGGTGTGCTCCCTCGAGCGCGCTTTTCAAGCCGCAGCAATCGACGACCCCGACAGCAAGAGCGAGGATCCTCCCGAGGCCATCCCCAAGAAGAAGAAGCAACTGTGCCATGCCGGACCTCAGGACGGTGGCAACGCAGCTGGAGCCTTGTCAGGATCAGCACCCGCTCCAGGGGCGCCTCCCTCCATCGCATAGGAAGGCGCGCCCAGCGCCCTCCTCGGGCAGGGCTCGTGGGCTCTCTTCTGGAGGGCCTCAGACATTGCCAACATCTCGAGGGAGGCGCTCGGGCACCACTTGGAGGCGTGCTACGCGGCACGTTTCCCTCAGGAGAATACAGGCAAGGAGTGCCCACCGCTCAGGAGTTCATCACCAAGACCACTCAGGAACTGCAAGACGCAAGGGCCATGCGCGGCGACCGCCGCTCACGAGGCGCAGCTCCCCATCCAGGCGAGGATGCCGGGCTGCGCGTCTGCATCGATGTACCAGGGCTCAACAGGACCGCATCTCAGGAGCTTTTCTGGCCTTCGCGCATGGGCCATTGCGAGGGTCCACCGCACAGCTACGTTCGCATGCCTTTTGGCTTGCCGAGCGTATCGTTCGTCTACCAGCGCAAATTGCGGCGCGCCCTGACGGCTCAGTAGGCCAGGCACCGCGCCGTCCTGGCGGAGATGGAGACAGTCCTCAAGGAACCGCCTGAGCCCCCAAAGCCTCCCGAGGCTCAGGGACCTGGTGGCTCGTAGGGAACGACCCCTTCGCCGCGTGCCTTCAGCTGCCCCGACATCTCTTCGTCAACATGACCAGGTGACACTTTCCAAGTTCATTTACCTGGGAGCAGCCCTCGGGCTGCATTATTCCCAGGCCGCGTGGGTCCGTCCCTGTGGCATCTATCCCTTTTGCTTATGTGTTTAGTTTACCCTGTTGGGGGCGCCCCTCGGGCTGCATCATCCCCAAGCCGCTCGGGCCTGACCCAGTGGCATGTATCTTTCTGCATTTACCCAAGCTGATTTGCCTTCCATGCTTAATCTGCCTATGATTGTCGCCTGCCCGATTACCACTTGCTCGATCGTCCCCTCCCACGGGGCCTCCTTACACTGGCACGATGCTGGTGCATGGGTCCGTCCCTGCCACGTCGACAAACCTGAGCGGTCAAGCTCTGGCTCGCGCCGTGCCCCGCGCACGTCACCTCATCAGGCCCTCAGTGCCTTCATCTCCTCATGGAGCAACCAGTGGCAGACTGGCAACCATAACGGCAAAACCGTGTTTCTCCTTGTGCTTGCTCGCAGGAATATCACGAGGATAGTACCAGGCGGCACCGCGAGCTCCCACCTCTTCCAAGTATTCCGCTTGCACGTAAAAAGGGGGGCTCCTGAGCATCGCGACTCAGGAGCTCTTACTGGCTCTCCAGCCCTCACCCCCTGGCCTTGTCCACGGCATCGCGACCTGGCATACCAGCGGCGGCTGACCTCGCTCAAGGGCCGGGACCTGAGGACGTAGAGCATGAAGTAAAGCATTGGAAGGGGGAGGACCCGTACGGGCCTAACCTAGCTACGCTGCGGATGATTGCACACAGGTCTGGCGCAGCGCGGAGAATCGACCCCGAACTGCCAAGATAAGTCACGAGCTCGGAACAACTAAGTTGTTGGAACCTAGGCGTTACGCTCGCGGCATCCCTGTTGCGGCCATGTCGCATCCCTTTCCTGCCTTACCGTAGCTGCTTGAGCGCTAAGGGGGACCTCCTGAGCATCGCGCCTCAGGGGCTCTTACTGGACCTTGGGCCGCTCACCTCCTAGCCTTGACCACGGCACGCGACCTGGCATACCAGCGACGGCTGCAGCCTCCCTGGGGACCGGGACCTGTCAGCTTAGAGCAACAAGCTATCGCGTGGATGGAAATGGGAGACCGAGCCTTAACAGGACATGCGTTCACAAATTTTCATAACAGGGAATATATACGCAAAAAACTTTACAGACCTTTACACACCCCCATGGGGTACTTCATCATTCTTCGCAGGGAACAAAAAATGAGAACCAAGAGGAATCCTATCTACACCCTCTCGTGGCGGACGCCATCATCAACTGTGGGCCACGGGAGGCCGGCGCCGACCCCATCCAGATCAGCGGCGGCGGCTGGACGCCGCGGCCCTGTTCTGAGCCCGGCGAGAGCTCGAGGGCACGTAGCTATCGTCGCTCGTCTCCGGAGTCTCGTAAAGCTCAGGAGAATCGCTAGACTCCCAGGGGCTGCTGCTGCTGGAGTAGGCACGAGCGGAGCGCGCGTCAGCCTGGCGCTCCCCTCCAGGGCAACACTCCAGACAGCGGCCCTCCGCGTCAAAGACCTTGAAGAAGAGCGTGGTGGTGCCGTCGTACTCAAAGTGGACCGCGAGGGCGCCTTCCGCACGGCAAACCCGCGCAACCTCGCCCCAGCCGCGAGTCATGAAGATCTTGCTGGTGGGGACCGCTTCGATCTCTGCTCCGGTCGCCGGAGCATTGCAGTCGGCATGCTACAGCCAGAGCTCAAGAGGCCCCCTCAGCGGCATCACATCAGAGAAGAATTGCGGGAAGCGGATCCAAGAGCTTGGGGACATCGGCGCCCATAGCACAAGCTCGCGCGAGGAATCCGAGGCGTGGATTCCAGGGGCGACGGTGCGTGTCGCCATGGCGCGGCGGCCGCGGACGCGGCACGGGCGGCGCCGCTCATTGCTCCGCCCTCCTGAGCCCTCGGCTCGGGTGTACAAAGGTAGCGGATACCCTGGAGGAGGCCGCTCGCACCAAGGCCTCGTCACCACCTGCATCTCTGCTTCGTCGCGACGGTGAACCGGCCTCTTCTTCGGCGGAAGCGGCCATGGATCATCGCGGGGGGCCTTTCCTTTCTCTTCAGCGGAGAACCTTCGGTTGGGCGCCATTGCTGCTAGCAGTGGAGCAAGGAGGAAGAAGAAAGTGAACCAAGAAGAGATGGGAGACGGGGGCTCCGCCCCCCTCCCCATTTATAGGGGAAGAAGGCCAACCGGCGCCTCCCACGTTCACAGGTAATGATGATTTTCCATGCATGTCACAGGGACATGTCAAATCGAGCAGTTGCCGAGGCAGCGTGGGGAAGTGAAGACGCCCACGTCCAATCAACCGCCACGCGTCAACCGAGGCCACAGGCTTTTGGGGCCCGCGGCGCTCCGCACTTGATCTTTGGCTTCACTTCGAAGCCAAGCCCGAGCGCGCCTTGGGCCCGGGGGCTACTGTCGGCGGTCTGGGAATGTGGGTCCCAGGACTTGCCTGCCTGCGGCCCACAGCGTGGCTTTGCTAGCAGGACTGTACAACCCATCTTCATCAACAAAGCATTCAAGACCCTCACGAGGCGAACGACGCAAGACCTCCTCAGGAGCGGCCTCACCAGGCTTCCTCGCGAGGAGTGGAGATATCAAGGCGGGGCAAACCTCACGAGGCTATCGTGACGTGAGCCATGACGATCGACACCAGGCGGCCGTAGGGCGGGTGCCAGCGCGCGCAGCATCCTTTTTTCCTCTTTGGTGCTAAGGAGGCCAGCGCAGGCGTGGAGTACCAAGGCATCAGGCAAAGGTTTCCATATCAGTGCAACTAGACCAAGAGCAGCAGGCCAGCAGGACGGAGGTCACCGTGGAGCCCAAGACGGCGTCATCACCAGAGCCCTTTCGCAGGCGAAGACCGCTTTTGTCAGGATAGCTTGTACTAGCTGTCCCCTTTCAAATTGGCCGCCGTTGTTGGCTCCCTTCCCACTCAATATTTGGGGAGAGGACCAGGGCCTATATAAGTAGAAGTAGCCCCCACCAAAGGGGGCAGCTTGATCTCATCTGATCGAGAGCCAACCCTTAGCCACAGACCGAACGCAAGAACGCCTCAACCTCAGGAGGTCGTCCTTCCCCTTGTACTGTTCTTCATTAGCCCAAGAGGCAATCCACCACCAGACACTGGAGTATGGTATTACACCACCACGGTGGCCCGAACTAGTATAAATCTTGTGTCCCTTGTGCTGTGAGTTCGTCGAGTTCGTCCGCGAGATCTTAGCGAGCTAGGGCGTGGATCGGTAGGAGGGAAAGAACTTCGCGCGCACCCCAGAGTTCGAACCTTAAGGGTTTTACCGGAACCCGTGATCCGGCACAACCCTACATACGGTTCGACCGGGTGGGTCCCAACTGTCAGGGAGGATAAGGAGGCACTTCCTTGCGTGTGAAGATATAGCTGGTGGGTCCCAGCTGTCAGGGGGAAGAATCATTTCTTTCATAATATGGACACACTTCCTTGCGTGTGAAGATGTAGCTGGTGGGTCCCAGCTGTCAGTGGCAGGAATAAGGAGGCACTTCCTTCCGTCCGAAGATATACGTGGTGGGTCCTAGCTTTCAGAAGGAGGAATAATTTTATTTTTGCGTAATAAGGAGGCTGTTGCATGCGTGCGTCCATGGACCTGGTGCGTCCCCACTGTCAGCCTCTCCACATACATTCCTCTTCCGATGACTCTTGTTTGTTGACCATGTTGACCACGCCGCGTCGAGTGCATCCAAGGTGGTGAACGACGGCGAGGCCCCGAACAGCTACGAGCCGGACATGGGAAGACGCGGGAGTGTAGTCGCAGACGAAGAGGTGTACGAGGGTCAACTGGTTCTGGTGTGGTGTGCTTCGGCAGTCGGTGGAGAAGAATAGGAGGTGTGTAGGGGTGGAGGGATGGTGTGGCCGGCAGTGGGGTAGCACTTCACAGCGAAGCGTGCTAAGCAGAGCTGCTAGCAGGAGGAGGCGGGTGCAGGTGGTCCCGACGGCGCTTGTAAGTGCATCTAGTGCCCCTTAGTGATTTTGGTGTATTGAAGACTTATAGGTTAAGGGACTAATGTGTCTATGAGTGTACACAGGTCTATAAGTCTATGAGGAGTTTGATATTTACAGAGAAAGCCGACCCCTAAAAATGAAGTTCTTTGACTGAAGACTTTGGATTTCTGAAGACTTTCTGAAGACTTTGAAAGTGAAGAAATTGGTGTGACCTTGAAGACTAGGTATCCATTCGAGGAACATGAAGCGCGAAGACTTTTGTTTTCGTAGTTTCATTTTCTCTTTCTTGAGTCATAGGAAACACCGTACTGTTAAAGGGGGTCGAGGAAATACTAGAAAATTTTCCAAGTGATGCTCAACTCAAAGTCCTACACCTACCAATCCCTTCGAGAGAAACCATTGGAAATCTCATACAGTTCAGTCATATTCTTCAGGGACAGAGATGAAGTTCTTCTGGTCTCTGAGGAATTTGTTCTGACTCAAGAGTTAGGAATTCGCCAGTGCGGATTGCCTACACAGTGAGGAACATGATAGCCCTGAGGAATTTGAGCCTCAATTATCCGACCGTTGCTGTGCTACGCGCCAGCTGTCCCAAAATATCTACCCACCTAACGGTCATATCATTGAAGGGCATTTATGTCTTATCATGTCGGGCTGCTCTGAGAGAACTGACACTTGTCATTTGAGAGCATCCCATCCTCCGAGGACTTTGAGCGAAAATCATCAAGTGAGGCAACCCAAACCCAAACACCTACCAAGCCCAAAGTGATTGAGCATCACTGAAGAGATTGATCCTGCGTGGATCCGACGCTTGTTACCTTTGAAGACCGTGCATCTTTCAAACGGTAAGGCGTCATGGTCTAGAGCATCCAAGAGGAAATTGTGGATCCCCGAGTGACCGAGTTTGTGAAGGTTTGGAAGTCACCTGAAGACTTGCCACGAGTGATTGGGCGAGGTTTGTGTGACCTTAGCTCAAGGAGAATACGGTGAGGACTATGTGTCCGGGACTGTGTGTCCTCAGGTTTAAATACCTAGCTGCTCCAACCAGACGTACAACTATCACAACAGTTGGAACTGGTCTGCCAAATCATTATCTTCACCAAACTTACTGGTTCTATTTCCTCAACTCTTTCATTTCCTCATAACTGTGTTGTGCGCTTGTTCATATCTTTGTTTGAAGACTTTGACTGAAGACTATCTCAATTTCCTCAGTTCAATTTCTTCAGTCTGTTTGTCCTCATCCTGTTTTATCCTGTGTTTACACTTTCTGTACTCTGTGCTTGTTTTCATTTCATCATGATGACCATGCATGTGTTCTGTTATGTTTACATCTGAGTACTTATTCCGCTGCAAGTAGTTCTTCACTTAGGAATTTCCTCACCCTAAAATTCCTCATTCAAGAAGTCATAAAAATTGCCTATTCACCCCCCTCTAGTCGATATAACGCACTTTCAATTGGCATCAGAGCAAGGTACTCCCTTGTTCTTTGTGATTTTGGTTTAATCGCCTGGAGTTTTAGTTATGTCGACCGCAGGTATGAAGACCGTGTCATGCCCCATCTTTGACGGTCACGAGTATCCCAAGTGGAAGGCCATGATGAAGAAGCTCCTCATGGCAATAAATAGCGAGCTGTGGACCGTCACTGAGATTGGTGTTACCGATCTGTGCAAGATGGCGGAAGCTGATGACATTCGCAAGTACACCCTTCTCAACCTCACTGCGAAGGACGTCATCTGCTCTTGTTTGTCGCAAAATCAGTTCAGGAATATCATGCATCTCGATCATGCGAAGCTTATCTGGGACCGCCTGTCTGAGGTCTATGAAGGTCATTGAACCCGTCATGATCGTTGGTTTGAGGACTTGAAGGAATATCTCAAAGCGATGACATTCGAACCAGAATCATCATCCTCTGCACCATGCCTTATGGCAAAAGATGCAAAGGTAACTGAATGCTATCTATCTGAATCCAGTGATGATGAATCTGGTGATGAATTTGGACCTAGCTATGTCAAACTTGCTTCCCTTGCCACTAAACAACAAAGAGCTTTGGAAAAAGTTCAATACATGCTAAATAAGAGCGATGATATGTTGGGTGAAGAAATGGATCAGTCGAAAGCTTTGGCTGAGTGTCTTCAGAGACTTCATTCTAGGTTTGACAACCTTCAAGGTCATCATAACACTCTGTTATCTGATCATGAGAAGCTTTCTTATGAATTTCTTCAAAGAAAGCAAGATCGTGAAATGCTAAGAGTGAGTTATGAAGATCTTCAGAAGGAGCGCGATTCATTACTTGCTCAATAAATCAGCGCTTCTCAGGAAGAATTTGTTCCTCCATGTTTGAAATGCATTGAACGTGAATCTGCTAATTCTTCACCTGAATGTTCAAATGCTTCTAATGCTACAAATTCTTCAACTGTCTCTGCTATCACTAATTCCTCATCTGAGGACATTGCTAGTATCACTGATGATGTAGGGCTGAAGGAATTGTATATGACAGGCATGTACAAAAGCCTCAAAGGGCATCAGACTCTTTGTGATGTGCTTAAAAAGCAGATCCTCAATAGGAACCCTAGGAAAGTGGGTATTGCCTTTGAGAGGAAACTCAATGCTGATGGTACATATTGGAAGCCTGAGTAGTACCCCAAAACCTCATGGGTTGCTGCAAAGGGACCTCCAGTTCATCCATCCAATTTATCTGGCTTTACATGTGAATCTCCTCATTCTTCTGATGAGTCATTTGACTCCAACTTTAAACTGTTCAAAAATCAGAATGGTGAAGTATTTGTTAGATATGTTGGCACTAACTGCAGGAACGGTTCCCCTATGAAGAAAATCTGGGTCCCCAAAAGGTGCCTTGAAAGTCTTCAGGTGAATGTCCTCATGACACCACCTGTGAAGAATAGGAACCCCAGATCAAGTTCTTCATCTGGACCAAATTCTTCATATGGATCCAAGTCCTCATATGGACCAAATTCCTCACGTGGATCAAATTCCTCAAAAGGATCAAAGTCATCATATGAATATCATCGTGCTAACACCTCTGTCTCGCAGGGAAGAGCTAAGGGCTATGAATATGAGCATTATTCTTCTAATCATTATGTTCATAAGTCCTCGAAGAATTTCTCTGCTTATTCATATGCTTATCCTAACTCCTCTTATGTGAAACGAAATGGACTGGCTTCTATGCCACTTTTCTCGTATGGAGCTCGCAGAGTGATCAACTCTTTGCCACCCCTGCAGATGTGGGTGGTGAAGAAAAAGAACTAATATCTTATGCAGGGTCAGGTCTCCAGACGTGCTCAAACATCTGAAGAATTCGCTGGAGACCTGAAATTGCCTGAAAGGACCCAGGCTAATCATGAAGAAATGAACTCTCATTTCTCACATCCTCATATTGCTTTATCTGTTCTATCACTTGATGAAATTGATCTGATGAAATTGATGTCATATTCTTCACTGATGAAGTATATGAGTTCGTAAGCTGCACTAATTCATCCGCAGGATGATCAATCCAAAGCCAATGAGTGGGTCCTCAATAGTGGATGTACAAATCACATGACTGGTGACAAGAATCTATTGATGGATACTCCCTTATCTCCATCGCATCTGAATCATATCATCTTCGCTGACAAAGGCAAAGGTCAGGTATTGGGTCTAGGTAAGGTTGCAATCTCAAAGGATCGACACATGGACAAAGTCATGCTTGTCGAGTCCTTAGGATACGACCTCATGTCTGTCTCAATGCTTTGTGATCTTGATATGGTTGTTTTCTTTGGCAAGTATCGTTGTGTTGTGATCATGGAAGCTGAAAATTCCAAAGTCTTCGAAGGCTTTAGGAGAGGAGATCTGTGTATTGTTGATTTCTCTACAGGACCACAACCAGTCATATGCCTACTTGCAAAAGCTTCAGAAGGCTGGCTATGGCATCGACGACTTGGTCATGCAGGCATGAGGAATTTGCACACGCTTGCGACGAAGAAGCATGTCATTGGCATTGAGAATGTCAAATTCCTCAAGGATCACTTATGCGGAGCCTGTGAAGCTGGAAAGATGACCAAGGCCAAACATCCAGCGAAGACAATCATGACTACCACTCGACCATTTGAATTGCTTCATATGGATCTCTTTGGTCCTAACCATTATTCTGCAGTTACAAATGATGCATCTCTATATGGCTTTGTTATTGTTGATGATTACTCTCGTTACACATGGGTACATATTGTCACTTACAAACATGAAGTGCAGGAAGTCTTCAAACGATTTTTTGCGAGGGCTTCAACCAACTTTGGTGTGAAGATAAAGCACATCAGGAGTGACAATGGAACTGAGTTCAAGAATTCTGGTCTTGATGACTATCTTGATGAACTTGGTATTACTCATGAGTTATCTGCTCCTTATACTCCTCAACAGAATGGCGTCATGGAGCGCAAGAACAGGACTCTTGTTGAGACGGCTCGCACTATGCTTGATGAGTACAAGACGCCTCGTCGTTTCTGGATTGAGGCAATTGATACTGCTTGCCACATCATCAATAGAGTATATCTTCACAAATTCTTCAAAAAGACTGCATACGAACTCCTCACTGACAAGAAACCCAACATGAGTTATTTCAAAGTCTTCGGTGCTAAATGTTGGATTAGAGATCCTCATCACAACTCTAAATTTGCACCGAAAGCACATGAGGGTTTCATGCTTGGTTACGGAAAGGACTCGCACACCTACAGAGTCTTCAACAACGTTCACCACAAAGTTGTTGAAACTATAGATGTCCGGTTCAATGAAACTAATGGCTCGCAAAGAGAGCACCTACCTTCTGTGTTAGATGAACAGTCACCTGAGGAAACTATCAAGTTCAAGGCTACTGAGGATGTCATTCCAACCGAAGAATCTGGTAAGAATTCATTCCAGAACGTGAAGAACGTCGAGCTAATGCACGTGAAGAAAATGGTGCTGAAGAAAATGCTGATCAAATTCCTCGACGACAACCAGCTCATCCTCGCGTTGCAAACGAAGTGCAAATTGAGAAAATCATCGATGACATTGAAGCACCAGGTCCTCACACGCTCTAGAGCTTCACATTTGTCTAAATTTTGTGGGCACTTTGCTTTCGTCTCTATCACAGAGCCCACTAAGGTAGATGAAGCATTTCTGGAGCCTGAGTGGATTCAAGCCATGCAAGAAGAATTACATCAGTTCGAGCTCAACAACGTCTGGGAACTGGTCAAACGTCCAGATTCTCGCAAGCACAATATCATTGGCACAAAGTGGATCTACCGCATCAAGCAAGATGAAAATGGCCTTATGGTGAGGAATAAGGCACGGCTTGTAGCTCAAGGCTACACACAGGTTGAGGGAATTGATTTCGATGAAACTTTTGCACCTGTTGCTAGACTTGAGGCTATTCACATATTACTTGCTTATGCTAACCATCATGATATCACTTTATATCAAATGGATGTGAAAAGTGCATTCCTCAATGGTAAGCTTGAGGAAGAAGTATATGTTGCTCAACCCCCAGGTGTTGAAGATCAAAAGCATCCTGACAAAGTCTTCAGACTCAATAAGGCCCTGTATGGCCTCAAGCAAGCCCCTCGGGCGTGGTATGATACTTTGAAGGAATTCCTCATGAAGAAAGGCTTTAAACCCAGTTCACCTGACCCAACTCTTTTCACTAAATCTTATGATGGTGAATTGTTTGTGTGCCAAATTTATGTTGATGATATTATCTTTGGCTGTACTGACCAACGTTACACTTACGAATTTGGTTATATAATGAGAGAGGAATATGAAATGTCTATGATGGGAGTATTGAAATTCTTCTTAGGTCTTCAAATTCGTCAACAGCGCAATGGCATATTCATATCTCAGGACAAATACATGAAGGACGTATTGAGGAAATTCGGCATGCAAGATTGCAAAGGCGTCAAAATTCCTATGCCCACAAATGGCCATCTATGCACTGATGAAAATGGTATTGACTTCGATCAAAAGGTATACCGCTCCATGGTTGGCTCTTTATTGTATTTATGTGCATCTAGGCCAGACATTATGCTTAGTGTTTGCATGTGTGCCCGATTTCAAGCTACACCGAAGGAATCACACCATAAGGCTGTGAAGCATATTCTTCGATATCTAGCTCACACACCAACACTTGGATTATGGTACCCCAAGGGCTCGGTTTTTGATCTCATTGGATATTCTGACTCTGTCTATGATGGTGACGTGTGGACCGCAAGTCAACCTCTAGCACATGCCATTTCCTCGGACGATCTTTGGTCTGTTGGTCCTCGAAGAAACAGAACTGCGTATCACTGTCTACTGCTGAAGCTGAGTACATTGTTGCTGGTTCTTGTTGTGCTCAATTGCTGTGGATGAAGCAAACTCTCAAGGACTACGGCGTCAATGTGAAGAATGTGCCTCTCTACTGTGACAATGAGAGTGCATCAAGATTGCTCACAACCCAGTTCAGCACTCGAAGACAAAGCACATTCAGATTCGTCATCATTTTCTTCGTGATCATGTGTTGAAGGGCGACATCTCTATTGAGCATGTGAAGACTGAAGAACAGCTAGCCGATATCTTCACAAAGCCCTTGGATGAGAAGAGATTTAGCAAGTTGCGGTGTGAGCTAAATATCTTAGAATCTTTGAATGTTCTTTGAAAAGGACACTCATCCTAACACTTATGCAAAATTGATGACTTAGATGTGCAACACGCAAAGAAACATTTTTCTTCAATCAATGAAGGCTAACACTCTAAGTGTGCAGAAATTAACGAAGAATTTGATTCTCAGAACCCTACGACAATTGTACGCGGTCTCTGAAATCATCATTCTTATACGGTGGGTCACGCCACCACCAAAACTTGGAAATCTTCAATTTGAGTTTTTCCTCAGTTTTTGAATTTCCTCAGTTGTTCATTGTCTTCAACTTTGCATTGTCTTCACTGTTTCCGTCGTTTTTCTTCATTAGCTATATATATATATATATATATATATATATATATATATATATATATATATATATATATATATATATGAGTTTATGTCCTCTACAGCATTCACTTATTGCTATTTCTTCATGTTGCTTTTTCTGCTAAGTGAATGTGATCGGACCCTTCCCCTTCTATGCTAAACTTAACCCAGTCTATTCACAAATTCTTCATGTGCGTTCTATTTGGAACTCGTTCAAAATCTTTAATGTGTCCTTGTCAGCTGAAGAATTTGCGAACGGAACGTTTAACTTATCTTATCTGAATTTTCGGCTTTGGCGCTCAAACTGTTCCACATTCCACGGTAACACTTATCTATTCACCCACGACCTCACACGATCGCCACCTCTCAGTACGTGGGTGACACATGTCAAGCGAACGAGAAAGGTCAGGGGCACGTTCGTCCAATTTCTTCGGGCGAACATTTTTTCACCTCGGCTATATATACCCCTCCCCTTCCTCACTTCGTTTTTACTCCGCTCGTTCTCTCTCCCGCTCGAGCTTCTCAAACCCTAGCGCCGCCGCCTCGACCTCGTCGCCATCGTACTCGCGCCGGCTACTTCACCCCGCCGCCGCCGTAGCTGTCTTCCTCAACCGAGTTAGGGAGTGGAAGATCTTACCTGACGAACTTCACATCTACACTTCCCAGTTCGTCGTGTTCTTCGTCCAGGGTAAGTAAAAGTTACTTTTACTGCCCTCTTTGATTCAAATGTTCTCTACAAAATCTTCAAAGGTGTTTTTTCTTCAAATCCTCACACACTAAAATACCTCACATGTCATCTGTTCTTGATTCGTTTCTCTAAGCAATATTTTTTCTTCATGATTCCTCAATTGTGTGGATTTTTGATCTGTACAGCTCTGGTACCTAAGCCAAATAACGCTTAGTGAAATTCTTCAAGACTCATCTGGTCAAATTCCTCAAACTTGTTCTTTTTGCAAAACCTTCTGAGAACGCATATGACCTCTCCAAAAATCCTTGCAACTATACTCTGTTCACAGGTACTCATGTTCGTTGCTGAATCACTAGGTTCTCATCAACTTAACTCATTTGCAGCGTTCCTCGAAGAAAAGTTGCACACATCTTCAGAAAATTCAATTGTTCATATTCCTCATCTGAAGAAAATGGCTGATGGAAAGATGCCACAGAAAGGAGGAAAGAGGCCTGAGGTCAATACTGCCTTTGAGATCCCTGATGACATATACAAGGAGTATTGCACTCCTGATGAGGCCAAGTTTGGCAAGGAGGACAAAAATCAGCACAAGGTGTGCATCCAAAGAATAGAGAGGAGATGGGCAAGGGAGTGGAGGGAGTACAGGTATGTTACTCCCAAGTATATGAAGAAATTCGCTCTAAATCCTCCATGCCCAAGACCTCCATTGGCACCTGGCCAAGTAGCAGATCCCACCAGCCTCAAGCACGGTGAGGACTATCTGAAGAATGGGCCAAGCGCCTAGCCAAACTGGCCAAACAGGCAAGAGAAGGAGTGAGGAAATTTAATGAAGACTCTGCTGCTGCTGCCACTACTTAGGCCTCTGCAAGAAAGCCGAACAAGGCCATGGCAAAGAAGCCTGCTCATAAGCCAAGTGCTTCACCCTCAATGCCCTCACGGCCAAGATCCTCAGCAATGCCCTCGCGGCCAGATTGTTCAAAGCCCTCACGGCGAACTCCTCGGACTGCTCCAGCTCCTCCGCCAAAGTCCTCAGCTGCTCCATCCAAATCCTCAGCACCTGTGCATCTCGCCACGTGCCAAAGGACAACAAGCATCTCTGTTGCCTCAGGAGCTTCTACTAGTTCCTCAGCTGCACCAAATTCTTCAACTGGCCCCTCTCTGCTGAAGAAAAAGGCCACTGCTGGACGAGGCTCTGGCCCAAGTCCTCAGAAGAAGCAGGTCACCTTCCATGTGCCGTCTGATGAAGACGAAGCTGATGGTGAGGAACTTGCCGAAAACATCAGAGACAGGCAGCTCAAGGCCGTTAGAGCCAAAGGCACAAATGTGCCTCTTCTTTTGGATCCCAAGTTGATCCTTGATTACATTGATCTCTGGCACAAGGACCCCAACACTCATATGCCTGATTTCAAGCTGACTCCTGGCCAAAGTCATATGCTGACTGCCTTCATTCAAGAAGAAAAACGGAAATTTGAAAAGGCCAGGCAGATCAAGAAAGCACAATACAAGAAGGAGCGCTTCCTGAAGAAACACGTTGTCTCTATGACAACTGAAGAACTTGTCAATATTCAATCTGAGATCAACAAACTCAGTGATGAATTTGACGTATACAGAGCTGACTGGCTTGGAGCCAAAGTCAGATTTGTGAATTTGACTGAAAAGTTCACTTCCAATGTTGCAGCCCCAATGCAACAAGGGAATCCTCAGGCTGAAGCATCTGCTCAGCCGACTAAAGAAAATGCCAGCACTGCTGATGATATTCAGGCTACTGAAGAAACTCAAAGTACCAGGGCTGATGACTGCATTCCAGCCGCGGAAGACATTGCCAGGGCAACCACTAGTGTTGCGCCTGAAGAAACTGAAGAAGTCAGGGCAACTGCATCAGTTGTGCCTGAAGAATTTGAACCAAATTCCTCTGCTCCTCCTGTGCCTACACCAACTCCGATCCTTCCATCTGTAACAGATGTGAAGAAAACCAAGGCTACAGTGCGTGCAGCGGTGAAGAAAAGGAAGGCATCAACTTCATCAGATTCTTCAGCTCCAAAGAAGATGAAGCCATTGACCAGCTCTTTTGCAAATCCAATTGATGTTGTTCCCGTCACATCCATGCCATCAAAGGACCTTGTTCCTTTAGATGAAGAATATGTGATTCCAAGTGAATCAGATGAAGAGAATCCTTCTGCTGCTTCGTCAGAGCAGTTGGATGAAGAAATTGAAGCAGATGCAATCCCTTCAACCCCAATAGTCTCATCGCCCATGCCTCAGTTCACTGCTGAAGAGGCCGACGTTGAAGAAATGAGCGAAGAAGATGAAGATGTGGACATTGGGTGGACAACACCAGTGCTGAATGATGACTTTTGGGAAAGTCAGCACCCCAACTCTCCTTTGTTCACACCACTTCAACAAATTCCTCAGTCCCCTGTCGACACTGACATACAAATTGGATCTGAAGAACCTCGTGCAACTCCTTCTGTACATGAAGAGATTCCAGCCACTAGTGCTGAAGAAAATGTAAATGAAGAATTGAAGACCCAGGCTGCCACTGAAGAAGAAGCTGAAATTCCTCAGCCTGTTGAAACTGAGATTGCGATTCCTGAGGTAGCAATGCAATTGACTAATACTCCTCATCCCAAGCCAAAGGATCCTTTCTCGAAGAAGCAGAAATTCAAGGCTGATGACTTCTTCGGCGAACACGTGTTCTTCACTGATTATAATCCTTATGACTCTCCTCGTCTTAGAAGGAAGTGCTTCTGGACTGCCAGCCAGGCCAATTCTATCCTTCACTGCTCTTCAAAAAGGATAAAGTCTTCGACCATGAGCACATTCCTCATGTGGACATGGAATCACTTCCTTGCTTCCCTCCTGTCCTCAGTGTGCTTCATGACGCAGGCCTCCTCAACTTTTGCTCTGACATTGTAGATTGGAATGAAGAGCTTATTCTTCAGTTCTACGCAACACTGCATGTCACAGGTGATGCTGACGATATCAATACTTGGGTGTTGGACTGGATGACTGAAAACACTCATTATAAAGCACCGGCCTCTGAATTGCTTCATGCCCTGCCAATCAGTCCTCCACCTGAAGGAGCTTGTTGCCTGTACCAAGAGCCTGAACTCACTGCCCATTATATGCAAGTTCTTATGAAGCCTCTGAAGCCTGGTCAAGCCCCAAGGACCAAATTCCTCGTGAAGAAATTGCTCTATGTGCCAAGAACTGTCTATCGCATTCTGACGAAGACAATGAGTCCTATCAAGGGCCACGACTCGTCTAATGAAGAAGTCGTTGGCATCATGAAGAATCTGCTATTCAACATCATGCATGGCATCCCTGTCAACTCTCACGATTTCTTCATGAGGACTCTAGCAAATGTTGCACTCTCTCCATTTGAGTTGAAGCCTTATGCTCCGTGGATTATGAGATTCCTCAGAACAAGGTCTTCACTCAACTACAAGGCTAATTTTCACAATCACCTCAGCTACTTGCCCCCAATCGAAGTCCTCAAGCGGACATATTCCTCAGCTGATGAGAAGGGCAAGGCACCAGCTATTATTGATGAAGGCATTCGTCCATTGGATGGTCAGTTTCGCAAAGCTGCATCTTATTCCACCAATGATGACTCTGCCACTCATGACTCTGCTGCAAATGCATCCAAGCCTACTCCTCAAACCACAGCTCCAAGGGTGATGACTGACTGTGAGCTGCTTCTTAGTCTTCACCAGAAGGTGGATCGAAACCATAAATGGGTTAAGCGTCAGTTTGGTTCTATTCTTCACAACATGACTGCTACACATAATGCACTGAAGAAAAACCATTACTACCACCATGAAGTCTTCGGTCACACCTGGGCTATTCTGTCACATGTATATGGTGAAGAAGATCTGAAGCAAATGGGCCTCAAGGAGGACATTGACTGGTCTACACCTCCACCGAAGAAATACAAGAAGGTCAAGGTTCCTTCCTTGGTGGCCAGCTCATATTCTTCATCGCGCGAAACCGACGAGCATGAAGACTTGGACGACACTGCGGCAGGCCCTACAACAACAAACGACCCCAACAACGCTGGCGCTCCTCCATCAACATGATATTCTTAAGGGGCGTTAGTCCTCATTTTCGATCCTTTTGGTCATTCGATGACAAAGGGGGAGAAATTTGAGTTAGTCTTCAAGCGGGTCTACCTATATGTGCGTTTTTTTGCTAAGTTACAACTCTCGTTCTTCTGATGACTTTGCTGGATCGAGTTGTAAACTTAAACTCTATGGTGGCCTGATACTTTTGCTATGTTTTTCTGCATGCTTATTCCTCGTTAATGCTAATGCACGCATGCTGAATTAGTTCAGTCACCATATTTCATCATGCATTTCAAATTCTTCATATTATATGACAAATGCGTGTATGAATTACAAGATATAGGGGGAGATCTCCATGATTCTACTCTTCAAGTGTGCATTGCTTCAAAAGCAAATTCCTCACTATGCACATCTTCAGGGGGAGTTCTTCTATATCTTGCAATCAAATTCCTCAATTCCAGTATTTACACTTCATATGTTTATCCCCGTTGAAAACATAACCTATATTATCATCAATCAACAAAAAGGGGGAGATTGTAAGTGCATCTAGTGCCCCTTAGTGATTTTGGTGTATTGAAGACTTATAGGTTAAGGGACTAATGTGACTATGAGTGTACACAGGTCTATAAGTCTATGAGGAGTTTGATATTTACAGAGAAAGTCGACACCTAAAAATGAAGTTCTTTGACTGAAGACTTTGGATTTCTGAAGACTTTCTGAAGACTTTGAAAGTGAAGAAATTGGTGTGACCTTGAAGACTAGGTATCTATTCGAGGAACATGAAGCGTGAAGACTTTTGTTTTCGTAGTTTCATTTTCTCTTTCTTGAGTCATAGGAAACACCGTACTGTTAAAGGGGGTCGAGGAAATACTAAGGAAAAGTTTCCAAGTGATGCTCAACTCAAAATCCTACACCTACCAATCCCTTCGAGTGAAGCCACTGGAAATCTCATATAGTTCAATCATATTCTTCAATGACAAAGACGAAGTTCTTTTGGTCTCTGTGGAATTTGTTCTGACTGAGGAGTTAGGAATTCGCCAGTGCGGATTGCCTACACAGTGAGGAACACGATAGCCCTGAGGAATTTGAGCCTCAAATATCCGACCGTTGCTGTGCTACGCGCCAGCTGTCCCAAAATATCTACCCTCCTAACGGTCATATCATTGAAGGCCATTTATGTCTTATCATGTCGGGCTGCTCCCTATGCTATAAATAGCCGCCCCCTACAACCACTAGCTAGTTGGCTGCTCCGAGAGAAACTAACACTTGTCATTTGAGAGCATCCCATCCTCCGAGGACTTTGAGCGAAAATCATCAAGCGAGGAAACCCAAACCCAAACACCTACAAACCCAAAGTGATTGAGCATCACTGAAGAGATTGATCCTGCGTGGATTCGATGCTTGTTACCTTTGAAGACTATGCATCTTTCAGACTGTTAGGCATCATGGTCTAGAGCATGCAAGAGGAAATTGTGGATCACCGAGTGACCGAGTTTGTGAAGGTTTGGAAGTCACCTGAAGACTTAGCACGAGTGATTGGGCGAGGTCTGTGTGACCTTAGCTCAAAGAGAATACGGTGAGGACTGTGTGTCCTCAGGATTAAATACCTAGCCACTCCAACCAGACGTACAACTGTCACAGCAGTTGGAACTGGTCTACCAAATCATTGTCTTCACCAAGCTTACTGGTTCTATTTCCTCAACTCTTTCATTTCCTCATAACTGTGTTGTGCACTTGTTCATATCTGTGTTTGAAGACTTTCTCAATTTCCTCAGTTCAATTTCTCCAGTCTGTTTGTCTTCATCCTGTTTTATCCTGTGGTTACGCTTTCTGTACTCTGTGCTTGTTTTCATAAATCATGAGGACCATGCATGTGTTCTGTTATGTTTACATCTGAGTACTTATTCCGCTGCAAGTAGTTCTTCACTTAAGAATTTCCTCACCCTGAAATTACTCATTGAAGAATTCATAAAAATCGCCTATTCACCCCCCTCTAGTAGATATAATGCACTTTCAGCGTTGGAGGAAGAAGACGAGAGATTGAAGATGGATGTCGGTCGTTGGATGTAAATCCAATGGCTATCGATGTCAGAATCATTTGTTGACTAAGTTGACAACGACTTGCCTTGGCATTGACCTATTGGCCCACATTTCAGCCTCCAAAAATGTGGCACATATTCAACCCATTTTTTAGAATTTACAGTCCATTAAGGGTGAATAAATAATGTAGCGTCCATGCGACCCATTGTTTTAAAACTACGACCCATTTTCACTTTCTCTAAATACACAAATTTGCTGGGCTGGCTGAAAAAATAATGTAGTGTCCATGCGGCCCATTTATTTTTTCCTAAAAAATTACAGCCCATTTGCACGAAATACCCGATTTTGCTGGGCTGGTTCTAATTATAATGTTGGGATGGGCGCAGCAATGTTATCAAATAATAAACAGGGGCTGAGCATTTTGTTATAAATATATTTAAATAATAAGTGCTTTATTATTACATCGGTCCTTAAATCTTACCATGCTTTTGTACACAATCACCAGGATTTTCGTTGCCTTAATGTAAAAAAATCCAGGATTTTATGGTTAAGAAATTGTTTTTATAAGTTAATAAGACGTGGGATATTGTTTTCTTATATATGTAAGTATCTGTTAGATATATGATGACAATAAAAATAATATATAATAGCATATAAAATAATATCAATATATATAATACAGTTAGAAGGGAAACATAAGTTGGACCTGGAGTTCCTATTCTTATATATATAAAAAGAACAGACCTCTGCATTTTTTTTAAAATACATAAGTTGGGCTGCGGATGTTTTAGGAAAAAGAAAACCTAGGATGGGAGGTCCATAGGCCGGTTGATACATAATGACCCTCAAGAAAATACAAACCGGCATGTCGTGGGCTATGCATGTGATGCGAAGCATCCTATGGACATCACCATGTCGAGAGTCCGTTCGGCGAGTGACACGTGCGACATCTACTTCAAATACATAAAGGTGAATTGATGCGGAGCATCCTACGGACATCACCAGGTCAAGAGTCCGTTTGGCAAGTGACACGTGCGACATCTACTTCACATACATAAAGGTGAATCGTCTTCTTTACACGTGTTCACTTGACCCCTTCGAGGATGGTATACTACTTGACACTCCACTCGTGTGCATGCATAGGTATTGCCGGAATGCTATGGACGACGAGGAGGACTGCGAGCGCAAGTGTGCAACTACACCATCCACGAGGGAAGCGTGGAAGCGAAGGTGGAAGAAGACGGAGATGCGGAGTCTACAGCGGCCGGACGACCGACACGCCACCGGACGTCCGACACTCTACAACGCCCGGACGACCGGCGTCCACCGGACGTCCGCCACACCTTCCACCCCGCCAGACAAAGACGCTACAGTGCCGGACGTCCGACGAGTCCCAGTGCCCAGACAACCGATGCTGACCGGACGATCGATGCCACCAGTCCAGAGAAGAAACGTCGGAAGTCCGACGACCTCCGGACGACCGGACCCCCGTGAGCGACCGGACGTCCGACCCCGACAGGACGTCCGACACTGCCTGTGCGCAGCCGGGCCTTTGGCCTTGTATCCCTCTCCCACTTACCCGTTCGTGGCTTAGACTATAAATGGACCACCTCCACCTCCTTTCTAGGGTTAGCAAAGTGATATCTCATTTGTATGTGAGCTTTGCTCCTACCTTCCTCTACTCTTGAGAGAGAGAGAGAGACCACCACTCCCATGGAGTTCAAGACCTCCATGTGAGAAGATCCTGCGGGATATATCGTCAAGACCCCTCACGGGAAGATCCGTCGAGGATATCATCAGGACCTCCTGATGGAGATGAACTTTACCTTGTATCTTTCCCTTTGTTGTTCATGTACCTTGTGGATCTTGTGTGTTTGATTGTCTAGTGGATGTGTGATTGGACTTGTTCTTGAGTGTTTCCTCTTGTGATTTCTCTCCGTTCTTCCCCGTGTTCATCGTGTTCTTTGTGGGAATCCACTACAATCGTGAAAGATCGACCTACACCGGGTTAGCCCCGTATCATATGGTATCATGAGCCACATTGATCACATATTTGGAGTCCCTCCCATCATTTTCTAGTCTTCTTATGCTTGATTTCGTCCTAAATTTCGAAAGTCCCCACCAAAAATAGCCCCAATTTTTTTGTGATTTGTTGGTTTGATGAATTTTTGTTGATTTTGATCCATGGATTTGCTTGGTTTCGAGTGGATCTAGCATTTCCCCAATTATCCCCATCTTTCATCCACGAAATCTCATCAATTTTGACCCCCAAAATCATCAAATTCCGCCCAAATTCGCGTCCCGGAGCTCAAATCCCGCATTGACCCCTACCCACCAGACGTCCGGCCTTTACCGGACGACCGGAACCCCTAACATGAGCTAAAACAGTGGATTTCCGAGCCCGACCGGACATCCGTCCATTTCCGGATTTTTGATTTGTCCATAACTAATTCGTCCGAACTCCGATTTTGACATTCTTTAGATCATTTTGAAGCTCTTGACATCCCCCTTCCCACAAAAATACTTCTAACATCATTTGACTTCATCAAAATTTCCAAACTTTGGCAAGTTTGCCTAGGCCCTCCACCATATCATCTGCATTACCACAATAGCCTTCCGCAACCTAACCCATTTTGTTCCCCATTGCATATGTGGTTGCTGGAGTAGTGATTCGAGTCTCCTAAGGTGTTTCGTCTACTTAGGGACGGTTGCTTCTTCATCAACCACCACCACCACTTCCGCATAGGCTTGCCCAGCATACACTTCCTCCACCCCAACTTAACCCAATTTTTCTCGAGCTTGTTCGAGTTGTGACTTGTGTCTCCTAAGGTGTTTCGGCTACTTAGGGATGACAACTTCAACTTCGACTAGCATAACCCATCTTTCCACTTTCACATTGCCGAGAGCAAACCACCACCGCATTCTGCTACCACCATTTGACATTTGCCTTTGGAGATTTGGAGTTTGCAGTTTTTCCGTTTCCTGGGGTGTTTTGGCTAACTAGGAACGGGTCAACACAGGCAACACCGCCTCTCATCATCGCCAAGGACGGTACCCTCGATGACACCATTGTATATTCTCCTTGCAATTGCATTGATAACCCCTAGCCCATTTTGCTTTACTTGCCCATCGGGACTAGCCATTTGAGTATTGTCGGGCCACGCTACTTGTGCACATTAGTGATCATTGATCTACACCTTCCATTTCATATGTACCATATCATCTTGGTATCATCATATCATCTCTTGTGTCACAAGATTGTTCCCGCATATACACAATTGCTTTCTTGGTTTGTGCCTTTCGAATAAGTGGCCATAAAAAATAATAAGCTTTTAAGCAAAGAAGCTTGTAAGCAAGAGCCATAGCATCGTATCATACTGCATTACAGTATATCATATGGTATCATAATTGATCATCTTGGATCATCGTGTGAGAAACACCAGGAACCATACATATATAGCATACTTGGGATAGAAAGTTTATCCATTCTGCATCTTATAGGTTGTGCACAAGTGTCGTATCCGCCTATAGAGCAATCATGCTAGCATCTCTCTTGAGTTGTGCAACGCGAGCGTTTTCCGTGGATTCCACATTTTGTGCTCACTCCTTGGTTGCGCGACCTCATTTATCTATATGTGTGTGTGTTTCCATGTGCCATTCATTGTGTCAGGGAAAACGACACCTATGGGATCACAAGAATCCCTACTACGGTTGCCGGGGTGCAGGGTTGCGAGAAGATCAGGATTAGTAACCAGCACAAGGATCGTTTACGCAGGTTCGGGTCGCGAGGATGCGTAAAACACTAGTCCTGCTTTGGTGGGTGTATTTCAGAGAGTTCTTGAGCTCTCGAACTAGCTGTGGTGAGTGCGTGGTTCCAAAGAGCCGAATCCTTCTCCAGTATGCCATGGGCCTCCTTTTATAGCCGAAAGGGGTTGCCACAGTGGCACACAGGAGGTGGAAAGGCGCATAGTGCTATGAGCTTATCGCTCGTATTACAGGACAAGACGCATTTAATGCGTAGCTTTGGTGTCCCCTTGCTTTATTGGGGACGGGGGAGAGGCCCGTCCCGTCCGTCGCCGCTCCTCCTTGCTTCGACACGCGCCCTGGCCAGCGACGCATGCGGCGCCACGTAGGCAGGCGGAAAGCTGAGGTGGCGCAGTGGTGGAGCCTCCACGAAGATCTACATGCCGCCACGCAGGCGCTTGTTGAGTTGGCCTGGGAGCTGCATGTTGCCACGCAGGTGCCCGCCCAGCTGGTTGGGCTGGCAGCTGCATGTGAACGGCGGTGGAAACTTGGTTGGCGCGGACCTGGCAGTGGCCCTACTGTCGTCTTTGGCGAGGGCCTTGCCGGGTGGCCCGGCAAGGGTCTTGTCGTGGCGCGCTGTCGTCCCCGGCAAGGATCTTGCCGGGGGTCTCGTGGCCTTCCTCGGCAAGGATCTTGCCGAGGATCGTCGTCTTCTAATCCTCACCTGATCTTGGGTGTTCCTTGTCTTCACAAAGATCTGCATGCCACCATGGAGGTGCCTCCCGAGCCCTAGCCCAACGTGATGTTGGAGACCGTTGGCTCAAGGGTGGCTCGCTCTGTTGGTGTGGGGCGAGTTGCCCCGGCAAGGGTCTTGCTGGGGGAACCTGCTTCGTCCCTCTGCTCTTTGTGGTCTTGGCCTAGGCGTTGCTCTGGTTATCTTGGGCTTCGGTCTTACCTTGGCTCACCTCCCCTGTTCTACTTGGTGTGATCGTGGGCATGGCTCCGACTGCCCGTGCACACGTAAAGGGGTACAAAAGTGCGCCCCTCCTTTTGTACACCGACAGGAGCCCCCGGGCCTGGGCCACACATAAGCGCGACACGTTGTTGGGCCAGGCCCAAAACGGTGTGCGGGCAGGCGGGGCGGTTTTAACCGCGGTAAGACTTTTCGCGCGCTGCGCTTCCCACGACCCGCGCGCATGGCGCGACATGGCGTGGAGGGGTGCACGTGACGTGGGTGGCATGCGTTGGGCGGTTCCCGCACGCATGCGTCACGTCACAGTAAATGGGCAGCGCGACCCGCACCTTCCCCATAAAAATGGATAACTGCGGGCGCACTGTTCCTTTTACCCTTCGCGCAACCCCAATCTCGGAAGCCTCCGCTCGTCTTCCTCCTCTTCCCTAAGCCTCGCCCTTGCTCGCCGCCGTTGTGTTCCCGTCGTCCTCTGTCTTGCCCCCCTCCCTCAGCCGCCATGGCGCCAAAATCCACCAAGGGCAAGGGAGTGGCCAAGGACGCCAAAGCGGCGGAGCCGCCGGAGAGTGCGCTGGCAGTACAGCGGATGCGGTCCCCCTTCTTCCCCTCGATGGTCGATGTGCTCGAGCTTCGGGAATCCTTCAGGCCTTTGTGGGGGGTGAAGACGGGGGGAGAGAAGTTGGGGCATCCGGCCACGCGCGTCATCCCCGCCGACTGCGCCGAGGCTGCCCCAAATCGGTACCCCTTCTTTGTCGATTATTTTTCCTATGGGCTCTGTCCTCCCTTCTCCAATTTCTTCAGCGACATCATGCACACCTTCGGCTTCCGCCTCTTGGATTTTACCCCGAATGCGGTGGCGTGCATGGCCCTTTTCGCGCACCAATGCGAAGGCTTCGCCGGGGTGCACCCCAACACGGTGCTCTTCCGCCATTACTTCTTCCCTCGGATCTAGACGGGAGGTGCCATTTCGGGTTGCATCGCCTGGATCCCAAGAACCAAGGGAGCATACCCGGATGGTGCCATGAAGGAGAGGTGGGAAGAATGGCGGGGCCGGTGGTGCTGGATCGAAGAGAAGGACCCGCCGGCGTTCTGCGAAGTTCGCCGGGCGCCGCCGGTCCGCAGAAACGATTGGAGCGACGTCGACGCCGATGACGAGAAGCTCACGGTCGCCACCACCAGGATCCTCCGGCTTACCCAGGCGGGGCTCACCCTTGAGATGATCGGGGCGGACTTCATCCGCCGCCGGATCGCTCCACTGCACAACAAGGGGAGGCCAGCCTGGCTCTTTATGAATCCCGCCGACATCATGCGGCTTCGTCCCGGCCTCGACCACAACTTCACAGTGATGGGACACACCCATTTCTGCCAGCGGCTCTTCTAGCTCGATGTAGGCCACGACGGTGAGGTCGAGCGGACTGGCAAGGTCGCGAGGGCCACCACGAAGGCCGGCAAGGTCCTCAAGGGGCCTCTGTTCAAGCTACCGACGGGGGTGGTCCCGTTGTGTAATAACTCGCGCCGGTCCAATATCATAACCATGAGGCCGGACTGCAACGCGCATGGCCCTGACCTGAGCTGGAAGGAGCCGGAGGACGCCGAGGTGCAACAGTTCTTTGATAGTCTGCACGAGGGGTTCGTCAACGCCGACGCCGAGTGGCTGCTTGTCGAGGACACCTCCTAGGTGGAACTAGACTAGATCGCCACCAGGGCAAGGGAGGCGCAGCTTGCCGAGGAGGCCGGCAGTGCTGGCGGTGTGGAGGACAAGGCTGCGATGGCCGCGGAGGAGGAGGAGGAGCTCGCCCGGTGGGCAGCGGCCGCCGGGGAAGCCCGCAGCGCCGGCCCCGAGGCTCCTCTGGTTGAAGATGTGGTTGGCGAGTCATTGGAGGAGGAGGCCGAGGCTGCAGGCCCGACGCCGGCTATGGGGAGAGGGCGAGTCCTGCGGCGAGCTAGTTCCGGCGAGCCGGTCCGGCCCGGCAGGGCTGCGCGGCCGCAGCTGACTTTGGAGGGGTCCGGGCACCACACGAGGGCCGCAACGGCGAAGAAGCTGGTGAAGGCCGCGGTGAAGAAGAAGACAGCCGCCCCTTCTCCGTCCAAGCGTGTCCAGACACCGCCTCCTTCCCCTCCTCCGGCGGATGTTGACGTGGAGGTCACTTTTGATTATGGATCCCTCGGCCCGAGGAGGAAGAGGAAGACAGCAGAGGAGGAGGCGGACGACGAGTAAGTATCTGGTTCCTTTTTGTTATCTCTGCCTCCTCAATCTGTGTGGCTTGTCTTGACTTATCTTCGTCTTTGCAGGGACGTGGAGACGCTGGCCCAGAGAGTGAAGAGGGCCAAGGTCTCGGCGGTTGGCCAGCCACTGCCTGGTACTTCGAGGGCGCCACTGGTGGTGTTGAGCAACCCGGACAGCAGCCCCTGGCATAGCCCCCAACATAAGTTCATCACTCTTCCCCCGTCGACATGTGTAAGGGGCATGACACTTTGGTGCTGACCTTGCCAGGTACGCAGGAGGAGAGCAGCAGCAGGAGGAGCCGCAGAGGCCTACTCCCAACACGCCGCCAGCATCGACCACGCCGCCCCGAGGAAATGGCAGAAATCACTGGACATGGCAGAAATAACATCAGGTTGCAAAGTTTAGAGCTATCAAACAACATGCTACAGGAAAAGATCATAGCAAACAAAGGCATGGAATGAATCTACTAATTGCATAAAATAGAAGTCCCTTACAGATAACAAGCCAAAAAGGCACAGAAGATATGATGGCACCCATGTAAACATAGCAAGTTTCATAAACAGATTCAGACTTGGCAGAAAAACTGAGCATGGCATAAACAGGATTATGAAGGCATCTTTGCGAGCTCAAATCACTCATCACAAAGCATTGCATGGAATGTGAAGGCATCCAACAGTAAGATGGAGTAATTATGAAGCTAAGCATGGTAAGATCATGTTCATAGGGTGCATGGATCACTAGCAAAACACATGGAAAACAGATCTTCATGTTAACAGGCTGACATCAACATTATTTAGCAATTTGAGAGCAAGTTTGCAACAAGCTACAGCAGGCTATAAATGCAACCAAGGGCATGGATGGCTACATAATAACATATAAAACAAAACACCCTTAGTGAACATCTCCATATTATGCATAGAACTCATGGTGACTGCAGGTTTACAAGGCATCACAATGCTACAGCTACAGACTTGGCAGAAATGACTGTCACAGAAATCAGCAACATCACAGAGGCTACTTTGCAAGCTTGTAACAACCTACACATGACATATCATGAAGAGTGGATTGCACCACAGCAAAGACGGCATGTTGTAGCTCATAACATATGTAGACATCATGCTCAAAATAAAATCACATAAAAAGATACAAAAATGACAAATGAGCAAGTGCTGTTAAACTACAGCAGAACAACATCATATAGCAGTTTTGCAACGATTATTTGGGCATCAAGATGAACTCAAACAAGAATCGAACACTGGAATGAAATGAAGAGCATCTCATGATGAACATTTTGACAAATTACAATCACAAAACAGAACAGCACACATGAATTTATGGCATGGCAAAGTGGGCACCAGAATGTAAATATTTCGGGACTTGGGCGATTTTTACCTCCGCGAAAGTCAACGCGCGACGTTGGCGTGTGGGACGGATGGATCCAGGGAGGCTCGGGGCATGTTTGGTTGGGCGTGGTGGTGGATCTGGTCCCGGTTGGCGCGGACTTCGAGGATCGCCGGGGTGTCGCCGGAGTTGGCCGAAGAGAGGTCCGACGTGGCGGGGACGGGGCGCTCCGGGCGGATCTCGCCGGATCCGCCCCAGGGCGAGGCAGGGCGGCGACGGGAAGGCGCGGTTGGAAGGCGGCGGCGAGGAGGCGGAGGCACGTGGCGGCGGACGGGAGGCGGCGGTGGTGCGCGAGGACGGCGGGGGTGGTGCACGAGGGCGGCGGAGGAGCTCGGCGACGGGGGGCGCGCTCCGGTGCTGTCGAGGTGGCGGCGGACGACGAACGCCGGCGAGGTGGCGAATAACTGGGAGACACCTGGCGCATCGGATCCGGGGCGTTACACAAACATCAACGATCGAAGAGGCAAGGCCTCTTGCCTGGGACCTCCTAACTACTCCTGGTCTTCGGCGGCCTCCATGTAGCAGTATCCGTCAGCGATCGCATCTGGCTCCAGGGATCACCATCTGGTTGCAACAACCGGAAAGAAGGAAGAAAGGGGAAGAGGGGGAGCAAAGCAACCATGAGTACTCATCCAAAGTACTCTCAAGCATCAGATATATACTAAGTATGCATTGGTATCAAATGGAAGGGCTGTATCTGTGGACTGAACTGCAGAATGCCAGAATAGAGGGGAAGGCCTAGCCTATCGAAGACTAGCATCTTCAAGCAGCTCCAAGCATCTTGAAACATGTAGAAGAGTAAAGAATAGCAGTTTAATTAACAATCATGTTGTAGCATTAATGCCCAGAGATCCTTCCTCGACTCCCTGCGAGAAAGCAATCTCAGAGCCACATGTCCATCACATATCAAGTATCCATTTCTAGTTGTATAAGAGCAGGATACAAGTCTTAACGTCCATTACCGTGGACACGGTATTCGAATATATATCTTCCCTGCAGGGGTGCACCATGTTACCCAACACGCTCGATCACTCTGGCCGGACACACTTTCCTGGGTCATGCCCGGCCTCGGAAGATCAACACGTCGCAGCCCTACCTAGGCTCAGCAGAGAGGTCCCCGCCGGTCTACATCCTAAGCACCCCGGGGTCATGGGCCCATCGCCCGTTGCACTCCGGGCCGTTGCGAGCAGGGTGGATACCAGCACCGCCTGATGTGGAGCATCCTATGGACATCACCATTTCAAGAATCCCATCGCTAAGAGACACGTTCAACTTCTACTTCAATCATACTAAGGTGAATTCCATCCTTAATGCGTGTCTTCTTAGTTCCCTTGAGGATGGTATACTACTTGACCGTCCTACCATGTGCCCATATAGGTTTGAGCCGATGATGAACGTGCCATGGAGGAGGTCAACCACAAGCGAGCGCCTACACCGTCCTCGAGAGAAGCATGGAAACATAGAAGGAACCGTCAAGGAGAAGGCGAGGTTCCACCTGCACTGACGGGAGTCCACGAGAAGACGTGCTGTGATCTTCAGGACACCCCGTGCCCACGGGCCCTTGGACCCCGTGCCCATGGTACAAGCCCGTGCCCACGGGCTAAGTCGCCAGCTCTCTAGATAGCCCGTGTGCACGGGCTCCACTTACCCCGTGCGCACGGGGCCTCCTGCGTGTGACTCTTGGGCTTTGCCTTGTATTCCATTTCGCCCCTCCTTACCCCTTCATCCCTTGGACCTATATATACGCATTCATCTCCTCCATTTAGACTTAGCTAAGTATAGAACTAAACACTAGAGCTTAGCTCATGTATCTCCCCTTGTGGGATTCCTCTTGAGAGAGAGACACTCCATTGGAGTTCAAGGCCTCCATTGGAGAAGATCCCTAGTGGATAAATCAAGCCCTCATCTCCTTCATAGGATTTGGGATGAACTCTGCCATGTATCTTATTTCCTTTTGTTGTTCATGTACCTTGTGGATCTTGTGTGTTTGATTGTCTAGTGGATGTGTGATTGGACTTGTTCTTGAGTGTTTCTCTTGTTTTCTCTCTTGTGTTCATCTTGTTCTTGGGGATTCCCCCTCGAATTTGTGAAAGATCTCCACTTAGGGTTCCACCCTACAACATCTTGGTATCATGAGCCATGGTTTCTCACGAAATTGGAGCCCCCCTTCTTGTTCTCTAGCCTAATTTTGTTGTGTTCTTCCCCAAATTCGAAAATTCCCACCAAAAATAGCCCCAATTTTTTTTGTGATTTGTTGGTTTGATGAGGTTTTGTTGGATTTGATCCATGGATTTGCTTGGTTTCAAGTGGATCTAGGTTTCCTCCACCTTCCCCTACCTTCCATTCTTCGATTTTGACCGCAGTTTCGAGATTACCCACAGATCCGGAGCAGTTCGTCCGCTCACAGAGCACCCCGTGCACACGGGCCATCGGGACCCCGTGCACACGGGCCAGATAGACCCCGTGCGCACGACCCTTCCAGTGCGCTTCAGCCGCTGTCCCTTCGACCTCCCACCCTCCCATACCACCCCCATACCCCCAGCTAAACCCCAGCAATGAGATCCATCCATTTGGAGCCCAGATCGGGAAGAAATCCGCCAAACCCGCGTGTCCCAGGTGACCCCATGCCCTCGGTGTGTGTACCGTGCACACGGCACCCCGTGCCCACGGGCCCTAGACCCCGTGCGCACGCCCCCCCGCCCCTTCAGCAGCCGCGTGCACTTCACCGTTTCGGCCATAACTTCCACATCCGGAGTCCGATTTTCGCGTTCTTTAGCTCGTTGAGTAGCTATTGACATTACCCATCCACCTAGATAGGCTCCAACATCATTTGACTCCATCAAAATTTTGACATTTCGGCATCTTTGCCTAGGTCTTCCGCCATATCATCCGCAAACCCACCATAGCCTTCCGCAACCTAACCCATTTTGCTCCTTTTAGCATTTGTGGTTGTTTGAGTGATGACTTGACTCTCCTAAGGTGTTTCGGCTACTTAGGGATGGTTGCTTCTTCATTAAGCACCACCACCTCTTCCGCATTGCCATCTCCGCTACCACCATTTGACATTTGCCTTTGGAGATTTTGAGTTTGCGGTTTTTACCGTTTCCTAAGGTGTTTCGGCTACTTAGGGACGGGTCAACATCATCTTGGTATCTACATCAATAATACCGCCACTCATCATCGCCACGAGGTCGTCATCGACATCGACCACTTCACCATTTTGACACCCTAACCGTAAGCAAGAACGGTAACCTCTATATTATCTTGGTATCGTGGTATCCCATCATTGTACATTCTTGCCATTACATTGTTAACCCCTCAGCCCATTTTGCGTTACTTGCCTATCGAGACTAGCCATTTGAGTATTGCCGGGCCACGTTACCTGTGCACATTAGTGATCCACCCTTCCATTGCATACATACCATATCATATTGGTATCATCATATCATCCCTTGTGTCACAAGATTGTTCCCGCATATACACAATTGCTATCTTGGTTTGTGCATTTCGCATAGTGGCCATATTAAAAAAAAGGAATAAGCTTTTAAGCAAAAGAAAAGAGAGCAAAGAGCTTGTAAGCAAGTGCCATAGCATCATACCACATTGCACATAAGATTGTCATATCCGATCATCTTGGATTATCTTGAGAAGAACTACGGGAACATCATACACGTAACATAATTGGGATAGAAAGATCATACATTTTGCATCTTATAGGTTGTGCACAAGTGTCGTATCCGCCTATTGAGCAATCGTGCTAGCATCTCTCTTGGGTTGCAACACGAGCGTTTTCCGTGAATTCCACATTTTGTGCTCATTCCTTGGTTGCACGGCCCCATTTATCTATCCGTGTGTGTGTTTCCGTGTACCACATATTGCTATTGGTCTACTTGTTTCTCTTGCGAATTTTTGAATCTTTTCCAACATTATTGACTCTTGCTAACATTTTGCATCAAATTTTTGTGCCACTATCCTCACCAAGCTACTCCATAAGCTTTACTTGATAGGTGTGAGTGAACAAGTCCGGTACCAATTCCACTATTCTTTCATCTCACATTGAGTGAAACGGGATACATCCTCAACTTTGGGAAAAGGTAACTTGGTATTGTTTATCTCATTTCCTACTCACCTCTACTTGAGTCTTGTGATGGATAGGCAAGGCATTTCACCTTCGGTCTACAACAACAACGACGAGTTCGATGCCACGAACAACTCCAACGACGCCAAGATGCAAGCTCAAAATGGAGGGGATCAAAGCCCTCATCAAGTCCTACAAGCGATCTTCCTCATCTCCGAGAAGACGCTCAAGTGCACATGCTTCCGAGCTACCATCTCCGGCAAGGTCACATCGGCATCGACACGATCACCAACAAGAACGTGAAGGTCAAGAGCTCAACGCCAACAACCGCTCAACGACTTCACCATCTCCCTTGGCATCTTCGCCAAGCGACTTCAAGGCATCTTCGCCTACGGACATACGGCATCTTCGCCCACAAGCACCTTAAGAGAAGCTCCCCAAGCTCAAGTCCGCGACTTCCATGAGCTACTACGACCTCGACACCAACCACGAGATTCCTTTCTATGGGACTCTAGAACCCGAGGAGTATCTCGAGTGGGAGCGTTTGATGGACGACTACCTCAAGCTACATCAAGTCCCTCCCAAAGATCAAGTGAAGTGCGCCTTAAGAAACTTCCACGACCACGCGTCCACATGGTGGCTTCACACACCTTCGGAGACCTACGACATGAGTTGGCCCAAGACAAGCTTTGCGGCGAGAGTTCGTGCCTCCAACCTACACGGAACAACTTCTACGCCAATTGGAGAACACCATCCAAGGATCTAAGTCCATCGACGAGTACTTCAAGGAGATGAAGAAATCCTTGCGACGAGCCGGCATGGACGATCCCATGTCAATGAAGTTCCACTTCATGATGGGATTGAACAACGACATCTCCAAGACTATCTTCCTCGAGAACTACAAGTCCCTCGACGACAACTACATTGGTGCTCTCAAGGCGGAACAAGAACTCATGAAGGCCAAGGCTTCTCGACCCCAAACACACTTCTCGAAGACTAAGCTCCAACAGGGCGAGCATGAGGCTAGTACCACCACGATGTCCAAGTCCGACGAGCTCCAAGACGATCCTCCCAAGTTCAACTTCACCGCCATCCCTCCTTGTGGCATTGATGATGCCGAGTCCCCACGACTCTTTTTCAAGATGGTGCTGCAACGAGTACGACTACGGAGACCTTCAAGGACCAAGCTTTGGAGGCAAGCGACATGGTGATGAGCAAGGATGATGCTTCCATCTTAGGAGGCGAGAGTGATGTTGTGCCATCTTTGGCCTTCATCCACGGCGACGGTGACGAGATGATCGAGCATGGGATTTTCCCTTCTGTCATGGACGAGAGTGATGTTGTGCCATCTTCGGCCTTCATCCACGATGAGAGTGATGATGTGCCATCTTCGGCCTTCATCCATGGCGACGACGACGGGACGGTTGAGCATGGGATTTTCCCTTCGACCACGGTGACGTATGATGACTTGAGTGACTTTAGCCACCATATTGAGATTGAGAGTGACTTCACCAGTAGCCCCATATCTCATGAGTTTCCACAATTCCCATGTGAGGAGAGCCACAACCCCCACCATTTGAGTGAGATGAGTGACTCCACCATATGTGAGTTTGAGTGCACCTACCTTGAGGGAGTGAGTGAACCACCACATAGAAAGAGTGAGATAGTTGATGAGGCATATGAGGCCATTTCTCTTTCTAATAACTTAACCTCTACCTCTATTGTGTCTTCCCCTTTGGTGCTAGGTTCCATATGTGATGACGCGCCGATCCTCGACGACTTCGTCCTCCCTTTGGACATGACGATGGCCATGGTGGACTATGATGCACCCCCCACATGGTTCCATCATGATGAAGATGACAACCATTTGGTCTTTACCACCTCACCTACACCACTTGAGATGAATGAACAAGGTAACATAGGTGAAGGTGATGCTCTAGTCCCACTAGTGGACATTCTTGATATTGATTGCTTGCATGATGTTGATCCACCTATTACCATGCTTCATGCTAGTATGATTTCCCCATGCGATGATTTACCAATTTATGATGAGTTTGACGACTTCCTTGAGGAGTCTATTAGTTGTGATGCCATGTTACATAGGATTTCTTGTGATAATTCTCTTGGTCACATCATGTTTGATAATCCGCTTGACTTGTCATATGCTATGAATGAGATCACCCATATGTCACATTTGAAATCTCGTCATAGTGACTATGCATATGCCATTAAAATAAACGCAATTTGCACATATGGCATAGATGACAAGCCCATGGTGATAGGCATTTGTTTTTCTTGTGATGATATTGATATGCTTCCTTTGCATCATTTATCTACTATGCCATGCCATGACCACCTAGCTTCGGATATGCATTGTTTTGGATGTTTTTCATATTCTCCATATGATGTTTCCACTATTGCTCATGAGGAGACCCCCATAGTTTCCTCATACATTTTAGGAGATTTTGATTCATCCTATCCATTGCATGATCCCACTACTTGTGTGCACCATATGCTCCCCATGAATAAACATGCTATTGATGTGCCATATATGTGTATGTTAAATTTGCATCCCCATTGTGTCATACACAATAACTATTCTTTCATGATGGATGACATGTTCTTATACCATGCCTCAAATTTCTTTGAGCATTCTTTATCTTGTGCTAACTCACACATGCACATACACATCATGATGGATGATGTGTACATTTACCACGCACACACGTTCTTTCGTTTGTGTCTCTTTTGTGTAGGTACCCATGAATACTTGTCAACCTCACAATCCCATGAGTTGACAAAACGAGCTCTAGAGAGCAATGATGACTTGGGATCCCATGGATTTCCTTTCCCACCGCTCTCTTCGCGCATTTCTTCTACATGGCCCTCACATGGCTATGGGTTATATACCACTTCTCAATTTATGCCCATATTTCCATGTTCACTATGCTTGATATGATCATTCATATGCCTTTGTCATGCATATGTGACCCATGCTTTGCATTACACATGTTTCTTGATTCTCATACTTGTATGTGTATTTGCAAGATTGGTGGAGATATCACTTGTTATTGCCATGTTTGCTTTGTGCCCCATGCCTATGATGATACTATGACCTTGCTTTGTGTTCGTGCTTGCGATATGTCATGTGCATTGCCTATATCCACTATTTGCTCACATGACATGATTGCCATCATTTCCTCTAGTGTGTTGCATCTTCGCTCCACTAGTTTGCACGACATGATTACCATGATTGACTTGTTTGCATCACACATGTTGAACAATTGCTCTTTACTTTGTGTTGAGTGCCACGATATCTTCACTACACCCTATGCACATTATGCTTGGATTGTCTTGCACTTGCCCCATGTGTTTAGACATCTCATTATACTTGGTGTTGTGAATGATTCCTATGCCTACCATAGACCTTTCATTGAGTGCTTTATGCATACTTGCTATGACCTTGAGGTAGATGATTGTTCACTTCTCAAGCATGTTTGCATCTCTACCTCCCATTTGCATACTTGTTTCCATGATGTCCTGGATTGTGCTCCACTTATATGCTTAATGCCATGCCACACTTCTTTGTCAAACCATATGCTATGCTTGATGACAACACTTGTTGGGTGAATCTCCTCTTGAATGCTTGGTTTTGCTCTTACGCCAACCACATTTGTTTTTCCATGTGCTTGTTATCTTTGCTCCTTTTGAAGGAATTACAAGACGGTGCGACATTGGAGAGTGCCCATTTGGAACTACAAGATGATGCATGCTTGTTTATCGTCAAATCCTACACGGCAACATCATCTCTTTCCCATGGTGATTTGGATTTCGATCCAAGGTCGGATCTTTCCCAAGGGGGAGGGGATGATGCGGAGCATCCTATGGACATCACCATGTCAAGAATCCCATCGCTAAGAGACACGTTCAACTTCTACTTCAATCATACTAAGGTGAATTCCATCCTTAATGCGTGTCTTCTTAGTTTCCTTGAGGATGGTATACTACTTGACCGTCCTACCATGTGCCCATATAGGTTTGATCCCGATGATGAACGTGCCATGGAGGAGGTCAACCACAAGCGAGCGCCTACACCGTCCTCGAGAGAAGCATGGAAACGTAGAAGGAACCGTAAAGGAGAAGGCGAGGTTCCACCTGCACCGACGGGAGTCCACGAGAAGACGTGCTGCGAGCTTCAGGACACACCGTGCGCACGGGCCCTTGGACCCCGTGCCCACAGGACCCCGTGCCCACGGTACAAGCCTGTGCACACGGGCTAAGTCGCCAGCTCTCTGGATACCCCGTGCGCACGAGCTCCACTTACCCCGTGCGCACGGGGCCTCCTCGTGTGACTCTTGGGCCTTGCCTTGTATTCCATTTCGCCCCTCCTTACCCCTTCATCCCTTGGACCTATATATACTCCTTCATCTCCTCCATTTAGACTTAGCTAAGAATAGAACTAAACACTAGAGCTTAGCTCATGTATCTCCCCTTTTGGGATTCCTCTTGAGAGAGAGACACTCCATTGGAGTTCAAGGCCTCCATTGGAGAAGATCCCTAGTGGATAAATCAAGCCCTCATCTCCTTCATAGGATTTGGGATGAACTCTACCATGTATCTCATTTCCTTTTGTTGTTCATGTACCTTGTGGATCTTGTGTGTTTGATTGTCTAGTGGATGTGTGATTGGACTTGTTCTTGAGTGTTCCTCTTGTTTTCTCTCTTGTGTTCATCTTGTTCTTGGGGATTCCCCCTCCAATTCGTGAAAGATCTCCACTTAGGGTTCCACCCTACAACACCGCCTCGGATGGCCAGCATGATCCGACCATGCCGCAATGTTGAACTGGACGTCTGACAAAGCTTCGGCTGATACCACGACGTCGAGGCCCATATCTATTCTCGCGTGGTGGTTAGTGCGTAAAGGCCAGAGGCCAACTCAGAACAAATACCCAAACCTGTTAGTGCATTAACAATTAAAGTAGTGACGGCTGTCGGGACAAGTCCGGAGCTACCACCCCCTCCTGGGTGATACCGCTAAACAGCCAGCCGCCACTGTCACATCGCACGGGTGCTCTCCGGGCCCGCCCGGCTTTCACATCAACTCGCGGGTACCCCTCAGGGCCGACCCGACTTCAACAATGGTCTCAAGTAAAGTCAAGGTAACCGTGTGTCCGAAACATCAAGGAAGAAAACCTGAGGAATCACCCCCGGTGGATTCCACTCAATGTAATCATCAAGGTGAACGTAAGAGGGACCACCCTCGAGGTTCACACTTGAGGTGTTTGCACAACAGAGCCGTATCGGGAATGGTGAAAGAGGAACCACCCCCGTTGACCACGACCGAATAGCTACACTACAGAATTATCATCAGGAGTGCATTATGAGGAATCACCATCGGCACTCGATAGTAGCTCTACAGAGTCGAGCAACTAAAGGGGCGTGATGTGATGTGAGGTGTCAGGCTCTGGCCGTCGATCACGTTGATCGAGGCGTCGATGATGAAGTAGGGGCAACAAGGACAAGTAGGGGTCACTGATGGATCTCTAACCAACCTATACTAAGCAGTATAGGACAAGCAGGTAGGTAACAATAGCAGGTACAAAAGCAGGCTATGCATCAGAATAGGAGCAATCAATAACAGTAGCAAAATCTAATGCAAGCATGAGAGAATGGAATGGGCGATATCGGGATGATCAAAGAGGGGGTTTGCCTGGAAGCTCCGCTAAAAGGGAAGAAGGGTCGTCGTCGACGTAGTCGATCACAGGGGCATCAGCAGCGGTCTCGAGGTCTACCGGAGAGAAGAGGGGGAGAAACAGTAAATACATAGCAAACATATGCATGACAAGATGATACGCGGTGCTTGATTTGACCTAACGCGGTACTACACGATACCGACGAAGGGGGAAAACATCCGGGAAAGTTTTCCCGAAGTTAGGCATTTTCGGACAAATGAACCTGAGGGGGAAAGTTGCATGTTCGCTATGCTAGGGACATGTGGCAAACGAACGGACTGCATATTCGGATTCGTCTCGTTGTTCTGAGCAACTTTCATATATAAAACTTTTTCATCCGAACTACAGTTTATTTTCTATGATTTTATCAAGTTTTAAATGATTTCGACATTTATTTTAATTCGCAAATAAACAGAAAATACCAAGTGTACCCAGCCATGTGCTAGCCATAGAGGCTGACTGGTGGGGTCCAGGGGGTGTCCAGTCAGCAGTTGACCAGTCAACTATTGACTGGTCAACAAGGTCAAATGGGGCCACATGTCATTTGCTCTAAAGACTAAACTAGTACTAAAATACTCCTAAAGTAAATTAGTCCTAATTAACACAAGGCTGACCACGCACGGAAGTGGGCCGTGGCCAAGCCGGCCACAAACACACACCACACACAGCACGCAACACATAATTCTGTTTTCTGTTAACAAAAGATAGCGTTTTGTGATTTTCACAGGATTTATTCCATGCATCAAATGGATTTGGTCCAGTGGGGTAAAATGGAGTTTGTCAAGTATACTACCTTACCATATTTTATTTAGTCCTGTTAAATGTTGTTTAAACGCAGATTACGGACTGTAGAGGGGGTTAATCAATGTAAAAACTGAAAAGCTAGCTAGCAGGAGTACAAGCAAATCATTAGTGGGTAGCAAACAGCGGCGGCGGCAACAGGCGGCTGCCGGCATACGCGTGCAGGGACCAGCAACAGCGGCAGGCGCGGCTGCCGGAGACGGGCGCGGGGAGCGGGTCAACGGCCGTGGCGGCCATGATGAGGGCGCACAGCGGCTACGGAGCTCGGCGTGGCGGCAGGCATCGGGCGGGGACGGAACAGCGGCAACGACGCGCAGTAGGAGAAGCGGAGCGGCTAGCGAGGCGCTACGCACTGCGGGGATGATGATGCGTTCGGGCCCGTGACCATTTGGTCACCGGAGCCACGCCGTCGACGAGCTCGCGCGGCGGTGAGCTCGGTTGCATTGGGGGCGACCGTTAGCCATGCGGGATGACGAGAAAAGGAGGGGAGGAGATGAGTCTCACCGAGTAGGCTCACGGAGGCCCGGCGGGAGGTTTAGGAGCACCCGGGTCGCTGAAATTGAAGGAGACGCCGATGTGGTCCGAGGTGGAAGATGAGGTGGGGTGACATCCGGGGGCGTCCGGGCTCCAACAGGTGGTTGGGGAAGACGTTGGAGACGACGGTGGACCGCACGTACACGTCGGGGCGGCGTGTTGGGTACGGTGGCCACGGTGGCGGCTCGGCGACGGCGATGAAGGCACTTGGTGCGAGCGGATCTGAAGGGGGATGAAGATGCGGAGAGGGCGAGGGGGAGCCCGCGGGTGAGTGGGTGGAGTAGGGGAGGCGAGAGGAAGTGGGAGAGGGGATCGAGGGGCGTGAGCTGCCGCCCTTATCCCCTCCCGGCGCTGCCGGCGAGGTGGTCGCGGGCGACCCGCCCCTGTAGCGACCCGGTCACGTGAACAGGGGAGACGAGAGGGATCGCCAGGGTGGGACGGCCTGGCTGTTTTGTTAGATGGGCCAAAACGCCTAGTAGATTAGGTCCTTTTTTTCTATTTTGGTTTTCCCTTTGAAACTTTTCTGTTTTATATAAGTTTCCAAATTGTTTTAGCTTTGTAAAACATACGGTTAGCACCTAAATTAGTAATACTGATTATACCACTACCACATTAAGTTTGAGGTTCAAATAAAATACTTTAGTGTTTTTATAATTTAGTCGGCACTTAATAAATGTTTTAAGCCACTATATATTCACAAAAAGGCATGTAAATACTTTACAAAAATGTTGGGTCAGCACCATAATTGGTTATGGAATATTTTCCACACTTTGAACATTTTGGTTTGCATGTTTGAGGAATTTTAATTTTGGACTTTAATTTGAATTTGAATTAAATTATGATTTGGATCAAGCGAGGATTAGCAACAGTAATGTGATGACATGGCACCATTAATGGGGAATTACTGTAGCTTAATAATCCGGGCGTCACACTAGTAGTGTTGATTACTCCTTGTAGTTGATGCTAGTTGGTTTATTTGGTGGAAGATCATATGTTCAGATCCTATATGCATATTAATACTCCTCTGATTATGAACATGAATATGCTTTGTGAGTAGTTACGTTTGTTCCTGACGACATGGGAGAAGTCTTGCTATTAGTAGTCATGTGAATTTGGTATTCGTTCGATATTTTTATGAGATGTGTGTTGTCTATCCTCTAGTGGTGTTATGTGAACGTCGACTACATGGCACTTCACCATTATTTGGGCCTAGAGGAAGGCATTGGGAAGTAATAAGTAGATGATGGGTTGCTAGAGTGACAGAAGCTTAAACCCTAGTTTATGCGTTGCTTCGTAAGGGGCTAATTTGGATCCATATGTTTCATGATATGGTTAGGTTTACCTTAATACTTTTGTTGTAGTTGCAGATGCTTGCAATAGAGGTTAATCATAAGTGGGATGCTTTCCCAAGTAAGGATAGCACCCAAGTACCGTGCTCATTGCAAATTATCCTATCACAAAACTATCTGTTACCTACTATTTCAGTGCTTGCAGAGAATACCTTGCTGAAAACCGCTTATCATTTCCTTCTGCTCCTCGTTGGGTTCGACACTCTTACTTATCTAAAGGACTACGATAGATCCCCTATACTTGTGGGTCATCAAGCTCTTTTCTGGCGCCGTTCCGGGGAGTGAAGCGCCTTTGGTAGGTGGAATTATGTAAGGAAAAATTTATATATTGTGCTGAAATTTACTGTCACTTGTTACTATGGAAAGTAATCCTCTGAGGGCTTGTTCATGGTATCTTCACCCCGACCAGTAGAGCAAAGAGTTGCTCCTCAACCTACTGAACCTACTGAAGATGAAAATGTCCACTTTGAAATTCCTTCGGGTATGTTGAAAAAACTGCTAGCTAATCCTTTTGCAGGAGATGGAACAAAGCATCTTGATGAGCACCTAATATATGTGGATGAAGTTTGTGGATTATTTAAGCTTGCAGGTGTGCCCGGTGATTTTGTTAAGAAGAAGGTCTTCCCTTTATCTTTGAAGGGAGATGCATTGACATGGTATAGGCTATGTGATGATACGGGATCATGGAACTACAAACGATTGAAATTGGAATTTCATCAGAAATTTTATCCTATGCATCTTATTCATCGTGATCGCAATTATATATATATATATATGATTTTTTGCCTCGCGAAGGAGAAAGCATCGCTCAAGCTTGGGGGAGGCTTAAATCAATGTTATATTCATGCCCCAATCATGAGCTCTCAAGAGAAATAATTATTCAAAATCTTTATGCTCGGCTTTCTGATAACAATCGCACCATGCTCGATACTTCTTGTGCTGGCTCTTTTATGATGAAGACTATTGAATTCATATGGGATTTATTGGAAAGAATTAAACGCATCTCTGAAGATTGGGATCTCGACGAAGGTAAGGAGTCAGGTATGACACCTAAGTTTGATTGTGTTAAATCTTTTATGGATAGCGATGTTTTCCGTAAGTTTAGCACTAAATATGGACTTGACTCTGAGATAGTAGCTTCTTTCTGTGAATCTTTTGCTACTTATGTTGATCTCCCCAAGGAGAAGTGGTTTAAATATCATCCTCCCATAGAAGTAAAAGTAGCTGCACCTATTAAAGTTGAAGAAAAGATCCTATTGTTCCTACTTCTTATGTTGAGAAACCACCCTTCCCTGCTAGGATAAAGGATCATGCTAAAGCATCAACTGTGGTTCGTAAAAGCAATATTAGAAGTTATACACCTCCAACCTAATGTTGCTATTGTTAAAGATCTCTTTTTGTGATAATATTGATGGGCATGTTATTTATTTCTGTGAGGAAACGGCTAGAATTGCCAAACCTTGTGCTAAAGATAAACATAGACCTCTGGTAGGCATGCCTGTTATTTCTGTTAAAATAGGAGATCATTGTTATCATGGCTTATGTGATATGGGTGCCGGTGCTAGTGCTATACCTCATGACTTATACAAAGAAATTATGCATGAAATTGCACCTGCTGAGATAGAAGGTATTAACGTTATCATCAAACTTGATAATAGAGATACAATGTCACCCATTGGAATTGTTAGAGATGTTGAAGTCTTGTGTGGGAAAACTAAATATCCTGCTGATTTTCTTGTTCTCGGTTCCCCACAGGATAGCTTTTGTCCCATTATATTTGGTAGACCCTTCTTGAACACCGTTAATGCTAGGATAGACTGCGAGATGTTGTTACTATTGGTCTAGGTGATATGTCTGATGAGTTTAATTTCTCTAAATTTCGTAGACAACACCGTGAAGAGGAATTACCTAGTAAGGATGAAATTATTGGTCTTGCTTCTATTGCCGTGCGTCCTAGTGATCCTTTAGAACAATATTTGCTAGACCATGAAAATGATATGTATATGAATGAAAGAAGGGAAATAGATGAAGTATTCTTTAAACAGGAACCCATCCTAAAACACAATTTGCCTGTTGAAATCCTAGGGGATCCTCCTCCACCCAAGGGTGATCCCGTGTTTGAGCTCAAACCGTTACCTGATACTCTTAAATATGCTTATCTTGATGAGAAAAAGATATATCCTGTTATTATTAGTGCTAACCTTTCAGAGCATGAAGAAGAGAGATTATTGAAAACTCTGAAGAAGCACCGTGCTGCTATTGGATATACTCTTGATGATCTTAAGGGCTTTAGTCCCACTATATGTCATCATAAAATAAATTTGGAGGAAGATGCCAAACCAGTTCGTGATCATCAACGACGGCTGAATCCTAAGATGAAGGAAGTGGTAAGAAAAGAAATACTAAAGCTCCTTGAGGCGGGTATAATTTATCTCATTGCTGATAGTCAGTGGGTAAGTCCTGTCCATTGTGTCCCTAAGAAGGGAGGTATTACCGCCATTCCTAATGATAAAGATGAGTTGATTTCGCAAAGAATTATTACAGGTGATAGGATGGTAATTGATTTCCACAAATTAAATAAGGCTACTAAAAAAGATCATTACCCCTTACCTTTTATCGATCAAATGCTAGGGAGATTATCCAAACATACACATTTTTGCTTTCTAGATGGTTATTCCGGTTTCTCTCAAATACCTATGTCAGCCAATGATCAATCAAAGACTACTTTTACTTGCCCTTTTGGTACTTTTGCTTGTAGACGTATGCCTTTTGGTTTATGTAATGCACCTGCTACCTTTCAAAGATGCATGATGGCTATATTCTCTGACTTTTGTGAAAAGATTTGTGAGGTTTTCATGGATGATTTTTTCGTCTATGGATCCTCTTTTAATGATTGCTTGAGCAACCTTGATCGAGTTTTGCAGAGATGTGAAGAAACTAATCTTGTCTTGAATTGGGAAAAGTGCCACTTTATGGTTAATGAAGGTATTGTCTTGGGGCATAAAGTTTGTGAAACAGGTATTGAGGTTGATAAAGCCAAGGTTGATGCTATTGAAAAGATGCCATGTCCCAAGGACATCAAAGGTATAAGAAGTTTTCTTGGTCATGCCGGTTTTTATAGGAGGTTCATTAAGGACTTCTCAAAAATTTCTCGGCCTCTGACTAATTTATTACAAAAAGATATACCATTTGTCTTTGATGATGATTGTGTAGAAGCATTTGAAATACTTAAGAAAACATTGATCTCTGCACCTATTGTTCAGCCACCTGATTGGAATTTACCCTTTGAAATTATGTGTGATGCTAGTGATTATGTTGTAGGTGCTATTCTAGGGCAGAGAGTTGATAAGAAATTAAATGTTATTCAATATGCTAGTAAAACTCTAGACAATGGCCAGAGAAATTATGCTACTACTGAAAAAGAATTCTTAGCAGTTGTATTTGCTTGTGATAAGTTGAGACTTTATATTGTTGATTCTAAAGTAACTATTCACACGGATCATGCTGCTATTAAATATCTTATGGAAAAGAAATATGCTGAACCTAGACTTATTATATGAGTTCTCTTGCTACAAGAATTTGATTTGCATATTGTTGATAGAAAAGGAGCTGAGAACCCCGTTGCAGACAACTTGTCTAGGTTAGAAAATGTTCTTGATGACCCACTACCTATTGATGATAGCTTTCCTGATGAACAATTAAATGTCATAAATGCCTCTCGTACTGCTCTATGGTATGCTGATTATGCTAATTACATTGTTGCAAAATTTATACCACCTAGTTTCACATACCAGCAAAAGAAAAAGTTTTTCTATGATTTGAGACATTACATTTGGGATGACCCACATCTTTATAAAGAAGGAGTAGATGGTGTTATTAGACGTTGTGTACCTGAGCATGAACAGGAACAGATCCTATGCAAGTGTCATTCCGAGGCTTATGGAGGACACCACGCTGGAGATAGAACTGCACATAAGGTATTGCAATCCGGTTTTTATTGGCCTACTCTCTTCAAGGATGCCCGTAAGTTTGTCTTATCCTGTGATGAATGTCAAAGAATTGGTAATATTAGTAGACGTCAAGAAATGCCTATGAACTATTCACTTGTTATTGAACCATTTGATGTTTGGGGCTTTGATTATATGGGACCTTTTCCTGCCTCTAATGGTTACACACATATTTTAGTTGTTGTTGATTAGTTACTAAGTGGGTAGAAGCTATTCCAACTAGTAGTGCTGATCATAACACTTCTATTAAAATTCTTAAAGAAATTATTTTTCTGAGGTTTGGAGTCCCTAGATATTTAATGACTGATGGTCATTCACATTTTATTCATGGTGCTTTCCGAAAAATGCTTGCTAAATATGATGTTAATCATAGAATTGCATCTCCTTATCACCCGCAGTCTAGTGGTCAAGTAGAATTGAGTAATAGAGAGCTCAAATTAATTTTGCAAAAGACTGTTAATAGATCTAGAAAGAATTGGTCCAAGAAACTTGATGATGCATTATGGGCCTATAGAACTGTATACAAAAATCCTATGGGTATGTCTCCGTATAAAATGGTTTATGGAAAAGCATGTCACTTACCTCTCGAACTATAACATAAGGCTTATTGGGCTACTAAAGAGCTCAATTATGATTTCAAACTCGCCGGTGAGAAGAGGTTATTTGATATTAGCTCACTTGATGAATGGAGAACCCAAGCTTATGAGAATGCCAAGCTGTTTAAAGAAAAAGTTAAAAGATGTCATGACAAAAGAATACAAAAGCGTGAGTTTAATGTAGGTGATTATGTATTGCTATACAACTCTCGTTTAAGATTTTCTGCAGGAAAACTTCTCTCTAAATGGGAAGGCCCTTACGTTATCGAGGAGGTCTATCGTTCCGGTGCCATAAAAATCAACAACTTCGAAGGCACAAATCCGAAGGTGCTAAACGGTCAAAGAATCAAACATTATATCTCAGGTAATCCTATAAATGTTGAAACCAATGTTATTGAAATCGTAACCCCGGAGGAATACATAAGGGACACTTTCCGGAACGTTTTAGACACCGAAAAGGAATAGGTATGTGGTACGGTAAGTAAACCTACCCCAAAACAGTTCTAAAGGCAATTTTTCTCCGTTTTGGAATATTTGGAAAAATAGAAAAAAAGAGCAGTCCGGGAAGGACACGAGGCCTCCAAAAGGGTGGAGGGCGCGCCCTACCCCCTGGGCGCGCCCCCCTACCTCGTGGGCACCTCGTGTGCTCTCCGGACTCCGTTTTCTTGCACGATACGTATTTTGGTCGGTAAAAATTCATTATATAATCTCCCGAAGGTTTTGACGACCGTATCACGCAATTGTCCTCTGTTCTTGTTTCAAGCTGTTTTCTGTCAGGGTTTTCAAGGCCAGGCATCATGTCGTCCCCCTCCTCCAACAATGGTGACAACGATGGTTGTCTAATGAAGATAGAGCTAAAGAGGGAAGAACCCATGGAGATCAACAAGGATGAAGGGATCAAGAAGGCCACGGAGGACCAAGCTCCTGAAGACAACCTTCAACTTGATCACAATATTCTTACCCCAACTGAGATCGAAGCTTTCAAGATGATTGAGTTAGCTCGTATACAAAACAAGTATCTCACACGTGAAAATATTTTATTGAAGGAGCATATTGTTGCACTCAAGGTCATTATCCGCAAGTTGGAGGACCTCTTATGCTCGATGTGCGACTATCCATCGTCACATCCACCTTCTTCACCAGCCAAGGAGATATAATCACATGGGTATGGGCACTCCCCTTGGCAACTGCCAAGCTTGGGGGAGGTGCCTCGGTATCGTATCACCATCACACTCCTATCTTTACCGTTTTTCTTAGTTCGATCCTATTAGTAGTATCTTGATCTAGTAGAATAAAGTTTATGGTATGATCTAGTTTTGAGTTTTGCTTTATGATCCCTCTTTGTAATCGAGTCCGTGAGTTATATAATAAAGATTAGTGTTGAGTCAAGGGCTTGATTATTTTGCCATGATCTTGAGTGAATAAAAGAAAGAAAAGAGAAAAGAATAAAAAGAAACAAAGAGATCATATTGATCTTATTGAGAGTAATGACTTCACATAGAAGGAGTATGATGATTAAAAATTGTTGAGAGTTGGCAAACATAGCTTTGGTCATCGTTGCAATTAATAGGAAGTAATAAAGAAAGAGAGGTTTCACATATAAATATACTATCTTGGACATCTTTTATGATTGGGAGCACTCATTAAAATATGACATGCTAAAGAGTTGATGTTGGACAAGGAAGACAACGTAATGGGTTATGTTTTCTTATATATGAGATAAAGTGTATTGTCATGGATCATCCAACATGCTGAGCTTGCCTTTCCCCCTCATGCTAGACAAATTCATTGCACCAAGTAGAGATACTACTTGTGCTTCCAAAAACCCTTAAACCAGTTTTGCCATGAGAGTCCACCATATCTACCTATGGATTGAGTAAGATCCTTCAAGTAAGTTGCCATTGGTGCAAGCAATAAAAATTTCTCTCTAAATATGTATGATTGATTGGTGTGGAGGAAATAAGCTTTCTACGATCTTGTGATGTGGAAGAAATAAAAGCGACGGACTGCATAATAAAGGTTCATATCACAAGTGGCAATATAAAGTGACGTTCTTTCGCATTAAGATTTTGTGCATCCAACCCTGAAAGCGCATGGAAACCTCTGCTTCCCTCTGCGAAGGGCCTATCTTTTATTATTATCCTCTACCTTATGCAGGAGTCATGGTGATCTTCACCTTTCCTTTTTACATTTTATCATTTGGCAAGCACAGGATCTTGGAAGGATCCTGATATATATATATCTAATTGGATGTGGGTTAGCATGAATTATTATTCTTGACATTACCCTTGAGGTAAAAGGTTGGGAGGCGAAACTATAAGCCCGTATCTTTCTCTGTGTCCGATTAAAACTCCGTAACCACAAGTATTGCGTGAGTGTTAGCAATTATGAAAGATTAAATGATAGTTGAGTATGTGGACTTGCTAGAGAGCTCTGACATAGACTCTTTTTGATGTTATGATAAATTGCAATTGCTTCAATGACTGAGATTATAGTTTGTTAGTTCTCAATAAAGTTTCTGATTCTTACTTTGCATTGTGAATAGATTATTACTTGACCATAAGAAATCATATTACAATATTCATATATGTTGCTGTTATGAGAATAAACATGATGCCCTCAAGTCCGTATTTTATTTTATCGACACCTCTACCTCTAAACATGTGGACATATTTATCGTTATCGGCTTTTGCTTGAGGACAAGCGATGTCTAAGCTTGGGGGAGTTGATAGGTCCATTTTGCATCATGCTTTTATCTTGATATTTATTGCATTATGGGCTGTTATTACACGTTATGTCACAATACTTATGCCTATTCTCTCTTATTTTACAAGGTTTACATAAGGAGGTTGAATGCCGGCAGCTGGACTTCTGGGCTGGAAAAGGAGCAAATATTAGAGACCTATTCTGCACAACTCCAAAAGTCCTGAAACTCCACGAAAGTTATTTTTGGAAATAATAAAAATTACTGAGCGGAAGAAATACATCAGGGGGGCACCACCTGTCCATGAGGGTGGGGGGCGCGCCCCCTGCCTCGTGGGCCCCCTGTTGGTCCTCCGGTGGCCATCTTATGCTATATGAAATCTTTCGTCCGAAGAAAAATCATAAGAAAGCTTTCAGGACGAGACTCCGCCGCCACGAGGCGGAACCTTGGCGGAACCAATCTAGGGCTCCGGCAGAGCTGTTCTGCCAGGGACACTTCCCTCCGGGAGGGGGAAATCATCGCCATCGTCATCACCAACGCTCCTCTCATCGAGGGAGGGCAATCTCCATCAACATCTTCACCAGCACCATCTCCTCTCAAACCCTAGTTCATCTCTTGTATCCAATTCTTGTCTCCATGTCCGGGATTGGTACGTGTGGGTTGCTCGTAGTGTTGATTACTCCTTGTAGTTGATGCTAGTTGGTTTATTTGGTGGAAGATCATATGTTCAGATCCTATATGCATATTAATACTCCACTGATTATGAACATGAATATGCTTTGTGAGTAGTTACGTTTGTTCCTTAGGACATGGGAGAAGTCTTGCTATTAGTAGTCATGTGAATTTGGTATTCGTTCCATATTTTGATGAGATGTATGTTGTCTATCCTCTAGTGGTGTTATGTGAACGTCGAATACATGACACTTCGCCATTATTTGGGCCTAGAGGAAGGCATTGTGAAGTAATAAGTAGATGATGGCTTGCTAGAGTGACAGAAGCTTAAACCCTAGTTTATGCGTTGCTTCGTAAGGGGATGATTTGGATCCATATGTTTCATGCTATGGTTAGGTTTACCTTAATACTTTTGTTGTAGTTGCGGATGCTTTCGATAGAGGTTAATCATAAGTGGGATGCTTGTCCAAGTAAGGACAACACCCAAGCACCGGTCCACCCACATATCAAATTATCAAAGTACCGAACGCGAATCATATGAACGTGATGAAAACTAGCTTGACGATAATTCCCATGTGTCCTCGGGAGCGCTTTTCTCTATATAAGAGTTTGTCCAGGCTTGTCCTTTGCTACAAAAAGGATTGGGCCACCTTGCTGCACTTTATTTACTTTTATTACTTGTTGCTCGTTACAAATTATCCTATCACAAAACTATCTGTTGCCTACTATTTCAGTGCTTGCAGAGAATACCTTGCTGAAAACCGCTTATCATTTCCTTCCGCTCCTCGTTGGGTTCGACACTCTGACTTATCGAAAGGATTACGATAGATCCCCTATACTTGTGGGTCATCACCCTTCATGGGATGACCCCTCAAGTCCTCCTCACGGAGATGAACTAGTTACCGGTTGTATCGTCCTTTGCTGGATTTGGATCGTGTATCTCTTTGTGTTTCGAGGATCTCCATGTGTGATCGTTTCTTGTCTATTTGAATGTTTCCTCTCGTTTCCCCTCATGATTTCCCTCATGTTTCCCCTCGTGTTCTTCGTAGGATCCGCTCCAATCGTGAAAGATCGGCCATCTTGGGTTCCACCCTACATCATCTTGGATTAGAGCAAGGTTGATCACGAATTTGGAGCCCCTACCCCTCTTTTTCTAGCCTCCTTTTCCTTGATTTCGTCCTAAAGTCGAAAATCCTCAGCAAAAATAGCCCCCATTTGTTTTTGTGATTTGTTGGGTTGATGATGTTTTGTTGATTTTGATCCATGTATTCGTTGTGTCTTGAGTAGATGTAGCATCTCCCCAAGTTTCCCCACCTTCCATCCATGAAATCTCTCCAATTTTGCCCCCGAAATCATCAATTTCCGCCCCAAATCGAGTTTCGAAGTTCAAATCCCGATCTGGAATCGTCGGGCCAGACACCCGGCACCTGGAATGCAAAATCAGTGCTCTCTGGATAGACATCCCCCGGATATCCCGCCCCGACCCCGGATGTCCGACCCTTGGGAATTCAGCCTCCCGTGTTTCACCGTTTTGACCATAACTAATTCATCCCGAGTCCGATTTTGACGTTCTTTAGCTTGTTTTGAAGCTATTGACATCCCCCATCCCACAAAAATACTACAATCACCATTTTACGGTTGCTTCTGCCACCCCAACTTAACTGAATTTCGTTTGTGTTGTGAGTTGTGTCTCCTAAGGTGTTTCGGCTACTTAGGGACCGTGCTTCCAACTCCAACACCGTGTATAGCCCATCATACCCTTCCACCTTAACCCATTTTGACTGGGTTCCCACCAATACTTCCACAACCACCACCTTATTCCCGCTACCACCATTTGAGATTTTGAGTTTGCGGTTTTTCCGTTTCCTAAGGTGGTTCGGCTAATTCACAACGGTTCGACATCGACAACACCACCACTCATCATCGCCACGAGGTCGTCATTGACTTTAACCACTTCACCATCATCCGTCCTTGGCTTACAAATGAGAAACTATCGACGGTAACCTCGACGACACCATTATATATTCCCCTTGCAATTGCATTGATAACCCCTAGCCCATTTTGCGTCACTTGCCTATCGAGACTAGCCTTTGAGTATTATCGGCAACGTTACTTGTGCACATTAGTGAGCTACACCATCCATTGCATACATACCATATCATGTTGGTATCATATCATCCCTTGCGTCACAAGATTGTTCCCGTATATACACAATTGCTATCTTGGTTTGTGCATTTCGCATTGTGGCCATATCAAAAAAATAATAAGAATAAGCTTTTAAGCAAAGAAAAAGAGTGAACAAAGAGCTTGTAAGCAAGAGCCATAGCATCATACTACATCGCACATAAGATTGTCATATCCGATCGTCTTGGATCATCTTGAGAGAAACACTAGGAACATCATATACATAGCATACTTGGGATAGAAGTCGTTACATTTTGTCTCATATAGGTAGTGCACAAGTGTCGTATCCGCCTATTGAGCACTCGAGCTAGCGTCTCTCTTGAGTTGTGCAACAAGAGCATTTTCCGTGGATTCCACATTATGAGCTCATTCCTTGGTTACACGACCCCATTTATCTATCCGTGTGTGTGTTTCCGTGTGCCACATATTGCTATTGGTATACTTGTTTCACTTGTGAATTTGTGAATCTCTTTCAACATTATTGACTCTTGCTAACATTTTGCATCAAATTTTTGTGCCAATATCCTCATCTAGCTACTCCATAAGCCTTACTTGTGTAGGTGTGAGAATTGACAAGATCCAGTACTAATTGTGCTATTTCTTTATTACATTATTGAGTCATCATTGATCCATCTTCAAAATTGGTTAAGGTACATTTGGTCTAGTTCTTCTGTTTCTCCCACTCATATTTGCTCGAGTCTTGTGATGGATAGGAAAGGCATTTCACCATCGGTCTACAACAACAACGACGAGTACGATGCCATGAAAAACACCACGGACGCCAAGATGGAAGCTCAAATGGAGGAGATCAAAGCCCTCATCAAGTCCTACAAGCGGTCTTCCTCATCTTCGAGAAGACACTCAAGTACACATGCTTCCGAGCTACCATCTCCGACAAGGTCACATCGGCATCGACACCATCACCAACAAGAACGTGAAGGTCAAGAGCTCGACACCAACAACCGCTCAACGACTTCACCATCTCCATTGGCATCTTCGCCAAGCGACTTCAAGGCATCTTCGCCTACGGACAAACGGCATCTTCGCCAACAAGCACCCCAGGACTATGCTCAAGAGAAGCTTGATGTCTACTACACAACCTTCTTCTTGTAGACGTTGTTGGGCCTCCAAGTGCAGAGGTTTGTAGGACAGTAGAAAATTTCCCTCAAGTGGATGACCTAAGGTTTATCAATCCGTGGGAGCCGTGGGATGAAGATGGTCTCTCTCAAACAACCCCGCAACCAAACAGCAAAGAGTCTCTTGTGTCCCCAACACACCTAATACAATTGTAAATTGTATAGGTGCACTAGTTTGGCGAAGAGATGGTGATACAAGTGCAACATGGATGGTAGATATAGGTTTTTGTAATCTAAAAATATAAAAACAGCAAGGTAACTAATGATAAAAGTGAGCACAAACGGTATTGCAATGCTTCGAAACAAGGCCTAGGGTTCATACTTTCACTAGTGCATGTTCTCTCAACAATAATAACATAACTGGATCATATAACTATCCCTCAACATGCGACAAAGGGTCACTCCAAAGTCACTAATAGCGGAGAACAAATGAAGAGATTATTGTAGGGTACGAAACCACCTCAAAGTTATTCTTTCCGATCAATCCATTGGGCGAAACAGCCCTAGAGTTCGTAGTAAAATAACACCTTAAGATACAAATCAACCAAAACCCTAATGTCACCTAGATACTCCAATGTCACCACAAGTATCCGCGGGTATGATTATATGATATTCATCACACAATCTCAGATTCATCTATTCAACCAACACAAAGAACTTCAAAGAGTGCCCCAAAGTTTCTACCGGAGAGTCAAGACGAAAACGTGTGCCAAACCCTATGCATAAGTTCACAAGGTCACTGAACCCGCAAGTTGATCACCAAAACATACATCAAGTAGTTCACGTGAATATCCCATTGTCACCACAGATAAGCACATGCTGGACATACATCAAGTGTTCTCAAATCCTTAAAGACTCAATCCGATAAGATAACTTCAAAGGTAAAACTCAATCCATTACAAGAAGGTAGAGGGAGAGAAACATCATAATATCCAACTATAATAGAGAAGCTCGCGGTACATCAAGATCGTGCCAAATCAAGAACACGAGAGAGAGATCAAACACATAGCTACTGGTACATACCCTCAGCCCCGAGGGTGAACTACTCCCTCCTCGACATGGAGAGCGCCGGGAAGATGAAGATGGCCACCGGTGATGGATCCCCCCCAATGGCAGGGTGCCAAAACAGGGTCCCGATTGGTTTTTGGTGGCTACAGAGGCTTGCGGCGGCAGAACTCCCGATCTAGGTTTCCTTTCGGGGGTTTCTGTGTTTACAGGAATTTTTGGCATCAGTCTCACGTCAGGGGGGGTCTCCGAGTCATCCGTGAGGTAGGGGGCATGCCCAGGGTGGTAGGGCACGCCCTCCACCCTCGGGGATGGCTCGGGACTCTTTTGGCTGAACTCTTTTACTCCAGGGGCTTCTTTTGGTCCATAAAAAATCATCAAAAATTGGCACGTCAATTGGACTCCGTTTGGTATTCCTTTTCTGTAAAACTCAACAACAAGGAAAAAACAGAAACTGGCACTGGGCTCTAGGTTAATAGGTTAGTCCCAAAAATCATATAAAATAGCATATAAATGCATATAAAACATCCTAGATGGATAATATAATAGCATGGAACAATCAAAAATTAAAGATACGTTGGAGACATATCAATGCTCCCCAAGCTCAACTCCGCGACTTCCACAAGCTACTACGACCTCAACACCAACCATGAATTCCTTTCTATGGGACTCAAGAACCCGAGGATTATCTCGAGTGGGAGCGCTTGATGGACGACTACCTCAACCTACATCAAGTTCGTCCCAAAGATCAAGTGAAGTGCACCACAAAGAACTTTCACGACTACGCATCGGCATAGTGGCTTCACATACCTTTGGAGAGCTATGACTTGAGGTTTCCCAAGACGAAGAGAGCTTTGCTGCGAGAGTTCGTGCTTCCAACCTACACAGAACAACTTCTACGCCAATTGGAGAACACCATCCAAGGATACAAGTCCATCGACGAGTACTTCAAAGAGATAAATCATGCCTTGCGACGAGCCGGCGTGGATGACCCAATTTCGATGAAGTTCCACTTCATGATGGCATTGCACAACGACATCTCCAAGACTATCTTCCTCGAGAACTACAAGTCCCTCGACGACTACTACATTGGTGCTCTTAAGGCGGACCAAGAACTCATGAAGGCCAAGGCTATTCGACCCCAAGCACACCTCTCGAAGAACAAAATCCAAGACGACGAGCATGACGCTAGTACCACCAAGATGTCCAAGCCCGATGAGCTCCAAGACAATGCTCCCAAGTTCGACTTCACCTCCATCCCTCTTTGATGCATTGATGGCGCTGAGTCTACTTCGACTCTTTTTCAAGAAGGTGCGGCGATGACTACGACTATGGAGCCAATCAAGGAACAAGCTTTGGAGGCGAACAACATGGTGACGAGCAAGGATGATGCTTCCATCTTAGGAGGCGAGAGTGATGATGTGCCATCTTCGGCCTTCATCCATGGCGACGGTGACGAGATGGTTGAGCATGGGATTTTCCCTTCGACCACGGCGACGTATGATGACTTGAGTGACTTTTGCCACCATATTAAGAGTAAGAGTGACTTCACCACTAGCCACATATATGATGTGTTGCCCCAATTCCCATGAGAGGAGAGCCACAACCCCCACCACTTGAATGATATGAGTGTGTAACGCCCACGATGCGGCTATATCTCCCACGTGTCGAGAGACGACTTAGAGGCACAACCGCATTGTGGTTTTGTCGCGAGAAGGGTCATCTTCACACAATCCCATGTAATGAACAAGAATGGGATAACGAGAGTTGGCTTACAATCGCCACTTCACATAATACATAAATATAATACATACATCATCCAAAATCCACACATAGACCGACTACGGTCAAAATCCATATGAAAATAAGATAACCCCAAATGCTAGATCCCCGATCGTCCCAACTGGGTTCCACTACTGATCATCAGGAAAAGACACATAGTAACGACCACATTCCTCATCAAACTCCCACTTGTGGTCGATTGCGTCATCTGCACTGGCATCGTCGGCACCTGCAACTGTTTTGGTAGAATCTGTGAGTCACGAGGACTCAGCAATCTCACACCCGCGAGATCAAGACTATTTAAGCTTATAGGAAAGGGATGGTGAAATGAGGTGGAGCTGCAGAAGGCACTAAGCATATATGGTGGCTAACATACGCAAAAGAGAGCGAGAAGAGAAGCAACGGAACGGTCGTCATCTAGTAATGACCAAGAAGTGATCCTGAACTCCTACTTACGTCAAACATAACTCAAACCGTGTCCACTTCCCGGACCCGCCGAGAAGAGACTATCAGGGCTACACACGCGGTTGATGTATTTTAATTAAGTCAAGTGACAAGTTCTCTACAACCGGACATTAACAAATTCCCATCTGCCTCATAACCGCGGGCTCGGCTTTCGAAAGATAATACCCTGCAGGGGTGTCCCAACTGAGCCCATCATAAGCTCTCACGGTCAACGAAGGATAAACCTTCTCCCGGAAAGACCCGATCAGTCTCGGAACCCCCGGTTTACGAGACATTTCGACAATGGTAAAACAAGACCAGCAAAGCCGCCCGATGCACCGACAAATCCCGATAGGAGTTGCACATATCTCTTTCTCAGGGCACACCGGATAAGTCAAGCTACGAGTAAAACCAGTCCTCGAGTTTCCCCGTGGTGGCCCCGCAGGCTGCTCGGTTCGGACCAACACTCGATGGAGCACTGGCCCGGGGGGTTAAAATAAAGATGACCCTCGGGATCGCGAAAACCCGGGGGAAAAGGCTTAGGTGGCAAATGGTAAAATCAAGGTTGGGCCTTGCTGGAAGAGTTTTATTCAAGGCGAACTGTCAAGGGGGTCCCATAAATCACCCAGCCGCGTAAGGAACGCAAACTCAAGGAACATAATACCGGTATGACGGAAAACTAGGGCGGCAAGAGTGGAACAAAACACCAGGCATAAGGCCGAGCCTTCCACCCTTAATAAGAGATATTGTGATATCCCAGCAATATCCATGTTCCAACACGGAACCAACTTCAACTTCACCTGCAACTAGCAACGCTATAAGAAGGGCTGAGCAAAAGCGGTAACTTAGCCAAACAACGGTTTGCTAGGAAAAGGATGGTTAGAGGCTTGACATGGCAATATGCGAGGCATGATATAGCAAGTGGTAGGTAGCGCAGCATGGCAATAGAGAGAACAACTAGCAAAGGGAAGATATAAGTGATTTCGAGGGTATGGTCATCTTGCCTGCAAGGTTCTCAGAGTTGTCGAAAGCTTGATCCTCGTAAGCGTACTCAACAAGTTCCTCGTTCACGAACTCGTCTCCCGGCTCTACCCAAGACAAGAACACAATCAATGGAACCACAATCAATCACGGGAAATGCACAAGCAACATGATGCAATACATGAATGATATGCAAAATATGATATGCGATGCATATGCGTGCTCCGGAAGGGAAATGATGAACAAGGCAGTAACTTGGAAAACCAAGCATGCCACTGGAAAGATGAGATGATTTCGGTCGAAATCGATATAAAGATCACCGGAAACGGATGCACGGTTTGCAAATGGCAAGCAAAACAAGAATGACACGAATCTGAGATTAACAACATGATAGCACTTAGAATACATCAAGAAACTATGCTACAACACTCCAACGTAGCAACAAAGCATATGGCAGTAATCTAGGGGTGATTCTTGACAAAAGATGAACACTGAGCTACGGCTAGTTCAGACCACAGCAGGTTCAAACAGGCATGGCAAAAGTGCAAAAGATAACAGGTTCACAGACTTGCCTGAAACAGCATCAGGTAGCAATGTTCAGAGCAAGAAATCAATATGCTACAGGAATTTAACATGGAGAAACAAGGAATGCAGTATTCTACTAAATGCATATGACAAAAGTCCCTCACTGACCATAAGACAAAAAGGACCAGAAGATATGATGGCAACCATGTAAACATAGCAAGTTTCGTTAACACTTTTCAGACTTAGCAGAAAACAGAGCATGGCAGAAACAGACATTATGAGGGCATCTTTGTGAGCTTCATGCACTCACCACAAAGCAATGCATGACAAAATAAGCATACCTACAGCAATATAGAATATTTATGAAGCTAACCAAGGCAAGAACAAGTACATATCATAAATGAAAACAACTACAAGCTTGGCAAAATTGAATAACACGTAAACAATCTGCCAGAAATATTTTATAGCAAAAGTAGAGCAAGATTGAGTCATGCTATGGAGCTCCATAATTGCAAACAAATGCATGAATGGATCAATTACAATAATATGTACAAAACATCCTTACTGAACATCTCCAAAATAAGCATGGATCTCTCTGAAGACATATGGATAGATGGCAACAAAATAACAGCAGTCACAGACATGGAGAAATCACTAGGCCCTGAAACAGAAACATTACGGAGCCTAGTTTGGATGCTTGTGCTAGTCACCACAGAGATCAGAAAAAATACATGGCATACACCTCTGTAAAGATGGCATGGCATACAACAAAACACATGTATAGCTCATTCCCATAAGATGCACAGATTAAATGCAACAAAAATAACAAATCCTCAAGTTCTGCTAAATAACAGCAGATAACAGCAACTAGCACTCTTGCACCAGAGATTTGGGCATCAAGATGGACTCAAATGAACATGGTGCAATAGAACAAAAGGAAGAGCATCCTCAGACGAACATTTTGATATATTACACACGTGAAACAAATCTATATGCAGAGAGTTACGATGCAATGAACAGGGGCATATATCATAAAAATCTCAAGACTTAGAAAAATCGGGGAGGAGAGAAAGTCAACCCACGTCTCTTCCAGATCCGATCGGATCGAGGCCGAGCTCGGCTCGCCGGCGCTGGGGCTACCGGAGCCGGGGAGGAGGAGGCGCTGGCGGGGAGAGGACGGGGCGCCGGAGAGGAGGGATGGGGAGGCGGCGCCGACCGGAGTGGTCGCGGGGAGGCGTCGGGCGGCGGAGGCGGGCGAGCTCGCCGTTGCGGCGGCGCGGCGACGATGGCGGCGGAGGGCGGCGCCGGACCTCGGCGGCGAGGCGGTGGGCGTCGGGGGGAGCCGCGCGGGCTCGGTCGCGGGGCGCGGGGCGGAGGAGGCGCGGGCCGGGAGGGCCCTGCACGGGTTCCTGCGGGCCGGTGGCGATGTGGGCGCGGGGCGCCACGTGCCGGCATCCCATTGGCTGCGGGCGCCGGCGGCTTCTGTCCGGCCCCGGGCGGACGTGTCCGGCGGCGCGGAGGAGCGGGTTAGGGTTTGATCTGCGAATGTATTTCGGGAGGATGCATATATATAAGTAGAGGGAGCTAGGAGACTCCAAACGGAGTGCAGTTTTCGCCCACACGATCGTGATCGAATGACCTAGAGCATGGAAGAGACTTAGAGGAGTTTTGGGCTGTTTAGAGAGGGGTTTTGCTGCAACACACAAACGGACTTTGCGGTTGCCCGGTTAACCGTTGGAGTACCAAACGACCTCCAAATGGAACGAAACTTGACCGGTAGTCTACCGGTGGTATACCAAGGCCACTTGGCAAGCCTCGGTCCATTCCGAGAACGTTGAACACCCGCTCACGAAAAGAAGACAAGAGGGATGCACCGGAGGAGGTGGGAGTGCAAAACGGACAACGGGGAAAATGCTCGGATGCATAAGACGAACACGTATGCAAATGCAAAGCCCATGATGACATGATATGAGATGCATGACATGAACAAAATGCAAAACGAAAGACAAAACCCGACCACGAAGGGAATATCATAACACATAGCCGAAAATGGCAAGAGTTGGAGTTACAAATATGGAAAGTTACATCCGGGGTGTTACAACACTCCGCCACTACGGGAGGATCTCGTCCCGAGATCTAGGACTGAAAGAACTCCGGATATTCGGAACGGAGGTGGTCCTCGCATTCCCAGGTGGCTTCTCAGTCGGAATGGTGCGACCACTTCACTTTCAGGAATTTGATTGACTTGTTGCGAGTCTTGCGCTCAGTTTCTTCAAGAATAGCAACGGGGTGCTCATGATAAGACAGATCTTCTTGAAGGTCAACCTCTTCGAAGTTGATGGTGCGCTCAGGAGTCTTGAAGCACTTGCGGAGCTGTGACACGTGGAACACATCGTGCACGTTCGCGAAGTTGGAAGGAAGCTCAAGTTGATAGGCGAGGTCGCCTCTTTTGCCAATGATCTTGAAAGGACCCACGTATCTAGGGGCAAGCTTCCCTTTGATACCGAAGCGACGAGTGCCTTTCATTAGAGAGATGCGGAGGTAGACATGGTCTCCGATCTCGAAAGCCACATCACGGTGCTTACTATCATAGTAATTCTTCTGGCGCGATTGCGCGGCTTTGAGATTTTCACGGATGACTTTACACATTTCTTCAGCCTCTGTGATTAAGTCATTGCCAAGAAGTTGGTGTTCACCAGTCTCTGACCAATTGAGAGGAGTACGACACTTTCTGCCATAGAGGATCTCGAATGGGGCCTTGCCTGAACTCGCTTGGAAGCTGTTGTTGTAGGAGAATTCAGCATATGGAAGACAATCTTCCCATTTCATGCCAAAGGAAATGACACAAGCCCTGAGCATATCTTCAAGAATTTGATTGACTCGCTCGACTTGGCCACTAGTTTGAGGATGGAAAGCTGTGCTGAAGCGAATGTTGGTGCCCATGGCCTTCTGGAAGGAGTCCCAAAACTTAGAAGTGAAAATGCTTCCACGATCTGAAGAAATCAATTGTGGAATGCCGTGCAAGGAGACAATCCTGGAGGTGTATAGCTCTGCCAACTGAGCTGCTGTGATAGACTCTTTGATTGGAAGGAAATGAGCCACTTTAGAAAGCTTGTCAATGACGACGAAGATAGCATCATTTCCACGCTTGGACTTGGGAAAACCAGTCACGAAGTCCATTTCGATATGATCAAACTTCCACTCTGGGATAGCAAGAGGTTGGAGGAGACCAGCTGGTCGTTGGTGTTCTGCTTTCACTCTTCGACAGACATCACATTCATTCACGAATTGAGCGATTTCTCGCTTCATTCGAGTCCACCAATACGACTGCTTGAGGTCATGGTACATCTTCGTACTTCCAGGATGAATGGAAAGAATAGAATTGTGCGCCTCGTTCATAATGACTTTCCTTAGATCACCTTTAGGAACCACAATCCAGTCCTCGAAGAACAAAGTGTCTCTGTCATCAATGCGATAGCACTTGTATTTGGAGAGACCCTTGTCGATACCACGTTTCACCTTCTTCACCATGGCATCAAGAAGTTGTGCCTCACGAATTTGATCTTCCAAAGTAGGAGAGACTGTGAGGTTGGCAAGAAAGCATTGAGGAACAACTTGGAGATTCAGCTTGCGGAAAGCTTCACAAAGATCTGGTTGGAATGGCTTGAGAATTAAGCTGTTGCAATAAGCCTTCCTGCTCAAAGCATCTGCAATGACATTGGCCTTGCCTGGAGTATACTCAATACTCGGATTGTACTCTTGAATCATTTCGACCCATCGAGTCTGCCTGAGGTTGAGGTTGGGCTGAGTGAAGATGTACTTAAGACTCTTGTGATCGGTGAATATGTCCACTTGTCTTCCCAACAAGAGATGTCTCCATGTTATTAATGCATGGACAACTGCCGCCAACTCAAGATCGTGAGTGGGGTAGTTCTTTTCATTGGGCTTCAACTGACGAGAGGTATAGGCCACAACTTTCTTCTCTTGCATTAACACAGCATCGAGACCTTGAAGAGAAGCATCACAGGAAACTTCAAATGGCTTGGATTCGTCAGGAGGAGTTAAGACAGGAGCTGTGATGAGTTTCTCTTTGAGAGTGTTGAAAGCAACGTCACACTCAGGAGACCAGACATACTTCACATGCTTCTGGAGGAGGTTGGAAAGAGGCTTTGCTATCTTAGAGAAATTCTCAACGAATCTTCGGCAATAGCTTGCAAGACCAAGAAAACTGCGGAGCTTCTTGACATTATGAGGAGGTTCCCAATTCACAATTGCAGACACCTTCTCGGGGTTAACAGCGATGCCCTTGGCAGAGATGATGTGACCAAGGTAAAGAACTTCATCGAGCTAAAACTCACATTTTGAAAACTTTGCATAGAATTGATACTCTCTGAGCTTGTCGAGCACCAATCACAAATGTTTGGCATGATCCTTCTTATTCTTGGAGAAGACCAAGATATCATCGAGATACACCAGGACGAATTCATTGGTATAGGGGTTGAAGATGAAATTCATCATCCGAGAGAATGTTGGAGGAGCATTGACAAGGCCGAAAGACATGAAAGTATATTCATAAGAACCAAAGCTTGTTCTGAATGCTGTCTTGGGAATATCTTCTTCACGAATGCGAATCTGATGATAACCCATACGAAGGTCAAGCTTGGAGAATACTTTAGCACCTTTGAGTTGCTCGAATAGCTCATTGATGTTGGGAAGTGGATACTTGTTCTTGATTGTCTTCTTATTCAATGGACGGTAGTCGACACAAAGTCGGTCCGTGCCATCCTTCTTCTGGAAAAAAGAACACCACAACCCCATGGAGAAGAACTCGGTCTGATCAAACCCAGACGCTCTTGTTCATCGAGCTGTTTCTTCAATTCCTTCAGCTCCTTGGGTCCAAGCTTGTATGGACGCTTGCAAACGGGTTCAGTGCCCGGCTCAAGATCGATAACGAACTCAACTGGCCGGTGAGGAGGCATACCCGGAAGCTCTTCTGGAAAGACATCTTGATACTCACAAACGACTGGAATTTGAGAGATGGCATTCAATTCGCCCTTCATTGAGAGAAAATAACCCAATGGTTTCATCACGAGCGGCATAAATGATAACATCCTCAGAAGAGTGTGTCAATTGAATTTCCCTGGCAGCACAATCAAGTTGAGCCTCGTGCTTAGAAAGCCAGTCCATCCCGAGAATTAGATCAATATCCGAGTCACCAAGAACAACTGGAGAAGACAGAAATTTATAGTTCCCCATCTTGATGGAAACATCCGGAACCACCAAACTAGAACTCAAACGTTTACCCGGAGAAACGACATCCATGGGTTTACCCAGATGTGAACAAGTGAAATCATGCTTGGCAAAAAACGGTCTTGACATGAAACAAAGCGAAGCACCAGTATCAAATAAGACTTTTGCAGGAATATCATTAACTGAGAGATTACCCATTATCACATCAGTAGATTCCTCCGCTTGAGCTGCATTCATCATGTTCACCTTTGCAGACTTGGGATTATGCTTGACCACTGCATTGCTGGAAGATCTCACAGGAGGAGGAGGCGGAAGGCGCCTTTGGTTGAAGCACTTGTTAGCATAGTGACCTTTCTGCTGACACTTGTTGCAAGTCACCTCTGAGAGTGGACGATGATAAGGAGCATTGGACTTTGGAGCTTGATTCTAAGACTTGTTCTGATAGCCAGGGTTGGAAGAGTGGGAAGATCCATGGCCACCTTTGTACTTCTGCTGGTAAGGCTGGCGAAACGGAGGAGGAGGAGGCAACCAAAACTTCTGTTGCTTAGCAGCCACAAGTGAGGAAGAAGAAGACTGAACTGCGTCCCTGACTCTCTTCTTAGAAGCCTCACACTTGAGCTGAGCAGCCTCTTGCTTCAGTGCCATGTTATAGAATTGATCAAACTGAGTAGGCTCAACAAGAACAAGAGCTAACTGCAGATCCTCTCTAAGGCCACCTCTGAAGTGATAGATCATGCTCTTTTCATCAGGAACGTCTTGTTTAGCAAAGCGAGCAAGTTTCTGAAACTGGATGTTGAATTCATACACAGACATGTTGCCTTGCTTGAGATTGCGGAACTCCTCACGCTTACTCTCAACAACACTTTGTAGAATGTGGTGCGCTTTGAAATCCCGACAGAAGTCAGTCCAAGTGATCACACGACCTCCTCTGGAATCTTTGTATTGTTGATACCAATCAGCAGCTTGGTCCTTGAGCTGAAAAGAAGCGAACTTGACATAGTCCGCAGGCCTGACATTGCTACATTCAAAATGCTTGTTGATGTCCACGAGCCAATCATCGGCATCCGTGGCCTCGGCACAGTAGCTGAAAGACTTGGGCTGATTTGCGAGAAACTGGTTGAGAGTAGCGAAGTGAGGCTGATTGTTGCCTTGGCCTTGATTTCTTTGATTGCCTTGCCCTTGGGTGCGTTCTTGCAAGAGTTGCAGAATCATCTGAGCATTGGCGTTGGTGGCTGCCATGATAGCTTGCCATGCCTCCGGAGGCGGAGGTGGCGGCGGAGGGTTCGCCTGACTCCCTTCATTGCGATCCGGATTCTGACGCGTTGGCGGAGCCATCCTGAAGAGGGTGACATCCGTTAGGATCGTGATAGACAAATTGGCAAGTAGAATCAACGGATAGAAATTGCAACAGATAGTCTTCACAATAAACATTCGAACGAGGATGAACGAATGAATTCCATAGTAAATCATCACACTTCCATTAAGTTGAGAAGCCACTTAGAAAAAGGTATGGAATCAACATTTGACTTCGAAGCAACTTGAATACCACAATTCAAAACAAAACCAAGTATTGGCTTGCAGAATAAGCCAGAACAAACATATGATAGAGATTTCGTCCGAAGTTTTCGTGGTGGGGCCCACACGGGCTCGATCGTACAGCACCATCATGTACAAGGCAGTGCACATGACATACGAAGCGTCCCCGAGTCGGCATAGCCAAGGACTCTTTAAGACACTATGAGACCACTGTAAAACCAACCGTGGAAAGGAGGACCACTAGACGTCGAACCCCAATCTCATATCATGCATCTGTCGGAAAGATATCCTAGGAGCTACTTGAATTCCCACTTATAAACTCCCAAAACTTTCTGGTTATGCAATCTGGTGTTGGGGATACAGGGGACACAAAATATATCACCCAAACAAGCAATCCCTAGATCCAGCTGTATCCATCCGTCAACACATAACCAAGAAACCTTCGCAAATCGTGTACCTCAACCTTCGAAAAGCATCCGTTATACTAGTTATGGCAATACTCCCGAACTCCCACCCCAGTACTGGGTGGCGTCGAGGTGATCTCACCAACAACTGCATAAAAGAGATTTCGATGTCGGCGAACCTCAGGTATTCCAGAACTGCAACGATAAAATTGTGACGACAACACCTCGGAGCTCAACTCCCCGGGACACTGCCACAACCCCTACATGTCAGGAGGCACCAAGAACAATGTTCTCGTCACAAAACCATCGGAACGATTCCAAGATACCCGCGTGATCCTAAATTTTTTTTTGTGAAGTTTGAGGAGAGAAGAGTCAAAACTTCTACGTCAGGAGGCCTCACCAGAGCGACGAAGGGACTGAGGAGTAAAAAGAATCCTACTCTCCGATATATATAATCCTAAGACTCAAAACATTTTTGTTCTAGACTCAACAACGCCAGCGATTCGATCAAGTAGTGGGCTCCTAAGTCGGGGATGGCTCTGATTACCAACTTGTAACGCCCACGATGCGGCTATATCTCCCACGTGTCGAGGCACGACTTAGAGGCATAACCGCATTGTGGTTTTGTCGCAAGACGGGTCATCTTCACACAATCCCATGTAATGAACAAGAATGGCATAACGAGAGTTGGCTTACAATCGCCACTTCACACAATACATAAATATAATTCATACATCATCCAAAATCCACACATAGACCGACTATGGTCAAAATCCATATGAAAATAAGATAACCCCAAATGCTAGATCCCCGATCGTCCCAACTGGGCTCCACTACTGATCATCAGGAAAAGACACATAGTAATGACCACCCTCATCGAACTCCCACTTGAGGTCGATTGCGTCATCTGCACTGGCATCGTCGACACCTGCAAATGTTTTGGTAGAATCTGTGAGTCACAAGGAGTCAGCAATCTCACACCCGCGAGATCAAGACTATTTAAGCTTATAGGAAAGGGATGGTGAAATGAGGTGGAGCTGCAGCAGGCACTAAGCATATATGGTGGCTAACATACGCAAAAGAGAGCGAGAAGAGAAGCAACGGAACAGTCGTCATCTAGTAATGACCAAGAAGTGATCCTGAACTCCTACTTACGTCAAACATAACTCAAACCGTGTCCACTTCCCGGACTCCGCCGAGAAGAGACCATCACGGCTACACACGCGGTTGATGTATTTTAATTAAGTCAAGTGACAAGTTCTCTACAACCGGACATTAACAAATTCCCATCTGCCTCATAACCGCGGGCACGGCTTTCAAAAGATAATACCCTGCAGGGGTGTCCCAACTTAGCCCATCATAAGCTCTCACGGTCAACGAAGGATAAACCTTCTCCCGGAAAGACCCGATCAGTCTCGGAATCCCGGTTTACAAGACATTTCGACAATGGTAAAACAAGACTAGCAAAGCCGCCCGATGCGCCGACAAATCCCAATAGGAGCTGCACATATCTCTTTCTCAGGGCACACCGGATAAGTCAAGCTACGAGTAAAACCAGTCCTCGAGTTTCCCCGTGGTTGCCCCGCAGGCTGCTCGGTTCGGACCAACACTCGAAGGAGCACTGGCCCGGGGGGGTTAAAATAAAGATGACCCTCGGGCTCGCGAAAACCCGGGGGAAAAGGCTTAGGTGGCAAATGGTAAAATCAAGGTTGGGCCATGCTAGAGGAGTTTTATTCAAGGCGAACTGTCAAGGGGGTCCCATAATCACCCAACCGCGTAAGGAACGCAAACTCAAGGAACATAATACCGGTATGACGGAAAACTAGGGCGGCAAGAGTGGAACAAAACACCAGGCGTAAGGCCGAGCCTTCCACCCTTTACCAAATATATAGATGCATTAATTAAATAAGAGATATTGTCATGTCCCAACAATATCCATGTTCCAACACGAAACCAACTTCAACTTCACTTGCAACTAGCAGCGCTATAAGAAGGGCTGAGCAAAAGCGGTAACTTAGCCAAACAACGGTTTGCTAGGAAAAGGATGGTTAGAGGCTCGACATGGAAATATGGGAGGCATGATATAGCAAGTGGTAGGTAGCGCAGCATGGCAATAGAGCGAACAACTAGCAAAGCGAAGATAGAAGTGATTTCGAGGGTATGGTCATCTTGCCTGCAAGGTTCTCAGAGTTGTCGAAAGCTTGATCCTCGTAAGCGTACTCAACAGGTTCCTCGTTCACGAACTCGTCTCCCGGCTCTACCCAAGACAAGAACACAAGCAATAGAACCACAATCAATCACGGGAAATGCACAAGCAACATGATGCAATACATGAATGATATGCAAGATATGATATGCGATGCATATGCATGCTCCGGAAGGGAAATGATGAACAAGGCAGTAACTTGGCAAACCAAGCATGCCACTGGAAAGATGAGATGATTTCGGTCGAAATCGATATAAAGATCACCGGAAACGGATGCACGGTTTGCAAATGGCAAGCAAAACAAGAATGACACGAATCTGAGATTAACAGCATGATAGAACTTGGAATACATCAAGAAACTATGCTACAGCACTCCAACGTAGCAACAAAGCATATGGCAGTAATCTACAGGTGATGCTTGACAAAAGATGAATGGATCAATTACAACAATAGCTACAAAACATCCTTACTGAACATCTCCAAAATAAGCATGGATCTCTCTGAAGACACATGGATACATGGCAACAAAATAACAGCTGTCACAGACTTGGAGAAATCACTAAGTCCCTGAAAACAGAAACATTACGGAACCTAGTTTGCATGCTTGTGCTAGTCACCACAGAGATCACAAAAAATACATGGCATACACATCTGTAAAGATGGCAGGGCGTACAACAAAACACATGTAGAGCTCATGCCCATAAGATGCACAGATTAAATGCAACAAAAATAACAAATCCTCAAGTTCTGCTAAGTAACAGCAGATAACAGCAACTAGCACTCTTGCACCAGAGATTTGGGCATCAAGATGGACTTAAATGAACATGGTGCAATAGAACAAAATGAAGAGCATCCTCAGACGAACATTTTGATATATTACACACGCGAAACGAAGCTATATGCAGAGAGTTACGATGCAATGAACAGGGGCATATATCGTAAAAATCTCAACACTTAGAAAAATCGGGGAGGAGAGAAAGTCAACCCACGTCTCTTCCAGATCCGATCGGATCGAGGCCGAGCTCGGCTCGCCGGCGCTGGGGCTGCCGGAGCCGGGGAGGAGGAGGCGCTGGCGGGGAGAGGACGGGGCGCCGGAGAGGAGGGACGGGGAGGCGGCGCCGGCCGGAGTGGTCGCGGGGAGGCGTCTGGCAGCGGAGGCGGGCGAGCTCGCCGGCGCGGCGGCGCGGTGACGATGGCGGCGGAGGGCGGCGCCGGACCTCGGCGGCGAGGCGGCGGGCGTCAGGGGGAGCCGCGCGGGCGCGGGGCGGAGGGCCCCGCACGGGCTCCTGCGGGCCGGCGGCAATGTGGGTGCGGGGCGCCACGTGGCGGCATCCCATTGGCTGCGGGCGGCGGCGGCTTCTGTCCGGCCCCGGGCGGACGTGTCCGGCGGCGCGGAGGAGCGGGTTAGGGTTTGATCTGCGAATGTATTTCGGGAGGGATGCATATATATAGGTAGAGGGAGCTAGGAGACTCCAAACGGAGTGTGGTTTTCGCCCACACGATCGTGATCGAACGACCAAGAGCATGGAAGAGACTTAGAGGAGTTTTGGGCTTTTTAGAGAGGGGTTTTGCTGCAACACACAAATGGACTTTGCGGTTGCCCGGTTAACCGTTGGAGTACCAAACGACCTCCAAATGGAACGAAACCTGATCGGTAGTCTACCGGTGGTATACCAAGGCCACTTGGCAAGCCTCGGTCCATTCCGAGAACGTTCAACACCTGCTCATGAAAAGAAGACAAGAGGGATGCACTGGAGGAGGTGGGAGTGCCGGATTGCAAAACGCACAACGGGGAAAATGCTCAGATGTATAAGACGAACACCTATGCAAATGCAAAGCACATGATGACATGATATGAGATGCATGACATGAAAAAAATGCAAAACGAAAGACAAAACCCGACCACGAAGGGAATATCATAACACATAGCCGAAAATGGCAAGAGTTGGAGTTACAAATATGGAAAGTTACATCCGGGGTGTTACAGAGTGACTCCACCATATGTGACTTTGAGTGCACCTACCTTGAGGGAGTGAGTGAACCACCACATAGAGAGAGTGTGATAGTCAATAGGTCATGTGACGACATTTTGAACTCTAACGACTTAACCTCTAACTCTATTGTGTCTTCTCATATGGTGCTAGGTCCAATATATGATGACGCGCCGATCCTCAACAACTTCGTCCTTCCTTTGGACAAGACGATGGCCATGGTGGAATATGATTCACCCCCCACATGGTTCCATCACGATGAAGATGACCACCATTTGGTGTTTACCACCTCACCTACACCTCTTGAGTGGAATGAGAATGGTAATATATGTGAAGGTGATGCTCTAGTCCCACTAGTGGACATTCTTGACCTCGATTGCTTGCACGATGTTGATCAACCTATTACCATGCTTCATGCTAGTGCCACTTCCCCATGCGATAATTTACCCATTTATGATGAGTTTGATGATTGCCATTTGGAGTCTATTAGTTGTGATGCCATGTTACATAGGATTTCTTGTGACAATTCTTTAGGTCACATCATGTTTGACAATCTGCTTGACTTGTCGTATGCTATGCATGAGATCAATCATATGTCATATTTGCAAGCTCTTCGTAGTAACTATGCATATGCCATCAAAATAAACCCAACTTGCACATATGGCATAGATGACGAGCCCATGGTTATTGGCATTTGTTTTTCTTGTGATCATATTGATATGCTCCCTTTGCATCATTTATCTCATATGCCATGCCATGAGAACCTAACTTCGGATATGCATTGTTTTGGATGTTGTCCATTTTCTCCATATGGTGTTTCCAATATTGCTCATGAGGAGACCCCCATAGTTTCCTCATACATGTTAGGAGATTCTGATTCATCCTATCCATTGCATGATCCTCATACTTATGTGCACAGTATGCTCCCCATGAATAAACATGTTATTGATGTGCCATATACTTGCATTCTCAATTTGTGTCCCCATTGTGTTATACACAATAACTATTTTTTCATGATGGATGACATGTTCTTATACCATGCATCAAAATTTCTTTGAGCGATGCTTATCTTGTACTCACTCACACGTGCACATACACATCAAGATGGAAGATGTGCACATTTACCACGCACACAATTTCTTTGGTTTGTGTCTATTTTGTGTAGGTACCCATGAATACTTGTCAACCTCGCAATCCCTCGAGTTGACAAAATGAGAGTTGACAAAACGAGCTCTAGAGAGCAATGATGACTTGGGATCCCATGGATTCTATTTCCCACCACTCTCTTCACGCAAAGACTTCGTGCATTTCTTCTACATGGCCCTCACTTGGCTATGGGTTATTGTCCATTACATATTCTATGCCCATCTTGCCATGTTCACTTTGCATGATATGCTCATTCCTATGCCTTTTCCATGCACTTGTGACCCATGCTTTGCATTACACATGATGATTGATTCTAGTACTTGTATGTGTATTTGCAGGCTTGGTGGAGATATTGCTTATTATTGCCATGTTCCACCTAGCTATGACCCATTCCTATGATGATACTATGATCTTGCTTTGTGTTCGTGCTTGAGATATGTCATGTGCATTGCCTATGCCTATTTTTTGCTCACATGACATGATTGCCATGATTTCCTGTAGTATGTTGCATCTTCGCACTACTAGCTTGCACGACTTGATTACTATGATTGCTTGCCTTGTTGCATCACCGATGATTCATACTTGCTCGCTTCATGCGGTTGATGACAACCATCTACATTCTTTGCACATGATTATTATTGCTTCTTGTCATATATCTCCATATGTTGCCTCTCTCATGCTAGATGATTTGCCTTGTATTGAGTGCAATTATGCCTTTAGCCTTGATAATGAGTTTGCCCCCATAGCATCATATATTTGGAGATTTTGACATATTTCTTGGGAAGCATGCTTGCCTTACCTCTTTGCACCATATTCCTCGTGCCATGAATATAGCCATTGTTGCATCATATTATTCATGCACTTGTGCTACTAATGGTTGTGTGCAAGAGAAGAGAACCATTATGATGGATGATGTGCTTATCTACCATGCGCATACGTACTTCATTTTGTTGTCTGCATGTGTAGGATACTTGGACTTTGTGTCGACTTCCACTTCACGTGAGTTGACCATTCGAGCTCTTGAGAGCGAGCCTCATACACTCTACCATGACTCGCTTCTACACCGCATTTGCTTGCGCTTCGGCATTGTGAAGGATGCACAAGGACACGCCTACAAGGTGACATCTTTCTTGAGCATGGATATTATGGATCATACTACTTGTGTTGCTTGCACCATGAGAGTTATTGTTCACCTTGGACCACTTGATTGCACACATGTTAGAGATCTTGCTTCGACTTGCCATTTTCAAATTTCCATGCCTCATGACATATATACCTTGTGTGTTGCATCCAATTCTTGGATTACTTGCTCCTATCATATGTTTGGTTGCAACAATTCACATATGCTTTGTCCCATTGTTTGTCACATGATTCACTTGATTGCCTCACACATGATGAACAATTGCTGTATCTATTGTGTTGAGTGCCACACTATCTTCACGACACCCTATGCACGTATTGCTTGGATTGTCTTGCACTTGACCACGTGTTTATACATATCATCTTCTTTGGTGTTGTGAATGATTCTTATGCCTACCATCGACCTTTCATTGAGAAATTTGTGAATGCTTTCTATGACCTTGAGGTTGATGCTTATTCCCTTGTCAAACATATTTGCATCTCTACCTCACAATTGCATACTTGTCCCCATGATATCTTTGCTTGTGCTCAACTCATATGCTTACATGCCATGTCACAATCCTTTGTCACACACTATGCTATGCTTAATGATGACACTTGTTTGGTGAATTACCTCTTGAATGGTTGGTTTTGCACTAACGCTAACCACATTTGTTTTGTCAAGTGTTTGCTGTCCTTACTCCTTTTGAAGGAATCACAAGACAGTGCGACATTAGAGAGTGCCCAATTCGAGCTTCAAGATGACAAATACTTGGTGAACGTCCAATTATACACGGCGAAGCCATCTCCTTCCCATGGTGATTTGGTTTTCTATCCAAGGTCAGATCTTTCCCAAGGGGGGGAGATGATGCGGAGCATCCTATGGACATCACCATGTCGAGAGTCCGTTCAGCGAGTGACACATGCGACATCTAGTTCACATACACAAAGGTGAATCATCTCGTTTAGACGTGCTCACTTGACCCCTTCAAGGATGGTATACTACTTGACACTTCTCCCGTGTGCATGTATAGGTATTGTCGGAGCTTCATAGATGCCGAGGAGGATTCAAGCGCCAAGGAACAACTACACCATCTGCGAGGGAAGCCTGGAAGCGACGATGCAAGAAGGAGTTGCTGAAGCTATAGCGGCCGGACCTCCGGGCCAGTGGCCTGACAACCGGCGCCTGGGCAGCCGCATAGGAGCTGCTCCAACAGACGACAACAACATTAGCAGCCAGACATCCGGCACAACCCTAGCCATCCGGCGCCTCAGGAACGCCCGGACATCCGGCACCCGTCCCGGAAATCTGGCAGCGATATATCCAGAGAGCAACTGAAGTGCCACTTTACCCCGGAAAACCGACCGATACCTCGGACATCTGGCTCATCCAGAAGCCCCAGACATCCGGCCCCCAGCCCGGATGTGCGGCACCTACGTGTGCCTAACCGGGCCAGAGGCCCATGTTGTCGGATCGTGGGTTCCGGCAAACCATTGAGGTTCGAACTTTGGGGTGCGCACGAAGAACTCTCTCTCCCTAGCTCGCCCGCTCAACGATCTCACGGCCTAGCTCGATGAACCCAAAGAACACGGGACACAGAGGTTTATACTAGTTCGGGCCACCGTTGTGGTGTAATACCCTACTCTAGTGTGGTGGTGGTGGATTGCCTCGCGGGCTGAGGATGAACAGTACAATGGATGAACAGCCTCCTGAGGAGAGATGTTCTTGAGCTTGGTGAGCTGGTGCGTGTGAGGGTGGTCCGAATGATCGGTCCTCCTATGGTGGTGCCTAGTCCTATTTATAGAGGCCCTAGTCCTCTTCCAGAATGTAGGCGGGAAGGGATCCCACAATGGCCAATTTTGAAGTGAAACAACTAGTACAAGCTATCCTAACAAAAGGTGGTCTTCGCCTGCCAAAGGCTCTGGCGCCGTTGCAGCTGTGGGCTCTGCGATGACCTCCGTCCCGCTGTCCTTCTGGTCTTGGTCTCGTTGCACCAATACGAAAACCTTTGCCTGATGTCTTGGGACTCCTCGCCTGCGCATGCCTCTTTAGCACCAAAGAGGAAACTGGTACACTGCGCCCGCTGGGACCCGCCTGCCTTGGTCATCATGGCTCACATCACGTGAACCTCGCGAGGTGCCCCTTGCATAGATATCTCCGCTCCTTGGGAGCCAGCCTGGTGAGGCTGCCCCCATGGAGGTCTTGGTGTCATCTGCCTCACGAGGCTTGGCCCCTCGCGAGGGTCTTGAGTGGTTGCTGCTAAAGCTGGGCCGTACCAGGCCATTGGTGGACCCACGCCATGGGCCGCAGGCAGGCAAGTCTGGGTACCCCCATTCCCAGGACGCCAAGAGTAGACCTCGGGCCCAAGGCGCGCTCAAACATGGCTTCAGGGCGAAGCCAATGGGCATTGCGGAGCGCCGCGGGCCCCAACTGCCTGCGGCCTTGTTTGACGCGTGGCGTTTGATGGGACGTGGGCATCTCCACTTCCCCACGCTGCCTCAGCAACCGTTCGACTTGACGAGTCCCTGCTGCATGTAGGAGAAAGCCATCATTACCTGCGATCGTGGAGGCCGGCGGTTGGCCTCCTTCTGGCTATAAATGAGGAGAGGGGCGGAGCCCCCGTCACTCATCTCTTTCTCCACTCCGCCTGCTTCTTCTTCTTCCTATGACACCCATGGCACCGATAAGGAGATTCTCCACCGCTGGGAAGGGAAAAACCCCCCGTGAAGAGCGGGGGCCACTTCCGCCGAAGAAGAGGTTGGCCCGCTCCCGCGACGTCGTCGTGAGGCAGGGGCCGACGAGGCCTTGGCACGAGTGGCCTCCCCCTGGCTATCCACTGCCCTTGTACGCCCAGGCACAAGGCTCCAGAGGAGGAAGCAGCAGCCCGCGTCGTTCGCGCCATGGCTGCGGTGGCCGTGCTATGGTGGCATGCACCGCCGGCCCACGTACTCACGCCGAGGGCTCCTCACGCGAACTCGTGGTTTGGGCAGCGATGCCCCCGGGCACGTGGATCAGATTCCCACAGTTCTTCGCTGAAGAGATGCCGCCGAGGGGGCCACTCGAGCTGTGGCTGCAGCACGCCGAGTGCAGCACCCCGGCAACGGGAGCAGGGGTCGAGGTCGTCTCCTCGGGCAAGATCTTCATGACCCGTGGATGGGGCGAGGCCATCCACCCCTGCCATGCGGAGGGGGCCCTCACCATCCATTTTGAGTATGACGGAGCCTCCATGCTGTTCTTCAAGGTCTTCAACGAGGAAGGCCGTCGCCTGGAATGTTGCCCTGGAGGGGGTCGCTAGGACGGCGTGGTGGCTGGCGCTGGTCCCGCCCTTGGCCCTGCCAACAGCTCCTCCAGCAGCAGTGACGGCGCCTGGGAGTCCAGCGACTCTCCTGAGCCTGACGGGACTCCGGAGACGAGTGACGACAGCTACGTGCCCCCTAGCTCTCATCATGCTCGGAGCGCAGCAGCGGCGTCCGCTCGTCGTCGTCATTGATCTGGATGGGGTCGACGTCGGCCCCTCATGGCCCACTGTTGATGATGGCGTCGACGACGACATCTATAGATATGATTCCTAGAAACCTCCTTCTTTTGTTCCCTGCAAGGAATCGAGATAAACACCGTGGGTGTGTGTAAAGAATCCGTAGTGCTTTTGCATCAATGTTATTCCTATTGTGAAATTCGCGATTGCGCGTCTTGCTTTGGCATTGTCCCCCTTTTCGTCCTTGCGGTAGCTTAGTGCTCTACGCCGACAGGTTCCATTCCCTAGGCAGGCGTCAGCTGTCACTGGTATGCCAGGTCGCGATGCCATGGTCAAGGCCAGGAGGTGAGCGGCCCAAGGTCCGGTAAGAGCTCCTGAGGCGCGATGCTCAAGAGGTCCCCCTTGGCATGGAAGCAGCTCCCTAAAGGCAGAAAAGAAGGCGGCATTGCCGGAGCAAAGCTGCAGGAGCCAAAAATCCTAAGTCACGATGCTGGGCTAACTTGAATACGTGACTTATATTATCAAGCCTGAGGCGGTTTCCTTGTGCAGCACCCGATTCGTTCATCAATGGTGGTGGTATGGCTGGGTTACGCCCGTGCCAGCTTCCCGCCCTTTTTCACGCTCTTCTAAGTGATTTGCGTCCTCGGTTCCCAAGCTGCCACTGTTATGCCAGGTCACGGTGCCATGGTGAAGGCCGAGGGTGAGGGCCGGATAGTCAGTAGGAGCTCCTGAGAGACGATGCTCAGGAGCCCCCCTTTAACGCGCAAGCGAATTGCGTGAGGAAAGGAAGGAGCTTGCGGCGCCGCCCGTAGTTAGGCTCCAGAGATTCCTGCAGGTTAGCACGAGGGGAGAATACAACTTGCAATCGCGTTTCCTGCCCTGCCGCTGGTCCTTCTGCAAGAAGATGAAGGCACTAAGGGCTAGGTGAGGTGACGTGCGTGGGGCGTGCCGCGAGCCAGAGCTTGACCACTCAGGTTTGTCAGCGTTGCAGGGACGTACCCGAGCACAAGAGTCGTGCCAGCATGTGAAGCCCGCGTTGCGGGATGAGCAGGAGGTCGGTCAGCAACGCGAGTGGCCGCGAAGGGCCACGGGCAAGCAGGTGATGATCATAAGATAACTCGTGCAAGAAGGCAAGATAGTTAAAATAGACGCAAGAACGGTACATGCCAGAGGGACGGACCCACGCGGCCTGGGGATGATGCAGCCCGAGGGGCACCCCCAACAGAGTAACCTAAAAATGCAGAAGGATACATGTCGCTGGGACAGGCCGGTGCGACCTGGGGATGATGCAGCCTGAGGGGTGCCCCCAGCTGGATAAACCAGAAAAGTGTCACCCGGTATCGTTGTCGACGAGGTGTTGGAGTAGCTGAAGACGCGTGTTGAAGAAGTCGCTCCTCACGAGCCGCTAGGGTCCTAAGCCTCAGGAGTTTCTGAGGGGCCGGGTGGCTTCTAAAGAACCGTTGCCATCTCCACCTGGACTGCGTGATGCCTGGCCTCCTGAGCTGCCAGAACGCTCCACAAGTGGCACTGGAAGGTGACAGGCGCATTTGGCAAGCCGAAGGGCATGCGAACATAGCTGTGAGGTGGCCCCTCGCACCGTCCAACACGTGAAGGCCAGAAACGCGCCTGAGATGCGGCCCTGTTGAGTCATGGGATGTCGATGTTGACGCACAGCTCGTCGTCCTCGCCAGGACGTGGAGCTGCACCAGGTGGTGGGCGGCGCTCGCCGCGCATGGTCCTTGCTTCTTGAAGCTCCTCGGTCGCCTTGATGATGAACTCCTGAGCACTAGGCACACCTCGCCTTGTGCCCTCTTGTGGGAAGCGTGCGGCGAAGCACACCTCCACGTGGTGCCCGAGCACCTCCCTCGTGAGATGAGCTAGGTCAGAGGCCCTCCAGAAGAGAGAGCCCCCGAGCCCATCCTGAGGAGGGCGCCAGGCGCGCCTTCCTATGCAAGGGAGGGAGGCGCCCCATCCGTGGGCGCAGGTCCTGAGGTGGTGCCGCTGGAAACACCGCTCTCGTGAGGCCCTCGATGAAGTAGCTTCTTCTTCTTCTTGGGGATGGCCTCGGGAGGGTATAGGGTGCCTTCGTTGTCCGGGTCTTCGGCCACTGCCGCCTGGTAGGCGCGCTCGAGGGAGTACACCGCGTCCTTCTCCTCGCAGGCGATCGTGATGATGCCGCCACTCCCTGGCATCTCGAGGACGTTGTAGCCATGGTGGGTCACTGCCATGAACTTGGCAAGGCTGGGTATCCAAGGATGGCATTGTACAGGCATGCAGATGTGGGCGATGCCGAAGTCGATGAGCTCGGTGCGGTAGTTGTCGTGCTGGCCCAAGGTGACAGGGAGGCGAATCCCCCCTACTGGGGTGGTGGAGCCGTCGGTAACCCTTGAGAAGGGCTTGGTAGGCTGCAACTGATCATATGGCACTTGGAGGCGGTCGAACGTCTCGACGGCCAGGACATTGAGCCCCATGCCACCGTCGATGAGGGTCTTGGTGACTTGGACATTGCTGATGATGGGTGAGCAGAGCATCGGGAGGGCGCCGGTAGTCGCTGCACACTTGAGTTGGTCAGAGGAGCTGAAGGTGATGGCACAACTATACCACCTGAGCGGGCGCATGGCCTCGAGCCTGGGGACGGCCGCGTTCACCTCGCGAGCAAACTGCTTGAAGATACGCTCAGAGGCCGGGGCCTGAGCGCCACCCAAGATGCAGGCGATGGTGCGAGGCTCCTGGAAGCCCCCAGCCTCCTCGACTTGATGATGGTCGTCGTTCCACCTTGGTGGTGCTGGTAGCGGAGGGAGGCCCGCCTTGCCCTGAGGATGGTCCTCATGAGGCTAGTCTCTCCAGGCGCCCTTGCGAGGCTGGTCCTACCAGTGCTCCTCACGAGGCCGGTCGCGCCACTCCTGGCGGGGGCCGCGGTCGTCCTAGCATCCTCCACTGTGTCCTCCGCCATGGTTGTAGCATCGGTCATTGCGCTCAGGTCATCGACCGAAGCGCCCATCATGGATGGCCCTAAGCTCCTGACAGTCGTTGGTGTTGTGGCTGTGTATGTTGTGGAAGGCGCAGAACGGTCGGCTCGCCTTGGACGACTCCGGGTGGTCACAGCCGCGTTTCATCTCAGGCTCGGCCGCAAGCACGGCTGCTCCCTTGTGCTTCACATCCTTGGTCATGGCCTTGTTGTCTTCTGGGTCGACGGCTAGAAGCTCGAGGAGGGAGAGGCGCCCCTCCTCAGCTCTCGGGCACTTGGTCTCCATGTTGAACATCTCCAGAGCCGTGCATAGGTCCTCGTGGATGGCGAGCTCCTCCTTCATCTTGAAATCACGGACGCCATTGGAGAATGCTGAGATGATGGCTTCGTCAGTCACTTCGGGGATCTTGAGGCGAACGCTGTTAAAGCGCTGGATGTACTTCTACAGGGTTTCCCCCGGTAGGCGGTCGCGAGTGCCCTGGAAGTTTGCGACGAAACGCTCACGCAGCTCGCCCCAGGAGGAGATCAATCCCGCGGGCAGGTTCAGGAGCCACGAGCGTGCGTCGTCCTTGAGAGCCATGGGAAACCAGTTCGCCATGACCTTCTCGTCGCCGTTGGCCGCCTTGATGCCCAGTTCGTAGAGCTGTAGGAACTCAGCAGGGCTGAGGGTGCCGTCGTATTGTGGAGGCAGGTCGCGCTTGAAATTGCCGGGCCAGACGACGCTGCGCAACTCGAGGGTGAAGGTGCGGCAGCCCGCCGTGGTCACTGGAGCCCATCATGGAGGCGAAGCCCGGTCTTGGTACCCACGCGCCGCCGCCGCAGGTGGCGCGCGATCCTGACGTGGTGGTGCAAGGAGCGCAGGAGTGTCTTCTTATGGCCGCGGAATCCCTTGGCAGCTTCGTTTTTCGTGAGCGGGCACCCTGCGCGGTGGGTCGCGCCGCGGGGCTGCGCGTCTTGGCGCGAGTGCGCTGTCTTGATGCGGAGGCGGTGGAGGTGGACGGGGCAGCGAGACAGACGGCGGTAGGAGAGCCCCGGGCGGCCTGCGCGTTCGTGGGTGGGCGACGAGCATGGGACGACGAGCCGGTTAGAGTCAGCGACGGGGTGGCGGCGCGTCCGTCCAGCCGCATGGAGGGGTGAAGCAACGAGGCTTGCTGCTCGTTCCCCGCCTAGCCGTTGGCTGCGTTGATAGCAGGTGATGGAGAATGGCATGGAGGTCAGCCAACGGGCGCCGTCTGAGCGACGCGAATGCCAAGGGCGGCCCGATGCTCAGCGCGGGCTCGGTGAGCGTCAGCCATTGATGCGGCGGAGCAGTGGTGCGTTGACCGATGGAAAAAAGGCTTCAGCGCACCCCTACCTGGCGCGCCAAATGTCGGATCGTGGGTTTCGGCAAACCCTTGAGGTTCGAACTCTAGGGTGCGCACGAAGAACTCTCTCTCCCTAGCTCGCCCGCTCAACGATCTCACGACCTAGCCGGACGAACCCAAAGAACACGGGACACGGAGGTTTATACTGGTTTGGGCCACCATTGTGGTGTAATACCCTACTCTAGTGTGGTGGTGGTGGATTGCCTCATGGGCTGAGGATGAACAAGTACAAGGGATGAACAACCTCCTGAGGAGAGGTGTTCTTGAGCTTGGTGAGCTGGTGCGTGTGAGGGTGGTCCGAATGATCCGTCCCCCTAGGGTGGTGGCTAGTCCTATTTATAGAGGCCCTGGTCCTCTTCCCAAATGTAGGCGGGAAGGGATCCCACAACGACCAATTTTGAAGGGAGACAACTAGTACAAGCTATCCTGACAAAAGGTGGTCTTCGCCTGCCAAAGGCTCTGGTGGTGATGTCGGTGTCAAAACCGGCGGTTCTCAGGTAGGGGGTCCCGAACTGTGCGTCTAAGGTTGATGGTAATAGGAGACGGGGGACACGATGTTTACCCAGGTTCGGGCCCTCTCTATGGAGATAGTACCCTACTTCCTACTTGATTGATCTTGATGAATATGCGTAATACAAGAGTTGATCTACCTCGAGATCGTAATGGCGAAAACTCTAGAAGTCTAGCCTGTATGACTACGATTATGATTCTTGTCGCTATGGACTAAGCCCTCCGGTTTATATAGACACCGGAGGGGACTAGGGTTATACAAAGTCGGTTACATAGAAAGGAATCTTCATATCAGGACGCCAAGCTTTCCTTCCACGCCAAAGAGAGTCCCATCCGGGCACGGGAGATAGTTTTCGTTGTTGTATCTTTGCAGCCCATCAGTCCGGCCCATGTACCATAGTCCGGACGCCCGAGGACCCCCTAATCCAGGACTCCCTCAGTAGCCCCTGAACCAGGCTTCAATGACGAGGTGTCCGACGCGCAAACTGTCTTCGGCATTGCAAGGCTGGTTCCTTCTCCGAATACTCCAACACAGTCTTCGGACGCAAAGAACGTGTCCGGCTCTGCAAAAAAAATACCACACACCACCATAGAGGAAATAATATTTTGCAAGTCCAATCTGCTGACAACTTTTCTGCAACGTGATATAACGTCACCACCCGGTTATTATATCGAACCGTTTTTTCGCCCGTCGCTCCATGTTCCGAGACGCGGTTTCATTGGCACGTCTTGTCGAAGCAGAGATCATGTCCCCTTATTGCGGGATCCTCATCAATACGGGCGTGGGTATCCCAACCGTCCTGTTGGCATGATTCCTTAAGAATAGGCAGGTTTTAAGGCTTAGGAGGAGGCGTTCGGTATTCATTGCCTTTATAAAGGGACTAAGACTCGTCTTGCTTCTTCACGCCAACCCTTCTCCAGCCTCAAGCTCCAGCACCCAAGGTTCAATCTAATTGTTTCGAGCTTCCCAGTCATGTTCGGAACCGGCTCTTTGTCACAGAGGAGGATATTACGAAGCTCCGGGGGGCAAGATACCTGACTGCGGAAATCCCCCACAGGCTTCCTGCTCAAGGGCAGGTTATCCCTACTCCCAGATCTAGAGACAGGGTCGTATTCGTCTCCCACTTCCTCCGAGGGCTAGGGTTTGCTCTCCACCCCTTCGTTCGAGGGCTCATGTTCTATTACGGGCTAGATTTTCATGATCTAGCTCCGGACTCCTTTCTTCACATCTCGGCGTTCATTATCATATGCGAAGCCTTCCTCCGTATTCCCCCACACTTTGGCCTGTGGCCCAAGGCCTTTAAGGTGAAGCCGAAGGTAGTCAATGGGAAACAAGCGGAGTGCGGTGGTGCTACGGTGAGCAAACTTATCAACGCTTTTTGGCTAAAAGGATCCTTCACAGAGTCTTCCGACTTATGGTAGCGGGAGTGGTTTTACATCACTGAACCCCGCGGCACCAGGTGGGCGGCTACACCCGCGTTACGATCTGGCCCTCCAATTCAGCTCGCATCATGGATCAATAAGGGGTTGGACTGGGGATCAATCGAAGAAGTGCAGACTCTACAGAGCCGTATCCGGAGCCTTATTGAGAAGGACATCGGACTTATCAACGTAATCCAAGTAATGCTAGTCTACCAGGTCCTACCATGCCAGCGGCAGCCTCTTCGCCTGTGGGAGTTCAATCTGGAAGGACCACGAACCCTTCATCACTTCTTCAGCACAACGCACAAAGGAATGTGGAAATTATTCTTCGGGGCACGAAAACAGTGACCGGATACTACAGAGGACGTCGGCCTTGACTGCAACCATCCGGATACCTCGGTAAGCACTTGACTCTCGAATACAGCTTAGATAAGCATCTCATAATAAGATATTGAGAAAACCATCTTCTTCCAGGGCTGGATAAAGAAGGCGGAGCGAATCAGGTGTTCGGCTCCTCTTCCCAAAGACTCGGCTAGCCCCGTGCTAACAAGGATGCCGGTCCCGGCGCCATACCAGGCGCCGGTGGAAGTGGACAATGAGGAGATCGGGGGAGCCAAAGGTGGCTTCCATCCCGGAGGTAAACCACACACTGTGTCGGGGGAGATTAAGGCTCCCTCTTTCGAAGACAAAAGAGAAGGAGAGGCTGACATCCTTTTCTCCCTATGGTAAGAAAAGGGCCGCCTCCGAAAGTTGGGAGGTAAGGGCTCCTAAGCGAGGCAAGACACCCCTGTCGGGTGGTTCAGGCTTGGAAGGTGACGTTGTCGCAAAGTTCCTTCGTAAGGACAAGCCTCTAGCCGAATCGTAAGTGAACAAAGGTGTTTTAAACATATCCCGTTCCTTTTCTCGTTACAAAGGTAACATCTAGAATATGTTCTTTCTAGTCCGGCACACAGTCTTCCTCAACAATCCTCTTCCTCGGGGGACCTTCTTCCAGAGATGATGGAAAACGAGACGCCTCCACAAGCTTCCTCGCCCAATAGGGCAGACGACGTCGAGGTGTCGTCCCGGAGGATCTCTCCCGATCAACAGAGGAAAATGGAGACAACGCCCCAAGGTGAAACTTCGGCCGCCCAGGGTTTGAAGTGTGCGGTCCCTATGAGGGCTAACAATAAAGGCTCCAGACTATCCGATTCACAGCCAGAGACGACTCTAGGGTTGAGCAGACATATCCTTTCAAAGGGAGTCCATAGTCCCACAGCTGCTTCCAGGAATCCGGAGGCGCCGGATACACTGATGGACATTTTGCGGTATTCGTCAATCTCAGAGGAGCATCGTACCTTGATGGGTATGGTGGTTGAGAGGATTCTGTCCGCGAAAAGCGGATTGAATGAAGCCTTCATGGGCTTGCTAAGAGGCTTTGAGGTATGTAGTGTTATATTTTTGATTGTGCTCTATACGCAAAATGCACCTGTGTATAGATAGTAGCCCCTGAGACTCTGGTTAGCGTCTAAAGGGAGGCAATCATAGGATCGAAAAAGATGTCCCCAGGAAATAATCTAATTACTTGAAACACAGGTTGTTACCTCCATGACGACTGCCCACGCTACAGAGGTTGCTGGTCTGGAGCACAAACTTGATGTGGCGGATAGCGACATCACGCTTATTAACAAGCGACTCGACGAGGCGCAAGGTATGTGTTGGGGTGGTCAGAGTATGTATATATAATAACATGAGCACGAAGCTAGAATTATATTTTGAGACATGCGTATCTGCAGATGGTGCTGCCGCGGTTGAGACCCTTCGGGCTGAACTTCCCCGATCCAAGGAGCAAGCCCGGATGATTAATGTGGCTGCCAAGAAGACAGCTGATGAGTTAGAAGCCGGACAGGCTGCTCAGCGCCAGTGTGAGGAGATAATGGCCACTATGGCGCGCGAGCTAAAGGAAGCCACTGTCCGATGCGAATTCCTCGAGAGGGATAACAAAGCCAAAGCGGACGATCTCGACAAGGCCATACAAGAGGCGAGAGAAGCACGATCTGAGTCTAGAGTGTCTCGGGAAGAGATTCGGCAAGCTGGGGAGATAGCGGCCGGTAAGCCTTTCTTATTACAGACTAAATTTGGCGATCCGAAGTATTCCCTGCTTAATCAAATGTGGAGCTCTCCAAACGCCTTTTTGGACTTGCCGAAGAGCGCCTCCGATGCGGCGCAGTTTTACGGAGTGCAAGAAGGGTATGCAACGGAGAAGCTTTTCTGGTCACAATTCGGCACGCCGAAGCGCCCGCTGTTGCTGAACAAACAGATGGCCTAGTGGGCCGAGCTCCACAAGATATTCGGTTCTGCCATGAAGGACGTCGTAGTCCGGCTGTGGCCGACTAAGCCAGTTCCGAAGAGTTATTTTGGTTTGGTGTAGCGAGTAGTTGATGCGGTGCTGCGTATCGATGCTGTTAAGCGGTCAACGTGCATTGAAGGTGCACGGATGGCCTTTGCCCGTGTCAAGATGTACTGGGCGAACATGAAGGCCACCAATATTGCAGCGAAAAGTCCACCCAAGGGCAAGGAGCATCACACGCCAGAGCATTATTTCGAGGATGTCTTAGAGGGTGCCCGCTTGATAGAGGGTCAGTGGTCGAAAGAGATGATATTCGAGTGAAGTGTATTGAAATTGTAAAAACAATATTATGATATTTTAAGGCTATGCCTAGAAGTTTTGGCTCCTCCTGTGCGGCCGTTTTTGTATAATCTGAAAGTTTTCCAGTCGTCGGCTTCGGCCCCCTCGCATAAAATACGGGGGTGTAATACGGAAGGAATCGCGAAAGATTCTAATAAGTCATCGAGTGGTTGACCAGCTCTCGCCGCATCATGACAGTCAGTTTTGAGCTTTCTCTACTGAGGTGCTCATCCGGATAAACCGGGACACAATCGCGGTAGTTCTCCCTTTACTACCCTAGCCGATATAGCGGAACGTAAGGTAGTAAGCACAGGAGCCGGGCAACCCAACTATTGACCAAAGCCATGATTTGGAGCTGATGCATATAAGGCCAAACTCGAGACGCCGAAGTGTGCTATAAAGCTGTTCGTACTTGTCGGCAACTCATTTGTTCCCATATCGAGCCCCTGGCAACCTGTGCCGAGGTGCGAGTGTGAAACAACCGGGGAAATTCAGCTCTTTAGAAAAGCGAATACTGGATACGGATTATGTTCACTCGGACCTGATCGATATGTCAATTGCCATTTTGCAAATAATAACACCACAGCCCAGGCTATTTGACATGCTGGTGGTCGAAGGCACTTTACACGCTCGAAATAGAGAGTGCGGTCTACACAAAATTATTTGGACCTCCTGTCGCACGTCTACGTCGCCTTGCCTCGGTGAAAGGATTCTTTTAACAGGAATAACCTTTGGGTAAGTGTATGAAGCCAAACTCCGAAAGAGTCCGTGAGATGACCAATATTTGAGTCACCTGTGATAAAACAAAAAAAAATAGTTAGAAAGGACAAGGAGGAAATGGGAGTGCTTGTAGGCTTGCCCGTATTGTGCCTCCGCCGATGACTAGGGTATTTTAAGTACATAATTATGCATGCGTGGTATAAACTTCGCGTGATTGTGAGGCGAACGACGGAGGCCGAACTGCTAATCCAGCTCTGAGATAGATCGGTTCCATTTAATAGAGATCGGAGGCTTAATGGCCGATGAGTTGTGCGGCTTAACGGGGCTGCTTTGTACTTCGGCTGAATTGCCGTAGTACGATCCGTTGTACGGAGGGAGTGTTCCGTATTTCCATTTATTGTTATGACACCGTGTGGACCGGGCATTTTAAGTTTTGCGAAGGCGTAGAGTGGGACCGCATTAAAACGAGCAAAAGCGGTATGCCCCAGAAGTGCATCGTAGCCACTGTGGAACCGGGCAACATCAAAGGTCAAGCCCTCGCTTCGGAAGTTGTTTGGCGAACCGAAAATGACTTCCAGTGTGATGGAGCCCGTGCAGTGAGCTTCTACGCCAGGTACTTCTCCCTTGAGGATGGTTTTGGTGGGTTTGATTCTAGAAGGATCAATGCCCATTTTGTGGACGGTGTCTTGGTAGAGTAGATTAAGGCTACTGCCGCCGTCCATAAGCACTTTCGTGAGATGGAACCCATCGATAATTGGATCGATGATCAGAGCTGCCGAACCGTCGGGACGGATATGACTAAATTTTGGGGGAACCCGCTCTATGACATGTGTGTCCCGTAGTGCGCACGTGTGCTCCCCTCTAGGGGTGTGCGTCACATATACCATGTTTACGGTTTTCACTTCGGGGGAATTGCTTCTGAACCCCGGTATTCGGCTGGCGAGTCTCTTCATCATTGCTGTCACTGGGCGGCCCCTAACCCTTGTATTCAGCATTAAACTTGTCGGCTTGTTTGAAGACCCAGCATCTTCTATTAGTGTGAGTAGCTGGTTTATCGGGGGTGCCATGAATCTGTCAGGGCCGATCCAATATCTTGTCGTGATTGGATTGTCCGTCTCTATTTGCCTTGGATGCCTTTTTCCGTTGACCAGGTTTGGAGCCGCTGAATCCGGCGTTGACCGCTGTGTCTTGCGTTGTTTCATTACTGTTACGACGCTTGTGTTTATTGCGTCGTGGCTTACCATTGCCGTCCCAGACGTCGGAAGTGCCCGGATCGCTGGCGTTGTTGCTCCTACGAGCGAGCCAGCTGTCTTCTCCCGCGCAAAAGCGGGTCATTAGAGCGGTAAGGGCGGTCATGGATTTTGGTTTTTCTTGAGCGAGGTGGCGGGCAAGCCATTCATCCCGGACGCTGTGTTTGAAGGCCGCAAGGGCTTCGGCGTCCGGACAATCGACGATTTGGTTCTTTTTAATTAAGAACCTAGTCCAGAGCTGTCTGGCTGACTCTCCGGGCTGCTGGATAATGTGACTTAAGTAATCGGCGTCTGGTGGCCGGACATATGTACCTTAGAAGTTATCGCGAAAGGCGTCTTCCAGGTCTTCCCAGCTGCCAACGGAGTTCTCTGGAAGGCTGTTTGCCAGTACCGAGTTAGTCCCTTTAGTTTTAGTGGGAGGTATTTAATGGCGTGGAGATCATCACCGCGGGCCATGTGTATATGGAGAAGAAAGTCCTCAATCCATACCGCGGGATCTGTTGTTCCATCGTATGATTCGATATTCATGGGTTTAAACCCTTCTGGGAATTTGTGCTCCATTACTTCATCGGTGAAGCAAAGTGGTTGTGCGGTGCCTCTATATCGGGCCGCGTCATGACGTAGCTCAGATGGAGTCCATCTGCGGTTCTCGGCCCGGGCGTGAGTATGATTATTGAGTCCGGCTAGGTAGCCGTTGTCGCGTCGGGGGGCGTCCACGTGATCCATAGATCGATCTGTTCCGACCTGCTCTACTGTCCAAGTCTTGCCGCAGGTCGTATGTACGTCCCCGAGCTGTTTTATCTCTACCTTTACAGTGAGGTGGGGTGGGCTAGTGTTCGGATTGAGTTGCGGCTTTATCCCGACCACATGGTGGTCGTTCAGCCGCATTGCGCGATGATGGTACGGGCTCCAGCGCCTCATCATCGAACTGAGGTAGCAATTTGTGCTTCGGGTAACTTTTGGCTCAGCGCTTAAGGCCATATTCCCCGGCTGCCAGGACATCAGTACATCTATCGTTGAGCAGACCTTGATCAGCTTCAAGCTGCTGCTGCTTCTTTTTCAGGCTCCTTGCAGTGGCTATTAGCCGGCGCTTAAAGCGCTCCTGCTCAAGAGGTTCCTCAGGCACTATAAAATCCTTGTTGCCAAGGCTCACCTCATCCTCGTAGAGCGGAAGATAATTACTGTCCTCCGAGTCTTCGTGTGTGGCCTGTTCATCAGGGCTAACTTGCTCGTCTTCCCGTTTGTCCTGTTCGGAAGCTGCCTCAACGGGGTCTTCATTGTTTTCGGCACCGTCCGGAGTGTTATCTTCTCTTGTGCCGGTATCGCTGTCTTTTACACAGTGTAATTTAGAGCGGCGCCGCTGACGTCGGTGTTTTGGCTGTATCTCAGGAGGTTTATCCTCGAACAGATCCTTCCCATTGTCGTCGTTGTTCTCTTTAGGTGTGTCCACCATGTATACGTAATACGAGGAAGTGGCCGTCCAGCGTCCGGTAAATGGCAGGTTTTGGGCCATCTCTTCTCCGGGATCATCGTCCATACCGTCGATGTCTTCGGAGTTGTAATCGAGCATGTCGGTTAGGTCCTCGACGGTGGCTATGAACTGGGCGGTGGGTGGGAAATGAAATTCTCCGTCATCAGCCTCCAGTTTGAAACGGATATAATTCGGCAGTGAGTCCGCCGCTAAGGAGAGTGTTTTAATGAGTTTAGCACGTCCCCTAAAGGCAAGTGCCGGAAGATGTCTACGGAGCTGAATTCGACGATCGATGTCTGATCAAGCTCGACGTGCGCGGACGCACATGGTTCGGAACCTGTAGCCGGAAACGAGTCCGAGGTTTCGGTGACACAGATCCCACTCGAGGTTGGGTCTGTGTGCGGCTCCGATGCCGCTGAGTCTGCGGCTTCTGAGCCAGGGCTGAGCCTGCCGTCCTCGGGTGGCGCGGTCTGCTCTGGATCTAGGGCCAGAGCAGTTGCAGGTTCTATCTCCTGGGTATGGTCCGATGACAGATTTAAGTCATGTTCATCGCGGTGACAGGGAGCGGCTACCGTGGTCTCGAATCCGTCAAAGATCAAGTCTCCAAGGATACCCGCGACGTAGTTCAAGCTTCCAAATCTGACCTGAAGGCCAGGGGCGTAGATATCGATCCGTCCCCCTATGGTGGTGGCTAGTCCTATTTATAGAGGCCATAGTCCTCTTCCCAAATGTAGGCGGGAAGGGATCCCACAACGGTCAATTTTGAAGGGAGACAACTAGTACAAGCTATCCTGACAAAAGGTGGTCTTCGCCTGCCAAAGGCTCTGGTGGTGATGTCGGTGTAAAAACCGGCGGATCTCAGGTAGGGGGTCCCGAACTGTGCGTCTAAGGTCGATGGTAACAGGAGACGGGGGACACGATGTTTACCCAGGTTCGGGCCCTATCTATGGAGGTAATACCCTACTTCCTGCTTGATTGATCTTGATGAATATGAGTATTACATGAGTTGATCTACCTCGAGATCATAATGGCTAAAACCCTAGAAGTCTAGCCTGTATGACTATGATTATGATTCTTGTCCCTATGGACTAAGCCCTCTGGTTTATATAGACACCGGAGGGGACTAGGGTTATACAAAGTCGGTTACAGAGAAAGGAATCTTCATATCAGGACACCAAGCTTGCCTTCCACGCCAAGGAGAGTCCCATCCGGACATGGGAGATAGTCTTCGGTCTTGTATCTTTACAGCCCATTAGTACGGCCCATGTACCATTTTCCAAACGCCCGAGGACCCCCTAATGCAGGACTCCCTCAGGTGATTTAGCTGTGGGCTCCGCGATGACCTCTGTCCTGCCATCCTTCTGGTCTTGGTCTCGTTGCACTGATACGAAAACCTTTGCCTGATGCCTCGGGACTCCTCGCCTGCGCCTGCCTCTTTAGCACCAAAGAGGAAACTGGTACACTGCGCTCGCTGGTGCCCGCCTGGCCTTGGTCGTCATGGTTCACGTCACGTGAACCTCGCGAGGTGCCCCTTCCATAGATATCTCCGCTCCTCAGGAACCAGCTTAGTGAGGCCACCGCCAGGGAGGTCTTGGTGTCGTCCGCCTCGCGAGGGTCTTGAGTGGTTGCTGCTGAAGCTGGGCCATACCAGGCCATTGGTGGAGCCACGCCATGGGCCACAGGCAGGCAATTCTGGGTACCCCGTTCCAAGGGCGCCAATACCATTGTTACACCTGCTGCTATACATACTGGACCAATTACCGCTGGGGAAGTAGAGCAAGGCCAGTTTCGAAGGAAGTTATACCTGATCAGGACATCAATACCATTGTTACACCTGCTGCTATACATACCGGACCAATTACTAGAGCTCGCGCACGCCAATGAAATTATCAGGTACTTTTGTTTCTTGGTAATGATTCTAATGTTCATGAGAATATGATGCTGCCTAAATTGGATACATTTGTCTTGCTTACAAATGAAGGGCCTAGCTTGGACAAGAGGGATGAACATTGGAGCAAGATTAAGCATGGAGATGATGGCATGCGCAAGGGGAACAAGAACGGAGTTACAAGTGATGATTTCAGGACTTTGAAGCCACCATAATGAGTGCATGAAGCCTTGGACGAAATATACAAGATGCCACTTCATAAATTTCGTCCAGAGTCTATTATAGGTGCCGCGTCACCTTATTTTTGGGCCAGGCCCATGTAAATTCGAAATAGTCAAGTATAGGTTGTTTTTAGAGTCCGTATGTGTGGGGAAACAAGAGTTAGGGTTGGTTTCGGACCCCTCCTCCAAGGGTCACAAAATTCCCCCCTCTTCCTCCATATATATAGCCCTTAGGGAATCGTTTAGACTTTGGGTTTTGTTTATATTAAAAGTTCACCATAACTGCAACTTCGCGTACTTCGTTTGTGTTCAACGACCAGACCAAGGCGTCACAGAACCCCACCTTGATCAATAAAGCTTTCATCTTATATTCGCAATATCCAGATTGCAATCTTAGTTTCTTGCTTGTTCTTCGTTTGCTTGCAGGAAATAGACCTTCTGGTCAGGTTGATCATGCTCCGGCATGGTCAATAACCTGTCGGAGTTAGTTTAGCGATTGCTAAGGCGCGACGTCCTCGCACGTTCGCAGTCGGATCGTCAAAGTCTACTCCATCAAAAACGATAGCCACCAACTTATCGAAAGACGTGACACCTTTGCCTCTATCAAGTGGTATTAGATTCCAGGTTCCTCGCTGAGATTTTACAGTGTTTTTCGTAGTTTAGATCGAGTCCGTTCTTCATACCTACAGTCCACGAAAAAGCCACAAAAAAATTAGGGTTAGTTCATCATATCCGAACAAATCTGAGCCTTTGCATAATCTTTTCCGTATTTTCTTTGTTGAATTTGCGGTTGCATCTCGTGTCTAGTTGCTGGTCTTAGCGTCTAGTCTTTTAGAGTTTCGAGTTCTGTTCACGGGTATTCACGCCGCCGCCGCACCATCATCATCCGCTGCCATATACCACCACCACACCAGATTCATCATCCGCTACCATACACCACCACCACACCAGACACATCGCCACAGCCAAATACCACCATATATCCGCCACAAATCCGAGTCCATATATACCATACCACCAATCCGAGTCCACATATACCAGCACCTATCCATCACCAATCCGAGTTCTTTTCATATTAGGTTTGTTTTCGAGAACCATCTAGTTTTCGTTTTGTGCTTCGTTGCCTGAGTAGGTTCCGGAATAAAATTCTGGAGACCCTCGGGCAGTTTTTAGGCCAAAATTTCGGCGACCAAAAATATTTTTTCCCTATCATGTTTTTAGGTCCCAAGGAGGGTTTTGAGACACTCGCCATCATAGTGATTTTTTGTCGCACTTTTTCGTCGTCGCTGCCCTGATTTCCGAAAAAGTCAAAAATTCGTGCCTATCCTGCTATCTTGACTTGGGAAGAGTTTTGAGACACTCGCCATTCTAGTGATTTTTCACAAAAAAAGAGGAGCGCAAAAAAAAGAGTGCAAAAAAAGAGCGAAAAAATTCATAGTGTGCTTTTCCTTTGTTTACGTGCAGTGCCGTGATTTTTTAGTGTTCTAGGCTCGCGTCTCTAGTACGGTCTAGCCTAGGATCAGCACAGTACCGTCGTTGAGCATTTATTCAACTTTGCATCTCTGAATTGATTATTGCTGAGCCTTTTTACTACCATATTATAAGCCTTCCCAACTCCACTTACATCTACTCTTTGTGTTTGACTCTCCCTGGTAATTGCTCTATCCAAGCTTTGAGAGTTTTGACTACAACGGTTGTCGTTCACCACCAGCTGCTGGGTAAGAACTGGTAAGAATTTGAGATTTGGTTGACGGATTTGTGACACCCCACCACCACCATTTTCTAGTAATCTGTAGGATCATATTCTTGTGTGTTTCTATTGCTGCTAACCATGGCAGGATCACAAGCCGACGAGACTGATTGGGAGAACATGATGAACAAAGAGTTACATCATAAGTTTCAGCAAATGATGAGTGGACAGGTGGAAGATGTGCTAAACACATTTGAAGAGGCCATCTAGAAGATAGATGGCATTGAGAAGGCGTTCGAAACAAAGCTCTATAACAAGTTTAATGAATTGCTTGAGCGTCTTCCACAACCACCGCCCGCTGCACCTGTCGCACCTCTACAACAACAACAACATCACCTTCCAAATCAAGTTGGACGAGCACAGCGCGTTCCCATAGAGCCTGGTCAAACTTCTGGTGCCACTTTACCTACTGTTGATGCTTCTGTAGCTCCTGCTGCTACAGAGGTGGATGACCATTACGAGGATGAGGTTGATCAAAATCAGAACTACGTGCAACCACTAGCACCACCACCACCAGGTCGTCCTCATGCATATCATCGCAACGGTAGGGATGCACCACCTGAGGTACGAGATCATGACCATCTTCCTAAACTAAAATTGAATATTCCACCATTTGAGGGTAGATATGTTCCTGATATATATCTTACTTGGGAGTTAGAAACTGAACAACGATTTACATGTTTACAATATCCTGAGGAGAGACGTGTTCCTGCTGCTGTTTGTGCTTCTACTAGATTTGCATGTGTTTGGTGGTCTGAATATTGTAGATTATATACTATTCCAGCTACTTGCACTACTTTGAAAACTGCTATGCGTACTCGTTGGGTTCCACCATATTATCAACATGAATTACTTCAAAAATTGCAGCGTTTAAGACAAGGAAAAAAAATCCTGTAGAAGAATATTATCAGGAATTACAAACTGGCATGATTAGATGTGGTATTGTTGACGAGAATGAAGCTATGCTTGCACGTTTTATGGGTGGATTAAATAAAGAGATTCAGACCATTCTAGAGTATAAGGAGTATAATAATATCACTCTTTTATTCCATCTTGCTTGTAAAGCTGAACGTGAAGTGCAGGATCGACACGCATTGGCGCGAACTAACTTTTCTACAGGTCGACCTTCATCAAGGACACCATGTGCATCCTCTAATTCCACTGCACCATCACCTCCATCAGGTACCACCTCCAGCCGTCATACAAGAAAGCAGGCACAACCACCACTATCTGCCAAGAGCACACCTGTCGGGCCTGCATAGAGCTCTTCTTCTTCCATGGCATCAACAGGGCACACAAGTGATATTATTTGTCGTTGTTGTAAGGGAAGAGGTAATTATGCGAGAGAGTGCAAATCTTATTACACGTTGTTGCTACTGAGGATGGTGGGTATGAGTCCACTAGTGACTATGATGAGAAGACTTTGGCTCTTATTACACGTGAAGAACACGGTGGAGATGATTCCGATCATGAGACGCAATACATGGCTCCTGAAGATGCTGACAGGTATGAATATTTAGTTGCTCAACGTGTTTTGAGTGTGCAGGTCACACAAGGTGAGAAAATCAAAGGCATAATTTTTTCCATACAAAGGGAGTTGTGAAGGAACGTTCTGTTCGCGTCATCATAGATGGAGGGAGGTGCAACAACTTGGCTAGCATGGAGATGGTGGAGAAGCTATCTCTCACCACAGGACCACATCCACATCCTTACTACATCCAATGGTTCAACAACAGCAGAAAGGTTAAGGTAACACGTACTGTTCGTGTGCATTTTAGTATCTCTACATATGTTGATTACGTTGATTGTGATGTGGTACCTATGCAAGCATGTTCCTTATTACTTGGTAAACCATGGCAATTTCATAAAATTTCTGTACACCATGGTAGAAACAATCAGTATACTCTTGTTCATAAGGATAAAAATATTACTTTGCTTCCTATGACTCCTGATTCCATTTTGAAATATGATATTAATAGAGCTAATAAAGCAAAAAAGGAGAAAAAAAAGAGTGAAAATCAGATTGTGGCAAAAGAATTTGAGCAACAAATGAAGCCTAATAATAAACCATCTAGTGTTGTTTCTGAAATTAAATTGAAAAGTGCATGTTTACTTGCCACCAAATCTGATACTGATGAGCTAGATTTTAGCAAATCTGTTTGCTATGCTTTTGTGTGAAAAGAGGCATTATTTTCATTCGAGGACGTACGTTCCTCTTTGCCTCCTGCTGTCACTAACATCTTGCAGGAGTTCGCTGACGTCTTCCCAGAAGACGTGCCACTGGGATTACCACCTATTCGAGGGATTGAGCATCAAATTGGCTTAATTCCCAGTGCATCTCAACCCAACCGTGCACCATACCGTACCAATCCAGAAGAGACGAAGGATATTATGCATCAAGTACAGGAGCTGCTCTTATTATACTAGTGCCTAAAAAGGATGGTATGTCGCGTATGTGTGTTGATTGTAGAGGCATTAATAATATTACTATTCGTTATCGTCATCCTATTCCTACGCTAGATGATATGCTTGATGAATTGAGTGGCTCTAGAATATTCTCCAAAGTTGATTTGCGTAGTGGATACCATCAAATTTGTATGAAATTGGGAGATGAATGGAAAACAATATTTAAAACTAAGTTTGGTTTATATGAGTGGTTAGTCATGCCTTTTGGGTTAACTAATGCACCTAGTACTTTCATGAGACTAATGAACGAAGTTTTACGTGCTTTATTGGACGATTTGTGGTAGTCTGTTTTGACAGTATACTGATTTATAGCAAATCTTTGGAAGAACATTTGGAACATTTACATGCTGTCTTTATTTCTCTACGTGAAGCACGTTTGTTTGGTAACCTTGGGAAGTGCACCTTTTGCACCGACCAAGTATCTTTTCTTGGCTATGTTATTACTCCACAGGGAATTGAAGTTGATAAAGCCAAGATTGAAGCTATTGAGAGTTGGCCGCAGCCCAAATCGGTCACACAAGTGAGGAGTTTTCTTGGACTCGCTGGTTTCTATAGGCATTTTGTGAGAGATTTTAGCACCATTGTTGCACCTCTCAATGAGCTTACAAAGAAGAATGTGCCTTTTGTTTGGTGTACCGCACAGAAGAAGCCTTCACGGTATTGAAAGATAAGTTGACACATGCTCCTTTACTCCAACTTCCTAATTTTAGTAAGACTTTTGAGCTTGAATGTGATGCTAGTGGAATTGGATTAGGAGGTGTGTTATAACAAGATGGCAAACCTATTGCATACTTTTCTGAAAAATTGAGTGGTCCCAGTCCGAACTATTCTACTTATGATAAAGAATTATATGCTCTTGTTCGGACCTTAGAAACATGGCAACATTATTTATGGCCCAAAGAATTTGTTATACATTCTGATCATGAATCTTTGAAACACATTAAAAGTCAAGCAAAACTGAACCGTAGACATGCTAAATGGGTTGAATTCATTGAGACTTTCCCTTATGTCATTAAACACAAGAAGTGTGAAGAAAATGTTTTTGCTGATGCATTGTCTCGTCGTTATACTATGTTTTCAGAACTTGACTTTAAAATATTTGGTTTGGAGACCATCAAAGATCAATATGTGCATGATGCTGAATTTAAAGATGTATTGCAGAATTGTAAAGAAGGTAGAACATGGAACAAGTTTGTCGTTAATGACGGATTTGTGTTTCATGCTAACAAGCTATGCATTCCAGCTAGCTCCATCCGTCTTTTGTTGTTGCAGGAGGCGCATGGAGGAGGACTAATGCCTGCAGATTTTGGGGTTAGTCCCACTTTTAACGTTGCCGATTTGAAGCCTTATTTGGGTGAGGAAGAGGAGCTTCCGTCGAGGACGACTTCATTTCAAGAAGGGGAGGTTGAATTGGACATCAATACCATTGTTACACCCACAGCCCCTGCTGCTATACATACTGGACCAATTACTAGAGCTCGCGCATGCCAATGGTACTTTCGTTTCTTGGTAATGATTCTAAAGTTCATGTGAATATGATGCTCCCTAAATTGGATGCATTTGTGTTGCTTACAAGTGAAGGGCCTAGCTTGGACAAGAGGGATGAACATTGGAGCAAGATTAAGCATGGAGACGATGGCATGCACAACGGGAACAAGAACGGAGTGACAAGTGATGATTTCAGGACTTCGAAGCCACCATAATGAGTGCATGAAGCCTTGGACGAAATATACAAGATGCCACTTCATAAATTTTGTCTAGAGGCTATTATAGGTGCTACGTCACCTTATTTTTGGGCCAGGCCCCTGAGGGAGGGTTCCGAAACCAACCCTAACTCTTGTTTCTCCACACATACGTACTCTAAAAACAGCCAATAATCAAGTATTTCGAAATTACATGGGCCTGGCCCAATAATAAGGTGACGCAACACCTATAATAGCCTCTGGACGAAATTTGTGAAGTGGCATCTTGTATATTTCGTCCAAGACTTCATGCGCTCATTACGGTGGCTTCAAAGTCCTGAAATCATCACTTGAAACTCCGTTCTTGTTTCCCTTGCGCATGCCATCATCTCCATGCTTGTTATTGCTCCAATGTTCATCCTTCTCCAAGCTAGGCCCTTCATTTGTAAGCAAAACAAATGTATCCAATTTAGTTAGTATCATATTCTCATGAACGTTAGAATCATTATCAAGAAACGAAAGTACCTGGTAATTTAATTGGCGAGCACGAGCTCTAGTAATTGGTCCAGTATGTATAGTAGCAGGGGCTGTGGGTGTAACAATGGTATTGATGTCCTCATCATCCTCCCCTTCTTGAAATGAATTCGTCCTTGACGGAAGCTCATTTCCTCACCCAAATAAGGCTTCAAATCTGCAATGTTAAAAGTGGGACTAACCCCAAAATCTGCAGGCAACTCAAGTTTATATGCATTATCATTTATTTTCTCTACCACCTTAAAAGGACCATCAACATTAGCTTTGATTTGTGAAAATCAGGAAATATATCCTTACGCAAATGTAACCAAACAAGATCTCCAGGTGCAAACACAACATGTTGTATACCCTTATCTCCAGCAAGTTTATATTTAGCATTCATACGCTCAATGTTTTCCTTAGTTAACTCATGCATTTTAAAAATCAATTCAGCACGTTGTTTAGCATCAAAATTAACCTTCTCCATAGATGAAAGAGGCAACAAATCGATAGGTGCACGAGGTAGGAAACCATACACAATTTCAAAAGGGCACATCTTAGTAGTAGAATGCAATGAACGATTATAAGCAAATTCAATATGAGGCAAGCATTCTTCTCACATTTTCTTATTATTCTTCGAAATAGCCCTAAGCATAGTAGACAATGTTCTATTAACTACTTCAGTTTGTCCATCAGTTTGGGGGTGACAAGTAGTACTAAAAAGCAGTTTAGTCCCCAACTTATCCCATAAACATCTCCAAAAGTCGCTAAGAAATTTAGTATCACGATCCGAAACAATAGTATTTGGGACACCATTCAAGCGAATAATTTCATGAAAGAACAGATCAGCAACATTAGCAGCATCATCGCTTTTGACATGGTATGAAGTTTGCCATTTTCGAAAATCTATCCACGACAACAAATATGATATCCCTCCCCTTCTTTGTTCGAGGTAATCCTAAAACAAAATCCATAGGTATATCCTCCCAAAGAACACTAGGTACAGGCAAAGGCATGTATAAACCATGAGGATTGAGGCGTGACTTAGCTTTTTGACATGTACTGCAGCGAGCAACAAAACTCTCAACACCCCGTCTCATCTTTGGCCAAAAGAAATGTGTAGCAAGTATATACTTCGTCTTCTTCAAGCCAAAGTGTCGCATTAATCATCCTCCATGCGCCTCCTGCGACAACAAAAGACGAACGGAGCTAGGTGGAATGCATAGCTTGTTAGCACGAAACAAAAATCCATTGTTAACGACGAACTTGTTCCATGTTCTCCCTTCTTTACAATTATGTAATACATCTTTAAATTCAGCATCATGCACATATTGATCTTTGATGGTCTCCAAACCAAACATTTTAAAGTCAAGTTGTGAAAGCATAGTATAACGACGAGACAATGCATCAGCAATAACATTTTCTTTACCCTTCTTGTGTTTAATGACATAAGGGAAAGTCTCAATGAATTCAACCCATTTAGCATGTCTACGATTCAGTTTGGCTTGACTTTCAATATGTTTCAAAGATTCATGATCAGAATGTATAACAAATTTTGGGCCATAAATAATGTTGCCATGTTTCTAAAGTCCGAACAAGAGCATATAATTCTTTATCATAAGTAGAATAGTTCAGACTAGGCCCACTGAAATATTCAGAAATGTATGCAACAGGTTTGTAATCTTGTGATAACACACCTCCTAATCCAATTCCACTAGCAGCACATTCAAGCTCAAAAGTTTTATTAAAATCAGGAATTTGGAGTAAAGGACCATGTGTCAACTTATCTTTCAACACCGTGAAGGCTTCTTCCTGTGCGGTACCCCAAACAAAAGGCACATCCTTCTTCGTAAGCTCATTGAGAAGTGCAACAATGGAGATAAAATCTCTCAAAAAACGCCTATAAAAACAAGCGAGTCCAAGTAAACTCCTCACTTGTGTGACCGTTTTGGGCTGCGGCCAACACTCAATAGTTCAATCTTGGCTTTATCAAGTTCAATTCCCTGTGGAGTAACAACATAGCCAAGAAAAGATACTCGGTTCGTGCAAAAGGTGCACTTCCCAAGGTTACCAAACAAACGTGCATCACGTAGAGCAATAAAAACAGCACGTAAATGTTCCATATGTTCCTCCAAAGATCTGCTATAAATCAGTATATCATCAAAATAGACTACCACAAATCGTCCAATGAAAGCACGTAAAATTTTGTTCATTAATCTCATGAGAGTACTAGGTGCATTAGTTAACCCAAAAGGCATGACTAACCACTCATATAATCCAATCTTAGTTTTAAAAGCTGTTTTCCATTCATCCCCCAATTTCATACGAATTTGATGGTATTCACTATGCAAATCAACTTTGGTGAAAATTGTAGAGCCACTCAATTCATCAAGCATATCATATAGCCGAGGAATATGATGACGATAACGAATAGTAATATTATTAATGCCTCTACAATCAACACACATACGCGATGTACCATCCTTTTTCGGCACTAGAATAATAGGAACAACACAGGGACTAAGGGATTCGCGTATATAACCTTTGTCGAGTAGCTCCTGGACTTGACGCATAATCTCCTTCGTCTCCTCTAGATTGGTAAGATATGGTGCACGGTTGGGTAGCGAAGCACCGGGAATTAAGTCATTTTGATCCTCAATCCCACGAATAGGTGGTAATCCCGGTGGCACGTCTTGTGGTAAGACGTCAGCGAACTCCTACAAAATGGTAGTGACAATAGGAGCCAAAGTCTCCTCATCATAGTCACTAGCGGACTCATACCCACCATCCTTAGTAACATTCATCACACGCTTAGATGGGCATTCTCTTGCATAATGACCTCCACCTTTGCAACGACGACAAATAATATCATGTGTTTGCCCTGTTCATGCCATGGATGAAGAAGAGCTCTGTGCAGGTCCAGAAGGTGTGCTCTTGGCAGATAGTGGTGGTTGTGCCTGCATTCTTGTATCACGGTTGGAGGTGGCAGCTGACGGAGGTGCTGGTGCAGCAGAACATGTGGAAGTAGAGGATGCACATGGTGTCCATGATGAAGATCGACCTGCAGAAAAGTTAGTTCGCGCCAATGCCTGTCGATCCTGCACTTCACGTTCAGCTTTGCAAGCAAGATGGAATGAATGAGTGATATTATTATATTCCTTATACTCTAGAATAGTCTGAATCTGTTTATTTAATCAACCCATAAAACGTGCAAGCATAGCTTCATTATCCTCAACAATACCACATCTAATCATGCCAGTTTGTAATTCCTGATAATATTCTTCTACAAAATCTTTTCCTTGTCTTAAACGCTGTAGTTTTTGATGTAATTCACGTTCATAATATGGTGGAACGTGAAGTGGCTGGAATAGGATATAATCTACAATGTTCAGACTACCAAACATATGCAAAACTAGTGAAAGCACAAACAGTGGCTGGAATAGGATATTGTAAACATTTAGAATGTTGTTCAGTTTCTAACTCCCAAGTAAGATATATATCAGGAACATATCTACCATCAAATGGTGGAATATTCAATTTTAGTTTTGGAAGATGGTCATGATCTCGTACCTCAGGTGGTGGTGCAGCCCTACCGTTGCGATGATATGCATGAGGACGACCTGGTGGTGGTGGTGGTGGTGCTGCTGCTGGTTGCACGTAGTTCTGATTTTGATCAACCTCATCCTCGTAATGGTCCTCCACCTCTGCGATAGTAGCGGGAGCTACAGAACCAGCAACAATAGGTACAACGGCACCAGAACATTGACCAAGCTCAAGGGGAACACGCTGTGCTCATCCCACTTGATTTGGCAGGCGATGTTGTTGTTGTCGTTGTTGTTGTTGTTGTTGTTGTAGAGGTGCGACATGTGCAGCGGGCGGTGGTTGTGGAAGACGCGCGGGAAATTCATTAAACTTGTTATCGAGCTTTGTTTCGAACGCCTTTCTGAATGCCATCTATCTTCTCCATGGCCTCTTCAAATCTGTTTAGCACATCTTCCACCTATCCACTCATCATTTGCTGAAACTTATCATGTAACTCTTTGTTCGTAATGTTCTCCCAGTCAGTCTCGTCGGCTTGTGATCCTGCCATGGTTAGCAACAATGGAAACACACAAGAATATGATCCTACAGACTGCTAGAAAGTGGCGGTGGTGGGGTGTCACAAATCCGTCAAGCAAATCTCAAATTCTTACCAGTTCTTACCTAGCAGCAGGTGGTGATCGGCAACCGTTGTAGTCAAAACTCTCAAAGCTTGGATAGAGCGATTACCAGGGAGAGTCAAACACACAACGTAGATGTATGTGGAGCTGGGATGGCTTATGATATGGTAGCAAAAATGGTCAACAATAATCAATTCAGAGATGCAAAGTTGAATAAACGCTCAACGACGATATTGTGATGGTCGTAGGCTAGACTGTGCTAGAGATGCGAGCCTAGAACACTAACAAAATCACGGCACGGCACATAAAAAAGGGAAAAGCACACGCTTATTTTTTTGCTCTTTTTTGTGCTTTTTCTCCGCTCCTCTTTTTTTGCGAAAAATCACTATAATGGCGAGTGTCTCAAAACTCTTCCCAAGTCAAACTAACAAGATAGGCATGAAATTTTTTTGTCAATTTTTTTTGTCAGAAATCAGGGCAGCGATGATGAAAAAGTGTGACAAAAAACACTATGATGGAGAGTGTCTCAAAAGACTCAGAAAAGCCTAAAAACAGGATAGGGAAAAATATTTTTGGTCGCCGAAATTTTGGCCTGAAAACTACCCGGGGTCTCCAGATATGACAGCGATGGTGGTATATGGCAGCGGTGGTGGTATATGGTAGCGGTGGTGGTATATGGATACGGATTGGTGGTGGTATATGGATACGGATTAGTGATGGTATATGGATACGGATCAGTGGAGGATAAGCGGTGGTGGTAGATGGCAGGGGCGATGATGATGGTGCGGCGGCGGCGTGACAACTTATGACCAGAACTCGAAACTCAAAAAGACTAAACGCTAAGGCCAGCAACTAGACACGACGATGCAACCGCAAATTCAACAAAGCAAAAACCCTAAAAAGATTATGCAAAGGCTTAGACTGGATCAGATATGATGAACTAACCCTAATTTTTTGTGTCTGTTTCATGGACTGTAGGTATGAAGAACAGACTTGATCTAAACTACAAAAAACTGTAAAATCTCACCGAGCAACCTGGAGATCTGATACCACTTGATAGAGACAAAGGTGTCCCATATTTCGATGAGATGATGGATATCGCTTTGGTGGAAGTCGACTTTCACGAGCCGACTACGAACGTGCGAGGACGTCGCGCCTTAGCAATCGCTAAACCAACTCAGAGAGGTTATTGACCACGCCAGAGCACGATCAACCAGACAACGAAGATCTATTTCCTGCAAGCAAACAAATGTAACATCCCAAATTTTTAGATATGGTATGTTAATAGGATCATTATTTTTCATCTTGATTTCTATGCATATTTGAATTTTCTGTTTTTTCGAAGTGTTTTCCAACTCAAGGAAAAATATTTGGAGTGGAGATAATATGACTTCTCCCTTGTTAATTATATTTGGAAAATGCTAAGAGTATATTCTAGAGTTTACATAAATTAGTTTTCATTGTTTAAGCTCAAAGTTATTTTAGAGTTGTTATAATGCTCTTTATGTGCTTGCATTGCATAAATGTTTTTTTTCAAAAGTGCATATGTGTTTTGAAAATGTTCATTGTTTTATATAGTAGTAATAATGTTTTACTGTTTGTTGTGGTATTTTTAGGAAGTCACTAGGTATTTGATTTTTGTCAAATGTATGTTCTATATGTAGTATATATAAATATAAATGTCAGCTCCTAGGTTTTACTGTGGATCAGGCCGGCGCACAGTAAAATTACCCCTCACCCTCCCACGCGAGGCAGACCAATAGGCCGGCCCATTTTTGGCGAAACCGGGCAGCCCACCTGCAGCTCCTTCCTTCTATTTGTTTTTTTCTTCTTCACACCCAAGTCCTGCTGACATTGGACCCTGCCAGGTCGTCTCCTTCCTCGGGTCGTACTCCTGTTCACGCACGATGCCGAGTCAACCAACTCCAATCCTCGTTGACTCGTCTCTGTTTCTGATCGTTCTACCACGACCAACCCCATATAAATTCCGCCCGAGTCCTCCTCTACCGATTTTCACCAAAATGGAGTTCTCCCGTGCCCTAGAATGGCTGTTCGATCTCGCCGGAGTTCAGCCGCTGTTGACCTCCGCCATCGTCGTTTCCGTCGTCAATAGGGGGTCTCTGAACCTGCCCTCCCCTCTGTTCTCCTTGCCTTGGTCTCCTCCATCCCCCTCATCTCTTGTTTTGCACAGGGAGCACCAGGACGCCGCCCACGAGCCCAACCCGAAGAAGATCGCCGCCGCGCCATAGATTGAGCACTGCCGCCAGCAGAGGCCACCCCCGCCGTCGTGGACGCCGTCAAAGTCATCTCCGTCGTACGCAGCTCCCTCCTGTATTTCAGCCATCTCCGGGGGGGCACCGTACCCGTCGCCACCATCGTCCAGGGCCTCGCCGCCGCCGTCTCGTTCAAGTCTGGCGCTGTCCCAGCCTCTGGTTTCCGGTGAGCCGATCTTGTCCGTCCGATCTCCCTCTGACGGTCCAGATTAAATCATGTTCTGTTTTTTTTTCTCGAGTAGGTACGTGCTATTTAGTGGTCGTTCGCCATTTAGTCAATATAGCAGACACACTCCAGCCAATCACATGCGGCCACATGGCACATCCACAGCCGCAGCAGTTCTTCGAAGAAATATATTTTGACACAATTTATTTTGGGCAGATTTCATACCAAACTTTCATTTAAGTATATCTTTGAGCCTATAACTCCAATTTAGATGATTCTTTTTCCTATGTACTCATATTGACCAGGAGCATCTAGTAGAAGCAAAATTTCAAACTTTTGCACTGTTTAAATTTGAATTTGCTCAAATTTTAATTTAACCTTTCGGAGGCCATATCTTTCAAACCGTTTATGCAAATCAGTTGATTCTTTTTGCGTTGTGATCCTCCTAGCATTGATACAATATTTTGCTACTGTTATGTTATGTCAATGAATTTTTTAATTTGAATTCCTTGTTGTTTACTTTATTTTAGTGTTATGTGAGCATAATTTATTTATCGGCGACTCCGTTAATCGTATAGATTGTCCGGAGTGTGAAGTGGATCGGAATTAAGCGTTAGAGTACTTCAACATCATTCAAGGCAAGTTTGCACTTTGATTTTTCTTATCCTATATTCTGCTATGCAAGTGTGGTTTTATGCTATGATATATGTTTGGCCTGGTCGTGTTGTTGTGTTTTGGTAATGATTGTATTATGTGTTGGTGTGATCAACTTGCTATGGTAGACGTGTGCATGTGTCGAGTGATGCATGGAAGTGGTGAGTCTTTATAGCTGTAGGCTCGGGACTTTTGCTCAGGTGAATGCATCAAAGGCCGATCGCTCTATTGTCCCTAGAGAATGCACCATGACTGAGCGCACTTCAGTTGTCGGGGCTTTTTCTCATGTGAATGCGTCACTGGCTGAGCGCTCTATTGTCCCTAGAGAATGCGCAAGGACTGAGCGCACTTGAGACATCTTGAAGTTCTTTATCATCTGTGTTGTTTGCACCTTGCCTATGTCGTGGAGATAGGTGAAGGTAGTTTTACGCGAAAGCAAACTTGAGTGTTTTGTTTGTCATACTTTGCTTGTGGATGTAGGTTCGTTTTGTCATTATGTGTAATTTGCCAATACATTCAATGTATTGACCCTTTGTGGCTGCAACATATCATGTTGCAAGATTTTCAGATGATCAGTGAGATACAGTAGGGTCGCGAGTCTTCACTCAGCATTTTCGCCAGTGGGCATTGACGGGACTCATCATTTATTAGGCTACATTTCCGCTGTTATTATTGAATAAAGCTAGCTATGTGCTAGTCAGTTTGTAATACTTTGTGAATTCTGGATCATATGTTATAGTAAATGATGCACTTGTTATTTGATATTCATATGTATTGTGTGTGCTAGCGAGTCGATCCAGGGACTAGCACAGTGAGCACAGAGACATTGAATCTTATCAGGTTCGGGTCGTTGAACACAAAAACCCTAAAAACATTATGCAAAAGCTCAGACTGGTTCAAATATGATGAACTAACCCTAATTTTTTTGTGGTTGTTTCGTGGACTGTAGGTACGAAGAACATACTTGATCTAAACTACGAAAATCTGTAAAATCTCACCGAGCAACCTGGAAATTTGATACCACTTGTTAGAGACAAAGGTGTCCCGTATTTCGATGAGATGATGGATATCGCTTTGGTGGAAGTCGACTTTGACGATCCGACTATGAACATGCGAGGACGTCGCGCCTTAGCAATCGCTAAACCAACTCAGAGAGGTTATTGACCACGCCGGAGCATGATCAACCAGACCACGAAGGTCTATTTCCTGCAAGCAAATGAAGAACAAGCAAGAAACTAAGATTGCAATCTAGATATTGCGAATATAAGATGAAAGCTTTATTGATCAAGGTGGGGTTCTGTGACGTCTTGGTCTGGTCGTTGAACATAAACGAAGTACACGAAGTTGCAGGTATGGCGAACTTTTAATCTAAACAAAACCCAAAGTCTAAACGACGCCCTAAGGGCTATATATAGGGAGGAAGAGGGGGGAATTTCGTGGCCCTTGAGGGAGGGGTCCGAAACCAACCATAACTCTTGTTTCCCCACACATACAAACTCTAAAAACAGCATATTGTTGGCACTCTGGGAACGGGGGTCCCCAGGCTTGCCTGCCTGCGGCCCACAGCGTTGCTAAGCCAGCAGGCCGTGCGGCCCATCTTCATCAACAAGGCATCCAAGACCCTCGCGAGGGTCCAAGCCACGCGAGGCGGACGATGCAAGACCTCTTCTGGAGTAGCCTAGCCAGGCAGGCTCACAAGGAGCGGAGATATCAAGGCGGGGCAAACCTCATGAGGCTCTCGTGACGTGAGCCGTGACGAACGGCACCAGGCGGGCGCCAGCGCGCGCAGCGTCCTTATTTTCTCTTTAGTGCTAAGGAGGCCAGCGCAGGCGAAGAGTACCGAGGCGTCAGGCAAAGGTTGCTATATTGGTGCAACGAGACCAAGACCAGGAGGACAGCAAGATGGAGGTCATCGTGGAGCCCAAGACAGCGTCCCCCTTCAAATTTGCCCGCCGTTGTTGGCTCCCTTCCCGCTCGATATCCGGGCTGCTGGATAATGTGACTTAAGTAATCGGCGTCTGGTGGCCGGACATATGTACCTTAGAAGTTATCGCGAAAGGCGTCTTCCAGGTCTTCCCAGCTGCCAACGGAGTTCTCTGGAAGGCTGTTTAGCCAGTACCGAGTTAGTCCCTTTAGTTTTAGTGGGAGGTATTTAATGGCGTGGAGATCATCACCGCGGGCCATGTGTATATGGAGAAGAAAGTCCTCAATCCATACCGCGGGATCTGTTGTTCCATCGTATGATTCGATATTCATGGGTTTAAACCCTTCTGGGAATTTGTGCTCCATTACTTCATCGGTGAAGCAAAGTGGTTGTGCGGTGCCTCTATATCGGGCCGCGTCATGACGTAGCTCAGATGGAGTCCATCTGCGGTTCTCGGCCCGGGCGTGAGTATGATTATTGCGTCCGGCTAGGTAGCCTTTGTCGCGTCGGGGGGCGTCCACGTGATCCATAGATCGATCTGTTCCGACCTGCTCTACTGTCCAAGTCTTGCCGCAGGTCGTATGTACGTCCCCGAGCTGTTTTATCTCTACCTTTACAGTGAGGTGGGGTGGGCTAGTGTTCGGATTGAGTTGCGGCTTTATCCCGACCACATGGTGGTCGTTCAGCCGCATTGCGCGATGATGGTACGGGCTCCAGCGCCTCATCATCGAACTGAGGTAGCAATTTGTGCTTCGGGTAACTTTTGGCTCAGCGCTTAAGGCCATATTCCCCGGCTGCCAGGACATCAGTACATCTATCGTTGAGCAGACTTTGATCAGCTTGAAGCTGCTGCTGCTTCTTTTTCAGGCTCCTTGCAGTGGCTATTAGCCGGCGCTTAAAGCGCTCCTGCTCAAGAGGTTCCTCAGGCACTATAAAATCCTTGTTGCCAAGGCTCACCTCATCCTCGTAGAGCGGAAGATAATTACTGTCCTCCGAGTCTTCGTGTGTGGCCTGTTCATCAGGGCTAACTTGCTCGTCTTCCCGTTTGTCCTATTCGGAAGCTGCCTCAACGGGGTCTTCATTGTTTTCGGCACCGTCCGGAGTGTTATCTTCTCTTGTGCCGGTATCGCTGTCTTTTACACAGTGTAATTTAGAGCAGCGCCGCTGACGTCGGTGTTTTGGCTGTATCTCAGGAGGTTTATCCTCGAACAGATCCTTCCCATTGTCGTCGTTGTTCTCTTTAGGTGTGTCCACCATGTATACGTAATACGAGGAAGTGGCCGTCCAGCGTCCGGTAAATGGCAGGTTTTGGGCCATCTCTTCTCCGGGATCATCGTCCATACCGTCGATGTCTTCGGAGCTGTAATCGAGCATGTCGGTTAGGTCCTCGACGGTGGCTATGAACTGGGCGGTGGGTGGGAAATGAAATTCTCCGTCATCAGCCTCCAGTTTGAAACGGATATAATTCGGCAGTGAGTCCGCCGCTAAGGAGAGTGTTTTTAATGAGTTTAGCACGTCCCCTAAAGGCAAGTGCCGGAAGATGTCTACGGAGCTGAATTCGACGATCGATGTCTGATCAAGCTCGACGTGCGCGGACGCACATGGTTCGGAACCTGTAGCCGGAAACGAGTCCGAGGTTTCGGTGACACAGATCCCACTCGAGGTTGGGTCTGTGTGCGGCTCCGATGCCGCTGAGTCTGCGGCTTCTGAGCCAGGGCTGAGCCTGCCGTCCTCGGGTGGCGCGGTCTGCTCTGGATCTAGGGCCAGAGCAGTTGCAGGTTCTATCTCCTGGGTATGGTCCGATGACAGATTTAAGTCATGTTCATCGCGGTGACAGGGAGCGGCTACCGTGGTCTCGAATCCGTCAAAGATCAAGTCTCCAAGGATACCCGCGACGTAGTTCAAGCTTCCAAATCTGACCTGAAGGCCAGGGGCGTAGATATCGATCCGTCCCCCTATGGTGGTGGCTAGTCCTATTTATAGAGGCCATAGTCCTCTTCCCAAATGTAGGCGGGAAGGGATCCCACAACGGTCAATTTTGAAGGGAGACAACTAGTACAAGCTATCCTGACAAAAGGTGGTCTTCGCCTGCCAAAGGCTCTGGTGGTGATGTCGGTGTAAAAACCGGCGGATCTCAGGTAGGGGGTCCCGAACTGTGCGTCTAAGGTCGATGGTAACAGGAGACGGGGGACACGATGTTTACCCAGGTTCGGGCCCTATCTATGGAGGTAATACCCTACTTCCTGCTTGATTGATCTTGATGAATATGAGTATTACATGAGTTGATCTACCTCGAGATCATAATGGCTAAAACCCTAGAAGTCTAGCCTGTATGACTATGATTATGATTCTTGTCCCTATGGACTAAGCCCTCTGGTTTATATAGACACCGGAGGGGACTAGGGTTATACAAAGTCGGTTACAGAGAAAGGAATCTTCATATCAGGACACCAAGCTTGCCTTCCACGCCAAGGAGAGTCCCATCCGGACATGGGAGATAGTCTTCGGTCTTGTATCTTTACAGCCCATTAGTACGGCCCATGTACCATTTTCCAAACGCCCGAGGACCCCCTAATGCAGGACTCCCTCAGGTGATTTAGCTGTGGGCTCCGCGATGACCTCTGTCCTGCCATCCTTCTGGTCTTGGTCTCGTTGCACTGATACGAAAACCTTTGCCTGATGCCTCGGGACTCCTCGCCTGCGCCTGCCTCTTTAGCACCAAAGAGGAAACTGGTACACTGCGCTCGCTGGTGCCCGCCTGGCCTTGGTCGTCATGGTTCACGTCACGTGAACCTCGCGAGGTGCCCCTTCCATAGATATCTCCGCTCCTCAGGAACCAGCTTAGTGAGGCCACCGCCAGGGAGGTCTTGGTGTCGTCCGCCTCGCGAGGGTCTTGAGTGGTTGCTGCTGAAGCTGGGCCATACCAGGCCATTGGTGGAGCCACGCCATGGGCCACAGGCAGGCAATTCTGGGTACCCCGTTCCAAGGGCGCCAATACCATTGTTACACCTGCTGCTATACATACTGGACCAATTACCGCTGGGGAAGTAGAGCAAGGCCAGTTTCGAAGGAAGTTATACCTGATCAGGACATCAATACCATTGTTACACCTGCTGCTATACATACCGGACCAATTACTAGAGCTCGCGCACGCCAATGAAATTATCAGGTACTTTTGTTTCTTGGTAATGATTCTAATGTTCATGAGAATATGATGCTGCCTAAATTGGATACATTTGTCTTGCTTACAAATGAAGGGCCTAGCTTGGACAAGAGGGATGAACATTGGAGCAAGATTAAGCATGGAGATGATGGCATGCGCAAGGGGAACAAGAACGGAGTTACAAGTGATGATTTCAGGACTTTGAAGCCACCATAATGAGTGCATGAAGCCTTGGACGAAATATACAAGATGCCACTTCATAAATTTCGTCCAGAGTCTATTATAGGTGCCGCGTCACCTTATTTTTGGGCCAGGCCCATGTAAATTCGAAATAGTCAAGTATAGGTTGTTTTTAGAGTCCGTATGTGTGGGGAAACAAGAGTTAGGGTTGGTTTCGGACCCCTCCTCCAAGGGTCACGAAATTCCCCCCTCTTCCTCCATATATATAGCCCTTAGGGAATCGTTTAGACTTTGGGTTTTGTTTATATTAAAAGTTCACCATAACTGCAACTTCGCGTACTTCGTTTGTGTTCAACGACCAGACCAAGGCGTCACAGAACCCCACCTTGATCAATAAAGCTTTCATCTTATATTCGCAATATCCAGATTGCAATCTTAGTTTCTTGCTTGTTCTTCGTTTGCTTGCAGGAAATAGACCTTCTGGTCTGGTTGATCATGCTCCGGCATGGTCAATAACCTGTCGGAGTTAGTTTAGCGATTGCTAAGGCGCGACGTCCTCGCACGTTCGCAGTCGGATCATCAAAGTCTACTCCATCAAAAACGATAGCCACCAACTTATCGAAAGACGTGACACCTTTGCCTCTATCAAGTGGTATCAGATTCCAGGTTCCTCGCTGAGATTTTACAGTGTTTTTCGTAGTTTAGATCGAGTCCGTTCTTCATACCTACAGTCCACGAAAAAGCCACAAAAAAATTAGGGTTAGTTCATCATATCCGAACAAATCTGAGCCTTTGCATAATCTTTTCCGTATTTTCTTTGTTGAATTTGCGGTTGCATCTCGTGTCTAGTTGCTGGTCTTAGCGTCTAGTCTTTTAGAGTTTCGAGTTCTGTTCACGGGTATTCACGCCGCCGCCGCACCATCATCATCCGCTGCCATATACCACCACCACACCAGATTCATCATCCGCTACCATACACCACCACCACACCAGACACATCGCCACAGCCAAATACCACCATATATCCGCCACAAATCCGAGTCCATATATACCATACCACCAATCCGAGTCCACATATACCAGCACCTATCCATCACCAATCCGAGTTCTTTTCATATTAGGTTTGTTTTCGAGAACCATCTAGTTTTCGTTTTGTGCTTCGTTGCCTGAGTAGGTTTCGGAATAAAATTCTGGAGACCCTCGGGCAGTTTTTAGGCCAAAATTTCGGCGACCAAAAATATTTTTTCCCTATCATGTTTTTAGGTCCCAAGGAGGGTTTTGAGACACTCGCCATCATAGTGATTTTTTGTCGCACTTTTTCGTCGTCGCTGCCCTGATTTCCGAAAAAGTCAAAAATTCGTGCCTATCCTGCTATCTTGACTTGGGAAGAGTTTTGAGACACTCGCCATTCTAGTGATTTTTCACAAAAAAAGAGGAGCGCAAAAAAAAGAGTGCAAAAAAAGAGCGAAAAAATTCATAGTGTGCTTTTCCTTTGTTTACGTGCAGTGCCGTGATTTTTTAGTGTTCTAGGCTCGCGTCTCTAGTACGGTCTAGCCTAGGATCAGCACAGTACCGTCGTTGAGCATTTATTCAACTTTGCATCTCTGAATTGATTATTGCTGAGCCTTTTTACTACCATATTATAAGCCTTCCCAACTCCACTTACATCTACTCTTTGTGTTTGACTCTCCCTGGTAATTGCTCTATCCAAGCTTTGAGAGTTTTGACTACAACGGTTGTCGTTCACCACCAGCTGCTGGGTAAGAACTGGTAAGAATTTGAGATTTGGTTGACGGATTTGTGACACCCCACCACCACCATTTTCTAGTAATCTGTAGGATCATATTCTTGTGTGTTTCTATTGCTGCTAACCATGGTAGGATCACAAGCCGACGAGACTGATTGGGAGAACATGATGAACAAAGAGTTACATCATAAGTTTCAGCAAATGATGAGTGGACAGGTGGAAGATGTGCTAAACACATTTGAAGAGGCCATCTAGAAGATAGATGGCATTGAGAAGGCGTTCGAAACAAAGCTCTATAACAAGTTTAATGAATTGCTTGAGCGTCTTCCACAACCACCGCCCGCTGCACCTGTCGCACCTCTACAACAACAACAACATCACCTTCCAAATCAAGTTGGACGAGCACAGCGCGTTCCCATAGAGCCTGGTCAAACTTCTGGTGCCACTTTACCTACTGTTGATGCTTCTGTAGCTCCTGCTGCTACAGAGGTGGATGACCATTACGAGGATGAGGTTGATCAAAATCAGAACTACGTGCAACCACTAGCACCACCACCACCAGGTCGTCCTCATGCATATCATCGCAACGGTAGGGATGCACCACCTGAGGTACGAGATCATGACCATCTTCCTAAACTAAAATTGAATATTCCACCATTTGAGGGTAGATATGTTCCTGATATATATCTTACTTGGGAGTTAGAAACTGAACAACGATTTACATGTTTACAATATCCTGAGGAGAGACGTGTTCCTGCTGCTGTTTGTGCTTCTACTAGATTTGCATGTGTTTGGTGGTCTGAATATTGTAGATTATATACTATTCCAGCTACTTGCACTACTTTGAAAACTGCTATGCGTACTCGTTGGGTTCCACCATATTATCAACATGAATTACTTCAAAAATTGCAGCGTTTAAGACAAGGAAAAAAATCCTGTAGAAGAATATTATCAGGAATTACAAACTGGCATGATTAGATGTGGTATTGTTGAGGAGAATGAAGCTATGCTTGCACGTTTTATGGGTGGATTAAATAAAGAGATTCAGACCATTCTAGAGTATAAGGAGTATAATAATATCACTCTTTTATTCCATCTTGCTTGTAAAGCTGAACGTGAAGTGCAGGATCGACACGCATTGGCGCGAACTAACTTTTCTACAGGTCGACCTTCATCAAGGACACCATGTGCATCCTCTAATTCCACTGCACCATCACCTCCATCAGGTACCACCTCCAGCCGTCATACAAGAAAGCAGGCACAACCACCACTATCTGCCAAGAGCACACCTGTCGGGCCTGCATAGAGCTCTTCTTCTTCCATGGCATCAACAGGGCACACAAGTGATATTATTTGTCGTTGTTGTAAGGGAAGAGGTAATTATGCGAGAGAGTGCAAATCTTAGCATGTGATGGTTGCTACTGAGGATGGTGGGTATGAGTCCACTAGTGACTATGATGAGAAGACTTTGGCTCTTATTACACGTGAAGAACACGGTGGAGATGATTCCGATCATGAGACGCAATACATGGCTCCTGAAGATGCTGACAGGTATGAATATTTAGTTGCTCAACGTGTTTTGAGTGTGCAGGTCACACAAGGTGAGAAAATCAAAGGCATAATTTTTTCCATACAAAGGGAGTTGTGAAGGAACGTTCTGTTCGCGTCATCATAGATGGAGGGAGGTGCAACAACTTGGCTAGGATGGAGATGGTGGAGAAGCTATCTCTCACCACAGGACCACATCCACATCCTTACTACATCCAATGGTTCAACAACAGCAGAAAGGTTAAGGTAACACGTACTGTTCGTGTGCATTTTAGTATCTCTACATATGTTGATTACGTTGATTGTGATGTGGTACCTATGCAAGCATGTTCCTTATTACTTGGTAAACCATGGCAATTTCATAAAATTTCTGTACACCATGGTAGAAACAATCAGTATACTCTTGTTCATAAGGATAAAAATATTACTTTGCTTCCTATGACTCCTGATTCCATTTTGAAATATGATATTAATAGAGCTAATAAAGCAAAAAAGGAGAAAAAAAAGAGTGAAAATCAGATTGTGGCAAAAGAATTTGAGCAACAAATGAAGCCTAATAATAAACCATCTAGTGTTGTTTCTGAAATTAAATTGAAAAGTGCATGTTTACTTGCCACCAAATCTGATACTGATGAGCTAGATTTTAGCAAATCTGTTTGCTATGCTTTTGTGTGAAAAGAGGCATTATTTTCATTCGAGGACGTACGTTCCTCTTTGCCTCCTGCTGTCACTAACATCTTGCAGGAGTTCGCTGACGTCTTCCCAGAAGACGTGCCACTGGGATTACCACCTATTCGAGGGATTGAGCATCAAATTGGCTTAATTCCCAGTGCATCTCAACCCAACCGTGCACCATACCGTACCAATCCAGAAGAGACGAAGGATATTATGCATCAAGTACAGGAGCTGCTCTTATTATACTAGTGCCTAAAAAGGATGGTATGTCGCGTATGTGTGTTGATTGTAGAGGCATTAATAATATTACTATTCGTTATCGTCATCCTATTCCTACGCTAGATGATATGCTTGATGAATTGAGTGGCTCTAGAATATTCTCCAAAGTTGATTTGCGTAGTGGATACCATCAAATTTGTATGAAATTGGGAGATGAATGGAAAACAACATTTAAAACTAAGTTTGGTTTATATGAGTGGTTAGTCATGCCTTTTGGGTTAACTAATGCACCTAGTACTTTCATGAGACTAATGAACGAAGTTTTACGTGCTTTATTGGACGATTTGTGGTAGTCTGTTTTGACAGTATACTGATTTATAGCAAATCTTTGGAAGAACATTTGGAACATTTACATGCTGTCTTTATTTCTCTACGTGAAGCACGTTTGTTTGGTAACCTTGGGAAGTGCACCTTTTGCACCGACCAAGTATCTTTTCTTGGCTATGTTATTACTCCACAGGGAATTGAAGTTGATAAAGCCAAGATTGAAGCTATTGAGAGTTGGCCGCAGCCCAAATCGGTCACACAAGTGAGGAGTTTTCTTGGACTCGCTGGTTTCTATAGGCATTTTGTGAGAGATTTTAGCACCATTGTTGCACCTCTCAATGAGCTTACAAAGAAGAATGTGCCTTTTGTTTGGTGTACCGCACAGAAGAAGCCTTCACGGTATTGAAAGATAAGTTGACACATGCTCCTTTACTCCAACTTCCTAATTTTAGTAAGACTTTTGAGCTTGAATGTGATGCTAGTGGAATTGGATTAGGAGGTGTGTTATAACAAGATGGCAAACCTATTGCATACTTTTCTGAAAAATTGAGTGGTCCTAGTCCGAACTATTCTACTTATGATAAAGAATTATATGCTCTTGTTCGGACCTTAGAAACATGGCAACATTATTTATGGCCCAAAGAATTTGTTATACATTCTGATCATGAATCTTTGAAACACATTAAAAGTCAAGCAAAACTGAACCGTAGACATGCTAAATGGGTTGAATTCATTGAGACTTTCCCTTATGTCATTAAACACAAGAAGTGTGAAGAAAATGTTTTTGCTGATGCATTGTCTCGTCGTTATACTATGTTTTCAGAACTTGACTTTAAAATATTTGGTTTGGAGACCATCAAAGATCAATATGTGCATGATGCTGAATTTAAAGATGTATTGCAGAATTGTAAAGAAGGTAGAACATGGAACAAGTTTGTCGTTAATGACGGATTTGTGTTTCATGCTAACAAGCTATGCATTCCAGCTAGCTCCATCCGTCTTTTGTTGTTGCAGGAGGCGCATGGAGGAGGACTAATGCCTGCAGATTTTGGGGTTAGTCCCACTTTTAACGTTGCCGATTTGAAGCCTTATTTGGGTGAGGAAGAGGAGCTTCCGTCGAGGACGACTTCATTTCAAGAAGGGGAGGTTGAATTGGACATCAATACCATTGTTACACCCACAGCCCCTGCTGCTATACATACTGGACCAATTACTAGAGCTCGCGCATGCCAATGGTACTTTCGTTTCTTGGTAATGATTCTAAAGTTCATGTGAATATGATGCTCCCTAAATTGGATGCATTTGTGTTGCTTACAAGTGAAGGGCCTAGCTTGGACAAGAGGGATGAACATTGGAGCAAGATTAAGCATGGAGACGATGGCATGCACAACGGGAACAAGAACGGAGTGACAAGTGATGATTTCAGGACTTCGAAGCCACCATAATGAGTGCATGAAGCCTTGGACGAAATATACAAGATGCCACTTCATAAATTTTGTCTAGAGGCTATTATAGGTGCTACGTCACCTTATTTTTGGGCCAGGCCCCTGAGGGAGGGTTCCGAAACCAACCCTAACTCTTGTTTCTCCACACATACGTACTCTAAAAACAGCCAATAATCAAGTATTTCGAAATTACATGGGCCTGGCCCAATAATAAGGTGACGCAACACCTATAATAGCCTCTGGACGAAATTTGTGAAGTGGCATCTTGTATATTTCGTCCAAGACTTCATGCGCTCATTACGGTGGCTTCAAAGTCCTGAAATCATCACTTGAAACTCCGTTCTTGTTTCCCTTGCGCATGCCATCATCTCCATGCTTGTTATTGCTCCAATGTTCATCCTTCTCCAAGCTAGGCCCTTCATTTGTAAGCAAAACAAATGTATCCAATTTAGTTAGTATCATATTCTCATGAACGTTAGAATCATTATCAAGAAACGAAAGTACCTGGTAATTTAATTGGCGAGCACGAGCTCTAGTAATTGGTCCAGTATGTATAGTAGCAGGGGCTGTGGGTGTAACAATGGTATTGATGTCCTCATCATCCTCCCCTTCTTGAAATGAATTCGTCCTTGACGGAAGCTCATTTCCTCACCCAAATAAGGCTTCAAATCTGCAATGTTAAAAGTGGGACTAACCCCAAAATCTGCAGGCAACTCAAGTTTATATGCATTATCATTTATTTTCTCTACCACCTTAAAAGGACCATCAACATTAGCTTTGATTTGTGAAAATCAGGAAATATATCCTTACGCAAATGTAACCAAACAAGATCTCCAGGTGCAAACACAACATGTTGTATACCCTTATCTCCAGCAAGTTTATATTTAGCATTCATACGCTCAATGTTTTCCTTAGTTAACTCATGCATTTTAAAAATCAATTCAGCACGTTGTTTAGCATCAAAATTAACCTTCTCCATAGATGAAAGAGGCAACAAATCGATAGGTGCACGAGGTAGGAAACCATACACAATTTCAAAAGGGCACATCTTAGTAGTAGAATGCAATGAACGATTATAAGCAAATTCAATATGAGGCAAGCATTCTTCTCACATTTTCTTATTATTCTTCGAAATAGCCCTAAGCATAGTAGACAATGTTCTATTGACTACTTCAGTTTGTCCATCAGTTTGGGGGTGACAAGTAGTACTAAAAAGCAGTTTAGTCCCCAACTTATCCCATAAACATCTCCAAAAGTCGCTAAGAAATTTAGTATCACGATCCGAAACAATAGTATTTGGGACACCATTCAAGCGAATAATTTCATGAAAGAACAGATCAGCAACATTAGCAGCATCATCGCTTTTGACATGGTATGAAGTTTGCCATTTTCGAAAATCTATCCACGACAGCAAATATGATATCCCTCCCCTTCTTTGTTCGAGGTAATCCTAAAACAAAATCCATAGGTATATCCTCCCAAAGAACACTAGGTACATGCAAAGGCATGTATAAACCATGAGGATTGAGGCGTGACTTAGCTTTTTGACATGTACTGCAGCGAGCAACAAAACTCTCAACACCCCGTCTCATCTTTGGCCAAAAGAAATGTGTAGCAAGTATATACTTCGTCTTCTTCAAGCCAAAGTGTCGCATTAATCATCCTCCATGCGCCTCCTGCGACAACAAAAGACGAACGGAGCTAGGTGGAATGCATAGCTTGTTAGCACGAAACAAAAATCCATTGTTAACGACGAACTTGTTCCATGTTCTCCCTTCTTTACAATTATGTAATACATCTTTAAATTCAGCATCATGCACATATTGATCTTTGATGGTCTCCAAACCAAACATTTTAAAGTCAAGTTGTGAAAGCATAGTATAACGACGAGACAATGCATCAGCAATAACATTTTCTTTACCCTTCTTGTGTTTAATGACATAAGGGAAAGTCTCAATGAATTCAACCCATTTAGCATGTCTACGATTCAGTTTGGCTTGACTTTCAATATGTTTCAAAGATTCATGATCAGAATGTATAACAAATTTTGGGCCATAAATAATGTTGCCATGTTTCTAAAGTCCGAACAAGAGCATATAATTCTTTATCATAAGTAGAATAGTTCAGACTAGGCCCACTGAAATATTCAGAAATGTATGCAACAGGTTTGTAATCTTGTGATAACACACCTCCTAATCCAATTCCACTAGCAGCACATTCAAGCTCAAAAGTTTTATTAAAATCAGGAATTTGGAGTAAAGGACCATGTGTCAACTTATCTTTCAACACCGTGAAGGCTTCTTCCTGTGCGGTACCCCAAACAAAAGGCACATCCTTCTTCGTAAGCTCATTGAGAAGTGCAACAATGGAGATAAAATCTCTCAAAAAACGCCTATAAAAACAAGCGAGTCCAAGTAAACTCCTCACTTGTGTGACCGTTTTGGGCTGCGGCCAACACTCAATAGTTCAATCTTGGCTTTATCAAGTTCAATTCCCTGTGGAGTAACAACATAGCCAAGAAAAGATACTCGGTTCGTGCAAAAGGTGCACTTCCCAAGGTTACCAAACAAACGTGCATCACGTAGAGCAATAAAAACAGCACGTAAATGTTCCATATGTTCCTCCAAAGATCTGCTATAAATCAGTATATCATCAAAATAGACTACCACAAATCGTCCAATGAAAGCACGTAAAATTTTGTTCATTAATCTCATGAGAGTACTAGGTGCATTAGTTAACCCAAAAGGCATGACTAACCACTCATATAATCCAATCTTAGTTTTAAAAGCTGTTTTCCATTCATCCCCCAATTTCATACGAATTTGATGGTATTCACTATGCAAATCAACTTTGGTGAAAATTGTAGAGCCACTCAATTCATCAAGCATATCATATAGCCGAGGAATATGATGACGATAACGAATAGTAATATTATTAACGCCTCTACAATCAACACACATACGCGATGTACCATCCTTTTTCGGCACTAGAATAATAGGAACAACACAGGGACTAAGGGATTCGCGTATATAACCTTTGTCGAGTAGCTCCTGGACTTGACGCATAATCTCCTTCGTCTCCTCTAGATTGGTAAGATATGGTGCACGGTTGGGTAGCGAAGCACCGGGAATTAAGTCATTTTGATCCTCAATCCCACGAATAGGTGGTAATCCCGGTGGCACGTCTTGTGGAAAGACGTCAGCGAACTCCTACAAAATGGTAGTGACAATAGGAGGCAAAGAGGAAGGCAGGTCCTCGAATGAAAATAATGCCTCTTTGCACACAAAAGCATAGCAAATAGATTTGCTAAAATCTAGCTCATCAATATCAGATTTTGTGGCAAGTAAACATGCACTTTTCAATTTAATTTCAGAAGCAACACTAGATGGTTTATTATTAGGTTTCATTTGTTGCTCAAATTCTTTTACCACAAGCTGATTTTCACTCTTATTTTTCTCCTGTTTTGCTTTATTACCTCTATTAATATCATCTTTCAAAATGGAATCAGGAGTCATAGGAAGCAAAGTAATATTTTTATCCTTATGAACAAGAGTATACTGATTGTTTCTTCCATGGTGTACAGAATTTTTATCAAATTGCCATGGTCTACCAAGTAATAAGGAACATGCTTGCATAGGTACCACATCACAATCAACATAATCAGCATATGTAGAGATACTAAAATGCACACGAACAGTATGTGTTAGCTTAACCTTGCCGATGTTGTTGAACCATTGGATGTAGTAAGGATCTGGATGTGGTCTTGTGGTGAGAGATAGCTTCTCCACCATCTCCATGCTAGCCAAGTTGTTGCAGCTCCCTCCATCTATGATGAGGCGAACAGAACGTTCCTTCACAACTCCCTTTGTATGGAACAAATTATGCCTCTGATTTTGCTCAGCTTGTGTAACCTGCACACTAAAAACATGTTGAGCAACTAAACATTCATACCTGTCAGCATCTTCAGCAGCCATGTATTGCGTCTCATGATCAGAATCATCTCCACCGTGTTCTTCACTTGTAATAAGAGCCAAAGTCTCCTCATCATAGTCACTAGCGGACTCATACCCACCATCCTTAGTAACATTCATCACACGCTTAGATGGGCATTCTCTTGCATAATGACCTCCACCTTTGCAACGACGACAAATAATATCATGTGTTTGCCCTGTTCATGCCATGGATGAAGAAGAGCTCTGTGCAGGTCCAGAAGGTGTGCTCTTGGCAGATAGTGGTGGTTGTGCCTGCATTCTTGTATCACGGTTGGAGGTGGCAGCTGACGGAGGTGCTGGTGCAGCAGAACATGTGGAAGTAGAGGATGCACATGGTGTCCATGATGAAGATCGACCTGCAGAAAAGTTAGTTCGCGCCAATGCCTGTCGATCCTGCACTTCACGTTCAGCTTTGCAAGCAAGATGGAATGAATGAGTGATATTATTATATTCCTTATACTCTAGAATAGTTTGAATCTGTTTATTTAATCAACCCATAAAACGTGCAAGCATAGCTTCATTATCCTCAACAATACCACATCTAATCATGCCAGTTTGTAATTCCTGATAATATTCTTCTACAGAATCTTTTCCTTGTCTTAAACGCTGTAGTTTTTGATGTAATTCACGTTCATAATATGGTGGAACGTGAAGTGGCTGGAATAGGATATAATCTACAATGTTCAGACTACCAAACACATGCAAAACTAGTGAAAGCACAAACAGTGGCTGGAATAGGATATTGTAAACATTTAGAATGTTGTTCAGTTTCTAACTCCCAAGTAAGATATATATCAGGAACATGTCTACCATCAAATGGTGGAATATTCAATTTTAGTTTTGGAAGATGGTCATGATCTCGTACCTCAGGTGGTGGTGCAGCCCTACCGTTGCGATGATATGCATGAGGACGACCTGGTGGTGGTGGTGGTGGTGCTGCTGCTGGTTGCACGTAGTTCTGATTTTGATCAACCTCATCCTCGTAATGGTCCTCCACCTCTGCTATAGTAGCGGGAGCTACAGAACCAGCAACAATAGGTACAACGGCACCAGAACATTGACCAAGCTCAAGGGGAACACGCTGTGCTCATCCCACTTGATTTGGCAGGCGATGTTGTTGTTGTCGTTGTTGTTGTTGTTGTTGTTGTAGAGGTGCGACATGTGCAGCGGGCGGTGGTTGTGGAAGACGCGCGGGAAATTCATTAAACTTGTTATCGAGCTTTGTTTCGAACGCCTTTCTGAATGCCATCTATCTTCTCCATGGCCTCTTCAAATCTGTTTAGCACATCTTCCACCTATCCACTCATCATTTGCTGAAACTTATCATGTAACTCTTTGTTCGTAATGTTCTCCCAGTCAGTCTCGTCGGCTTGTGATCCTGCCATGGTTAGCAACAATGGAAACACACAAGAATATGATCCTACAGACTGCTAGAAAGTGGCGGTGGTGGGGTGTCACAAATCCGTCAAGCAAATCTCAAATTCTTACCAGTTCTTACCTAGCAGCAGGTGGTGATCGGCAACCGTTGTAGTCAAAACTCTCAAAGCTTGGATAGAGCGATTAACAGGGAGAGTCAAACACACAACGTAGATGTATGTGGAGCTGGGATGGCTTATGATATGGTAGCAAAAATGGTCAACAATAATCAATTCAGAGATGCAAAGTTGAATAAACGCTCAACGACGATATTGTGATGGTCGTAGGCTAGACTGTGCTAGAGATGCGAGCCTAGAACACTAACAAAATCACGGCACGGCACATAAAAAAGGGAAAAGCACACGCTTATTTTTTTGCTCTTTTTTGTGCTTTTTCTCCGCTCCTCTTTTTTTGCGAAAAATCACTATAATGGCGAGTGTCTCAAAACTCTTCCCAAGTCAAACTAACAAGATAGGCATGAAATTTTTTTGTCAATTTTTTTTGTCAGAAATCAGGGCAGCGATGATGAAAAAGTGTGACAAAAAACACTATGATGGAGAGTGTCTCAAAAGACTCAGAAAAGCCTAAAAACAGGATAGGGAAAAATATTTTTGGTCGCCGAAATTTTGGCCTGAAAACTACCCGGGGTCTCCAGATATGACAGCGATGGTGGTATATGGCAGCGGTGGTGGTATATGGTAGCGGTGGTGGTATATGGATACGGATTGGTGGTGGTATATGGATACGGATTAGTGATGGTATATGGATACGGATCAGTGGAGGATAAGCGGTGGTGGTAGATGGCAGGGGCGATGATGATGGTGCGGCGGCGGCGTGACAACTTATGACCAGAACTCGAAACTCAAAAAGACTAAACGCTAAGGCCAGCAACTAGACACGACGATGCAACCGCAAATTCAACAAAGGAAAAACCCTAAAAAGATTATGCAAAGGCTTAGACTGTATCAGATATGATGAACTAACCCTAATTTTTTGTGTCTGTTTCATGGACTGTAGGTATGAAGAACAGACTTGATCTAAACTACAAAAAACTGTAAAATCTCACCGAGCAACGTGGAGATCTGATACCACTTGATAGAGACAAAGGTGTCCCATATTTCGATGAGATGATGGATATCGCTTTGGTGGAAGTCGACTTTCACGAGCCGACTACGAACGTGCGAGGACGTCGCGCCTTAGCAATCGCTAAACCAACTCAGAGAGGTTATTGACCACGCCAGAGCACGATCAACCAGACAACGAAGATCTATTTCCTGCAAGCAAACAAATGTAACATCCCAAATTTTTAGATTTGGTATGTTAATAGGATCATTATTTTTCATCTTGATTTCTATGCATATTTGAATTTTCTGTTTTTTCGAAGTGTTTTCCAACTCAAGGAAAAATATTTGGAGTGGAGATAATATGACTTCTCCCTTGTTAATTATATTTGGAAAATGCTAAGAGTATATTCTAGAGTTTACATAAATTAGTTTTCATTGTTTAAGCTCAAAGTTATTTTAGAGTTGTTATAATGCTCTTTATGTGCTTGCATTGCATAAATGTTTTTTTTCAAAAGTGCATATGTGTTTTGAAAATGTTCATTGTTTTATATAGTAGTAATAATGTTTTACTGTTTGTTGTGGTATTTTTAGGAAGTCACTAGGTATTTGATTTTTGTCAAATGTATGTTCTGTATGTAGTATATATAAATATAAATGTCAGCTCCTAGGTTTTACTGTGGATCAGGCCGGCGCACAGTAAAATTACCCCTCGCCCTCCCACGCGAGGCAGACCAATAGGCCGGCCCATTTTTGGCGAAACCGGGCAGCCCACCTGCAGCTCCTTCCTTCTATTTGTTTTTTTCTTCTTCACACCCAAGTCCTGCTGACATTGGACCCTGCCAGGTCGTCTCCTTCCTCGGGTCGTACTCCTGTTCACGCACGATGCCGAGTCAACCAACTCCAATCCTCGTTGACTCGTCTCTGTTTCTGATCGTTCTACCACGACCAACCCCATATAAATTCCGCCCGAGTCCTCCTCTACCGATTTTCACCAAAATGGAGTTCTCCCGTGCCCTAGAATGGCTGTTCGATCTCGCCGGAGTTCAGCCGCTGTTGACCTCCGCCATCGTCGTTTCCGTCGTCAATAGGGGGTCTCTGAACCTGCCCTCCCCTCTGTTCTCCTTGCCTTGGTCTCCTCCATCCCCCTCATCTCTTGTTTTGCACAGGGAGCACCAGGACGCCGCCCATGAGCCCAACCCGAAGAAGATCGCCGCCGCGCCATAGATTGAGCACTGCCGCCAGCAGAGGCCACCCCCGCCGTCGTGGACGCCGTCAAAGTCATCTCCGTCGTACGCAGCTCCCTCCTGTATTTCAGCCATCTCCGGGGGGGCACCGTACCCGTCGCCACCATCGTCCAGGGCCTCGCCGCCGCCGTCTCGTTCAAGTCTGGCGCTGTCCCAGCCTCTGGTTTCCGGTGAGCCGATCTTGTCCGTCCGATCTCCCTCTGACGGTCCAGATTAAATCATGTTCTGTTTTTTTTTTCTCGAGTAGGTACGTGCTATTTAGTGGTCGTTCGCCATTTAGTCAATATAGCAGACACACTCCAGCCAATCACATGCGGCCACATGGCACATCCACAGCCGCAGCAGTTCTTCGAAGAAATATATTTTGACACAATTTATTTTGGGCAGATTTCATACCAAACTTTCATTTAAGTATATCTTTGAGCCTATAACTCCAATTTAGATGATTCTTTTTCCTATGTACTCATATTGACCAGGAGCATCTAGTAGAAGCAAAATTTCAAACTTTTGCACTGTTTAAATTTGAATTTGCTCAAATTTTAATTTAACCTTTCGGAGGCCATATCTTTCAAACCGTTTATGCAAATCAGTTGATTCTTTTTGCGTTGTGATCCTCCTAGCATTGATACAATATTTTGCTACTGTTATGTTATGTCAATGAATTTTTTAATTTGAATTCCTTGTTGTTTACTTTATTTTAGTGTTATGTGAGCATAATTTATTTATCGGCGACTCCGTTAATCGTATAGATTGTCCGGAGTGTGAAGTGGATCGGAATTAAGCGTTAGAGTACTTCAACATCATTCAAGGCAAGTTTGCACTTTGATTTTTCTTATCCTATATTCTGCTATGCAAGTGTGGTTTTATGCTATGATATATGTTTGGCCTGGTCGTGTTGTTGTGTTTTGGTAATGATTGTATTATGTGTTGGTGTGATCAACTTGCTATGGTAGACGTGTGCATGTGTCGAGTGATGCATGGAAGTGGTGAGTCTTTATAGCTGTAGGCTCGGGACTTTTGCTCAGGTGAATGCATCAAAGGCCGATCGCTCTATTGTCCCTAGAGAATGCACCATGACTGAGCGCACTTCAGTTGTCGGGGCTTTTTCTCATGTGAATGCGTCACTGGCTGAGCGCTCTATTGTCCCTAGAGAATGCGCAAGGACTGAGCGCACTTGAGACATCTTGAAGTTCTTTATCATCTGTGTTGTTTGCACCTTGCCTATGTCGTGGAGATAGGTGAAGGTAGTTTTACGCGAAAGCAAACTTGAGTGTTTTGTTTGTCATACTTTGCTTGTGGATGTAGGTTCGTTTTATCATTATGTGTAATTTGCCAATACATTCAATGTATTGACCCTTTGTGGCTGCAACATATCATGTTGCAAGATTTTCAGATGATCAGTGAGATACAGTAGGGTCGCGAGTCTTCACTCAGCATTTTCGCCAGTGGGCATTGACGGGACTCATCATTTATTAGGCTACATTTCCGCTGTTATTATTGAATAAAGCTAGCTATGTGCTAGTCAGTTTGTAATACTTTGTGAATTCTGGATCATATGTTATAGTAAATGATGCACTTGTTATTTGATATTCATATGTATTGTGTGTGCTAGCGAGTCGATCCAGGGACTAGCACAGTGAGCACAGAGACATTGAATCTTATCAGGTTCGGGTCGTTGAACACAAAAACCCTAAAAACATTATGCAAAAGCTCTGACTGGTTCAAATATGATGAACTAACCCTAATTTTTTTGTGGTTGTTTCGTGGACTGTAGGTACGAAGAACATACTTGATCTAAACTACGAAAATCTGTAAAATCTCACCGAGCAACCTGGAAATTTGATACCACTTGTTAGAGACAAAGGTGTCCCGTATTTCGATGAGATGATGGATATCGCTTTGGTGGAAGTCGACTTTGACGATCCGACTATGAACATGCGAGGACGTCGCGCCTTAGCAATCGCTAAACCAACTCAGAGAGGTTATTGACCACGCCGGAGCATGATCAACCAGACCACGAAGGTCTATTTCCTGCAAGCAAATGAAGAACAAGCAAGAAACTAAGATTGCAATCTAGATATTGCGAATATAAGATGAAAGCTTTATTGATCAAGGTGGGGTTCTGTGACGTCTTGGTCTGGTCGTTGAACATAAACGAAGTACACGAAGTTGCAGGTATGGCGAACTTTTAATCTAAACAAAACCCAAAGTCTAAACGACGCCCTAAGGGCTATATATAGGGAGGAAGAGGGGGGAATTTCGTGGCCCTTGAGGGAGGGGTCCGAAACCAACCATAACTCTTGTTTCCCCACACATACAAACTCTAAAAACAGCATATTGTCGGCACTCTGGGAACGGGGGTCCCCAGGCTTGCCTGCCTGCGGCCCACAGCGTTGCTAAGCCAGCAGGCCGTGCGGCCCATCTTCATCAACAAGGCATCCAAGACCCTCGCGAGGGTCCAAGCCACGCGAGGCGGACGATGCAAGACCTCTTCTGGAGTAGCCTAGCCAGGCAGGCTCACAAGGAGCGGAGATATCAAGGCGGGGCAAACCTCATGAGGCTCTCGTGACGTGAGCCGTGACGAACGGCACCAGGCGGGCGCCAGCGCGCGCAGCGTCCTTATTTTCTCTTTAGTGCTAAGGAGGCCAGCGCAGGCGAAGAGTACCGAGGCGTCAGGCAAAGGTTGCTATATTGGTGCAACGAGACCAAGACCAGGAGGACAGCAAGATGGAGGTCATCGTGGAGCCCAAGACAGCGTCCCCCTTCAAATTTGCCCGCCGTTGTTGGCTCCCTTCCCGCTCGATATCCGGGCTGCTGGATAATGTGACTTAAGTAATCGGCGTCTGGTGGCCGGACATATGTACCTTAGAAGTTATCGCGAAAGGCGTCTTCCAGGTCTTCCCAGCTGCCAACGGAGTTCTCTGGAAGGCTGTTTAGCCAGTACCGAGTTAGTCCCTTTAGTTTTAGTGGGAGGTATTTAATGGCGTGGAGATCATCACCGCGGGCCATGTGTATATGGAGAAGAAAGTCCTCAATCCATACCGCGGGATCTGTTGTTCCATCGTATGATTCGATATTCATGGGTTTAAACCCTTCTGGGAATTTATGCTCCATTACTTCATCGGTGAAGCAAAGTGGTTGTGCGGTGCCTCTATATCGGGCCGCGTCATGACGTAGCTCAGATGGAGTCCATCTGCGGTTCTCGGCCCGGGCGTGAGTATGATTATTGCGTCCGGCTAGGTAGCCGTTGTCGCGTCGGGGGGCGTCCACGTGATCCATAGATCGATCTGTTCCGACCTGCTCTACTGTCCAAGTCTTGCCGCAGGTCGTATGTACGTCCCCGAGCTGTTTTATCTCTACCTTTACAGTGAGGTGGGGTGGGCTAGTGTTCGGATTGAGTTGCGGCTTTATCCCGACCACATGGTGGTCGTTCAGCCGCATTGCGCGATGATGGTACGGGCTCCAGCGCCTCATCATCGAACTTTGGTAGCAATTTGTGCTTCGGGTAACTTTTGGCTCAGCGCTTAAGGCCATATTCCCCGGCTGCCAGGACATCAGTACATCTATCGTTGAGCAGACCTTGATCAGCTTGAAGCTGCTGCTGCTTCTTTTTCAGGCTCCTTGCAGTGGCTATTAGCCGGCGCTTAAAGCGCTCCTGCTCAAGAGGTTCCTCAGGCACTATAAAATCCTTGTTGCCAAGGCTCACCTCATCCTCGTAGAGCGGAAGATAATTACTGTCCTCCGAGTCTTCGTGTGTGGCCTGTTCATCAGGGCTAACTTGCTCGTCTTCCCGTTTGTCCTGTTCGGAAGCTGCCTCAACGGGGTCTTCATTGTTTTCGGCACCGTCCGGAGTGTTATCTTCTCTTGTGCCGGTATCGCTGTCTTTTACACAGTGTAATTTAGAGCGGCGCCGCTGACGTCGGTGTTTTGGCTGTATCTCAGGAGGTTTATCCTCGAACAGATCCTTCCCATTGTCGTCGTTGTTCTCTTTAGGTGTGTCCACCATGTATACGTAATACGAGGAAGTGGCCGTCCAGCGTCCGGTAAATGGCAGGTTTTGGGCCATCTCTTCTCCGGGATCATCGTCCATACCGTCGATGTCTTCGGAGCTGTAATCGAGCATGTCGGTTAGGTCCTCGACGGTGGCTATGAACTGGGCGGTGGGTGGGAAATGAAATTCTCCGTCATCAGCCTCCAGTTTGAAACGGATATAATTCGGCAGTGAGTCCGCCGCTAAGGAGAGTGTTTTTAATGAGTTTAGCACGTCCCCTAAAGGCAAGTGCCGGAAGATGTCTACGGAGCTGAATTCGACGATCGATGTCTGATCAAGCTCGACGTGCGCGGACGCACATGGTTCGGAACCTGTAGCCGGAAACGAGTCCGAGGTTTCGGTGACACAGATCCCACTCGAGGTTGGGTCTGTGTGCGGCTCCGATGCCGCTGAGTCTGCGGCTTCTGAGCCAGGGCTGAGCCTGCCGTCCTCGGGTGGCGCGGTCTGCTCTGGATCTAGGGCCAGAGCAGTTGCAGGTTCTATCTCCTGGGTATGGTCCGATGACAGATTTAAGTCATGTTCATCGCGGTGACAGGGAGCGGCTACCGTGGTCTCGAATCCGTCAAAGATCAAGTCTCCAAGGATACCCGCGACGTAGTTCAAGCTTCCAAATCTGACCTGAAGGCCAGGGGCGTAGATATCGATCCGTCCCCCTATGGTGGTGGCTAGTCCTATTTATAGAGGCCATAGTCCTCTTCCCAAATGTAGGCGGGAAGGGATCCCACAACGGTCAATTTTGAAGGGAGACAACTAGTACAAGCTATCCTGACAAAAGGTGGTCTTCGCCTGCCAAAGGCTCTGGTGGTGATGTCGGTGTAAAAACCGGCGGATCTCAGGTAGGGGGTCCCGAACTGTGCGTCTAAGGTCGATGGTAACAGGAGACGGGGGACACGATGTTTACCCAGGTTCGGGCCCTATCTATGGAGGTAATACCCTACTTCCTGCTTGATTGATCTTGATGAATATGAGTATTACATGAGTTGATCTACCTCGAGATCATAATGGCTAAAACCCTAGAAGTCTAGCCTGTATGACTATGATTATGATTCTTGTCCCTATGGACTAAGCCCTCTGGTTTATATAGACACCGGAGGGGACTAGGGTTATACAAAGTCGGTTACAGAGAAAGGAATCTTCATATCAGGACACCAAGCTTGCCTTCCACGCCAAGGAGAGTCCCATCCGGACATGGGAGATAGTCTTCGGTCTTGTATCTTTACAGCCCATTAGTACGGCCCATGTACCATTTTCCACTGCAATAGCAACCGAGTAGGTCACTACATCGCTGGCGGGGAAGGAGGGCAGCTCACCTCACCTACGATGCATGCCCAGCGGCGCCACCGTAGCTGGTCCTGGGATTTGGCTTCTCCTACCGCCCATTTGAACAGTTGCACCGGCTGCTCATGCCATTCCGCAGGCATGCGCGTTTTCCTCCGCAGTCGACTCCGTGAATATGATCTCTGCCATTAGCCCCAGCTTGAAATCAATGCAACGCTGCTAGATGCTGGCATCCCTCAGCATCTCTCCCTTGAGAACGACTTGCACCTCCGCCTTGTGCTTCGCCAGGCGCAGCTCCTTTGAACTTGTCTCCAATCAATGCGATGCTTCCTCGACCCGATTTGCCCTTGCTTCCCACCACCTGAAATGCAGCCCTGGCATGTCCTCCGGTGCCACCGATCTGTGATTCCAGAGCAATGGATCCCCTTAGAAAACACATGTGGGTTTTGCTCAAAGGCAGCAGTGCTGCGGGCCGCAGTGAGAGGGCAGCCCACGGGATCCTGGGATCTACGGGATTATCCATGGTGGGATCCGGTGGGCGAGGCGGGGAGGCGAGCATAGGCGCTGGGATAGCCCTACAAGGCTAGATGAAGATAGTACTACTCGACTCCGTCCATATTTAAATACAAAGGCTGCCAACAGTAACCCAGGCAAAAATTGATCATCCTATCCTGCGTCCTGGTTTATTGGCCACCTTTTTATTTTGTGCCAATTTTTGACCAAAAATTTAACTAACAAAAAGTTAATGCATGTCACCAAAAATTATATCATTGGAATCACATTTGTAAGTAGTTTTCGATGACAGTAATTGTTATGACATGCATAAATATTGTGTTAGTTAAAATTATGGTCAAAATTGGCACCAAATACGAAGGAGACCAATGGAAGTAGCAACCCATGATTTAACTACACAAATGCACGTAGTGGAGTAGTAATGTCTTTCTCAACGACTTCCTCCCTCACGTCCACTCCAATTTGGATGCACTGTATTAATTGGACATCAATGAAGTGAACAACTTTACACGCGTCAAATTATCACATGGGGTGGATCTTCGTACAAAAATGCATCCCATGCGTGTACCCGCGTGTGCGTGCGAGGGAATGAGTGCATGCGTGCACATCTTCGCTTCGTGCATGTACTAACAGTGTGCGTGAGAGGAGACGAGTACATTCTTCTGGAACCAGCACCATGTCACTGTGATCAATCCACACAAGGAAGTCGCGACAGCGCCTCCACATGTGCCACGTGGCTTCATGGATGCCCCCATATCATTTTAATCATAATATATTAACTGAAAAAGGAAGTAGTAGTAAGGTACACGTGCATTGCATGCATGAGATTTGGCAACCAAATTATGAATAAATACCACACTATAGCATGTAAGCTTTGAGTCATATATGCATGATGTAGACGTTCGTTTAATTCTTATAGTTCATCTCATTCAAAATCAATTAGTTTTTATAAAAAATTTAATCTATTTTATGGTCCATGGAATTGTGCATTGTAAAGCATAAAGTAAAAACAAATAATGGCAATTCAACTAGAAAAAAAGTTTGTGCAGTTATGATACGAAAGATACTAGAACAAAGTAGAAGTACTTGTGTTTTGAGGTTTGTGCATTATGCTTAAGTTCAACCATGGAGTCTTCTAGATTGTACGTGTGGCAGAATTTGGTGGAATGTAGATTATATCAAATAGCCAGTAGTGCTCAGATTTGCCATCTCTACACCGTCTGATTGGCTTCATCCAATGACCATCTTTCAAATTTATTCAAACTCAATATAGGGGTATAGATATAGAGGTATATATACAGACTAGTTTGGCACATCATCTAAAGGCTTTCTACACACTCATTTTTTGTACAAATGTGCTCCACCATGCACCCGCGTGTTTTTATGTGGGAACGAGTGCGTGTGTGCACCTCTTCTCTTTCGCACATGTAGTCCGTGTGTGAGAGAGATACTAAGATATGGTGAGGGAATACGTTTCAATGCAATTTGTGTGAAGGAGAGGCCTATATACATACATGTATGTGCATGGGTCCGGGGTGATATACGAGAAGGGAGGGGAGGGGTCGACCGCGCGAGATATCGATAGAGACAGATAGAGGGAAGGGCTCTATGAGCATACAAGCACTGGGATATGGGGGTGTGTTGGTGTCAAAACCGGCGGATCTCGGGTAGGGGGTCCCGAACTATGCGTCTAAGGCGGATGGTAACAGGAGGCGGGGGACACAATGTTTACCCAGGTTCGGGCCCTCTCGATGGAGGTAATACCCTACTTCCTGCTTGATTGATCTTGATGATATGAGTATTACAAGAGTTGATCTACCACGAGATCGAAGAGGCTAAACCCTAGAAGCTAGCCTATGATTATGATTGTTGTTATCCTACGGACTAAACACTCCGGTTTATATAGACACCGGAGGGGGCTAGGGTTACACAGATTCGGTTACAAGGGAGGAGATCTACATATCCGAATTGCCAAGCTTGCCTTCCACGCAAAGGAGAGTCCCATCCGGACACGGGACGAAGTCTTCAATCTTGTATCTTCATAGTCCAATAGTCCGGCCAAAGTATATAGTCCAGCTGTCCGAGGACGCCCTAATCCAGGACTCTCTTAGTAGCCCCTGAACCAGGCTTCAATGACGATGAGTCCGGCACGCAGATTGTCTTCGGCATTGCAAGGCGGGTTCATCCTTAGAGAGTACAATATCACCGTAGAAGATTTTGAACACAAGGATCATGTCCGGCTCTGCAAAACAAATTCCACATACCATCGTAGAGAGTACAATATCCCACAAATCTAATCTGCTGACACATTTCATAGCGTGACATCACACCATGGCCCGGTCATTATTCGAACCATTTTTCTCAACCAGCTACTGCACATATTGTGAGGTGGTTTTCTTGGCACGTCTTGTCGAAGCAGAGATCGTGTCCCCTTATCATAGGATTCTCATCAATACGGGTGTGGATAACCCAACCGCGCCATCAATCACGGTGCCTGGGGAATAAGCGAGTTTACCAGGCAAGTGGGGAGGCGCAGAATCCCTGCTGCCTTTTTAAGGGGATAAGGACTCCCTTTCGCACCCACGCTTTCTTCTTCCAGATCCATTCCCCTTCGCTCAACCTCCAGTGCTCGAGCGTTCGTCTTCTCTGCCCACAAAGGCCTTCCGAAAATGTTCGGATCCGGAGCAGGAGGCAAGTGGATGGCCTCTACCGTCCGGGAGAAGGATATCAAAAAGCTTCGGGAGGCCGTGTACCTGGCCAAGCAAATCAGCCACCGTCTCCCGACGGCGGGACAGATCGTCCCTACTCCGGAACCCCACGAGAGGGTTGTATTCGTCCCTCATTTTGTCCGCGGGCTAGGGTTTCCCCTCCACCCGTTTGTTCGCGGCATCATGTATTCTTACGGGATCGATTTTCATGATCTATCCCCCAATTCCTTCCTCAACATCTCGATATTCATCGTCGTGTGTGAGGCTTTTCTCCGCATCTCGCCACACTTCGGCTTATGGCTGAAGATCTTCAATGTGAAGCCCATGTAGTGAGCGGCAAGCAAGCCGAGTGCGGGGGCGCTATGGTGAGCAAGATGCCCAACATCACATGGCCAATAGGTACTTTTAATGATTCCGTCAAAGAGTGGCAACAACAGTGGTTTTACATCACTGAGCCGCGCGGCACGGAATGGGCCGCTGCTCCCGAGTTCCAATCTGGAGCCCCTCTGCGGCTTACGTCCTGGCCTAAAAAGGGTCTGAACTGGTCTTCGTCGGACGAACTATCGGTGCTCCAGACGCGCGTTAAGGATATGGAAGACAAGAACATCGAACTTGTCAATGTAGTCCAGGTGATGTTAGTTCGCCGGATCCTGCCTTGTCAACACCGGACTTGCAATCTATGGGAATTCGATCTGGCCAAGCACCAGAACCTGCGAGAGCTCTTTGGCTCCTCGCACAAAGTCATCTGGAAGGTGTTTTTCAAGTCCGGCAAATCATGGCCGGCCGAGGACCGCGGGTACCAACTGTCCCGGCCTGCAAGCTCGGTAAATTATTATAAGTTTTATCCGCATAACCCAAGGGAAATGCTTAATGTGTTTTCCTCAACTCCCCTAGGGCTGGACGAAGAAGGCGGGGCAGATCCACTGTCCAGCCCCGCTGCCCCAAGAACCGGCCGACCCACTTTTGACGAAGATGCTGGTCCCGGAGCCGTACAAGGTGCCCAAGAAGAAGGCCGAGAAGGAGGCCAAAAAGACCCGGGGCGGCCTTCGTCGCCGCGGCACTTCGGACACAATATCTGAAGCCTCCAACGCCTGTTCTGCCTCCGAAGAGGACGAGGAGGAGGAGGAAGATGAATCCCCAGCGGGGGGAAGAAAGAAGAGGGCGGCCTCCATACACTTGGAGGCCAAGTCGCCTAAAAGGGGAAAAGCTCCCCTTTCGGAAGAGTCCACTGCAGCCGCCGACAACAGCCCGGCGTGGGATCCCAGGGCCCAGCCCCTGGTGAACTCGTGAGTATAAAATCCGAACACGTTTATGCGTCCAGTCTCATCATGGTATAATATTTTGACCTGAGCCATATTTTTTGTAGTCCGGCGGGGTCCCGCATCGAACAATCCTCATCAGAGGATTTGCTGAGCTCGGAAGCTATGGAGAGCGGGACACCCTCGAAGGCCCCTTCCCCCAAATATGTGAATAACACCGAGGCTTCGTCCCAGAAGGACCCCGGCCAAGGAGGGGGGGAAGAGATCATGAAAGCGGCGCCTGCAGGTCAAACTTCAGGGGCCGGAGACATGGGGGATAAGATTCCCATGGGAGTCGTCGACGGGAGCCATCTTGAATTCGGCTCCCAGCCGGACGCAATTCCGGAGACCAATAAGGCTCCAAAATCAAGTAGGCGGCTCCCTCGGCTAGAGGGGGCACGCCTGTTCCACCGGCAATCTCTGTCCAACCAGAGGTGCCGGATGCTTTGTTGGCGGCGCTGAAGTGCGCCTCCATTGTGGATGAACATCGTGCCCTTATGGGTGCGGTGATTGAGAAGATTCCGTCTGCTGAGAGTGGGCTGAATGAAGCCTGTATCAGCCTTATAAGAGGCTTTGAGGTATGTTTCATGAGGTTTCGAAGAGTGTCATAATATGGATAGTAGCCCCTGATACATTGTTTGGTGAAAGAAAGAACCGGATAGAGGATCAAATTTATGTTCGCATGAAGACTCATTTGATGACATCTATCCCTCTTTTTATAAGCAGGCGTCTGCAGCGGCTGCTGCCTCTCATACTACCGAGGTCTCCGGACTGAATCAAAGTCTGGAGCGGACCAAAGAAGAACTTGGCCAGTTGAAAAGGCAGTTGGAAGATAAACAATGTATGCGCAAACCTTGTTCGCGTTCAATGCGAACGAATTTCCAGTATGATAAAATATGTTCCATGATTTTTGCTAGGGACGATGACCGAAGTCGAGGCTCTTAAGAAGGCTGTGGCCCAGGCCGAGAAAAAGGCAGACGCGGAGCAGGCTCTTCGTGAGAAGCACGAGGCCAGGGTTATTGAAGCTGAGCAGGAGCTTCAAGAAGCCGTGAAGAAATGCGAGACCTTTGAGCAGAGTTTAACGGAGAAAGAATCCGAACTCACCAGGGCTCAACAGGCCGCGCGCGATGCCCAGGGGGAAACCCAAGGCGTCCTACAGGAGATCCAAGAGGCGAGGAAGATCGCGGCGGGTAAGGCTCTTTTCCATGTAAAGCAAGTATTTGAGGAGAAAATCATGTTTCTAATTTTGAGTTTGGATTTCTCCAGGGGTATTTGCAAAACTGCCCTGCACTATATCGGATGCCGCCCAATTCTACCGAGCCGAAGAGAGGAACACTGCCGATAAGCTCTTCTGGTCGCAGTATCTGGCACCGAATTATCCGGTGCCTTTTGCCGACCAACTGAAACAACTGATCGAGCTGCATAGGGCGGCCGAACTAGCCATGAAGGATTTGATTATCCGGCTATGGCCCGCCAAGCCGATTCCAAGCAGCTACTTCGGGCTCGTGAAGCGGCTTGTGAGTGCCTGGCCTCGACTTGACGTCATCAAGCGGTCGGTCTGTATAGAGGGTGCGCGAATGGCCTTCGCCCGCGCAAAGGTGCACTGGGGGAAGATGGATGCTAAAAAGCTGATGACCGAGGGACCGCCAGAGGGGAAGGAGCACCGCAAGCCCGAATTATATTATGAAAGTGTCCTGAAAGGATCCCGCCTTGTGGCGGAGCAATGCACCAAGGACATTATATTTCCATGAATACAATCATGTTGTCCTTTGTAATGTTTGAACAAGGTCATTTCTATTTTTTATTGCCTGTTATATAAAAGTTTATCCTCCTGCGCGGCTGTTTTATATATTAATCCTGAGAGTTGGCCAGTCGTCGGCTTCTGCCCCCACGTAGGAAGTACGGGGGTGTTCGGGATAAACCTGATCACTCTTTATCCCATTTTTGGGTCCTTCGAAGGAGCTGTTCAGCACAACGAACCAGGCAATCGGACTATAGGGCTTTATCACTCTCACTTAGCCATCGGAGCTTTAGAAAAGGAAGGTAGGTGCGGCCCCTGGTGTTCGGAAGACCGTACGAGGGGCTCTATAAGCACCTGATCGGAAGAAAAGTCGATCCATCGCACGTTGCATTGGTTATGGCATTATGCGGGACGAATCCTTAAAGATTTTACAACCTCTCGAACAGCTGACCAGCTCTCGCCGTATCATGACAGTCAGTTTTCGGCTTTCTCTACTGAGGTGCTCGTCCGGAAGAACCGGCACACAATCGCAGTAGTTCTCCCTGTGCCGCCTTAGCCGATATAGCGGAACGTAAGGCAGCAAAACATGGGAGCCGGGCAAACCCAACATTTGACCCAAGACATTATTCGGAGCCGATGCATATAATGCTATAAGTTCGGGGTGCCGAACTTCCATGAAGGTGTTCGGACTTTATTGCCGTATTATGGGTAAGACAAAGCCCCTGGCATATTTGAGGCATATCGCGGTGTACGGATGCCACTTGACAAAAGAATTTCAATAAGAAATAACAGTAGATAAGCGTCATATAAATCCACATGTTGTATTTGAATAGTACGTCGATGCGTATGAGTATAGGTAATGTGATAAAAAAGAAATATGAATGTGGAACCTGCTGAGACCAGGGGGGAAGAAGCTGTATGCGAATCCGGAGTATAGTCGGATGGTCATCGCGGGGAATATCTAAGGGTTCCCTTGCGCGTTCGAGCTGCTTCCATATCGCCAGTCCTGGTCTGCGCAAAGTTGAACCTGCAAGGAAAATGTAAGAAATGCTTATGTGCCGCAGAGCGGTTGAGCCGCGGTATGTGGCCTGTCCTGGCCTTCGCCGGGGTGTTTAATTGAGCTCTGGACGAGCCGGGCTATTCTGCCGCGAAGTAGTTCGGAGTCCTTTGGCGGTGTCCGGGAGCCTGGCCGTCGACTCGAGGTTCGATTGAAAGGTACCACTCGTTGCTTCTACTGTTAAAGTAGCGGTATACTCTTTGGTACCGAGGGAAAGTTCGGCCTTGCTATTAACCGTGATGACGCCACGCGGACCGGGCATCTTGAGCTTACGGTAGGCGTAATGTGGCACCGCATTGAATCAAGCGAATGCGGTTCGTCCGAGCAGTGCCTGATAATCACTGCGGAAGGTGGCGATGTCGAAGATTAACTCTTCGGCACGGTAATTGTCTGGTGATCCGAAGACTACCTCAAGGGTGATGGAGCCTGTACAGCTAGCCTCCACACCTGGTATAATACCTCTGATGGTGGCTTTAGTGGGCTTGATCACCGAATGATCGATGCCCATCTTGCGCACTGTGTCCTAGTAAAGCAGGTTTAGACTGCTGCCTCCGTCCATAAGGACTCGTGTGAGGTGGAACACGTCAATTATTGGGTCGAGGACTAGTGCAGCTGGATTGCCCTGATTGGTGTTAACCGGACGATCCGTGCGGTTGAAGGTGATCGGCCCGAGTTTATATTGTGGGACGAATGGTTCTGTTAAGTCGACATCCCTAAGGGTGCGCATCCGGTTCGGGTTGGGAGTGTGGGTGCCGTTTACCACGTCCACCGTTTGGATTTGCGGGGGAAATTTCTTTTGCCCTCCTGTACTCGGTGATCTGGGCTCTTCGTCGCCATCATTGTTTTTGGCACCTGACCTCCCGGCTTGTTTGAAGACCCAGCATTCTCTGTTGGTATGATTGGTTGGTGTTCCTGGGGTGCCATGAATTTGGCATGTACGGTCGAGTATGCGGTCCAGACTGGACGGACCCGAATTGTCATTTTTGAGTGGCCCATTCTGCTGACTGGACTTAGAGCCACTAAATCCGGCATTGACTGCCGTATCTTCAGCGTTTTCCCCATTTTTGCGGCGCTTGTGTTTGTTTCGTCGGGGTGTGTTGTTGCTATCTCTGGCCTCTGATGTGCCAGGGTTGCTTGTTGTGTTGTTGCTACGGGCCAACCAGCTATCTTCGCCCGCGCAAAAGCGAGTCATGAGTGTCGTGAGGGCTGCCATGGATTTTGGCTTCTGTTGGCCGAGATGTCGGGCGAGCCACTCGTCACGGATGTTATGTTTAAAGGCCGCTAGGGCTTTGACATCTGGACAGTTGACAATTTGGTTCTTTTTAGTTAGGAACCGAGTCCAGAATTTCCTGCCTGACTCTCCGGGCTGTTGTGTTATGTGACTTAAATCGTCAGCATCCGCTGGCCGCACATAAGTGCCCTGGAAGTTGTCCAGGAATGCGTCTGCCAGGTTCTCCCAACTTCCGATGGAGTTTGCCGGCAAGCTATTCAGCCAATGCTGAGCCGACCCTTTGAGTTTTAGCGGGAGATACTTGATGGCGTGTAGATCATCCCCGCGGGCCATGTGAATGTGGAGGAAGAAATCCTGTATCCATACCGCGGGGTCTGTAGTGCCGTCATATGATTCAATGTTCACAGGTTTAAACTCTTCTGGGAATTCATGATCCATTAATTCATCACTGACGCATAGGGGGTGTGCGGCGCCTCTGTGCCGGGCTATATCACGACGCAATTCATACGAGTCTTGTCTGCTGTGTTCGGCCCGGCCGGATTTGCTTTTAGGATGTCCGGCGTGACGGTTGTCGTCACGCGTTGGGGCGTGCCCCCCTGAGCCGTAGACCGATCTTTTTTGTCCTGATTTGTTTTCCAATACGTCTCGGCCACGAGGTGCCCGGTCAGCTGCATGTTGCCCCGGGCCTTGGTATTTTTGTTTAACTGGCGATGGGGTGCCGGCTGGACTTCGGCCTGATATGCCGCTTTGTCTCGGCCACGAGGTGCCCAGTCAGCCGCATCATATGCTGGGAGCGTAGGCTTTAATGCTTCCTCCTCGAGTTGGGGTAGCAACCTACGCTTTGGGTAACTTTTGGTTGGGCGCTCAAGTTCGTATTCCTCGGCTGCCAAGACCTCGGTCCATCGATCCATTAGCAGATCTTGATCAGCCTGAAGCTGCTGCTACTTTTTCCTTAGGCTTTTTGTTGTGGCTATAAGCCAGCGCTTGAAGCACTCCTGCTCGACGGGATCCTCAGGCACGATAAATTCTTCGTCGCCGAGGCTCGCCTCGTCTTCGGAGAGGGACATGTAAGTGTCATCCTATGACTCTCCGTCTGCCACATGTTTCTTAGGGCTAGCTTGCCCATCCTCCTGCTCGAAGCCTGGCTGGAGGGGATTGTCTTTCTCTTCGGCACTATCTGCAGTGTTATTGTCTCTTGTGCCGGTATCGCTGCTTTTGCTATGGCGGGGCTTAGAGTGGCACCGATGACGCCGGTTCTTAGATTGATTCTCGAGGGGATTATCCTCTGTTGCCTTATTGCCATCGCTTTCTTTGGGGGAGTCCACCATGTATATATCATATGATGAGGTGGCAGTCCAGCGCCCTGTGGGCGGTGGTTCCTGTTCTTCTCCTGCATCGTCGTCCATACCGTCGATGTCTTCGGAGCCGAAATCGAGCATGTCGGATAAATCGTCGACAGTGGCTATTAAGTGGGTGGTGGGTGGGGAAAGAATTTCTTCGTCGTCCGCTTCCCACTCAAGCCGGACACAGTTCGGCCAAGGGCCTCCTGACAAGGAGAGAGACCTAAATGAATTTAGCACATCGCCCAGGGGCGAGTGCTAAAAGATATCCGTGGAGGAAAACTCCATGATCGGTGCCCAATAAGATTCGATAGGCACTGACGCAGGCGGTTCGGAGCCCGTGTCCGGGGACGAATCCAAGAGTCCGGCAACACAGGTCTCATAGGAGGTGAAGTCAGTATTCGGCTCTATCGCCACTGAGTGTGCGGCCTCTGTGGCGGGGTCCATCCACCCGCCCTCGGACGGCGTAATCTGCTCCGGATTGAGGGCCGGAGTACTCACAGGTGTGATCTCCCGAACATCGTCCGACGACAGAGCTAAATCATGCTCATCGTGACTATGCGGCGCACCTGACACGGGCTCGAATCCGTCGAAGATCAAGTCTCCGCGGCTGTCGGCAGTATAGTTTAAGTTTCCAAACCTGCCCTGACGGCCAGGGGCGTAGCTCTCGATCTGCTCCAGTTGGCCAAGCGAGTTGGCCCGCAGTGCGAAGCCGCGGAATACGAAGATCTGTCCGGGAAGAAAAACCTCACCCTGGATCGCATCGTTGCCGATGATCGAAGGAGCCATCAAGACTTATGGTGACGGCGCAGTGGGACTCTAAATGAAAGCACCAATGTCGGTGTCAAAACCGGCGGATCTCAGGTAGGGGGTCCCGAACTATGCGTCTAAGGCGGATGGTAACAGGAGGCGGGGGACACAATGTTTAGCCAGGTTCGGGCCCTCTCGATGGAGGTAATACCCTACTTCCTACTTGATTGATCTTGATGATATGAGTATTACAAGAGTTGATCTACCACGAGATCGTAGAGGCTAAACCCTAGAAGCTAGCCTATGATTACGATTATTGTTGTCCTACGGACTAAACCCTCTGGTTTATATAGACACTGGAGGGGGCTAGGGTTACACAGAGTCGGTTACAAGGGAGGAGATCTACATATCCGAATTGCCAAGCTTCCCTTCCACGCAAAGGAGAGTCCCATCCAGACACGGGACGAAGTCTTCAATCTTGTATCTTCATAGTCCAACAGTCCAGCCAAAGTATATAGTACGACTGTCCGAGGACCCCCTAATCCAGGACTCCCTCTGGGTGGGGGCTAGAATATGGTGCGAGGGGCCAAGTGGAGGGAGACTATGAAGGAGTGCACAAGTGCGAGATCGATATTTAAAGACAGTGGGCCAGTGCGCGGTTGCGCGCAATGGTGGAGCCATGAAAACTAAATGAGCCAGGGGGCTAAGCATTGCTAATCGTTTACGGGGAGGGCCAATTCATCAACTTAAACCATTTTACCAGCAATTGATCTACTGATCACATTCATATTAGCCTGAAAATATAGGGATGTTAGGGGGGCAGGGCCCTTGCTGCCCCTGTCTTCGCTACTGTGCGTGCGTCTAAGAGATGAAGCGAAAGGCATGGATGATGAGAGGGGGGCGATGGATATATAATGTGGGTGTATTAGCTATGTAATCCTATATAGAGAGGTATAGATTGATCGATGTGTACGTGGGAAAGAGGGTGAGACCTGACTAGATATATATAATCTTCTATATCATAATTTCCCAGATTTTTTTCTAGATGAATTGCCATTATTTCTTGTTATTTTATGCTTTCCAGCGCACAATTCCATGAATCTTAAAATACATTAGCTTTTTGTCAAAACTAATTGATTTTGAATGAGATGAACTATAAGAATTAAACAAACATCTACATCATGCATATATGACTCAAAGCTTACATGCAATAATGTGGTATTTATTCATAATTTGGTTGCCAAATATCATGCTTGCAATGCACGTCTACCTTAATAGTCTATACTCCTATATAGTGTGTGAATAACTTTGAAAGATGGTCATTGGATGAAGCCAATCCGATGGTCCGGATCTGAACACTACTGGCCGTTGGATATCATCTACATTCCACCAGATTTTGCCACATGTACAATCTAGAAGACTCCATGGTTGAACTTATGCATAATGCACAAACCTCAAAACACAAGCACTTCTCCTTTGTTCTAGAATCTTCCGTATCATAATTGCCCAAAAAATTTCTACATGAATTGCCATTGTTTGTTTTTACTTTATGCTTTGCAACGCACAATTCCATGAATCTTAAAATAGATTAGATTTTTTATAAAAACTAATTGATTTTGAATGAGATGAACTATAAGAATTAAACAAACATCTACATCATGAATATATGACTCGAAGCTTACGTGCTATAATGTGGTATTTATTTATAATTTGTTGCCAAATCTCATGCGTGCAATGCACATGTACCTTACTAGTCTAAATGGTGTTTGTGTGTGTGTTGTGCGTGTTAAACACATTGTACGTAGTACCATACATGGTTTAGATTCTGAACATCTAGCTAGAGCATACATGTATTATGATTTGAATTCAACATAAAATGGATACATATATTTGAATTTGAGATCGTATGTACATGTAGTTCATATTTATATATGAATTTACTACTCCTATATTCATGTCATGTGTTGTGAAGATAATATTTAGATGGCTGCAAAACTAACCCGAGTACAATCCCATTCAAACAGGGAAAATGTACTCAAATTTAGTCCATATGCTAGACAACACAAATTGTTTGTTTATTGTTGAGGGAAGTGGAAATTTATTTGGTACTGTACACGTTATGTTATTTGACCCGATTTTTTTAGTATTTTTGTTGTTGTATTTGAATGCATTTCTAGTAATATAGTAAAACAGGACATGGCTCTCTCTAGTGATGAGGTGCGAATTGTCTTTTTTTGTACACATTAAGCTTGTTCTCCAGAAATTTCAAGCCACGCCTAGCTAGCTTCTGTGACTATCGTGCTACGAAACTCCTGCCTCTTCAACCTGCGCCTTGTTACCCCGAAATTTTAAGATATATCTCTGTCTTGTTGTGCTAAGAAAACTCCCTCCATCTCAACCCGCTCGTTGCTATCCCAAAATTACAACGCGCGCACAAACTCCCACCTCCTGCGAAATCCCGACACACGAAATGCCCGTGATACCCCTGAACCAAAAGAACCGCCTAGCTCTAATTGATGGGGGTACTTTCGTAACTTACCCCACCTTTCAGACAAGCGCGTCCCTAAGCCATGGTTCCCCCCTCCCATCCATCCTCCCACCCATTTGTACACCGAGGCCACAAAAACCCTCGAAGCCCCACACCCTCCTCCGTCCGCCACCCAGCCGGAGCCTCTTCCCCGATGATGTCGTCCACAGCAACACCTTGACGTCCCTCATCCGCCGCACCGGATGAGGATCCATTGTCAATTTCGTCCTCCCGCCGGTTCAGCCACCCCGTCCTCCACCTCCAAGGAGCTGCCCCGATGTTCCCCTCGTCTTTCGCGCCACCTCCATTCCCATACCACCGTCTTCACCTACACCACCGGAAGAGCAGCATCATCACCGATTCCTCGGATGAAGCTGAAGCATAATCGGCGCCACCAAAGAGGTTCTACACTAATCGCCGCATTTTCTTTTTGATTCGATCTCACGGTGCTGCCGGCGCTCTGTCCCGAGCTGATATGGTACGGCCACGGCGTCGCTCCCTCGGTGACGACGTCCATATTAGTAGGAGCTGCTGCTGCTTCGGCTCTCGCTCGCGTTGATGCTTTGCTTTTGCTCTTGGTCCCCTGCCTGGTCTGCTCTTGCTCTTGCTCGCGCTGCTGCTCTCGCTCTTTTTTTGCTTGCGCTCCTGCTCTTGCTCTTGCTTGCGCTGCTGCTATACTCTTGCGTGCGCTACTGCTGCACGAGCAGCAGATCCTGCTCTTACTCGAGACCCTGCAGCTGCTACCCGAGATGCTGCTACACGACCAACAGCCCCGGCCCTCGCACGCGTTGCTGCTTCAGGTGCTACTGCTTTTCTGCTACTAGTGCAATTAGTTTCGACAGTAAAATTCGGTTTCGACAGCAAAATTCAGTTTCGACAGTTAAATTCAGTTTCGACTGTTAAATTCAGTTTCGACAGTTAAGTTCAGAGATGAGTGACTGATCTATTTTACATCTAGCACTTTGTGGTTATGTATTTTACGTCATCTATTGGAGATGCTATTAGAATTCCACTCAGGTTAACGTTGTCTCTGTTGTCCTTCTTCAGCCTCGCCGCCGTACAACTCACCGGAGCTGCTCCAACGACGAAACCCTCCATCACAGCGGATTAGTACCCCTGGCTCCATCTCCAGACACCTAAGATCTTATTCCCCTCCTCTGACATCCAAATCATCCAGAGCATCCTCACCGACCAACCCAATCATGCTGAGATCGACATGGCTTCGCCAAAGAGGTTGTACACTTGTTGCATCGCTTTTTTACTCTACATGTTATATATATTGTCCACTGAGCACACGTAGTAACGTGAAATATGATTAGTTTCTCCTACTATATGAAAAGCAGTGAGGTACCAGGCAACTTAACTATCCGTGATGGACTCTCTTGAACACCATCATTATCTCTGCGCGTTTGAGTTGGGCATTTGTAGATGGGACTGGGAGTTGAGCTAGTAGGGCAGTGGCCTGGGTCCAAAGTAGTAGAAGTAGCACAAAAAACATTTTTTGATTGTAGGCTTTTCCCTGCTAAAGCCTGCCTACTAGAATCGCGAGTGCTTGAAAGGAAAAGTGAACGAAAAACATAGGTATTGGAATGTTTCCTATGGTACTACTATTCATGCATTTGGTTCATAGGAATGGAGAAAAGGAAAACTGTAGGATTTGTTCCTTTAGTGTCTCCTTGAAAGGAAAACCGTAGAATTTTAATATCCACTTGTCCTCCTTTTCAAATTCATATTCATGAAGCACAAGACTAAGAGATAGTAGAATAATAGCATTATAACCGTACATTTTCTTCTGGTTTGACTTAATGTCACCATGCTTCTTTGCATCCTGTGATCTTTCAATTATTGTGAACCAAACACCTAGATTGGCAGAAATCCAGTGTTTTTAAATTCTCTGTTTTGCACGTGCATTCCTTTCCTATTCCTGTGTAATTCCTATCCCTGCACTGTTAGAATCCTCATATTCAAACAAGCCCTTACACAATTACTTTTGTTACAGATAAGTGTCAAAGAAAACCTTATGTGGTTTGTCCCACTCCTGCTGCACTGTGTTCCACCCCAGCTCAGCTTCTCCAACGACGGAAGGGTTCACCACAATAGGGATGCGCCCTCCAGACTGTCTTTCCCCACCTCAGATCTTCTTCCCCACCGCCGGCAGCCACGACAACTGCATTACCATCATCAACTGAGCAGATGACCTGGAGGACTACACGGGTCCGCAAGAGAGGTCGCACTCTTTTGTGTCTGCTTACGTTATGCATCACTTAATATGATGACATGCTACTTTATCATCCTGTTCACCGAGTAGACTCCGAGTCAGGTCCAAACTAATGCTCAAACTTGAGTTTTTAAATGGTTGTGGGGTACATATTGGGGCAGCAATCAATACTATCTGTCTGCTATCTGATTAATCTCGGGTGTCTACTATGAGTTTCATGTTGGGTGGAAGCAAACATTAAAGGATCCATTATCTGTATTTTTTAACTAAAGCTATTATCTGCCTGCTATCATTGGTTTTCGGTCTATCCACAGTTTGGTACCATCACTCTGGATTTGTGCATGCAGTCCTTACATAAATCTCACTATGTTTTATTCCTATGCATGTCAGTTATCGTACACAATGGTACTGAACATGTAGAGCAAAAGAGGTGAGCCTTGCGTGGCAATAAAATTTCATGCAGACATCGCTCCATGGTTGGCGCGGTTGCCCTCCGCCCATTCCAGATTGTAATCAAGAGGAAGATAACAGTTTAGAGGGGGATTCAGTGGGAGCAGACCACTCCTATTTACCCCCTGATGTAATTTGCTCTAACTTGGCATGCTGATGTTGGTCATATCATGCATATGGTGCCTTGCATTGCTCACTTTATACATAAAATATGCCATCTGCTTATTTAGACATGCATTGTGTGAATACCATCTATCTAGTTTCTATATCATATATGTGAATCATGCAATGCCATCTTGTTTAGCCACGCATCATATATGTGAATTTTGCAATGCCACCTTGGTTAGCCAGACATCATATATGTGAATTATATCATGCCATCATTTCTTATTACATATTAAATTTGTCAACAATTTTAGTACATTCAATTACTCTTCCTGTGCATCAACCATTGGACATGGCATGGAGTGGATACAAGCTCTTCAGAGCAGACAATGCTATCTGACGAAGCGCATGTCTTGCTGGTTATGAATAGCTCCTCATGGGAGGATTCAGAGATAGATGACCAGTCATATTCCCCCCCCCCCGAGGTGCATGCTCTAACTTGGCAGGGTTATATTGCTCATATCGTACATATGGTGTCCTGCATTGGCATGTCATTTGCTTAGTTTAGACATGTTTTGTGTGAATGCCACCTGTTTACTGTCTAATTACCATGTATGTGAATTTTTCAATGCCATATTGTTACAAGACATTATATATGTGAATTATGCAATGCTATGTTCTTGCAAGGCATTATGTATGTGAATTATGCAATGCCGTGCTCTTTAGCAAAGCGTCATATCTGTGAATTATATCATGCCATCCTTTTTTGTATTACTCATCGCATTTGTCGACAATGTTTGTATATTCAACTACTCTTCCTGTGCATCAGCCATTTGAATTGGTGATGGAGAAATCTTGAGTGAAAACAAGGTCTTCAGAGCATACAATGCTACCTGCTGAAGCAGATATCTTGCTGGTTACAGACTGCTCCTCAGAGGAGGATTCAGAGGCAGACGACCAGTCCTATTACCCCCCTGAGATGTATGATCAAACTTGGCAGGGTTATATTACTCATATCATGCATATGTTGTCTTGCAATGCTTAGTTTCTACATCACATACAGAATAATGAATGCCATCTCCTTAGTTGACACATCATAGATACGATAGGCCTCTGCTCACTTGCTTAGTATATAAATCATATATTTGAATTATCTTATGCCATGATGTTTACATAGACAACATGTATCTGAATTATGGCATGCCAACCCATTTTCTAAAGACATAATATAGTTATATAATCTCATCTTGTTTATATAGTCATCATATTTTGAATTATATCATTCTATCCATGAATTATATCATGCCATCATGTTTCCATCGACGACATGTTTGTGAATTATGGCATGCCAACCACTTTAATAGACACATATCATATAGTTATATCATGTCATCCTGTTTAGATAGTCATCATATTTTTAAGTATGTCATTCTATCCTGTTTAGTTAGCCATCATAAATGCGAAATTGTGTCATGCTATCCTATTTAATTGGCCATCATATATGTGAAATTATGTCATGCTATTCTGTTTGGTTAGACAACATAAATCTGAATGATTACATGCCCTATTTTCTTCCCTACTATCCATTGCACCTGTCTATCTTACAATGTCTGTACATTCAATTACTTTTCTTGTTTATCAGCCATTTGAATTGGAGGGGGTGATGGAAGTATCTATGGGAGTAAAACACGGTCTTCAGAAAAGATTGTGCTACCTGTCGATGTAGATAGAACCACGGTTGTACTTGCCCAAGAACCAGACCCACCACACATAACCCAGACTCACGCAGATTGTACCCCTACCCAGTTGGACAGAGAACCAGCTACACCCCTTCTAACCCCAACCCTAGCAGATAGTAACCCAGTTCCAGTTGACATAGCACAGTCTCCACCACAAAGCACCCAAACAAAAGTAGTTAGTAAGGCAACTACAGTGCCCAAAGCACGAGGACCTCCACTCTGAACCCCAAGTCAACTCTTAAAGCAGAAGAAGAATTGTTCTCAGGTCAGGTTCCGTAGCTATGGTTCATACTCCTTTGCTCTTGCATCACCATATTTACTCATACGTACTAATTTCAAATTTGAAGGATGCAATCGAAACTCCAATAGTGCAACATGTATGTTTTAAACCTATTTCTTTAACGTGTTTTTATTGTAAATTGCTCTATGTTGATTTTGGTTTTGATTGAATAAACAGTTATGTTCTCATGCCATGCACATTACAAGTGTTGCTATTGCTGTGTTATTTCCCACAGTTATATTCTGTCTATGCTGCTTTGTCTTAAATAGATACGATCTGAAGTGTCTCTATCTTGATTTGGCAACTTAAACTAGAATGATATATACCATATAGTGACCATACTACATAGATATATGTTTGTTTCATGTTGTTATCCTATCCACCTTACTACTGAACTGGTTTACCAAAATGAGTTTCATATACAACATGGTAAACCTGTGATGTGTCTGTTTGTTTCTCATTTAGAATGCGGATAAAATATTGAAGGAGAGTAGCCCGTTATGCAATGGTAAAGGAAGTAATGCTGATAAGGTTCAAGATAGTGAGACATCCCTGTTGGTCTCAAAGAAAGCTGATAAAAACTATACTGAAGACACTGAGACAACCCCAAAGTCCTGTCTTGATGTAGTGTTCTAGTTATTGGCCACTACTACTGGCACCAACTCTTCGAACTTGCTGCCTGAATTAGTTTGGCTTCTTGAGTCTCAACATCAAGTTGCAAGACATTGATCACATGTTCTATTACAGGAAGCCGAATGACTAAGGAAGTCCTTGTAGAATTCACATGCATACATTCTGGTGCAACAGCAAGCGCTGGAGGATTTAAGCGCCAAACAAGAGAAAGTTAATAAGCTTGCTAAGCATCTTGCCAGCATTATGCGTACCCAGGATATTGTTTCTTGAGCTCTTCTGAAGTGGTTTCAGTTCTGGACTTGTTTTGCTGTAGAGTTTATTTGAACTGGTCGCCAACTTTGACAACAAGTGTATGTGATATGCTGCTTTGTTCCCTATATTTGCACTGGTGGCAAACTTTGATGCCCAGTGGATGTAATATGTGTAATAGCGATGATAGCCTAGCGTAAGTTGCTTACCTATTTATTTCCTTGTTGTGTTGTTTATTGGTTTGCTTGTAGTCAGCGCAGTTATTTTTCCGCAGTTTGCTAGTGGCCGCAATAAGCTATTTTTTAAAACTAGGCCACAATAACCATGGGCTACATATTTACTATAGTGACCATGGGCCTCCTATGGGTCGTAGCATCAATGGGCCTCGTACGGGCCGTATGATCGATTGGCCAAACATGGGCCAATAATGGACCGCATTATGGGTCGTAAACGGGCTAGAGTTTGAATCGTTCGTTGATGGGCCGACCATAATGGGCCGTCGTTAATCGGCCGTCTTTGATGACGCTATGAAAACGGCCCAACGGATTAACGAGCCTCAAACGGGCCGACTGTAACCACGGGCTGAATTTGGCCCAGAAGCAGAAAAGGCGAGTAACGGGCCATAAGTAACCGAATACTGGAAATGACCCCAAGAATAAATGGGTCCTGAGAAGGCCGAAACATACCACGGGATGGAAACGTCCCAATGGAATAATGGGTCGTTAATGGGTATAAAGGGATGCACTGTTCATTACGGGCCAGTTTCATCACTGACCGTTAATAGGCCAAGAGTTACAAAGGGCCTCATATGGGCCAAAAGATGTCATGGGCCATACATGGGCCGGAAGTTACAATGGGCTGGAATCATATTGGATGGCCCAGATGACGCTACTGGGCCTTATTCGGATAGGCCATAACGGGTCGTGAGTTAGCGGGCTGTAAATGGGCTATATTCGAATAGGCTGTAACAGGCTTTCCGTGGGCCGGCCCGCTACCTTTTGACCAAGTCAAACGGGCCGGCCTTTGCACCAGAATGGGCCTCTGTTGGGACGTGCCACGTGTCGACGTATCATAGGCGCCTCCGGTCCAATGAGTGGATGACTTCTGTCCCAATGTTGAGCCGACATGTGGTTCCTCTGGCCATTGAGATTTTTACACGTGCAAAATCCCCATTGGTCCGGGTAGTTAATGGGTTATCGGATCCAAAACCGGACCTGATAGCTTAATGGCGACCCGTTACGGTGATGCGGAGCATCCTATGGACATCACCATGTCAAGAGCCCGTTCGGCAAGTGACACGCGCAACATGTACTTCACATACATAAAGGTGAATCATCTGCTTTACACGTGCTCACTTGACCCCTTCGAGGATGGTATACTACTTGACACTCCACCCATGTTCAGGCATAGGCGGAGCTTCACGGATGGCGAGGAGGAGTGCAAGCTCCAAGGAACAAGTACACTATCTGCGAGGAAAGCGTGGAAGAGAAGGAAGACGAAGCCTGGACAAGCTTCTGGAAAGCCCGGAACTTTCGGCCGCTGTCCGGAACTTCCGGCCCTGCTGCATCGAAGCCGTCCAAGAGTGTGCCAACTCTCTGGATAGCCCGGACCCTGCCCGGACCTTTGCCCGGAACCTTCGGCGCCCGGACCTTCCGACCGACCCCGGAACTTCCGGCCCAGCCTGCGCACAGACACTCGGGCCGAAGCCCATGTACCCTTTCGCCCCTCACTTTCCCCTTCGTGGCTACCACTATATATACTCATTCCCCTCCTCCATTCTAGGGTTAGCAAAGGATTAGCTCATTTGAGATAGAGATTGGCTCATCCATACGGATCTACTCCATCGAGAGAGACCGCGGCCTCTACGGAGAAGATCCATATTGGATTCAAGACCCCTCACGGGAAGATCCGTCTAGGATATCATCAAGACCTCTTCATGGAGATGAACTGTACCTTGTATCTTTCCCATTGTTGTTCATGTACCTTGTGACCTTGTGTGTTTGATTGTCTAGTGGATGTGTGATTGGACTTGTTCTTGTGTGTTTCCCCCTGTGATTTCTCCCTGTCCTTCCCCGTGTTCATCCTGTTCTTCATGTTCTTCGAGGGAATCCACTCCAATCGTGAAATATCGGCCTACACCGGGTTAGCCCCGTATCATATGGTATCATGAGCCACGTCGATCACGAATTTCGAGTCTTTCCCCTCCATTTCTAGCCTTCTTTTGTGTGATTTCGTCCTAATTCCGAAAATCCCCACAAAAAATAGCCCCAATTTTTTTGTGATTTGTTGGTTTGATGATGTTTTGTTGATTTTGATCCATGGGTTTGCTTGGCTTTAAGTGGATCTAGCATCTCACCAAGTTTCCCCACTTTCCATCCACAAAATCTTCTCAATTTTACCCCGGGAAATCGTGTTTTTCCGCCCTCATTCTCAAATCTGGAATTTAGGGTTCGTCCCGGAAGGAATTCCACGACCCCCAGAACTTCCAGCCTCCCCTGGAACTTCCGTCCCCGGGAACTTCTGTCCTTACCCCGGAACTTCCGGGCTAAACAGAGAGTTTACCCCAAAATCCCCCCTGACCCCCGCACTTTTTCCGCGACCCCTGGAACTTCTAGCCACCCCCCCCGGAACTTCCGGAGCCCGGAACTTCCGGCCCTACGCCCGGAACTTCCATCCTAACCACAGACATTACAACGAAATTTCTGGATCAGCCTCTTTCACCGTTTTCATCATAACTTTTCACTTTGAACTCCAATTTGAGTGTACTTTGGCTCGTTTTGAAGCTATTAACATGCCCGAGGTCCTCACCTTGGTTTCACCACCTTTTGACACCATAATTTTTTTGGAACTTTGGCATCTTTGCCTAGGTCTTCCACCATAACATCCGCATTGCCACCATCGACTTCCGCAACCTAACCCATTTTGATCCCTGAAAGTGCATTATATCGACTAGAGGGGGGTGAATAGGCGATTTTTAGAAATTCTTCACTGAGGAATTTGTGGGTGAGGAAATTCCTTTGCGAAGAACTACTTCCAGCAGAATAAGTACTCAAAATTATGCATACCAGAACACAAGCATAGTCATCATGATGAAATGAAAACAAGCACAGAGTACAGAAAGCGTAAACACAGGATAACATAGAAGGAAGACAAACAGACTGAGGAAATTGAACTGAGGAAATTGAGAAAGTCTTCAGTCAAAGTCTTCAAACACAGATATGAACAAGCATACAACATAGTAATGAGGAAATGGAAGAGTTGAGGAAATAGAACCAGTAAGCTTGGTGAAGACAATGATTTGGTAGACCAGTTCCAACTGCTGTCTCAGTTGTACGTCTGGTTGGAGCGGCTAGGTATTTAAACCTGAGGACACACAGTCCCGGACACACAGTCCTCACTGTATTCTCCTTGAGCTAACATCACACAGACCTCGCCCAATCACTCGTGGTAAGTCTTCAGCTGACTTCCAAACCTTCACAAACTCGGTCACTCCGCGATCCACAATTTCCTCTTGGATGCTCTAGACCATGACGCCTAACCGTCTGGAAGAAGCACGGTCTTCAAAGGTAACAAGCATCGGATCCCGCAGGATCAATCTCTTCAGTGATGCTCAATCACTTGGGGTTTGTAGGTGTTTGGGTTTTTCCTCACTTGATGATTTTCGCTCAAAGTCCTCGGAGGATGGGATGCTCTCAAATGACAAGTGTCAGTTCCTTTGGGAGCAGCCAACCAGCTAGTGGTTGTAGGGGGCGGCTATTTATAGCCTAGGGAGCAGCCCGACATGATAAGACATAAATGCCCTTCAATGATATGACCGTTAGGTGGATAAGATATTTTGGGACAGCTGGCGCATAGCACAGCAACGGTCGGAAATTTGAGTATCAAATTCCTCAGGGCTATCATGTTCCTCACTGTGTAGGCAATCCGCATTGGCGAATTCCTAACTCCTCAGTCAGAACAAATTCCTCAGAGACCATAAGAACTTTGTCTCTATCACTGAAGAATATGACTGAACTGTATGAGATGTCCAATGGCTTCACTCGAAGGGATTGGTAGGTGTAGGATTTTGAGTTGAGCATCACATGGAAATTTTTCCTTACTATTTCCTCGACCCCCTTTAACAGTACGGTGTTTCCTATGACTTAAGAAAGAGAAAAATGAAACTACGAAAACAAAAGTCTTCACGCTTCATGTTCCTCAAATGAATACCATGTCTTCAAGGTCACACCAATTTCTTCACTTTCGAAGTCTTCAGAAAGTCTTCAGAAATCCAAAGTCTTCAGTCGAAGAACTTCATTTTTAGGGGTCGACTTTCTCTGTAAATATCAAACTCCTCATAGACTTATAGAACTGTGTACACTCATAAACACATTAGTCCCTTAACCTATAAGTCTTCAATACACCAAAATCACTAAGGGGCACTAGATGCACTTACAATGTCCCCCTTTTTGGTGATTGATGACAATATAGGTTAAGTTTTCAATGGGGATAAACATATGAAGTGTAAATGTTGATATTGAGGAATTTTGATTGCAAGATATAGAAGAACTCCCCCTGAAGATGTGCATAGTGAGGAATTTTCTTTTGAAGCAATGCACACTTGAAGAGTTGAATCATGGAGATCTCCCCCTATATCTTGTAATTCATACACGCATTTGACATAATATATGAAGAATTTGAAATGCATGATGAAATATGGTGACTGATGTAATTCAGCATGCGTGCAATAACATTAATGAGGAATAAGAATGCAGAAGAAACAACAAAAGTATCAGGCCACCATAGAGTTTAAGTTTACAACTCGATCCAGCAAAGACTTGAAAAGAACGAGAGTTGCAACTTAGAAAAGAACGCCCATATAAGATAGACCCGCTTGAAGACTAACTCAAATTTCTCCCCCTTTGTCATCAAATGACCAAAAGGGTCGAAAATGAGGACTAACGCCCCTGAAGAATATCAAGGTGATGAAGGAGCGCAGCATTGTTGGGGTCGTTTGTTGTAGTGGGGCCTGCCACAGTGTCGTCCAAGTCTTCATGTTCATCAGCGTCACGTGATGAAGAATAGGAACTGGCCACCAATGAAGAAACCTTGACCTTCTTGTACTTCTTCGGAGGAGGTGCAGCCCAGTCAAGATCTTCCTTGAGACCCATTTTCTTCAGGTCTTCTTCACTATAGACTTGAGACAGAACAGCCCAGGTGCGGTTGAGGGTTTCATGAAGGTAGTAGTGGTTTTTCTTCACTGCATTATGGGTAGCAGTCATGTTGTGAAGAATTGAACCAAACTGACGCTTGACCCATTTATGATTGCGATCAACCTTCTGGTGAAGACTGAGGAGAACCTCACGGTCAGTCATCACCCTGGGTGCTGTGCCTTGAGGATTTTGCTTGGGTGCGTTGGCGGCAGAGTCATGGGTGGCAGAGTCATCATTGGTGGAGTAGGATGCAGCCTTGCGAAATTGTCCATCCAATGGACGAATGCCTTCATCAATTACAGCAGTAGCCTTGCCCTTTTCATCAGCTGAGGAAAATGTCCATTTGAGGACTTCGATCGGGGGCAAGTAGCTGCAATGGTTCAGTGTATCAGCTTTATAGTTGAGTGAAGACCTTGTCCTGATGAATCTCATAATCCAAGGTGCATAAGGCTTCAGCTCAAACGGTGACATAGCGACATTGGCCAGAGTCCTCATGAAGAAATCATGGAAGTTGATGGGAATGCCATGAATGATATTGAAAAGCAGATTCTTCATGATGCCAACGACTTCTTCTTCTTTCGAGTCGTGGCCCTTGATAGGACTCATTGTCTTCGTCAGAATGCGATAGACAGTCCGAGGCACATACAACAATTCCTTCACAAGGAATTTTGTTCTTGGGGCCTGACCTGGCTTCAAAGGCTTCATCAGCACTTGCATGTAGTGATCGGTAAGCTCAGGTTCATTGTAGACGCAACAAGCACCTTCAAGGGGCGGACTGAGACGCAAAGCACGAAGCAATTCAGTAGCTCGTGCTTTGTAGTGAGTGTTTTCAGACATCCAGTCCAGCACCCTTGAATTCACATCTTCAGAGTTGCCGGTGATGTGCAGCGTCGCATAAATTGAAGAATAAGTTCTTCATTCCAATCACAGACGTCGGTGCAGAAATTTAACAATCTAGCGTCGTGAAGAACACTGAGGCCTAGCTCGAAGCACGACAGAGATTCCATATCCACGTGAGGAATGTGCTCATGATCGAAGACTTTGTCTTTGTTGAACAACACTAAGGAATAGAAATTTGCCTGGCTGGCAGTCCAGAAACGCCTCTTCCTTATGCGAGCAGAGTCATAAGGGTTGTAATCAGTGAAGAATACATGCTCACCAAAGAAGGCATCATCCTTTGAATGTTTGCTTCCTTGATAATGGATCCTTTGGCTTGGGCAGTGGAGTGTCAGTCAGTTGCATGATGACCTCAGGAATTGCAATCTCAGGTTCTTCAGGCTGAGGAATTTCTGGTTCCTCTTCAGTGGCAGCCTGGTTCTTCAATTCTTCATTCTCATTTTCTTCAGCACTAGCGGCTGGAATGTCTTCATGAGCTTCATCAGATCCCATTTGAACTATAGTGGCTGGGGACTGAGGAATTTGCTGCAGTGGAGTGAAGAGTGGAGAATTGGGGTGCTGACTTTCCCAAAAGTCATCATTCATCATTGGTGTGGTACAGCCAATGTCCACATCTTCATCTTCAATTTCGTCAATGCCAGCCTCTTCAGCAGTAAACTGAGGCATAGGCTAGGAAACAACTGGGGTTGAAGGGATTTCATCCACTTCAATTTCTTCATCCATCTGCTCTGACGTAGCAGCAGAAGGAGTTTCTTCATCAGATCCGCTAGGGATCACATGTTCTTCATCAAAAGGAACAAGGTCCTTTGATGGCATGGTTGAAACTGGAATAGCATCAATTGGATTAGCAAATGATTTGTCAATTTCTTCATCTTCTTCGGTGCTGAAGAATCTGAAGGAGATGATGCTTTCCTTTTCTTCACAGCTGCACGCTCTGCAGCCTTGGTCTTCTTCACATCTGATGCAGATGGAAGGATTGGAGTTGGAGTAGGTGCAGAAGGAGCAGAGGAATGTGGTTCATTTTCTTCACGCACAACTGAAGCAGTTGCCCTGGCCTCTTCATTTTCTTCAGGCGCACCACTAGTGGGTGCCCTGGCAATTTCTTCAGCAGCTGGAATGCAGTCATCAGCCCTGGAACTCACATTGTCTTCAGCACCTGATTGTCATCAGTGGTGCTGACATGTTCTTCAGTTGGCTGAGCAGATGCTTCAGCCTGAGGAATTTCCTGTTGCGTTGGAGCTGCAACATTGGTGGTGAACTGTTTGGTCAGTTTGACAAACCTGACCTTGGCTCCTTGCTAATCAGCATAGTAAGCATTGAAATCATCGCTGAGGACTTTGATTTCAGACTGAATCTTTACAAGTTCATCAGTTGTCATAGTGACAACGTTGTTCTTCAGAAATTTATCCTTCTTATATTGTGCTTTCTTGATCTGCCTGGCCTTCTCATATTTCCATTTTTCTTCTTGGATGAAATGGGTCAGCATGTGACTTTGGCCAGGTGTCAACTTGAAATCAGGCATAGGAGTGTTTGGGTCCTTGTGCCAGAGATCAATATAGTCGAGATCAACCTTGGATCCAAAAGCAGTGGCACATTTGTGCCCTTGGCTCTAGCGGCCCTGACTTGCCTGTCTCTGATGATCTCAGCAAGTTTTTCATCATCAGCTTCGTCTTCTTCAGACGGCACTTGGAAGCCGACCTGCTTCTTGTGAGGACTTGGGCGAGAGCCTCGTCCAGCAGTGGTCTTTGTCTTCAGCAGAGATGGTCCTGTTGAACAATTTGGTGCAGCTGAGGAACTAGCTGAAGCTCCTGAGGCAATGGAGATGCTTGTAGTCCTTTGGCACGTGGGGAGATACACAGGTGCTGAGGATTTTGTTGGAGCAGCTGAGGACTTTGGAGGAGCAGGAGCGGCTTGAGGAATTGGCCGTGAGGGCTTAGCTGAGGAAATTGGCCGTGAGGGCATTGAAGAAGAGGCACTTGGCTTGTGCGCAGGCTTCTTTGCCATGGATTTGTTCGGCCTTACAGAGGCCTCAGCAGCAGCAGCAGTGGAATCTTCATTGAATTTCCTCACTGCATCTTTTGCCTGTTTGGCCAACTTGGCCTGCCGCTTGGCCCATTCTTCAGGAAAATTCTCACCGCACTTGATGCTAGTGGGATCTGCCTCTTGGCCAGGTGCCAATGGTGGTCTTGAGCATGGAGGAGTAACAACGAATTTTTTCATATATTTTGGAGTCACATACCTGTACTCCCTCCACTCTTTTGCCCATCTCCTTTCTACCCTCTGAATGCGCACCTTGCACTGATTCTTATCTTCCTCAGGGGGTGTGCAGTACCCAGCATAAATGTGCTCAGGGATTTCAAAGGCAGTATTGGTTTCAGGCCTCTTTCCTCCTTTCTGTGGCTTCTTTCCATCAGCCATTTTCTTCAGTTGAGGAATTTGAACAATTGAACTCTCTGAAGAAGTATGCAACTTTTCTTCGAGGAACGCTGCAAATGAGTTAAGTTGAGGAGAACCTAGTGATTCAGCAGCGGACATGAGTACCTGTGAACAGAGTATAGTTGCGAGGAATTTGGAGAGGCCATATGCATTCTCAGAAGGTTTTTTTTAAAGAACAAGTTTGAGGAATTTGACCAGATGAGTCTTGAAGAATTTCACTAAGCGTTCTTTGTCTTAGGTTCCAGAGTTGTATAGATCGAAGATCCACACAATTGAGGAATCTTGAAGAAAAATGATGCTTAGAGAAACGAATCAAGAACAGATGACAAGTGAGGTGTTCAGTGTGTGAAAATTTTGAGGAATAAACACCTTTGAAGATTTTGTAGAAGTCATTTGAATCAAAGAGGGCAGTAAAAGTAACTTTTAATTACCCTGAACGAAGAACACGACGAAATGGGATGTGGAGAAGTGAAGCTCGTCTGTGCAGATCTTCCACGCCCTAACTTGGCTGTGGAAGACGGCTACGGCGGCGGCGGAGTGAAGATTTCCGCGGCCGGCGCGAGTACGACGGCGATGAGGTCGAGGCAGTGAAGCTCTTCCTCACCAGCGACGATGATGTAGCGGCGGCGCTAGGGTTTGAGAAGCTCGAGCTGGAGAGAGGTCGAGCGGAGTAAAAGAAGTGAGGAAGGGGAGAGGGGGTATTTATAGCCACAGTGAAAAACTGTTTGCCCAAAGAAATTGGACGAACGTGCCCCTGACCCTTCTCATTCGCTTGACATGTGTCACCCACGTACTGAGAAGTGGAGATCGTGTTAGATCGTGGGTGAATAGATAAGTATATCATGGGAAGCGGAACGGTTTGAGCGGCAAAGCGGAAAATTTGGATAAGATAAGTTAAAAGTTCCGTTCGCAAATTTTTCAGCTGACAAGGACACAGTGAAGATTTTGAACGAGTTTCAAATAGAACGCACATGAAGAATTTGTGAATAGATTGGGTTGAGTATAGCATAGGGGGGGAAGGGTCCGATCACATTCACTTAGCAGAAAAATCAACTTGAAGAATTAGCCATATGTGAATGCTATAGAGGACATGAATTCATCTATATATATATATATATATATATATATATATATATATATATATATATATATATATATATATATATATATATATATATAGCCAATGAAGAAAAACGATAGAAATAGTGAAGACAATGCAAAGTTGAAGAACATGAACAACTGAGGAATTTCAAAAACTGAGGAAAAACTCAAATTGAAGATTTTCAACTTTTGTGGTGGTGTGACCCACCGTATAAGAATGATGATTTCAGACACCGCGTACAATTGTGGTAGGGTTCTGAGAATCAAATTCTTCATTAATTTCTTCACACTTAGAGTGTTATTCTTCATTGATTGAAGAGAAACGTTTCTTCATGTGTTGCACATCTAAGTCATCAATTTTGCATAAGTGTTAGGATGAGTGTCCTTTTCAAAGAACATTCAAAGACTCTAAGATATTTAGCTCACACCGCAACTTGCTAAATCTCTTCTCATACAAGGGCTTTGTGAAGATATCGGCTAGCTGTTCTTCAGTCTTCACATGCTCAATAGAAATGTCGCCCTTCAACACATGATCGCGAAGAAAATGATGACGAATCTGAATGTGCTTTGTCTTCGAGTGCTGAACTGGGTTGTGAGCAATCTTGATGGCACTCTCATTGTCACAGAAGAGAGGCACATTCTTCACGTTGACGCCGTAGTCCTTGAGAGTTTGCTTCATCCACAACAATTCAGCACAGCAAGAACCAGCAGCAATGTATTCAGCTTCAGCAGTAGACAGTGATACGCAGTTCTGCTTCTTCAAGGACCAACAGACCAAAGATCGTCCGAGGAAATGACATGTACCAGATGTTGACTTGCGATCCACACGTTCACCAGCATAGTCAGAGTCAGAATATCCAACGAGATCAAAAACCGAGCCCTTGGGGTACCATAATCCTAGTGTTGGTGTGTGAGCTAGATATCGAAGAATATGTTTCACAGCCTTATGGTGTGATTCCTTCGGTGTAGCTTGAAATCGGGCACACATGCAAAAACTAAGCATAATATCTAGCCTAGATGCACATAAGTACAATAAAGAACCAATCATGGAGCGGTATACCTTTTGATCGAAGTCAATACCATTTTCATCAGTGCATAGATGGCCATTTATGGGCATAGGAATTTTTACGCCTTTGCAATCTTGCATGCCGAATTTCCTCAGTACATCCTTGAGGTATTTCTCCTAAGATATGAATATGCCATTGCGCTATTGACGAATTTGAAGACCTAAGAAGAATTTCAACTCTCCCATCATAGACATTTGATATTCTTCACTCATCATATAGGCAAATTCATCACTATAAGGTTGGTCAGTACAGCCAAAGATGATATCATCAACATATATTTGGCATACAAACAATTCACCATCATATGATTTAGTGAAAAGAGTAGGATCGAGTGAACCGGGTTTGAAGCCTTTCTTCATGAGGAATTCATTCAAAGTATCATACCACGCCCGAGGGGCCTGCTTGAGGCCATAGAGGGCCTTATTTAGTCTGAAGACTTTGTCAGGATGCTTAGGATCTTCAAAACCTGGGGGTTGAGCAACATATACTTCTTCCTCAAGCTTACCATTGAGGAGTGCACTTTTCACATCCATTTGATATAAAGTGATATCATGATGGTTTGCATAAGCAAGTAATATGCGAATAGCTTCAAGTCTAGCAACATGTGCAAAAGATTCATTGAAATCAATTCCTTCAACCTGTGTGTAGCCTTGAGCTACTAGCCGTGCCTTATTCCTCACCACAAGGCCATTTTCATCTTGCTTGTTGCGGTAGATCCACTTTGTGCCAATGATATTGTGTTTGCGAGGATCTGGACGATTGACCAGTTCCCAAACGTTGTTGAGCTCGAACTGATGTAATTCTTCTTGCATGGCCTGAATCCACTCAGGCTCCAGAAATGCTTCATCTACCTTAGTGGGCTCTGTGATAGAGACAAAAGCATAGTGCCCACAAAAGTTAGATAAATGTGAAGCTTTTGAGCGTGGGAGAGGACCTGGTGCTTTAATGTCATCGATGATCTTCTCAACTTGCACTTCTTTTGCAACGCGAGGATGAGTAGGTTGTCGTCGAGGAATTTGATCAGCATTTTCTTCAGCACCATTTTCTTCAGCAATTTCTTCAGGTGCATTAGCTCGACGTTTTCACGTTCTGGAATGAATTCTTCAGCAGATTCTTCGGTAGGAATGACATCCTCAGTAGCCTTGAACTTGATAGTTTCCTCAGGTGCTGGTTCATCTATCATAGAGGGTAGGTGCTCTCTTTGCGAGCCATTAGTTTCATGGAACCGCACATCTACAGTTTCAACAACCTTGTGAAGAACGGTGTTGAAGACTCTGTAGGTGTGCGAGTCCTTTCCGTAACCAAGCATAAAACCTTCATGTGCTTTCGGTGCAAATTTAGCATTGTGATGAGGATCTCTAATCCAACATTTAGCACCGAAGACTTTGAAATAACTCACATTGGGTTTCTTGTCAGTGAGGAGTTCATAGGCAGTCTTCTTGAAGACTTTGTGAAGATATACCCTGTTGATGATGTGGCACGCAGTATAAATTGCCTCAATCCAGAAGTGATGAGGCGTCTTGTACTCATCAAGCATAGTGCAAGCCATCTCAACAAGAGTTCTGTTCTTGCGCTCCACGACGCCATTCTGCTGAGGAGTATAAGGAGCAGATAACTCATGAGTAATACCAAGTTCATCAAGATAGTCATAAACACCAGAATTCTTGAACTCAGTTCCATTGTCACTTCTGATGTGCTTGATCTTCACACCAAAGTTGGTTGAATCCCTCGAGGAAAACCGTTTGAAGACTTCCTGCACTTCATGTTTGTAAGTAACAATGTGTATCCATGTGTAACGAGAGTAATCATCAACAATAACAAGCCCATAGAGAGATGCGTCATTTGTGACAGCTGAGTAATGGGTAGGACCAAAGAGGTCCATCTGAAGCAATTCGAATGGTCGAGTAGTGGTCATGATAGTCTTCGCTGGATGCTTAGCCTTGGTCATCTTTCTAGCTTCACAAGCTCCACACAAGTGATCCTTGAGGAATTTGACATTCTCAATGCCAATGACATGCTTCTTCTTTGCAAGTGTGTGCAAATTCCTCATGCCTGCATGACCAAGTCGTCGATGCCATAGCCAACCTTCTGAAGCTTTTGCAAGTAGGCACAAGGCCGGTTGCGGTCCTGTAGAGAAATCAACAATATACAAGTCTCCTCTCCTAAAGCCTTCGAAGACTTTGGAATTGTCAGCTTCCATAACCACAACACAACGATACTTGCCAAAGAGAACTACCATATCAAGATCACAAAGCATTGAGATAGACATGAGGTTGTATCCTAAGGACTCAACAAGCATGACTTTGTCCATGTGTCGATCCTTTGTGATCGCAACCTTACCTAGACCCAATACCTGACTTTTGCCTTTGTCAGCGAAGATGATATGCTTCAGATGCGATGGTGATAAGGGAGCATCAATCAATAGATTCTTGTCACCAGTCATGTGATTTGTACATCCACTATGGAGGACCCACTCAGTGGATTTGGGTTGATCATCCTGCAGATGAATTAGTGCAGCTTACGAACTTCATATACTTCATCAGTGAAGAATATGACATCACAATTCATCAGACCAAATTCATCAAGCAATGCAACAGTTAAAAACAGTATGAGGACGTGAGAAATGAAAGTTCATTTCTTCACGATTAGCCTGCGTCCTTTCAGGCACTCTTCAGGTCTCCAGAAAATTCTTCAGACATTCAAGCACGTGTGGAGACCTGACCCTACAGAAGAGATTAGTTCTTTTTCTTCACCACCCACATCTAAAGGGGTGGCAAAGAGTTCATCACTCTGTGAGCTCCATACGAGAAAGGTGGCATAGAAGCCAATCCATTTCGTTTCACATAACAGAAGTTAGGGTAAGCATATGAATAAGCAGAGAAATTCTTCGAGGACTTATGAACATAATGCTTAGAAGAATAATGCTCATATTCATAGCCCTTGGCTCTTGCCTGCGAAACAGAGTTGTTAGCACGATGATGTTCGTATGAGGACTTTGATCCTCTTGAGGAATATGATCCATGTGAGGAATTTGGTCCGTATGAGGACTTGGATCCATATGAATAATTTGGTCCATATGAAGAATTTGATCTGGGGTTCCTAATCTTCACAGGTGGTGTCATGAGGACATTCACCTGAAGACTTTCAAGGCACCTTTTGGGAACCCAGATTTTCTTCATAGGGGAACCGTTCCTGCAGTTAGTGCCAACATATCTAGCAAATACTTCACCATTCTGAGTTTTAAACAGTTTGTAGTTGGAGTCAAATGACTCATCAGAAGAATGAGAAGATTCACATGTAAAGCCAGATAAATTAGATGGATCAACTGGAGGTCCCTTTGCAGCAACCCATGAGGTTTTGGGGTACTGCTCAGGCTTCCAATATGTACCATCAGCATTGAGTTTCCTCTCAAAGGCAATACCCTCTTTCCTAGGGTTCCTGTTAAGGATCTGCTTTTGAAGCACATCACAAAGAGTCTGATGCCCTTTGAGGCTTTTGTACATGCCTGTCATGTACAATTCCTTCAACCCTGCATCGTTACTGATACTAGCAATGTCCTCAGATGAGGAATTAATGATAGCAGAGACAGTTGAGGAGTTTGTAGCATTAGAAGCATTTGAACATTCAGGTGAAGAATTAGCAGATTCACGTGCAATGCATTTCAAACATGGAGGAACAAATTCTTCTTGAGCAGCACCGATTTGTTGAGCAAGTAATGAATCGCGCTCCTTCTGAAGATCTTCATAACTCACTTTTAGCTTCTCAAGATCTTGCTTTCTTTGAAGAAATTCATAAGAAAGCTTCTCATGATCAGACAAGAGAGTGTTATGATGACCTTGAAGGTTGTCAAACCTAGTCTGAAGTCTCTGAAGATTTTCAGTCAAGGTTTTAGTGCGATCCATTTCTTCACCCAACATATCATCACTTTTGTCTAGCATGTTTTGAACCTTTTCAAGGGCCCTTTGTTGTTTCAAAGCAATCTTAGCAAGTTTAGAATAGTTGGGCTTAAGGTTTTCATCAGATTCTTTTCACTTGATTCAGATGAGGTATATTTGAGTACCTTGGCACCCTTTGCCATGAAGCAATAGGTGGGAGCGTAGTCATCATTGCCTTCATCAGCCTTGTTGGTGAGGTCATTTTCTTTAGTGTTGAAGATAGACTTGCTAACGAATGCAGTAGCGAGGACTAGGCTCACCACACCGGATTCGGAATCCTCAGATGCCTCCTCTTCCTCATTTTCTTCAGATTCAGCCTCAGAGTCCATTTCCTTGCCTATGAATGCCCGAGCCTTCTTGGAGCTGCTCTTCTTGTGAGATGAAGACTTTGAGGATTTTGATGATGAAGATTTTGAGGATTTCTGCTTTTTCTTCGCATCATTAGAACTGTAATCCTTGTATTTCTACTTCTTTGATTCCTTTTCCCACTGAGGACAATCTTGAATGTAGTGTCCTGGTTTCTTGCATTTGTGACAAAGCCTCTTCTTGTAGTCACTGGATGAGGAATCATTGCTCCTTGAGGGTCTTCCAAAGCGACCAAGTCTTGAGAACTTCTGGAATTTCTTCACGAGCAGTGCTAGATCATGGCTCAGTTCTTCAGGATCACCAAGGCTGTTGTCAGAGTCTTCATCTTCAGACTCAGAAACTGCCTTGGCCTTCAGTGCACGTGATCTGCCATAGCTTGAACCATAGAGATCTCTCTTTTCAGCAATCTGGAACTCATGAGTGTTTAGCCTCTTGAGGATATCAGCGGGATCAAGTGACTTGTAATCAGCACGCTCTTGTATCATCAATGCCAGAGTATCAAATGAAGAATCAAGCGATCTCAGCAGTTTCTTCACCACCTCATGGTCGGTGATGTCAGTGGCACCGAGCGCTTGAAGCTCATTTGAGATGTCAGTGAGGCGATCGAAGGTCTGTTGTACATTTTCATTATCGAGTCTTTTGAAGCGGTTGAAGAGATTGCGAAGAACATCAACTCTAGAGTCACGCGGTGTTGAGACTCCTTCATTGACTTTGGGCAGCCTATCCCAGATAAGCTTAGCAGTTTCCAAAGCACTCACTCTTCCATACTGTCCTTTACTCAGATGGCCACATATGATATTCTTCGCTTGAGAATCGAGTTGCATGAATCTCTTCACATCGGTAGCATTCAGTGAGGGTGAGACAGAGGGGACACCATTTTCCACAACATACCAGAGATCGTTATCAATTGCCTCAAGATGCATTCGCATCTTATTCTTCCAGTATGGGTAGTCCGTCCCATCGAAGGTAGGACACCCAGCAGAGACCTTGATCATACCTGCGGCCGACATAACTAAAACTACAGGTGGTTAAACCAAAATCACACAGAACAAGGGAGTACCTTGCTCTGATACCAATTGAAAGTGCGTTATATCGACTAGAGGGGGGTGAATAGGCGATTTTTAGAAATTATTCACTGAGGAATTTGTGGGTGAGGAAATTCCTTAGCGAAGAACTACTTGCAGCGGAATAAGTACTCAAAAGTATGCATAGCAGAACACAAGCATAGTCATCATGATGAAATGAAAACAAGCACAGAGTACAAAATGCGTAAACACGGGATAACACAGGATGAAGACAAACAGACTGAGGAAATTGAACTGAGGAAATTGAGAAAGTATTTAGTCAAAGTCTTCAAACACAGATATGAACAAGCATACAACATAGTAATGAGGAAATGGAAGAGTTGAGGAAATAGAACCAGTAAGCTTGGTGAAGACAATGATTTGGTAGACTAGTTCCAACTGTTGTCTCAGTTGTACGTCTGGTTGGAGCGGCTAGGTATTTAAACCTGAGGACACACAGTCCCGGACACACAGTCCTCACCGTATTCTCCTTGAGCTAAGGTCACACAGACCTCGCCCAATCACTCGTGGTAAGTCTTCAGGTGACTTCCAAACCTTCACAAACTCGGTCACTCAGTGATCCACAATTTCCTCTTGGATGCTCTAGACCATGACGCCTAACCGTCTGGAAGAAGCACAGTCTTCAAAGGTAACAAGCGTCGGATCCACGCAGGATCAGTCTCTTCAGTGATGCTCAATCACTTGGGGTTTGTAGGTGTTTGGGTTTGGGTTTTTCCTCACTTGATGATTTTCGCTCAAAGTCCTCGAAGGATGGGATGCTCTCAAATGACAAGTGTCAGTTTCTTTCGGAGCAGCCAACCAGCTAGTGGTTGTAGGGGGCGGCTATTTATAGCCTAGGGAGTAGCCCGACATGATAAGACATAAATGCCCTTCAATGATATGACCGTTAGGTGGATAAGATATTTTGGGACAGCTGGCGCATAGCACAACAACGGTCGGAAATTTGAGTATCAAATTCCTCAGGGCTATCATGTTCCTCACTGTGTAGGCAATCCCCACTGGCGAATTCCTAACTCCTCAGTCAGAACAAATTCCTCAGAGACCAGAAGAACTTCGTCTCTGTCACTGAAGAATATGACTGAACTGTATGAGATTTCCAATGGCTTCACTCGAAGGGATAGGTAGGTGTAGGATTGTTAGTTGAGCATCACATGGAAATTTTTCCTTAGTATTTCCTCGACCCCCTTTAACAGTACGGTGTTTCCTATGACTCAAGAAAGAGAAAAATGAAACTACGAAAACAAAATTATTCACGCTTCATGTTCCTCAAATGAATACCAAGTCTTCAAGGTCGCACCAATTTCTTCACTTTCAAAGTATTCAGAAAGTCTTCAGAAATCCAAAGTCTTCAGTCGAAGAACTTCATTTTTAGGGGTCGACTTTCTCTGTAAATATCAAACTCCTCATAGACTTATAGAACTGTGTACACTCATAAACACATTAGTTCCTTAACCTATCAGTCTTCAATACACCAAAATCACTAAGGGGCACTAGATGCACTTACAATCCCATAGCATTTGTGGTTGTTTGAGTTGTGACTCGAGTCTCCTAAGGTGTTTCGGCTACTTAGGGATAGTTACTTTTTCATCAACCACCACCACAACTTCCATCACCCGAACTTAACCCAATGTTGTTTTAGCTTGTTTGTGGTTTGGCTTGTGCCTCCTAAGGTGTTTCGGCTACTTAGGGACGACATATTCAACCTCTACTCGCATAACCCATCAATCCACTTCCGCATTGCCAACTTCGAAACCACCACCGCCTTTCGCTTCCACCATTTGACATTTGACATTCGAGATTTTGATTTTGCGGTTTTTCCGTTTCCTAATGTGTTTCGGCTAATCAGGGACGGTTATACATCAACAACACCGCCACTCATCACCGCCACGAGGTCATGATCGACATTAACCAATTCATCATTATCCGTCCTTATGTACACTCGACAAACCATTGACGGTAACCTCGACGACACCATTGTATATTCCCCTTGCAATTGCATTGATAACCCCTAGCCCATTTTGCGTTACTTGCCTATCGAGACTAGCCATTGAGTATTGCCGGCAATGTTACTTGTGCGCATTAGTGATCATCGATCTACACCTTCCATTGCATACATACCATATCATATTGGTATCATCATATCATCTCGTGTGCCACCAGATTGTTCCTGCATATACACTATTGCTATCTTGGTTTGTGCATTTCACAAGTGGCCATATAAAAAAAGAATAAGCTTTTAAGCAAAGAGAAAGAGCAATGAAGCTTGTAAGAAAGAGCCATAGCATCGTATCATAGTGCATTACAATATATCATATGGTATCACACCCGATCATCTTGTGCTAAAGCACCGGAACATACATACATAGCATACTTGGGATAGAAAGTTTATCCGTTTTGCATCTTATAGGTTGTGCACAAGTGTCGTATCCGCCTATTGAGCAATCGTGCTAGCGTCTCTCTTGAGTTGTGCAACAGGAGCGTTTTCCATGGACTCCACATTTTGTGCTCATTCCTTGGTTGCATGACCCCATTTATCTATCCATGTGTGTGTTTCCGTGTGCCATTCGTTGCTATTGGTCTACTTGTTTCACTTGCGAATTTGTCAATCTCTTTCAACATTATTGACTCTTGCTAACATTTTGCATCAAACTTTTTGTGCCACTATCCTCACCGAGCTACTCCATAAGCTTTACTTGATAGGTGTGAGTGAACAAGTCCGGTACCAATTCCACTATTTATTCATTTCACATTGAGTGAAATGGGATACACCCACAACTTTGGGAAAAGGTAACTTGGTATTGTTTATCTCATTTCCTAGTCACCTCTACTCGAGTCTTGTGATGGATAGGCAAGGCATTTCACTATCGGTCTACAACAACAACGACGAGTTCGATGCCACGAACAACTCCAACAATGCCAAGATGCAATCTCAAATGGAGGAGATCAAAGCCCTCATCAAGTCCTACAAGAGATCTTCCTCATCTTCAAGAAGACGCTCAAGAGCACATGCCTCCGAGCTACCATCTCTAGCAAGATCACATCGACATCGACAGCACCACCGACAAGAACGTGAAGGTCAAGAGCTCAACACCAACAACTGCTCAACGAGTTCACCATCTCCCTTGGCATCTTCGCCAAGCGACTTCAAGGCATCTTCACCTATGGACATACGACATCTTCTCCTACAAGCACATCAAGACTACGCTCAAGAGAAGCTCCCCAAGCTCAAGTCCGCGACTTCCACGAGCTACTACGACCTCGACAGCGACCACAAGATTCCTTTCTATGGGACTCAAGAACCCGAGGAGTATCTCGAGTGGGAGCGCCTCATGGACGACTACCTCAAGCAACATCAAGTTCCTCCAGAAGATCAAGTGAAGTGTGCCACAACGAACTTCCACGACTACGGATCGACATGGTTGCTTCACACACCTTTGGAGATCTACGACATGACTTGGCCCAAGACAAAGAGAGCTATGCGGCATGATACGTCTCCAACGTATCTATAATTTTTGATTGTTCCATGCTATTATATTATATGTTTTGGATGTTTAATGGGCTTTACTAAGCACTTTTATATTATTTTTGGGACTAGCCTATTAACCGAAGGCCCAGTGTAAATTGCTATTTTTTTGCCTATTTTAGTGTTTCGTAGAAAAGGAATATCAAACGGAGTCCAAACGGAATGAAACCTTCGGGAGAGTTATTTTTGGAACAAACGTGATCCAGAGGACTTCGAGTGGACGTCAAGAAAGAAGCGAGGAGGCCACGAGGCAGGGAGGCGCGCCTGCCCCCTGGGCGCGCCCCCACCCTCGTGTGCCCCTCGCAGCTTCATCAACCTACTTCCTCCTATATATACCCATATACCCCGAAAACATCCAGGAGCACCACGAAACCCTATTTCCACCGCCACAACCTTCTGTACCCGTGAGATCCCATCTTGGGGCCATTTCCAGCGCTCTGCCGGAGGGGGAATTGATCACGGTGGGCTTCTACATCAACACCATAGCCTCTCCAATGATGTGTGAGTAGTTTACCACAGACCTTCGGGTCCATAGTTATTAGCTAGATGGTTTCTTCTCTCTCTTTGGATCTCAATACAAAGTTCTCCTCGATCTTCTTGAAGATCTATTCGATGTAATTCTTTTTGCGGTGTGTTTGTCGAGATCCGATGAATTGTGGGTTTATGATCAAGATTATCTATGAACAATATTTGAATCTCATCTGAATTCTTTTATGTATGATTTGTTAACTTTGCAAGTCTATTCAAATTAGCAGTTTGGTTTGGCCTACTAGATTGATCTTTCTTGCAATGGGAGAAGTGCTTAGCTTTGGGTTCAATCTTGCGGTGTCCTTTCCCAGAGACAGCAGGGGCAGGAAGGCACGTATTGTATTGTTGCCATCGAGGATAAAAAGATGGGGTTTATATCATATTGCTTGAGTTTATCCATCTACATCATGTCATCTTGCCTAATGCGTTACTCTGTTCTTATGAACTTAATACTCTAGATGTATGCTGGATAGCGGTCGATGTGTGGAGTAATAGTAGTAGATGCAGAATCGTTTCGGTCTACTTGTCACGGATGTGATGCCTATATACATGATCATGCCTAGATATTCTCATAATTATGCACTTTTCTATCGATTGCTCGGCAGTAATTTGTTCACCCACCGTAATACTTATGCTATCTTGAGAGAAGCCACTAGTGAAACCTATGGCCCCCGGGTCTATCTTCCATCATATTATTTTCCCGTCAACTAGCTAATTTCTGTCGCCGTTTATTTTGCAATCTTTACTTTCAATCTATATCATAAAAATACCAAAAATATTTATCTTATTATCTCTATCAGATCTGACTTTTGCGAGTGGCCGTGAAGGGATTGACAACCCCTTTATCGCGTTGGTTGCAAGGTTCTTATTTGTTTGTGTAGGTACGAGGCGACTTGTGTGTAGTCTCCTACTGGATTGATACCTTGGTTCTCAAAAACTGAGGGAAATACTTACGCTACTTTGCTGCATCACCCTTTCCTCTTCAAGGGAAAAACCAACGCAGTGCTCAAGAGGTAGCAAGAAGGATTTCTGGCGCTGTTGCCGAGGAGATCTACGCCAAGTCAAGTCAAGTCAAGACATACCAAGTACCCATCACAACTCTTATCCCTCGCATTACATTATTTGCCATTTGCCTCTCGTTTTCCGCTCCCCCACTTCACCCTTGCCGTTTTATTCACCCTATTTTCGCTTGCTTCTTCTGTGCTTGTGTGTTGGATCATTTGTCACGATGGCTCAAGATAATACTAAATTGTGTGATTTTTCCAATACCAACAACAATGATTTTCTTAGTACTCCGATTGCTCCTCTTACCGATGCTGAATCTTGTGAAATTAATGCTGCGTTGTTGAATCTTGTCATGAAAGATCAATTCTCTAGCCTTCCTAGTGAAGATGTCGCTACCCATCTAAACAACTTTGTTGATTTGTGTGATATGCAAAAGAAGAAAGATGTGGATAATGATATTGTTTAATTGAAGCTATTTCCGTTTTCGCTTAGAGATCGTGCTAAAACTTGGTTTTCGTCTTTGCCTAAAAATAGTATTGATTCATGGAATAAGTGCAAAGATGCTTTTATCTCTAAGTATTTTCCTCCAGCTAAGATCATCTCTCTTAGAAACGATATTATGAATTTTAAGCAACTTGATCATGAGCAGGTTGCGCAATCTTGGGAGAGGATGAAATTAATGATACGTAATTGCCCTACACATGGATTGAATTTATGGATGATTATACAATTTTTTTATGCCGGATTGAATTTTGCTTCTAGAAATCTTTTAGATTCGGCCGCAGGAGGCACTTTTATGGAAATCACTTTAGGAGAATCTGCTAAACTCCTAGATAATATTATGGTTAATTATTCTCAATGGCACACCGAAAGATCCACTAGTAAAAAGGTTCATGCGATAGAAGAGATCAATGTTTTGAGTGGAAAGATGGATGAACTTATGAAGTTGTTTGCTAATAGGAGTGCTCCTATTGATCCCAATGATATGCCTTTGTCTACTTTGATTGAGAGTAATAATGAATCTATGGATGTGAATTTTGTTCGTAGGAACAATTTTGGTAACAACGCTTATAGAGGAAACTTTAGTCCTAGGCCATATCCTCGTAATTTGTCTAATAATTATGGTAATTCCTACAACAACTCTTATGGAAATTTTAATAAGAAGCCCTCTAATTTTGAGACTAGTGTTAAAGAATTTATGATTTCTCAAAAGAATTTCAATGCTTTGGTTGAAGAAAAATTGCCTAAGATTGATGAGTTGGCTAGGAACATGGATAGAATTTCTCTTGATATTGATTCTTTGGAACTTAGATCTATTCCTCCTAAGCATGATATCAATGCGGCTCTCAAAGCCATGAGAATTTCCATTGATGAGTGCAAAGAAAGAACCGCTAGGATGCGTGCTTAGAAAGATTTCTTTGTAAAGGCGTGTTCTTCTAGTTTTCATGATAATAGGGATGAAGATCTAAATGTGATTGATGTGTCTCCTATTAAATCTTTGTTTTGCAATATGAATCTTGATAATGATGGGACTGGAGATGAGTCAACTTTAGTTAAAAGGCGTCCCAAAGATTCGGAGTTCTTAGATCTTGATGCAAAAATTGGTAAAAGTGGGACTGAAGAGGTCAATACTTTACATATCAATGAACCCACTATTTTTAATTTCAAGGAATTTAATTATGATAATTTATCTTTAATAGATTGTATTTCCTTGTCGCAATCCGTGTTAAATTCTCCTCATGCTTATAGTCAAAATAAAGCTTTTACCAAACATATAGTTGATGCTTTAATGCAATCTTATGAAGAAAAGCTTGAATTAGAAGTTTCTATCCCTAGAAAACTTTATGATGGGTGGGAACCTATTATAAAAATTAAGATTAAAGATCATGAATGCTATGCTTTATGTGATTTGGGTGCTAGTGTTTCCATGATTCCAAAAACTTTGTGTGATGTGTTAGGTTTCCGTGAATTTGATGATTGTTCTTTAAACTTGCACCTTGCGGATTCCACCATTAAGAAACCTATGGGAAGAATTAATGATGTTCTTATTTTTGCAAATAGGAATTATGTGCCCGTAGATTTCATTGTTCTATTATTCTTGGTACACCTTTCCGTAGAACGATTGGTGCAATTATTGATATGAAAGAAGGAAATATTAGATTCCAATTTCCGTTAAGGAAAGGCATGGAACACTTTCCTAGAAAGAAAATTAAATTACCTTATGAATGTATTATGAGAGCCACTTATGGATTGCATACCAAAGATGACAATACCTAGATCTATCCTTGCCTTTATGCCTAGCTAGGGGCGGTAAACGATAGCGCTTGTTGGGAGGCAACCCAATTTTATTTTTGTTTCTTGAGTTTTGGTTCTGTTTAGTAATAAAAAATTCATCTAGTCTCTGTTTAGATGTGTTTTCATGTTTTAATTAGTGTTTGTGCCAAGTAGAACCTTTGGGAAGACTTGGGTGAAGTCTTTATGATGTTGCTGTAAAAAACAGAAACTTTAGCGCTCACAAGATTAGCTGCCATTTTTTACTAGAGAGTGCTTTTAGGTTGATTATTTTTGCAGATGATTAATACACACATTCCTCACGTCCAGAAATTTATTTCAGAATTTTTGGAGTTACAGAAGTATACATTTGATGGAGAATACTACAGACTGTTCTGTTTTTGACAGATTCTGTTTTTCGTGTGTTGTTTGCTTATTTTGATGAATCTATGGCTAGTATCGGAGGGTATGAACCATAGAGAAGTTGGAATACAGTAGGTTTAACACCAATATAAATAAAGAATGAGTTCATTACAGTAACTTATGGTGGTGATTTGTTTTCTTATACTAACGGAGCTCATTAGATTTTCTGTTGAGTTTTGTGTTGTGAAGTTTTCAAGTTTTGGTTAAAGATTTGATGGATTATGGAATAAGGAGTGGCAAGAGCCTATGATTGGGGATGCCCGAGGCACCCCAAGGTAAAATTCAAGGACAACCAAAAGCCTAAGCTTGGGGATGCCCCGGAAGGCATCCCCTCTTTCGTCTTCGTCCATCGGTAACTTTACTTGAGGCTATATTTTTATTCACCACATGATATGTGTTTTTCTTGGAGCGTCTTGTATGATTTGAGTCTTTTCTTTTTAGTTTACCACAATCATTGTCGGTGTAAAAAAGTTGGGGCTCTCCTTTTGACCCCTTTACTTGTGCACGGGTAGTCAGAGCCACGCGCCGCGGCCACACTTAGCAGGGCAGAGGAGGGAAGCCGGAAAGAAGCCGGGGCACAAGACGGTCAAGGCAACGCCAAGACCAGGAACACAAGAGGGCAAGGAGGCAAGGTAGACTCCCTCGGCAAGGTTCTTGCCGAGGCAGCCTGCCCGATGCCAATAGTGCGAGCCTCCCTTGCGCCCACGATTTCCGACCCCACCAACCACATTGGAACTAGGGCTCAGGAGGCATCCCCATGGTGGCATGCAGATCTTTGTCAAGATCATAAACACACAAGATCAGATGAGGACCAGAAGACGGCGACCCTCGGCGGGGTCCTAGCCGAGGAGATCCACAAGACCCCCGGCAAGACCCTTGCCGAGGGCAACAAGGGCCACTGCTAGGCCCACACCAGCCACGGCTCCACCGCCATTCGCATGCAGCTGCCAGCACAACCAGCTGGGCAGGCACCTGCGTGGCAACACGCGGCTTCCAGACCGACTCAGCAAGCACCTGCGTGGTGGCATGCAGATCTTCGTGAAGACCCTACCACCATGCCACCTCAGCAGCCTGCCTGCCTACATTGCACCGCAACATCGCTGGCCTGGGCACGTGTCGAAGCGAGACGGAGTGGCGACGGACGGGACGAGCCTCGTTCCCGTCCTCGATAAAGCTAATGGACACCTAAGTAGCGCATTTAATGCACTTTGTCCCGTAATGCCGGGCGAGAAGCTTGTGCACTGTGCGCCTTTCCACCTCCTGTGTGCCACTGTGGCAACCCCTTTTCGACTATAAAAGGAGGCCCAAGGCATACTGAGAAGGATTCGGCTCTTTTGGGCAAGTTACACCCTGTAGCTAGCTCAAGAACACAAGAACACCCAATACATCCACCAAAGTAGGACTAGGGTATTACGCATCTTCGCGGCCCGAACCTGGGTGAACGATCCGTGTGCTTCCTGTCAGACCTGCTCTTCTCACAACCCCGTGCCCGCCGACCGTAGAAGGTATTCCAGTGATCCCATAGGTGTCGTTTCCCACCGACATCTTTGGAACGCCAGGTACGGGCGGTGTAGTTGTGAGAATCTGGTCTAGCAGTTAGCCTAGCAGTTCTTCATCGCCATGGCTCCCAAGAAGAAGCGATCACGGCGCTCGGCTTGTCTGGAGCCGAACGGCCCATGCCAGTGCGGGTGAACAGCGGGCCGGTCGCGGACAGGACCCATGCCGCGGCCCGCGAGCACCAGCATCGCCCTGGCAGTCAGAGCCTGGGGAGCGGCATCGTTCTTGCCCCGGACTGCGGGTCACACATCGCCAAATCCAAAGACGGGGTCGGCCCCCCCGCAGGTGGCACGGGGCCCTCCAGGGGTGTCGTCGTGCCACCTACGAGCAGTGCAGCAACCTCCAAGACGCCTACGCCGGCGCCCATGACACGCTCTTCCCAGGGTGCGCGCGACGAGCAGCGCCACCACGCTGGAGAGCCCAGGCGCCGCCATGGGAAGAGCCCTGTGCATTGTCCGCGGGATGAAGGACTCCAACATGACCGTCGAAGTGCTGGCGAAAATGGCACGCAGTCGCTGGGCCGTGATAGAGCTCCTTCTAACGTGGTTAGAAGTCGAAGCGCGCTACGGTCCACGCAGCTGTCGCCACCACCCATGCCAGTAGAAGCTTTGGCGCATGCGCAGCTGCTCCTCGACTTCCCACCTGCTGCGGAGAAGCTCGACGAGTGGAGAGCCACCATCCGGAGCCTCATCGCCGTGGCCAATAAAGATGATCCGCGACCGACGGGGCCCCCGGGCCGGCGCTCAGCGGTGGGAGAACCGGGGGAGCTGCAGCCACAGTACACTCTCCTCCCCCGCGCCAGCTGCCGCCGGTGTCGATCCGTCGTGACAACGCATGTGATAACATTTCCATAGCATCGTCCGACCCATGGACCCACTGTGACCAGCGCCAAGTTCTTCGAGAACGAGCCCATGAAGATGCTCGAACCACTATCAAGCACCGGCGCGATACACACCACCAGTCGGATAAGCGGGCGGGACCCGCTATGGACCACCCAGCATCGGGGGGCTGCGGCGGCATACCTTATGAGGTGGGTTGCCCAGCCTTTACCCGTGAGCTGCGACAGTTCTAGTGGCCGTCCCACTGCACGTTCAAGCCCGACGTCGGTGAGAAGTACAGCGGCAAGACCCATCCGTCAGAGTTCCTCAGCATCTACACCATCGCTATGCAAGCTGCCGGAGCTCGCGACGACAAGGTGCTTGCCAATTACTTCCCGTTGATGCTGAAGCCCAATGTCATGTCTTGGATGATGCACTTGCCAGCGGATTCCATTTCTTCTTGGTCGGATCTGTGCCATGAGTTCGTTGGTGCCTTCACCGGAGGCCACCAAGCTCATGGCTAGGCCAGTGATTTGCATATCATTCCCCAGAAGGAAGGGGAAACCCTGCGCAAGTACATCCAGAGGTTCAGCCGGGTGCAGTACAACATCCCCGATGTTCATCCCGCCGCCGTGATTAGCGCGTTCCATCAGAACATGCGCAACCGCAAGATGCATGAAGAGTTGGTGATGAACAAGGTTTAGGATGTGGCCAAACTTTATGTTCATGCCGATAGATGCGCCCGGGCTGAAGAGGGAAGGAAGTACCCCGCTCTACTGATGAAGACACCGCCGCCCCGACGAAGAAGGGCCGGCGTCGCAACAGGAAACGCAAGGGCAACACCGTGCTTGCCGTCGTGCGATCCGAAAGCACCGGCGCCGCCAAGAAGGCTAAGGCAGACGACCCCGGTAAGGAAATTGCTGGGTGCGCCGCTTGCCGGGCCTTGGCGGCTGCCGACAAGCCGGGGGGCTCCGACAAGCAGTATTGCAAGATCCATCGCACCAAGGGCCACGACCTCCAGAACTGCCGAGAGGTCGAGCTGCTAGCCTAAAAGCAAAGGGCCAAGTATGAGAGGCGGGACAAGGAGCAGGGTCAAGACGGTGCCGAAGGATCCGGCAAGAAGCGTGGCAGCCAAGGAGGCCGCCGCGGCAAGGATAACCAGCAAGAGAGGCCCGCCTGGGGCCGTGACAAGAAGCAAGAACACGATGATCATGACGACGACGACGAGTCCGGCGAGCAAGAGTTTCAGAAGGCTACGGAGGCCATGTGAATCGATGGTGGCGCCTCGCTGCATACTTATCACCGCCAGCTCAAGTAGTGGGCACGTGAGATCACAGCAGGGGAGCCATCGTTCGACGCTCAGAAGCCGCTGAAGTGATCAAGCACGCCCATCATCTTTGACACCGAGGACCACCCTGATCGCACCACTGCGGTCGGGTGTTTGCCGTTGTTGGTCTCACCAACGATATGCAACCTCAAGGTGAACAAGATGCTGGTTGACAGCGGGGCCGGTATGAACTTAATCTCACACGTTGTGATCAAGAGGCTACAAATTCCCGACAGAGACCTCGAGGAGACGGGCACGTTTCAAGGGGTCAACCCGGGAAGAAGCCAGCCGAAGGGGAAGATCACATTGCCTGTGACGTTCGGAGGCGAGTTGAACTACAGGACAGAGAGGATTGTCTTCGATGTAGCCGAGATCCCCTTGCCCTACAACGGGATCCTCGGCCGCCCGGCACTAGCCAAGTTCATAGAGGCGTCACATTACGCCTACAACACGCTAAAGATGCCTGGGCCGATGACCATCATCACCATTCCTTGTGACAAGAAGGATGCACTGATCTGCGCCGACCTACTCTACCGGGAAGCAGTTGCAGCAATTGCCGCCAAGGCACTTGCAACTGCCACTGAAGCCCCGGGAGGGAAGAAGAAGACCGGCAGGACCTCTCTCACCCACTCCGGCAAGCGCACCGGCAAGAGCAAGAAATCCGGAGATGCGCCACCAGAGACCAAGAAGGTGTCCGTCAAGGAGGATGGCACGGGAGGGGCTTTCACCATAAGCTCCACCCTTGACAGCAAATAGGAAAGCGCGCTCGTCACTTTCTTGTGGGCGAATGTCGATGTGTTTTCATGGCAAGCATCTGACATCCCCGGTGTTCCCAGGGAAGTGATTGAGAACCACCTTGTTGTGCGCCCCCACGCGCGACCCGTCAAGCAGAAGGTCAGGAAGCAAGCTTTGGAATGGCAGGAGTTCATCATAGAGAAGATCAGGAAGTTGAAAGCAACAGGCTTGGTGAGGGGAGTGCTCCATCCGACATGGTTGGCCAATCCGGTGGTGGTGTGCAAGGCAAACGGGAAGTGGAGGCTGTGTATTGACTACACAGATATCAATAAGGCATGTCCTAAGGACCCCTTACCGTTGTCGTGCATCGACCAGATTGTTGACTCCACGGCCGGGTGTGATCTGTTATCATTCCTCGACGCCTACTCGCGCTACCACGAGATCTTCATGACAAGAGAAGACGAAGAGAAGACAGCATTCATCACCCCATGTGGTACGTACTGCTTTTTACGGATGCCTTTCGGGTTGAAGAGTGCTGGCTCGATGTTTGCAAGGGCACTCCAAATTGGTTTTGAGCCCCAGCTACATAGAAATATGGAAACTTATATGGATGACATAGTGGTCAAAACCAAGGATAGGGCAACTCTTGTACAAGACTTAGAAGAGACGTTTGCCAACCTGCGCAAGATCAACCTCAAGCTGAACCCTGAGAAGTGTGTCTTCGGCATTCTGTTCGGCGAACTTCTCGGGTTCTTTGTGTCGCAGCGTAGGATTGAGGCAAACCCAGACAAAATCAAGGCTATCGAGCAGACTGAGGCGCCCACGAGGATCAACGATGTGCGTCGGCTCACTGGCTGCATTGCCGCCATGAGCCGATTCATCTCCCAGTCTGCCGAGCGCGCCCTTCCCTTTTTCAATATTTTGAAAAAGGCGGGCCCCATGGAATGGACCCCGGAGGCCGAAGTAGCACTACAGGACCTGAAGAAGTACCTGTCTTCTACACCAGTACTGGTGGCGCCTAAACCGCAAGAGCCGTTGCTACTGTATCTGGTGGCGACGAATCAAGTGGCCAGCACCGCGCTAGTGGCGCAGAGGGACGTCGACGAAGAGGCAGTGGCAACGGCAGGACCGGTGGAAGGAACGTCAAAAATTCCCCCGGCAAGGCCTGGTGCCAGCAAGACAAGGCCCCGACAGAGTCTGACGCCATCGGGGCAGGGCCCGCGCAGCCAAATGAAGTGGTGCAGAAGAAGAAGATGATGCAACACCCGGTTTACTTTGTCAGCTCCCTCTTGTAGGGGGCTAGGTGGAGGTACTCCGGTGTGCAGAAATTGCTCTTCGGCCTCCTTATGGCCTCGAGGAAGCTGCGTCATTACTTCCAAGCCCACAAGATCACTGCCGTCACCCGCCTCCCATTGCAACGGATACTGCACAACCCAGACGCAACCGGAATGATTGTGGAGTGGGCCTTAGAGTTGTCAAGCTTTGGGTTGAAGTTTGAAAGTACTTCAACAATCCTGAGTAGAGTCCTGGCGGAGTTCATTGCAGAATGGACCTCAACACCTGATGATGGGATCCAGGAGACCACTCTCCCCGGCAAGGAAATAGCTCGTGACTGGATTATTGTACTTTGATGGAGCTTTCTTGCTGCAAGGCGTCGGTGCTGGTGTGCTGGTTGTCGCACCCACCGGAGAGCACCTCAAGTATGTAATCCAGATGCACTTTCCCAGGGAGATGTCCACCAACAACACTGCTGAGTACGAGGGGTTGCTTGCCGGTCTCAGGATCGTGGCAGACCTCAAAGTTAAAAAGCTCATCGTCAGGGGTGATTCGCAGCTTGTCGACAGACAAGTCAACAAAGATTATCAGAGCCCGTTGATGGAGGCCTACGTAGATGAGGTGAGGAAGCTGGAGGAGCACTTTGATGGTATACAAGCGGAGCACGTTCCCCGAGCGGAGAACAACATCGCCGATTACCTGTCAAAGCGCGCTGCGCTCAAGCTACCTATGGAACCAGGTACCTTTTTGCTTCGGTTAACTCAACCATCCGTCGAACCATCAATGGAGCAGAACAAGCGGAGGAAATCAGGCCCCGGCAAGTACTTTCCAGCTGAGCCCCCAGGGGCCACCGGCAAGGTGTTGCCGTGGACTCTAAGCCTGTCGAGGAGCGACCGACTCCGGTAGGCCGTCAAGCCCTGGCCGTAGAGACAGCCGCTCCCATGGCTGAAGAAATGCCTTTGGTCCTTGCCGTCGAGCCCCAGGCTCCGGCATGGGCACAGCATACCATCCGATTCCTCCAAACAGGGGAGCTTCCTGAGGAGTAGGAAGAAGCGGAGAAGGTAGCCCGTCGGTCTGCTATGTATCAGTTCGTCGATGACGTCCTATACAGGAGGAGACCGAACGGTGTGAAATTGAAGTGCATTCCTCGGGAGGAAGCACTGGAGCTGTTGGCGGAGATACACGGAGGCATATGTAACTCCCACATAGGGTCGAGGGCCCTTGCCGGCAAGGCGTTCCGCCAGGGTTTCTTCTGGCCCACTGCCCTCCAGGATGCAACGGCACTAGTAACCAAGTGCGAAGCGTGTTAGTTCCATTTGAAGAAGCTTCATCAACCAGCTCAAGCCCTTCAGACAATTCCTCTCTCCTGACCATTCTTGGTCTGGGGGCTCGACATACTGGGCCCTTTCCCCCGTGCTGTCGGGGGCTTTGAGTACTTGTACGTTGCGATCGACAAGTTCACAAAGTGGCCAGAGGTGGAAGCAGTGAGGAAGGTGACAGCATAGTCTGCCGTCAAGTTCTTCAAGGGGCTAGTGTGCCGTTTTGGTCTGCCAAGAAGAGTCACCACCGACAACGGCACGCAGTTCACGAGCCACGCCTTCATGCAATACATCCAAGACCTCGGCTGCAAGGTCTGTTTCGCTTTTGTGGCACACCCACGGAGCAACGGTCAGGCAGAGAGGGCAAATGCTGAAGTGTTGCGTGGCCTGAGGACAAAGACTTTTGATAGGCTGCACAAGAGCGAAAGGCGCTGGATTGATGAGTTGCCGACAGTTCTTTGGTCGATCAGGACAACGCCAAATCGAGCCACCGGCCAGACACCCTTTGCCCTGGTATACGGGGCAGAAGCAGTTCTCCCCACAGAACTCATATATGGGTCACCTCGAGTGCTCGCTTATGATGAGCTTGAGCAAGAGCGATTGCGGCAAGATGACGCAACGCTCCTTGAGAAAGATCGTCTTCGGGCGGCTGTGAGAGCAGCATGCTACCAGCAAGCCTTGCGCCGCTACCATAGCCGCAAGGTTCATGCCTGAAGCTTTGAGGAAGGCGACCTTGTTCTTCGGCGTGTTTAGTCGGCCAAGAATTCCAACAAGTTGACGCCGAAGTGGGAAGGCCCTTATCGGATAATACGAGTCACCAGGCCCGGCACAGTCCACCTGGAGACCGAAGATGCTGTCCCAGTGAGCAACTCCTGGAACATCGATCATCTTCTCAAATTTTACCCATCCCGGCAAGCCACCTTTTGTACAAGCTTTGCCGACAAGGCATGTAACCCTCTGTACAAAGCCAGGCGCAGACCTTGAGCATAAATAAACGAAGTGCTGGTGCCCTAAGTTATAGCATGCATGCTAGGTTGAGTCTCTCCCTCGGTTAGGGCTGATAGTGCTTAGCGGCGACTAACCCTTAGCCTAGAGGTCGAATGTGCATCTTTCTGTCCTCTTTGGTTCATAGGGCACGTGGACACTTCTGCCGAGCCGCTTGGGAGAAAGAGAACTGACCGGCGCTCCGGCCCCGGCAAGCCAAGACTGCCCGGGGCTGAACACAGAAGGATCCAACCACGGCAAGCCAAGGTTGCCGGGGGCTACGGATTCAGATAAGTCTTTCATCCCCTGTTATGCATTTTCCGTATGGAACTGGGACAAATGAGACCTCTTTTCGCTCCGATACCACCGTGCTCCTCCTTCTTCTTGTACCCAAGCAATTGGGACAGAACTGGGTCGCAGACGCGGTGGCCAGGAAATACACGAGGGGCCTAACTCTTGTCAGGACCCCGATTCCAAGTCACATCGATCTAGCCGGTAACACCTCATATCACTTTGCGGCCTCACGCACGGTATTCCCACGGGTGTCGCCTTACCATGGCCCGGGACCGTTTGCGCCTTTTGGCTCACGTATATGATAGTGTTGCTAGAATCCATATGACAGAGAACCCGGGCCGACATGACTAGTCGTGAACCCAAAGTGGCACTAACTTATGGGGACAGGAATACATGAATCAACATTGAGCATGTCGGTCAGCAGCGTGCGATTCTGGGCTGTAGCACTGGGCTAACAGGACTCCGGAAATCCGGGCTGTAGGAGGCTAGGCAGGACTCCGGATGTCACCGCGTGACATTTCCCCGAAGGGACAGACATAGGAACGAAGTGGATCACATGCCGGCCAGTCATGTGTTCCGGAGCAGTAGTGCTGGGCTAGCAGGGCTCCGGTGAACCGGGCTGTAGCGGACTACTATGGCTCATGGAAGCACAAGACTACATTTCCCCATAAGAGAGGCTACCAAGGATAAACAACTAGGTTGTCGGATCCCACACATACCAAGCATTTCAATCATACACACAATATGCTCGATATGTGTAAATACAACATGGCATTACAACATAACTCTACGACTCAAGTGTTTATTCATTAGCTCCGAGGAGCCAAGTATTAAAACATGGGTCTCATGACCCAACATACAGAGCATACAAGCAACAAGCACATGCGGAAGCTTAACTTGTTTGAGTATAGAGAACTACAAATAAAGTAGGCTGAGAAGTCTGACTATCTACAAGACCATCCCAAAGGTACAAGATCGTAGCTGAGGTAACAAGCTAAACGTCGAAGTCCACGCGGAACTACTAGCGAGACTGAAGTCTCTCTGCAAAATATAAAATAAGCAAACGTGAGTACAAATGTACCCAGCAAGACTTACATCAGAACTATCTACATATGCATCGGTATCATCAAAGGGGTGGTGGAGTTTAACTGCAGCAAGCCAGCTTTGACTCGGTGGCTATCCTAAACTACGACTGCAAGTAACTCTTTTGAGGTGGCGCACACGAGTCCACATATTCACCATACCAATACACCACTATGGATCCACTCCCGTCTCCCTACGAGAACGCCATCCATAGCACTCACGCTTATCTTGCGAATTTTAGAGTATCCATTTTCACTTGTCTATGAACTGTAGAGGCAACCCAGAAGTCCCTTACCGCGGACACGGCTATTCGAATAGATGATGTTAACCCTGCAGGGGTGTACTTCTTCACACACGCTCTCGCCACTTACCACCATGTACACTTCGTGTATCTCGGCAACCTTCAAGTGGAAGCCTGGCGAGGGAGTCGGCCACGACCTGACTAACCACACAAGTCTCTAGTCTAGGTTTATCGCCTATTCGGGTTCCATCCGCAAGGAGATCCGGCCGGGGTGTCGCTCACGGCCCCAAACAATGTGTACAGGGTTCCAAGCCAACCAAATGGGCAGCGCTTGGTATACCCGGCCATGGTGCCTAGTCTGCCCAAGCCCACCTGTACCGGGTGCCACTTGGTAGACTACTAACACTACCTACAAACACCAGAAACAAGTTGCAACTCCTGGACAGAGATCAGGTTGATTAATAAGTCGAGAGAGCTTGGAGCACCCGGAGCCCAATGTGTGGTACTAACTGTTCATGGATCACAGACACAGAACTTAGTTCCTGAGGACGGCTGCAATGAGACAACCCGCCATGTACTCCTACATGGCCTCTCACCGCTACCTTTACCAAATCGTGTTCACACACTTAGCTCCCAACAGTAGAACATGTTCACAACTTTCCAACTCATCCCCGATGAATCAGACCTGACACAACTCTAAGCAATAGCAGGCATGACAAATAGGCATGAATGAGTAGGCACATCAAGGCTCAAACAACTCCTACTCATGCTAGTGGCTTTGATCTATTTACTATGGCAATGACAGGTCATGTAGAGGAAAGGGGTTCAACTACCGCAGCATGTAACAGTTCAAACGTTGTTGTCCTAATGCAGTAAAAGAGAGCAGGAGCGAGAGAGTGGGATTGTATCAGAATGACCAAGGGGGTTTTGCTTGCCTGGCACTTCTGAAGATAGCACTGCTCTTCATCAGTGACAACGATCACAACGTCGGAAACATCGGCTATCGAGAGGGAACAACACCGACTAGCAAAGAAGGAACACAATCAATGCAATGCACATTCACATGAATGACATGTCATATTAAGGTACTGAATTGACCTAGTGAAACAGTTAGTCATATTCATTGAAGTGGAATTCAAACATATAGCAAATTCCAACTCCAAAACTAATTACCATCTATTCCATAATCATGAATTGTCCTATTCAGTGAGGTTAACTTGTTCAAACATGCATGAAAATGACATATTCAGATTCTTTGGATTTTTTTGATAATTTTTCATATATAACTTATTTTGTTTGGAGTTATAGATTAATTTCTATGATTTTTAGAAGTTTAGGTTATTTTCTGAAATTCATAAATCATTTCTGATCTATTTTAAATTCCAGAAAATAGTTACAACGTCAGCATGACATCGGGACGATGTTAGCAGGTCAACGGACCTGACCGGGGTCAAACCTGGCATGTGGGGTCCACACGTCACTAACACAGGGCTTAACCGGGTCTAATCCCGCATTGACTGGGGTTTGACTCGCTGCGGGACCTGCTGTCAGTGGCTGTGGGGGCGTCTAGCTGGCAGGGATTAGCACTAATGACAGTGCCACGTCAGCTCGCCGGAGTATGGCTGGCGGCGATCATTTCACGCGGCGGAGGGCGTCGGGTTTGAGCTACGGTCGACGGTTTCGAGCGCGGTTTGCAGCTATGGGTTGCTGGCGCACGCGCGCATCTAAAGGAGGTAGCGGGAGGTGCCGGGGTGTAGTGTAGCGGCGGTGGCGACGGGCGGAGTGCGCTGGGAAAGCAATTGGCGGTGGCGTTGGCTTCCTGCGGAGCTGCTGAGCATGGTGACGCGCGCGGATGCGGGCTATGGTGGCTCAGACCACGGCGGCGCCATGGCCGGAGGCGGAGGGCTCTCGGGCTCGATGGGAACGACGACTACGCTGCGCAATCGAGCAAGGGGAGAGAGGGGGGACGAAGGAGGAGCTCACGGCGGCCTCTGGGAGGCTTGGAGGTGACGGTCAACGATGGCGATCTCCGGCGGCCATGCAGAGAAGAAGAGCTCGATGACGAGCCTTCAAGGCGTCCGAGGTCGTGTGGTTCGGCGTAGAGGTGCGTGCTAGTGAGGCGGAGCTCGTGGGCAGGATGGATGGCCGTGGGGAGGTCGGTGGTCACGACGAACGGCGACGGTGGCGATGGTGGCTTTCGGGCACGAGGTGCAGAGCGAGAGAGAGGAGGGGCAAAGCATGGGGAGAGTGAGGGAGTGGGCGAGGGAGCTGTGTCGCGTCTCGAGGGCATGGGGGGGTGGAAGGAGAGCTCACTAGCGCGAAGCAGGAGCTGGCGCAGCCGGCGTCGTGCTCTGGTTCGCCTCTGCCTACTGGCAGAGGTAGAAGACGGTCATGCCCCTGTGGGTTGGGCCTCTAAAGTGGTGGGCGGGCCTCTCTGGTGGCTGCACAGGTGAGGCCAGGTAAGCTCTCCCTCTGTTCTGTTTTCTAATTTGTTTTTGTTTTCTAATTATTTGCCTCTGTTTGTGATTTAGTTCTAAGACCAAATCAAATTAAAAAATTCATAAAAATAATTGTGTGAACTAAATGGACTTATCCAAATCCACACAACAATTTTCAGAATTATAGAACATATATTTATTATATAATAAATATAGATCCAATTCAAATATTTATTGGATTAATTCAAAGGCCCAAAATAATTGCTTCTGAGATTCTAAAAATATTGGTTTGAATTTTATCCCTTGCCAATATTTCCAGAGATTCACAGGAACATTTTCTTGGACTTATTTGAAGCAATTTTTATCTTGGTCATTCTCAGAACTGATTTCTGAGGCTTCTACATGTCCCCGTTTCGAGTTTCTTGAAATTAACATGATGCATGATGCTCACTGATGCAACTATCTGCAAACAATTCTAGGGCTGTGACAACTCACCCCCACTAAACAAGAATCTCGTCCCGAGATTCAAGACGTGAGGTAAGAAGACAGAGGGGGCACAAGACCAACACAATCTTCACGATCTAGGTTGCACCTCATAACTTTGTTGATCCGTTGCATCACGTTGATCTTGACATCCTCGCTTTTGAGATCTTCATCCACGTGAGGACGACGGAAAGAAACTCTACTAGGATTGATCTTCTCGAAGATCGAGCTATTCAAGATCAACTCACGGATTGAGATGTTGAAACATCTCGAGTTGAGATACAAACACACATCAAGAGGGATGGAAGAACAAATGACGAGGTTTGATTTGTTGGGCAACAATTCCACGCTTAGGAAAATGGTAGATGGTGTCATGGTAGCGAGGAAATAATTGCCATGATTCCATAACGAGGCACCTTGGGAGAGGTGACTCGTAAAGTTATTCCCTTAAGTGGCAAAAAGAATTACTTTTGACATAGAGATCATTGAGACTCTTTATACCAGCCTAAGGCAATCACAATCGATCATTTGAAAGAGTACAAAAGAATGACATACTCGGACTAGAATGGATGATTTGGACTACCTTGTTGAAGACAACGCAATGGATGATTTCTGCTTATCATCGAGGAAGGATAGGGCCCAGGTAAGTCCACTTTTGAAGATGATCCTGGATGACAAATACCGAGAAGCCAGACCATAGTAAAATGGCACAGAGGCGGGTGCAAGCTGGGAATAGAATGCAATTGTTGGAAATGTTCCAACCATCATATCTGCGTGAGATTCAGATCTGGTTGGTAACAGGATATTTCAGACATCATGTTCGGAAAAGAAAGTTCGCAACACAATTCGACGAGATGACGTTGCGAGATTCTCGGGAAATGAACTACGATAGCAAGCTCCAAAACATGAGCTGGTTCTGCTACACACATGTGAACACGCTGTCCCAGACAAGCATGACCACATAGTAGTCTTACAATAAAACACTACGGAGTTCTGGTTGGGAACCATCATCAAGGATATTGAAGTCTTGTGCATTACCATGGATTAGCACTTAACTCCTTTTCCTAGAATAGATCAGTCAGTGGCTTGGTGTGCTACGGAATTCGTATGGAACGAAGATGATCAGTCAACAGACCACAGAATACTTTGCACATGCATGGCTGACTTGGGATGATTCCAGAGGAAGCAAAAACAATCTTTCTCGAACACACGGCGGCAACTTGCACCTAATGCACGTGAACTTGGAGAAAGTCACTTCTTTCACCAAAACATATACATCATGAACAGAACACGAAGGCAATGCTTACAAAGTTTTCGACACTAGCTCAACGTTCAACATGAATCATGAAGGAGACAAGATGCTGCTGATGGGCTCAACAGCAACTCATCGGAATTTCCATATCACTGGAATTCCACCATTATGTGAACAATGTGATAGTATTGGTCAGACCCAAAAGATATAATGGTGTATGCTCGAGGAAACAACTACGAGTAAGACAACATTACGAACATCATTGGTTCTGATTTGATTTGACGATAGCCCATACTCAAATCAAAGACTGGATAAGACAATAGCTCCAACAATTCATCACGGGGAATAATTGATGACGATATTATCTTTCTACAACATATACACACAAGATATCCCTTGAAATGAACTAAGTCTGACAAGCTTTATCTTCAAACTCTCCAAGTTGTTGTTTAGCTTAACCAACTAGCCCAGGGGTATCCAACACAGATTCTTGCAGAAGGGGTGATTTACAAGAAACCAACTTGATCACAAGCTCAACATAGCGGTCAGGTGACAACCTGGTAACACTTCCGAGAAGATATTCGGAAATTCACGAACCACCGATTACTAAGCTCGAGAACAATCTTGCTTTTAAGGGCAAGACGATATGATCAAATAAGCGAGGGATTGGCACAATCCTAACTCATTGATCAAAGTGTGCACCAGAAATATGGACTAGGTAGCACGATCAATCTTAGGATGATGATTCAATAACTAGCACGCTAAGAATGTGAGTATTGTCCATTAACTACCAAGCAATGGAGTTGCTAGGGGTATTGATTTCACACATCACAATTCACTTGTCGGCATTCCGATTGTGGCACACGGGACCAAGGAATGAAGGATGATGGCGAGGAGTATCACTACGGCAAGAATCCATAAGAGGTTGTGCAATTCTTATGATATTCCTGACATAAGGGGGTAATACTCCAGGGTGGAACAAACTAGAAGCTGCATTGGCATTCTTAATCTGCGGAACACAACTACTTTGACCCAATCCTGGATATGGATGAGGTACTGGAGTTTGTTTCTCCTAGTCATTCTAAAATAGAACGGCTTGACGGACCACAAGAATAATAGGCATCGATGAACACGAATGCAAGACATGCTCTTTACTATCTTATGATAGCCGGAGGTCAAAATACAACTAAAGAGAACAACTCAAAGGAACATATGATTTCTTTAAGTTGTAGATGCATCGGTTAGCACGTTGAATAAATTCAACATGTTTCTTCCGGATAACCCATGCAGAAAGGTAGGACTGGCAGAGTCACAACATAGAATCGAGAACTCATCAAGAGCACTCTAGTTGTGATCTTTCGGTTCAACGAGGATCTTTTGCCATAAATAGTTGATGGTATTTGGAAGAAGAAAATACCACGGACCTCAAGGACTATTGCAAAGGTTACTAATATCCTAAAGGAACTAGCAAACAGTATCAACATGAAGTAAGTAGGGTGAATCTCGGGTTCAAGAACCCAGGAATGGAATGCCTACTAACTAAATGGCATCACGGGAAGCTTTCGAGATTAATGGCCAGAATCATCACACTAGGGATACAAAAAGCATTGCTAGATTACTGAGTGGTTCCCTAAGACACCTAGGGTCATAATAATAGCTCCAACATATATGTCGAGGCAACAGAGTACCTCAACTCACTGGCTAGTGTGCTTATTCTGACCAAAAGGACATCGGGAACGGAGGAAGGATTTGCAAATGCATGAGATTGTTTAGAAACCTGGAATGACTCGGACAGCATAACGACTGTAAATGCTCGAGAAAAGATTTGAGACATCCTGCAAAAATGGTGGCATAACCACTTAACATCACAATATCAAGGTTCCGAGATCAACTGTCAACACACAGAATAGTAAGAACAGAACTAAGGCTTGAATCCAACAATCCTATAAGTCTACGGATTAGTAACATGTGATCCTGATAGAAAGATGAGAAAGCCTAGTTCTTAATCCCCGTAGAAGAGAAGAGGATGACTCAGATCAGAAGGGCATAAGATAATGGAGTAAAAAGAGCCTTATGTTCCCTTCCGCAATCAATTCCCTTATATAACTAAAGCATTTCTAGACACAACTTCGACCAGTTTGGCTTGGTAATCCTACAGGCAGTCAGGCTCTGATACCAAAGCTGTCAAGACCCCGATTCCAAGTCACATCGATCTAGCCGGTAACACCTCATATCACTTTGCGGCCTCACGCACGGTATTCCCACGGGTGTCGCCTTACCATGGCCCGGGACCGTTTGCGCCATTTGGCTCACATATATGATAGTGTCGCTAGCATCCATATGACAGAGAACCCGGGCCGACATGACTAGTCACGAACCCAAAGTGGCACTAACTTACGGGGACAGGCATACATGAAGCAACATCGAGCATGTCGGTCAGTAGCATGCGAATCTGGGCTGTAGCACTAGGCTAACAGGACTCCGGAAATCCGGGCTGTAGCAGGCTAGGCAGGACTCCGGATGTCACCGCGTGACATTTCCCCAAAGGGACAGACACAGGAACGAAGTGAATCACATGCCGGCCAGTCAAGTGTTCCGGAGCAGTAGTGCTGGGCTAGCAGGACTCCGGTGAACCGGGCTGTAGCGGACTACTATGGCTCATGGAAGCACAAGACTACATTTCCCCATAAGAGAGGCTACCAAGGATAAACAACTAGGTTGTCGGATCCCACACATACCAAGCATTTCAATCATACACACAATATGCTCGATATGTGTAAATACAACATGGCATTACAACATAACTCTACGACTCAAGTGTTTATTCATTAGGCTCTGAGGAGCCAAGTATTACAACATGGGTCTCATGACCCAACATACAAAGCATACAAGCAACAAGCACATGCGGAAGCTTAACTTGTCTGAGTACAGACAACTACAAATAAAGAAGGCTGAGAAGCCTGACTATCTACAAGACCGTCCCAAGGGTACAAGATCGTAGCTGAGGTAACAAGCTAAACGTCGAAGTCCACGCGGAACTACTAGCGAGACTGAAGTCTCTCTGCAAAACATAAAATAAGCAAACGTGAGTACAAATGTACCCAGCAAGACTTACATCAGAACTATCTACATATGCCTCGGTATCAACAAAGGGATGGTGGAGTTTAATTGCAGCAAGCCAGCTTTGACTCGGTGGCTATCCTGAACTACGACTGCAAGTAACTCTTTTGAGGTGGCGCACACGAGTCCACATATTCACCATACCAATACACCACTATGGATCCGCTCCCGTCTCCCTACGTGTAAGGCCCGGGTAACTAAGCTACAGTAGTCCCACGATAATTGTGCCACGTTACCTCCGTTACTGTTGCTAATCTATCGTTAGATCAAAACAGGTCCAAAATTCAAATTCAAAATTTGGTAAATAATAAAAGTTTTAAAACAGTAAAATAAAAATGTTCAATTTGTACTAAATATTGCAGGTGTAAATATGGTGTAATAAACACATTTTTATAAAATTCCTAGATAATTTAAAATGATTTAAAACACAAAAGAAAATACATAAAAAGAAAAGAAAATACAAAAGAGAAAGCAAAAAAAAGAAAGAAAGAAGAGAAGCCCCCCTTGGCTTTGGCCCAGCTGACCACAGGCCCAACTGGGCCAAGCAACCAGGCCACCCGCCGGCCCACCCTGCCCCCTGCTTATCCACCCACTCCCCCCACTCCCCACCGACACCCCACTTCCCCCACCCCAAAAATATCTCCCCCTCTCCCCCGATTGGATCGGGATCGAGAGCAGGAGACTGACGACGCCGCCGCCCGGACCGCCCGACGCTGCCTCGCCCTCGACGGCCTGCCTCCTCCTCCCCACCGGTCTGCCTCCCCCGTCGCCGGTCGTCTCCGTCCTCCTCCTCGCCCCCTGTTGCCCTGGACCCTACTCCCCGCCGTGAGCCGCCGCCTTTTCTCTCCTCCTCTCCCTCGTCCCGCAGCTCCACGCCAGCACGCGCGCCCGCGCCGTCCCGTGCCTGTGCTCGCGCCGTGGCCGCGCCCTCTCTCCCCCGCGGCTCCCTCGTCCCGTGCATGCACCGTCCACACGTACACGGCACCCGCGCGTCGTGCCCCAGCTCCTGGCCGTGCCTACCCCCATCGATGCATGCGCGCTCGCGCGCCCAGCGCCCCACTGCCACCCCGGGGGCCGCGGCCTCCTTCCCCGCACCACGCCTAGGCAGCGCGCCCCATCGTTCCGCTCCTCGTGCCACCGCGTTGGCCTCGGCCGCTGACCCCACGCCTCCGTTGCCGCCTGCTCACTGCGCGGCACTGCTCCGCCCTGCCGCCCACTTCGCCGCTGCTGCCGCTCCCCGCGCTCGCCCGCGACCTCCTGCGACGTGTCCGCCGCGGCCACCGCCCGGTTGGCCGCACCTGTCGCCGCCCGCCGGAGAGCGCCCGCCCCGTTGCTTCCGGTCCGCCCCGATGGGCGCCTTGCCCGCAACGGCGCCCGCTGCCCAGCGCCCGCTCGGGCGCACACCCGCACCCAAGCGCCCGAACCCAATAGGCCCCTATGGGCCTATGACATATGGGCCCCACCCACAGAACGTAAAAAAAGGAATTAAAAATATATATAAATAAAACTAATAATAAAAATAAATTTAATTAATTAGTTAAGTTAATTAATTCTGTTTAAATTAATCTAATTAATTAGTTAATTTAATTAAACAGTAATTAATTAGCTAAACCCTAATTAAACTAAGCAGTGTATGACATGCGGGACCCAGACGTAGTTGACCCAGTCAACTGCACAGTTGACTGCTGACGTCAGCATGATGTCATGCTGACGTCATCTTTACTATTCTGGATAATGTTGACTTAAAATGATTAAATAAATCCTAAAATGATTAAATCTTTAGAAAATCTTATAAAATAATCCGTATCTCGGATGAAAATACTTTCTACATGAAAGTTGCCCAGAACGACGAGACGAATCTGGATACGTAGCCCGTTCGCCCGCCACACATCCCTAACATATCGAACTCGCAACTTTCCCCCTCCGTTTCATCTGTCCGAAAATGCGAAACATCGGGAATACTTTCCCGGATGTTCCCCCCTTCGCCGGTACCACCTACTGCCGCGTTAGGGCACACCTAGCACCGCTCATTGTCATGTCACGCATCGTCATGCTTATGTTTGCATTGTATTTACTGTTTCTTCCCCCCTTCTCTCCAGTAGACTACGAGACCGACGATGCTGCTGCCCAGTTCGACTACGGAGTTGACGACCCCTCCTACTTGCCAGAGCAACCAGGCAAGCCCCCCCCCCTTGATCACCAGATATCTCCTATTCTTCTCTATACAGCTTGCATTAGAGTAGCGTAGCAGGTTACTGCTTTCGGTTAATCCTATTCTGCTGCATAGCCTATCATTGTTGCTACAGTTGTTACCCTTACCTGCTACCCTACTGCTTAGTATAGGATGCTAGTGTTCCATCAGTGGCCCTACACTCTTGTCCGTCTGCCATGCTATACTATCGGGCCGTGATCACTAGGGAGGTGATCACGGGTATATACTATATACTTTATATACATGACACATGTGGTGACTAAAGTCGGGTCGGCTCGTTGAGTACCCGCAAGTGATTCTGATGAGGGGGCTGAAAGGACAGGTGGCTCCATCCCGGTAGAGGTGGGCCTGGGTTCCTGACGGCCCCCAACTGTTACTTTATGGCGGAGCCACAGGGCAGGTTGAGACCACCTAGGAGAGAGGTGGGCCTGGCCCTGGTCGGCGTTCGCGGATACTTAACACGCTTAGCAAGATCTTGGTATTTGATCTGAGTCTGGCCATTTGGTCTATACGCACTAACCAACTACGCGGGAACATTTATGGGCACTCGACGTCGTGGTATCAGCCGAGGCTCTTCTTGACGTCAGCGACGGAGCGGCGCGCGCCGGATTGGACTGGAACGCCTGCTAGGCTAGGTGTGCTTCCGGCCGCGTACGCAACGTGCAGGTGTGCAATGGGCGATGGGCCCAGACCCCTGCGCGCATAGGATTTAGACCGGCGTGTTGACCTCTCTGTTGAGCCTAGGTGGGGCTGCGACGTGTTGATCTTCCGCGGCCGGGCATGACCCAGAAAAGTGTGTCCGGCCAAATGGGATCGAGCGTGGTGGGTTATGTGGTGCACCCCTGCAGGGAAGTTTATCTATTCGAATAGCCGTGTCCCTCGGTAAAAGGACGACCCGGAGTTGTACCTTGACCTTATGACAACTAGAACCGGATACTTAATAAAATACACCCTTCCAAGTGCCAGATTCAACCCGGTGATCGCTCTCTAACAGGGCGACGAGGAGGGGATCGCCGGGTAGGATTATGCTATGCGATGCTACTTGGAGGACTTCAATCTACTCTCTTCTACATGCTGCAAGATGGAGATTGCCAGAAGCGTAGTCTTCGATAGGACTAGCTATCCCCCTCTTATTCTGGCATTCTGCAGTTCAGTCCACCGATATGGCCCTTTACACATATACCCATGCATATGTAGTGTAGCTCCTTGCTTGCGAGTACTTTGGATGAGTACTCGCGGTTGCTTTTCTCCCTCTTTTCCCCTTTCTATACCTGGTTGTCACAACCAGATGCTAGAGTCCAGGAGCTAGAGATCCCGAGGATGATTCTACATGGAGTTCGGCTTCGAGGAGTAGTTAGGAGGTCCTAGGCAGGAGGCCTTGCCTTTTTGATCGTTGCTACTTTTGTGCTAGCCTTCTTAAGGCAAACTTGTTTAACTTATGTCTGTACTCAGATATTGTTGCTTCCGCTGACTCGTCTATGATCGAGCAATTGTATTCGAGCCCTCAAGGCCCCTAGCTTGTATTATGATGCTTGTATGACTTATTTATGTTGTAGAGTTGTGTTGTGATATCTTCCCGTGAGTCCTTGATCTTGATCGTACACGTTTGCGTGCATGATTAGTGTACGGTCAAATCGGGGGCGTCACAAGTTGGTATCAGAGCCAGGTTGCCTGTAGGAATCCCCCTTTCCAACTCCTTGGCCGAAGTTGAGTCTAGTCAGTGAAAACTGTTTTACTAACATGGTTGTGTGGCTTACGGGCCCACGTCGCCATTGGGTGGTAGTAGGATCTTTTATTCCTCAACCTATACTCTGGGACTCTGACATCTCTTCTATCCGGATTAAACAATTTTACTAACTCTGACTCTAGGTTCTCGATAATACTTTCTCTCGGAGAGCCCCTTATTACAGATGATCGTCTGCTGCACCAGAAGGATCCGAAGATACTCTCCGATGTTCTCTTGAGACTTTATGGTGTCGCTTTTGCAATTCTCTTCCATCGATAAACCCCTGTGGATAACCACGTATACTCGCCATTCATACAATGCTTCCCAGTTGATCTTGTTATTACAAGATACCTCGAAATTCTCTTTGTTCCTCCGAGAATCCTTTGAGCTTACTGCCATGCGGTTCTTTGCCACATGAATACCACTATGGATAATTTCTAGCACTCACTGGATATTTGCTCATCCCCATTTGATTCATGTATTTCACAAAATTCTTCAAAATACTATTTGAACTTCCGAAATCCTGAGTAGCCTATTGCTCTTGAAATTCTTACTTGCTTGCATTATGGTTAATCCCATAAATCTATAATCTTATTGGCATCTCTTGTCATTATCATTTTGAGTCCGCTGATTCAATTTGTTGCGAATGTTGTAATCCTCAATCAGATCCTAGAATTCATCCTTCCGGCTCAGACGTCATTTTAAACGTGAGCTGGATCTCGGCCAATCAATTTGCCATCGATTGTACCCCTAAGCCTACTTAACTTATCCATCCATGATCAGAGCATTGCTCCTGATCCCCTGATTTGGAAATCATGATTCTTTTGCATTTGAACTTTGAATTAGACAGTTGTTTCTATAATCAGGTCTCCTTGCATTCTTCTTCCTCTAGTTGAGTACCGATGCTCACATCAGATCCCTTGTGGACCCTCGGTTCCTTTGTTGGATTTTATCCGATAGTGTCCTTCATATTGAATAACCTTGTGAGCCTTTCCATGGGTATATAATGCCTTTGGTAAATTGTATCATCTGCTTTTGAACGATGGTCTACTTTCGAGCTTGTAATATTTACTCCGAAGTTTGTGGTATATGTTCCTAAGATGCCCTGATGGGTTGAACCTACGCCTTCCCTAATCCGTGTGAACCCGAAAGATTACATGGGTCATACTTATCTGGTACTGCACCAGGTAAAAACTTTCAACAACTAATGTCATTTTCGAAATACGAGAGGTGAATGAAAGGTTATGCGTTGAACAAGTGGGAGTCGACCTTGAACCCTGTGTTCATGCCCATGGACACGATGTGTCATGGAAGCTTCTCTTAAAATAATTATCCCCTTGTTATAAGTTCATCTGGTATCCGTGGACGTGCTTCCGACCATGTTTCTCCTTGATTCCATTTCTCGTGCAAGTTTGAGCACTTGTCTTCTGCAGAGCAATACCCTAGTCCAACCTCTACCTTGATCTGTCATCGAGTATTACCCCCTGGTATCTCAAGATTATCATGGAACTGCATAACTTCTTATGAGTTCTTCATCAAGTGCTACATTCTCACTGATTACAGTTTTTCACGGGCTTCGAGTTATTAAACACTCAAGGACATCGATAACTGAATTGAGTCCGCGTCGTGATTAAACAACTCTTAGTAATCTTCTTTACTTGCGACTTTGTACTCGATCACGTCATTCCTAGCCTGATTGCTATATCATTATCATGCTAAATTTTAACTGTGCTACCGGGTCCTTCTTCCCGGAGCACAAATTGCAACGGTGAGCTAATCTTACAATCGATCTTCCTCGTCATATCACTTCTCCTTGAACAACATACTTGCTTTCGAGTTTGTGTCCTAACCGTGGTTCCAATAACATTTCGCTTTCATCATTCCTTTGACTTGATGTCATCGTCGATCAATTACATCTTCTTGAAAACCTCTCGACAAATTTGTCGAGATCATTGTCAACAATTTGACTTCTTCCAAGTTGTGTGTCGAAATTCAGGATGAGAAATACCATCCTTGCCCCTCGATGAATTGTGTTATCATCGACAACATTCTTGCCTCCCCCCAACACAAACTTGTTCATGTTTTGTGTTATACCTTGAGATCCGTGCTATCCAGCATTTGTTCTTCTTTACTTTGGAGTATTACCATCTTTTATATCAAGAATGTCGTGAGAATTTCACCACCTCTTAAGAATTCTTGATATAGTAATACATCTTGCTGTCTACATTCAGTTCTGTGTCCCCATGTTGATTTTAACCGAAGTACCCACAAATGAACTGGGATGTGTAAAATTCAAAAACTTCCAGCAACCCTATTGCTTGTAAGTTAATGAACGATAGTTTCATTCCTTGTGTATTGGTTATCGAATCACCATTCTAACATTGATCATGCTACCTAAGCCCATATTTGGGTGCACCTTTCAACTAATGTTTAATTGTGTATGTTTTCTTCGAGCATACATCATTAAGTCATTCGATCTAGCTAATGTTATCTCCTTGTTCACATAGTTGTGGAAATCCATCTTTTGGAAATCTCAATGGATTGTCGCTGAGTCAATCAGTCACCTCCTCACCTCTCCTTGACTTAATGATGAACCCTTGTTCGGAACTCGCTTCCATAGTTCATCTCCCGAGAATCTTCGATGTCGTTTCGACAATTTGTGTTGCACCTTTCTTCTCAGGCATCCTGAATCTGAGTTATCCTAACACTGATCAGATCTGAATCTCAGTCAGATCTGATGGTTGGAACATATTTCCAAGAGTTATAACGTTGGTCTTTATACAACCCGGTAAGGTGGTGTCTTTGCTTAGCACCCCTAGCCAGAGGACCTTTTGTTATAATTTCCTCTTTAGCAAGGTTAACCATTCTTCCATGAGGAAATTGAAAGACTTATTCTATATGTTGTTCCTGATGGATCCTTTTTGGTATCCAAGTCCGACCTTTGCTTGAAGACCATGTCAACGCTATCTCGAAGCATGTCTGTGGTACTCCGATTTTCAACAAGAACACTTATCCCAATGCTAATTGTTTCTTGCTCAATTATCCAAACACCGTTGTATGGGTAATGTCATGAAAATTTTTCTCCCCCTACCTAGAGGGTTTTCTACATTATAACCTGTCACGGATATCATGCCTCGCTTCTCCTTGGGAAGGATATACCCTTGAAATATGTGTTTAAACACATTTTCCTTTCCATTGTTCTGTTTACTCTAATAATCATATTTTCCTTTCCATTGTTTTGTTTAACCTTTCTTGTAATCTGACTTAGCTGAGCAGAGATAAATCCCTGCTTAGTTGAGCACCTCGTTGTACTACTCTCTCAGTAGACCCTGTTACTATTGTTGATGACATTCCGGTAGCCACCGATGGACGAGAACTTGCCTATTGGTCCGCCTCGTTTCAACGAGCAGGAAAATGGTTCTCTTCGTCCCTCGCCCTTGGTACCGACGATGTTGCTGACAGATAACTGACAGGCTATCCTCTGACATGCCTTGCTATCATGATCATGCAAGATGTCACCGCCCTTCCTACTTTAACCACATGGTGGGCCCATGACCCACAGTTCCACAGGATCAAAACCTGACTCTCCTGTACACCTTGATGAAAAAGTTATCCCTTGCTCTTGGTTTCGCAGGTAATTCGCGAGCCACCTTCCTAGTGATCTATTCTGGTAGCAGACACAATACTTATTCTCGTTGCTCTGAACCCCTTCAACACTTCATTTCAGGCAACGAACGATTAACTATGCGCTTGAAACTTCTATTTTGCACCTCTTACTTTGCTCTCGATAATTTCTTAAGTTTCAATTCGAGAGTTACTTTTCGCCACCTACCTCGATGTTATCGACCAGATAGTCGACCTTGCAGAGGTCCATTCTCCCAGAATACCCATTTATTCTTTCGTAAGCATGATAGAGTTCCCGAAGAAAGGACACCGACTTCATCATGATGACCTGAAGCAGAGAAATGAAGAAATCAACGTAATGGATCGACCTCTTCGAGAAGAGCAACCAAGACCGAGAAGAATCGTTAGAATTTCGTAACAGGAACTTTCCCCCTTACACCCCTCTTAAATCTCGGGACGAGATTTCTTGTAGTGGAGGAGTTTTGTAACGCCCGGGTAACTAAGCTATAGTAATCCCACGCTAATGGTGCCACGTTACCTCCGTTACTGTTGCTAATCTATCGTTAGATCAAAACCGGTCCAAAATTCAAATTCAAAATTTGGTAAAAAATAAAAGTTTTCAAGCCGTAAAATAAAAATGTTTGGTTTGTACTAAATATTGCAGGTGTAAATATGGTGTAATAAACACATTTTTATAAAATGCCTAGATAATTTAAAATGATTTAAAACAGAAAAGAAAATAAATAAAAATAAAAGAAAATACAAAAGAGAAAGCAAAAAAAAAGAAAGAAAGAAGAGAAACCCCCTGGGCTTCGGCCCAGCTGAACACAGGCCCAACTGGACCAAGCAACCAGGCCACCCGCCGGCCCACCCTGCCCCCTGCTTATCCACCCACTCCCCCCACTCCCCACCGACACCCCAGTTCCCTCCCCGAAAATATCTCCCCCTCTCCCCCGATTGGATCGGGATCGAGAGCAGGAGACTGGCGACGCCGCCGCCCGGACCGCCCGACGCCGCCTCGCCCTCGCTGGCCTGCCTCCTCCTCCCCACCGGTCTGCCTCCCCCGTCGCCGGTCGTCTCCGTCCTCCTCCTCGCCCCCCGTTGCCCTGGACCCTACTCCCCGCCGTGAGCCACCGCCTTTTCTCTCCTCCTCTCCCTCGTCCCGCAGCTCCACGCCAGCACGCGCGCCCGCGCCGTCCCGTGCCCGTGCTCGCGCCGTGGCCGCGCCCTCTCTCCCCCGCGGCTCCCTCGTCCCGTGCACGCACCGTCCGCACACACACGGCACCCGCGTGCCGTGCCCCAGCTCCTGGCCGTGCCTGCCCCCGTCGATGCGCACGCGCTCGCGCGCCCAGCGCCCCGCTGCCACCCCGGGGACCGCGGCCTTCTTCCCCGCACCGCGCCTGGGCAGCACGCCCCACCGTTCAGCTCCTTGCACCACCGCGTTGGCCTCGCCTGCTGACCCCGCGCCTCCGTTGCCGCCTGCTCACCGCGTGGCAGTGCTCCGCCCTGCCGCCCGCTTCGCCGCTGCTGCCGCTCCCCGCGCTCGCCCGCGACCTCCTGCGCCCTGTCCGCCGCGGCCACCGCCCGGTTGGCCGCACCTGTCGCCGCCCGCCGGAAAGCGCCCGCCCCGTTGCTTCGGGTCCGCCCCGATGGGCGTCTCCCCCGCAACGGCGCCCGCTGCTCAGCGCCCGTTCGGGCGCACACCCGCACCCGAGCGCCCGAACCCGATAGGCCCCTATGGGCCTATGACATATGTGCCCCGCCCACAGAACGTAAAAAAAGGAATTAAAAAAATATATATGTAAATAAAACAAATAATAAAAATAAATTTAATTAATTAATTAACTAAATTAATTAAGTTAATTAATCCTGTTTAAATTAATATAATTAATTAGTTAATTTAATTAAACAGTAATTAATTAGCTAAACCCTAATTAAACTAAGCAGTGTATGACATGCGGGACCCACACGTAGTTGACCCAGTCAACTGCACAGTTGACTGCTGACGTCAGCATGATGTCATGCTGATGTCATCTTTTACTATTCTGGATAATGTTGACTTAAAATGATTAAATCTTTAGAAAATCATATAAAATAATCCGTATCTCGGATGAAAATACTTTCTACATGAAAGTTGCTCAAAACGACGAGACGAATCCGGATACGCAGCCAGTTCGTCCGCCACACATTCCTAACATATCGCACTCGCCACTTTCCCCCTCTGTTTCATCTGTCCGAAAATGCGAAACATCGGGAATACTTTCTCGGATGTTCCCCCCCCTTCGCCGGTACCACCTACTGCCGCGTTAGGGCACACCTAGCACCGCTCATTGTCATGTCACGCATCGCCATGCTTATGTTTGCATTGTATTTACTGTTTCTTTCCCCCTTCTCTCTGGTAGACTACGAGACCAACGCTGCTGCTGCCCAGTTCGACTACGGAGTTGACGACCCCCCAACTTGCCAGAGCAACCAGGCAAGCCCCCCCCCTTGATCACCAGATATCGCCTATTTTTCTCTATACAGCTTGCATTAGAGTAGTGTAGCATGTTACTGCTTTCGGTTAATCCTATTCTGCTGCATAGCCTGTCATTATTGCTACAGTTGTTACCCTTACCTGCTACCCTACTGCTTAGTATAGGATGCTAGTGTTCCATCAGTGGCCCTACACTCTTGTCCGTCTGCCATGCTATACTATCGGGCCGTGATCACTAGGGAGGTGATCACGGGTATATACTATATACTTTATATACATGACACATGTGGTGACTAAAGTCGCGTCGGCTCGTTGAGTACCCGCAAGTGATTCTGATGAGGGGGCTGAAAGAACAGGTGGCTCCATCCCGGTAGAGGTGGGCCTGGGTTCCTGACGGCCCCCGACTGTTACTTTATGGCAGAGCGACAGGGCAGGTTGAGACCACCTAGGAGAGAGGTGGGCCTGGCCCTGGTCGGCGTTCGCGGATACTTAACACGCTTAACGATTTCTTGGTATTTGATCTGAGTCTGGCCATTTGGTCTATACGCACTAACCAACTACGCGGGAACAGTTGTGGGCACTCGACGTCGTGGTATCAGACGAAGCTCTTCTTGACGTCAGCGACGGAGCGGCGCGCGCCGGATTGGACTGGAACGCCTGCTAGGCTAGGTCTGCTTCCGGCCGCGTACGCAACGTGCAGGTGTGCAATGGGCGATGGGCCCAGACCCCTGCGCGCATAGGATTTAGACCGGCGTGTTGACCTCTCTGTTGAGCCTAGGTGGGGCTGCGACGTGTTGATCTTCCGCGGCCGGGCATGACCCAGAAAAGTGTGTCCGGCCAAATGGGATCGAGCGTGTTGGGTTATGTGGTGCACCCCTGCAGGGAAGTTTATCTATTCGAATAGCCGTGTCCCTCGGTAAAAGGACGACCCGGAGTTGTACCTTGACCTTATGACAACTAGAACCGGATACTTAATAAAATACACCCTTCCAAGTGCCAGATACAACCCGGTGATCGCTCTCTAACAGGGCGATGAGGAGGGGATCGCCGGGTAGGATTATGCTATGCGATGCTACTTGGAGGACTTCAATCTACTCTCTTCTACATGGTGCAAGATGGAGATGGCCAGAAGCATAGTCTTCGACAGGACTAGCTATCCCCCTCTTATTCTGGCATTCTGCAGTTCAGTCCACCGATATGGCCCTTTACACATATACCCATGCATATGTAGTGTAGCACCTTGCTTGCGAGTACTTTGGATGAGTACTCACGATTGCTTTTCTCCCTCTTTTCCCCTTTCTATACCTGGTTGTCGCAACCAGATGCTGGAGTCCAGGAGCTAGAGGTCCCAAGGATGATTCTACATGGAGTTCGGCTTCGAGGAGTAGTTAGGAGGTCCCAAGCAGGAGGCCTTGCCTTTTTGATCGTTGCTACTTTTGTGCTAGCCTTCTTAAGGCAAACTTGTTTAACTTATGTCTGTACTCAGATATTGTTGCTTCCGCTGACTCGTCTATGATCGAGCAATTGTATTCGAGCCCTCGAGGCCCCTAGCCTGTATTATGATGCTTGTATGACTTATTTATGTTGTAGAGTTGTGTTGTGATATCTTCCCGTGAGTCCTTGATCTTGATCGTACACGTTTGCGTGCACGATTAGTGTACGGTCAAATCGGGGGCGTCACACTACGAGAACGCCATCCATAGCACTCACGCTTATCTTGCGCATTTTAGAGTATCCACTTTCACTTGTCTATGAACTGTACAGGCAACCTAGAAGTCCCTTACCGCGGACACGGCTATTCGAATAGATGATGTTAACCCTGCAGGGGTGTACTTCTTCACACACGCTCTCGCCACTTACCACTATGTACACTTCGTGTATCTCGGCAACCTTCAAGCGGAAGCCTGGCGAGGGAGTCGGCCACAACCTGACTAACCACACATAGTCCAGGTTTATCGCCTATTCGGGTTCCATCCGCAAGGAGATCCGGCTGGGGTGTCGCTCACGGCCCCAAACGATCTGTACAGGACTCCAAGCCCACCAAACGGGTGGCGCTTGGTATACCCGGCCACGGTGCCTAATCTGTCCCAAGCCCACCTGTACCGGGTGCCACTTGGTAGACTACTAACACTACCTCCAAACACCAGAAACAAGTTGCAACTCCTGGACAGAGATCAGGTTGATTAATAAGTCGAGAGAGCTTGGAGCGCCCGGAGCCCAATGTGTGGTATTAACTGTTCATGGATCACAAACACAGAACTCAGTTCCTGAGGACGGCTGCAATGAGACAACCCACCATGTACTCCTACATGGCCTCTCACCGCTACATTTACCAAATTGTGTTCACACACTTAGCTCTCAACAGTAGGACATGTTCACAACTATCCAACTCATCCCCGATGAATCAGACCTGACACCACTCTAAGCAATAGTAGGCATGACAAACATGCATGAATGAGTAGGCACATCAAGGCTCAAACAACTCCTACTCATGCTAGTGGCTTTGATCTATTTACTGTGGCAATGACAGGTCATGAAGAGGAAAGGGGTTCAACTACCGCAACATGTAATAGTTGAAACGTTGTTGTCCTAATGCAGTAAAAGAGAGCACGAACAAGGGGGTTTTGCTTGCCTGGCACTTCTGAAGATAGCACTGCTCTTCATAAGTGACAACGATCACAACGTCGGAAACATCGGCTATCAAGAGGGAACAACACCGACTAGCAAAGAAGGAACACAATCAATGCAATGCACAGTCACATGAATGACATGTCATATTAAGGTACTGAATTGACCTAGTGAAACAGTTAGTCATATTCATTGAAGTGGAATTCAAACATATAGCAAATTCCAACTCCAAAACTAATTACCATCTATTCCATAATCATGAATTGTCCTATTCAGTGAGGTTAACTTGTTCAAACATGCATGAAAATGCCATATTCAGATTCCTTGGATTTTTCTGATAATTTTTCATATATAAATTATTTCATTTGGAGTTATAGATTAATTACTATGATTTTTAGAAGTTTAGGTTATTTTTTGAAATTCATAAATCATTTCTGATTTATTTTAAATTCCAAAAAATAGTTACAACGTCAGCATGACATCGGGACGACGTCAGTAGGTCAACAGAGCTGACCGGGGTCAAACCTGGCGTGTGGGGTCCACACGTCACTAACACAGGGGTTAACCGGGTCTAATCCCGCGTTGACTGGGGTTTGACTCGCTGCGGGACCTGCTGTCAGTGGCTGCGGGGGCGTCTAGCTGGCAGGGATTAGCACTAATGATAGTGCCACATCAGCTCCCCGGAGTATGGCCGGCGGAGACCATTTCAAGCGGCGGAGGGCGTCGGGTTTGAGCTACGGTCGACGGTTTGGAGCGCGGTTTGCGGCCATGGGTTGCTGGCGCACGCGCGCATCTAAAGGAGGCAGCGGGAGGTGCCGGGTGCAGTGTAGCAGTGGCGGCGATGGACGGAGCGGCATCCGGAGTTCGGCCGGGATCGGGGACGCGGCTGCGGTGCACTGGGAAAGCAAGAGGCGGTGGCGTTGGCTTCCCGCGGAGCTGCTGAGCATGGTGACGCGCGCGGATGCGGGCTATCGTGGCTCAGACCACGGCAGCGCCATGGCCGGAGGCGGAGGGCTCTCGGGCTCGATGGGAACGACGACTACGCGGCGCAATCGAGCAAGGGGAGAGAGGGGGGACGAAGGAGGAGCTCACGTCGGGTCAGACGAGCGGCTCGGTGGCCTCGGGGGAGGCTTGGAGGTGACGTGCGACGATGGCGATTTGCGGCGGCCATGCAGAGAAGAAGAGCTCGATGACGAGGCTTCAAGGCGTCTGAGGTCGTGCGGTTCGGCGTAGAGGTGCGTGGCAGTGAGGCGGAGCTCGTGGGCGGGATGGCTGGCCGTGGGGAGGTCGGTGGTCACGACGAACGGCGACGGTGGCGATGGTGGCGCTCGGGCACGAGGTGCAGAGTGAGAGATAGGAGGGGCAGAGCACGGGGAGAGTGAGGGAGTGCGCTAGGGAGCTGCTTCGCATCTCGAGGGCGTGGGGGGAGGAGAGCTCGCCAGCGCGAAGCAGGAGCTGGCACAGCCGGCGTCGTGCTCTGGTTCGCCTCTGCCTACTGGCAGAGGTAGAAGACGGTCATGCCCCTGTGGGCTGGGCCTCTACAGTGGTGGGAGGCCCGAGGCATACTGGAGAAGGATTCGACCCTTTTGGGCAAGTTACACCCCGTAGCTAGCTCAAGAACACAAGAACACCCAATACATCCACCAAAGCAGGAGTAGGGTATTACGCATCTTCGCGGCCCGAACCTGGGTAAACGATCCGTGTGCTACCTGTCAGCCATGCTCTTCTCACAACCCCGCACCCGCCGACCGTAGAAGGGATTCCAGTGATCCCATAGGTGTCGTTTCCCACCGACAATCATCCTTGTTGTACACACCTTTTGGGAGAGACACACATGAATCGGAATTTAGTAGAATACTCTATGTGCTTCACTTATATCTTTTGAGCTAGATAATTTTGCTCTAGTGCTTCACTTATATCTTTTTAGAGCACGGTGGTGGTTTTATTTTATAGAAATTATTGATCTCTCATGCTTCACTTATATTATTTTGAGAGTTTTTTAGAACAACATGGTAGTTTGCTTTGGCTATAAATTTAGTCCTGATATGATGAACATCCAAGATGGGTATAATAAAAACTATTATATAAAGTGCATCGAATACTATGAGAAGTTTGATTCTTTATAATTGTTTTGAGATATGAAGATGGTGATATTAGAGTCATGCTAGTTGAGTACATGTGAATTTGAGAAATACTTGTTCTAAAGTTTGTGATTCCCGTAGCATGCACGTATGGTGAACCGTTATGTGATGAAGTCAGAGCATGATTTATTGATTGATTGTCTTCCTTATGAGTGGTAGTCGGGGACGAGCGATGGTCTTTTCCTACCAATCTATCCCCCTAGGAGCATGCGTGTAGTACTTCGTTTCGATAACTAATAGATTTTTGCAATAAGTATGTGAGTTCTTTATGACTAATGCTGAGTCCATGGATTACACGCACTCTCACCCTTCCACCATTGATAGCCTCTCTAATACCGCGCACCTTTCGCCGGTATCATACACCCACCATATACCTTCCTCAAAACAGCCACCATACCTACATATTATGGCATTTCCATAGCCATTCTGAGTTATATTGCCATGCAACTCACCACCGTTCCGTTTATTATGACACGCTTCATCATTGTCATATTGCTTTGCATGATCATGTAGTGGAAATCGTATTTGTGGCAAAGCCACCGTTCATAATTCTTTCATACATGTCACTCATGATGCATTGCATATCCTGGTACACCACCAGAGGCATCCACATAGAGTGATATTTTGTGCCAAGTATTGAGTTGTAATTTTTGAGTTGTAAGTAAATAAAAGTGTGATGATCATCATCATTAGAGCATTGTCCCAAGTGAGGAAAGGATGATGGAGACTATGATTCCCCCACAAGTCGGGATGAGACTCTAGATGGAAAAAAGAGAAAAAAAGAGGCCATAAAAAAGGAGAAAAAGGCCCAAATAATAAAAATGAGAGAAAAAGAGAGAAGGGACAATGTTACTATCCTTTTGCCACACTTGTGTTCAAAGTAGCACCATGATCTTCATGATAGAGAGTCTCCTATGTTGTCACTTTCATATACTAGTGGGAATTTTACATTATAGAACTTGGCTTGTATATTCCAATGATGGGCTTCGTCAAAATGCCCTAGGTCTTCGTGAGCAAGCAAGTTGGATGCACACCCACTTAGTTTCTTTAGTTGAGCTTTCATACACTTATAGCTCTAGTGCATCCGTTGCATGGCAATCCCTACTCACTCACATTGATATCTATTGATGGGCATCTCCATAGCCCGTTGATACGCCTAGTTGATGTGAGACTATCTTCTCCTTTTTGTCTTCTCCACAACCACCATTAATTCTATTCCACATATAGTGCTATGTCCATGGCTCACGCTCATGTATTGCGTGAAGATTGAAAAAGTTTGAGAACATCAAAAGTATGAAACAATGGTTTGGCTTGTCATAGGGGTTGTGCATGATTAAATACTTTTTGTGATGAAGATAGAGCATAGCCAGACTATGATTTTGTAGGGATAACTTTCTTTGGCCATGTCATTTTGAGAAGACATGATTGCTTTGTTAGTATGCTTAAAGTATTATTATTTTCATGTCAATATTAAACTTTTATCTTGAATCTTTCGGATCTGAACATTCATGCCACAATAAAGGAAATTACATTGAGAAATATGCTAGGTAGCATTCCACATCAAAAATTCTGTTTTTATCATTTACCTACTCGAGGACGAGCAGGAATTAAGGTTGGGGATGCTTGATATGTCTCCAACGTATCTATAATTTTTGATTGTTACATGCTATTATATTATCTATTTTGGATGTTTAATGGGCTTTACTAAGCACTTTTATATTATTTTTGGGACTAACTGATACGTCTCCAACGTATCTATAATTTTTGATTGTTCCATGCTATTATATTATCTGTTTTGGATGTTTATGGGCTTTATTAAACACTTTTATATTATTTTTGGGACTAACCTATTGACCCAGAGCCCAGTGCCAGTTCCTGTTTTTCCCTTGTTTCAGTGTTTCGAAGAAAAGGAATATCAAACGGAGTCAAAACGGAATGAAACCTTCTGGAGAAGTTATTTTTGGAAAGAAAGCAACCCGGGGGACTTGGAGTGCACGTCAGGAAAGCAACGAGGGAGGCACGAGGCAGGGGGCGCGCCCACCGCCCTGGGCGCGCCCTCCACCCTCGTGGGCCCCTCATGGCTCCCCTGACGTATTTCTTCCGCCTATATATATCCATATACCCTAAAACCTTCGGGGAGGAGAATAGATCGGGAGTTCCGCCGCCGCAAGCCTCTGTAACCACCAAAAATCAACTGAGACCCTATTCTGGCACCCTGCCGGAGGGGGGATCCCTCACCGGTGGCCATCTTCATCATCCCGGCGCTCTCCATGACGAGGAGGGAGTAGTTCACCCTCGGGGCTGAGGGTATGTACCAGTAGCTATGTGTTTGATCTCTCCCTCTCGTGTTCTTGATTTGGCACGATCTTGATGTATCATGAGCTTTGCTTTTATAGTTGGATCTTAGGATGTTTCTCCCCCTCTACTCTCTTGTAATGGATTGAGTATTCCCTTTGAAGTTATCTTATCGGATTGAGTCTTTAATGATTTGAGAACACTTGATGTATGTCTTGCGTGGGATAACCGTGGTGACAATGGGTTATTCTATGGATTCACTTGATGTATGTTTTGGTGATCAACTTGCGGGTTCCGCCCACGAACCTATGCATAGGGGTTGGCACACATTTTCGTCTTTACTCTCCGGTAGAAACTTTGGGGCACTCTTTGAGGTTGTTTGTGTTGGTTGAATAGATGATGCATATTGTATAATCGTACCCACGGATACTTGAGGTGACATTGGAGTATCTAGGTGACATTAGGGTTTTGGTTGATTTGCGTCTTAAGGTGTTATTCTAGTACGAAATCTAGCGTTGTTTGTGACACTTATAGGAATAGCCCAACAGATTGATTGGAAAGAATAACTTTGAGGTGGTTTCGTACCCTACCATAATCTCTTCGTTTGTTCTCCGCTATTAGTGACTTTGGAGTGACTCTTTGTTGCATGTTGAGGGATAGTTATATGATCCAATTATCTTATTATTGTTGAGAACTTGCACTAGTGAAAGTATGAACCCTAGGCCTTGTTTCCTAGCCTTGCAATACCGTTTATGCTCACTTTTATCATTAGTTACCTTGCTGTTTTTATATTTTCAGATTACAAAAACCTATATCTACCATCCATAGTGCACTTGTATCACCATCTCTTCACCGAACTAGTGCACCTATACAATTTACCATTGTATTGGGTGTGTTGGGGACACAAGAGACTCTTTGTTATTTGGTTGCACGGTTGTTTGAGAGAGAACATCTTCATCCTACGCCTCCCACGGATTGATAAACCTTAGGTCATCCACTTGAGCGAAATTTGCTACTGTCCTACAAACCTCTGCACTTGGAGGCCCAACAACGTCTACAAGAAGAAGGTTGCGTAGTAGACATCAAGCTCTTTTCTGGAGCCGTTGCCGGGGAGGCTAGGTAAGCGGCACTCACACCCCGTCAACTAAGCTCTTTTCTGGTGCCGTTGCCGGGGAGGTGAGTGCTTGAAGGTATATCTTTAGATCTTGCAATCAAATCTGTTAGTTTCTTGTTTTATCACTAGTTTAGTATATAAAAGAAAACTACAAAAAATGGAATTAAGGGTGCCTCATATGCTTCATCTTTTTGATGTCTTTCGTGAAAATGATGGGAAGGAAAACTGTGCTCAAGTACTAGAAGAAGAATCACATAGAATGCTTGGCATAAAATATGTGAATGATGAGCATGATTGCAATGTTGTTAGTATGAATTCTTTGAATACCCATGATGCTAATGATATGCAAAGCCACAAGCTTGGGGATGCTATGTTTGATGAAGATGATATGTTTAGTCCCCCAAGTTTTGATGAGCAAATTTATTATGATGAAAGCATGCCTCCTATATATGATGATTACTGTGATGACACGTATGCTATAAAGAATAAAGATAACCATGAAACTTGTCATCATGATTTTAATTTTCAATTGGATTATGCTTCACATGATAGTTATTTTGTTGAGTTTGCTCCCACTACTATTGATAAGAATAAATTTGCTTATGTGGAGAGTAGTAAAATTTCTATGCAAGTAGATCATGAAAAGAATGCTTTATGTGCTTGTTATATTGTTGAATTCATCCATGATGCTACTGAAAATTATTATGAGGGAGGAACATATGCTTGTAGGAATTGCAATAATATTAAGTTTCCTCTCTATGTGCCTAAAGTTTTGAAGTTATGCTTGTTTTGCCTTCCTATGCTAATTGATTATTGTTCCCATAAGTTGTTTGCTCACAAAATCCCTATGCATAGGAAGTGGGTTAGACTTAAATGTCCTTGCCATGTGTCTCATGATGCTCTCTTTATGTTTCAATTCTTATCTTTTATGCGAGCATCATTGAAATCATCATGCCTAGCTAGGGGCGTTAAACGATAGCGCTTGTTGCGAGGCAACCCAATTTTATTTTAGTTTCTTGCTTTTTTTGATCTGTTTAGTAATAAATAAATCATATAGCTTATGCTTAGATGTGGTTTTATGTTTTAATTAGTGTTTGTGCCAAGTAATACCTATAGGATCTTCTTGGAATATAGTTATTTGATCTTGCTGAAAATTCCAGAAACTTTCTGTTCACAAAAACAATTGTTTAAAATCACCAGAACGCGATAAAATACTGATTCCAATTGCAGCAGATCAACAATCAAATTATCTAGGTCTTCCTATTTTGGTAGAAGTTTTGGCATTCCAGAAGTTTGCGTTAGTTACAGATTACTACAGACTGTTCTGTTTTTGACAGATTCTGTTTTTCAGGTGTTGTTTGCTTATTTTGATGACTCTATGGCTTGTAAAATAGTTTATAAACCATAGAGAAGTTGGAATACAGTAGGTTTAACACCAATATAAATAAAGAATGAGTCCATTACAGTACCTTGAAGTGGTGTTTTGTTTTCTTTCGCTAACGGAGCTCACGAGTTTTCTGTTAAGTTTTGTGTTGTGAAGTTTTCATGTTTTGGGTAAAGATTCGATGGACTATGGAATAAGGAGTGGCAAGAGCCTAAGCTTGGGGATTGTAACACCCCGAGAATCATGCTACAGTAACCCTCTGTGATTAAGCTAATCATGTTGCTAAACAGGGCTTGATCACATTTGGAACACATTTCTTTGCAAACTCCTAATTCAAACTTCAATTAAATTTAAAGTGGAAAATAAAAGTTTTCAAAAATTTAAACAAAAATGTTCGGTGGGTGCCAAATAATACACTGGTAACTATGGTGGAGAAAACACATTTTTATAAAATACCTAAATACTTTTAAATGATATAAAATAGAAAAGAAAATAAACAAATAAAAAGAAAATGCAAAAGAACACAGACAAGGAAAAAGAAAAAGGAGAAGGCCCCCCCCCCACAGCACCCCTGGCCCAACTGGGCCGACCCCCGGCCCAGCCCACCTCTCCCACTCGCCCCCCTTCCCTGTTCCCCCGACCGGGGTCGGAACAGGGGCAGTCCCCGCCGCACCACCTCGCCGGCGACGGGGAGGATAAGGGCGCCAGCAGCCCCCACCTCCTCGGGCCTCTCTCCCACTCGCCCCCGCTCTCCTCTCGGCCTCTGCGCCTCTCTCTTCTCCCCCCCCCCCCAGATCCGCGCCGCTCCTTCCTTCCCCACGCCCGACGCGGTCGCCGCCGTTCACCGTCGTTCACACGGCCACCGTACCCACCTCGCCGCCCCAAGGTGTCTCCAAGGACCGCCGTCGCCCGCTGCTTCATCTGGTGCAGCCCGTTAGAGACCGGAGCCCCTACAACGACCTCCCCGAGCTCTTCTTCCCCGCACGGCCGCCGTCGATCGCCGCCCCGTTTCGCCTCCGACGAGCCTCCCCGAGCACGCTGCCGTCCCCCTACAGCCTCGCCGTGAGCTTCTCCCCCCTCCTCCCTTGTCCTTTCGCTCTCGCGCGCCCCCCTAGCTGCACCCCCACGCGTGCCCGAACGCAGCGCCACGGAGCTCGTCGCCGGCGGGTCTCCGGTGACCAATTGGTCATGGGCGTAGGCCCGTTAGCTCGACCGCATCGTGCCGCACCCGCCTAGCTAGTTAGTTCGGCCGCTCGCGCGCTCTAACGCCGCACCCGCCCCAGCCCGAAGCACCTCGCCGCCGGCGAGCTCGAAGCGCTCGCCCCCGCCCGTTCCAGCCACTCCGGCCACCACCGTTGGACGCGCGGCGCCGAGCCGCGTCGAACGCGCCCAGCCACAACCCCGCAGACCCCCTGTGCGCGAAACCCGCGCCCCTCCCGAGCCGCGCCGCCGCGTTTGGCTCGTCGGAGTCGCTCCGGCGCCGGCCGCCGACGTGGCTGGCCTGGGGCCACCCCAGGGCCACTGCCAGTGGGCCCCGTGGGTCCCAGTTGACTGGGTTGACCCAGTCAACTGCTGACTGGGCAGGCCCAGTCACTGACATGCGGGCCCTGCCGTAAAATTAAAAAAGAAAAGAAAAGAAAAATGTTTTTATAATTAAAACTAATTAATCTAATCACTCACTCACAGGTGGGCCCAGTAGTTAATTAACTAAAAATTAATTAGTTTAATCTTCTGTTAGCCCACTGTCTATGACAGATGGGGCCCACTGGTCAGTTTGACCTGGTCAGTCGCTCTGTTGACCTGCTGACGTCAGCATTGCCTCATGCTGACGTCATAATTCATTTTTGCTTAATTCAAATAATTCCAGAAATTCAAATAAACTTTGAAAATTCATATCTTTTAAACCGTAACTCGGATGAAAATGCTTTCTATATGAAAGTCGCTCAGAACGACGAGACGAATCCGAATACGCAGTCCGTTCGTCCACCACACCTCCCTAACCTATCGAACTAGCAACTTTCCCCCTCCGGTCCGTCTGTCCGAAAACGCGAAACATCGGGAATACTTCCCGGATGTTCCCCCCTTCGCCGGTACCACCTACTGTCGCGTTAGGACACACCTAGCACCGCTCATTGTCATGTCACACATCGTCATGCTTATGTTTGCATTGTATTTACTGTTTCTTCCCCCCTCTTCTCTCCGGTAGACTACGAGACCGACGCTGCTGCTGCCCAGTTCGATTATGGAGTTGACGACCCCTCCTACTTGCCAGAGCAACCAGGCAAGCCCCCCCCTTGATCACCAGATATCGCCTATTCTTCTCTATACTGCCTGCATTAGAGTAGTGTAGCATGTTACTGCTTTCCGATATCCTATCCTGATGCATAGCCTATCCTTGCTACTACTGTTGTTACCTTTACCTGCAATCCTACATGCTTAGTATAGGATGCTAGATTTCCATCAGTGGCCCTCCATTCTTGTCTGTCTGCTGTGCTATACTATCGGGCCGTGATCACCTGGGCGGTGATCACGGCTATATACTTATATACTATATACATGACACATGTGATGACTAAAGTCGGGTCGGCTCGTAGGAGTACCCGCAAGTGGATCTTTGTGGCGGAGCGACAGGGCAGGTTGAGACCACCCAGGTGATAGGTGGGCCTGGCCCTGGTCGGCGTTCGCGGTTACTTAACACGCTTAACGAGATCTTGGTATTTGATCTGAGTCTGGCCATTTGGTCTATACGCACTAACCATCTACGCGGGAGTAGTTATGGGTATCCCGGCGTCGTGGTATCAGCCGAAGCCTTCTTGACGTCAGCGACTGAGTGGCGCGCGCCGGATTGGACTGGAACGCCACTAGGCTAGGTCTGCTTCCGGCCGCGTACGCAACGTGCAGGTGTGCATATGGCGATGGGCCCAGACCCCTGCGCGCATAGGGTTAGACCGGCGTGGTGACCTCGCTGTTGTGCTTAGGTGGGGCTGCGACGCGTTGATCTTACGAGGCCAGGCATGACCCAGGAAAGTGTGTCCGGCCAAATGGGATCGAGCGTGTTGGGTTATGTGGTGCACCCCTGCAGGGAAGTTTATCTATTCGAATAGCCGTGTCCCTCGGTAAAAGGACGACCCGGAGTTGTACCTTGACCTTATGACAACTAGAACTGGATACTGAATAAAATACACCCTTCCAAGTGCCAGATACAACCCGGTGATCGCTCTCTAACAGGGGGACGAGGAGGGGATCGCCGGGTAGGATTATGCTATGCGATGCTACTTGGAGGATTTCAATCTACTCTCTTCCACATGCTGCAAGACGGAGATGTCCAAAAGCGTAGTCTTCGACAGGACTAGCTATCCCCCTTTTATTCTGGCATTCTGCAGTTCAGTCCACTGATATGCCCCTTTACACATATACCCATGCATAGGTAGTGTAGCTCCTTGCTTGCGAGTACTTTGGATGAGTACTCACGGTTGCTTCTCTCCCTCTTTTCCCCCTTTCCCTTCTATCTGGTTGTCACAACCAGATGCTGGAGTCCAGGAGCCAGACGCCACCATCGACGAAGACACCTACGACACTGGAGGTGCCTACTACTACGTGCAGCCCACTGACGACGACCAGGAGTAGTTAGGAGGATCCCAGGCAGGAGGCCTGCGCCTCGTTCGATCTGTATCCTAGTTTGTGCTAGCCTTCTTAAGGCAAACTTGTTTAACTTATGTCTGTACTCAGATATTGTTGCTTCCGCTGACTCGTCTGTGATCGAGCACTTGTATTCGAGCCCTCGAGGCCCCTGGCTTGTATTATGATGCTTGTATGACTTATTTATGTTTTAGAGTTGTGTTGTGATATCTTCCCGTGAGTCCCTGATCTTGGTCGCACACATTTGCGTGCATGATTAGTGTACGGTCAAATCGGGGGCGTCACAAGTTGGTATCAGAGCCGACTGCCTGTAGGAATCCCCCTTGCCACACCCCTTGGCCGAAGTCGAGTCTAGACATTACAAAAACTTTTACTAACATGGCTGTGTGTCTTACGGGCCCACGTCGCCATTGGGTGGTACTAGGATCTTTTACTCCTCGACCTTTACTCTGGGACTCTGAACTCTCTTCTACTCGGGTTAAACGAATTTACTAACTCTAACACTAGGATCCCGTGACCGTATTCACCCCAAAGTTGGATAAGCCATAGTTGTTTCTTAGAATAGTATTTTGAACAATTCACACACTGTCATTTGACTCCTTTGAAACGTCTTTGCTTTCAGATGGAACCCACGAGGCAGGTCGTGCGCCACACGACGGCCATTGGTGCCTCGGGATCACCTGCGGTGCTAGCTGAGATGATGACCTATCTAGGTTATCGCTGGCACCCTGAGTACACCGTCTACGAGGAGTACCAGGACTTTAACCAGGAGCAGTACCGTGCCATCGTCCACCTCTACTCTCGGGAGTATGACTCCACTACTGTGCTGCACACCGCACATGGTGTTGGTGTGACCATCGATATGGCTGTCCACGATGCTGCCTATGCTGCTCTGACACGTCTTCGTGGAGAGTATCAGGAGTTGGACACCTCCCCTTTCAGGCACATTGCTATCGCATTTGATGTTGGTGCGGAGGGATACTATACTGCTGCCTACTCCACTGTCACCCGAGAGCCCTTCTACCATCAGCACTTGGTTCTGCATGCTGATGGGCTAGATCGAGCTAACCGAGCTCTTCGCCATGAGATGTACACCACCCGTCAGCACCTTTACCGTGCTCTGACGCTGCTGCACCCCTTTGTCCGATCTGGACAGGTACCGCGTACTGCGATCTACCCAGCCAGGACCGTGATGCCCCACGGTGTCGGTTGGCCAGAGGTGGGAGGCTACTCTCCCGCACTTGGTCCTCTTCTGCCACCTGAGCGTCGGGCTCTACACCTGAGTATCCGCGGCCCCCAGTCTGCTGACGTGGAGGGCTATCCGTTGCCTCACTACCAGCTGTCGGGCTATGATTACCTCCACAGTACCTCTTGGGACTGATGTAGGCTTGCTTGTAGTGTTAGATGCATTCGCCGCGAGCCTGTGTGCCGCCTATGATGTTTTAGTCTATGTACTGAACTCTATGTACTGAACTCTATGCATGACCCCTTTTGTAAGTTATGCCGACTACTATGTAGTAGCTATCGTGCTCCTTTCGTTATGCATGTTTCATCATGAATGATTCTTGTCTTTGCAAATATTTCTCAATGTTGAACTACCCCTGTTATATATTAGCAGGATGGTTAGACCAGGTGGTCGTGGTCGTGGTGGCGATGCCCCACCACCACCTGAGTACATGGCTGGTATGATCCAACAGTTTGAACTGAACCGCCAATTCATGGAAAATATGATGGCTCAGTTTCCTCGCCCCAATATGAACCAGCAGCCAACCCAAGTGACTCTTCAAGATTTCATACGCCTCAATCCAACCATCTACCGCAGCTCAACTCAGCCTCTGGATGCTGATGACTGGCTCCGTGACATCACCTATGAAATGGAGTCTGCTGATGTGGCCCCTGCCAGCTATGTCACCTTTGCTTCCTTCTTCTTGAAGGGACCCGCAGCTCAATGGTGGGACAGCCACAGGCGTACTCTGCCAGCTGGAACAATCATCACCTGGCCAGACTTCCAAGCTGCTTTCCGTGCCTGCTTCATTCCTCATGGAGTCATCGACCGGAAGAAGCGTGAGTTCCGCAACCTCACCCAAGGCAACAAAACTGTCGAAGCTTATCAGCGGGAGTTTCTGGACTTGTCCCGCTATGCTGAAGAATACATTGCAACTGATGCATGCAGACAGGAGAAGTTCCGTGATGGCCTTCAAGCTGACATCAAGCTCGCACTTCTAGTGCATGACTTTGCTGATTTCTCCACCTTGGTGAACAAGGCCATCAATGTCGAAACTGGTCTGCAGGAATACCAGAGCTCTCACAGGCGCAACCGTGACACGGGCTCATCTTCGGGCCCGCCCTCACAGAAGCGTAAGATATGGATCCCGAACAGCATGTACCGTCCAAATGCATCTGCCCCAAGGCAGACCTATGCTGCACCTCGTCTGCCTCCACCACCGTCTAGGCAGTCAAGACTTATAGCTCCACCATCCCAAGCTCCTGTTCCCACTCCGAATAATGGCTTGTGCTTCAGGTGTGGTCAACCAGGACACCGTGCTAAAGAGTGCAACCAGAACCAGAATCAACTGGCCCTTCCAGCAACTGGCCGTGGTAACAATCAGCCCCGCAACAACAATGCTAAGTCTTATGGTCGTGCTCATGCCAACCACGTTGATCTCAACGAAGCTCAAGACCAGCCTGCTACTGTGATGGGTACACTCCTCGTAACTTCAGTACCAGCATCCATTTTATTTGATACAGGTGCATCGCATTCATTCATGTCAGAAGATTTTTCATACAAGCACGACGTTAAATGTGAGGAGATGAACACCTCTGTATTGGTCAAAACCCCCGTGGGACAGTGTCAAACCTCCTTGGTTGGCATCGATGTCCCCGTGGAAATCGAAGGGCTGGAATTCTATGCCTCTCCCATTATCCTAAAGACGTCTAACATCGACCTCATTTTGGGTATGGATTGGTTGAAAGCGCATACTGCTTCTATAGTTTGCGCCACTAAGACCGTCCATCTGCTACACCCTTCAGATGAAATAGTTGCTTACCAAGCTCATCTGGTGCAAAATGCCGAGGCAAGGCTCTATGCATTGAATGCATTGAACACTGCACCACTCGAGGGCATTGAAAACATTCCCGTCGTGCGTGAATTCCTACACGTCTTCCCTGAAGAACTTCTAGGGATTCCCCCTGCTAGAGCTGTCGAATTCATCATCGACTTGAAACCAGGCACCACTCCTACAGCCAAGCGACCCTAGAAAATGCCGCCGCATGAACTCCTTGAGCTTAAGGAGGAAATCGACAAATCTCTTCGCAAAGGATTCATTCGCCCAAGTTGCTCTCCTTGGGGAGCACCTTCTCTCTTTGTCAAGAAGAAGGATGGGACTAACCGATTGGTTCAAGACTACCGTCCTATAAACCAAGCTACCATCCAGAATAAATACCCCCTTCCTCGGATCAATGATCTGTATGATCAACTGGCGGGTTCGTCAGTGTTCTCTAAGCTCGACTTGAGGTTGGGCTACCACCAGATCCGTGTTCGCGAAGAGGATATCCCAAAGACCGCCTTCGTGACTCGCTATGGTTCATACGAGTACACCGTCATGTGTTTCGGTTTAACCAATGCTCCAGCCACCTTCTCTCGTATGATGAACTATATATTCATGGATTACCTCGACAAGTTCGTCGTGGTTTACCTGGATGATATCCTGGTATTTTCAAAGAACGAAGAAGCACATGCTGAACATCTTCGACTTGTGCTGGAAAAGCTACGAGAGCATCAACTATACGCCAAGTTCTCCAAATGTGAATTCTGGCTACCGGAAGTAACCTATATTGGGCATGTCATCTCTAAGGATGGTATTGCCGTCAACCCCGAGCGAGTTCAGGCTATTCTTGATTGGACTCCTCCCAAGAACGTTAAGCAAGTCAGAAGTTTTCTCGGTCTCGCCAGCTATTGCCGTCGATTTGTCGAGAACTTCTCCAAGATCGCCAGGCCTCTGACTAACCTGTTGCATAAGGGCGTCAAGTTCCAATGGACAGACAAGTGTCAGGAAAGTTTCCAGGCACTTAAAGACAAGTTGACTTCTGCCCCAGTTCTAGCTCCACCTGATACTAAGGAGGACTTCGTCATTTACTGCGACGCTTCCCGTCAAGGATTAGGCTGTGTCCTAATGCAAGACCGCAAAGTGATTGCTTATGCCTCTCGGCAATTGAGCCCTCACGAAGAGAACTACCCAGTTCACGACCTCGAACTTGCTGCTGTCATTCATGCGCTGAAGCAGTGGCGACATTACCTTCTCGGTAATCGTTGCGACCTCTTCACTGACCACCAAAGTCTGAAGTATCTGTTTACTCAGCCAGATCTGAACCTCCGTTAGCAGAGATGGATGGAGCTTGTTACAGACTTTGACTTGGGCATTTCCTATACGCCAGGCAAGGCTAATGTAATGGCTGATGCCTTGAGCCGCAAGTCTTACTGCAACCACCTCCAGGTTCACAAAGTTCAGCCCTCGCTTGTTGAAGAATTCAGGAAGCTGAACCTCCACGTTGTTCCTCCGGGTGCACTTGCTCCCCCTCCTAAGGAGTTTGGCAAGGTGAACCTCCACGTTGTTACCCAGGGTTCCCTCAATACCCTAGCTGCTAAACCAAATCTCGTGGATAGCATCAAAAGGCTATAGAAGTATGACTCTGAAGCCCACAAGATTAAGCGCTACCTCGCAGAAGGAAAGCCCTCATTCTTCACCATTGCTGAAGATGGCACCTTATACTTCAAGGGCCGCCTAGTGGTGCCATGTGCAGAGAAAAACCTGGATATGACACAGGAAGTTATGAAAGAAGCTCATGATATGCCTCTGTGTATCCATCCTGGTAGTACAAAGATGTACCAAGACATCCGTCAAAGATTCTGGTGGTCTAATATGAAGCAAGCCATTGCTCGTTATGTTGCTGAGTGTGACGTTTGCCGTCGTATCAAAGCAGAACATCAAAGGCCTGCTGGAACTCTGCAACCTATCTCTATTCCTGAATGGAAATGGGACCATGTTGAGATGGACTTCGTCACTGGATTTCCCAAATCACAGAAAGGTAATGATGCTATTCTTGTCGTCATTGACCGGCTTTCCAGAGTTGCACATTTCCTGGCAGTCAAAGAAACGATCACTGCTAGCCAGTTGGCAACGCTCTATATGTCCAGGATTGTTTCACTCCACGGTATTCCATTGGTTATCAGCTCAGACCGTGGCAGCTTATTCACTTCAAGATTCTGGGCAAGTTTCCAAGAAGCTATGGGAACTCATCTGTCATTCAGTACTGCGTTTCATCCTCAATCGCAAGGACAAGTTGAACGCATCAACCAAGTTCTCGAAGACATGCTACGAGCTTGCGTTATTTCCTTCGGCAAGAAATGGGAGGAATCTCTCCCGTATGCTGAGTTCTCTTATAATAATAGCTATCAAGCTAGTCTGAAGATGGCCCCCTTCGAAGTGTTATATGGACGAAAGTGCCGAACCCCTCTGAACTGGTCAGAAACTGGGGAACGTCCACTCTTCGGCCCGGATATTATCCAAGATGCCGAAGAACAAGTCCGCATTATTCGCGAGAATCTCAAGACTGCCCAGTCACGTCAGAAGGGTCAGTATGACCGTCATCATAAAGACATGGTCTATCAACCTAGCGAAAAGGCTTATCTTCGAGTCACACCTATGAAGGGTGCTCACCGCTTCGGGATCAAGGGCAAACTAGCTCCTCGCTATATTGCCCCATTCACTATTCTCGAAAGGCGTGGAAAAGTGGCATACCAACTGGAGCTACCGCCGAACCTTTCTCAGGTTCACGATGTGTTCCATGTGTCGCTGCTCCGTCGTTGCTTCAAGGACCCAATCCGAGCTGTGGATCATGAAGTGCTCGAATTGCAGCAAGACCTCTCCTATAAGGAGCATCCGGTCCGCATTCTCGACCAAGCTGAACGCCGCACACGTCAGAAGGCGATCAAGTTTCTCAAAATCCAGTGGTCGCACCATTCTGAAGATGAGGCCACTTGGGAACGAGAGGATCATCTGCGCGAAGAATACCCCGCACTGTTTCCTTCTACCTCCTAAATCTCGGGACGAGATTTCTTGTAGTGGAGGAGATTTGTAACACCCCGAGAATCATGCTACAGTAACCCTCTGTGATTAAGCTAATCATGTTGCTAAACAGGGCGTGATCACATTTGGAACACATTTCTTTTCAAACTCCTAATTCAAACTTCAATTAAATTTAAAGTGGAAAATAAAAGTTTTCAAAAATTTAAACAAAAATGTTCGGTGGGTGCCAAATAATACACTGGTAACTATGGTGGAGAAAACACATTTTTATAAAATACCTAAATACTTTTAAATGAAATAAAACAGAAAAGAAAATAAACAAATAAAAAGAAAATGCAAAAGAACACAGACGAACAAAAAGAAAAAGGAGAAGGCCCCCCCACAGCACCCCTGGCCCAACTGGGCCGACCCCCCGCCCAGCCCACCTCTCCCACTCGCCCCCCTTCCCTGTTCCCCCGACCGGGGTCGGAACAGGGGCAGTCCCCGCCGCACCACCTCGCCGGCGACGGGGAGGATAAGGGCGCCAGCACCCCCCACCTCCTCGGGCCTCTCTCCCACTCGCCCCCGCTCTCCTCTCGGCCTCTGCGCCTCTCTCTTCTCCCCCCCAGATCCGCGCCGCTCCTTCCTTCTCCACGCCCGACGCGGTCGCCGCCGTTCACCGTCGTTCACACGGCCACCGTACCCACCTCGCCGCCCCAAGGTGTCTCCAAGGACCGCCGTCGCCCGCTGCTTCGTCTGGTGCAGCCCGTTGGAGACCGAAGCCCCTGCAACGACCTCCCCGAGCTCTTCTTCCCCGCACGGCCGCCGTCGATCGCCGCCCCGTTTCGCCTCCGACGAGCCTCCCCGAGCACACTGCCGTCCCCCTACAGCCTCGCCGTGAGCTTCTCCCCCCTCCTCCCCTGTCCTTACGCTCTCGCGCCCCCCCCCCTAGCTACTCCCCAACGCGCGCCCGAATGCAGCGCCGCGGAGCTCGTCGCCGGCGGGTCTCCGGTGACCAATTGGTCATGGGCGTAGGCCCGTTAGCTCGACCGCACCGTGCCGCACCCGCCTAGCTAGTTAGTTCGGCCGCTCGCGCGCTCTAACGCCGCACCCGCCCCAGCCCGAAGCACCTCGCCGCCGGCGAGCTCGAAGCGCTCGCCCCCGCCCGTTCCAGCCACTCCGGCCACCACCGTTGGACGCGTGGCGCCGAGCCGCGTCGAACGCGCCCAGCCACAACCCCGCAGACCCCCTGTGCGCGAAACCCGCGCCCCTCCCGAGCCGCGCCGCCGCGTTTGGCTCGTCGGAGTCGCTCCGGCGCCGGCCGTCGACGTGGCTGGCCTGGGGCCACCCCAGGGCCACTGCCAGTGGGCCCCGTGGGTCCCAGTTGACTGGGTTGACCCAGTCAACTGCTGACTGGGCAGGCCCAGTCACTGACATGCGGGCCCCGCCGCAAAATTAAAAAAAAGAAAAATGTTTTTATAATTAAAACTAATTAATTAATCTAATCACTCACTGACAGGTGGGCCCAGTAGTTAATTAACTAAAAATTACTTAGTTTAATCTTCTGTTAGCCCACTGTCTATGACAGATGGGGCCCACTGGTCAGTTTGACCTGGTCAGTCGCTCTGTTGACCTGCTGACGTCAGCATTGCCTCATGCTGACGTCATAATTCATTTTTGCTTAATTCAAATAATTCCAGAAATTCAAATAAACTTTGAAAATTCATATCTTTTAAACGGTAACTCGGATGAAAATGCTTTCTATATGAAAGTCGCTCAGAACGACGAGACGAATCCGAATACGCAGTCCGTTCGTCCAACACACCTCCCTAACCTATCGAACTAGCAACTTTCCCCCTCCGGTCCGTCTGTCCGAAAACGCGAAACATCGGGAATACTTCCCGGATGTCCCCCCCTTCGCCGGTACCACCTACTGTCGCGTTAGGACACACCTAGCACCGCTCATTGTCATGTCACACATCGTCATGCTTATGTTTGCATTGTATTTACTGTTTCTTCCCCCCTCTTCTCTCCGGTAGACTACGAGACCGACGCTGCTGCTGCCCAGTTCGACTACGGAGTTGACGACCCCTCCTACTTGCGAGAGCAACCAGGCAAGCCCCCCCTTGATCACCAGATATCGCCTATTCTTCTCTACACTGCCTGCATTAGAGTAGTGGAGCATGTTACTGCTTTCCGATATCCTATCCTGATGCATAGCCTATCCTTGCTACTACTGTTGTTACCTTTACCTGCAATCCTACATGCTTAGTATAGGATGCTAGATTTCCATCAGTGGCCCTACATTCTTGTCCGTCTGCTGTGCTATACTATCGGGCCGTGATCACCTGGGCGGTGATCACGGGTATATACTTATATACAATATACATGACACATGTGATGACTAAAGTCGGGTCGGCTCGTAGGAGTACCCGCAAGTGGATCTTTGTGGCGGAGCGACAGGGCAGGTTGAGACCACCCAGCTGATAGGTGGGCCTGGCCCTGGTCGGCGTTTGCGGTTACTTAACACGTTTAACGAGATCTTGGTATTTGATCTGAGTCTGGCCATTTGGTCTATACGCACTAACCATCTACGCGGGAGTAGTTATGGGTATCCCGGCGTCGTGGTATCAGCCGAAGCCTTCTTGACGTCAGCGACTGAGTGGCGCGCGCCGGATTGGACTGGAACGCCACTAGGCTAGGTCTGCTTCCGGCCGCGTACGCAACGTGGAGGTGTGCATAGGGCGATGGGCCCAGACCCCTGCGCGCATAGGGTTAGACCGGCGTGCTGACCTCTCTGTTGTGCTTAGGTGGGGCTGCGACGCGTTGATCTTACGAGGCCGGGCATGACCCAGGAAAGTGTGTCCGGCCAAATGGGATCGAGTGTGTTGGGTTATGTGGTGCACCCCTGCAGGGAAGTTTATCTATTCGAATAGTCGTGTCCCTCGGTAAAAGGACGACCCGGAGTTGTACCTTGACCTTATGACAACTAGAACTAGATACTGAATAAAATACACCCTTCCAAGTGCCAGATACAACCCGGTGATCGCTCTCTAACAGGGCGACGAGGAGGGGATCGCCGGGTAGGATTATGCTATGCGATGCTACTTGGAGGATTTCAATCTACTCTCTTCCACATGCTGCAAGATGGAGATGTCCAGAAGCGTAGTCTTCGACAGGACTAGCTATCCCCCTTTTATTCTGGCATTCTGCAGTTCAGTCCACTGATATGCCCCTTTACACATATACCCATGCATATGTAGTGTAGCTCCTTGCTTGCGAGTACTTTGGATGAGTACTCACGGTTGCTTCTCTCCCTCTTTTCCCCCTTTCCCTTCTATCTGGTTGTCACAACCAGATGCTGGAGTCCAGGAGCCAGACGCCACCGTCGACGAAGACACCTACGACACTGGAGGTGCCTACTACTACGTGCAGCCCGCTGACGACGACCAGGAGTAGTTAGGAGGATCCCAGGCAGGAGGCCTGCGCCTCGTTCAATCTGTATCCTAGTTTGTGCTAGCCTTCTTAAGGCAAACTTGTTTAACTTATGTCTGTACTCAGATATTGTTGCTTCCACTGACTCGTCTGTGATCGAGCACTTGTATTCGAGCCCTCGAGGCCCCTGGCTTGTATTATGATGCTTGTATGACTTATTTATGTTTTAGAGTTGTGTTGTGATATCTTCCCGTGAGTCCCTGATCTTGGTCGCACACATTTGCGTGCATGATTAGTGTACGGTCAAATCGGGGGCGTCACAGGGATGCCCAAGGCACCCCAAGGTAATATTCAAGGATAACCAAGAGCCTAAGCTTGGGGATGCCCCGGAAGGCATCCCCTCTTTCGTCTTCGTTCATCGGTAAGTTTACATGGAGCTATATTTTTATTCACACATGATATGTGTTTTGCTTGGAGCGTCATATCATTTTATTTTGTTTTGCTTGCTGTTTGAATAAAGTATCAATATCTGAAATTCTTAAAATGGGAGAGTCTTGACATAGTTGCATAATTCTTCGGCTACTCATTGATCTTCACTTATATCTTTCGGAGTAGTTTGTCATTTGCTCTAGTGCTTCACTTATATCCTTTTAGAGCACGGCAGTGGTTTTATTTTGAAGAAATAGATGAACTCTCATGCTTCACTTATATTATTTTGAGAGTCCTAAACAGCATGGTAATTTGCTTGGGTTATGAAACTAGTCCTAATATGATGGGCATCCAAGATTGGTATAATAAAAACTTTGATATAAGTGCATTGAATACTAAGAGATGTTTGATACTTGATGATTGTTTTGAGATATGGAGATAGTGATATTAAAGTTGTGATATTGAGAAATACTTGTGTTGAAGTTTGCAAGTCCCGTAGCATGCACGTATGGTAAACGTTATGTAACAAATTTGAAACATGAGGTGTTCTTTGATTGTCATCCTTATGAGTGGCGGTCGGGGACGAGCGAAGGTCTTTTCCTACCAATCTATCCCCCTAGGAGCATGCACGTAATGCTTGGTTTTTGATGACTTGTAGATTTTTGCAATAAGTATGTGAGTTCTTTATGACTAATGTTGAGTCCATGGATTATACGCACTCTCACCCTTCCATCATTGCTAGCCTCTTCGGTGCCGTGCATTGCCCTTTCTCACATTGAGAGTTGGTGCAAACTTCGCCGGTGCATCCAAACCCCGTGATATGATACGCTCTTTCACACATAATCTTCCTTATATCTTCCTCAAATCAGCCACCATACCTACCTATTATGGCCTTTCAATAGCCATTCCGAGATATATTACCATGCAACTTTCCACCGTTTCGTTTATCATGACACGTTCATCATTGTCATATTGCTTTGCATGATCATGTAGTTGACATAGTACTTGTAGCAAAGCCACCATTCATAATTCTTTCATACATGTCACCCTTGGTTCATTGCATATCCCGGTACACCGCCGGAGGCATTCATATAGAGTCATACTTTGTTCTAGTATCGAGTTGTAATCATTGAGTTGTAAATAAATAGAAGTGTGATGATCATCATTTTCTAGAGCATTGTCCCAAGTGAGGAATAAAAAAAAGAGAGAGAAAGGCCATAAAAAAAAGAGAAGGCCCAAAAAAATTATAAAAAAATGAGAGAAAAGGAGAGAAGGGACAATGTTACTATCATTTACCACACTTGTGCTTCAAACTAGCACCATAATCTTCATGATAGAGAGTCTCTTGTTTTGTCACTTTCATATACTAGTGGGAATTTTTCATTATAGAACTTGGCTTGTATATTCCAACGATGGGCCTCCTCAAGTACCCCAGGTCTTCGTGAGCAAGCAAGTTGGATGCACACCCACTTAGTTTCTTTTGTTGAGCTTTCATATATTTATAGCTCTAGTGCATCCGTTGCATGGCAATCCCTACTCCTTGCATTAACATCAATCGATGGGCATCTCCATAGCTCATTGATTAGCCTCGTTGATGTGAGACTTTCTCTTTTTTTGTCTTCTCCACATAACCCCCATCATCATATTCTATTCCACCCATAGTGCTATTTCCATGGCTCGCGCTCATGTATTGCGTGAAGGTTTATAAAGTTTGAGATTACTAAAGTATGAAAAAATTGCTTGGCTTGTCATCGGGGTTGTGCATGATGAGAGCATTCTTGTGTGACGAAAATGGAGCATGACTAAACTATATGATTTTGTAGGGATGAACTTTCTTTGGCCATGTTATTTTGAGAGGACATAATTGCTTAGTTAGTATGCTTGAAGTATTATTATTTTTATGTCTATATTGAACTTTTATCTTGAATCTTATGGATCTGAATATTCTTGCCACAATAAAGAAGATTATATTGATAAATATGTTAGGTAGAATTCCACATCAAAAATTCTGTTTTTATCATTTACCTACTCGAGGACGAGCAGGAATTAAGCTTGGGGATGCTGATACGTCTCCAACGTATCTATAATTTTTGATTGTTCCATGCTATTATATTATCTGTTTTGGATGTTTATGGGCTTTATTAAACACTTTTATATTATTTTGGGACTAACCTATTGACCCAGAGCCTAGTGCCAGTTCCTGTTTTTTCCCTTGTTTCAGTGTTTCGAAGAAAAGGAATATCAAACGGAGTCAAAATGGAATGAAACCTTCTGGAGAAGTTATTTTTGGAAAGAAAGCAACCCGGGGGACTTGGAGTGCACGTCAGGAAAGCAACGAGGGAGGCACGAGGCAGGGGGGCGCGCCCAACCCCCCTGGACGCGCCCTCCACCCTTGTGGGCCCCTCGTGGCTCCCCTGACGTATTTCTTCCGCCTATATATATCCATGTACCCTAAAACCTTTGGGGAGGAGAATAGATCGGGAGTTCCGCCGTCGCGAGCCTCTGTAGCCACCAAAAACCAACCGGGACCCTGTTCTAGCACCCTGCCGGAGGGGGGATCCCTCACCGGTGGCCATCTTCATCATCCCTGCGCTCTCCATGACGAGGAGGGAGTAGTTCACCCTCGGGGCTGAGGGTATGTACCAGTAGCTATGTGTTTGATCTCTCTCTCTCTCTCTCTCTCTCTCTCGTGTTCTTGACTTGGCACGATCTTCATGTATCGCGAGGTTTGCTATTATAGTTGGATCTTATGATGTTTCTCCCCCTCTACTCTCTTGTAATGTATTGAGTTTTCCCTTTGAAGTTATCTTATCGGATTGAGTCTTTAATGATTTGAGAACACTTGATGTATGTCTTGCGTGGGATAACCGTGGTGACAATGGGTTATTCTATGGATTCACTTGATGTATGTTTTGGTGATCAACTTGCGCGTTCCGCCCATGAACCTATGCATAAGTGTTGGCACACGTTTTTGTCTTGACTCTCCGGTAGAAACTTTGGGGCAATCTTTGAGGTTCTTTGTGTTGGTTGAATAGATGAATCTGAGATTGTGTGATGCATATCGTATAATCGTACCCACGGATACTTGAGGTGACATTGGAGTATCTAGGTGGCATTAGGGTTTTGGTTGATTTGTGTCTTAAGGTGTTATTCTAGTACGAACTCTAGGGATGTTTGTGACACTTATAGGAATAGCCCAACGGATTGATTGGAAAGAATAACTTTGAGGTGGTTTCGTGCCCTACCATAATCTCTTCGTTTGTTCTCCGCTATTAGTGACTTTGGAGTGACTCTTTGTTGCATGTTGAGGGATAGTTATATGATCCAATTATTTTATTATTGTTGAAAGAACTTGCACTAGTGAAAGTATGAACCCTAGGCCTTGTTTCCTAGCATTGCAATACCGTTTACGCTCACTTTTATCATTAGTTACCTTGATGTTTTTATATTTTCAGATTACAAAAACCTATATCTACCATCCATAGTGCAGTTGTATCACCATCTCTTCGCCGAACTAGTGCACCCATACAATTTACCATTGTATTGGGTGTGTTGGGGACACAAGAGACTCTTTGTTATTTGGTTGCAGGGTTGTTTGAGAGAGACCATCTTCATCCTACGCCTCCCACGGATCGATAAACCTTAGGTCATCAACTTGAAGGAAATTTGCTACTGTCCTACAAACCTCTGTACTTGGAGGCCCAACAACGTTTACAAGAAGAAGGTTGCGTAGTAGACATCACTAACCTATTAACCGAAGGTCCAGTGCAAATTGCTGTTTTTTTGCCTATTTAAGTGTTTCGCAGAAAAGGAATATCAAACGGAGTCCAAACGGAATGAAACCTTCGGGAGAGTTATTTTTGGAACAAACATGAACCAGAGGACTTGGAGTGGACGTCAAGAAAGAAGCGAGGAGGCCACGAGGTAGGTAGGCGCGCCCCCACCCTCGTGGGCCCCTCGCAGCTCCACCGACCTACTTCTTCCTCCTATATATACCCATATACCCCAAAAACATCCAGGAGCACCACGAAACCCTATTTCCACCGCCGCAACCTTCTGTACCGGTGAGATCCCATCTTGGGGCCTTTTCTGGCGCTCCGCCGGAGGGGGAATCGATCACGGAGGGCTTCTACATCAACACCATAGCCTCTCCGATGATGTGTGAGTAGTTTACCACAGACCTTTGGGTCCATAATTATTAGCTAGATGGCTTCTTCTCTCTCCTTGGATCGCAATACAAAGTTCTCCTCGATCTTCTTGGAGATCTATTCGATGTAATTCTTTTTGCGATGTGTTTGTCGAGATCCGATGAATTGTGGGTTTATGATCAAGATTATCGATGAACAATATTTGAATCTCCTCTAAATTCTTTTATGTATGATTTGTTATCTTTGCAAGTCTATTCGAATTATCAGTTTGGTTTGGCCTACTAGATTGATATTTCATGCAATGGGAGAAGTGCTTAGCTTTGGGTTCAATCTTGCGGTGTCCTTTCCCAGTGACAGTAGGGGCAGCAAGGCACGTATTGTATTGTTGCCATCGAGGATAAAAAGATGCGGTTTATATCATATTGCTTGAGTTTATCCCTCTACATCATGACATCTTGCCTAATGCGTTACTCTGTTCTTATGAACTTAATACTCTAGATGCATGCTGGATAGCGGTCGATGTGTGGAGTAATAGTAGTAGATGCAGAATCATTTCAGTGTACTTGTCGCAGACGTGATGCCTATATACATGATCATGCCTAGATATTCTCATAATTATGCACTTTTCTATCAATTTCTCTATAGTAATTTGTTCACCCATCGTAATACCTATGCTAGCTTTAGAGAAGCCACTAGTGAAACCCTGTGGCCCCCGGGTCTATCTTCCATCATATTATTTTCCCGTCAACTAGCTAATTTCAGTCGCCGTTTATTTTGCAATCTTTACTTTCAATCTATATCATAAAAATACCAAAAATATTTATCTTATTATCTCTATCGGATCTCACTTTTGTAAGTGGCAGTGAAGGGATTGACAACCCCTTTATCGCGTTGGTTGCAAGGTTCTTATTTGTTTGTGTAGGTACGAGGCGACTTGTGTGTAGTCTCCTACTGGATTGATACCTTGGTTCTCAAAAACTTACGCTAATTTGCTGCATCACCCTTTCCTCTTCAAAGGAAAAACCAACGCAGTGCTCAAGAGGTAGCACGGCGCGAGTTCGTGCCTCCAACCTACACGGAACAACTTCTACGCCAATTGGAGAACAACATCCAAGGATCAAAGTGTAACATCCCAAATTTTCAATTTGGAATCTTATACATAGGTCATTCATGCATATCTTATTTTACTGCATTTTGATTTGCGATCCTCGAAATTCTAAGCAACTCAAGGACCCACGGAGAGAGTTGGGGATTTCACGTTTTTCATATTTGAATTTTATCAAATACTGAAACAAGGATCACTTTCGTTTTAATTATTTTTCTCTCCGAAAATATTTAATATTAAAATATAAGAGAGGAAATAACATGACTTCTCCAAAATAAAGGGAATATTGGAGGAAAAATATTAAATCAAATAAATAATATTTTTGGACTTTTATTGCTATTTTATTTGAATTAGAAAAATATGCGTTTTTCAAAATTGCACTAGAGGCCCAAATAAATGTTCACTTTGTCCGCAATATTATTAGAGGACCGCGAAATTTTACTTTAGGATTTTTGGACTCCGTTTAGTATTTCTTTTATTTGTTTTTCCGCATCAGGTTTCAAAATAAAAAAAAGGTTGCACCGACCTACGTGCCGTAACCGACTCGGACTCCCGCCGGGGGCAGGCTTTATAAGCCGGCCGCCCCGAGGCCCCAGCCCACCAAACTGCCAGCCGCCCCGCCGCCCCAAACCCTAGTCCGCGCGTCGCCGCGCCACCGTCCGCCGCGCCGCCAGCCGCCGACCGCCGCCGCCGGAGCCTCGCCAGAGGTAGCCGACACCGCCGCCGCCGTTCGTCGTTGTTTTTTTCGGTTAACCGTTCGGTTTTTTTAGAAACCCTAGATCTAGTTTTTTTAATTAGATCGGTTCCTTCGGGTTTTTTTCTCGATTCAGTTATTTAGCGGACGTTCGTCCGTATGTTTGTTTTAACGAAGGCTGTTCATCCGTTAGCCGCAGACAGCGAACGTTCGTTCGTTAGCCTGTTCGTTAGTTTTCCTTTTTCTAGGGTTTTTCCGCGATTATTTGCGATCGCGATTTCTGCCCTAATTTTCGTTCGAATATATCTTTTCGCTCATTTATCCAAATCAGGTGAAACAAGCGCCTAGATCTTCGTCTCGAAGTCCTCTTTCTATTTAACCAACTTGAACAAGATTTTGGTACTGTAAAATTTGACTTTAGTCCAGATTAGTAAACAGATCTTGTTTCTTTCGTAGTTGGAGTTTCGTTGCTCCGTTTGATTTGATTCTTTTTGCAAACCGGAGTTCTTCGGTTGAACTTTCTGGTTAGATCTTCTTATTTGAGTTTTACCCGTGCATCTTTGCTTGATTGCTTATGTATGCTCTTGTTTGTTTATGACAGAATTGTTGGAGTGCGAAGTGTGCTACTATGAGTCACTAAGTTTTGTGGATCGTCAGCAAGGCAAGTAACACATTGATCATACCCCTTTATTAACCAGTTTTATGCATTAGTTTCAACCCTCACACATTGCATGAGTAGGATATCTTAACATGTGTGTTTGGGAAATAGATGATGAGGTAGAACCTATTTCCTGTTTATTATCAAACCCCTGGGAGTTACTTCTACGTTATGCTTATATTGCCATGCTTTGCTCATAGACGTGGATTGTGTTTGAGTGTATCCATGACAGATGTGAGTTGTTAATTAATGGTTCAACTTAAGGTGGCAACTTTAATACACATCTGGGTGGATTGCTTGTGGGCACCTGGAGAATCCAGTGTTGTCCTAGGATATCCCGGACTACCCGTGTGATCATCCTACGGTCTGCCACCCAGGCTCAAAGGGATCATAAGATTATTCATGCTAGAAACTTCCATGTGCAGCCACAAGCCATTATGGGCTCTGGCATAGTTGAGTATGTTGTGTGACCTCTTTCAGTGGTAGGCTAGCAGATGTAGAGGGAAAGCAGGTGTAACAGTCTACCCAGAGTAAAGAGTTAATGCTTCTGAAAGACTGTGTCTACCCGGAGTAAAGAGTTAATGCTTCTGAAAGTAGGTGTAACTGTCTACCCAGAGTAGGTGTGATTGCTACTCTGTTCTAAATCCTTCGAGTACTGTGTGTGTCAGCATTACCAATCCAGGGATGACACTGAACACAGAGATTTGACCGTCCGAGGTCAGATCGCTACAAGATGGTATCAGAGCACACGCTGAATGTAGGACACGACCACTAAGATGAGCCATAGGTCACTCTTCTCTACTCATTTCTGACTCCTCTCCATTTTCTACTCTTTAGGATGGCGGACTCGAGGAACAAGTTTGCACAACCGGATGAAGACACACCTTTTGGGAGACACTTGAAGGAAGTAACGAGGTACCTGAACATCGGAATACCAAGCTTCACCAGAACCTACACCGCCACTTTACCAGAAGAGGAGCATTGGATGATTCGAGTTCAAGTTCCAGGAAGGACATTCACACCACTCACTGAGCCCACAGAGTTTTCCTTTGATGCCCCAACCTGGAGTTTATGTAAGACCATGGCAGCCCACATTGCTATGGGACGTATTGGAGAAGTCTACAAACAGGAGCTGAAGGACACTATCTATCAGATATGTGGGTGCTGAGAGGAGCAATGGGAGATGATCTGTACCAGGAAGGACAGGTCCATTGCAGCTTTCATCCAGGAGTTAAACCAACACATTCGACGCTAGGAGAACCGGTTGTGCGCAGGCATGATAGATTTGAAGAAGGCGATGACCAGGATCATAGAGCTAGAAGAGGAACTCAAGTCTACACGCGATGGATACGAGGAGGATATCGCAATACTCGTGGAGAAGAATGACGACCTGACAAGGAAGTTAGGAGTATTCATGGGAGACCCCGCGCTAGGAGGAGAAGAAGACGAACCAAAGGAGATTCGTTCTGAAGACTACATCATCATCGACGACACCGACTCCGACCCTGATGATAGTGACGATGACTATGAAGACGAAGCTGGAGCAGATATCATGGAGTCTTCCACCGATCAAAATTTCTAGATGACCACCATATGATTAGTAGCCTTTCCCCATGTATATAGTAGTAGTCCGAGCACTTTTGTAACGATAGCTCTAGACCAATTGTATGCCCTTGCTTGATTGATTGAGTGATATGATATGATTGCGTTTATCTCATGTGCATATGGGTAGTGTTTTCTCACTAGACCTCATTCTATTCTAATCTCTCCCCTCTAAACCCATCAGATGCCTCAGAGACGTGATACCGAATTTGTCTTCCCACCGGAGATCACCCAGTTGATCCAGCAGCAGAATGCCTTGATGCAGATATTAGTCCAGAACCAAGGCAACAACAACAACAACAACAACAACAACAATAACCCGCCTCCAGTTGACAACTTACCCCATTTTCTGAGGTTGTAGCCGCCGATGTTTTCCAGTAGCACCAAGCCAATAAATGCAGATGACTGGCTACGCAGGATTGGAAGGGAGTTGACCACCGCAGGTTGCACGGATGCTGAGAAGGTGCGTTTTGCCGCACATCAATTGGATGGACCAGCAGCTTCATGGTGGGAGAATTACATGACCGCCTTCCCTATAGCCAATATCACTTGGGATCACTTTCAACAAGCATTCCGCACATCCCATGTCTCAACTGGAGCTATGAGCATGAAGAAGCGCGAGTTTCGCAACTTGCGCCAGGGAAATCGTACTGTGGCTCAGTACGTAGATGAGTTTAGTAAGCTATCTTGTTATGCCCAAGATGATGTGGCCACAGATGCCGCGAAGCAGGAGAAGTTTATGGAAGGGCTAAATGATGAGATGAGCATGCAATTGATGGTGGCAATATTTAACAACTACCAGGAGTTGGTAGACAAGGCTCTTATGATTGAAGGGAAGCAGCAGTAGACTGAGAGCCGCAAAAGGAAGTACGGACAAGGGAAGTACAATTCAGGAGCACAGCAGAAGCCTCGATTTACCCCAAACTCGGGAGGATATACCCGTAACCATGGAGGCCAACACTCACAATGGAGGAGGTTCCCATAAACACAATGGACCCAAGAACGGGAATGGGAGTGGAGCAATCAGTAATCAGAACCGCTCCAATCCAGCCACACCCGCCAAGAAGGACCTAAATCACATTACTTGTTTCAAGTGCGGGAAGACTGGACACTATGCCACTGAGTGCCCTGAAGCGAAGAATGGGAACGGCAATGGAAGCTCTGGGAAGAAGCCCAACCCTTTCAAAAGTGGACAAGTGAACCACGTGAACGTGGAGGAGGTTGAAGAGCAGCTTGATGCAGTTATCGGTAAGTTTTTGGTTAAGTCATTTACCGCAATTGTTCTTTTCGATACTGGTGCATCGCATTTATACATTTCAAGGGGATTTGTGGATAAGTATAAGTTGCCCACTAAAGTTCTTAGGACACCTATGTTAGTAAGCTCGCCAGGAGCTGAGTATATGGCAAGCCAAGGATGTTTTCAGATGCCATTGACCATTGGAAGCCATGTTTTCCCCTCAGATCTGATAATTTTGGAGTCACAAGGATTGGATGTGATACTAGGGATGGATTAGCTATCGATGTATGGGGGAAACCTTGATTGTGCCTGTAAGTCAATTTTACTCACCACCCCGGAGGGAAAATGGATCAAATATGTATCCAGAGATGCTCCGAGGAGGACCCAAGTAAATTATCTCACGGGAGTTGTTCAGGAAGAAGTGCCTGTAGTGAGGGATTATCCGGATGTATTTCCAAAGGAATTACCAGGCATGCCGCCGGATCGAGACATTGAGTTTTTGATAGAGCTGTTGCCAGGCACCGGACCAATATCTAAGAGACCATATCGGATGCCCGCAAATGATCTGGAGGAGATTAAGAAGCAGATTAAGGAGTTATTGGAGAAAGGTTACATCTGACGAAGTTCATCACCATGGGGAGCCCTAGTGCTATTGGTTGAGAAGAAGGATGGATCGTTAAGGATGGTTGTTGATTATCGTGCGTTGAATGAAGTGACGATCAAGAACAAGTACCCACTGCCGATGATCAATGATTTGTTTGACCAGTTGCAAGGACCTAAAGTGTTTTCGAAGATCAATCTGCGATCAGGATATCACCAGCTGAAGATTCGAGAAAAGGATATACCTAAGAGAACTTTCACCACAAGGTACGGGCTATATGAGTATACGGTTATGTCATTTGGATTGACTAACGCCCCTGCCTATTTTATGAGCATGATGAACAAAGTATTTATGGAGTTCTTGGATAAGTTTGTCGTGGTGTTCATTGATGATATTTTGGTATACTCGAAGAATGAAGAGGAACACAAGGAGCATTTGCGTTTGGTTCTTGAGAAGCTTAGGGAACATCAGTTATATGCCAAGTTTAGCAAATGTGACTTTTGGTTGAAGGAAGTTGGATTTCTTGGCCACGTTATATCAGGAGAAGGTATAGCAGTGGATCCTACCAAGGTCCAGTCACTCACTGAGTGGTTGGCACCCACATCAGTTGGAGAGATCCGCAGTTTTCTTGGACTCGCGGGATACTATTGGAGATTCATTGAGATTTTTTCCAACATTTCGAAGCCCATGATGGCATTGTTGAAGATGGACACCAAGTTCCATTGGACCGAAGAATGCGAGGCAAGTTTTCAGGAGTTGAAGAAACGTTTGACTATAGCCCCAGTGCTGATTCTGCCGGATATACGCAAGGATTTCCATGTGTATTGCGACGCCTCTCGCTTAGGACTTGGAGGAGTACTTGTGCAAGACGGAAGAGTTGTTTCATATGCCTCACGACAGCTTCGACCGCACGAGTTGAATTATGCCACGCATGATTTGGAGTTAGCAGCTGTAGTGCATGCGCTCAAGACCTGGAGACATTTTCTTATTGGAAACCGTTGTGATGTGTACACGGATCACAAGAGTTTGAAGTACATTTTTACTCAGAAGGAGCTGAACCTCAGTCAAAGGAGATGGTTGGAGCTCATAAAGGATTATGATATGAAGTTGCACTATCATCCAGGCAAGGCCAATGTCGTAGTAGACGCTTTGAGCCGGAAGAGTTATGTCAATACCCTCGTAAGAGGAGGATTGCCAAAGGAGTTCGCAGAAGATCTCAGGGAGCTTCGTTTGGAGATCGTCCCTAGAGGTTTTGTTGCAGCATTGGAGGTTAAATCAATGTTATTGGGAAAGATTCGAGAAGCTCAGAAGGATGACAAAGAAATTGCCGAGATAAAGGACAAGATGAGTCAAGGAAAAGCCAAAGGTTTTCGTGAGGATGAGCATGACACATTGTGGTTTGAGGACCATGTATATGTGCCCAATAATGCAGAGATCAGGAAGTTAATACTTCAGGAAGCTCATGACTCGCCATACTCGATACACCCCGGAAACACCAAGATGTATTTGGATTTGAAGGAGCATTTCTAATGGACCGGAATGAAGAAAGACATTGCCGAGTATGTAGCCATATGTGATGTATGTCAGAGAGTGAAGGCAGAACATCAGAAACCAGCAGGATTACTGCAGCCTATGCCGATACTCGAATGGAAGTGGGACAAGCTTGGCATGGATTTCATCACCGGATTACCCAGGACCCGATCGGGATATGATTCTATCTGGGTAGTAGTGGATCGCTTGAGCAAAGTAGCTCACTTTATCCCCGCGAAAACCACCTATACCAGTGCAAAGTTGGCCAAGATATATATGACCAGGATCGTATGTCTGCATGGAGTTCCGAGGACCATCGTATCAGATAGAGAAACACAGTTTACTTCAAAGTTTTGGCACCAACTGCACCAAACTTTGGGTACCAGGCTAGAGTTTAGTACAACATCTAAGAGATACAGTGCCCCTGGAAGAGACAGAGCACATCTCCGTGTGTCACCACTGTGAGGAGTTAAACATTTTGGAGTTAAGGGAAAGTTAGCCCCGAGATTTGTAGGACCATACCGAGTTATGGAATGCATGGGAGAGGTTGCCTACAAGTTGGAGTTACCCGAAGGACTGTTAGGAGTTCAGGATGTGTTTCATGTTTCTCAGTTGAAGAAGTGTCATGCAGAAACTGCCGATATCCCTCTAAGAGATACAGTGCCCCTGGAGGCAATTCAGTTGGATAGTGATTTGACATATGAGGAGAAACCAGTCAGGATTCTCGAGTTTGCTAGCCGAGTTACACGCAGCAAGGTTATCAAATTTTGCAAATTTCAGTGGAGCCACCATACCGAGGATGAAGACACTTGGGAACGAGAGGGTGATCTACGCAAAGACCACCCACACCTATTTTCTAGCCAACCTGAATCTCGAGGACGAGATTCATCTTAAGGGGGGTAGGGTTGTAACATCCCAAATTTTCAATTTGGAATGTTATACACAGGTCATTTAGGCATATCATATTTTACTGCATTTTGATTTGCGATCCTCGAAATTCTAAGCAACTCAAGGACCCACGGAGAGAGTTTGGGATTTCACGTTTTTCATATTTGAATTTTATCAAATATCGAAACAAGGATCTCTTTGGTTTTAATTATTTTTCTCTTCGAAACTATTTCATATTAAAATATAAGAGAGGAAATAATATGACTTCTCCAAAATAAAGGGAATATTGGAGAAAAATATTAAAATCAAATAAATAATTTTTTGGGACTTTTATTGCTATTTATTTGAATTAGGAAAAATATGCGTTTTTGAAAATCGCACTAGGGGCCCAAATAAATGTTCACTTTGTCCGCAATATTATTAGAGGACCGCGAAAATTTATTTCAGGATTTTTAGACTCCGTTTAGTATTTCTTTTGTTCGTTTTTCTGCGTCAGGTTAAAAAAACAAAGTTACACCGACCTAACGGGCCGTAACCAACCCGGACTCCCGCCGGGGGCAGGCTTTATAAGCCGGCCGTCCCGAGGCCCTAGCCCACCAAGCCGACAGCCGCCCCGCTGCCCCAAACCCTAGTCCGCGCGCCGCCGCGCCGCCAGCCGCCGTCAGCCGCCGTCCGCCGCGCCGCCAGCCGCCGACCGCCGCCGCCGGAGCCTCGCCGGAGGTAGCCAACACCGCCGCCGCCGGAGCCTCGCCGGAGGTAGCCGACACCGCCGCCGCCGTTCGTCGTTTTTTTCGGTTAACCGTTTGGTTTTTTTAGAAACCCTAGATCTAGTTTTTTTTAATTAGATTGGTTCGTTCTTTTTTTCTCGGTTCAGTTATTTAGCGGGCGTTCGTCCGTACGTTCGTTTTAACGAACGATGTTCATCCGTTAGCCGCAGACAGCGAACGTTCGTTCGTTAGCCTGTTCGTCAGTTTTTCTTTTTCCAGTGTCTTTCCGCGATTATTTCCGATCGCGATTTCTGCCCTAATTTTCGTTCTAGTATATCTTTTCGCTCGTTTATCCAAATCAGGCAAAACAAGCGCCTAAATCTTCGTCTCGAAGTCCTCTTTCTGTTTATTACCTAGTTTTATGCATTAGTTTCAACCCTCACACATTGCATGAGTAGGATCTCTTAACATGTGGGTTTGGGAAGTAGATGATGAGGTAGAACCTATTGCATGTTTATTATCAAACCCCTGGGAGTTACTTCTACGTTATGCTTATATTGCCATGCTATGCTCGTAGACATGGATTGGGTTTGAGTGTATCCATGACATATGTGAGTTGTTAATTAATGGTTCAACTTAAGGTGGCAACTTTAATAGACATCTTGGTGGATTGCTTGTGGGCACCTGGAGAATCAAATGTTGTCCTAGGATATCCCGAAGTACCCGTGTGATCATCCTACGGTCCGCCACCCAGGCTCAAAGGGATCATAAGATTATTCATGCTAGAAATTTCCGTGTGGAGCCACAAGCCATTATGGGCTCTGGCATAGTTGATTATGTTGCGTGACCTCTTTCAGTGGTAGGCTAGCAGATGTAGAGGGAAAGTAGGTGTAACTGTCTACCCAGAGTAAAGAGTTAATGCTTCTGAAAGACTGTGTCTCGGTCAACCGTTTCTCAAACACCATGTAGTGCGTGAAATCAAACGTAGGAGATCGAGTCTTGTGGGGAAAAGTGCGCAAACCTCTGCAGAGTGTATAAACTAATCCTGGTTAGTCGTGTCCCCGGTTATGGACATCTTGAGTATCTGGTACTTGAATTATTGATTTGATCTCATCACTCTAAATTAATTTGTTGGGATGTTAATGAATACTTTAATTGGGATTCTAACATCCCAAAATTCTAAATTTTGGAATGTTATATAAATAGATAGATTTGATTGATTGTTTGATTGCTTGTGTGAAATTGAGTGAAATTTGAAGCTTTTTGAAAGTTAAATGAGAGGGAATAGAAGGACTTTCCCAAACTTTCATTTTGCATTTATGATCACCGTGAATTCAAATTCTTTTCAAATACAAAACCCTAGAGAGAAGATGACATGACTTCTTCCATTTAATTAAATGAAAAAGGGTTTTGAAAAGATTTGACCTTCATTCGGAAATATTTCCAATTCATAAAATTCATGCAACTCAATGATTTTCATGAGAGAAGATAAAATGACTTCTTCAAAACATATGAAATATGAGTTGGGAGTCTAAAAGAATCAAATTTAAAGTCCCTTCGATATTATTTTTCAATTCGGAGTTATTTGGGTTTTATTCAAATTATTTTTCTCCAAAAATAGAATATACAGAAATTAGGGTAAAATGATTCCCTATATCTAGAAAATTGGAGAGAAATAAGTTTGAATTAATTTTGGTATTTTTAAAATGATTTTTATTGGATTTTAGTAGGGCAGTAGCACTCTTTCAATGATTTGAAATTGTGTGGATTTTATTTGACTCTAGAAAAATGTTCATGTTGTAGGAAATCTTTTTCTGAAAATTTTGATATATTATATGCCTATATTATATATTTTTATTTATTTATTATGTTTTTATTTGTTTGAGAAAATGTTTTATAAAAAAAACTATCTCGCGCCGACCGACTGGGCCACGGCCCAGCCAGCCAGCCGGCCCAAACCGAGCGCCGCCTTCGCCCCGAGTCCGGGTGCTGCACGCCCCGCCGCCGCCCTTGTCTGGCACGGACACCGCCGCCGTTGCCCCCTCCCGCAAGGTCCGCGCCGCCTCCTCCCGCATATAAATCCGGAGCCCCGGCCCCCTCTCTCTTCTCTCTCCTCGCCTCTGCCGCAACCGCCGCCGCCAGCGAGATCTGCCGCAGCCGCGCCTCACCACCGCCGCCTTGCCGCTCCGCCGCCTGCTGCTCGCCGCCGCACTCCGCCACGCACCGCGTCGCCCCGCGCGCGTCGCCCTCCGCTGCCGTCGACGCCCCAACGCCGGAGCCGCGCCGCCTCTCCGGAGCCGCCGCTGTTGTCGTCCGCCGTAGCCAACCGTCGCCGCCGGTTTTTGAAGAAAATCGCCTTGACCGGTAAAACCGTGAACCGCCCCGGTTTATTTTTTGGTTTTATCGTTAGATCGTTTTTTACTAGGTTTAGTTATATAGCGAACGTTCACTGGTTAGGCCTCTGTAGTGGATGAATTCATCGCTTTTGCTTCTGTAGCAAACGTTCGTTGTTTAGTATTTTTTCTCTTTCTATTTTAATTTCGGCCAGGGACCTAGATGTAATTATCTTTCTTACAGATTAGTCCCTCTGTTTCAAACTAGCACAACTTTTTGCTCGTTTGTCCAAATCCAACGAAACCAATGCCCACTTCTTCGTTATGATCCCCTCTATCCAGTAACCCAACTTAAACATATTTTTGAAAGTTTTAAAATTTGAATTCAAACAGTTTTGTATTTGAACTTCGTTTCATCATAACTTGAGTTTCGTAGCTCCGTTTGAGTTGATTCTTGTTGAATATCGAAGCTCTTGACCTAAACTTTCTGATAAGGGCAAATTCATATAATTTTCATACTGTTAGAATTTTTTTATGTTGCAAGAGTTATTTGCTTGGTTTTGATGTTTTCCGATTTGTTTTCTTCGTTCTTTCTGATCTTTTGAGTGATTGATTATGTGTGGTTACTACTGTTTGCTTACGATAGATTGACCGGAGTGTGATGAGTAGAACTATCCAGAGTTTTGAGTGCGGATCATCTTCATCAACGGTACAGGCAAGTAACACTTTGATCATACCTCTTTACTACCCAGTTTTATTGCATTAGATCAATCCTAAAACAATTGCATGGTTAGGATCTGATTAAAATTGTGGGTGGGAAGTAGATGAGGTAGTACCTATTCACCTGTTTATTATCAAACCTATGGGAGTTACTTCTACGTTGCTTATACCGCTATGCTATGCTCGTAGACGTGGATTGGGTTTGAGTGTATCCATGACAGATGTGAGATTGTTAATTAATGGTTCAACTTAAGGTGGCAACTTAAATACACATGTGGGTGGATTGAGGCACCTGGGGAATCCAGTGTTGCTTGTATTTTTTGGAAATCCCGGGGTACCGTGTGATTCTCCTATCGACTGCCACCCAGGCTCAAAGGGATCATAAGATTATTCATGCTAGAAACTTCCGTGTCCAGCCACATACCATTATGGGCTCTGGCATAGTTGAGTAAGTTGTGGGAAACCTTTCCATGACGGGCTAGCAGATGTAGGGGATTATAGGTGTACAGGCCTATCTATCGGTTAAGGGGACCTCTTCGGAAAGATTGTGTCTCGGACATCCGTTTCTCAAACATTATGAAGTGCGAGAAATCCAACGGAGGAGATCGAGTCTTGTGGGGAAAAGTGCACAAACCTCTGCAGAGTGTACAAACTAATCATGGTTAGCCGTGTCCCCGGTTATGGACATCTTGAGTATCTGGTTCTTGGATTATCATGTTGATCTCATCACTCTAAATTAATTTTGTTGGTTATTAATTACCTTTTAATTGGGATTGAGATGGGGTTTACCATTCTCAATGTTTTCAACCAACTTTGTAGTTAAATAAAAATATATTTCTTTGCAGTAGGGAAAAATTGGCTTTTCGCAAAAACTTTATAACCATAGAGCTTTTCCACCAGCCATATATGCATGTAGTTATAGTTATTATTCATCATTGCTCTATGGTGTGAATTTGCCAGTACCTTCAATGTACTGACCCTTTGTGGCTGCAACGTCTCATGTTGCAGGAATCTTACGACGAGTAAGTCATACGTTAGGGTTACGATTTCTACACTCAACTTTGCCGTTGGTGTTGATGGGAATCCACAACCTTGTTGTTACTTCCGCTATTTGGATTGAGGTAATAGTTTTTACGTTACTTTATACATGTGATTTACCTCTGTCATAAATCCTCGAGTACTGTGTGTGTCAGCATACCGATCCAGGGATGACACTTAAGCACATAGACTTGACCGTCTGAGGTCGGGTCGCTATAGGGATTGAGTTGGAGGAACCTTCTCAATGATGTTTCAACCACCATGGTAGTTAAATAAAATCTATTCCTTTGTTGTAGGGAAAAATTGGCTTTTCTGCAAAACAATATAACCATAGAGCCTCCACCAGCCATATATGCATGTAGTGATAGCATTTATTCTGTTCATTGCTCTACTGTGTTATATTACCAGCATATTCCATGTGCTGACCCGTTTCGGGCTGCAACATATCATGTTGCAGACTTTTCAAACAAAGAGTAAGGTGCGCTAGGTCATTTGTCATGCACTCAGCTATGCCATTGGAGTTGATGGACTCACTTTATCTTCCAAGCCTTCCGCTGTTATCTTATTTAGATGGCCAGAAGCCATATTTATTGTAATAAGTTCTCTTTTGAGATATTTGATGTAATAAGTGTGTGATTGCTACTCTGTTATAAATCCTTCGAGTATTGTGTGTGTCAGCATTACCGATCCAGGGATGACACTGAACACACAGATTTGACCGTATGAGATCGGATCGCTACACGAAGTCCATCGACGTGAAATTCAAGGGAGATGAAGAATGCCTTGCGACAAGCCGGCGTGGACGACCCCATTTCAATGATGTTCCACTTCATGATGGGATTGAACAACGACATCTCCAAGACTATCTTCCTCGAGAACTACAAGTCCTTCGACAACAACTACATTGGTGCTCTCAAGGCGGAACAAGAACTCATGAAGGCCAAGTCTTCTCCACCCCAAGCACACTTCTCGAAGACCAAGCTCCAAGACGACGAGCATGAGGCTAGTACCACCACGATGTCCAAGCCCGACGAGCTCCAAGATGATGCTCCCAAGTTCGACTTCACCACCATCCCTCTTTGTGGCATTAATGGTGCCGAGTTTACCACTACTCTTTTTCAAGACGGTGCGGCGACGACTATGACTATGGAGCCAATCATGGAACTTGCTTTGGAGGCGAGCGACACGGCTGCGAGCAAGGATGGTCCTTCTATCTTAGGAGGCGAGAGTGATGATGTGCCATCTTCGGCCTTCATCCACGACGACGATGATGAGATGGTTGAGCATGGGATTTTCCCTTCGACCACGGCAATATAAGATAACTTGAGTGACTTGTGCCACCATATCGAGAGTGAGAGTGACTTCACCACTAGCCCCATATATGATGAGTTGCCACAATTCCCATGTGAGGAGAGCCGCAACCCCCACCACTTGAGTGAGACGAGTGACTCCATCATATGTGAGTTTGAGGGCACCTACCTTGAGGGAGTGAGTGAGCCACCACATAGAGAGAGTGAGATAGTTGATAGGGCATGTAAGGCCACTTCGATTTCTAACGACTTACCCTCTACCTCTATTGTGTCTTCTCATTTGGTGCTAGGTCCCATTTATGATGACGCGTCGATCTGCGATGACTTCGTCCTTCCTTTGGACAAGATGATGGCCATGGTGGAATATGATGCACCCCCCACATGGTTCCATCAAGATGAAGATGACCACCATTTGGTCTTTCCCACCTCACCTATACCACTTGAGTGGAATGAACAAGGTAACATAGGTGAAGGTGATGCTCTAGTCCCACTAGTGGACATTCTTGACATTGATTGCTTGCATGATGTTGATCAACCTATTTCCATGCTTCATGCTAGTGCAACTTCCTCATGTGATGATTTCTTGCCCATTTATGATGAGTATGATGATTCTCATGTGGAGTCTATTAGTTGTGATGCCATGTTACATTGGATTTCTTGTGACAATTCTTTAGGTCACATCATGTTTGACAATCCGCTTGACTTGTCGTATGCTATGCATGAGATCAACCATATGTCATATTCTCAATCTCATCGTAGTGATTATGCATATGCCATTAAAATTAACCCAATTTGCACATATGGCGTAGATGCCAAGCCCATGGTCATTGGCATTTGTTTTTCTTGTGATGATATTGATATGCTACCTTTGCATCATTTATCCCATATGCCATGCCATGACCACCTAGCTTCGGATATACATTATTTTGGATGTTGACCATTTTCTCCATATGATGCTTTCGATATTCCTCATGAGGAGACCACCATAGTTTCCTCATACATGTTTGGAGATTTTGATCACTCCCATCCATTGCATGATCCCATTACTTGCGTGCAGAATATGCTTCCCATGAATAAACATGATATTGATGTGCCATATAGTTGCATTCTCAATTTGTGTCCAAATCGTGTCATACATAATAACTATTCTTTCATGATGGATGGCATGTTCTTATACCATGCATCAAATTTCTTTGAGCGATGCTTATCTTGTGCTAACTCTCACGTGCACATACACATCATGATGGATGATCTGTACATTTACCACACACACAATTTCTTTGGTTTGTGTCTCTTTTGTGTAGGTCCCCATGAATACTTGTCAATCTCACAATCCCATGAGTTGACAAAACGAGCTCTAGAGAGCATCGATGACTCGGGATCCCGTGGATTGGCTTTCACATAGTTCCCATCACACAAAGACTTCACGCATTTCTTCTACATGGCCCTCACATGGTTATGGGTTATTATCGATTATATATCCTTTACCCATATTGCCATGTTCACTTTTCATGTTATACTCATTCCTATGCCTTTGACATGCATTTGTGACCCATGCTTTGCATTACACTTTATGATTGATTCTCATATGTATATGTGTATTTGCAAGCTTGGTGGAGATATTGCTTGTTATTGCCATGTTCCATTTGTGCACCATTCCTATTATGATACTATGATCTTGCTTTGTGCCCGTGCTTGCGATATGTCATGTGCATTGTCTATGCCTATTATTTGCTCACATGACATGATTGCCATGATTTCCTATAGTGTGTTGCATCTTCGCTCCACTAGTTTGCACACCTTGATTCGTATGCTTGCTTATGTTGCATCACCCATGATTCATACTTGCTCATTTCATGTGGTTGATGACAACCATTACCATGCTTTCAACATGATTGTGGTTGCTTCTGGTCATATATGTCCATATGTTTCCTCTGTCATGCTAGATGATTTGACATGTATTGAGTGCAACAATACTTTTAGTCTTCCTAATGAGATTGCCCCCATAGCATTCTCACATATATTTGGAGATTTTGACATATTTCTTGTGAAGCATGCTTGTCTTACCTCTTTGCACCATATACCTAGTGCCATGAATATAGCCATTTTTGCATTATATTATTCATGCACTTGTGCTTCTAATGGTTATGTGCAAGAGAAGAGAACCATCATGATGGATGATGTGTTTATCTACCATGCGCATACGTTTTTTGTTTTGTTGTGTCCATGTGTCGGATACTTGGACTTCGTGTCGACTTCCACTTCACGTGAGTTGACCATTCGAGCTCTTGAGAGCGAGCCTCATACATTCTACCACGACTCGCTTCTACGACACATTTCCTACCACTTTGGCATTGTGAAGAATTCACAAGGACACACTTTCAAGGTGACATCCTTCTTGAGCTTGGATATTGTGGATCATACTTCATGTGTTGCTTGCACCATTTGCACGCATGTTCAAGATATTGCTTTCACCCATGATTGCCACATTTCCATGTCTCGTGACATGTATACCTTGTGTTTGGCATCCAATTATTGGATTACTTGCTACTATCATATGGTTGGTTGCACCAATATCATTTTTTCACATATGCCATGTCCCATTGCTTGTCACATGATTGACTTGATTGCCTCACACATGTTGAACAATTGCTCTTTCCATTGTGTTGAGTGACATGATATATTCACTACACCCTATGCACATTATGCTTGGATTGTCCTGCACTTGACCCATGTGTTTAGACACTTCATTCTATTTGGTGTTGTGAATGATTCTTATGCCTACCATCGACCATTTGTCGAGCGCTTTATGCATGTTTGCTATGATCTTGAGGTAGATGCTTGTTCTCTTGTCAAACATATTAGCATCTCTACCTCCCATTTGCATGATTATTTCCATGATGTCTTTGATTGTGCTCAAATTATGTGCTTACATGCCATGTCACAATCCTTTGTCACCATATACAATGCTTGATGACAACACTTGTTCGGTGAATCACCTCTTGAATGATTGGTTTTGCACTAACGCTAACAACATTTGTTTTTCCAAGTGTTTCTTGTCCTTTCTCCTTTTGAAGGAACCACACGACGGTGCGACATTAGAGAGTGCCTATTTCGAGCTTCTAGATGATGAGTAATTGGTGAACGTCCACTTCTACACGACGAAGCCATCTCTTTCCCATGGTGATTTGGTTTTTGATCCGAGGTTGGATATTTCCCAAGGGGGGGAGATGATGCGAAGCATCCTATGGACATCACCATGTCAAGAGCCCATTCGACAAGTGACACGCGCAACATCTACTTCACATACATAAAGGTGAATCATCTCCTTTACACGTGCTCACTTGACCCCTTCGAGGATAGTATACTATTTGACAGTCCACCCGTGTGCATGCATAGGTATTGTCGGAGCTTCACAGATGGCGAGGAGGAGTGCAAGTGCCAACGAACAACTACACCATCCGCGAGGGAAGCATGGAACAGAAGGAAGAAGAAGCCTGGACAAGCTTCTGGAAAGCCCAGAACTTCCGGCCGCTGCCCGGAACTTCCGGCCGCCGGAACCTCTGGCCATCTCGGAACTTCCAGCCCTGCTGCACCGAAGCTGTCCAAGAGTGTGCCAACTCTCTGGATAACCCGGACCCTTCCCGGACCTTTGCCCGGAACCTCCGGCGCCCGGACCTTCTGGCCGTCCTTGGAACTTCCGGCCCTGCCTGCGCGTAGACACTCGGGCCGAAGCCCATGTACCCTTTCGCCCCTCACTTACCCCTTCATGGCTGCCACTATATATACTCATTCCCCTCCTCCATTCTAGGGTTAGCAAAGGATTACCTCATTTGAGATAGAGCTTTGCTCATCCATACGGAACTACTCCATCGAGAGTGACCGTGGCCTCTACGGAGAAGATCCATCTTGGATTCAAGACCCCTCGCGGGAAGATCCATCTAGGATATCATCAAGACCTCCTCATGGAGATGAATTCTACCTCGTATCTTTCCCTTTGTTGTTCATGTACCTTGTGACCTTGTGTGTTTGATTGTCTAGTGGATGTGTGATTGGACTTGTTATTGAGTGTTTCCCCTTGTGATTTCTCCCCATCCTTCCCCGTGTTCATCGTGTTCTTCGTGTTCTTCCAGGGAATCCGCTCCAATCGTGAAAGATCAGCCTACACTGGGTTAGCCCCGTATCATACAGTGTATGCCACGTGTCGGTTACCCTTGACGAAAGCACTTCAAATACGTGCGATATATCGTCATGGAAGTGGAACATTTCCGTGATGATAATTTTGGTAATGTTATGGAACACTTCTACGACAGCACAGGTATGACTATCTTAATTCTGTCATAGAATCGTCATGGATGTACATGCATGACAGAAAACGTGACCTACTGTGACAGACACGTATCATCACATAAGTGTATTTTTTTGTAGTGTGTGCACCCGAGTATATCCAAAGTAATCATCAACAATCACGATGTTATAGATATGTCCAGTAGTAGTAAGGGTAGAGTAGTGAGTAGGGCCAAATAAGTTCACGTGTAGCACCTCAAAGGGATGTGAGGTCGTCATGATTGTCTATGAGGGGTGCTTTGCCCTAGTCTTCTTCCCAGCTTCGCAACCACCGCATAGATGGTCCTTCTTGAACTTGACGTCATCTATGCCAATGATGTGCTTCTTCTTCACAAGAGTGTGCAAGTTCCTCATGCCCGCATGTCCTAGCCTTCGATGCCAAAGCCAGCACTCTGAAGCTTTTGCTAGAACACATACGACAAGTTGTGGTCCTGCAGAGAAATCTACCATATACAGATCACCTCTTGGATAAACTTTGAAGACTTGAGATTTTTCATAAGCCATTAGCCCAAGACATTGATATTTTGGAAATATCACAATCATATCAACATCACAAAGCATTGCGACCGACATTATGTTGTATCCAAGGGATTCAATAAACATCACTTTATGTATGTGTTGATCCTTTGACATAGCAACCCTACCTAGACCCAATCTAACACCCCGAGAATCATGCTACAGTATCTCCACTCTAATGATGCCAATCATCCTGCTTACTAAGTTAATTGCCCCTTGATTGAAAACCAATTCAAATTCAAAATTAAATTGCAAATAAAATATTTACTTAAAAAAAAACGCAGACAATATAGTTCATAATTTTGTAAATAATTCCTAAGTATTTATGTTGAGGAAAACAACATCACTTAAATTCCCCAAATACCCCTGGGAATTATTTAAGTGGTTCAACAGCAGAATATTTGACCTTTTCAAATTTAAAAAATATTTAAACCTTTTAAAATGACCTCAAATTTTTTGTGACACCAAGCAATAATGTGCTTGATTTATGTGTCAAGTCTCATTACTAACAAAAGTCCTCTAGTATTATAATAAAATAGAAAACAGGAAAGAAAACTGAAAATAATAAAAATGAAAAAGCTTATGGGCGTACTGTTGCACTGGGCCATGATATGCCACAGTGCGGCCTAGCCCAACTCCTTCAGCCTTTTCGTCCTCCTCTCGCTACAGGAGGAGCCGATGGTGCCATGACCACGAGCCCTCAGCGACGTGCATTGCTGCGTTGTAGGGGGGAATAAGAGCACCCCCTGCCCCCTATTCCTCTCCCCCGAACCCTAGCTCCCTTCATTATCCACCTCGCATCGTTCACCACCAAATCGAGCCGCGCCCAAGACCATAGTCGCCGCCGCCTTCGTCGATCCTATAGCCACCGTGCTTCCCGCGCCACGGGAGCACGTCTCCGAGGTCCACCACGGTCGACTTCACCCATTCTGGACGCCGCATCAAGCTATGGAGCTGCATAGCCGACACCATCTTCGTCTTGTTCATCCGGCTGCCGCCACCTCATCATCGATCCAAACCATCCCCTCATCCCTGGCCTCCACGACCATGTTCCCGAGTTCCGTGGCGATCTTCTCCTCGGGATACCCTCCTTCCTGGTCCTGCTTCATGCTGTTTGCCACCACCCCACAAGCTCGACTGCCTGCTGCCATGCTCGCGCCTCACACCGTGGCCACACCCCCCTCCACCCATGCCCCACGCTCCTGTGATGTAGGGTAGAACCCTAGATGCACAATCTATCACGATTGGAGCGGATCCCGCGAAGAACACGATGGGAAGACGAGGGAAAACATGAGGGGAAACACGAGAGGAAATCACTCAAACCAACAAGATTCAATTACACATGTGCTAGATCCTCGAAACACAAAGAGATACAAGATCCACGATCACCAAGGGACGATACAAGTAGCAAGTTCTTCCCCGTGAGGAGGTCTTGAGGGGTCTTCCCGTGAGTGGTCTTGAATCCACTTGGGGGATCGTCTCCGAAGAGGTTGTGAACTCCGATAGAGAAGGTATCAAGTGGAGAGAAAAGCTTCTCAAATGAGCTGCCACTTCGCTAACCCTAAAATGGTGGAGGTGGAGGAGTATATATAGTCTAGGGCCACGAAGGGAGAAGTGAGGGATGAAACAGGTACATGGGCCTCGGCCCAGAGACTCTGCGCACAGGCAAGCCGGAAGGTCCGGGCAACGGATGTTCCGGGCATGGTCCGGGACGACGTCGGTGTAGCAGGGCCGGTAGTTCTGGGCGCCGGAGGTTCCGGGCATGATCTGGGCTGGACAGAGAGTTCGCGCGTCCGAACATCGCCTGGAGTGTCGAAGGCCGGAGGTTCCGGGCAGGCCGGAAGGTCCGGGGACCGGAGGTTCCGGGCTGTGGTCGGAAGTGCCGGGCCTGGCAGAAACTCTGCACAAGTCTTGATAATGGTCGTTCCCCCTCCTTCAGTCCTTGGTTCCTGTGCACATTGTAGAAATTGGAGGATGGCTGAATATTGTGTTGTTCTATGTTGTATTGATCTGACCCAGGTGTGAGATATATATAGAGTACAATATGAGGGTAGTGTCTTTGCATTATGTAGCAACCATGTCTCGCATGAATGGAAAGGGGAAGGATATAGGAACGAGTTCACCTTGTGTCCAATGGCGTATGCTCGAGGTCGAGGTTTGGTCATAGTGTACATGGGGATGATCGTAGGATGCTCCGCATCATCTCCCCACCCCTTGGGAAAGACCCGACCTCAGATCGTGATCCTCATCACCATGGAAACGGTTGTTGTGGATGGACTTGTAGTTGGACGGAGTTGAAGACATTGCACAATACAAGTACTCCAAGGTGTCTCCGGTAAGTGGTACATGCAAAATGAGCAAACACAAAGTACACTTGGAAATACCATGGTTAGCGCACACAAAGTGTCCAAGATGTAAGAATGAGTCTGTGCGGCAAGATTGTTCGTGACAAAGCGCATGAAGCTTATCAAGATGATATATAATGATATTCAAAGCATTCATGAGAGCAATTTCATTTTTTGTGCACACATAGTTCTGGTAGTTGTCATGGTGCACAAAGCAAATTCTACCATTGTGCAAAATGATGTCATAGTGAGACAGTTTATCAATAGCATGAATATGGAAATGGATGCTCAATATGTGTATGCAATCATGCAATTGATGGTTGGCAATGTGATCATTATGTATGAATATGCCATTAAGGAATATCACAACAAAATTGCTAAGAAAATGAACAAGCTCATATATCATGGATGAAATGGGGATACAAGATGCAACAAGGCAATCATAATGTGAGTCAATCCATGCATAAGATGCAAATTTGTTATGAGTATGAGATGTCCATCGAGCATGACATGTGTGAGCACAATCAGCAATTATGGAGGTGTTGGTGTAATGTGTCAAAGGAGTGTTGATGTACCAATGCTCGATGTCGTGGCATGAGTGGAGGTTTGAAGGTGCATCCAATAAGTCCGAGCGGTCCTAAATTTGAAGGTCCATAGAGTCCATCTCCAATGCCGTTCCTCCATCCAATAGATGTAGCATGTAGACAAGAAGGAGACAACAATGAAAGAATGACCCATCCAATATGCGTATTTGAGGATGGCTCAAAGGGAAGGAGTTCACCGTTATGAGGATGTCGAAAATGTTGGTGTCGCGCATCATGTAGACCTTTGCATGACCAATATGTCTCGTGATGGTACCGCCTTGTGAATCCTTCAAAATGAAAGAACATGACAAACACTCGGAAAAACAAATGAGGTTAGCGGAAGTGCAAAACTATCATTCGTGTGGTAAGATACCCAACAGGTGTATGCATCATGCTCATCATAAGAAAGGACAAGGGAGTATTTCATAGTATGAAGGCATCCGATGCGAGAACAACCAAATATAATAGGCTCAATCAAACAAGCATGCATCACAAGTAAAGTGTCCAGGTCTCTAAGACCAATAAGCATATATGCTACTATTGGAGGCAAGTGACAATGAACAAGATATATCATGTGAGAGGCATGAACATATATGTCATAAACCCAAGAAAGCGAGTAATAATGGAACATGGGTGATGCGACAAAGCAAACAATGATAGTAAACAAGTCATGCAAGCTAGTAGTGCAAAGATGCAACATACTAGGAGGAATTATGGCGAACATGTCATGTGTGCAAATAGCGGGCATGAATAATTCACATGACATTGCACAAGCATGAAAGCAAGATATGATGAAAGTGTCATCATTGTATCGGCAAGAAGTCCTAGGTAAATAGCAATGGAACATCATGACTCTCCCAACACAATAATCCACAATAGCATGTGGCACATGGTAAACATGGCAATAGCAACAAGTATCTCCACCAAGCATGCAAGTACACATAGTAGTAAAATGGTGGCTCATGGGTAAATGCAAACGAGGGTCACAATTGCATGGCAAAAATAGAGAAATAGGCATAACATGCAAAGTGAACACGATATAATAGGCATAAGGTGACAAATGGTAAATAACACATAGCAGTATGAGAGCCAAGTAAAAGGAATGTGCGAAGTCGTTGCGCAAAGAGAATGGTGGTATGAATAGTCCATGGGATCCTAAGTCATGGTTGCTCTCAAGAGCTCTGATAGAAGCGAAGGTGTCCCGATGTTTCGATGAGAGGGTGACTATCATTTTCGGTGGGAGTCGACCTTGATGATCTGACTATGAACGTGCAAGACGTCGCGCGCTAGCAATCGCTAAACCAACTTCCCAGGGGTTATTGACCATGCCGAAGCACGATCAAACTGACCACGAGGGTTTGTTTCCTGCGAGCAAACAAAGAACCAGCAAGAAACTAAGATTGCAATCTGGATATTGCGAATATAAGAGGAAAGGTTTATTAATGAAGGTGGGGTTATGTGATGTCTTTGTCTGGTCGTTGAACACAAACGAAGTGTGCGAAGTTGCAGCTATGGTGAACTTTTAATCTAAACAAAACCCAAAGTCTAAAAATGCCCTAAGGGCTGTATATATGGAGGAAGAGGGGGGAATTTCGTGGCCCTTGGAGGAGGGGTCCGAAACCAACCCTAACTCTTGTTTCCCCACACATACGGACTCTAAAAACAGCCTATACTTAAGTATTTCGAAATGACATGGGCGTGGCCCAATAATAGGGTGATGCCGTACCTAGAATAGCCTCTGGAAGAAATAGTGGCATTTTGTATATTTCGTCCAAGGCTTCATGCACTCCTTATGGTGGCTTCAAAGTCCTGAAATCATCACTTGTAACTCTGTTCTAGTTCCCCTTGCGCATGCAATCATCTCCATGCTTGGTCTTGCTCCAGTGTTCATCCCTCTTATCCATGTCAGGCCCTTCATTTGTAAGCAAAACAAATGTATCCAATTCAGGCAGCATCGTATTCTCATGAACATTACAATCATTACCAAGAAACAGAAGTACCTGATAATTTAATTGGCGTGTGCAAGCTCTAGTAATTCGTCCAGTATATGTAGCAGTAGGGGCTGTGGCTGTAACACTGGTATTGATGTCCTCATCAAGCTTGTTTCGTCAACTCTTGGGATTGAGAGGTTGACGAGTATATGTGAGTACCTACACAAAACAAAGACAAAGGGAAAATTGTGCGTGCGTGGTATATGTCCACATCATCCATTATGATGCGCACGTGCTTGTGTTGGTTAGCACCAAATATCGAATGCTCAAATAAATGAGATGCGTGATATAGAAACATGTCATCCATCATGAGAGGTTTGTTGTTATGTATGGCATAATGGAGACTCAAATTGTCTAATGCATCAAGAGAAATATGTATAGCATTGTTATTCATGCAATGCATATGGTGCACGCTATTATGGGAATCATGCAAAGTATGGAATGCATCAAACTCTCCTAATATGTATGAGGAAACTATGGGGGTCTCCTCATGATCATTAGCGGAAACATCACATGGAGAATATTGATAACATCCAAAACAATGCATATCCAAAGCAATGTGTTCATGGCATGGCATAGTAGATGAATTGCGCAAATCATGTAAAGGAAGCATGGCGATATCATCACATGAAAAACAAAAGCCAATGACCATCATCTCGTCATCTATGGCATAAGTGCAATGGGATTTATTTTAATGGGGCATGCATAGTTACTATGTTGAGATTGAAATGATGAAATATGTGAGATCTCGCTCATAGCATATCACAAGTTTAATGGATTGTCAAACATGACATGACCAATAGAATTTTCACATGATATCCTATGGAGCATAGCATCACAAGTATGCAATTCAACATGCTCATCATCCTATTCATCATAAATGGGTGGCATATCTAAGCATGTAGAAGACATAGTATGTGGTGAATCCATAAGGTGATCAACATCATGCAAGCAATCATTGGTAAGATAGTCCACTAGTGGGACAAGAGAAGCACCATCACCTATGTTACCTTTGGAGCGTCGCTCATGTGCTGTAAGTGAGGTGTCGAAGACCAAGTCATGGTCATCTTCATCTTGATGGAACCATGTGAGGGGGTACATCATCGTCCACCATGGCCATCGTTTCTCCCACTGGAGGTATGGACTAGTCGAGGATTGGCGCTTCGTCTTGTTGGAGATCTAGCACCAAAAAGGAAAACACACTAGGAGTAGAGGTTAAGTCTTTAGAAATCATAGTGGCCTCACATGCCGTGTCAACTACCTCACACAATAAGTGTTGTGGTTCACTCACTCCCTCTTGTATGCTCTCACTCGTATGGTTGGTGGAGTCACTCAAATGGCCCTCAACCTCACATAGGATGTGTGGCATGCTCTCAAGTGTGGGGCTAGTGGTGGTCACGCTCATCCTCTCATAGGAAATGCACTCAATATCACATATGGTGGAGTCACTCATGTCACTCATGTGGTGGTGGCTCTCCTCACATGGTAATTGGGGCATCTCATCATTTGTGGGTGTCGGAGAGATGTAGGTGCAAATGTCTCCATGCTCTACTCCTATCGCCGCCTTGGTTGAAGGGATAGTCCCATGCTCAACCTCCTCATCCATAACGCCTCCAAAGATGAATGTCGTAGGATGTGACAAAACATCGCTCGCCTCTGAGACCAAAGAAAAAGTCCCATGTGCGGTCTCGTAGCTTGACTCGGAGTAGGATACATATTGGGGCGCCGTCTTCATGTTGTTGAAGAGGTTCGTACTCGCCGCCGTGGTCGAAGGGGGTGGCCCTTGCTCGACCGTCTTGTTGTCGTCTTGTTGTAGGAGGCCCATATTGTGTGGCACCTCGTAGCTCGTCTCCATGACCGAAGGGAATTTCCTATGCTCATCCATCTTCCTTCAGGGGCTTCTGAAGATGGATGTGTCGTCCTCACTTGTAGGTGGTCACCTTGTTGTTGAAGATGTCGATGTAGGCGAACTCATGGTAAGTAAGCGAAGATGCCGTACATCCAAAGGTGAAGATGCCTTGATAGCATTTGGCGAAGATGCCGAAGTGGTGGTGGTAGCCGAAGCTTCCTCTTGGTGGTGCTTGTTTTGCGGTCTTCTCTTGTGCTCATGAAGTTTGGTCGTAGCTTGATGTAGAGCTTTTTGGGACTTGGAGGCTTTCTCGTCGCGAGCATCTTCATGTTGATGGTGTCGTTGTCGTACTTGAGCTCGTAGTAGATGTCGTTCATCGTCGTCATGCACATGATGCTTGGAGGTGACATATGGATCACGAATGTGATGACGGTCGCCACGTTGATGTGGACGTGGACGAATTGCACTTGCATCGCATGGGCGCTGCAAAGATAGTTGACTCGCTTGCCGCCTCCTTAAAGATGACGAAGGGGAAGAAGACTTGTAGTTGGCCATCAAGTTGCGTATCTCTTCCATCCTTGCATCTTGCTCCTCCTTTTGTGCGGAAAGCTTATTGTCAAAGCAGTCTATTGTATGTGCTTCGGAGTGTCGTATGTCAATGGCGAGGTTGTCGATGCGCTCTCTCAATCTTGATTGTGCGCCTTGCATTTGTCGTTGTAGATCGAAGAGGGACGTTTTGGTGATGTATTTGTTCGTGCTGTCGATGTTGTTGAAGACCGGAGATGAAATGCCTTGCCTATCCATCACAAGACTCGAGCAAATATGAGTGGAAGAAAGGAGAGAACTATAGCAAATGTACCTTGACCGATGTTGAGAATGGATCAATGATCATTCAATGATGTAACAAGGAAAATCACAATTGGTACCGATCTCATCAATTTCTCACACCTACACAAATACGGCTTATGGTGGAGCTCGGTGAGGATAGTGGCACAAAACTTTGATGCAAAATGTTAGTAAGAGTCAATAATGTTGAAAGAGATTCACAAGTTTGCAAGTGAAACAAGTGGACCAATAGCAATGTGGGCACACGAAAACACACACACGAATTGATAAATGTGGTTGTGCAACCAAGGATTGAGCAAGAAATGTGGAATCCACGGAAAATGCTCTTGTCGCACAACACTAGAGAGACACTAGCCGATTGCTCAATAAGCGGATACGAACTTGTGCACTACCTATATGAGACAAAATGTAGCGATTCATATCACAAGTGTGCTATGTATGTATGTTCCGGTGCTTTAGCACAAGATGATCCAAGATGATCGAGTATGATACCATATGATATATAGTGATGCAGTATGAGACGATGCTATGGCTCTTGCTTACAAGCTTCTTTGCTCTCTTTTTCTTTTGCTTAAAAGCTTATTCTTTTTTTTCTATGGCCACTTTTGCAAAATGCACAACCACCAAGATAGCAATTGTGTATATACGGGAACAATCTTGTGACACAAGAGATGATATGATACCAAGATGATACCCAATATGATATGGTATGTATGCAATGGAAGGCCGAATCGATGATCACTAATGTGCACAAGTAACGTTGCTGGCAATACTCAAAGGCTAGTCTTGATAGGCAAGTATGCAAAATGGGCTACAGGTTATCAATGCAATTGCAAGGGGAATATAAAATGGTGTCGTCGAGGTTACTGTCCTTATGTATGATGATGACGTCGTGGCGATGATGAGTGGTGGTGTTCTCGATGTTGAACCGTTCCTAATTAGCCGAAACACCTTAGGAAATGGAAAAACCTCGAACTCAAAATCTCCCAAAGTAAATGTCAAATGGTGGTAGCGGAAAAGCAGTGGTGGTTTCGAAGTTGGCAATGCGGAAGGGGAATGATGGGCTATATACGGTGTAGGAGTTGAGGGCATGGTCCCTAAGTATCCGAAACACATTAGGAGACACGAGCCACAACTCAAACATGGCCAGACAAAATTGGGTTAAGTTGGGGTGGCGGAAATGTATGGTGGGCAAGGTTATGCGCAAGTTATGGTGGAGGTTTGATGAAGAAGTAACCGTCCCTAAGTAGCCTAAACACCTTAGGAGACTCAAGTCACCACTCAAACAACCTCAAATGCTATGGGGAACAAAATGGGTTAGGTTGCGGAAGTTGGTGGTGGTTATGTGGATGATATGGTGGAAGGCCTAGGCGAAGATACCAAGTGCCAAAAATTTGATTGAGTCAAATTGTGGTGAAACCAATGTGAGGACCTCGGGCACGTTGATAGCTTCAAAACGAGCCAAAGAACAATCAAATCGGAGTTTGGAGCGAAGAGTTATGATGAAAACGGTGAAAGAGGCTGATGCTGAAATTTCGGGGAAAGTTTTTGGTTAGGCCGGAATTTCCAGGCCCAGGGCAAGAAGTTCCGGGGGGTGGCCAGAAGTTTCGGGGGTCGCGTAAAAAGTGCGGGGAGTTAGGGGGATTTTGGGGTAAACTCTCTGGTTAGCCCGGAATTCCGGGGAAAGGACGGAAGTTTTGGGGGGCGGAAGTTCTAGGGGAGTCCGGAAGTTCCGGGGTCGTGGAATTTCTTCCTGGACGAACCCTAAATTCCAGATCTGAGAACGGGGGCAGAAAAACTCAATTTCCCGGGTCAAAATTGAGATGATTTCATGGATAGAAATGGGGGGAAAGATGGGGAAGGCTATATCCACTTGAAACACAACGAATCCATGGATCGAAATCAACGAAACGTCATCCAGGTCAACAAATTACAAAAAACATTGGGGGCTATTTTTGGTGGGGATTTTTAAATTTAGGACGAAATCAAGCAAAAGAAGGCTAGAAATGGAGGGGGGACACTCCGAATTCGTGATCAATGTAGCTCATGATACCAAGATGATGTAGGGTAGAACCCTAGATGCCCGATCTTTCATGATTGGATTGGTTCCCGCAAAGAACATGAGGGGAAAACGAAGGAAAACACGAGGGGAAACACAAGAGGAAATCACTCAAACCAACAAGATTTGATTACACATGTGCTAGATCCTCGAAACACAAAAAGATACAAGATCCACGATCAACATGGGACGATACAAGTAGCAAGTTCTTCTCCGTGAGGAGGTCTCGAGGGGTCTTCCCGTGAGGGGTCTTGAATCCACTTGGGCGATCTTCTCCGAAGAGGTCATAAACTCCGATGGAAAAGGTATCAAGTGGAGAGCAAAGCTTCTCAAATGAGCTACTAGTTCGCTAACCCTAAAATGGTGGAGGTGGAGGAGTATATATAGCATAGGGCCACGAAGGGGTAAGTGAGGGGCGAAACACGTACATGGGCCTCGGCCCCGAGACTCTGCGCACAGACAGGCCGGAAGTTCCGGGCAGGGACGGAAGGTTTGGGCTCCGGAAGTTCCGGGATGGTCCGGGCTATCCAGAGAGTTGGCACGGTCCGCGACGGCATCGGTGTAGTAGGGCTGGAAGTTTAGGGATGGACGGAAGTTCCGGGCACCGGAGGTTCTGGGCTGGACACACTGATGAGGACATCAATACCATTTTTACACCCACAACCCCTGCTACTATACATACTGGACCAATTACTAGAGCTCGTGCACGCCAATTAAATTACCAGGTAATTTTGTTTATTGGTAATGATTCTAATGTTCATGAGAATATGATGCTGCCTAAATTGGATACATTTATTTTTCTTACAAATGAAGGGCCTAGCTTGGAGAAAGATGAACACTGGAGCAAGAACAAGCATGGAGATGATGGCATGCGCAAGGGAAACAAATACATAGTTTCGAGTGATGATTTCAGGACATTGAAGCCACCGTAATGAGTGCATGAAGTCTTGGATGAAATATACAAGATGCCACTTCACAAATTTCGTCCAGAGGCTATTATAGGTGCTGCGTCACCGTATTATTGGGCCAGGCCCTAGTAATTTGGAAATACATAAGTATAGGTTGTTTTTAGAGTCTGTATGTGTGGGGAAACAAGAGTCAGGGTTGGTTTCGGACCTCTCCCCCAAGGGCCACGAAATTCCCCCCTCTTCCTCCATATATACAGCCCTTAGGGCGTCGTTTAGACATTGGGGTTTTGTTTATATTAAAAGTTCGCCATAGCTGCAACTTCGCGTACTTCGTTTGTGTTCAATGACCAGACAAAGGCGTCATAGAACCACTCCTTCATTAATAAATCTTTCCTATTATATTCGCAATATCCATATTGCAATTCAGTTTCTTGCTTGTTCTTCGTTCGCTCGCAAGAAACAGACCCTCGTGGTCAGGTTGATCATGCTCCGGCGCGGTCAATAACCCCTCGGAAGTTGGTTTAGCGATTGCTAAGGCACGACATCTTGCACGTTGTAGTTGGGTCATCAAGGTCGACTCCCACAAAAAACGATAGTCACCATCTCATCGAAACATCGGGACACCTTCGCCTCAATCACATAGAGTTGGCGTGGCCGAGCGTCGCCTGGAGTGTCGAAGGCCGGAGGTTTCGGGCTGTGGCCGGAAGTTCCAGGCCTGGCAGAAACTCTGCACAAGTCTTGACACTGGTCGTTCCTCCTCCTTCAGTCCTTGGTTCCTGTGCACATGTATTGTCTTTGCATTAGGTAGCACCCATGTCTTGCATGAATGGAAAGGGGAAGGACTTAGGAACGAGTTCACCTTGTGTCCAATGGTGTATGCTCGAGGTCGAGGTAATGCGGAGCATCCCACGGTCATCCCCATGGACGTATCGACATCTCCCATGACACCACTTGGACCAATGGCAAGAGCTCGAGCAAAGGCTATCGAAGATAAGGTGAACTCGCTCCTCTCCGAACTACCACTTTCTACACATGCGACATGGCTACTACCTCTAGCGGAAACACTATGTGTGATCAGGTACTTGGAGGAAGGCCACGGAGCAGCTACGTCCAACGGACAAGACAGCTGCAAGAAGAGCTACAACCACCAGACGACCGCGGCAGACCGGACGTCCGGTCCCTGATAGCCACGCCAGCCAAAGGACGCCAGGCTAGTGAACGCTACAGTGGCCGGACGTCCGTCCAGTACCGGACGATCGACAACTCCCAGCAACCGGACGACCGGGCTCCACCTGAAATCCGGCAAGTCCCCAGCAGAACGAAATCAGTGGAAGTCCGAATCGACCGGACGACTGACGACCGAACGACCGACCGTCTCTGGAAATGCGGTGCCACTTCAACCGAGCCAAAATGACGAAAGTCGTTGGTTTCACTGGATTTGAACAAAAGGTTAAGAAGTTGCGAGGGTTTGAAGATCAGGGGCTAATCTGTGATAAAAATAATCGCGGATAGGTCCCTGGCCGAAAAAATAAAAAGAAAAACGCTATCGAAGGAATGTTTGCTAGCAGAGACAAACGAACGAAAACGTTCGCGAACAGAGACGTTCGGGTGAATGTTCGCTAACTAGCAAAACCGAAAAAAACCAAACTGAACCGATCTAAAAAATAACCGGGGACGGTTTTGTTGGTTTTACCAGTTCAACAAAAAAAAACGGCGGCGGTGAGATCCGGCGAGTCCGACAGCGGCGCCGGGCAACGGCGAGGCGGGGTGGCGTCGCGGCGGCGGCGTCGGTGCGGGGCGGCGGTGCGGGTGGCGGCTACGGCGGCCCGGCAAGACGCAGGCGCGGCGCGGCGGCTCGGGAGGCGGCTGCGCCGGCGGTTGGCGATGTGGGGAGGAGAGGGCGGCGGGGCGGCGGTATATAAAGGCCGAGGGGGGCGGCGGCTTGGAGGACGGGCCGGCCCGGGGTGGAGTCCGGCTTGGACTCCTCCTCGGCATCCGTGCGAGAGACAGCGGCGACGCGAGGAAAGCGGCGACAGGATAGGGCTTCGGCCCAGCTCGGCTGGGCCTTTGGCCTAGTCGGGCGAGAAACTGTTTTTAAAATAAATTCCACCGAAGAAAAATCCTAATAAAATATAAAAAAAATTCTAAAAATGCCAAAAACATTTTCACCTTCTAAATAAAATATTTAGAACAAAGTGAACATTTTTCTGGCCTAAAAATGCAATTTTCAAAAATTCATATTTTTCTAATTCAAATAAAATAGCAAATAAAATCCAACTAAAATATTTATTTGATTTTAAAAACAATTCCTCGAATATTCCTCTCTTTTTGAAGAAGTCTTATTATCTTCTCTCTTTTATTTTTAATATTGGAAATATTTGGAAAGAAAAATATTGAAATCAAATTGATCCTCTTTTCAAATTTGAGAAAAATTCAAATATGAAAATTAATTAAATCTCCAACTCTCTCCTTGGGTCCTTGAGTTGTTTAAGATTTCTAGGATCCCAACCAAAATGCAAATAAAATATGATATGCATATGATGACCTATGTATAAGATCCAAATTGAAATTTGGGATGTTACAAACCTACCCACCTTAAGATGAATCTCGCCCTTGAGATTCGGGTTGGCTAGAAAATAGGTGTGGGTGGTCTTTCCATAGGTCTTCCTCTCGTTCCCAGGTGGCCTCATCCTCGGTATGGTGGCTCCACTGAACTTTGCAAAACTTGATAACCTTGCTGCGTGTAACTCAGCTGGCAAACTCGAGAATCTTGACGGGTTTCTCCTCGTAGGTCAGATCACTATCCAACTAAATTGCTTCCAGGGGCACTGTATCTCTCAGAGGAATATCGGCCATCTCAGCATGATACTTCTTCAACTGGGAAACGTGAAACACATCATGAACTCCTGACAGTCCTTCAGGTAACTCCAACTTGTAGGCCACTTCTCCCATATGCTCCAAAACTCGGTATGGTCCTACAAATCTAGGGGCTAACTTTCCCTTAACTCCAAATTGTTTAACTCCTCGCAGTGGTGACACACGAAGATATGCTCTATCTCCTATTTCATAGACTACCTCCTTGCGTTTTGTATCCGCATAACTCTGCTTCCTTGACTAAGCTACCTTCAGTCTATCCCGAATTAACTTGACCTTCTCTTCGGACTCCTTAATTAAATCCGGTCCAAATAACTAACGGTCTCTAACTTCATCCCACATTAACGGCGTCTTGCACCTTCTTCCATACAAAGCTTTGAAAGGTGCCATCTTCAAACTAGCTTGATAACTGTTGTTGTACGAGAACTCTGCGTAGGGCAAATTATCATCCCAACTAGATCCATAATCTAGCGCACAGGCTCTTATCATGTCCTCCAGAATTTGATTGACTCTCTCGGTCTGTCCATCTGTCTGCGGATGAAAGGTTGTACTGAACTCTAGCCTAGTACCGAAAGTCTAGTGCAGCTGATACCAAAACTTCGAGGTAAACTGCGTCCCTCTATCTGATACGATGGTCCTCTGTCGGGGTACAAAAGTAGGGGTCCCTTTTTGCACCCCTTCACTTGTGCACGGGCAGTCGCAGCCCCACGCCCCTGGCCACGCTTGGCGGGGCAGAGGAAGCAAAGGCACAAGACGACCAGACCAACGCCAAGCCGGAAACACAAAGAGCAGAAGGGCGAGGTGGACTCCTGATACGTCTCCAACGTATCTATAATTTATGAAGTATTCATGCTATTATATTATCCATCTTGGATGTTTTATGGGCTTTATTATGCACTTTTATATTATTTTTGGGACTAACCTATTAACCCAGAGCCGAGTGCCAGTTTTTGTTTTTCCCTTGTTTCAGTGTTTCGCAGAAAAGAAATATCAAACGGAGTCCAAACGGAATGAAACCTTCGGGAAAGTTATTTTTGGAACGGAAGCAATCCAGGGGACTTGGGGTGCACGTTAGGGAATCAACGAGGAAGGCACGAGTCAGGGGGGCGCGCCCACCCCACTGGGCGCGCCCTCCACCCTCGTGGGCCCCTCGTGGCTCCCCTAACGTATTTCTTCCTCCTATATATATACCAATATACCCTAAAACCTTCGGGGAACATAACATATCGGGAGTTCTGCCGCCGCAAGCCTCTGTAGCCACCAAAACCCAATAGGGACCCTGTTCCGGCACCCTGCCGGAGGCGGGAACCCTCACCGGTGGCCATCTTCATGATCCCAGCGCTCTCCATGACGAGGAGGGAGTAGTTCACCCTCGGGGCTGAGGGTATGTACCATTAGCTATGTGTTTGACCTCTCTCTCTCTCTCGTGTTCTTGAGGTGGTACGATCTTGATGTATCGCGAGCTTTGCTATTATAGTTGGATCTTATGTTGCTTCTCCCCCTCTACTCTCTTGTAATGGATTGAGTTCTCCCTTTGGAGTAATCTTATCGGATTGAGTCTTTATTGATTTGAGAACACTTGATGTATGTCTTGCTGTGCGTATCTGTGGTGACAATGGGATATCACGTGATTCACTTGATGTATGTTTTGGTGATCAACTTGCGGGTTCCGCCCATGAACCTATGCATAGGGGTTGGCACACGTTTTCGTCTTGACTCTCCGGTAGAAACTTTGGGGAACTCTTTGAGGTTCTATGTGTTGGTTGAATGGATGAATCTGAGATTGTGTGATGCATATCGTATAATCATACCCACGGATACTTGATGTGACATTAGGGTTTTGGTTGATTTGTGTCTTAAGGTGTTATTCTAGTACGAACTCTAGGGCTGTTTGTGACACTTATAGGAATAGCCCACGGATTGATTGGAAAGAATAACTTTGAGGTGGTTTCGTACCCTACCATAATCTCTTCGTTTGTTCTCCGCCATTAGTGGCTTTGGATTGACTCTTTGTTGCATGTTGAGGGATAGTTATATGATCCAAGTATGTTATTATTGTTTAGAGAACTTGCACTAGTGAAAGTATGAACCCTGGGCCTGTTTTCCTAGCATTGCAATACCATTTACGCTCACTTTTATCATTAGTTACCTTGCTGTTTTTATATTTTCAGATTACAAAAACCTATATCTACCATCCATATTGCACTTGTATCACCATCTCTTCGCCGAACTAGTGCACCTATACAATTTATGTAACGACCAAACCTCGAAGGATTTGAGTCTTTGTGCTTACCGTGCTAGTCCCTGGATCGAACTCGCTAGCACACATAGTATAGATGAATACCAGAATAGCAAGTGCAGCATTTATTACAACGTATGATCCAGAATGTATAAAATAAAACAATCTGCATAGCGCTTGCCTAGCTTTATTCAATCAAACAGCGGAAAGTAGCAGAAAATAAGGATGAGTCCCATCATAGCCCACTGGCGATGCTGAGTGCAGACTCGCGACCCTAACGGTACCTTACTCTTCGTCTAAATATTCTGCAACATGAGACGTTGCAGCCGTATAGGTCAATACTTGGAATGTATTGGCAAGTTACACAGGAGTAATAATAAAGCAGACCTACATGTATATGCATAGTACAACAAAGGAAGGCTTGAGTGTTTATTTTGCAGAAAGCTGATTTTGTCCTCATAACTACCAAATAGTCAAATTTTTATTTAGTTCTTTTATTACTATAATTATATACACAAGGTTGAGTTGGCAAAATCAACTCCAACCTACCCTTTATTAAGTTGCCCAACAAATTTATTAAGTGTCACATCTGTCAAGATCATCCAACAACTGTAATGGCATAGTCGCTCAAATTTACCCATAACCGAGGGCACGGCTAATCATGATTAGTTTTAATACTCTGCAGAGTTTTGCACACTTTACCCACTAGACTCAACCTGAAGATTGAGACGAAGTCTTTCAGAAGCGGTCACCTCCACCCCCGGCAGCCGGTACACCTACTCATATCTACATCTGCTAGCTTACCTGGGCGAGGATCCCACAACCTACTCAACTAAGCCAGAGCCCATTTAGCTAGTGGTTGCGCATGGAAGCTACTAGTCACTAAGTCTGACTGATCTTTTTGAGCCTGGGCGGCCGTCCACTTACATTGAGAGGGTATAAACCATGATGTCCTTGAAACCACCCTTCAGTACCAATTCCGCCCAGAGGTGAGTTAAATCCTGATTTACTACTCAATTTGTTAAATATATAATCCTCACATAAGCTCAATGAATACTCGAACCAACCCCGTATACAAAGCATAGCGAAACTACAACTACCACGATCTGCAATGACGGGAGATAGCTCAACAATATAGCAAAATAATATAATAATCCTATACATGCATATATTCATAGTGTGATATAACTACATGCATAGAAAACAATAGGTAAAGGATGATCAACATGTAACTTGCCTTGGTTCTGGTTCAGAAAGTCACACCCTTGACAATAGCTCGCGTCGCACTCCGGACAATCTACACGTTTCACACAATTCAACAAATCAATCACTGGAACACGAATTGAACCAAAACAAAACCAACAGCAAGGAAACCATTTTTAAAACTCAATAACAGAATCTTAACAGCACCTAAAATGCACTATGGTCACAACGCAAAAAGAATCACTTGATTCCGATAAACGGTTTGAGAGTTATGGCCTCCGGAAGATTTAATTTGAATTTGAACGAATTGAAATTTAAATAGTGCAAGCATGTGAGATTTTGGTACTGTGATAAAGTGCTGGTTTTTGTGAGATCATAGGAAAAAGAATCACCTAATTTGGACTTATATAATAAAAGATATAGCTAGTTGAAGTTAGAGATGAAAATCTGAAAAAAAACAAACAGAAGTAGAAATCTCCTGGGCACTGTAGCGAACTCATGTGTTGTTCCTGTAGCGAACTGCCACGTGTCAGTTCTTGATTGGCCGGCCGCTTGTGCTCACTAGAAACAGAGGATGGCAGCGGTGGTCTCGGGCGTCGGCGGCGGTGCGTCTCCGGTGGGTCTCCGGCGAAGGTAAGGGGATGGGTGGATGTGGCGGTGAGTAGCGGAGGTGGTGGTGGTGGTGGGATTAAACGGCGACGGGGCTTCCTCTGCTAGCTGCGGTGACAGCGCGAACTCCGGTGTGCTCCGCTGCTTCGGCTCGGTGATCTGCAGGTCACCCCGATTGGTCAAACAGATCATTTATCATAGGCAAAGGGTACTTATTCTTAATGGTTACCTCATTCACAGAACGATAATCAACACACATCCTCAAGGTCCCATCCTTCTTCTCCACAAACAAAAATGGAGCTCCCCAAGGTGATGAACTTGGGCGAATAAATCCTTGTGCCTGCAATTCTCTTATCTACTTCTTCAATTCCTCCAACTCTTGAGGAGGCATTCTATACGGTCTCTTTGCAATAGGTCCAGTGCCCGGTATTAAATCAATAAGAAACTCAATATCTCTATCTGGTGGCATACCTGGCAACTCCTCTAGAAACACATCTGGATAATCCCTCACGACTGGCACCTCTTCCAGGCTACCCCCCTTAAGAGAGTTCACCTATACCTGATTATGCTTATACTTACATACATATTTGATCCTCTTCACTCCTAGTGCACTGAGAGTGATGGACCGACTGGCACAATCAATACGACCTTTATATAACTACAACCAATCCATACCCAAAATAATATCCACACCTTGTGACTTTAATATAATCAAATCTGTAGGAAAAACATGCTTCCCAATAGACAAAGGCATCTGAAAACAACCCAAACTTGCTGCCATCTCAGCCCCCGGAGAACTTACTAGAATAGGTGACTTAAGTACTACGGTAGACAGCTTATGTTTATCCACAAACACCCGTGATATGAATGAATGTGATGCACCAGAATCAAAAAGAACAAGCGCATGTATTGAATTGATCAAAAACTTACCAATCACTGCATCAGGTTCATTGTAGACCTCCTCCACATTAACATGGTTGACATGACCCCTTTGGATGGGGTTTGGCTTGCTCACTCCTGAATTCCCATTACCGTTCTTGCTCTCTGGACAAGCATTGGAGTAGTGGCCCATCTGCCTACACTTATAGCACTGAACCTGACTAATATCCCTCTGCACAGGCATACTCTAGTGGCTCTAGTTATTATTCCCTCCATTACCATTACCATTGTTACTCTTGTGCCCATTGTGATGATGGTGGCCATTATGGTTGCGGCCATTCCCTCCATGGTGATTATGATGTCCATTACCTCCATGATGATTATGTCCATTACCTCCATTACCATGATATCTAGTGCGTGGCTTCTATTGTGGTCCTGAATTATACCTGTTATTGTTGTTGTACTTCCTCTTGCGATTCTCTATGGCATGTTGCTTTCCCTCCAGCACAATAGCCTTATCAATCAGGTCCTGACAATTCCTAAAAGTGGCCACTGTCAACTGAAGGCTCAACTCATCATTAAGGCCCTCCAAGAATTTTTCCTGCCTAGCTGCATCAGTGTCAATTCCTCCACATACGCATTAACTGTGCGACCTCCCTAGCGCAAACTGCGGAACTCCTTCTTTTTCAGACTCATAGCACCAGCAGACACATGTGCAGCACGAAAAGCATCCTGAAACTGAGGCCATGTGATAGTAGCAATGGGATAAGTGACCAAGTAGTTGTCCCACCAAGCTGCAGCAGGACCCTCCAACAAATGTGAGGCAAACCTCACCCTCTCTGCATCTGTGCATCCAACCGTCTCCAGGTTCCTATTGACTGCACGGAGCCAGCCATCAGCAACAATAGGTTTAGGGGAACTGGAGAACCTCTGAGGATTCAACCTCAAGAACCTGGTAAGCATATCCACTGGTGGAGGTGGCGGTGTATTGTTGTTGTTATTGTTGTTGTTCTGGTTCTGGACAAGCAACTGGATCAACTGAGCTTGTCCCTGAAGCAACTGCTGCATGTATGGCGGTACATCATTGCCATTGTTGTCTCCTCCTATAGCATTACGCCTATTATCACGCCTCGGCGGCATCTGGTGGGCAAGCATAGAGGAGTTATATATATAATAGAGCCAAACGCTATGTATATATAAATATATTCTACCCATATGCATAATATGATCAAGCCAACAAAACACAACAACGAATAACATCAACAAACAAACAAACAACAAACAATATGATAATATTATATATATATAGTCAAATAATTTCGACACTAAGCAATTTAAAAAACAACTACCAATCAAGCCAAACAATCTAGTATCTTCATACCACTAAAGTGGGCATAATCAGATACGCTAACACGATAACGTTGCAATATAAAGCAAGCATGAATGGTGGTCTCAGCACTAGTTCCTACTTAACTATTCAAGATACTTGAGGGGGTTAACTAATAAACAGCAAGAAGCTAGTTTTATCAAATAATTTTCACTCCTATGGCTTTTCTAATCCATTTTCTAGGGTCACGTCCTACAGTCAACACACTGCTCTGATACCATCTGTAACGACCACACCTCGAAGGATTTGAGTCTCTGTGCTTACTGTGCTAGTCCCTGGATCGAACTCGCTAGCACACACAGTATAGATGAATACCAGAATAGCAAGTGCATCATTTATTACAACGTCTGATCCAGAGTATATAAAATAAAACAATCTGCATAGCACTTGCCTAGCTTCATTCAATCAAACAGCGGGAAGTAGTACAAAATAACAATGAGTCCCATCATAGCCAACTGGCGATGCTGAGTGCAGACTCGCAACCTTAACAGTACCTTACTCTTCGTCTGAATATCCTACAACATACAGAGCCAGTCCCCAACATAAGGATAGCTTTATATACTCTGGATCATACGTTGTAATAAATGATGCACTTGCTATTCTAGTATTCATCTATATTGTGTGTGCTAGCGAGTTCGATCCAGGGACTAGCACAGGAAGCACAAAGACTCAAATCCTTCGAGGTTTGGTCGTTACAATTTACCATTGTATTGGGTGTGTTGGGGACACAAGAGACTCTTTGTTATTTGGTTGCAGGGTTGTTTGAGAGAGACCATCTTCATCCTACGCCTCCCACGGATTGATAAACCTTAGGTCATCCACTTGAGGGAAATTTGCTACTATCCTGCAAACCTCTACACTTGGAGGCCCAACAACGTCTACAAGAAGAAGGTTGCATATTAGACATCAAGCTCTTTTCTGGCACCGTTGCCGGGGAGGCTAGATAAGCGGCACTCACACCCCGTCAACTAAGCTCTTTTCTGGCGTCGTTGCCGGGGAGGTGAGTGCTTGAAGGTATATCTTTAGATCTTGCAATCGAATCTTTTAGTTTCTTGTTTTATCACTAGTTTAGTTTATAAAAGAAAACTACAAAAAAATGGAATTAAGGGTGCCTCATATGCTTCATCTTTTTAATTTCTTTCGTGAAAATAAGGATTCCGATAATTGTGCTCAAGTGCTAGAAAAAGAATGCATTAGAATGTTTGGCACTAAATCTTTGTATGATGAGCATGATTGCAATGCTGTTAGCATGTATTCTTTGAATATCCATGATGCTAATGATATTCAAAGCCACAAGCTTGGGGATGCTATGTTTGATGAAGATGATATTTTTTCTCCTCCAAGTTTTGATGAGAAAATTTATTATGATGAAAGCATGCCTCCTATCTATGATGATTATTGTGATGGCACGTATGCTATAAAGAATAAAGATAACCATGAAACTTTTCATCATGATTTTAATTTTCAATTGGATTATGCTTCACATGATAGTTATTTTGTTGAGTTTGCTCCCACTACTATTCATGAGAAGAAATTTGCTTATGTGGAGAGTAATAAAAATTCTATGCTTGTAGATCATGAAAAGAATGCTTTATGTGCTGGTTATATGGTTGAATTCATTCATGACGCTACTGAAAATTATTATGAGAGAGGATCATATGCTTCTACATATTGCAATAATATCAAGTTTCCTCTCTATATGTTGAAAATCTTGAAGATTTGCTTGTTTTACCTTCTTATGCTAGTTGATTATTGTTCCCATAAGTTGTTTGCTCACAAAATCCCTATGCATAGGAAGTGGGTTAGACTTAAATGTGCTTGTCATGTGTTTCATGATGCTCTTTTTATGTTTCAATTCTTATCTTTTAGACGAGCATCATTGAAATCATCATGCCTAGCTAGAAAGGCATTAAAGAAAAGCGCTTGTTGGTAGACAACCCAATATTTACCCCTACTGTTTTTGTGTGTTCACATGATTAAGATACTGTAGTAATCATGTTTTATAGCTTTTGTTTTAATAAAGTGCCAAGTAAAACATATAGGATCTTCTTGGATGATAGTTATTTGATCTTGCTGAAAAAGACAGAAATTTTCTGCTCACGAAAACAATTGTTAAAAATCACCAAAAAGTGATAAAATACTGATTCCAATTGCAGTAGATCAATAATCAAATTATCTAGGTCGTCCTATTTCGGCAGATTTTTCTGAGTTCCAGAAATTTGCGTTTGATACAGATTACTACAGACCGTTCTGTTTTTGACAGATTCTGTTTTCTATGTGTTGTTTGCTTATTTTGATGAATCTATGAGTAGTATCGGAGGGTACGAACCATAGAGAAGTTGTAATAAAGTAGATATTACACCAATATGAATTTAGAATGAGTTCACAACAGTACCTAAGTGGTGGTTTTATTTTCTTTTACTAACGGAGCTTACAAGTTTTCTGTTGAGTTTTGTGTTGTGAAGTTTTCAAGTTTTGGGTGAAGATTTGATGGACTATGGAATAAGGAGTGGCAAGAGCCTAAGATTGGGGATGCTCAAGGAACCCCAAGGTAATATTCATGGACAACCAAAAGCCTAGGCTTGGGGATGCCCCGGATGGCATCCCCTCTTTCGTCTTCGTTCATCGGTAACTTTACTTGGAGCTATATTTTTATTCACCACATGATATGTGTTTTGCTTGGAGCGTCAATTTCTTTTCTTAGTATTTGCTTGCTGTTATTTATAATAATGTTTTGCATCTCTAGTCTCAATAAAAATGTCAAGGATAGATTTTACCATACTTATTTTACAAGTCTACATATTGCTGTTTGAAAACAGAAAGTTTACCGCTGTTGCAAAAATTCCCTAGAAAAGTCAGAATCAGATAGAATGTTGAAACCTTTTGCATATTAAGCTCTGATAAATTCAGTACAATGGGAATTTTCTTTCATAATGTTTGGAGTTAGGGAAGTATTTATACTTTTGCATTCTTTACAGACTGTCCTGTTTTGGCAGATTGCTGTTATGTTTGCATTGTTTGCATATGTTTGCTTGTTTAATGATTCTATTGAGGATAGGAGTATTAAATATGCAGAGGCATTTAGTATGCAATGTTGAATAATAATTTTAGTGGTTTGCTATAGTAGAGTATGATAAGGTTTTTGCATTGGTTTATACTAACTTATCTCACGAGTCCTTGTTGAGTTTTGTGTGGATGAAGCTTTTGAGATTTAGGGAGACCGTGATATGAGAGAAATTAAGGAGACACAAAAGCTCAAGCTTGGGGATGCCCAAGGCATTCCAAGATAATATTTCAAGAAGTCTCAAGCATCTAAGCTTGGGGATTCCCCGGTAGGCATCCCACCTTTCTTCTTCAATAATTATCGGTTAGTATCGGTTGAGCCTAAGTTTTTGCTTCTTCACATGATGAGTTCTATCCTTGAAATGTCATTTTATTTTGTTTTTCTTTCTGTTTGAATAATATCCCAAGATCTGAAATTCTTAAATGAGAGAGAGTCTTCACATAGCTACATAATTATTTAACTACTCATTGATCTTCACTTATATCTTTTTGGAGTAGTTTGTCATTTACTCGTGTGCTTCACTTATATCCTATGAGTAATTGGTTGAATGATTTGAATATCATAAATCTGAAATTATATATGTTTCATGTGCCTTTCCCATGGGGAGTAATGCCTTCACATATAAGAAGTAGAGGTGGTAAATTTATTGAAGGTTAGCAAACGTTGTATTAGTCACTTGAACAATTCATGAAAGAATATTGAAGGAAGAGAGATTTCACATATAAATATACTATCTTGGACATCTTCTATGATTGTGAGCCCCATTAATTATTTTCAAACCTAAGCAAATTAGTTGAAGTTGGACAAGGAAGACAACATAATGAGTTATGCTTGGGTATATTTGTATAGAAGTTATATTGTTATGGATCCTCTAACGTGTGGTGCTTGCTATTTAGAATCCTTTGCTAGCCAAAATATCTGTACTAAGCGGGAATACTGCTTGTGCATCCAATTCCTTGAACCAAGTTTCTTCCATGAGTGTCCACCATATCTACCTATATGCGGTATTTACCTGCCGTTCCAAGTAAATTTGCATGTGCCAAACTCTAAACCTTCAAATAATAATCTGTTTTGTATGCCCGAATCGCTCATGTAGCAACTAGGGGCTAGCAGTATCTTCCATGCTAGGTGGGTTATTCTCACGATGAGTGGACTCCGCTCATCATTCACGAGAAAATGGCTGGTAACTGGGATGCCCAGTCCCATGATCAAAAGATCAAAATCGAATCAAAAATAATTGCAAACAAAACTCCCCCAGGTTTGATGTTAGTTGGAGGCCCCCGTTGTTTCGGGCAAGCCATGGATTGATGATTGTTGGTGGAGGGGGAGTAAAAATCTTTACCTTTCTATTTGGGAACCGCCTATAATGTATGTAGTATGGAAGATATTGGGAACTCTTGGTCGTTATGTTGACAATGAAAGCATACCTCTCAAAATTATTTTCATCTCTGTTTTTCCTTCGAGCTCTGGCACCTCTGCAAATCCTTGCTTCCCTCTGCGAAGGGCCTATCTTTCACTTTTATGCAAGAGTCAGTAGTATTCCTTCTCATTCCAACCTACTCTTTAGTTCGCAAGCATCATGTGATGGAAATATCTAAGCATATATGGCCATTCAAATATATTTAAGCATGAATTATTATTGTTGACATTACCCTTGAGGTAAAAGGTTGGGAGGCGAAACATTAAGCCCCTATCTTTCTCTGTGTTCGATGAATACTATTTGTTCTAAAAATATGCTTTGAGTGGTAGCAATCATGGAAGACTAAATGATAGTTGAGTATGTGAAGTTTGCTGAATCAAAGCTCTGACATAGACCCTTCCTGAAAATAAGATGAACTGTAATTGTTTGATGACTAATAACACGGTTTGTTAGTTTTCAAGAAAGTTTATGTTCTATACTTTAACATGTGAATAGTTTGTTACTTGATCATTCAAAGTTTTATGATATGAGCTATAGTTATGACATATAATGATGCTAGAAAAGGTGATTGAAATTATCATTGATCAAACTTATGCACCTGCTAGCATTCACACTTCATAAATTATTTCTTTTATCATTTACCTACTCGAGGACGAGCAGGAATTAAGCTTGGGGTTGCTGATACGTATCCAACGTATCTATAATTTATGAACTATTCATGCTATTATATTATCCATCTTGGATGTTTTATGGGCTTTATTATGCACTTTTATATTATTTTTGGGACTAACCTATTAACCCAGAGCCCAGTGCCAGTTTCTTTTTTTCCCTTGTTTCAGTGTTTCGCAGAAAAGGAATATCAAACGGAGTCCAAACGGAATGAAACCTTCGGGAAAGTTATTTTTCGAACGGAAGCAATCCAGGGGACTTGGAGTGCACGTCAGGGAATCAACGAGGAAGGGGGGCACACCCTCCACCCTCGTGGGCCCCTCGTGGCTCCCCTAACGTATTTCTTCCTCCTATATACACCAATATACCCTCAAACCTTCGGGGAATAGAACAGATCGGGAGTTCCGCCGCCGGAAGCCTCTGTAGCCACCAAAACCCAATCGGGACCCTGTTCCGGCACCCTGCCGGAGGGGGGAACCCTCACCGGTGGCCATCTTCATCATCCCGGTGCTCTCCATGACGAGGAGGGAGTAGTTCACCCTCGGGGCTGAGGGTATGTACCAGTAGCTATGTGTTTGACCTCTCTCTCTCGTGTTCTTGAGGTGGTACGATCTTGATGTATCGCGAGCTTTGCTATTATAGTTGGATCTTATGTTGCTTCTCCCCCTCTACTCTCTTGTAATGGATTGAGTTTTTCCTTTGAAGTAATCTTATTGGATTGAGTCTTTATTGATTTGAGAACACTTGATGTATGTCTTGCCGTGCGTATCTGTGGTGACAATGGGATATCACGTGATTCACTTGATGTATATTTTGGTGATCAACTTGCGGGTTCTGCCCATGAACCTATGCATAGGGGTTGGCACACGTTTTCGTCTTGACTCTCCGGTAGAAACTTTGGGGCACTCTTTGAGGTTCTATGTGTTGGTTGAATAGATGAATCTGAGATTGTGTGATGCATATCATATAATCATACCCACGGATACTTGAGGTGACATTGGAGTATCTAGGTGACATTAGGGTTTTGGTTGATTTGTGTCTTAAGGTGTTATTCTAGTACGAACTCTAGGGCTGTTTGTGACACTTATAGGAATAGCCCAACGGATTGATTGGAAAGAATAACTTTGAGGTGGTTTCGTACCCTACCACAATCTCTTGGTTTGTTCTCCGCCATTAGTGGCTTTGGAGTGACTCTTTGTTGCATGTTGAGGGATATTATATGATCCAAGTATGTTATTATTGTTGAGAGAACTTGCACTAGTGAAAGTATGAACCCTAGGCCTTGTTTCCTAGCATTGCAATACCATTTACGCTCACTTTTATCATTAGTTACCTTGCTGTTTTTATATTTTCAGATTACAAAAACCTATATCTACCATCCATATTGCACTTGTATCACCATCTCTTCGCCAAACTAGTGCACATATACAATTTACCAATGTATTGGGTGTGTTGGGGACACAAGAGACTCTTTGTTATTTGGTTGCAGGGTTGGTTGAGAGAGACCATCTTCATCCTATGCCTCCCACGGATTGATAAACCTTAGTTCATCCACTTGAGGGAAATTTGCTACTATCCTACAAACCTCTGCACTTGGAGGCCCAGCAACGTCTACAAGAAGAAGGTTGCGTAGTAGACATCAACTCCCCCGGCAAAGCCCTTGCCGGGGCGGCCTCCACAGCCCCAGCAAGAACCTTGCCGGGGCAACTTGCCCAACGCCAGCAGGGCTGCCACCCTCAAGCCTGATTGTTCCGATGCCCTAAACCACACTGGAACCAAAGCTCGGGAGGGGCCTCCATGGTGGCATGCAGATCTTTGTGAAGACCAAGAGCATACAAGACTAGATAAATAACTAGAAGACGAAGATCCTCGGCAAGATCCTTGCCAAGGATACCCACGAGATCCCCGGCAAGCCCCTTGCCGGGGACGACCACGACGGCACGGCAAGACCCTTTCCGGGGCCCTGGCAAGACTCTTGCTGAAGACATCCGCGGGGCTGCAGCCAGGCCCACATCTGCCAAAGCTCCGCCGCCGTTCCCATGCAGCTGCCAGCCCACCAACTAGGCGAACACCTGCGTGGCAATGTGCGGCCTCTAGGCCAACTCAGCAAGCACCTGCGTGGTGGCATGCAGATCTTCGTGAAGGCTCTGCCACCGCACCAACTCACCAGTCAACCAGCCAGCATGGCTATACCCGCCTCGTCAGTTCGGACACGCGTCGGAGCTAGGCGAGGTGGCGACAGCTAGGATGAGCTTCCTTGCCGACCCCGATAAAGCAAGAAGGGCACGTTGGCAGCGGATTAAATGTGTTTGTCCTACGGTGCCAGAGGATAGACTCGACCACTTTATAGCTTTCCACCTCCTGTGTGCCACTTTGGCAGCCCCTTTGTCTATAAAAGGAGGCCCACGGCGTACTGGGAGAGGATGCGGACTTTTTGGACCCTGCATGCCTTGTAGCTAGTCCAAGAACACCAGATAAACAGAAACCAGCAGGAGTAGGGTATTACGCGTCACTTGCGGCCCGAACTTAGATAATCCCCCCGCGTTGATCTCTCAACACCGCTCTTTCCACAGCCCCGCGCGCCGCCAACCGTAGCAAAATGGATTCCTCGTGATCCCGTAGGTGTCATTTCCCCCAACATCTTTGGCGCACCTGGTAGGGGGCACAAGCTATGAAAATCCGGTTTGAAGGTTAGCACACCGACTTCGTCATCACCATGCCCCCCAAGAAAAAGGGGATCACAGCGATCGGCTCCTCCGGGGTCGGCCCGTCCGCGCCAGCGCGAGCAAGCGGCCGGGTGCCCACGGATGGGGCCGGGGATGTGGCCCGTGAGCATCCATGACATTCTGGCGATCGGAGCCAGGCGAGCAGCGTGGTCTGAATCCGAGACGACGAGTCGCACGCCCCTGGGTCTGGGGGCGGGGCCGTGCTGCCGCGGGCGGCACATCAGCCTCTATGGCACCCCAGCCGGCGCCCGCGCTGCACCCTTCCCAAGCCACGTGCGATGAGCAACACCGTGATGCCGGAGCCCCCGGTTACCGCCGCGGAAGGAGCCCTATGCGCCACTCACAGGACGAACCAGGCCGGCGTGCGCGCTCAGACGCCGGTGTAGGCAGCGTGCAACCGCGAGACCGTGACAGAGCCCCTTCTAACCCGGTTAGAAGTTGGTGCACGTCACGGTCTATGCAGATCTCGCCGCCGCACTGGCGCGCGTGCAGCAGAAGCGCTTGTGCGCGTGCAGCCGCTCCTCGACTTCCCCTGCTACGGAGAAGCTCGACGAGTGGGGAGCCACCATCCGAAGCCTTGTCGGCTTCACCAACAAAGACGAGCCGCTCCCGATGGGACCCTAGCATCGGTGTCCTAACGAGCCGGTGCATGCCGCCGGTGGGGGGACCAGAGACGCTGCGACCATGGTGCACTCCCCCCCTCCCCCACGCGGCCGCGACAAGAGCCACCGGCCCGTCGACCCGACGTCGGTGATAACGTTTCCACGGCGTCGTCTGACTCGCGAACACGCCATGACCAACGTCAAGTCCATCAGGAATGGGCCCAGGAAGACGCTCGAACTACCATCGAATGATGATAGGAGATGCGCCATCGGTCAGATCAGCGTGCGAGGCCTACTATGGACCACCCGGCGCCGGGGGGCTCTGGCAACCTGCCTTACGAGGTGGGTTGTCCAGCCTTTACCCGAGAGCTGCGGCAGTTCCAATGGCCCTCCCACCGCACGTTCAAGCCCGATGTTGGTGAGAAGTACAACAGCAAGACCCACCTGTCGAAGTTCCTCAGCATCTACACAATCGCGATGCAAGCTGCTGGAGCTCGCGATGACAAGGTGCTTGCCAATTACTTCCCCTTGGCACTCAAACCCAACGTCATGTCATGGTTGATGCACTTGCCAGTGGATTCCATTTCTCCTTGGTCGGATTTGTGTCATGAGTTTGTTGGCGCCTTCACTGGAGGCCACCAAGCTCATGGCCAGGCAAGCGATTTGCATATCATTCCCCAGAAAGAAGGTGAAAACCTGCGCAAGTACATGCAGAGGTTCAGCCGGGTGCAGTACAACATCCCAGACGTTCATCCCGCCTCCGTTATCAGCACATTCCATGAGAATGTGCACAGCCACAAGATGCGTGAAGAGTTGGCGATGAACAAGCACAAAGATGTGGCCGAACTTTATGTTCTGGCTGATAGATGTGCTCGAGCTGAAGAGGGGAGGAAGTATCCCAGCGAAGACGTCGGTGCGGAAACGACTCCACAGACAAAGACACCGCCACCCCGACAAAGAAAGGCCGACGCCGCAACATGAAGCGCAAGGGCAAGACTGTGCTTGCCGTTGAGGGATCCGGCGAGCTCGGCGCCGCCAAAAAGGCCAAGGCTGACGACCCCGGCGAGGAGGTTGCCGGGTGTGCCGCCTGCTTGGCTCTGGCGGCCGCCGGCAAGCCAGGAGGCTCCAACAAGGAGTACTGCAAGATCCACCGCACCAAGGGCCATGACCTCCAGAACAGCCGACAAGTTGAGCTGCTTGGAAAAAAGCAGAAGGCTGAATATGAAAGGCGAGACAATGAGAAGGCCCCGGATGGTGCTGAGGGATCCGGCAAGAAGCGTGGCGGCCAAGGGGGTCGCCACGGCAAAGATAACCAACAAGAGAGGCCCGCTCGGGGCCGCGACAAGAAAGAGGAGGGTGATGATCACGACGAGGACGACGAGTCCGGCGAGCACGAGTTCCAGAAGGCTACAGAGGCTATGTGCGTCGACGGTGGCGCCTCGTTGCACACCTCATGCTACCAGCTAAAGCAGTGGGCGCGTGAGGTCAATGCGGTGGAGCCGTCGTTCGATGCCGAGAAGCCACAGAAGTGGTCCCGCACGCCCATCATTTTTGACACCGAGGATCACCCTGACCGCACAACTGCGGTCGGGTGTTTGCCGTTGTTGGTTTCACCAACAATACGCAACCTCAAGGTGACCAAAGTGCTGGTTGACGGTGGAGCCGGTCTGCATTTGATCTCGCCCACTGTGATCAAGAAGCTGCAGATTCCTAATGGAGACCTCGAAGATACGGGCACGTTTCAAGGGTTCAACCTGGGAAGGAGCCTGCCTAAAGGTAAAATCACGCTGCCCGTTACGTTTGGGAGCGAGCTGAACTATAGGACGGCGAAGATCGTCTTCGATGTCGCCGAGATCCCCTTGCCATACAATGGAATCCTTGGCCGCCCAGTGATGACCCACAAGTATAGGGGATCTATCGTAGTCCTTTCGATAAGTAAGAGTGTCGAACCCAACGAGGAGTAGAAGGAAATGATAAGCGGTTTTCAGCAAGGTATTCTCTGCAAGCACTGAAATAGTAGGTAACAGATAGTTTTGTGATAGGATAATTTGTAACGAGCAACAAGTAACAAAAGTAAATAAAGTGCAGCAAGGTGGTCCAATCCTTTTTGTAGAAAAGGACAAGCCTGGACAAACTCTTATATAGAGAAAAGCGCTCCCGAGGACACATTTGAATTATCATGAAGCTAGTTTTCATCACGTTCATATGATTCGCGTTCGGTACTTTGATAATTTGATATGTGGGTGGACCGGTGCTTGGGTGCTGTTCTTACTTGAACAAGCATCCCACTTATGATTAACCTCTATTGCAAGCATCCGCAACTACAACAAAAGTATTAAGGTAAACCTAACCATAGCATGAAACATATGGATCCAAATCAGCCCCTTACGAAGCAACGCAAAAACTAGGGTTTAAGCTTCTGTCACTCTAGCATCCCATCATCTACTTATTACTTCCCAATGCCTTCCTCTAGGCCCAAACAATGGTGAAGTGTCATGTAGTCGACGTTCACATAACACCACTAGAGGATAAACAACATACATCTCATCAAAATATCGAACGAACACCAAATTCACATGACTATTAATAGCAAGACTTCTCCCATGTCCTCAGGAACAAACGTAACTACTCACAAAGCATATTCATGTTCATAATCAGAGGAGTATTAATATGCATAAAGGATATGAACATATGATCTTCCACCAAATAAACCAACTAGCATCAACTACAAGGAGTAATCAACACTACTAGCAACCCACAGGTACCAATCCCGGACTTGGAGACAAGAATTGGATACAAGAGATGAACTAGGGTTTGAGAGGAGATGGTGCTGGTGAAGATGTTGATGGAGATTGCCCTCTCCCGATGAGAGGAGCGTTGGTGATGACGATGGCGATGATTTCCCCCTCCCGGAGGGAAGTGTCCCCGGCAGAACAGCTCTGCTGGAGCCCTAGATTGGTTCCGCCAAAGTTCCGCCTCGTGGCGGCGGAGTCTCGTCCCGAAAGCTTGCTTATGGTTTTTCTTCGGGCGAAAGAGTTCATATAGCAGAAGATGGCCACCGGAGGACCAACAGGGGGCCCACGAGGCAGGGGGCACGCCCAGGGGGGTAGGGCGCGCCCCCCACCCTCGTGGACAGGTGGTGGCCCCCCTGACGTATTTCTTCCGCTCAGTATTTTTTATTATTTCCAAAAATAACTTTCATGGAGTTTCAGGACTTTTGGAGTTGTGCAGAATAGGTCTCTAAAATTTGCTCATTTTCCAGCCCAGAATTCCAGCCACCGGCATTCTCCCTCCTTATGTAAACCTTGTAAAATAAGAGAGAATATGCATAAGTATTGTGACATAACGTGTAATAACAGCCCATAATGCAATAAATATCGATATAAAAGCATGATGCAAAATGGACGTATCAACTCCCCCAAGCTTAGACCTCGCTTGTCCTCAAGCGGACGCCGATAACGATAAATATGTCCACATGTTTAGAGGTAGAGGTGTCGATAAAATAAAATACGGACATGAAGGCATCATGATTATTCTCATAACAGCAACATATATGGATATTGTCATATGATTTCTTATGCTCAAGTAATAATCTATTCACAAGGCAAAGTATGAATAAAAAACTTTATTGAGAACTATCAAACTATAATCTCAGTCATTGAAGCAATTGCAATTTATCATAACATCAGAAAGAGTCTATGTCAGAGCTTTCTAGCAAGTCCACATACTCAACTATCATTTAGTCTTTCATAATTGCTAACACTGACGCAATACTTGTGGTTACAGAGCTTTAATCGGACACAGAGAAATATAGGGGCTTATAGTTTTGCCTCCCAACCTTTTACCTCAAGGGTAATGTCAACAATAATAGTTCATGCTGACCCATATCCAGTTAGATATATCTATCAGGATCTTTCCAACATCCCGTGCTTCCCAAAGGATAAAATATAAAAAGGAAAGGTGAAGATCACCATGACTCTTGCATAAGGTAGAAGATAATAATAACAGATAGGCCCTTCGCAGAGGGAAGCAGAGGTTGCCATGCGCTTTCAAGGTTGGTTGCACAAAATCTTAATGCGAAAGAACGTCACTTTATATTGCCACTTGTGATATGAACCTTTATTATGCAGTCCGTCGCTTTTATTTCTTCCACATCACAAGATCGTATAAAGCTTATTTCCTCCACACCAATCAATCATACATATTTAGAGAGCAATTTTTATTGCTTGCACCGATGACAACTTACTTGAAGGATCTTACTCAATCCATAGGTAGATATGGTGGACTCTCATGGCAAAACTGGTTTAAGGGTTTTTGGAAGCACAAGTAGTATCTCTACTTGGTGCAAAGAATGTGGCTAGCATGAGGGGGAAAGGCAAGCTTAACATGTTGGATGATCCATGACTATATACTTTATCTCAGATATAAGAAAACATAACCCATTACGTTGTCTTCCTTGTCCAACATCAACTCTTTAGCATGTCATATTTTAATGAGTGCTCCCAATCATAAAAGATGTCCGAGATAGTATATTTATATGTGAAACCTCTTTTTCTTTATTACTTCCTATTAATTGCAACGATGACCAAAGCTATGCTTGTCAGCTCCCAACAATTTTTAATCATCATACTCTTTCTATGTGAAGTAATTACTCTCAATAAGATCAATATGATCTCTTTATTTCTTTTTATTCTTTTCCTATTTTTATTATTCACTCAAGATCATAGCAAGACAATCAATCCCTTGACTCAACACTAATCCTTATTATATATAGCTCACGGACTCGATTACAAAGGGAGATCATAAAGCTAAACTCAAAACTAGATCATACCAAAACTTTTATTCTACTAGATCAAGATACTACTAATAGGATCGAAATAAAAAAAAGGGTAAAGATAGGAGTGTGATGGTGATACGATACCGGGGCATCTCCCCCAAGCTTGGCAGTTGCCAAGGGGAGTGGCCATACCCATGTGATTATGTCTCCTTTGTTGGTGAGGAAGGTGGAGGTGATGGTGGATAGTCGCACATCGAGCGTAAGAGGTCTTCCAACTTGCGGATAATGCCCTTGAGTGCGACGATATGCTCCTTCAACAAACTATTTTCACGTGTGAGATACTTGTTTTGTATACGAGCTAACTCAATCATCTTGAAAGCTTCGATCTCAGTTGGGGTAAGAAGATTGTGATCAAGTTGTAGGGTGTCTCCTGCTGCCCGAACTTGGTCCTTGTTAGCCTTCTTGACCCCTTCATCCTTGTTGATCTCCATGGGTTCTTCCTCTTCAGCTCTATCTTCATTAGCCAAGCATCGTTGTCACCATTGTTGGAGGAGGGGGACGACATGATGCCTGGCCTTGACAACCCTGACAGAAAACAGCTCGAAACAAGAATAGAGGATAATTCTGTGATACAGGAGTCAAAACCTTCGGGAGATCATATAATGAATTTTTACTGACCAAAATACGTATCGTGCAAGGAAACGGAGTCCGGAGAGCACACGAGGTGCCCACGAGGTAGGGGGCGCGCCCAGGGGGTAAGGCGCGCCCTCCACCCTCATGGGGGCCTCGTGTCCTTCCTAGACTGCTTCTTATTTTTCTATTTTTCTAAATATTCCAAAACTGAGAAATATTGCCATAAAAACTGTTTTGGAGTCGGTTTACTTACCGTACCACATACCTATTCCTTTTCGGAGTCTGAAATATTCCGGAAAGTGTCCCTTATGTATTCCTCTGGGGTTACGGTTTCAATAACATTAGTTTCAACATTTATAGGATTACCTGAGATATAATGTTTGATTCTTTGACCGTTCACCACCTTCGGGTTTGTGCCTTCGAAGTTGTTGATTTTTATGGCATCGGAACGATAGACCTCTTCGATAACGTAAGGACCTTCCCATTTAGAGAGAAGTTTTCCTGCAAAAAATCTCAAACGAGAGTTGTATAGCAATTCATAATCACCTACATTAAACTCACGCTTTTGTATTCTTTTGTCATGCCATCTTTTAACTTTTTCTTTGAACAGCTTGGCATTCTCATAAGCTTGGGTTCTCCATTCATCAAGTGAGCTAATGTCAAATAACCTCTTCTCACCGGCAAGTTTGAAATCATAATTGAGCTCTTTAATAGCCCAATAAGCCTTATGTTCTAGTTCGAGAGGTAAATGACATGCTTTTCCATAAACCATTTTATACGGAGACATACCCTTAGGATTTTTATATGCAGTTCTATATGCCCATAATGCATCATAAACTTTCTTGGACCAATTAATTTGAACTCTCTATTACTCAATTCTACTTGACCACTAGACTGCGGGTGATAAGGAGATGCAATTTTATGATTAACATCGTACTGAGCAAGCATTTTACGGAAAGCACCATGAATAAAATGTGAACTGCCATCAGTCATTAAATATCTAGGTACTCCAAACCTCGGGAAAATAACTTCTTTAAGCATTTTAATAGAAGTGTTATGATCAGCACTACTAGTTGGAATAGCTTCTACCCACTTAGTAACGTAATCAACAGCAACTAAAATATGTGTGTAACCATTAGAGGCAGAAAAGGTCCCATATAATCAAAGCCCCAAACATCAAATGGTTCAATAACAAGTGAATAGTTCATAGGCATTTCTTGATGTCTACTAATATTACCAATTCTTTGACATTCATCACAAGATAAGACAAACTTACGGGCATCCTTGAAGAGAGTAGGCCAATAAAAACCGGATTGCAATACCTTATGTGCAGTTCTATCTCCAGCGTGGTGTCCTCCATAAGCTTCGGAGTGACACTTGCGTAGGATCTGTTCCTGTTCATGCTCAAGTACACAATGTCTAATAACACCATCTACTCCTTCTTTATAAAGATGTGGGTCATCCCAAAAGTAATATCTCAAATCATAGAAAAACTTTTTCTTTTGCTGGTATGTGAAACTAGGTGGTATAAATTTAGCAACAATATAATTAGCATAATCAGCATACCATGGAGCAGTGTGAGAAGCATTTATGACATTCAGTTGTTCATCAGGAAAGCTATCATCAATAGGTAGTGGGTCATCAAGAACATTTTCTAACCTAGACAAGTTGTCTGCAATGGGGTTCTCAGCTCCCTTTCTATCAATAATATGCAAATCAAATTCTTGTAGCAAGAGAACCCATCTAATAAGTCTAGGTTTAGCATCTTTCTTTTCCATAAGATATTTAATAGCAGCATGATCAGTGTGAATAGTTACTTTAGAATCAACAATATAAGGTCTGAACTTATCACAATCAAATACAACTGCTAAGAATTCTTTTTCAGTAGTAGCGTAATTTCTCTGGGCATTGTCTAGAGTTTTACTAGCATATTGAATAACATTTAATTTCTTATCAACTCTTTGCCCTAAAACAGCACCTGCATCATAATCACTAGCATCACACATAATTTCAAAAGGTAAATTCCAATCAGGTGGTTGAACAATAGGTGCAGAGATCATTGCTTTCTTAAGTATTTCAAATGCTTCTACACAATCATCATCAAAGACAAATGGTATATCTTTTTGTAATAAATTAGTCAGAGGCCGAGAAATTTTTGAGAAGTCCTTATGAACCTCCTATAAAAACCGGCATGACCAAGGAAACTTCTTATACCTTTGATGTCCTTGGGACATGGCATCTTTTCAATAGCATCAACCTTGGCTTTGTCAACCTCAATACCTCTTTCAGAAACTTTATGCCCCAAGACAATACCTTCATTAACCATAAAGTGGCACTTTTCCCAATTCAAGAAAATATTAGTTTCTTCACATCTCTGCAGAACTCGATCAAGGTTGCTCAAGCAATCATCAAAAGAGGATCCATAAACGGAAAAATTGTCCAGGAAAACCTCACAAATCTTTTCACAAAAGTCAGAGAATATAGCCATCATGCATCTTTGAAAGGTAGCAGGTGCATTACATAAACCAAAAGGCATACGTCTATAAGCAAAAGTACCAAAAGGGCAACTAAAAGTAGTCTTTCATTGACCATTGGCTGACACAGGTATTTGAGAGAAACCAGAATAACCATCTAGAAAGCAAAATGTGTATGTTTGGATAATCTTTCTAGCATTTGATCGATAAAAGGTAAGGGGTAATGACCTTTTTTAGTAGCCTTATTTAATTTGCGGAAATCAATTACCATCCTATAACATGTAATAATTCTTTGCGGGATCAACTCATCTTTATCATTAGGAACGACGGTAATACCTCCCTTCTTAGGGACACAATGGACTGGACTTACCCACTGACTATCAGCAACGGGATAAATTATACCTGCTCAAGGAGCTTTAGTATTTCTTTTCTTACCACTTCCTTCATCTTAGGATTCAGCCGTCGTTGATGATCACAAACTAGTTTGGCATCTTCCTGCAAATTTATTTTATGTTGACATAGAGTGGGACTAATGCCCCTAAGATCATCAAGAGTATATCCAATAGCAGCACGGTGCATCTTCAGAGTTTTCAATAATCTCTCTTCTTCATGCTCTGAAAGGTTAGCACTAATAATAACAAGATATATCTTTTTCTCATCAAGATAAGCATATTTAAGAGTATCAGGTAACATTTTAAGCTCAAACACGGGATCACCCTTGGGTGGAGGAGGATCCCCTAGGATTTCAACAGGGAAATTGTGTTTTAGGATAGGTTCCTGTTTAAAGAATACTTCATCTATTTCCCTTCTTCCATTCATAAACATATCATTTTCATGGTCTAGCAAATATTGTTCTAAAGGATCACTAGGAGGTATGGCAATAGAAGCAAGACCAATTATTTCATCCTTACTAGGCAATTCCTCTTCACGATGTTGTCTACGAAATTTAGAAAAGTTGAACTCATGAGACATATCACCTAGACCAATAGTAACAACATCCCTTTCGCAGTCTATCTTGGCATTAACTGTGTTCAAGAAAGGTCTACCAAAAATAATGGGACAAAAGCTATCTTGTGGGGAACCAAGAACAAGAAAATCAGTAGGATATTTAGTTTTCCCACACAAGACTTCAACATCTCTAACAATTCCAATGCGCGATATGGTATATCTATTGGCAAGCTTGATGGTAACATCAACATCTTCTATCTCAGCAGGTGCAATATCATGCATAATTTCTTTGTATAAGTCATGAGGTATAACACTAGCACTGGCACCCATATCGCATAAGCCATGATAACAATGATCTCCTATTTTAACAGAAATAACAGGCATGCCTACCATAAGTCTATGTTTATCTTTAGCACAAGGTTTGGCAATTCTACTAGTTTCCTCACAGAAATAAATAACATGCCCATCAATATTACCAGACAAGAGATCTTTAATAATAGCAACATTAGGTTCAACTTTGATTTGCTCAGGAGGTGTATAAGTTCTAATATTGCTTTTACGAACCACAGTTGAAGCTTTAGCATGATCCTTTATTCTAATAGGGAAGGGTGGTTTCTCAACATAAGAAGTAGGAACAATAGGATCATTATATGTAATAGTCTTTTCTTCAACTTTAATAGGTGCAGCTACTTTTACTTCTATGGGAGGATGATATTTAAACCACTTATCCTTGGGGAGATCAACATAAGCAGCAAAAGATTCATAGAAAGAAGCTACTATCTCAGAGTCAAGTCCATATTTAGTGCTAAACTTATGGAAAACATCGGTATCCATAAAAGATTTAACACAATCAAACTTAGGTGTCATACCTGACTCCTTACCTTCGTCCAGATCCCAATCTTCGGAGTTGCGTTTAATTCTTTCCAATAAGTCCCATTTCAATTCAATAGTCTTCATCATAAAAGAGCCAGCACAAGAAGTATCGAGCATGGTGCGATTGTTATCAGAAAGCCGAGCATAAAAAGTTTGAATAATTATTTCTCTTGAGAGCGCATGATTGGGGCATGAATATAACATTGATTTAAGCCTCCCCCAAGCTTGAGCGATGCTTTCTCCTTCGCGAGGCCAAAAATTATATATATAATTGCGATCACGATGAAGAAAATGCATAGGATAAAATTTCTGATGAAATTCCAATTTCAATCGTTTGTAGTTCCATGATCCCGTATCATCACATAGCCTATACCATGTCAATGCATCTTCCTTCAGAGATAAAAGGGAAGACCTTCTTCTTAATAAAATCACCGGGCACACCTGCAAGCTTAAATAATCCATAAACTTCATCCACATATATTAGGTACTCATCAGGATGCTTTGTTCCATCTCCTGCAAAAGGATTAGCTAGCAATTTTTCCAACATACCCGAAGGAATCTCAAAGTGAATATTTTCATCTTCATTAGGTTTAGTAGGTTGAGGAGCAATTCTTTGCTCTACTGGTCGGGGTGAAGATACCCCGAACAAGCCCCTCAGAGGATTACTTTCCATAGTAACAAGTGATAGTAAATTTCAGCACACTATATCAATTTTTCCTTACCAAATTCCACCTACCAAAGGCGCTTCACTCCCCGGTAACGGCGCCAGAAAAGAGTCTTGATGACCCACAAGTATAGGGGATCTATCGTAGTCCTTTCGATAAGTAAGAGTGTCGAACCCAACGAGGAGCGGAAGGAAATGATAAGCGGTTTTCAGCAAGGTATTCTCTGCAAGCACTGAAATAGTAGGTAACAGATAGTTTTGTGATAGGATAATTTGTAACGAGCAACAAGTAACAAAAGTAAATAAAGTGCAGCAAGGTGGCCCAATCCTTTTTGTATCAAAGGACAAGCCTGGACAAACTCTTATATAGAGAAAAGCGCTCCCGAGGACACATGGGAATTATCGTCAAGCTAGTTTTCATCACGTTCATATGATTCACGTTCGGTACTTTGATAATTTGATATGTGGGTGGGCCGGTGCTTGGGTCCTGCTCTTACTTGAACAAGCATCCCACTTATGATTAACCTCTATTGCAAGCATCCGCAACTACAACAAAAGTATTAAGGTAAACCTAACCATAGCATGAAACATATGGATCCAAATCAGCCCCTTACGAAGCAACGCATAAACTAGGGTTTAAGCTTCTGTCACTCTAGCAACCCATCATCTACTTATTACTTCCCAATGCCTTCCTCTAGGCCCAAACAATGGTGAAGTGTCATGTAGTCGACGTTCACATAACACCAATAGAGGATAAACAACATACATTTCATCAAAATATCGAACGAATACCAAATTCACATGACTACTAATAGCAAGACTTCTCCCATGTCCTCAGGAACAAACGTAACTACTCACAAAGCATATTCAGGTTCATAATCAGAGGAGTATTAAAATGCATAAAGGATCTGAACATATGATCTTCCACCAAATAAACTAACTAGCATCAACTACAAGGAGTAATCAACACTACTAGCAACCCACAGGTACCAATCCCGGACTTGGAGAGAAGAATTGGATACAAGAGATGAACTAGGGTTTGAGAGGAGATGGTGCTGGTGAAGATGTTGATGGAGATTTCCCTCTCCCGATGAGTGGAGCATTGGTGATGACGATGGCGATGATTTCCCCCTCCCGGAGGGAAGTGTCCCCGGCAGAACAGCTTTGCCGGAGCCCTAGATTGGTTCCGCCAAGGTTCCGCCTCGTGGCGGCGGAGTCTCGTCCCGAAAGCTTGCTTATGATTTTTCTTCGGGCGAAAGACTTCATATAGCAGAAGATGGCCACCGGAGGACCAACAGGGGGCCCACGAGGCAGGGGGCGCGCCCAGGGGGGTAGGGCGCGCCCCCACCCTCATGGACAGGTGGTGGCCCCCTGACGTATTTCTTCCGCTCAGTATTTTTTATTATTTCCAAAAATAACTTTCGTGGAGTTTCAGGACTTTTGGAGTTCTGCAGAATAGGTCTCTAAAATTTGCTCCTTTTCCAGCCCAGAATTCCAGCCGCCGGCATTCTCCCTCCTTATGTAAACCTTGTAAAATAAGAGAGAATAGGCATAAGTATTGTGACATAACGTGTAATAACAGCCCATAATGCAATAAATACCGATATAAAAGCATGATGCAAAATGGACGTATCACCCAGCGCTGGCCAAGTTCATGGCGGCGTCCCACTACGCGTACAACACGTTGAAGATGTCGGGGCTGCTGACCATCATCACCGTCCCCTCTGACAAGAAAGACGCACTCATCTGCGCCGACCAACTCTACCGAGAGGCAGTTGCGGCAACTGCCGCCAGGGCACTTACTCGTGCCGCTGAAGCTCTAGGGAGGAAGAAGGCCGACAGGACTCCTTCCGGCAAGACCTCTTGCACCCACTCCGGCAAGCGCACCTCTTCGGAGCGTTGTGCTCCCGTTGAGGATGTGCTAGAGTGCTCCACCGGCAAGAGCAAAAAGTCCAAGGCTGCACTAACCGAAACCATGAAGGTGTCCGTCAAGGAGGATGGCACGGGCGGGGCTTTCACTATAAGCTCCACCCTCGACAGCAAATAGGAAAGCGCGCTCGTCACCTTCCTGTGGGCGAATGTTGATGTATTTGCATGGCAAGCATCTGACATCCCCGGCGTTCACAGGGAGGTGATTGAGCACTATCTTGCTGTCTCTCCCCACGTGTGGCCCGTCAAGCAGAAGGTCAGGAAGCAAGCTTTGGAGCGGCAAGAGTTCATCATTGAAGAGATCAGGAAGTTGGAGGCGGCACGCCTGGTAAGAGGAGTACTCCACCCAACGTGGTAGGCCAATCTGGTGGTGGTGCGTAAGGCAAACGAGAAGTGGAGACTATGTATTGATTACACAGACATCAATAAAGCATGTCCAAAGGATCCTCTCCCTCTGCCACGCATCGACGAGATTGTAGACTCCACTACTGGGTGTGACCTGCTGTCATTCCTCGATGCCTATTCAGGGTACTACCAGATCTTCATGATGAAGGAAGATGAAGAGAAGACCGCGTTCATCACCCCATGTGGTACGTACTGTTTTATTCGAATTCCTTCCGGGTTGAAGAGCGCTGGTTCGACGTTTGCCTGAGCAGTCCAGATTGGTTTTGAGCCCCAGCTACAATGAAATATGGAAGCTTATATGGATGACATAGTGGTCAAAACCAAGGACAGGGCCACGCTCGTGCAAGATTTGGAAGAAACATTCACAAACCTGCGCAAGATCAACCTCAAGCTCAATCCAGAGAAGTGCGTGTTCGGTGTCCCTCCGGCAAACTTCTCGGGTTCTTTGTGTCTCAATACGGAATCAAAGCAAATCCCGACAAGATCAAAGCAATGGAGCAGATTGAGGCGCCAAAACGGGTCAAAGACGTCCATAGGCTCGCCGGCTGCGTTGCTGCCCTGAGTAGGTTCATCTCCAAATCTGCTGAGCGTGCCCTCCCCTTTTTCATAGTTTTGAAAAAGGCGGGTCCAGTAAAATGGACTCCGGTAGCAGAGGCAGCACTTCAAGATTTGAAGAGGTACCTCTCCTCCACGCCAATACTAGTCGCGCCTAAACCACGAGAGCCGTTGCTGCTGTACTTAGCAGCAACGAATCAAGTGGTCACTGCTGCACTGGTGGCGCAGAGGGAACCTGAGGGAGAAGCAGCAGTTGCAGCAGAGCCGTCGGATGGCGGGCCGGGGTCTTCCCCGGCAGAGCCTGACGCCGGCAAACTAGAACCCCCGGCAAGGCCCGAACCCGGCGAGGCAGAGCCTGAGCGGATGCGCGAAGTGGGACAGAAGAAGAAGTTGCAGCACCCAGTGTATTTTGTTAGTTCCCTCTTGCAGGGGGCTAGGTCAAGATATTTTGTAATGCAGAAGCTGCATTTCAGCCTTCTCATGGCCTCAAGAAAGCTGCACCACTATTTCCAAGCGCACGAGATCACCGTCGTCACCCGCCTCCCTTTGCAATGGATTTTGCACAACCCAGATGCGACAGGGAGGATTGTGGAGTGGGTATTGGAGCTATTGAGCGTTGGCCTTAGGTTTGAAAGTACTTCAACGATCAAGAGCCGAGCTTTGGCAGAGTTCATAGCAGAGTGGACTGCAACGCCCGACGAGGAGATTCAAGAGACCGCCCTTCCCAGCAAGGAGACGGGCAGTGAGTGGATTATGTATTTTGATGGAGCTTTCTCACTCCAAGGTGCTGGTGCTGGCGTGCTACTCGTCGCACCCACCGGAGAGCACCTCAAGTACGTAATACAGATGCACTTCCCCCGGGAAAATCAACGAACAATACGGCAGAGTACGAGGGGTTGCTTGCCGGTCTCAGGATCGCGGCAGACCTCGGAATCAAGAAGCTCATCATCAGGGGTGATTCGCAGCTCGTCGTCAAGCAAGTCAACAAGGATTACCAGAGCCCGTTGATGGAGGCCTACGTGAATGAAGTGAGGAAGTTGGAAGAACGTTTCGATGGCCTACAGGCAGAACATGTTCCCCGAGCGGAGAACAATATTGCCGACGACCTGTCGAAACGCGCTGCCCTCAAGTTGCCTGTGGAACCAGGTACCTTTGTACTTCAGTTAATACAACCATCCATAGAGCCATCAGCAGGACAGAACAAGCGAAGGAAGACAAGCCCCGGCAAGTACCTTCCCACCAAGCTCCCAGGATCCGCCGGCAAGGAGGTTGCCGGGTACCCCAAGCTTGCCAAGGGGCAACTACCTCCAATGGGGCCCCAGGCCCTGACCGTAGAGGCAGCTGCCCCTACGGCCCAAGATGTGCCTTTGGTCCTTGCCGTCGAGCCCCAGGCTCCGGCATGGGCGCAACCCACCGTCCGTTCCTCCAAACAGGAGAACTCCCCGAGGAGCAAGAAGAAGCAGAGAAAGTAGCCCGTTGGTCCAACATGTACCAGTTTGTGGATGATACCCTGTACAGAAGGAGGCCAAACGGAGTCAGGATGAAGTGCATTCCTCAAGAGGACGGACTAGAGATGTTGGCAGAGATACATGGAGGTATGTGTGGCTCCCACATAGGGTCAAGGGCCCTTGCCGGCAAGGCATTCCGGCAAGGTTTCTTCTGGCCCACAGCCCTCCAGGATGTAGCTGCGCTAGTAACCAAGTGTGAAGCATGTCAGTTCTATTCGAAGAAGCTTCATCAACCATCTCAAGCGCTTCAAACAATCCCTCTCTCCTGGCCATTTTCGGTCTGGGGGCTCGACATACTGGGCCCCTTCCCCCGTGCTGTCGGGGGCTTTGAGTATTTGTATGTCGCAATTGACAAGTTCACAAAGTGGCCCGAAGTGGAGGCAGTGAGGAAGGTGACAGCACAGTCAGCCGTCAAGTTCTTCAAGGGGCTAGTTTGCTGTTTTGGTGTTCCAACAGGGTCATCACCGACAACGGCACGCAGTTCACAAGCCGCACCTTCATGCAATACGTCCAGGACCTCGGTAGCAAGGTCTGTTTCGCTTCGGTGGCACACCCACGGAGCAACGTCCAGGAGGAGAGGGAAAATGCTGAAGTACTGCGAGGCCTCAGGACAAAGACTTTTGACAGGCTGCACAAGTGTGGAAGGCACTGGATTGATGAGTTGCCGAAGGTTCTTTGGTCGATCAGAACGACGCCAAATCGAGCCACCGGCCAGACACCCTTTGCCCTGGTATACGGGGCAGAAGCAGTTCTCCCCATGGAACACACATATGGGTCACCTCGAGTGCTCGCTTATGACGAGCTTGAGCAAGAGCAGTTGCGGCAAGATGACGCGATACTCCTTGAGGAATATCGTCTTCGGGCGGCTGTGCGAGCTGCACGTTACCAGCAGGCCTTCCGCCGCTACCATAGCCGCAAGGTTCGTGCCTGAAGTCTTGAGGAAGGCGACCTTGTTCTTCGGCGCGTTCAGTCGGCCAAGAATTCCAACAATGTGACGTCGAAGTGGGAAGGCCCTTATCGGGTAATAGGAGTCACCAGGCCCGGCGTAGTCCGCCTGGAGACCGAAGATGGTGTCCCAGTGAGCAACTCCTGGAACATCGAACATCTTCATAAGTTTTACCCATGAGGCGCGGTTGTCGGGCCTCCCGGCAAGCCACCTTTTGTACAAGCCTTGCCGACAAGGCATGTAACCCTTTGTACAAAGCCAGGCGCAGACCCTGAGCATAAATAAATGAAGCACTGGCGCCCTAAGTTTTAGCATGCCTGCTAGGTTAAGTCTCTCTTTGGTGGGGTTGATAGTGCTCGGCGACAACTAACCCCTAGCATAAAGGTCGGGTGTGTGTCATTCCGTACTTTCTAGTCTTTTCTTTGGTTCACAGGTTGCACAGGCATTTTTGCTAAGCCATTGAAGGGTAGGGAGACGGATCGACATCCCCGACCCTGGCAAGCCATTGCCGGGGGGCTGCAGATTCAAGCACCCGACCACGGCAAGCCAAGATTGCCAAGGGCTACATATCCAGATAAGTCCTTTATCCCCTATTATGTATTTCTGTGTGGAATTGGGATGTATGAAGCCTCGTTTATTCCTGGGCCACCGTGCTCCCCCTTTTTCCTGCGCCCAAGAACTATTCCCTGGGACGGAACTTGGTTGTAGTTCCGGTGACAAGGAAGCAAACGAAGGGCCTAACCCTACTTCGCTCACGCACAAAGAACCCGGCAAACACCCTTTTTCATCAATACGTTCCAAACAGGTACAGTTCGTACTGAATGCAAACATGAGCAAGGGGATTACAAGGTTTAAATCTAACAAGTGCCCGCAGGCTTGACAACTAAAAAAGATAAGTGCCCCGTGATCCCCGTTGTTGCCCCTTTCCTCCCAGGTGTGGCAGGTGAAGGCAAAAAGGAGGCGACGGGGAATGCGCCAATGGAGAGCTTGACGAGGAAGGCCCTCGGCAAGGCGCGTGGCCGAGGGAGGAGGGCGGCACGGTCAGTCGGAGTCGGTGTCTTCCTGCTTGACGCCCTCGTCGTCGGTGTCGCTGTCCTCCTCATCACTCCCGCTTGAGAAGGAGTCTTCATCATCGGAGGAGCTCTCCACGCAACACCTTAGGCGAGTTCCCAAGTGCCCAAAGACTTTGATGGAGAGCAGGCCGTTCTCCATTAATTTGATGTGGAGAACGTGCCCCTCTCACAGGCTGTGGGCATGAGCGAAGGTCTTCCATCAGCGATGAAGATACATGACGTGAGGGGCGGGGAAGTCGACATCGACCCGCATGCTGCCGTTCACGCAGCCCCTCATATACAACCTCAGATCCTGTGGCGGGTCGAGCTCCATCTCCCGAGCGAACGGAGTAGGGAGATGAAGACGACGGCGCACTGGACGGTGCAGCCTAATGATGAACTCGTGGGGCTGGTCTCCGACGTGGCCCTCCATTGGGGGAGGGGCCGCTGGCGGTGGTGAGGTTGGTGCGCCGCCCCGTCCTCCTCTCCCCCGAGTGCCACGGCGACCTCGGCCTCGCCCCCTCCCCCTTCCTCTCACGGCCGGCTCCGCCGCCATGAGCTCTTGGAAAGGAGGGGCGCGCTGTCGAGCATAGACCCTCGTCGCCGCCATCGGAGTGCCGGCGCGCCCTCTCGCCATAGAAGAAGGAAGGAAGGAGCCAAGGTAGAAGGAGATGAATGATGAAAGATTGGGGGGTGCCATCTCCCTCCCCTTCTTATAAAGGGGCGGGGCCGGGGCTCGGCCGCCCCACTTAAACAATCTAGCCACCAGGGGCGCAGGGAAACGAGACCGACCCGCTGCTCCAACCAGCGATGACCTGGTTCCCCGCCTCGTCATTTAAGGCCCGTGCCCCCCGCGTCCATCGCCTACCATCTTCGAGGCATGGGGGACATGTGGCAAGCAAGCCAAAATCGAGGAGATGAGTGAGGCGACAGTTTTCGACCCCGTGACCGTGGGGCATGGGCGCCTTGAAAGCCACGACTCAAGTCCACTTAGTAAATGAGCCGCGCCCCTGCGTTTTCCTCTTTTTTTATGGGGAAGGCGCGAGCCGCCTCTTTACTATGATGTGACACATGAGGGCAGTAATCGCCCCGCGCATGACCCCCACGTCACGCATTCAACGGGGGTCGTAGGGAAGCGCAGCGGGTGAGGGAGTTACTACGGTAAAAACTCGGCCGCCCGCGCGCCCGCGCACCGTTCTGGGCTTGGCCATATAACGCCTGTGCTTATATGTGGCCCAGGCCCGGGGGCTCCTGTCGGTGTACAAAAGTAGGGGTCCCTTTTTGCACCCCTTTACTTGTGCGCGGGCAGTCGCAACCCCACGCCCCTGGCCATGCTTGGCGGGGCAGAGCAAGCAAAGGCACAAGACGACCAGACCAACGCCAAGTCGGAAACACAAAGAGCAGAAGGGCGAGATGGACTCACCCAGCAAAGCCCTTGCCGGGGCGACCTCCACAGCCCCGGCAAGAACCTTGCCGGGACAACTTGCCCAATGCCAGCAGGGCTGCCACCCTCGAGCCTGAGAGTTCCGACGCCCTCGACCACACTGCAACCAAAGCTCGGGAGGCGCCTCCGTGGTGGCATGCAGATCTTTGTGAAGACCAAGAGCATACAAGACTAGTTAAATAACCAGAAGACGAAGATCCTCGGCAAGATCCTTGCCAAGGATACCCACGACACCTCCGGCAAGCCCCTTCTCGGGGACAACCACGACGCCACGGCAAGACTCTTGCCGAAGACTTCTGCGGGGCCGCAGCCAGGCCCACATCTGCCAAAGCTCCGCCGCCGTTCCCATGCAGCTGCCAGCCCACCAACTAGGCGAACACTTGCATGGCGACGTGCGGCCTCTAGGCCAACTCAGCAAGCACCTGTGTGGTGGCATGAAGATCTTCATGAAGGCTCTGCCACTGCACCAACTCAGCACCATCCAGCCAGTGTGGCACTACCCGCCTCGTCAGTTCGGACGCGTGTCGAAGCCAGGCGAGGCGGCGACAGCTGGGACGAGCTTCCTTGGCGTCCCCGATAAAGCAAGAAGGGTACGTCAGCAGCGCATTAAATGCATTTGTCCTACAGTGCCAGAGGATAGACTTGACCACTTTATAGCTTTCTACATCCTGTGTGCCACTGTGGCAGCCCCTTTGTCTATAAGCCCGTGGCGTACTGGGAGAGGATTCGGACTTTTTGGACCCTGCACGCCTTGTGGCTAGTCCAAGAACACTAGATAAACAGAAACCAGCAGGAGTAGGGTATTACGCGTCACTTGTGGCCCAAACCTGGATAATGCCCCCGCGTTGATCTCTCAATCCCGCTCTTTCCACAGCCCCGCGCCCGCCAACCGTATCAAAAGGGATTCCTCGTGATCCCGTAGGTGTCGTTTCCCCCGACATACTCGGAACTCCATGCAGACATACGATCCTGGTAATATATATCTTGGCCAACTTCGCGCTTGTATATGTGGTTTTCACTTGGATAAAGTGAGCCACTTTGGTCAAGCGATCGACTACTACCCAGATAGAATCATATCTTGATCGGGTCCTGGGTAATCCGGTGATAAAATCCATGCCAAGCTTGTCCCACTTCCATTCGGGTATCGGCATAGGCTGCAGTAATCCTGCTGGCTTCTGATGTTCTGCCTTCACTCTCTGACATACATCACATACGGCTACATACTCGGCAATATCCTTCTTCATACCTTTCCACCAGAAATGCTCCTTTAAATCCAAATACATCTTGGTGTTTCCGGGGTGAATCGAGTATGGTGAGTCATGAGCTTCCTGAAGTATTAACTTCCTGATCTCTACGGTATTGGGCACATAAACACGATCCTCAAACCATAAAGTTTCGTGCTCATCCTCACGAAAACCTTTAGCTTTTCGTTTGCTCATCTTCTCCTTTAAGTCACCAATCTCCTGATCATCCCTTTGAGCTTCCCGAATCTTTCCCAATAATGTAGACTGAACCTCCATTGCTGCAACAAAACCTCTTGGAACTATCTCCAAACGAAGTTCCTTGAGATCGTCGACTAACTCCTGCGGTAATCCTCCGCTTACGGGGGTATTGACATAACTCTTCCGGCTCAAAGCGTCTGCTACGACATTGGCCTTTCCTGGATGATAATGCAGCTTCATATCATAATCCTTTATAAGTTCCAACCATCTCCTTTGCCCGAGATTCAGCTCCTTCTGAGTGAAAACGTACTTCAAACTCTTATGATCCGAGTACACATCACAACGGTTTCCAATAAGAAAATGTCTCCAGGTCTTGAGCGCATGCACTACGGCTGCTAACTCCAAATCATTCGTGGCATAATTCAACTCATGAGGTCGAAGCTGACGTGAGGCATATGAAACAACTCTTCTGTCTTGCATAAGTACTCCTCCAAGTCCTTGGCGAGAAGCGTCGCAATACACTTGGAAATCCTTGCGTATATCCGGAAGAATCAGCGCTGAGGCTGTAACCAAACATTTCTTCAACTCCTGAAAACTGGCCTCACATTCCTCGGTCCACTTAAACTTCGCGTCCTTCTTCAATAACTCTGTCATGGGCTTCACAATCTTGGAAAAAAATTCAATGAATCTCCGGTAATATCCCGCGAGTCCAAGAAAAACTGCGGATCTCTCCTACTGAGGTGGGTGACAACCAATCAGTGACTGACTGAACCTTGGTAGGGTCTACTGCTATACCCTCTCCCGATATAACATGTCCAAGGAATCCAACTTCCTTCAACCAAAACACACATTTGCTGAACTTGGCATATAGCTGATCTTCCCTGAGCTTCTCGAGAACTATACGCAAATGCTCCTTGTGCTCCTCTTCATTCTTCGAGTATACCAAAATATCATCAATGAACACCACAATGAACTTATCCAAGAACTCCGTGAACACATTAATCATCATACTCATGAAATAGGCGGGGGCATTAGTCAATCCAAATGACCTGATCGTGTACTCATATAGCCCGTACCTTGTGGTGAAAGCTGTCTTAGGTATATCCTGTTCTCAGATCTTCAGCTAGTGGTATCCTGATCGCAGATCGACCTTGGGAAATACTTTAGCTCCTTGCAGCTGGTCAAACAAATCGTTGATCATCGGTAGTGGGTACTTGTTCTCGACCGTTACTTCATTCAGTGCACGATAATTGATACGTCCATTTTCCATCATGCTTTTATATTGATATTTATTGCATTATGGGCTGTTATTACACGTTATGCCACAATACTTGTGCCTATTCTCTCTTATTTTACAAGGTTTACATGAAGAGGGAGAATGCCGGCAGTTGGAATTCTAGGCTGGAAAAGGAGCAAATATTAGAGACCTATTCTGCACAACTCCAAAAGTCCTGAAACTTCACGGAAGTCATTTTTGGAATTTATAAAAAATACTGAGCGACGAAAATACCTGAGGGGGCCCACACCCTGGCCACGAGGGTGGGGCGCGCCCTACCCCCTGGGCACGCCCCCTGCCTTGTGGGCCCCCTGGCAGGCCTCCGGTGCCCATCTTTGGTTATATGGTGTCTTCTACCCTGGAAAAAAATCATAAGCAAGCTTTCGGGAAGAAACTCCACTGCCACGAGGCGAAACCTTGGCGGAACCAATCTAGGGCTCCGGCAGAGCTGTTCTGCCGGGGAAAGTTCCCCCCGGGAGGGGGAAATCGTCGCCATCGTCATCACCAACGATCCTCTCATTGGGAGGGGGTCAATCTCCATCAACATCTTCACCAGCACCATCTCCTCTAAAACCCTAGTTCATCTCTTGTATCCAATCTTTGTCCCAAGGCCTCAGATTGGTACCTATGGGTTGCTAGTTGATGCTAGTTGGTTTATTCGGTGGAAGATCATATGTTCTGATCCATTATGCATATTAATACGCCTCTGATTATGAACATGGATATGCTTTGTGAGTAGTTACGTTTGTTCCTGAGGACATGGGAGAAGTCTTGCTATAAGATGTCATGTGAATTTGGTATTCGTTCGATATTTTGATGAGATGTATGTTGTTTTTGCTCTAGTGGTGTTATGTGAACGTCAACTACATGACACTTCACCATTGTTTGGGCCTAGAGGAAGGCATTGGGAAGTAATAAGTAGATGATGGGTTGCTAGAGTGACAGAAGCTTAAACCCTAGTTTATGAGTTGCTCCGTAAGGGGCTGATTTGGATCCATATGTTTCATGCTATGGTTAGGTTTACCTTAATACTTCTTTTGAAGTTCCGGATGCTTGCAATAGGAGTTAATCATAAGTGGGATGATTGTCCAGGTATGGACAGCACCCAAGCACCGGTCCACCCACAAATCAAATTATCAAAGTATGGAACGCGAATCATATGAGCGTGATGAAAACTAGCTTGACGATAATTCTCATGTGTCCTCGGGAGCACTTTTCTCTATATAATAGTTTTTCCAGGATTGTCCTTTGCTACAAAAAGGATTGGGCCATCTTGCTGCACCTTATTTACTTTCATTACTTGTTACCTGTTACAAATTACCTTATCACAAAACAATCTTTTACCGATAATTTCAGTGCTTGCAGAGAATACCTTACTGAAAACCGCTTGTCATTTCCTTCTGCTCCTTGTTGGGTTCGACACTCTTACTTATCGAAAGGACTACGATAGATCCCCTACACTTGTGGGTCATCAAGACTCTTTTCTGGCGCCGTTGCCGGGGAGTGAAGCGCCTTTGGTAGGTGGAATTTGGTAAGGAAAATTTTATATAGTGTGCTGAAATTTACTGTCACTTGTTACTATGGAAAACAATCCTTTGAGGGGTTTGTTCGGGGTATCTTCACCCCGTCCGGAATCACAATTAGCTACCCCTCAACCTACTGAACCTATTAAAAATGTTTACTTTGAAATTCCTTCTGGTATGATAGAGAAACTGCTAGCTAATCCTTTTGCAGGAGATGGAACATTGCATCCCGATTTACACTTAATCTATGTGGATGAAGTTTGTGGATTATTTAAGCTTGCAGGTATGCCCGAGGATGTCATCAAGAAGAAGGTTTTCCCTTTATCTTCGAAAGGGAGATGCATTGACATGGTTTAGGCTATGTGATGATATGGGATCATGGAACTACAAACGATTGAAATTGGAGTTTCATCAGAAGTTTTATCCTATGCATCTTGTTCATCGTGATCGTAATTATATATATAATTTTTGGCCTCGCGAAGGAGAAAGCATCGCTCAAGCTTGGGGGAGGCTTAAGTCAATCTTATATTCATGCCCCAATCATGAGCTCTCAAGAGAAATGATTATTCAAAAAAATTATGCTCGGCTTTCTCTCAATAATCGCTCCATGCTCGATACTTCTTGTACTGGCTCTTTTATGATGAAGACTATCGAATTCAAATGTGATTTATTGGAAAGAATTAAACGCAACTCTGACGATTGGGACCTCGGCGAAGGTAAGGAGTCAGGTATAACACCTAAGTTTGATTGTGTTTAATATTTTATGGATACCGATGCTTTCCGTGAATTTAGCACTAAATATGGACTTGACTCAGAGATAGTAGCTTCTTTATGTGAATCATTTGCTACTCATGTTGATCTCCCTAAGGAGAAGTGGTTTAAATATAATCCTCCCATTGAAGTAAAAGTAGTTGCACCTATTAAAGTTGAAGAGAATACTATCACTTATAATGATCCTATTGTTCCTACTGCTTATGTTGAGAAACCACCTTTCCCTGTTAGAATAAAGGATCATGCTAAAGCTTCAACTGTAGTCAACAAAAGTAATATTAGGACACACAAACCCCCTGAGCAAGTTAAAGTTGAACCTAAAATTGCTATGGTTAAAGATCTATTAGCTGATAATATCGATGGGCATGTTATTTACTTCTGTGATGAGACTGCAAGAATTGCTAAACCTGTTGCTAAAGATAAACATAGACGTGTGGTAGGCATGCCTGCTATCGATGTAGCCATTAAGCTTGCCAATAGAGATACTATTTCACTGATTGGGATTGTTAGAGATGTTGAAGTCTTGTGTGGGAAGGTTAAATACCCTACTGATTTTCTTGTTCTTGGTTCCCCACAAGATAGCTTTTGTCCCATTATATTTGGTAGACCCTTCTTGAACACTGTTAACGCTATGATAGACTGCGAAAAGGATGTTGTTACTATTGGTTTGGGTGATATGTCTCATGAGTTTAATTTTGCTAAATTTAGTAGACAACACTGTGATGAGGAATTTCCTAGTAAAGATGAAATTATTGGTCTTGCTTCTATTGCCGTGCCTCCTAATGAATCTTTAGAACAATATTTGCTCGACCATGAAAATGATATGTTTATGAATGAAAGAAGGGAAATAGATGAAGTATTCTTTAAATAGGGACCTATTTTGAAACACAACTTGCCTGTTGAAATTCTAGGGGATCCTCCTCCACCCAATGGTGATCCCGTGTTTGAGCCTAAACCATTACCTGATACTCTTAAATATGCTTATCTTGATAAAAAGAAGATATATCCTGTTATTATTAGTGCTAAGCTTTCAGAGAAGGAGGAAGAGAAATTATTGAAAACTCTAAAGAAGCATCATGCTGCTATTGGATATACTCTTGATGATCTTAAGGCCATAAGTCCCACTCTATGTCAACACAAAATAAATTTGGAGAAAGACGCCAAACTAGTTATTGATCACCAACGACGGCTAAATCCTAAGATGAAAGAAGTGGTAAGAAAGGAAATATTAAAGCTCCTTGAGGCAGGTATATATTTTATCCCATTGCTGATAGTCAGTGGGTAAGTCCTGTCCATTGTGTCCCTAAGAAGGCAGGTATTACTGTCGTTCCTAATGATAAAGATGCATTGATCCCGCAAAAAATTATTACAGGTTATAGGATGGTAATTGATTTCCGCAAATTAAATAAAGCTACTAAAAAAGATCATTACCCTTTGCCTTTTGTTGATCAAATGCTAGAATGATTATCCAAACATACACATTTTTGCTTTCTAGATGGTTACTTTGGTTTCTCTCAAATACCTATGTCAGCTGAGGATCAAGAAAAGACCAATTTTACTTGCCCTTTCGGTACTTTTGCTTATAGACGTATGCCTTTTGGTTTATGTAATGCACCTGCTACCTTTCAAAGATGCATGATGGCTATATTCTCTGACTTTTGTGAAAGGATTTGTGAGGTTTTCATGGATGATTTCTCCGTTTATGGATCCTCTTTTGATGACTGCTTGAGAAACCTTGATCGAGTTTTGCAGAGATGTGAAGAAACTAATCTTGTCTTAAATTGGGAGAAATGCCACTTTATGGTTAATGAAGGCATTGTCTTGGGACATAAAATTTCTGAAAGAGGTATTGAAGTTGATAAAGCTAAAGTTGATGCTATTGAAAAGATTCCATGTCCTAAGAACATCAAAGGTATAAGAAGTTTTCTTGGTCATGTCGGTTTTTATAGGAGATTCATTAAGGACTTCTCAAAAATTTCTCGGCCTCTGAATAATCTATTACAAAAAGATATACCTTTTGTCTTTGATGATGATTGTCTAGAAGCATTTGAAATACTTAAGAAAGCTTTGATTTCTGCACCTATTGTTCAGCCACCTGATTGGAATTTACCTTTTGAAATTATGTGTGATGCTAGTGACTATGTTGTAGGTGTTGTTTTACGGCTAAGTGTTGATAAGAAATTAAATGTTATTCAATATGCTAGTAAAACTCTAGACAATGCCCAGAGAAATTATGCTACTACTGAAAAAGAATTTTTAGCAGTTGTTTTTGCTTGTGATAAGTTCAGACCTTATATTGTTGATTCTAAAGTAACTATTCACACTGATCATGATGCTATTAAATACGTTATGGAAAAAAAAGATGCTAAACCTAGACTTATTAGATGGGTTCTCTTGCTAGAAGAATTTGATTTACATATTATTGATAGAAAGGGAGCCGAGAACCCCATTGCAGACAACTTGTCTAGGTTAGAGAATTTTCTTGATGACCCACTACCTATTGATGATAGCTTTCCTGATGAACAATTGGCTGTCATAAATGCTTCTCGAACTGCTCCATGGTATGCTGATTAAGCTAATTAGATTGTTGCTAAATTTATACCACCTAATTTCACATACCAGCAAAAGAACAGGTTTTTCTATGATTTGAGACATTACTTTTGGGATGACCCACATCTTTATAAAGAAGGAGTAGATGCTGTTATTAGGCATTGTGTACCTGAGCATGAACTGGAATAGATCCTACGCAATTTTCACTCCGAGGCATATGGAGGGAACCACGCTGGAGATAGAACTACACATAAGGTATTGCAATCCGGTTTTTATTGGCCTACTCTCTTCAAGGATGCCCGTAAGTTTGTTTTGTCTTGTGATGAATGTCGAAGAATTGGTAATATTAGTAGACGTCAAGAAATGCCTATGAATTATTCACTTGTTATTGAACCATTTGATGTTTTGGGCTTTGATTACATGGGACCGTTTCCTTCCTCTAATGGTATACACATATTTTAGTTGCTGTTGATTACGTTACTAAGTGGGTAGAGGCTATTCCAAGTAGTAGTGCTGATCATAACACCTCTATTAAGATTCTTAAAGAAGTTATTTTTCCGAGGTTTGGAGTCCCTAGATATTTAATGACTGATGGTGGTTCACATTTTATTCATGATGCCTTTCGTAAAATGCTTGCTAAGTATGATGTTAATCATAGAATTGCATCTTCGTATCATCCGCAGTCTAGTGGTCAAGTAGAATTGAGTAATAGAGAGCTCAAATTAATTTTGCAAAAGACTGTTAATAGATCTAGAAAGAATTGGTCCAAGAAACTTGATGATGCATTATGGACCTATAGAACTGAATATAAAAATCCTATGGGTATGTCTCCTTATAAAATGGTTTATGGAAAAGCATGTCTCTTACCTCTTGAACTAGAAAATAAAGCATATTGGGCTATTAAAGAGCTCAACTATGATTTCAAACTTGCCGGTGAAAAGAGGCTATTTGACATTAGCTCACTTGATGAATGGAGAACCCAGGTCTATGAGAATGCCAAACTGTTCAAGGAATAGGTTAAAAGATGGCATGACAAAAGGATACAAAAGCGTGAGTTTAATGTAGGTGATTATGTATTGTTATACAAGTCTCGTTTAAGATTTTTTGCAGGAAAACTTCTCTCTAAATGGGAAGGTCCTTACGTTATCGAGGAGGTCTATCGTTCCGGTGCCATAAAAAACAACAACTTCGAAGGCACAAATCAGAAGGTGGTGAATGGTCAAAGAATCAAACATTATATCTCAGGTAATCCTATAAATGTCGAAACCAATGTTATTGAAACCATAACCCCGGAAGAATACATAAGATACACTTTCCAGCACGCTTTAGACTCCGAAAAGGAATAGCTACGTGGTACGGTAAGTAGACCGACTCCAAAACAGTTCTAATGGCAATTTTTCTCCGTTTTGGAATATTTAAGAAAATAGGAAAATAAGAAGTAGTCCGGGAAGGACACGAGGGTGGGAGGCGCGCCCTACCCTCCTGGGCGCGCCCCCTACCTCGTGGGCACCTCGTGCGCTCTCCGGACTCCGTTTTCTTGCACAATACTTCTTTTGGTCGGTAAAAATTAATTATACAATCTCCCGAAGGTTTTGACCACCGTACCATGCAAATATCCTTTGTTTTTGTTTCGAGCTGTTTTCTGCCGCAGATTTGGAGCAAGATGTCATCTCAGGATTCCGACAGGGAGAGCTACATCTCACACCTCATTGCTGACCCAAAGACCAATGGGGATCTATCTCCTTGTGGTCGAACTATGCATGAGGAGGATGATGCTCATTTGAGGAGGATCAACGATTCAAGTTCAGTGGATGTCCCTCTACCTCAACCTGGGGATATGCACGTGAAGTTCAAGAAGTCTAGTCTCCCTAAGAGGGCTAAACTATCTAACAATCGATCTATTCCTTCTTGTTTTCGGCAGAAAAGCAAAGGAGATTTATGTGACAAGATCTTGAAGCTGGAGTCGGAGGTCGATGATTTAAAGGAGGAAATTGCTCTACTCAATTACAACATGAAGAAGCTGAAAGTACAATTTACATCATCAACAACTCCATCATCGCCACCTCCGAAGAAGGATACATAATCATATGGGTATGGGCACTCCCCTTGGCAACTGCCAAGCTTGGGGGAGGTGCCCCGGTATCGTATCACCATCACACTCCTATCTTTACCGTTTTTCTTAGTTTGATCCTTTTAGTAATATCTTGATCTAGTAGACTAAAGTTTTAGTGTGATTTAGTTTTGAGTTTTGCTTTATGATCCTTCTATGTAATCGAGTCCGTGAGCTATATAATAAAGAGTAGTGCTGAGTCAAGGGCTTGATTATCTTGCCATGATCTCGAGGGAATTAAAGAAAAGAGAAAGAATAAAAATAAATAAAAGAGATCATGTTGATCTTATGGAGAGTAATGACTTCACATATAAAGAGTATGATGAATAAAAGTTGTTGAGAGTTGACAAACCCAGTTTTGGTCATCGTTGCAATTAATACGAAGTAATAAAGAAAGAGAGGTTTTCACATATAAATACACTATCTTGGATATCTTTTATGATTGTGAGCACTCATTAAAATATGACATGTTAAAGAGTTGATGTTGGACAAGGAAGACAATGTAATGGGTTATGTTTTCTTATATCTGAAATAAAGTATATTGTCATGGACCATCCAACATGTTGAGCTTGCCTTTCCCTCTCATGCTAGCCAAATTCTTTGCACCAAGTAGAGATACTACTTGTGCTTCCGAATACCCTCAAAACCAGTTTTGCCTTGAGTGTCCACCATACCTACCTATGGATTGAGTAAGATCCTTCAAGTAAGTTGTCATCGGTGCATGCAATAAAAAATTGCTCTCTTAATATGTATGATTTATTAGTGTGGAGAAAATAAGCTTTATACGATCTTCTGATGTGGAAGAAATAAAAGCGACGGACTGCATAATAAAGGTCCATATCCCAAGTGGCAATATAAAGTGACGTTCTTTTGCATTAATATTTCGTGCATCCAACCATGAAAGCGCATGACAACCTCTGCTTCCCTCTGCGAAGGGCCTATCTTTTACTTTTGTCTTATTCCTGATGCAAGAGTCATGGTGATCTTCACCTTTCCTTTTTGCATTTTATCCTTTGGCAAGCACATTGTGTTGGAAAGATACGGATATATATATCCAATTGGATGTAAGTTAACATGAATCATTATTGTTGACATTACCCTTGAGGTAAAAGGTTGGGAGGCAACACTATAAGCCCCTACCTTTCTCTGTGTCCGATTAAAACTCCATACCCATAAGTATTGCGTGAGTGTTAGCAATTGTGAAAGACTAAATGATAGTTGAGTATGTGGACTTGCTGAAAAGCTCTTATATTGACTCTTTCCGATGTTATGATAAATTCCAATTGCTTCAATGACTGAGATTATAGTTTGTTAGTTCTCAATGAAGTTTCTGATTCATACTTTACATTGTGAATAGATTATTACTTGAGCATAAGAAATCATATGACAATATATATATATGTTGCTGTTATAAGAATGATCATGATGCCCTCATGTCCTTATTTTATTTTATTGACACCTCTATCTCTAAACATGTGGACATATTTTATCGTTATCGGCTTGCGCTTGAGGACAAGCGAGGTCTAAGCTTGGGGGAGTTGATACGTCCCTTTTGCATCATGCTTTTATATTGATATTTATTGCATTATGGGATGTTATTACACGTTATGCCACAATACTTATGCCTATTCTCTCTTATTTTACAAGGTTTACATGAAGAGGGAGAATGCCGGCAGCTGGAATTCTGGGCTGGAAAAGGAGCAAATATTAGAGACCTATTCTGCACAACTCCAAAAGTCCTGAAACTTCACGGAAGTCATTTTTGGATTTTATAAAAAATACTGAGCGAAGAAAATACTAGAGGGGGCCCACACCCTGGCCACGAGGGTGGGGGGCGCGCCCCCCTGCCTCGTGGGCCCCCTGGCAGGCCTCCGGTGCCCATCTTTGGCTATATGGTGTCTTCTACCCTGGAAAAAATCATAGGCAAGCTTTCGGGAAGAAACTCCGCCACCATGAGGCGGAACCTTGGCGGAACCAATCTAGGGCTCCGGCAGAGGTGTTCTGCCGGGGAAACTTCCCTCCGGGAGGGGGACATCATCGCCATCGTCATCACCAACGATCCTCTCATCGGGAGGGGATCAATCTCCATCAACATCTTCACCAGCACCATCTCCTCTAAAACCCTAGTTCATCTCTTGTATCCAAACTTTGTCCCAAGGCCTCAGATTGGTACCTGTGGGTTGCTAGTAGTGTTGATTACTCCTTGTAGTTGATGCTAGTTGGTTTATTCGGTGGAAGATCATATGTTCAGATCCATTATACATATTAATACCCCTCTGATTATGAACATGGATATGCTTTGTGAGTAGTTATGTTTGTTCCTGAGGACATGGGAGAAGTCTTGCTATAAGTAGTCATGTGAATTTGGTATTCGTTCGATATTTTGATGAGATGTATGTTGTCTTTCCTCTAGTGGTGTTATGTGAACGTCGACTACATGACACTTCACCATTGTTTGGGCCTAGAGGAAGGCATTGGGAAGTAATAAGTAGATGATGGGTTGCTAGAGTGACAGAAGCTTAAACCCTAGTTTATGACATGCTTCGTAAGGGGATGATTTGGATCCATATGTTTCATGCTATGGTTAGGTTTACCTTAATACTTCTTTTGTAGTTGCGGATGTTGCAATAGGATTTAATCATAAGTGGGATGATTTTCCAAGTAAGGACAGCACCCAAGCACCGGTCCACCCACATATCAAATTATCAATGTACCGAACGCGAATCATATGAGCGTGATGAAAACTAGCTTGACGATAATTTCCATGTGTCCTCGGGAGCGCTTTTCTCTATATAAGAGTTTGTCCAGGTTTGTCCTTTGCTACAAAAAGGATTGGGCCATCTTGCTGCGCCTTATTTACTTTCATTACTTTTTACCCGTTACAAATTACCTTATCACAAAACTATCTGTTATTGATAATTTCAGTGCTTGCAGAGAATACCTTACTGAAAACCGCTTGTCATTTCCTTCTACTCCTGTTGGGTTCGACACTCTTACTTATCGAAAGGACTACGATAGATCCCCTACACTTGTGGGTCATCAATAATCAACAACCATTCTCAAAGATCCATCCTTCTTCTAAACCAAGAGCACTGGGGCTCCCCACGGTGATGAACTTCGTCGAATGTAACCTTTCTCCAATAACTCCTTAATCAGCTTCTTAATTTCCTCTAGATCATTAGCGGTCATCCGGTAGGGCCTCTTTGATATCGGTCCGGTGCCTGGCAACACCTCTATCAAAAACTCAATGTCTCGATCTCGCGGCATGCCTGGTAGTTCCTCCGGAAATACATCCGGGTAATCCTTCACTATAAGCACTTCCTCCTGAACAATTCCTGAGAGAGAATTCACATGGGTTCCCCTCGGCGCATGCCTGGATACATACTTAATCCTTTTTCCCTCAGGGGTGGTGAGAAGTATCGACTTGCTAGCACAGTCAATGTTTCCTCCACACTTCGATTGCCAATCCATGCCTAGTATTATATCCAATCCTTGTGAGTCCAAAATAATTAGGTCTGAGGGGAAAACATGGCTCCAATGGTTAAACGTAACCGATCACACCATCGGCTGGCCATATACTCTGCTCCTGACGAGCTTACAAACATGGGTGACCTAAGGGCTAGGGTTGGCAATTTAAACTTATCCAAAAATTCCCTTGATATGTATGAATGCGATGCACCAGTATCAAAAAGAACAAGAGCGGTAAACGACTTAACAAAAAACTTACCAATCACTGCGTCAGGCTGATCTTCAACCTCCTCCCCATTGATGTGGTTCGCCTGACATCTGGTGAAGGGATTGGGCTTCTTCCCAGAGCTTCCATTGCCTTTTCCATTCTTCAACTCAGAATAATCGTTGGGGTAGTGCCCAGTCTTCCCGCACTTGTAACAGGTGACATGACTCATATCCTTCTTAGCGGGTGTTGCTGGGTTGGAACGGTTCTGGTTGCTGCTTGCTCCATTCCCGTTTCCATTCTTGGGGCCACTGTGGTTATGGGAACTTCCTCCATTGTGAGTGTGGCCTCCATGGTTATGGTGAGTGTGTCCTCTCAAGTTCGGGGTAAAGCGAGGCTTCTGCTGAGCTCCAGAATTATACTTCCCTTGTCCATACTTCCTTTTGCGGCTCTCTATTTGCTGCTACTTCCCTTCAATCATAAGAGCCCTGTCTACCAACTCCTGACAATTAGTAAATGTTGCTGCCATCAATTGCATACTCAGCTCATCATTCAGCCGTTCCATAAACTTCTCCTGCTTCGCGGCATCTGTGGCCACATCATCCGATGCATAACGAGCTAACTTGCTGAACTCATCCATGTACTGCTCCACAGTACGATTTCCTTGGCGTATGTTGCGAAACTCACGCTTCTTCATGCTCATAGCTCCAGTTGAGACATGAGCAGTGCGGAACGCTTGCTGAAACTGATCCCATGTGACATTGGCTATGGGAAAAGTGGCTGTATAATTCTCCCACCATGAGGTTGCGGGTCCATCCAGTTGGTGTGCGGCGAAACGCACTTTCTCAGCATCTGTGCAACCAGCGGTGGTCAGCTCCCTTCCAATCCCGCGGAGCCAATCATCTGCAACTATCGGCTCGGTGCTATTTGGAAACACCGGTGGATTCAACCTTAGAAAACAGGCTAAGTTGTCAACTGGAGGTGGTGGCGGCGAGTTGTTGTTGTTGCTGCCTTGGTTCTAAACCAGTAGCTACATCAAGGCATTCTGCTGTTGGATCAACTGAGTGAGCTCCGGTGGGAAGACAAATCCGGGGTCACGTCTCGAAGGCATCTGATGGGTTTAGAGGGGAGAGATTAGAACAGAATGAGGTCTAAAGAGAAAGAACTACCCATGTGCACATGAGACAAACACATTCATATAACACCACTCAATTCAAACAAGGGCATACAAATGATCTAACTACGTTACAAAATACTCATACTAATACTATATACATGGGGGAATACTACTGATAATATGGTGGTCAACTAGAAATTTTGATCGTGGAAGATTCCATGATATCAGCTCCAGCTTCGTCTTCGTAATCATCATCACTACTGTCGGGGTAGGAGTCGGTGTCGTCGATGATGATGTAGTCTTCGGGATGGTTGTCATCTCCTGGCGCGGGGGTCTCCCATGAAGACTCCTAGCTTCTTCTTCAGGTCTTGATTCTTCTCCAGTAACACTACAATTTCCTCCTCATATCCATCGCGTGTAGACTTGAGTTCCTCTTCAAGCTCCATGTTCCTAGTCATCACCTTCTTTAGATCTATGATGTTGGCGCACATTTGGTCCTCCTGGCGGCGTATGTGCTGGTTTAACTCCTGGATGAAGGCTGCAATGGACTTGTGCCTCCTGGTGCTGATCATCTCCCATTGCTCATCTCGACGCCCACATATCTGGTAGATGGTGTCCTTAAGATCCTTGTTGTAGGCATCGTCGATGTGTCCCATGGCGATGTGGGCTGCCATGCTCTTTCCTAGACTCCAGGTTGGTGCATCAAAGGAAAACTCTATGGGCTCAGTAACTGGTATGAATGTCCTTCCTGGAACATGAACTCGAATCATCCAACACTCCTCTTCTAGTAAAGTGGCGGTGTAGGTCCCGGTGAACCTTGGTATTTCGATGTTCAGGTACCTAGTGACTACCTTCAACTGTCGTCCAAATGGTGTGTCTTCATCCGGTTGAGCAAACTAGTTCCTCGGGTCCGCCATCTATAGAGTTGAAAATGGAGGAGAGTCAGAAATGAGTAGAGAAGAGTTACCTTTGGCTTATCTTAGTGGTCGCGTCCTACAGTCAGCGTGTGCTCTGATACCATCTTGTAGCGATACAACCTCAAACGGTCAAATCTCTGTGCATAAGTGTCATCCCTGGATCGGTAATGCTGACACACACAGTACTTGAAGGATTTATAACAGAGTGCAATCACATACTTGTTACATCAAATGTCTCAAAAGAGAACTTATTACAGTAATATGGCTTAAGCTCATCTAAATAAGATAACTGCGGAAGCATCGAAGGTAAATGAGTCCATCAACTCCAACGGCATAGCTGAGTGCACGACAAAGACCTAGCGTACCTTACTCTTCGTCTCAAAAGTCTGCAACATAATATGTTGTAGCCCGAAATGGGTCAGCACATGGAATATGCTGGAAAAATAACACTATAGAGTAATGAACAAGATAACAGCTATATCTACATGCATATATGGCTGGTGGAGGCTCTATGGTTATAGTTTTTGCGTAAAGCCAATTTTTCCCTACTTCGAAGGAATATATTTTATTTAACTACAAAGTTGGTTAATAAACACTGAGAATGGAAACCCCATCTCAATCCCAAAATTAATAATCAATAACCCAACAAATTAATTAAGAGTGATGAGATCAACATAATAATTCAAGAACCAGATACTCAAGATGTCCATAACCGGGGACACGGCTAACCATGATTAGCTTGTAAGCTCTGCAGAGGTTTGCACACTTTTCCCCACAAGAGCCAATCTCCTCCATTGGATTTCTCGCACTACAAGGTGTTTGAGAAACGAATGACCGAGACAAAGTCTTTCAGAAGCATTAACTCTTTCGACGGGTAAACCGTACCACCTACATCCCCTACATCTGCTAGTTTACCACTGAAAGAGGTCACACAACATACTCAACTATGCCAGAGCCCATAATGGCTTGTGGCTGGACACAGAAGTTTCTAGCATGAATACTCTTATGATCCCTTTGAGCCTGGGTGTTGAACCATAGGATGATCACACGGATTCCCCGGGATCTCCTTGGACAACACTGGATTCCCCAGGTGCCCACAAACAATCCACCCAGATGTGTATTAAAGTAGCCATCGTAAATAAACCAACTAATTCATAAAAACTAGGTAATAAAGGGGTATGATCAAATTGTTACTTGCCTTGCTGACGATCTGGAAACCCTAGTGACTCGTAGTAGCACGCTTCGCACTCCGGAAATTCTATCGCAAACAAACAACATCATACATAAGCAATAAAGCATAGATGCAAGGGTAAAACTCAAATAAAAATATCTAAACTGAAAGTTCAACTGAAGAGCTTCGATTTGCAAAAAGAATCAATCGAATCGGAGCTACCGAACTGAAATTACGATCAAAAGAAGTTCGAGTTCAAATCTGCTTGAAACCAAATTTTAAATTTGTAAAAACCATGTTCAAGTTGATTAACTGGAAAGAGGGTTCTGAGACGAAGATTTTGGCATTGGTTTCACTGGATTTGAACGAACGGTTAAAAAGTTGCGAGGGTTTGAAGACCAGGGGCTAATCCGCAATAAAAATAATCGCGGATAGCTCCCTGGCCGGAAATTAAATAAAAATAAAAACGCTATCGAACGAACGTTCGCTAGCAGAGACAAACGAATGAAAACGTTCGTGAACAGAGACGTTCGAGTGAACGTTCACTAACTAGCGAAACAAAAAAAACCAAACCGAGCCGATCTAAAAAAATCAGGGACGGTTTTGTTGGTTTTACCGGTTCAACAAAAAACCGGCGGCGGCGAGATCCGGTGAGTCCGACGGCGGCGGCGGGCAACGTTGAGGCGGGGCGGCGTCACGGGCTGCGTCATCGGTGCGGGGCGTTGGCGACGGCGGCTGCGGCGGCGCGGTGAGAGGCAGACGTGGCGCGACGGCTCGGGAGGCGGCGGCGTTAGCGGCTGGCGACGTGGGGAGGAGAGGGCGGCGGGGCGGCAGAACATAAAGGCCGAGGGGGGCGGCGGCTTGGAGGAGGGGCCGGCCCGGGGTGGAGTCCGACTCAGACTCCTCCTCGGCGTCCGTGCCAGAGACGGCGTCGGCGCGAGGAAGGCGGCAGCGGGAGTGGGCTTCGGCCCGGCTCGGCTCGGCCTTAGGCCCAGTTGGGCGAGAATCTTTTTTAAAATAAATTCCACCGAAGAAAAATCCTAATAAAATATAAAAAAATTCTAAAAATGGCAAAAACAATTTTCACCGTCTAAATAAAATATTTAGAACAAACTGAACATTTTTATGGCCTAAAAATGCAATTTTCATAAATGAATATTTTACTAATTCAAATAAAATAGCAAATAAAATCCAACTAAAATATTTATTTGATTTTTAAAAAAATTCCTCCAATATTCCTCTCTTTTTGAAGAAGTCATATTATCTTCTCTCTTTTATTTTTAATATTGGAAATATTTGGAAAGAAAAATATTGAAATCAAATTGATCCTCTTTTCAAATTTGAGAAAAATTCAAATATGAAAATTTATGAAATCTCCAACTCTCTCCTTGGGTCCTTGAGTAGCTTAAGATTTCTAGGATCCCAACCAAATGCAAATAAAATATGATATGCATATGATGACCTATGTATAACATCCAAATTGAAAATTGGGATGTTACAACTGCATTTAATGAGCTTAAGAATTTGCTTACTCATGCTCCCGTGCTTGCATTACCCAACTTTGACAAACCTTTTGATGTTCATTGCTATGCTAGTGGTAATGGCATAGGAGGTGTGTTAACACAAGAGAAGCGCCCCATAGCATACTTTAGTGAGAAACTTTCCGAAGCGCAACTCAATTATCCCATCTATGACAAAGCGCTATATGCTTTAGTGCGCGTTATGCGTGAATGGGAACATTATCTTCTTCCTCATGAATTTATCATTATACCGATCATGAAACGCTTAATTATCTTAAGGGTCAAACTAAGTTGAAAAGCGTCATGCTAAATGGAGTGAATTCATTGAGTCTTTTCCTTATGTCATCAATTATATCAAAGGCAAGGAAAACGTGCGCTTTCTCGCATATGCATGCTTGTTACTAAACTTGAATTAAATGTCATTAGCTGTGAGCATATAAAAGACTTGTATGCACATGATCCTACTTTTGTTATTCCTAATGCTAAATGTTTGACACATACATCTTGGGAATGCTATTACATCAAAGATAATTACCTTATGAGATCTAACAAACTATGCATCCCTGAGTCTTCTCTTCGTTTGTTACTTTTGCAAGAAAGCCATGGAGGAGGACTAATGGGACACTTTGGACGCGACAAGACATTTGCTACGGTCTATAAGAACTATTTTTGGCCCAAGATGTTCCGCGAAGTCTCACGCTTCACCAACCGATGTTCGACATGTCGAAAAGCTAAGTCCAAAACTCAATCGCATGGTCTATATACACCACATCCAATTCCATATCACCCATGGGAAGATATTATCATGGATTTTGTGCTTGGTTTGCCTAGGACTAGAAATGGAAAGGATTCCGTATTTGTTGTTGTGGTCCGATTCTCTAAAATGGCACATTTCATTCCTTGCAACAAGATAGATGATGCTTCACATGTTGCAAATATTTTTTGTAGGGAAATCTTGCGCCGACATGGAGTGCCAAAGGCAATTGTCTCGGACCGCGACGTCAAGTTCTTGATTTACTTTTGGAAGACCTTATCCGCCAAGCTCGGAATCAAGCTACTATTCTCCACATCATACCATCCACAAACCGATGGCCAAACGGAAGTGACGAACCGAACACTCTCCACTCTACTACGCGGGTTGATCAAGAGGAACATCAAGGAGTGGGAGGAGTGCCTACCCATCACTGAGTACGCCTACAATCATGCAAGACATTCGACTACCGGCAAGTCCCCCTTCGAGGTCTTCTACGGTTTCAATCTATTGTCCCCATGTTCCTCAAAAAAAAATCTATTGTCCCCATTGGACATTCTCCCTCTAACACTACAAGAGCATATCAATATGGACGCGAGTGCCCCAGTGAGCTACCTTAAGAAGATGCATGAAGATACAAGGCACACTATCGAGCGCCAATACAATGACTCGCGACCAAGCTCAACGTCAACAAGCAATCCATGATATTCAACGTTAGAGATCTTGTGTGGCTACACCTTCGCAAGGACCGTTTCCCCAACGAACACAAGTCCAAACTTCTACCACAAGCCGATGGACCCTTCAAGGTGCTATCATGCTACAACAACAACGCTTACAAGATCGACCTCCCGCGCGACAAGTACAACATGAGCGACATCTTCAACGTCAAGGTTCTCTCTCCCTACCATGGTGATGAAGATTTCAATCTGAGGTCGGATATTTCCCAAGGGGGGGAGATGATGCAGAGCATCCCACGGTCATCCCCATGGACGTATCGACATCTCCCATGACATCACTTGGACCAGTGACAAGAGCTCAAGCAAAGGCTATCAAAGATAAGGTGAACTCGCTCCTCTCCGAACTACCACTTTCTACACGTGCGACATGGCTACTACCTCAAGCGGCATCACTATGTGTGATCAGGTAATTGGAGGAAGGCCACGAAGCAGCTACATCCAACGGACAAGACGAGGACACCAAGTATGTGGGACAAGAAGAAGAGCTGCAAGAAGAGCTACAGCCACCGGACGACCGCTCCAGGCCAGACGTCCGGTCCCTGAAGGCCCCGCCAGCCAGAGGAAGCCAGGCCAGTGAACGCTACAGGGGCCGGAGATCCTTCCAGGATCGGATGAACTACAACTCCCAGCGACCGGATAATCGGGCTCCACCTGAAATCCGGCAGGTCCCCAACAGAACGAAATCAGCGGAAGTCCGAAGCGACCGGACAGCCAGCCCTCTCCGAAAATCCAGTGCCACTTCAACTGAGCCGAAATGACGGAAGTCCGGTGACTTCTGGACGTCCGGACACCCACGAGCCACCGGACGACCGGAACCCACCAGACGTCTTGTACCTATCTATGCACAGTTTCGGGCCTGAGGCCCATGTACCCCTTCACGTTGCCCCCAGTTGCACTAAGACTATAAATAGACCTCCTCGTCCTAGTTAGGGTTAGCATTGGTTTATCTCATACTTGAGATAGGACTTTGCTCATCCATATAGATCTACTCAATTGAGAGAGACCGCGGCCTCCACGGAGAAGATCCACCTTGGATTCAAGACCCCCTCACGGGTGGACCCCTTCAAGACCTCCTCACGGAGATGAACTAGTTGCTACTTTTATCATCATTTGTTGATCGTGGATCGTGTATCTCTTTGTGTTTCGAGGCTCTAGTACATGTGTAATCGAATCTTGTTGGTTTGAGTGATTCTCTCTCGTGTTTCCCCTTGTGCTTCCCCCTCATGTTCTTCGTAGGATCCCCTCCAATCGTGAAAGATCGGGCCACTAGGGTTCTACCCTACATCACGAGGTCTCGTCGTAGTGTACATGGGGATGATCGTAGGATGCTCTGCATCACCCTGCAGCTGTCCACCACCAATTCGAGTCCACATATACATCCGCCTGTCCACCACCAATCCGAGTCCACATATACATCCTCCTGTCAACCACCAATCCGAGTCCAGATATACATCCGCCTGTCCACCACCAATTCGAGTACACATATACATCTGCCTGTCCACCACCAATCTGAGTTCCTTTCATATTAGTTTGTTTTCGAGATCCATCTATTTTCTGATTCATGTTTCCTTGCTTGAGTAGGTTTCGGAGAATAAAGAAGTCCGGAGACCCCCGGGCAGTTTTTAGGCGAAAATTTCGGCTGGTCGGCTAGTGAAAATATTTTTTCCCTATCCTGTTTTTAGGTTTTTCTAAGTCTTTTGAGACACGTGCCATCATAGTGATTTTTTGTTGTACTTTTTGGTCATCGCTGCCTTGATTTCCAAAAAAAATAGTCAAAAAAATTTTGTGCCTATCCTGTTATTTTGAGTTGGGGATAGTTTTGAGACATTCGCCATTATAGTGATTTTTCGCAAAAAATAGAGGAGCGCAAAAAATAATCAAGATTGTGCTTTTCCCTTGTTTACGTGCCGCGCCGTGATTTTGATAGTGTTCTAGGCTCGCGTCTCTAGTACGGTCTAGCCTAGGACCAGCACAGTACCGTCGTTGAGCGTTTATTCAACTTTGCATCTCTGAATTGATTATTGCTGACCCTTTTTTGCTACCACATAATAAGCCTTCCCAGCTCCACATACAGCTACGTCGTGCGTTTGACAGCACCTTGTAATCGCTCTATCCAAGCTTAGAGAGTTTTGACTACAACGGTTTCCGATCACCACCTGCTGCTGGGTAAGAACTGGTAAGAATTCAAGATTTGCTTGACGGATTTGTGACACCCCACCACCGCCACTTCCTAGTAGTCTGTAGGATCATATTCTTGTGTGTTTCTATTGCTGCTAACCATGGCAGGATCACAAGCCGACGAGGCTGACTAGGAGAACATGACGAACAAAGAGTTACATGATAAGTTTCAACAAATGATGAGTGGACAGGTGGAAGATGTGCTAAACAGATTTGAAGAAGCCATGGAGAAGATAGATGGCATTGAGAAGGCGTTCGGAAAAAAAGCTCGATAACAAGTTTAATGAATTACTCGTGCGTCTCCCACAACCACCGCCCGCTGCACGTGTCACACCTCTACAGCAACAACAACAACAACATCGCCTTCCAAATCAAGTGGGACGAGCACTGCGCGTTCCCCTTGAGCCTGGTCAAAATTCTAGTGTCGCTGTACCTATTGTTGATGCTTCTGTGGCTCCTGCTACTACTGTAGAGGTGGAGGACCATTACGAGGATGAGGTTGATCAAAATCAGAACTATGTGCAACCACCAGCACCACCACCACCAGTTCGTCCTCATGCATATCATCGCAACGGTAGGGCTGCACCACCACCTGAGGTACGAGATCATGACCATCTTCCTAAACTAAAATTGAATATTCCACCATTTGAGGGTATATATGTTCCTGATATATATCTTACTTGGGAGTTAGAAACTGAACAACGTTTTACATGTTTACAATATCCTGAGGAGAGACGTGTTCCTACTGTTGTTTGTGCTTTCACTAGTTTTGCATGTGTTTGGTGGTCTGAACATTGTAGACTATATCCTATTCGAGCTACTTGGGCTGCTTTGAAAACTGCTATGCGTACTAGTTGGGTTCCACCATATTATCAACGTGAATTACTTCAAAAATTGCAGCATTTTAGACAAGGACAAAATTCTGTAGAAGAATATTACCAGGAATTACAAACTGGAATGATTAGGTGTGGTATCACTATTGCAGGATACTGCTAACGCGACACTACGATCAGAGACCCTTCTACGAAGCTGTGTGCAATGCAATAATTGCAAACGGTGGTGTAAAAACCCCGTCAAAAAAGGTGTAAAACGTTTGCGATCGCGGAGCCATCAAACACGGTTCAGATTTTAGTTGTGCATGCGATGCAGGGCATACGGTTGATCCAGACAAACTGTTTGCAATTAGACAGAACAACAGAAATGGACAGCCATATCAATGTGTCTGCAATATACGGCATATAGTTCGCTCCGATGAACTGTTTGCTATTTGGGAAAGCAACAGAAACGGTCAGCCGGATAATGGTGTGTGTGATATACGGCATACGGTTTAGTAGAATGAACTACTTTCGATTAGGGAAGAGAACATAAACGGTTGGACTTAATAAGATGTTTGTGATACGCGGCAAAAGGGCGCGGAGGTTAATTCGAGAACAAGTACACAAAGGTTAATTTGACATACATGACTTATAAGTTTCACAGAAATGATATCACTTTTTTGGAAAACATTTAATTGCGTTGAATGTATATAGTGCTTCGTCGTATTAGTTGAATTAACCTCGAGGCCAAGTTTTGGAAACATGTCGTAAAGTAATGGGATAGACATTCATTCAAGCCAATCAACATGTGTTCAACAAACAAAAATTATCAAAAAGTAATGGGATAGACCTTCTTCAAGCCAATCAACATGTGTATAAAAAAAATATCAAAAATTACAAAACAAGGACCTCGAGGTTAATTCAACTAATATGATGGAGCACTATATACATTCAACGCAATTAAATGTTTACAGTGACCCATCACATCAGTTAATTTAACATCGAGGCCACTTCCCATCCAGTCACCCATCTGATGACTACTCAAGCCTCAGCACAGTTAACTTGGGAGTTCTGTTAGATGAGCTATCGATAGGGAAGCTGGTCCTTGCTGCTGTAGGATCCCTCTTTGCATCCTTTATTGGGCACCCGGATGACCGACTGTTGCCGCCCAATGGTCAATGCCACGTCCCCCGCATGGCAGTTTTTGCAGCGGGTAACTGCATCGTTGCGCCGTGCCCGGTGCAACCACATGCACACGAACGTGTGTGATCATGCGCCGGCCCCAAACACTGGCAGCACAACTTATAAATTGACGGATGGAGTACTAGTTACAATGATGCATATAAGTAAGCAAAGGGATCGCACATGTCTGTATTGACTGGAACGATAATGCAATAGCACAATAAGAATTAAGGCCACGATGATGCGATCGCAATGGTGGTTACAGGAGGCAAGAAGAAAGATGTATCAGTCAACGTACGACCTCCTCCTCCTCAACTCAGTGCGCCGGGCCACTGACCGGCGGCTTTTGTGGTGAGGTCAAGTTGCTTATCACCAAAGGCATCCAAGGCTTCCAGCCGGTTGAAGAAGGCCAACGTCTTAGCGTCCTAACTGGCCTTTAGATACCTATGTACACGATTCGCTCGTACACGTGGATGTGTAGGTCGACAAATTCTTGCAGGGCGAGGCGCCTCGCGGCGAGCGCAACCTCCAGGTGGGCGTTCCTCGTGGCGTCGGCAGCCAGTCGCAGGGCCACCAGGGCTTGAAAGAGGTTCCAACAATGGAGGAGCCCGGGCGCGTGGGCTGGAGGAGTACGGCGATGTCGTCTGCGAGCTTCTTGACGACGGTGAACTAGTTGGTGGTGGCAACGATCATCTGGTCGTATTAAGATTCGTAGCTAGTATCGACGACGGCCATCGGCGTCATGCCACAGGCCGGTGTCATGGTCCATCTGGCACAGCCACTGGCCGCTCGCACGCATTGCCGGCATGGGTCTGGAGTGAGCACTTTTACGCTTATTACTGTAGGTGCTTAGGCAAATGCTTAAGTGCGTACGATGTGGTAGATGCATTGGAATGGAGGGGCGCCTTTATATGGGTGCAAACTGCGTTATTATTCACATCGTGCTACCTCTTTTCCCGGTCCTCCTCCCATTACTTCCCTCATCATTCACACGATGCTAATTGAAGGAGGATGCATCATTGGCCGTTCAACATTTCAGGAACCGCTACCCTCACCCTCATCTGCATTAAAGCCGTATCGGGAACTGCGCTGCCCGCTGTCAAATCGAATAGTACTGTGCCACCTGCTGCACGCTCGGCTGAACATGCCTCCTTGCCTCCATCTATGCTTAATTACTGAATTTTAGTTGCAAAAATTAGATACCGCTAGTGATTTTTAGCTTCATATTTTGACAAATTGTAGTGTTACAAGGTTGACATATGGAATGTTACTAGATCAACAAATGTCAGCCTTTCCAGTGTGACAAATGGCAACATACCCAATACGACAGATGTAAATCTGACCAAATTGTTTGTAAGTGGTTGCACATGGGTCATCCAAAAGAACCCTTTGTGTTCAAGAGATGCTCAAATCCTACTCTCACTTTGCATATGGGTGTTCTATCTAAAACGTTTGCGATCAAGAGCCATTAAACCTATAGCCATTAAAACCAAGACACGTGGCGTCACGTGAATGGTTAACAGAACACACACGGTTTGAATTATACAAATATTTGAGATATTAAAGTGGCAGCTATTTTTTCAAAATGCCTTTGTTGGCTGTTATTCGAGTGCACCTTCTCTCAAAATGGACACAAAAAATACCACAGCATGTCGGGTGCCATTCCATGATAGCATCCCAAGTTTCACAAATTCCAGACGAGTTTTGGATCACTAGAATTTAAAAACAAAGTATCTCAATGTTTTGCTGGCAATCAATAGTGCCCTAGTGTTTGAAATTCATTCCCATTTCTTGCATTGGACCTAAGCATGCCCCCAAGGACAAAGATTTGATTTTTCAACCAATTTATATGCACTGGAGCATGTGCATGTAGTTCAAATTTGAATTATGCACATAAATGCGTTGAAAACTCAATTAATGCATGAAAATGTCCAAACGAACCCCGAAAATCACAAAAATTGACACAAAACTCCTGTTGTTCTATGTTGACACAAGAAAAAATTTGAAAGCAATAAGAGGCAATGGATATCGTTTCGTCCCCAAAGGTGGGACGTTCCCTACCGAAACCATCATGCTTGTTGTGAGAAGTCAGGTTTGTGAGAAGCATATACCCAAACCTGCCCCAAATGGGACAAAAAATTTACCACGACATGTTGATGCCGCTCCATGATAGCATGCCAAGTTTCATGAATTTCAGACGAGTTTTGGATTTACTAGAATTTAAAAACCAAGTATCTCAATGTTTGCGGCCGAGTGACGGTGGCAGGGTGTTTGACAATCATTCCTATTTCTTGCATGGGACCTAAGCATGCACCCAAGGACAAAGATTTTTTTTCAACCAATTTATATGCACTGGAGCATGTGCATGTAGTTCAAATTTGAATTATGCACATAAATGCATTGAAAACTCAGTTAATGCATAAAAATGTCCAACCGAACCCTGAATAATTCCAGTTCTTTTACGACACACATATAGTTGCATGTTCACTGCAGATAAAAGGTCTAGCAATATAAACACCGTCCATTGCCGCTCTGACCCCATTATGTAATTGAAATTAAGACGAAAAATTAGGTAGATCCCACACAGTTCATTATAACCAACCGTGTGAGATGTAGCATAAAATATCTTGGAGCACTGTCGGAGTATAGTATGCATACGGCTTACGCGAGAAGGTGCGACTGCTATAGTCCACAGCCCGCTCTGAATAAGGGACTGTATCTAATGACACTTTGCACACCAGTTTTTTCGCTGAAGCGATTCCAAATTTTTGGCTTCTGCGGAAATATCTACCTCCCCGCCCCCTCCCCCTTACCAAAAGCCAGATTTCCCCTATTTCCGCCTTCCTTTCCAAGTTCAAACCTTCACTCCTTGCTTGCAGCGCCGCCACCTCGCCGGCGACCCTCCTTCACGCTGCTCGGCCTCGCCTATCCAGGCTGGTAATCCAAGCCCGACCCCCATCCTCCTCGTCCTTCCACATCCCACATGCCCCGACCGCCAGCGCGAGCGCGACACCTTCCACCCAAATCACCGACCCCTCCACCAAATAAGCGCTGCCCTAAGCCATGGTACACGCAGTATAGCCAGGATCTCAAGGAGCATTTGGCAGTGGAGAAGCAAATCGCGGCCGCACGCGCGGATGAGGTAGCGATGGCTGCCATTTGTGCCGAACCCCAGATCTTGGAGGAGCACCTTGCCGTCGAGGCCATCGTCGACGCCTCGCGCGCCGACGCCACGACGCGGTTGGCTGCTTTAAACAACAGTTCATGGCGTTTTCTCGAGGCCACCGTCGGTGCCTTCGACGTAGACTACGAGGTGTTTTGTCAGCGTGCACGTGCTTACCTCATCTCGAGAGCCAGCAGGTTGGTGCCTGAGTGGCTCAGGCAACTCACCACTTTGACAAAGGCACCCACAATGCGGAGGCCTCGCCCTCTTCCATGTCCAAGGGGCCAATCGTCATCGATATCTCTGACAATGAGGAGTAGCTTGTCTTATTAGCTCACTATAAGGACCCAAGTTCTGTTTGCTAGCTACTGCCTTTCCTTAACAAATTCTAGTGGATTGTGCTATCTACTTTTACCATGCAAACTTCTGCTCTAGAGTATATGTTCTATATGTCGTTTATTGTGGTGTTCAGTTAACTGTTTGGTTCAATTCTGCAAATGTGATGTTCAATTCTTCAGGGTGCAATAGTTGTCAAGAATGCTTGGTTTGGTTAACTATCTGATCTTCTATTAGGAGTATGTTATATTGTGCAATGTGGTGCTCAGTTAACGTTTGGTTCATTTGTTGCGGTGTTTAGTTAACTGGTTGGTTCAATTATGCAATGCGATGTTCAATTGTTGTGGGTGCATTCTGTTATTGTATACCATGTGAGAAATAAATCGAATTTGGCTATACTAAATACATGAGAAACAAATACAATTGATATATTTCCAAGTTGTTAAGCATGCTTGGTTTGGTTAACTGTCTGATCTTCTATTAGGAGTATGTTATATTGTGCAATGTGGTGCTCAGTTAACATTTGGTTCATTTGTTGTGGTGTTTAGTTAACTGCTTGGTTCAATTCTGCAATGCGATGTTCCACTGTTGTGGCCGCATTCTGTTATTGTACACCATGTGAGAAATAAATCGAATTTGGCTGTACTAAATACATGAGAAACAAATACAATTGCTATATTTCCAAGTTGTTAAGCATGCTTGATTTGGTTAAGTATCTGATCTTCTATTAGGAGTATGTTATATTTTGCAATCTGGTGCTCAGTTAACGTTTGGTTCAATTGTTGTGGTGTTTAGTTAACGGCTTAGTTCAATTCTGCAATGCAATGTTCAATTTTTGTGGCTGCATTCTGTTATTGTATACCATGTGAGGAATAAATCAATGTTTGGTTGCACTTAATAAATGAGAAACATATACAAGTGCTATATATCCTAGTTCTTAATCATTCTTGGTTTGGATAAATGGGTTTTCCATGTGGTTTCAATTAATCTGATGAATTTGCAATGTGCTTATTTATCATCAACATATTTTACTGATAGCATGCGAACCCTTACTTAACCTGATGACTAACTACCTTATATGTGTTGCAGGGAACAATGGAAAGCACCGAGGTTTACAAGATGGTACTAACTATTATACCTTGCCTTTTTTATTTGTTTGCCCCATTTCCAATATAAAGAAGATATTTATGCACATCCTTGTTTTCAGGGTTCACTGATGATTACCTCCCAAACCACCTCTGTGGTCAGGAGGCGAGGAAAGTTTTCATATAACACCAACGGTTCAATATTGAAGTGTTCCTGAAGAGGTCGAAGGATGGACGGTCAATCATCCACAGGCACTGGCCTAAGGTTGCAAAGACCTTCAACATGAATGAGGGCTCAATATTGGCCTTCCACTTCAGCAATTTTCCGAATGATATGCATCTATCTATGTACCGTCTATGATGCTAATTTTGAAAGGTTCTAGATGTTGCATGTGAAACTTGGTGCTGGTGCAGTTGTGAAATGGGGTAGCTGAGTGCTGAAGCTATATCATGTTGTTATCAGATTTATTTCAATTATGAAATCCTTCTTCCTTAATATGGAAATGAAATATATTATGTGCTTAATATGAATGTCAATTAGATTAGTAAATATATTATCAATAATAGGGCAATTACCATACTAATTGGCCAATTAGCCCGCTAATTGGGTTTTCCTATTGCAAACGGTTATTGAGAAAAGACCTCAGGCAACACACACAGTTTCTAGGAATAAACTATGTTGGATCAATGAACAATCACACACGACATTCTCTTGAAAATCGTTTGCGTTATGCCACCTTGCACAAACATTTTCCTTGGAGTGACTGTGCGGGATGTATATACGAACGTAAACGTTTAGCGGGGACTGACTTTGTGGGATGTACTTATGACCGGAAACGATTTCGCCTGTATAATTGTATTTTTTAGCACTACTGTATGTATAACCGTATTTGGTCGCTCGCCGGTTGCACACGACCTTATTTTGCCGAGCGTGTGTGCCAAGAGGGCATATCCCCTACGGTTTCTGGGTCGTGTGGGAAGGACGCCCCTATCGCAGTCACTCACTAGGTAACGGTTCCGAACGCCGTCGCGTAAAGGGGTTCAAAACCGTTTGTATAGCACCGACGTGTACCAGTGTATTGTTGAGGATATGAAGCTATGCTTCCACATTTTATGGGTGGATTAAATAAAGAGATTCAGACCATTCTAGAGTATATGGAATATAATAATATCACTCGTTTATTCCATCTTGCTTGCAAAACTGAACGTGAAGTGTAGGATCGACAGGCATTGGTGCGAAATAACTTTTCTGCAGGTCGACCTTCATCATGGACACCGCATGCGTCCTGTACTCCCACACGTCCCACTGCAGCACAACTGACTTCTGCCGCCAATTCCGACCGAGATACAAGAAAATAGGCACAACCACCACCATCTGCCAGGAGTACACCTTTCGGTTCTGCACAGAGCTCTTCTTCATCCATGGCATCAACAGGGCAAACGCATGATATTATTTGTCGTTGTTGCAAGGGTGGAGGTCATTATACGAGAGAATGCCCATCTAAGTGTGTGATGATTGCTACTGAGGATGGTGAGTAGGAGTCCGCTAGTGACCATGATGAGGAGACTTTGGCTCTTATTACAAGTGAAGAACACGGTGGAGATGATTCTCATCATGAGACGCAATGCATGGCTCCTGATGACGCTGACAGGTATGAATGTTTAGTTGCTCAACGTGTTTTGAGTGTGCAGGTCACACAAGCTGAGCAAAATCAGATGCATAATTTGTTCCATACAAAGGGAGTTCTGAAGGAACGTTCTGTTCACGCCATCATAGATGGAGGGAGCTGCAACAACTTGGCTAGCATGGATATGGTGGAGAAGCTATCTCTCACCACAAGACCACATCCACATCCTTACTACATCCAATGGTTCAACAATAGCGGCAAGGTTAAGGTAACACGTACTGTTCGTGTGCATTTTAGTATCTCTATATATGTTGATTATGTTGATTGTGATGTGGTACCTATGCAAGCATGTTCCTTATTACTTCGTAGACCATGGCAATTTGTTGGAAATTCTGTACACCATGGTAGAAACAATCAGTATACTCTTGTTGATAAGAATAAAAATATTACTTTGTTTCCTGTGACTCCTGATTCCATTTTGAAAGATGATATTAATAGAGCTAATAAAGCAAAACAGGAGAAAAATAAGAGTGAAAATCAGATTGTAGCTAAAGAATTTGAGCAACAAATGAAGCCTAATAATAAACCATCTAGTGTTGCTTCTGAAATTAAATTAAAAAGTGCATGTTTACTTGCCACCAAATCTGATTTTGATGATCTAGATTTCAGCAAATTTGTTTGCTATGCTTTTGTGTGCAAAGAGGCATTAGTTTATTTCGAGGATGTACCTTCCTATTTGCCTCCTGCTGTCAGTAACATTTTGAAGGAGTTTGCTGAAGTCTTTCCACAAGACGTGCCACCAGGATTAACACCTATTCGAGGGATTGAGCATTAGATTCATTTAATTCCTAGTGCTTCGCTGCCAAACCATGTGCCATACCGTACCAATCTAGAGGAGACGAAGGAGATTATGTGTCAAGTACAGGAGCTGCTCGACAAAGGTTATATACGCGAATCTCTTAGTCCTTGTGTTGCTCCTATTATACTAGCGCCAAAAAAGGATGGTACGTCATGTATGTGTGTTGATTGTAGAGGCATTACTAATATTACTATTCGTTATCGTCATCCTATTCCTAGGCTAGATGACATGCTTGATGAATTGGGTGGCTCTACAATATTCTCCAAAGTTGATTTGCGTAGTGGATACCATCAAATTCGTATGAAATTGGGAGATGAATGAAAACAACATTTAAAACTTACTTTGGTTTATATGAGTGGTTAGTCATGCCTTTTGGGTTAACTAATGCACCTAGTACTTTCATGAGACCAATGAACGAAGTTTTACATACTTTCATTGGACGATTTGTGGTAGTCTACTTTGATGATATACTGATTTATAGCAGATCTTTTGAGGAACATTTGGAACATTTACGTGCTGTTTTTATTGCTCTACGTGATGCATGTTTGTTTGTTAACCTTGGGAAGTGCACCTTCTGCACCAACCGAATATCTTTTCTTGGCTATGTTGTTACTCCTCAGGGAATTGAAGTTGATAAAGCCAAGATTGAAGCTGTTGAGAGTTGGCCGCAGCCCAAAACGGTCACACAAGTGAGGAGTTCTTGGCCTCGCAGGATTCTATAGGCGTTTTGTCAAAGATTTCAATACCATTGCTGCACCTCTCAATGAGCTTACAAAGAAGGATGTGCCTTTTGTTTGGGGTACCGCACAGGAGGAAGCCTTCGCGGTATTGAAAGATAAGTTGACACATGCTCCTTTAGTCCAACTTCCTGATTTTAATAAGACTTTTGAGTTTGAATGTGAAGTTAGTGGAATTGGATTAGGAGGTGTGTTATTACAAGATGGCAAACCTGTTGTATACTTTTCTAAAAAATTGAGTGGGCCTAGTCTGAATTATTGTACTTATGATAAAGAATTATGTGCTCTTGTTCATACTTTAGAAACATGCAATATTATTTATGGCCCAAAGATTTTGTTATACATTCCGATCATGAATCTTTGAAACATATTAAAAGTCAAGCTAAACTGAATCATAGACATGCTAAAAGTTTTGAATTCATTAAGACTTTCCCGTATGTCATTAAGGGTAAAGAAAATGTTATTGCTGATGCATTGTCTCGTCGCTATACTATGCATTCACAAATCAGCAACATTAGCAGCATCATCACTTTTATGACATGGTATGAAGTGTGCCATTTTCGAAAATGTATCCACGACAACAAATATGCTATCCCTCCCCTTCTTTGTTCGACGTAAACCTAAAACAAAGTCCATAGATATATCCTCCCATCACTAGAAAAAAAAGACACTTCCGTGATGATACATATTTGTCACAGTAGGTCACGTTTCTGTCATGCATGTACATCCATGACAATTTTATGACAGAATCATGATAGTCATACCTGTGCTATCGTAGAAGTGTTCCATGACATTACCAAAATTATCATCACGGAAGTGTCCACTTCCATGACGATAAATCATGCGTCATAGAAGTGCTTTCATCAAGGTCACCGACACGTGGCATCCACCGTAACGGGACGCCGTTAAGCTATCGGGTCCGGTTTTGGATCCGATAACCCGCTAACAGCCACGACCAATGACGATTTTCCACGTGTAAAACTCTCATTGGCTGACGGAACCACGTGTCAGCTCTGCGTTGGCACATCCAATGGGCGAGATGCGCCTATGATACGTTGACACGTGGACCGGCCCAAAAGTGGCCCATAAAGATTAAATGGGCTGGCCCAGCTAAAGGCCCACAAGATTTAGCAGGCCATAATGGGCCGGCCCAGCTAAAGGCCCACAAGATTTTGCAGACCATAATGGGCCGGCCCAGCTAAAGGCCCAACATTCTCAGTTGAGGCCCGTACAGCTAGAGTCAAATCGGCCCGTCAATGGCCCATCCTAAACTTGTCATCATCGCGGCCCATGGTCACTTCTGGCCTGTTAACAGTCTGCTAAGAATTTGGGCTGAATTATGGCCCTGTGTGTTTCCGGCCTGTTAAAGGTCCTGCTTCATTTGGGTCCATTTATAGGCCATCGAAACTTTCGGCCCATAAATGACCGTGAAGGATATGGGTCATATTCGGCCATGTCTGACATTCGGCCTGTTAGAGGCCCACTACAAATTTGGGCCACTTTCAGCCTGTTGTGACTTTTGGCATGTTAACGTCGGACGATATCCATGGGCCATATGTGGCCCAACACCACATCAGGCCTACTAACGGCCCATATAAAAATGACACTAATCAAGCCGGACCAAACTTCCGTCCTGTTAAAGGCCCGTGTAGTAGGTCGGCGCATTTACGACCCATCTAAATTTCGGCCTGTGGATGATCCGCATTGTAAATGGGCCACCATTTCGGCCTGCTAAGACCAGTGGGTTATTTGGCACAATCAGGGCCCAATCTTACTTTCAGCCTATTGAAGGCCCATGTTTTTTATGGGCTCAAGATACTTACACATGTAAACGGCCTATTATTACCGAGGGCCCAAATTATGTTTAGGCATGTTAAAGGCCCACTATGGGCACAGGCCTACCAGAAAAATATGAAAGCTTATGCTGATTTAGGCCCAGATATTTTTAGTGGGCTACATGCAAATTTTGGCCCAGAATCATTTTTAGCCCAATTGGAATGGGCCCGACGAATGTTGGCATGTTGGGATCCTACGAAGCTTTCGGCCGAATACATTACTAAGATAAGCCTACACTATACAAAAATAGCATCGTAATTACTGCAGCCTTTGGCTGCATCATAAATGCTGTATCACAACAAAATAAATTCCAACCATACAAGAAAAGGCCTGTTGGCATAAAGTTTACAGTCCTTGCAAATAAAAGCACCATCAGATGTATAGAAGCACAGATCATTTGACCAGAGTGCTTATGATTCAGGATGTAGAATCTGATGGAGCAGCACGATCTTCCCCTTTTTTCCGCCATTTCTCTTGAACAACGAAGCAAATGTCTGATAGTTTGGTTTCAAAACCATTCATATCTTCACGACATTTGTCAACCACTATTTTTGTTTCCGACACAACGTCCATTAGGTATTGACTTGTGTCTGGAGCATAGATATATCACTCTGTCTAGCCGGAAGATTTTGTTCAGTAGGCGATTTGGACGAGGTACCTTGACAACCAACCAAGAATTACGCAGGAAGGTGCTTTTTGCACTGTTAGTGGAGAGATACTGACGCACTGCAGCAAGAGGTGACATTGTGCCTGTGGTAGCCTCGTCACCTTCAGGTGGTGCTGGCTGTTCAATCATTTGTTCCATAGCTTGCTGAAAGTTTGAACTTGTAGATTAATGTACCAGATAAGTTACTAATGAGACAAAAACAAACAAAGTAGGTTTCACGTTTAAACATAACTTGTTCAGGTGAATTACTGTAATACATTAGCATGTATTGTAGTGCCAACTACATAATAAAATCACTTTTTGAACATATGTCCATGTAGCATGCCTACTGTATTTTTCTATTTCCTCACATTCGTTGACATCTAAGGATAAAGAGACATGGTTTAAAGTAGGATGAACATAGTATGAGATCATTCATATCATGGGCAAACAGATATAAAACAAACAAGCTATTGTATCATTGTTTGCGCACGTGAACATCACAACTATATTACCGATCAAGACCAAAAGAATATCCTTCATCTCTTTTAAACCATGTAAGGTGAAACGATACGTTAAGACAACTATGTATAAAAGTGAACAGAGTAACTGACATTGGCTGCAAACCAAGCAGTTAAATGAACACATCACAATACCAATCAGTTCAAAGGCAGGAGTAAGGACTTACAACAGCGGCCTGAACTGGAGTGCTAATGCCCTTCATCTTACTGGTGTGGCAATCCTTGAAGATTTGCACTGCATTCGGTTCAGGTTTTTTTGGTCCGCACGGGTTTTCCTCTGTATTTGGAAAAAGTGAATATAGATGCGATAATATGGCACAGAAAAAAGAAGGAAGTAGCAGCTATTTACAAGAGCCTCGCAGTGTGCAATATAGCTACGGGATCCTGTTGTCTGTTGGAATTTCACTTTAGAACGGTTGGTCTTGTTCTTCAAACAGTTAGCCTAGAAGAAGATACAATTGTAAGTCACATACATAAATACAAGTTCAATATGTGGTCTGATCAAATACATATACCCTACCTGATACTTTGGATTAGACCAGTGTTTAACAAGGGTTGTCCAGTCTTCATCTGTAATATATTCCACTGGAGATGTTTGGGTGATTTTATTGTTAGCCTTGCCTTCAAAGTGAGATTTTCTAAGGTGGTACCGATACTGTCGTAGAGCGGATTGAAAAACATGAGTGCATGCTTGTTTAGTTGCATCATCTTTCGAATTCAACTTGAACCTCATCTATTGAAAAAAGAATATGAGTCTTATTAGGAGGAAGCTAGAAAGTATGGCACAGAGCAAGACAATTTTACAAATTGCGAGGAATAACATTACTTACAGATAAATGGTCAAGGAAGGTGTTAAACTGGGTATTGTCTTTCTCATTCCTGTACTGGATCCACGTTGGGAGGATACGTGCATGACACCTAACGGCAATGGCTGCCTCTGATACTAACTTGGTTGACTCTATAGCATCACATGAACTTTTTAAACCTGCCTCAAAATGGATCTCCATTCTTCCTCCTTTAGATTTTGTTAATCTGTCAAGCATTATCCCTGATGTCTGTTTCTGCTTGCGCCGTGGTGCTAGTTCAACAACGAATATGGAAAGTGTTAGTGCACATCAAACTGTGAGAGTACATATAAAGGAGCATGCAACTGCAACTTGACTCGGTCAGGTACCATCTTGGTGTTGATGCTCATGAGGTTCATCTGATCTTGCCAAGTCCTGTTGTGTCAGCAGTGCTTCGGAAGTAGTGTTAGGTGTGAATGCAGCTTGGGAACAGGCCAGTTCTGGAACAAACGAATGAGTAACTCACTGAGATGCTGGTACAGTTGAAGTGGATGCTGCAGCTGGTGGAGCAGGTGATACTGTGTTTGTAGATTTAGCCGGTGGACTTGGACCTTCTACTCCACTATAAGTACCAGTAGAATCTCGAGGGCAGATCCTTTTCCGTTTCACCCGATGAGTAACACCATTCCCTACTATATTCTTTTCCTTGCTCTTTTTTGACTTTGCCATGTCAAGGCATACCCACAACACAAAAGAATAAAATCGCTCTTCAGAACTCATTGATGCATGATACAGACAAGCAATACTTTGATGTAAGACAACCGTATGAGGATGGAATATGTAAGAAAAACAGGATGGCGTGACATATTCACAGCTACGATGTGTAAACTAAGTAGAAGGATTTTCAAGAAAATAGAAGTAATGCAAGCTAGACACCATATGGAAGATGCAACCAATATCACTCTGCCTAGTTAAAAGTGGCATTTCGAAAAATTAGAAGCAGTACAACATAAAAATCAATGCAAGATGCAACCACTATCAAACTACCATGCTAAAAGCATCCAATCATGAGTGACTGATGCGGGATACACAACAGCAGTACTTTGATGTAAGAACATGTGTATTCTAGACACAGAAAGGCATGTCATATGCACAGGTATAACGTATAAACTCAGCAGGTGCAATTTAATCAAAATAGAAGAAATACAGGCTAGATAACATATGCAACATGAAACCAATTATCACACTATCAACTTAGAGCAAGCACCTGCGATGGTGGAGTATAGGAGATGAACTCATCATGTAGACTTGGGACTTCAACTTCATTAGCAGTAGAAGTGGCAAATCTAGAGAGTCTCTGTTCGCGTCAGTCCGAAGGACCACCAACATCCCCTAACTTACTATTTTCCTTCCTATTTTCTGATATTGCCTTATGAAGTCAAAACCAAAAGAAGATGAATAAAATTAGCTCTGCATAACTGGTTGATGCATAATACTGACAAACGCTACTTTGATGTAAGGCAAGCGCATGATAGGAGGATGGAATATATACAAAAAAAGACAGCATTGCACATTCACACATACGATAGGACGATGGAATATGTATGAAAAACAGTAAGCGGTAGGCATTGCAACAAAATTAGAAGAAATGAATGCTAGGCACCATATGAACATGCAACCAATATCACTCTATCAGGTAAAAAGTGTCTTGTCGTAAGTGCCATTTCAAGAAATTAGAAGCAGTACAAGCTAGAAGACAATGCAAGATGCAACCTACATCACAATCTCAAGTTAAATGTGTCTTATGGGTAAGTGATCGTTGCAGGTATAAGTTGTAAGCTACGCAGATGCAATTCAACTAAATCAGAAGCAATATAAGCTAGACATCATATGGAACACGCAACCACATATAACAGTTCCAAGTTAGATCAAGCACCTGTGATGGTGGAGTAGGGGAGATGTGCTCATCATCTACACGTATGTTCTAGAAACAGGAACAGGTGTCAGATTCATAGGCATTATGTGTAAAGTAAGCAGATGCAATTCAACAAAGTTAGAAGCAATAGAAGCTAGACATCATACGCAATATGCAACCACATATAATAGTGCCAAGTCAGAGCAAGCACCTGTGATGGTGGAGTAGGGGAGATGTGCTCATCATCTACACAGCTACTTTGATTGTGTAGCCTTGTGCTGTCTTGCGAATCTTGTTGGTAGGATGGCGGAGTAGAATCTGTAGAGACCACCATCATCCACTGACGGAATAATTTCCTTCAGCTGTATTGATTTTCCATTGTGAAGTCATACCAATAAGAAAAAGGAATAAAATTCGCTCTTTGGAACTCATTCATGCATGATACTGACGAACACTACTCGAATGAATGGCTAACACATGATACGAGGATGGAATATGTATGAAAAACAGGATGAGATGACATATTCAAACCTATGATGTGGTAACTAAGCAGAAGGCATTTCCACAAATTAGAAGCACTGCAAGCTAGACACCATATGAAAGGTGCAACCAATATCTCTCTGCCAACTTCAAATTGTCTGGCGTTTGAAAAAATTAGAAGCAGTACATGCTAGAAATCATATGCAAGACACAACCAACATCCAAGTGGTGACTTAAAGGTGCCTTATCATAAGTGACTGATGCGGGATATGCAAGAACAGTAGTCTGATGTAAGAACGTGGTGTGATTAGATATAGTATGTTCTAGAAACAGGAACACATGTCATATTCACGGGCATTATGTGTAAAGTAAGCAGACGCAATTCAACAAAGTTTGAAGCAATACAAGCTAGACAACATACGCAACATGCAACCACATATAATAGTGCCAAGTTAGAGCAAGCACCTGCGATGGTGGAGGAGGGGAGATGTGCTCATCATCTACACAGCTACGTTGACTGTGTAGCCTTTCGTTTTCCTACGGATCTTGTTGGGAGGATGGCAGTGTAGAATTAGTAGAGACCCTTTGTTTGAGTTGCTCCGAAGAACCACCATCATCCACTGCCGGACTAATTTCCTTCAGCTGTGTTGATTTTGCATTGTGAAGTCATACCGATAAGAAAAAGGAATAAAATTCGCTCTTGTGAACTCATTCATGCATGATACCATTGAACACTACTCGAATGAAAGGCAAACACATGATACGAGGATGGAATATGTACGAAAAACAGGACGGCATGACATATTCAAACCTATGATGTGGTAACTAAGCAGAAGGCATTTCGACAAATTAGAAGCACTTCAAGCTAGACACCATATGAAAGGTGCAACCAATATCACTCTGCCAAGTTCAAACTGTCTGGCGTTTCAACAAATTAGAAGCAGTACATGCTAGAAATCATATGCAAGACACAACCAGTGTCAAAGTGGTGACTTAAAGGTGCCTTATCATAGGTGACTGATGCGGGATATGCAAGAACAGTAGTCTGATGTAAGAACATGGTGTGATCAGATATAGTATGTTCTAGAAACAGGAACACGTGTCATATTCACAGGCATTATGTGTAAAGTAAGCAGATGCAATTCAACAAAGTTTGAAGCAATACAAGCTAGACTATGCAACATGCACCCACATATAATAGTGCCAAGTTAAGTTAGAGCAAGCACCTAGAATGGTGGAGGAGGGGAGATGTGCTCATCATCTACACAGCTACGTTGACTGTCTAGCCTTGCGTTGTCCTGTGAATCTTGCTGGGAGGATGGCGGAGTAGAATCAGTAGAGACCCTCTATTTGAGTTGGTCCGAAGGACCACCATCATCCACTGCCGGACTAATTTCCTTCAGCTGTATTGATTTTGCATTGTGAAGCCATACCGATAAGAAAAAGGAATAAAATTCGCTCTTTTGAACTCATTCATGCATGATACTGACGAACACTACTCGGATGAAAGGCAAACACATGATACGAGGATGGAATATGTACGAAAAAAAGGACGACATGACATATTAAAACCAATGATGTGGTAACTAAGCAGAAGGTATTTCAACAAATTAGAAGCACTGCAAGCTAGACACCATATGAAAGGTGCAACCAATATCACTCTGCCAAGTTCAAACTGTCTGGCGTTTCAACAAATTAGAAGCAGTACATGCTAGAAATCATATGCAAGACTCAACCAATATCACAGTGGTGACTTAAAGGTGCCTTATCATAAGTGACTACAGCGGGATATGCAAGAACAGTAGTCTGATGTAAGAACATGGTGTGATCAGATATAGTATGCTCTAGAAACAGGAACACGTGTCATATTCACAGGCATTGTGTGTAAAGTAAGCAGATGCAATTCAACAAAGATAGAAGCAATACAAGCTAGACAGCATACGCAACATGCAACCACATATAATAGTGCCAAGTTAGAGCAAGTACCTGTGATGGTGGAGTAGGGGTGATGTGCTCATCATCTACACATCTACGTTGACTGGCTATCCTTGCGTTGTCTCGCGAATCTTGTTGGGAGGATGGCGGAGTAGAATCAGTAGAGACCCTCCGTTTCAGTTGCTCGGAAGGACCACCATCATCCAATGCTTTACCAATTTCCTTCTGCTTTATTGATTTTGCATTGTGAGGTCAAACCGACAAGAAAAAGGAATAAAATTCGCTCTTCAGAAGTCATTCATGCATGATACTGACGAACACTACTCTGATGAAAGGCAAAGTCATGATACGATGATGGAACATGTACGAAAAACTGGACGGCTTGACATATTCACACCTATGATGTGGTAACTAAGCAGAAGGCACTTCAACAAATTAGAAGCACTGCAAGCTAGAAACCATATGGAAGTGCAATCAATACCACTCTGCTAAGTTAAAACTGTCTCGTCATAGGTGGTGTTCATCAAACTAGAAGCACTACATGCTAGAAATCATATTCGAGACGCAAACCGATATCGCACTGCCAACTTAAAGGTGTCCCATCATATGTGACTGATGCAGGATACACAAGAAGAGTAGTTTCATGTAAGAACATGGTGTGATAGACAGATATAGTATGCACCAAAAACAGGAAAGCATGTCATATTCACATGTATCATGTGTAAGCTAAGCATATGCAGTTTACACTAATTAGGAGCAATACAAGCTAGACACCATATGCAACATGCAACTAGATATCACACTGCTAAGTTAGAGCAAGCACCTTGGATGGTGGAGTAGGGGAGCGGAGACTTGGAACTTGTAATGCACTAGCATTACAAGGAGAATCCGTACAGATGCTCCATTTACGTTGCTGCAAAGGACCACCATCATCGCCTTCCTTACACTTTTCCTTCCTATTTTTTGATTTTTCCTTGTCAAGTCAAACCCACAAGAAAAAGGAATAAAATTTTCTCTTCAGAACTCATTGATGCATGATACTCACAAGCACTACTTTCATGTAAGACAGCCGCATGATAGGAGGATGGAATATGTATGAAAAACAGGACGGCAAGACATATTGACATGTATGATGTATAAAGTGTAAACTGAGCACAAGGTGTTTGAACTAGTTAGAAGCAATGCAAGATAGAAACCATATGAAAGATGAAACCAATATCACTCTGCCAAATTAAAAGGGTGGCCTAAGAAATGTATTTGACCAAATTAGAAGCAATACATCGCAACAAGCTAGAAATAATATGCAATATGCACCGAATAAAGGTGTCTCATCGTAAGTGATTGATGCAGGATACAGAAGACAGGTAGTTTCATGTAAGAACATGGTTAACACATAGATGTAGTGTGTACCGAAAATAGGAAGGCATGTCATATTCACAGGTATAATGTGTAAACTAAGCAGATGCCATTTACCCTAATTGGAAGAATTACAAGCTAGACACCGTATGCAACATGCAACCACATATCACACTATGAAGTTAGAGCAAGCACCTGCGATGGTGGTGTAGGGGAAGTGCGGTCTTCATGTACATAGCTACGTTCAATATCTTCATTTAGGCTTGCTGTTTCTTGAGAATTATGTGGAGAGGATGAAACTGCACTCTTTATAAGAGTAGCGCATGTCATACTAACCCACGGGCGTGACTGTCTCATCATAAGCGATAGATGCAGGATACACAAGAACAGTAGTTTGATGTAAGAACATAGTGTGATAGGCAGATGTAGCATGTACCAAAAACAGGAAGGCTTGTCATATTCACATGTATAATGTGTAAGCTAAGGAGATGCAATTTAACAAATTAGGAGCAATGTAAGGTAGGCACCATATGCAACAAGCAACCAGATATCACACTGCCATGTTAGAGCAAGCACCTAGGGTTGTGGAGTAGAGGATATGAGATTTTGAAGTTGCGCTGCAGTAGGAGTAGCAGGAGAATCTGCAGAGATCATCTATTTCAGTTGCTCCAGAGGACCACCATCATTCCGTGCCTTCGTCCTTTTAGATTTTGCCTTGTCAAGTAAACACACAAGAAAAAGGAATGAAATTCGCACTTTGAAATTCGTTGATGCATGATACTAACGAACACAACTTTTATATATGGCAGCCACATTGTAGGAGGATGGAACATGTACGAAAAACGCTAAGGAGAAGGCATTTCAACAAATTGGAAGGAATAAAATCTAGACACCATGTGAAAGATCCAACCAAAATCACTCTACCAAGTTAGATGTGTCTCATTATAAGTGGCACTTCAACAAATTAGAGGCAATACATGTTTGAAATGATATGCAAGATGCAGCCAATATTACACTGTCAACTTGAAGGTGTCTCGTCAGAAGTGATTGATGAGGGATACACAAGAAAAGTAGTTTGATCAAGAACATCATTAATAGAAAGACGTAATATGTACCAAAAACAGGAATGCATGTCATATTCACAGGTATAATGTGTTAACTAAGCAGATGCAATTTACCCTAATTATAACATTACAAGGTAGACACCAGATGCAACATGCAACCACATATCACATTGCCAAGTAAGAGCAAGCACCTTCGATGGTGGTGTGGGGGAATTGCGGTCATCAACTAGAGAGCTACATTGACTATCTTCATTTAGCCTTGCTGTTTCTTGAGAATCATGTGGGGAGGATGACACTGCACTCTTTAAACGAGTAGCGCGTCTCACAGTAACCCACGGGGGTGACTGTCTCATCATAAGTGATTGATGAGGGATACAAAAGAGCATTAGTTTTATGTATGAACATGGTTAATAGACATATGTAGTATGTATCAAAAATAGGAAGGCATGTCATTATCAAATGTATAATGTGTAAAGTAAGCTGATGCAATTTAACCAAATTGGAAGCAATACAAGCTAGACACCATATGCAACATGCAACCATGTTTGACAGCGCGAAGTTAAAGCAAGCACCTGGGATGGTTGTGTGTGGCAATTGAGATCATCAACTGTAGAGCGCTCAGAGGCTTAGTGCTTATCTTTGAATTACATTTGAGCGACTTCTGTCTTTTCTTTTTTGTATTCATCAACACTGTGTTAGAGTCTGAAATACCCATGCATAAAAAAACAATAGTGTGAGTATGGGTGAAGTGTGCGCACAAGTAGTACAGAGAACGGGCAGATCGCCTTCATCTACCTCCAGCCAGTCAGTGTTACGATCTTCCTTGAAACGCCAGCAACCACCGGCCCAGTCCCCTGCCTCCGCCCTCCCCTCGACCTCACTGCACCACCGTGCTTAGCGCCGCCCCCGGCCATCCCTTCAAGCCCCGCCGACCTCCAGATCGGGTACAAGCAGCTCCTGCACCCCACACCCCTATGATAGACACCGATGTGCCGGTTTCCCGGTGAACAGGCGGACTAGGTGCTCCGCGCACCTAAGCGGGTGCTGCTTCTTTTAATTGCGATTCGACTGACCCTAAATTGAAATCCAGGTGGGCTACTGACCTCTAGCAAAGGTGAAATAGTAAATGGGAGGAAACCTTGTGCATTTAGTATCACGAAGAAGATGCAGTACGAAGCGCTCAACTAGTTTCTTTCGTGGGATGAATACGGTGTGAGCAGAGACGTAAGATTTGCACGAATAAGGGAAGAGGAGTACCTCTTTCTGCTGGCAGTGTTGTGTCCTCCTTCTCTTTTTCCAACGATCTTCTTGTGGTTGGCTGGAAACAAGAAGTTGTTGAGGACGGTGGAGCCTTGGATGAACCCATGGCCAAGTTGTTGAGTGTGGTGCGGTGATCGTCTGTCGGCGGCGGGGTACCAGATTCGAGGCAGCGAACGACGGTGTAGCGGGAACAACTCCGGTGTGGTGGACGGTTGCGAAAGTGGAGCAGCAGCATGAGGCGCAGGACGGCATGGTCGAAGTGGTTCTGGTACGACGCACGTTGGTGTCGGCGTCGTGGATGCATCTCTGCCTCAGCTTCAGCTGCTAAGTCCTTGAGGGCGTTGCGGTTGCGGTTGTGTTGGACGACGACGTCGGGGTACCGGCTCCTGCGTGATGGAGGAGGGTGGCGGTGGACTGGCCACAATGGGGTGGAGGACGGAGGAGGCTGGGTTTTCGCGGCTGGTGGAGAGGGCGTTTTGGCGCCCACGGAGTATGAATGGGGAAACGGAGGTGAGGGAGTCCTGGACTAAGGGGTCCTCGGGCGTCCGGCCTGTTAGCCATGGGCCGGACTGATGGGCTGTGAAGATACAAAGACCGAAGACTCTACCCGTGTCCGGATGGGACTCTCCTTGGCGTGGAAGGCAAGCTTGGCGACCAAATATGAAGATTCCCTTCTCTGTAACCGACTTTATGTAACCCTAGATCCCTCCAGTGTCTATATAAACCGGAGGGCTAGGCCCGTAGAGGCCAACAATCATAATCGTAGTCATATAGGCTAGACTTCTAGGGTTTTAGCCATTGCGATCTCGTGGTAGATCAACTCTTGTAATACTCATATTCATCAAGATCAATCAAGCTGGAAGTAGGGTATTACCTCCATAGAGAGGGCCTGAACCTGGGTAAACATTGTGTCCCATGTCTCCTGTTACCATGGACCTTAGACGCACAGTTCGGGACCCCCTACCCAAGATCCGCCGGTTTTGGCACCGACATTGCTGCTTTCATTGAGATTTCCGCTTTGTCGTTGAAAGATAGGATCGATGGCCCGCCTTGTTCTCAAGGACAATGTCACCTCCGGAGGAGCACTGGCCCCAGGCCAAACCCTCCGGTTGGGCGGCTTTACCATAACCGCTCGTCCGGCCGTTAAGCCGACGATGACCTCTCGGGTCATCAAAAATCCCCTTCATGTTGACTCCAAATACTCGAAGCAGATGGATCCGGCGGAGTTATCGTCTTTAAATGAGCTCCTAGATCGCATCGCCGCCCTGGGGGTCGCCGCAGACTATGATCGGATTGGGCTTAAACCCGACTAGAGAGAAATTAAAACTCCGCCGATCACCTATCAGATCGCGGTGGTAGAAGAGCAAGACGACAACTCTTCCTCTTTACTGAGGACGAACTATGTTCAGATCTCCGAGCTTGAAGAGCCGGACACCTGCCTGCTGAAAGACTCGTCCTGTCCTCCGAACATAGAATCAGACGACAAGCCTCAAAAATCAGTTGACATCCCGGAGCCCGAATCATTAAGTTCGGATGTTCTTCAGACTCCGGATCCCAAATTGGGTCAGGATTCGGATTTAAATCCACCCACCCACCCAGATATAAGCACTCTCATGGGCATACCATAGCAGTCTCAGGAAATGGTCCACCACTTCTGGGCCAGATTCCTCCTTGTCAAAGACAAGATTAAAGATTGCCGCGACGGAGACGCGATCTCAGCGTTCCGCAACAATTGCACGGATGAGGGAATCCTCAACGCCATCAACCCCCATCGTGTATCACACTTCGCAGACTTGGCAACCATAGCACACAAGTACAGTGCAATGGAAAGCGCCTGGAAAACTCAGGCGGCTCGCTGGGAACCACCGGTTTCCACCCAACCCCTCGTTCAGGTGAAAAGGACGCACCCTCATGGGACGCCCGGCCCAATAGTACGCAACACCGTGCAAAATACATGCAACACTGGATACCATATCAACCCACAGCCTTAGAGCACGTTGGATACTTCGGCAAGTAGCCAAGAGCGGTGAGGATATCCTCGCCAAAAACACCCCAGAGCAACACCCCCCAGAAAACGACGACCTCAGAGTACTGATGGTCTTCGAGACCTTTGCTTCAAACAATAAGCGCAAGAAGGCACTCAGCGACCTCGCCGAAGTCTGCCAAATCACAGTAATAAACCCTTGGAACGACATGGCTATAACTTTTAATGTCGGCGACGAACCGAAATTCAGGACAGTCCGAGCACCAGCCGCCTTGGTCCTCAGCCCGACTGTGGACGGCTTTCGGCTCACCAAGGTTCTCATGGACGGCGGCAGCGGACTAAACCTCATTTACGAGGATACACTCATCAAAATGGAAATAGACAGGAGCCGCATCGAGCAAAGTAGCACGACGCTCTGAGGAATTATTCCCAGTCAGGAGGCGCGATGCGCGGGAAAAATCACACTCGACGTGGTATTCGACACACCGGAGAACCATCGGTCCGAAGAAATAACCTTTCAAGTGGCCCCTTTAAACAGTGGATATCACGCCCTATTGGGGCGAGATGCGTTTACATGCTTCCAAGCTATACCTCACTACGGGTGTATAAAGCTCAAGATGCCTGGGCCCAACGGCATAATCACTCTCGCCAGTGATCCGGACATAGCACTCCGCGCCGAAAATAAAACCGCATCCCTGGCCCTTGAGGCATTATCTGAAGCCCTCGCAGCCGAAGAATTAACCCCACTGCGCTCCATGGTGGATAGGGACGATGTAATCCTGGACAAACGACCCAAATCCACCTCCTTCAAACCAGCAGAAGAAATAGTCAAATTCCAAGTCCACCCAACGGATCCCAAGAAGATAGCATCTATAGGGGCACAACTAGACCCAACGGTCGACGCCGCGCTACGAGAGTTCCTGCGCGAGAACTGGGATATATTCACCTAGCACCCTTTTGATATGCCAGGAATCCCACGCAGGTTGGCCGAACACAACCTCAATATATTGAAGGGATATAAACCGGTCAAGAAAACACTGCGGCGCTTTTCCGAACCCAAACGTCAAGCTATGGGGGAGGAGCTAGCCAAGCTAATCGAGGCCGGATTCCTTAGAGAAATAAAACACCCGGACTGGCTAGCAAACCTGGTGATGGTGCCAAAGAAGGATAAATCCTGGCGCCTGTGCGTCGATTTCAAAGACCTCAATAAGACCTGCCCTAAGGATCCCTTCCCCCTCCCCCGCATCGACCAGATCATTGATGCTACTGCAGGACATGACTCACTGTGCTTCCTCGACGCATATTCCGGATACCATCAAATCAAAATGAAGGAGTCCCATCAAGCCGCAACGGCATTCATTACCCCATATGGGCCATTCTGCTTCAACACCATGCCCTTCGGGCTCAAAAATGCCGGGGCAACCTACCAACGCATGATTCGAACATGCGTGGAGAAACAGATCGGCAAGACAGTTGAAGCATACGTGGACGACATCGTCATCAAAACTAGGCACGTCGAGTAACTAACAGACGATTTACGTCACACATTCGACAACCTCCGAGCATATGACATCAAGCTCAATCTGGAAAAGTGTGTTTTCGGCGTGCCACTGGAAAACTGCTAGGCTTCATCGTTTCCACTAGAGGAATTGAAGCAAATCTAGCAATAATCCGAGCTTTGTCACAATTGGCTATGCCAACGGACCTCAGACATGTCCAAAAACTCGCCGGATGCGTGGCAGCTTTAAGCCGCTTTATCTCCAGATTGGGAGAAAATGCATTGCCATTCTATCGCCTTCTCCGGTGCACCGATCACTTCGAGTGGACGGATGCGGTAACGACCGGACTGGAAGAAATAAAAGCCCTTCTAGCGAGCAACCCAATCCTGGCCACGCCGAACATCGGCGAACCCATGTTATTATACATATCGGCAACACACCAGGTGGTGAGCGCCGTGCTCATCGTTGAGCGAGAGCAGGACGGACACAAATCCCGCTTCAGAAGCCGGTATACTACGTATCCACTATCGTCACACCATGCAAATCCGTGTACTCTCATTATCAAAAGATAGCATACGTGGTCTTCATGGCATCCCAGAAGCTACGACACTACTTCCAGGAGTGTTCGATCACGGTGGCTTCCAAAGTACCACTCAATGACATAATAAACAACCGCGATGCTACGGGCCGGATGGCCAAATGGGCCATTGAGCTCCTTCCATTCGACATAACATACAAATCGCGTCGAGCCATTAAATCCCAAGTACTGGCTGACTTCGTCGCCGAATGTACAGAGGCCGAACTCCCGAAAGGGTACGACACATATTCCAACTAGGTTATGTATTTCGATGGTTCAAAAATGCCGGCAGGGTTAGGAGCGGGCGTCTTCTTAACGTCTCCCACTGGAGATGTAATCCAATACGTACTCCAAATATTATACACAGAATCCAATAACGCAGCCGAATACGCGGCCTTATTGCATGGTCTTCGGATGGCTGTCTCCATGGGCATACAATGCCTGGAAGTGCCCGGGGACTCAAACCTCGCAATATCTCAAATAAATGGAGATTTCGACGCCAAAGATACAAAGATGGCAGCTTACCGTAATGTCGTTCTCAAAATGTCATCTCGATTCGAGTGGCTCGAGAAAGCAATCAAGCAGCGGATGTCCTTGCTCGCATCGGCGCCAAGCACGACCCCGTCCCACCTTATATCTTTCTGTAGAGGCTTTTTAAGCCTTCTGTGGTGTGGCAAGGGGAGAGCGGCAACACCAGTCCGGATCCGACCACATCCCTAGATTCCGAACACACTGACAGCATCGGGGGCTCAGCCACCGAAGTAACACCGTCGGCCCATCTTATCATGGCAGTCATTGCCCCATGGACCGAACCCTTCTTGGCCTACCTTAATAGGCGAGAACTCCCCGAGGATCAGAATGAGGCTCGCCGCATTGTCTGGCGTTCGAAAGCCTACAAGGTTCACGACGGAGAACTCTACAAGAAAAGTGCTACCGGAGTACTTCAAAGATGTATCTCTGAGGAAGAAGGGCGGCAGCTCTTGGCTGAAATTCATGCCAGTCTCAGTGGTCACCATGCCGCGGCTCGGGCCCTCGTAAGCAAGGCCTTCCGTATAGTTTTCTATTGGCCAACGGCCCGAGCAGATGCACAGGACCTTGTCCAACGTTGCGTCGGGTGTCAGCTTTTCGCCAACCAAAGCCATATGCCACCCACTGCCCTACAAACGATCCCCATCACTTGGACTTTCGCGGTCTGGGGGCTCGATATGGTCGGACCCCTTAAGGGAGGAAGCCATAAGAAAAAGTATCTGCTGGTCATGGTGGATAAATTCACTAAGTGGATAGAGGCTAAGCCAGTTAAAACGGCCGAGGCCGGGCTAGTGATAGAATTCATATCCGGTGTTGTGCCCGTTATGGTGTTCCACACAGCATCATCACCAATAACGGCTCCAATTTCATAGCCGATGAGGTGAAAACCTGGTGTGCTAATCTGGGCATTAAGCTCGATTACGCCTCTGTCTATCACCCACAAACAAACGGGCAAGTCGAACGGGCCAATGGTCACCCACAAACTAGTGCGGTCTTTGAAAGAATCAGACAAGCACTGGGTCGAGGAGCTCGACTCCGTACTCTGGGGGCTGCGGACCACGCCCAACCGCACTACTGGATTTACACATTTCTTTATGGTGTACGGCGCGGAGGCTGTGTTGCCCTGCGATATTATTCATGACTCACCTCGAGTGCGCATGTACGAAGAGAGAGAGGCCGAGCTTGATTGGCATGACAGCCTAGATGCCCTGGAGGAGGAGCGCGAGGTTGCAAAAGCCCGTTCCGCATTTTATCAACAACAGGCCCGCAGATATCAAAGCAGAGAAGTACGGGCCAAGACTTATAATGTTGGCGAACTCATTCTAAGCTTGCCGGAGAGGAAAAAGGACAAAACTCAAGGCCAAATGGGAGGCCTACGTGATGCATCAAACAATCGCCTAGAGCCGAACCCCTGCAACGCGGCCAGACTCCGAAGATTCTATGCCTAGCGCCGAACTATCTGTTTGTCTCCTTCTCCCTGTTGTTTCCATTATTTCTTTCCTCTCTTTTTGTTTTTTCCTTTTTTTCTAGCCTTAAAGCTTTCGCGCGGCAAAACCACGCACCTGTGACGTACACATCCTCGAACATGTACGTCCACTATACCTGGGGGCTTCCCAGACAGAAGCTTATTATTATTATTTTTCGAGCATCAAGCTCATCACATATGCGCTTTTTCCCATATGTACCTTTCCTTCGCCATTATATGCATCGATATGACTTATGTTTTGGGCAAGTTGGGTTGCCTGGCTCCTGTGCTTATGCCCTATGTTCCCGTTAGTTCGGCTAGGGCATAAAGGGAGCACCTCTGCAATTGTTACTGCCGGGTCATCTGGATGTGAACCTCAGACTGGCTGAAGCCGAAAGCTAGCGTTCTTAATGGAATATTCGGTCGGTGGATTAAAGATGTTTTTGCATTCACCCCATTGTGAACCCCAAGATGTTATATATACTATGACTGTTTTAACCACAGTTCGGACATGCACATTAACGCATGCACACCCAGGGAAAGGAACCCTTAACGGAACTATTCTCTCTGGAAGATGTTTCTTACACTCATAATGTAATATAACATAACTAGCCGGATACAACTTGTCTGTTCAAGCAACTATGACCCGTACGCCTGGTTTCCACGCATACCCAGGTTTATTTTACCGCTCGAGTATTCGAAAACACTCTGCACCTTCGGGTCCAGAGGTCGAAGCGAAAAGGTCTGCCATGAAAATCGTTTTACAATTCAGCTAGAGTTACATATGTCAAGGAAAGTACATAGTCACTTGGACTCAAAAATTTCCTCCTCTATACCGCCCAGCAGGCTGTCTAACTTACAATCCTGCTGGGAATACTTGGCGGTTACTTCTACTTGGTCATATACCAGATTAACGGGAACTTCTTTTCCATCTGACCCTAGAGGTCCGACCCGGGCCATATGATTCGGACCAAGCTTGGTATAGCGTGTTTTCACCATGGCCCAGGCCTTCCGTGCACCTTCCTGGCAGGCCGATATTTTCCATAATCGGAAACGCCGCCGCGCTCCCTTGAATAGCTGTACAAGCTCCTCCATACTTCCTAGAGGGGAGGCGGATGGCCATAAGGCCTTGGCAACACTTCACATCGCCTGCCGAGTTTGCTCATGCATTTGCGACAGCTCTTGCAGCAGATCGCCCGATGATCCGGACATCTCCTCTTCAGGACGGCCCGTCAGCATACCTACAAACATAACTCTATCAGTTCCTTTCATCTCCGAATTACTCGAAGATAAATTTGACCACATACTGAATATGCCGCCTTGCAGCCTTTTATTTTCCTTCATGGAGTCAGCCAGCCGGGCCCGCACATCTTTCAGTTCTTCGCCCAGTTGGGTGTTGGAATCTTGGAGCTTGGTTTTCTCCTCCCTGACTCGGGTCAGCACACGTTGGACCGCGGCGAGTAGTCTTTTGGATTCTTTCTCTCCCACTTGAGTGGCTTTCAGTTGCTCCTCCCGTTGATCTGACGATCCTGTCATGAGATAAGCAACAGTATTAGCATAACTGGCATATAATGATAATTCCTCGATGGAGGGGAATATCACCAGGTGACGCCTTCTTGGATTTCTCCAGTTAGGCGGTAACAACAGTTAGCTGTGTCCGACAATTTTCTAGCTCTTGAGACAACAGGTCATTCTTCTCCATAAGCACCTGGTTATACAATGATCCTCAAATTAGTTGTATCAACTGCTTCAAGTCTCGGGGGCTACTGGTATATAATTATCATATTGGGACAATGTAAACTTACCTACACATCTTTTAAATGTTGATTCGTGGCTCTGTTAAGCCCATCTCGAGCAGCTCGGATGTATGCATCAGCTGAGCTGAAGGCATTAAACGCCTCTTTTGTAAAGATGGGGTCTCGTAAACCGGCCCTCCGGCGCCGATGATTCATGGCGCTCTCCACTTCCGAGTTTGTGACGGATACATCATTTGAATCCTCGGCCGAAGGACAATCCGGCGTCACCACCGTATCAGCCATGTCTTTGCGGCAGGATCTGGATCCCTGCTGTTGGGAGTATGACCGGCCGAACACCCGGACATAGTCCGGCGAACTCTTTTCCTGATACAGGACAAACAAAAAAGTCACAGTTGGATGCGACTGCCAAGGGGCATATTTGCAAATCCATACCTCTTCAATGAAGGCTCGGCCGTGTCTTTGTTTGCCTTCCTCTTCGAAGGCTTGCCCGGCGTGGGGGCCGCTCTCTTTGGAGTTGCCTCTGGGGTAGCATGGCACGCCGAACGCCTCCCCTTTTGAGCACGAGACAGTGCGGTGGGTGAGGCAGAACGAGGGAACTCTTTCGGAGGAGATGTCTCCTGATTACTTACGTGTGAAGCAGGGAGAGAACCGGGATAGTCGGTGGTGATGGCCACTTCCGTGCCGTCATAGCTCGCCTGGTAAAACACCCCGTCCTCGAGCACCACGAATATATCTGGATCCTCTTCGAATCTGGGGTCAAGGTCCCGGTTGTGGACCTCTGGCTGCGGGGCGGGGCTATGAAGCCCCTCGGAGATCTTTCGCCATTGCTGTTATAGATGGACGATTAATATTCATTGAAAGTGGCTCAGGGAGTGTAGTAAGTAGAGCAGAGGGGTTGGGCTTACCCAGCTAGGAGGATTGTACATGGAAAATTCATCTCTGCGCTTGATACGAAGAAATTCCTTTTCCTCCCCTTCAAACAGTTCGGCCAATATTTTGGCCAGAGCGGCGGGGGTGTCCGGACCCTTCCGGCCGCAGCGGGAGGCGTCATCCTCCCCATTGTAGTGCCACATGGGAAGCCCTCTCTATTGGAGTGGCTGAACCCCCCGTACTATGGAAGTCGCCATTAGCTCGACTATTGATAATCCGGACTGGCGAGCATCTTTATCTTGCTCGTGAGTTGACGAACTTCCGCACTATCTTCCTCCTCGAGGCTCCGAGGGCGCTAGCTGTGGCGTTTCTTCGAAGGAACGCTTGTGAACTCAGGAAGACCCCTCCGAACTAGGTCAGGAAGTGCGACGTCCTCGATATAGAACCATTCGGAAGGCCATTCTTCAGATGCTTCCTTTGGTGTGCCGGACAGGTATCTGGTCTCAGTGGTGCGCCATATTTCGGCTCCGCCTACTTCAAATATTGATCCCTCGTGGTTGCGCGGGACGAGAAAGAATAGCTTTCTCCACAATTCAAAATGGGCCTCAAAACCCAGGAATAGCTCGCAAAGAGCGACGTAACCCGCGATATGCAGGATGGAGGCGGGAGTGAAGTTGTGCAGTTGGAGGCCATAATACTGCAGAAGCCCTCGGAGGAACGGGTGGATTGGAAATCCGACGCCTCTTAGCAAGTAGGGAACGAAGCACACTCGTTCCCCCCAGATGGGTTGGGGAAATTCTCCGCCTGGGCCCCGCCATTGAAGGAGGTCAATCCTGCCCGAACAGGGACCAGATCCGCGGGGGGAAGAAATCCATGTGTTTGTAGCTTCACTAGCTGACAGTGGGATACGGAACATTTCTCCCCATTGCCTTTTTCCGGGACGCATGGACGGGAGGAGGAGCTGGGAGCACTAGCCATGTTGGAGTGGTCTTTCCTAGCAAGCTCTGAGGATTTTTGTCGTGTGGTGTTGAATGGATCTGAGATCCAATCTCTTTAAATAGACACTCCTCCTTACATGGCCGGGGTGTTATGTGTAAAAACACCATGACCTCTCACATTCGCTCGACACGTCGAAGCTGAAGTTGTCGATACACAGAAGCCGAGGGGTACGACATTAAATTGGAAAGCCGAATACATCACTTTGAAGTTATCGGAGGAGGAACCCGCCTTGCAATGCCGAAGACAATCTGCGCGCCGGACACCTCGTCATTGAACTCTGGTTCGGGGGCAACTGAGGGAGTCCTGGACTAAGAGGTCCTCGGGCGTCCGGCCTGTTAGCCACGGGCCGGACAGATGGGCTGTGAAGATACAAAGACCAAAGACTCTACCGGTGTCCGGATGGCACTCTCCTTGGCGTGGAAGGCAAGCTTGGCGACCAAATATGAATATTCCCTTCTCTGTAATCGACTTTATGTAACCCTAGATCCCTCTGGTGTCTATATAAACTGGACGGGTAGGTCCGTAGAGGCCAACAATCATAATCATAGTCATACAGGCTAGACTTCTAGGATTTTAGCCATTGCGATCTCGTTGTAGATCAACTCTTGTAATACTCATATTCATCACGATCAATCAAGCAGAAAGTATGGTATTACCTCCATAAAGAGGGCCCGAACCTGGGTAAACATTGTGTCCCCTGTCTCCTGTTACCATCGACCTTAGACATAGTTCGGGACCCCCTACCCGAGAACCGCCGGTTTTGACACCGACAGGAGGGAGGGGGGAACTAAGGGTGAACAATGTTTCGGTTTGGGACGAGCTTGTTTGAAATTTGGGGAAAGTTACAAACTTTGTTGAGGGAGTCCTGGATTAGGGGGTCCTCGGATAGCCGGACTATATCCTTTGGCCGGACTGTTGGACTATGAAGATACAAGATTGAAGACTTCGTCCCGTGTCCGGATGGGACTCTCCTTGGCGTGGAAGGCAAGCTTGGCAATACGGATATGTAGATCTCCTCCCTTGTAACCGACTCTGTGTAACCCTAGCCCCCTCCGGTGTCTATATAAACCGGAGGTTTAGTCTGTAGGACAACAACAATCATACCATAGGCTAGCTTCTAGGGTTTAGCCTCTACGATCTCGTGGTAGATGAACTCTTGTAATACTCATATCATCAAGATCAATCAAGCAGGAAGTAGGGTATTACCTCCATCGAGAGGGCCCGTACCTGGGTAAACATCGTGTCCCCCGCCTCCTATTACCATCCGCCTTAGACGCACAGTTCGGGACCCCCTACCCGAGATCCGCCGGTTTTGACACTGACATTGGTGCTTTCATTAAGAGTTCCACGTGCCGTCACCACAAGGTTTGATGGCCCCTTCGATCTTCGTGTTCGGTGGCTTCGTACTGCGGGACAACTCGCTTGGCCATCTGGAGTAGATCAAGAGCTGCGCCCCTGGCCATCAGGTCAGGTTTGGAAACTTGAACTATACTGCCGACATCCGCGGAGACTTGATCTTCGACGGATACGAGCCCATGTCAGGTGCACCGCACAGCCACGACAAGCATGACTTAGCTCTGCCGTCGGGCAGTGTTCGGGAGATCACACCTACAACTACTCTGGCCCTCAATCCGGAGCAGATCATGCCGTCCGAGGATGGGTGGATAGACCCCGCCACGGAGGCTGCGCATGCAGCGGCGATAGAGCCGAACGCTGACTTCACTTCCTATGAGACCTGTGTTGCCGAACATTTGGATTCGTCCCCGGCCACGGGCTTCGAACCGCCTACGTCCGTGCCTATCGAATCTGATTGGGCACCGATCATGGAGTTTTCCTTCGCGGATATCTTTCAGCACTCACCACTGGGCGACATGCTAAACTCATTGAGGTCTCTCTCCTTGTCAGGAGACCCTTGGCCGAACTATGTCCGGCTAGAATGGGATGTGGACGACGAAGAAATTCACTGCCCACCCACCACCCACTTAGTAGCCACTGTCGACGATTTAACCGACATGCTCGATTTCGGCTCCGAAGACATCGACGGTATGGACGACGATGCAGGAGACGAACAGCAACCACCGCCCATAGGGCGCTGGACTGCCACCTCATCATATGATATATACATGGTGGACACCCCCAAAGAAGGCGATGGCGATATGAAAACGGAGGATAATCCCTCTAAGAAGCAATCCAAGCACCGACGTCAGCGGCACCGCTCCAAGTCCTGCCATAGCAAAAGTAGCGATACCGGCACAAGAGATAATAACGCTCCGGATAGTGTCGAAGACGACGACAATCCGCTCCAGCCAGACCTCGAGCGGGAGGATGGACAAGCTAGCCCTCCGGAACAAGCAGCAGACGGAGAATCAGAGGTTGACAATTACATGCCTCTCTTCGAAGACGAGGTGAGCCTCGGCGACGAAGAATTTATCGTGCCTGAGGATCCCGTCGAGCAGGAGCGCTTCAAGCGCTAGCTTATAGCCACAGCAAACAGCCTGAAGAGAAAGCAACAACAGCTTCGAGCTGATCAAGATCTGCTAGCGGATAGATGGACTGAAGTCCTGGCGGGCAAGGAATACGAACTCGAGCGCCCAACCAAGAGTTACCCAAAGCGCAGGTTGCTACCCCAACTCGAGGAGGAAGCATTAAAACCTACATAACCAGCGTATGATGCGGCTAATCGGCCACCTCGTGGCCGAGACAGAGGGGCATATCAGCCCGAAGTCCAGCCCGCACCCTGCCGCCATTCAAACAAAAATACCAAGGGTCGGGGAAACACGCGGGACCTGCGAGATGTATTGGAAAACAAAGCAGGACATACAAGATCGATGTACAGATCACGGGGTCGCGCCCCAATGCGTGACGTGATCGTCACGCCGGATACACTAAAAGCAAATCTGGCCGAGCCGAATACAGCAGACAATACTCGTATGAACTGCGTCGTGACATAGCCCGGCACAGAGGCGCCGCACACCCCCTATGCTTCACCGATGAAGTAATGGATCATGAATTCCCTGAAGGATTCAAACCCGTGAACATTGAGTCATACGATGGCACAACAGACCCCGCGGTATGGATCGAGGATTTCCTCCTCCACATCCACATGGCCCGCGGTGACGATCTACATGCCATAAAGTACCTCCCACTAAAACTCAAAGGACCAGCTCGGCATTGGCTGAATAGCCTGCCAGCAAACTCCATTGGCAGTTGGGAGAATTTGGAAGATGCATTCCTTGACAACTTCCAGGGCACTTATGTGCGACCACCAGATGCTGATGACTTGAGCCACATAACCCAACAGCCAGGGGAATCGGCCAGGAAATTCTGGACTTGGTTCCTAACTAAAAAGAACCAAATTGTCGACTGTCCGGATGCCGAGGCCTTAGTGGCATTTAAACATAACATCCGGGATGAGTGGCTCGCCCGACACCTCGGCCAAGAGAAGCCAAAGTCCATGGCAGCCCTCACGACACTCATGACCTGCTTTTGCGCGGGCGAGGACAGCTGGCTAGCTCGCAGCAACAGCACATCAAGAAATCCTGGCAATTCAGACACCAAAGATACTAACGGCAGACCACATCGCAATAGACACAAGCGCCACAACAACGGCGACAACGCCGAAGACACGACAGTCAATGCCGGATTCAGTGGCTCTAAATGCGGTCAGTGGAAGAAGCCGTTCAAAAGAAGCAATCCGGGCCCGTCTAGTTTGGACCGCATACTCGATCGCTCGTGTTAAATTCACGACACACCCGATAAGCCGTCCAATCACACCAACAGAGAATGCTGGGTATTCAAGCAGGCCGGCAAGTTGAATGCCGAAAACAAGGACAAGGGGCTGCATAGCGACGACGAGGATGAGCCTCGGCCGCCGAACACAGGAGGCCAGAAGAGGTTCCCTCCACAAGTGAAAACGGTGAACATGATATACGCAACCCATATTCCCAAGAGGGAACGGAAGCGTGCACTAAGGGACGTCTATGCGATGGAGCCAGTCGCCCCAAAGAACAACCCATGGTCCTCTTGTCCGATCACCTTTCATCGCAGGGACCACCCCACTAGTATCCGTCATGGTGGATCTGCCGCATTGGTCCTTGACCCCATCATTGACGGATTTCACCTCGTCGCGTCCTTATGGACGGTGGCAGCAGCCTGAACCTGCTCTATCAGGATACAGTGCGCAAAATGGGCATAGACCCCTCGAAGATCAAACCCACCAAAACCACCTTTAAAGGTTTAATCCCAGGTGTAGAGGCCTATTGCACGGGCTCAATCACACTGGAAGTGGTGTTCGGATCTCCGGACAACTTTCGAAGCGAGGAGTTAATCTTCGACATTGTCCCCTTTCGCAGCGGCTATCACGCACTGCTCGGACAAACCGCATTTGCCAGATTCAATGCGGTACCGCATTTGCCAGATTCAATGCGGTACCGCATTATGCATACCTCAAACTCAAAATGCCAGGACCATGTGGGGTTATAACAGTTAATGGAAACACAGAGCGCTCTCTCCACATGGAGGAGCACATTGCGGCCCTCGCAGTAGAAGCGCAAAGCAGCCTTATTAGGCAAACCGCCAATTTGGCAAAAAAGACCCCGGACACCTTCAAGCGAGTTCGGAGTACCCCGCAGGAGGATCGCCAGGCACGTTTTGAGCTCGCCTAGCAATTCGGCCTCCATCCTAGTCCCAGTCAAGTGGCGAAATTTGCGCCGTGTGTACATAACTACGCACTCAAGATACTATGGGCATAAGCGTAGGCACCGCTACGGCACGTCCCACAATGCGGCTCAACCGCCCCAGGGGCCATATACCTTTATCATTTTCTCTCTTTCAGGACCTTACTCTCTGGAAGCCCTTTCCCGACAGTCTAATTATTGGACCCTTCGCGGTAAGGAAGTACCAAGGAAGCAAGACGCTCTGACATACAAGGGAATCCCCAGGTGGTCTCTGATAACGATCGAAATACCTGTTTTACATACCCATACACAGCTTGCCCTTGGATAGGACATGTCAAATAGTCCTATTTTTTTGCTTATTGCACTACTTGTATCCGTACGCTTTGACGTATTATTTAATAACAATGCATAGCGTTAGTCTATTATTTCATTCCCCTTTCTTTTTTTCTCCTTGTCTGCTTATTTACGACAAATTGCACCCGTACATTCTCGTACGACCAGTGCGCCAGGGGCTTCAGTATACCCCATAATACGGCATGAGAAGTCCGAACACTTTCGATAGTGCGGCACCCCGAACTTATAGCATTATATGCATCAGCTCCGAATCATGTCTTGGGTCAATAGTTGGGTTTGCCCGGCTCCCATGTTTTGGTACCTTACGTTCCGCAATATCGGCTAAGGTAGCACTGGGAGAACTACTGCGATTGTGTCCCGGTTCTTCCGGACGAGCACCTCAGTAGAGAAAGCCAAAAACTGACTGTCATGATAAGGCGAGAGCTGGTCGCTGTTTGAGAGGTCTCAAGTCCTTAAAGACTTTTTCCGCTTCGAGCGAGGAGTCGGCCTTGCCCGACTTAGGCGTATATAGCGCCCCAAATTCGGCCTTCTGAATACTAGGGGCTTCGCCAAAATTTAAAATTGTAGACTTCTATGGCTAAGTGAGAGTGATAAAGCTTTATAGTCCGATTGCCTGGTTCGTTGTGCCGAACACCTCCTTCGAAGGACCCAAAATTGGGATAAAGAGTGCTCAGGTTTATCCCGAACACATCAGTACTAGTTACATGGGGGCAGAAGCCGACGACTGGCCAACTCTCAGATTTTATAAACGGCCGCACAGAAGGTAATATTTTAAATTAACAAGCGTTTCATAGTGCAAATGAACTCGTTTCATATTACAGGATCACATGAGTACATTTATTCAAATATTACGTCCTTAGCACATTCCTCCGCCACAAGGCGAGCACCCTTCAGGACACTGTCGTAATACTTTTCAGGGTAGCGATGCTCCTTGCCCTCCGGCGGCCCCTCCTTCACCAGCTTTTCGGCGTCCAGCTTCGCCCAGTGCACCTTCGCCCGGGCAAAAGCCCTGCGCGCACCCTCGATGCAGACGGACCGCTTTATGACTTCAATCCGTGGGCAGGCATTCACAAGCCGCCTCACTAGACCGAAGTAGCTACTAGGCAGGGGCTCGCTAGGCCACATCCGGACTATAAGACCCTTCATGGCTTGTTTGGTCGCCTTGTGAAGCTCGACCAGTTGCTTCAACTGGTCGCTCAAGGGCATTGGGTGTTCGGTCCCAGTATACTGAGACCAGAACAACTTCTCCGTTGAGCTCCCCTCCTCGGCCCGGTAGAACTCCGCGGCATCCGACACACTGCGGGGTAAATCTGCGAACGCTCCTGGAGAGCACCGAACTCGGGTAAGTAAAAAGAAAGTTTCCTTCACATGCTTGCTTCGCATAATGAATGCCTTACCCGCCGCTATCTTCTTAACCACCTCAATTTCCTGGAGGGCCTTTTGGGCTTCGGCCTTGACATGTTGTGCACTTTCGACGGCCTTCGCAAGCTCGGACCCTTGCATCTTAGAGTCAAGCTCCAAGGACTCGTGTTTCTTGACGAGAGCCTGGAGCTCTTGCTACACCTCGCCTACTCGGGCCTCTTGCTTCTCTCGCTCGATGTGCTCCTTGGCCGCTTTGTCTTCGGCCTCGGATAGCGCCTTCTGCAGGGCCGCCACTTTGTTCGTGGCCCTAGCAAAATTCATGATGATCCTATTATTCCAAAACCAAAATTTTCTTTATCAATATTCAGACGGGGTGTCACTTACCTTTGTTCTCTTCGAGCTGCCTCTTGGTAAGGCTGAGCTCTTCCTTGGACAGCTCAATGTCCCGCTTCAGTGCGGCGACCTCCGCAGTACGAGCGGCAGCGGCAAGTAGTGAAGCCTGCTTATTCACATAGACACATTCTGATTAGACTCCTGCGATTATTATTTGATCCTCTATTCGGCCTTTCTTCGCGAACGCCAAATAGAGCATCAGGGGCTACTGTCTATGCTGTAACATTTTCTTACAATTTGATTACTTACCTCAAAGCTAGTTAGGAGGCTGGCATAGGCTTCAGTCAGTCCGCTCTTAGCGGACTGAACCTTCTTGACTACCGCACTCATAATAGTGCGGTGCTCTTCGTCAATGGAAGCGCCGCGAAGCACTTCCAGCAAGTTGTCCGATGCCTCTGGATGGACAGGGGCCATCGGCACAGACGGCTTGCCCCCCTTAGCGAGGGGTTGCCTGACAGAATTCGGAACCACTGGAGGTTCCGGCGCCGTATTCGGCTTGGGGCTAGACTTGCTGCCCCCGGCATTAGGGCCCAGGGGAGTCTTGCCCCTCGTGCGCCTAGCGCCTGAAATGTCGCCTTGGGGCGCCTCCGGAACTGTCTCCCCTTGGTTCAGTTCCCCTTGAGACAACAACTCGGCGTCGTCCGTAGGGCGGGGGGAGGAGGCGGTCGGGAGTATATCGCTGTTCATATCTGACGGGCCCAAAGAATCATCCGACGAAGATACGTCGATATGGGCTCGGGACAGACTGCATAATCATGCGCGGCGTGATTAGAAACAGTATAATAAGACGTACCAAGAATTATTATGGTATCCGGATACTCACGACTTTGCCAGGGGCTTGTCCCTGGTAACAACTCCTCGTCGCTGAAAGCGGCCGTTGTGGAGCAGTCTGGGAGAAGGGTCCTTCCCTTCTTGGACCCTTCGGCCTCCCCTGATGAGGCGGCCTTCCTTTTCCTTTCCCCCCGGCTGGGGGGGAGAACTTTCCTCTTCCTCCTCCTCGTTTCCGTGGGAGGAGTGCACCTCGGTGTTTTCGGATGATGAGTCTGATATAACCTTGCGCCGGAGACCCTTCCTGGTCCCCGTGGCCTTCTTCTTGGACTTCTTCTCTGGCACCTCATAAGGCGCCAAAACCAGCATCTCCGTTAGGAGACCATCTACTGGATCTTCGGGCAGGGGGGCTGGACAATCGATCTGCTCCGCTGTCGCTACCCAGTCCTGTTAAATGGCATGGAGGCTTAGATCCTGCGCGTGGTTATACTAGGGAAAAGAACATCTTATGAGATATAAAAGACTTACCGGATTGGCAGGACGCTTTGCGTTGAGTCTGTGGTCCTCGGTAAGGGGAGGAGGTACCTCGGCGCCCTTGAACAGCACCTTCCAGATGTCCTTGTGCGTCGTGTCGAAGAGCTCTCGCAGTGTCTGGTGCATGGCCGGGTCGAACTCCCACAAATTGAATGCCCGTCTTTGACACAGGAGGATCCGGCGGAAGAGCATGACTTGGACCACGTTGACAAGCTTGATTTTCTTGCTCATCATGTTTTTTGACGCAGGTCTGGAGTCCGGTCAGCTCTACCGAGGAACCCCAGGATAGGCCCTTCTCTTTCCAGGAGGTGAGCCCCATGGGGATTCCGGATCGAAATTCGGGGGCCGCCACCCAATTGGCATGGCGCGGCTCGGTGATGTAGAACCACCCCGACTGCCACCCCTTTACGGTCTCCACATAGGAGCCTTCGAGCCAGGTGATGTTGGGCATTTTGCCCACCATGGCGCCTCCGCACTCCGCTTGCTGGCCGACCACCACCTTCGGTTTAACGTTCAAGGTCTTCAGCCACAGGCCGAAGTGGGGCTTGATGCGGAGGAAGGCCTCGCACACGACGATAAACGCCGAGATGTTGAGGATGAAATTGGGGGCCAGATCATGAAAGTCCAGCCCGTGGTAGAACATGAGACCGCGGACAAACGGGTGGAGGGGAAATCCCAGTCCGCGGACGAAGTGGGTAAGAAATACCACCCTCTCATGGGGTTCTGGAGTAGGGACGATCTGCCCCGCAGCTGGTAGCCGGTGCGCGATATCCGCGGCCAGGTATCCGGCTCCCCGTAGCTTTGTGATGTCCTCCTCCGTAACAGAGGAGACCATCCACTTGCCTCCCGCTTCGGACATGCTTGGAGTGGTTTGAGTAGAAAATGCGAACTTGGGTGCTGGAGCTCAAGTGCGCAAGAATGGATGAGCAAGGAGGAAGAGGGCGTGGGTGAAAAAGATGAATCCTTGTCTCTTTATAAGGGCGGAAGGAACTATGCGCCTCCCCACCTGCCTGGTAAACTTGCTTATTCCCCAAGCGCCGTAATTGATGGCGTGGTTGGGTTACCCACACCTGTATTGATGAGAATCCCGTGATAAGGGGACACGATCTCTGCTTTGACAAGACGTGCCAAGAAAACCGCCTCACAATATGTGCAGTGGCTGGTTGAGAAAAATGGTTCGAATAATGACCGGGCCATGGTGTGATGTCATGCTGCGGAATGTGTCAGCAGATTAGATTTGTGGAAATATTATTCTCTCTACGGTGGTATGTGGAATTTGTTTTGCAGGGCCGGAAACTATCCTTGTGTTCAAAATATTCTATGGAATATTCGGAGGAGGAACCCGCCTTGCAATGCCGAAGACAATCTGCACGCCGGACTCATCGTCATTGAAGCCTGGTTCAGGGGCTATTGAGGGAGTCCTGGATTAGGGGGTCCTCGGACAGCCGGGCTATATCCTTTGGCCGGACTGTTGTACTATGAACATACAAGATTGAAGACTTCGTCCTGTGTCCAGATGGGACTCTCCATGGCGTGGAAGGCAAGCTTGGCAATACGGATATGTAGATCTCCTCCCTTGTAACCGACTCTGTGTAACCCTAGCCCCCTCCTGTGTCTATATAAACCGGAGGGTTTAGTCCGTAGGACAACAACAATCATACCATAGGCTAGCTTCTAGGGTTTAGCCTCTACGATCTCGTGCTAGACCAACTCTTGTAATACTCATATCATCAAGAGCAATCAAGCAGGAAGTAGGGTATTACCTCCATCGAGAGGGCCCGAACCTGGGTAAACATCGTGTCCCCCGCCTCCTGTTACCATCCGCCTTAGACGCACAGTTCAGGACCCCGTACCCGAGATCCGCCGGTTTTGACACCGACATTTGCCCCCATCTAAAATTTCGGACATATTGTGGGTTAGGGGTAGGGCAGTAATCTCAGGTGTCCCAAATGGTGGGCGGGATAGATTTCGGTCGAGCGCATCGGTGTTTAGGCGCCCACGTCGTATGAATTCTTCTCTCAGGCGGCTGAGACTGGTGTCTTGGTGAATTTACAAACCTACCCCGGTTTAGACCTTTGGAAATCGGGTCAATAGGCTACACGTGCCAGAGTCAGGACAGTAATTTGCTACCACCAAACATTAGTCTCACGCGGTTTCGGGTGGCCAGAGGCTTATTTGGCGCTTTGTTCAATACTTGGGAGCAGAAGCATTAACGTTTTCGGTTCTCTTGAATTGAACTTTCAGGATTTGTCAAACTTCACAAATCTTTACTCTTGAAAATCCTAAAACTACGATTATTTTGGAATGGAGGGGGTACATTTGAATATACATTGTACATGAGTATATATTAAAAAATATGCAACTTACCTCAGTTCATGCATGGTTCCAGATACAAACTCCTTGGTTGCAAAAAATAGTTAGACATGCGTATGAATATATAGCATGTTCAAACGCACAACAAAGATTGATGCCCCCTTTCAGATCTGATTTACAAGTGCCATTATCTCGGGTTCAAATAGATGAATGCACTGCCTATGAATTCGAAACTTTGAAACCCCCTTTATGTTGAATTCAACATGTATTCTATTTCATAGCTAGCAATTTGGAATGTATCCATGTCGTGGTATTCTCACGGGGGAGGGTGCGAGGCGACAGATGCCACAAGGGCTTAGTGTGAGGGTAAGACTACTGCTGATAGGACCTGGAGCGGGTATGCGAGTAGCACGCGCTGGTTTACCCAGGTTCGGGGCTCTCCGGAGAGAAAATACCCCTACTCCTGCATGTCTGAGTATCTGTAGTATATCTGGTACAGAGTTGCTTCTGGAGCTGTATCTGAGCTCAGTGCCATAGGCATCGGGCTTTGTATATGCATATCAGCACAAGTGTGTGCATGGCCGCAAGTGCATGAGCATGCATGCGTGAGTGTGTGGGAGTGTGAGTCCATCCTCCCTGGATGGATGGATGTGTGCCCATATATATAGGCATGGCTAGCTTAGGAAGTAAGCTATGTGGTGGCATGGGCAAGGCATGGTGGGGTGTCATGCTTGTCCCCTGGGTCACTTCATAAATAGTGCCAGGGGACAAGTGACACTATACATGATGGCTGAGGTGACACGTGAATAGTGCTTGGGTACGACCGTCTCGTCGGTGTCTTGTCGGTGTCGGGTCGGGCTGCAGTCGGCAGCCGGCTGGTTGGCGCAGTCGGCAGCCAGTAGCTGGCCGCGTGGAGCAGTCGGACGGGGAGCCGGCCGGAGCGGCCGGGCAGTCGGACTGAGGGGCTTTGCTAGCCCAGATGTCTTCAAATATTATCTTGTCGTCTTCGGGGTATCCGTGGCCAATTACTCCGACAGTAGCCCCCAAGCCTCCGGGCAACTTAGCAAAGTTGGGAGGAGATTTTTTGGCGGGTGTTTCATGGAAATGATCATCCAAAGACAAAGTTAGTCCACGCAGATATATCAAATGATTGCTTTTAGCACTGCAAGTTTTATGCGGAGGGTGCCGACTCGGTTTCATCCGAGCCCCCTTCAATCTCTTTCATGTTCCCTCCGCTCTTTGGCTTGTGCTCTCACTTGCCGGACAGTCGCTCTGCGGTCTGTGGCTGAGAGTGGGCCGCGGAGTGGAGTGTACAATACTCAGACTCTAGAAGCGAATTTAACCGAGCAGATACTCATAAAGAAAATGGCCGGGTCACCCGAACCGCTTTTCTTCCCGGACGTTTTTCGCGTGGGTGGCCTCCAACGTTCACTCTTGCTAGCCGAACAGCCGCTCTGCGGTCTGTGACTAAGAGTGGGCATTTGGTACCGCGCACGCTACTAAGCCGTCTGCGGGAACAAACGTCTCAGGCCAAGCGGCCAGCCCCCAGGCCAACTCTGGCTGGCGCCGGGGCAAACAGTGCTGCAACTGTAATAAAATGCGGAGATAGCCCCCGAGCATCGCTCGGGGTTATCCGTGCTCTCGTGGTGAAAAAATATGCGGGTGAGGAGCTCACATTGATTTTCGTGTAGCCGAGACGAAGGTCATCGAAGACAGCCGGCACGGCTCGGCGCTCGCGGAGCGCGTCGGCGCACCCGCTGGGTGTAGCCCTCGAGCCTCTAGGCGCTCGAGGAGGGTCCAGCCGGTCGGGCCTGACTGGCCAGGCGGCAAGCAGAACGCAGCCGAGCCGGCCTGGCACAGCCGGCCAGGTGGCGAGGCGTCTGGCAGTGCCCTTTTTCATCTTTCTTCTCTTGTTTTTGTTTCTTGCAATCTTCCGTGGGGGCGCGCCAGCGCACCCACTGGTTGTAGCCCCCGAGATTCAGGCCGACTGCTGAGCAGTCGGGCCGGATCTTCCGGCAACTACTTTGTCTTCTTCCTTGCGAGGGCGCATCAGCGCACCCGCTGGGTGTAGCCCCCGAGATTCGACTGCTGAGCAGTCGGGCCGGATCTCCCGGCGACTACTTTGTCTTCTTCTTCGCGTGGGCGCGTCAGCGCACCCGCTGGGTGTAGCCCCCGAGATTCGGGCCGACTGCTGAGTAGTCGGGCCGGATCTCCCGGCGACTACTTTGTCTTCTTTTTCGCGGGGGCGCGTTAGCGCACCCGCTGGGTGTAGCCCCTGAGATTCGGGCCGACTGCTGAGCAGTCGGGCCGGATCTCTCGGCGACTACTTTGTCTTCTTCTTCGCAGGGGCGCGTCAGCGCACCCGCTTGGTGTAGCCCCCGAGATTCGGGTCGACTTCTGAGCAGTCGGGCCGGATCTCCCGGCGACTACTTTGTCTTCTTCTTTTTCTTCTTCAGCCGGCTGGGGAGGCGGACTCCGACACAGCAGTCGGGCTCTTAGCAGCCGGCCAGGCAGCCAGCGGTCGGACGCACATTTCTTTCTTCTGCTTCGTTTCTCGGACGCCCACTTTTTTTCAGCAGTGGGCAGTCGGCCCTTTGACTTTTGTTTGGGCAGCCGGCCCACCTCTTTCTCTGCTTCTTTTCAGCCGGCTCACGACTTCCTTCTTTCCTTTTTCTCTAACCGGATCACACCTCGTCCTTTTTCACGGGCAGCCGACCACAGCGGTTGGGCGGGGGACCCGGCCAGGACGCGCAAAGCCGGCAGGCGGTCGGGCCGGCCGGGTGGTAGGTGAGGCCGGCTGGCCGAGTTCCGGGGGAGCCGGCCGTCCGGGTTGCGGGCAGCCGGCCTGCGCGAAGGCGGTAGGCGGTCGGAAAGGGCGACGCGCAGAGGCGGCCACGGGGAGCCGGAGCGGTCCAGCCGGAGTCCAGGAGCTGGGCAGCCGGCGCGGGCGGCATGTAGAGCAGGCGACGGGGTGCCAGCCGGCGCGGGCGGAGCAGCGCCGGGCAGAGGTGCGAAGACTGGGTGCTGGGTGAGCCGGGGCGGAGCCGGCGGGGGCGCACGGCAGCAGCCGACTGAGGGTGCGCGGGGCCGAGGCCAAAGCCGCCGAAGCGAGCGGGGCAGCAAGAGGCCCCAAGCGACGTGGGTGGCCCGTCCGGCAGGGCGCTGCGGAGGAGAAGGTGACCCGGACACCGGGAGCGTAGTCGACGCGAGGGGCCAAGGACGGCTTCCGGGAGGCGGCCTGGGGAAGCCTGGTGGGGGAGGTCGGCCGGACCGGGCGGCTGCCGGAGGCGCGAGGCCGGAGCGGCCGGCCAGCGACGAGCCAGGTGCGGGGCGAGCAGGGTCGGACGGCTGCGCGCACGCGCGCGGAGCAGAGGCGAGCTGGGGTGGCCGCGTGCGTTGACCGCTGCGGACTGGCGGGCAGGCGGCCGGGCCACGAGCTGAGCTGCGCGTGGGAGGAGATGGAGACCGCAGGGGCCTGGCGTGGTAGCTGCACGGGGCAGAGGAGCGGAGCGAGGCGCTGGCGTCTCGAGGGAGGGCTCGTGCTCGAGCAACACGGCGGCTTGGCCAGCCGCAGGGCAGCGGCTGCGGCCGGTGGTGGTGATGCGCGCATGAGGAAGCAACAACACAGAGCGAAGTAGCTCGGATGGAGCAGCCAGAGTATGTGTCATGTACGAGCATGTATGAGGAATATCTGACGCGTGTCTGGCCATTATCTGTCTTGCGTCTGGAAATGTATGAGTGGGGTTTGGCTAATGGGTTGACGATTGTTTGACTTGTATCTAGCTTGCTTGCATATATGAGATATGGAGTGGCAAATGCGTGCTTCAGCCGGAGCAAGGCACAATGCGGAGGGGAGCAGATGCGAGCGACGCGGCATGGCGCGCACACGGATGCGGCCGACCGAAGCGAGGCACCACACGCGCGGCGCGTGCGCAGACGGACGGCCGGCGTCGCAACAGTGATGATGACGAAGGCGGCGAAGCCGACGACGAGGACGTGCCGTCCCGCGCTGCCGCTCCGGGGGCAAGTCGATGTTGAGCCCCCGAGCGCTACCGGAGAGACGGCGCGACGCCGTGGCGGTGATGGCAAAGATGAGGCCGACGGCGAGGACGCGCCGCCGCTGGCGGCCATTCCGAGGGCGTGTCAATTTCGAGCCCCCGACCGCTATCGGAGGGACGGCGCGACACCGCGGCTGTAAAGACGAAGATGGTCCCGCTCGAACTGCCAAACCAGCAGCAGCGTGGTAGCATAGTAGTAGTACCACACCACGGTGGGCGCCAACTGTCGTGGTATTCTCACGGGGGAGGGTGCGAGGCGACAAATGCCACAAGGGCTTAGTGTGAGGGTAAGACTACTGCTGATAGGACCGGGAGCGGGTATGTGAGTAGCACGCGCTAGTTTACCCAGGTCCGGGGCTCTCCGGAGAGATAATACCCCTACTCCTGTATGTCTGAGTATCTGTAGTATATCTGGTACAGAGTTGCTCCTGGAGCTGTATCTGAGCTCAGTGCCATAGGCATCTGGCTTTGTATATGCATATCAGCACAAGTGTGTGCATGAGCATGCATGCGTGAGTGTGTGGGAGTGTGAGTCCATCCTCCCTGGATGGATGGATGTGTGCCCATATATATAGGCATGGCTAGCTTAGGAAGTAAGCTAAGGGGTGGCATGGGCAAGGCATGGTGGGGTGTCATGCTTGTCCCCTGGGTCACTTCATAAATAGTGCCAGGGGACAAGTGACACTATACATGATGGCTGGGGTGACACGTGAATAGTGCTCGGGTACGACCATCTCGTTGGTGTCTTGTCGGTGTCGGGTCGGGCTGCAGTCGGCAGCCGGCTGGTTGGCGCAGTCGGCAGCCGGCAGCTGGACGCGTGGAGCAGTTGGACGGGGAGCCAGCCGGAGCGGCCGGGTAGTCGGACTGAGGGGCTTTGCTAGCCTCGATGTCTTGAAATATTTTCTTGCCGTCTTCGGCGTATCCGTGGCCAATTACTCCGACAATCCATGTAAGTGATAAATGTAGAAAGTGCTTCACACTAACAACATGGAGTGCACTAATTAATGTTTATATATGAACTGCAAAAGCAATGCATTGCCTGCATTTCAAACCGCTCTCACTCTATGGATCGATAATATGAAATAAACACATGCACATGTTAGAATTCAATAGAGTATGGGTGTCTGATAGACCGATTTTCGTTCATACGCAAATTGCAAAATTCATGATCTCATCCAAAAATAATAATGCCATTTATATTTTAATTTAATGCGTAGAACTGCCTTTTACACGTAGATGCACTATGCCTCAGCCCATTCTCACAAACGTGCTATATATCTCTCTATCTAACGCATAAGTGCACAGACTTTATATACATCAGCATTTCTCTTTCACACATGCTCACAATCTCTCCCGGGGTGTCGGGGTGTCTCACGCACAAACTCCCTCTGTATCTCTCTCTCTCCTTCTGACTACTATGTACCACTCTCAGTTGGAAAAGACTATTTCTCTCACATGCACATATACACATGCATGGTCTCTACTAGCCCTCTATACGCACATATATGTGCTTACATGTCTCCCGCACGCACATTATCTTTAGGCCTCTCTCTTACACATTGCCCCACCCCCCCCCCCCCCCCCCGCAGACACACCTCTCTCTTAGTAGTTGGCAGATATGATTCCATCAGATCATTCGGTAGGATATCCCTGACTATTAGGCTGGATGGTAATACGAGGCAAAGTTTTACCCAAGTTCGGACCCTTGCAGTTGAGGAAAAAACCTACTCCTGGTACTGTATATTAGTGATAGGGGTGTGTACAAAGTACACGTGAATACCAGGCATTGTGCGTGCGTGCATATTATCGAGGAACTAGCCCCAGGCTTCTATAACATAATCGGGGCCTAGGATTACAAATCACATATAGTCGGCTTATCATGAGTCGGGATAGAGTCCTTCACGACTCTGGTAGCTTCGTGTTGTACGCCGAGTCCTCCACATGGGTCTTCGTATAATGTGTCTCGGTCCAACCTATGTGGCGCAGGATGGAACCGACCCATGAGTCCTCATGTTGACCCACCACAACAAGAAATGATGTGCCCACCCCAACTAGAAATGATGTGCCCACCACACCACACACGCAATCAGCCATTAAGAAAGTAAGCATATACAATAGTACAATGTTATACATGAAAGTTAATTGCATGGTGCATCCAAACAAATTTGTTCTGCATTGTGAATGTTTATATTTTCTCCTAAAATATTAGTCACGGGAAAGAGAAACGAAGGCCATATCTCTCCTTGTCTCCACCGGACACCCCCTCTTTCTACACCACTTTCACGTACGCACACAAACTATCTCTCGGCCCTCTAAAAGTATGCATGCCCATGAAACATTCACGCGTGACGGTCGCTGTATTTCAAGTGAAAGCACTATACGGTCGGTGGACTTCAGAATATACTCATTACGGTCACCGTATATATTCTCGTGGTGATCATATGGTATCTAGCTCACGATACGTCTCCGTATTTTGTTGATGACACTGACAAACATTGTATTTGATGCATGCTCCGTATTTTGTCGACGACACTTACGGTCATTGTATTTGAAGCGAAAGCATGATATGGTCACTGGACTTCATAATAAGCTCATCACGGTCAGCAAATACATTTTGTTGTGCTAACCAAGCTGTGCTTGGATGGTTACGAGGACTGTGGTTTCTCAAGCCCACCAGGGTTCAAGTCCTGGTGCTCGCATTTATCCTGGGTTAATTTCAGTATTTTTCTGGCGATGTGCGTTCAGTGGGAGGAGATGTTCCACTCGACTACGAGGCACCTATGGTGACTTCGTAAAATCTCAAGATCATATGCTGGCTCACTCTCTCGAAGGTGCTCATCGGGGTAGGTTCTGCGTGTGTGCGCTTATAGCGGTGAGTGCTTGCGCGTATATATGAGCGCTTGCGTCTGTACCGTGTTAAAAAAATACATGTCGTGGTTATACGGTCACTGGCTCACCCGTACAACTCCGTACTTTGTTGATGACACAATCAATTGACCAGTCAAACGTTCCACGTGGCGCAACTAGTGTTGCACCATTGGGGCGCGTAACCATGGGGCCCACCTGTCAGCGCATATATGAAAGAAAGAAATGGTAGTTTGAATCTGTACTGTGTTAATAAAATACATTTCAGGGTGATCATATGGTCACTGGCTCACCATACAGCTCCGTAATTTGTTGATGACATGATCAATTGACCAGTCAAACGGTCCACATTCAGCAGCGCCCATTACCACAGGGCCCACCCGTCAGCGCATATATGAAGGACAGAAATGGTAATAAATTACTGGTCGATGGGGATTCGAAGTCGCGAGACTTCTGGTTGGCAGTCACCGGCGATGGGGGGCGCGGTGATTCGGCGGTGGCGTGGGGATCGCCGAAGAAAAAGCTTGGCGCATGGGGGCCTAGAGGGATGGCCAGGGCGGTGGCGGACCGGCGGTGGGGAGTGGTTCCAGGCAGGCGGGGTGGCGTGGCCGCGCAGGCTGGTGGCGGGCGGCGGCAGCCGGCGGTGGCTGGCGGCTCAGGTGGTGGAGGTTGAAGATAAACTGCAGGCCCTTGATTTCGTATTCAACGGCTGGAAAATCTACTAACCAGAGATGAAAAAGTCAGTCGACTGACGTCTAGCTTCACCCCGCACGTACATATGCACGCACGAAACACTCACACAAACACACGCACGCATGCATGCATGCAACACTGACATGTACACATAACGAACACACGGACGCATGTAGGCGTGCAACACTGACACGTAAAGATGCACTCACGAACACACGCACGTACGCACTCATGCATGCAACACTGAAACGTAGGCATGCACGCATGCAACACTCGCACGCCTGCAGGCTCACCGCACACGACGCAAGACACACGCTCAACCTATACGTGCATGCACCTTTTGTTAAGGACATGGATTGTTATGGGTATTAATCAATCTTATCTTTTTTTGCAAGGTTTAATCAATCTTATCTGTGATAAGAAGAACATTGATGTTTGCAGCGGTCTTTATGAATCAAAACATATCGAATGGGCTATCAACGTATAGATGAAAATTTTAAAATTCTCTTACATTATATAGTAGGCTTATCTAGATGAAATAGATGATGTCACACTCAATGAAAAATCATCGGTTTATGAAATGCCCGCTTCTGACCGCCCTGGCCCACCAAAAGTTCCTCTGCCGTGCGCTGCCTGCGTTGGGTCACTGACATGCAGGCCATGTACCCAAAGAGCCCACACGTCAGTGGAAGAACGGCGTGGTGTCGTACATCGGAGTCGAGGGCGCCACTCGATGCACGCCCGGCTGAATACGCCTCCTTGCCACATTCGCCTCCATGAAACCCGTGTGGAAGCCGAGAAACCCACTCTGGACACACGTCCGTTCATGACCGGGCCGGCATTAAACGCAATGCCAGCCGAGCTCCTCCCGTCCGCCGTCTATTTAATCTCCTATTTAAACGAGGCCAAACGCCGGCCAAGAATTGCACCCCTCTGCCGCTCCCCTATTTCCTCCTTCACCATTTTGTCCACTCTTATAATGGCTTACGAAGAGTAGTTATCCCGCATCCAAGCCGGCTGGGTGGCCCGCCGAACCCACCGGTTACGAGCTATGCAGCTCGCTGATCCACCTCCCTCCCCTCGCCCGACGGAGCCAGTTGCCGCCCCAAGCCGGTGCGCGGTTCAGCAACTCGCCGCTCCAAGCCAGCTCGATGAGGAGCGACGCACAGGCGTCGTCGCTGCCGTCCATGCCGTCGCCTCGTACCGCGTCTCCGGTTTCTGTGACCGCGTCTCCCGTTTCTGTGGCCGAGACTCCCATGCCGGCGGCTGCGCCATGCAAGCAGAGACAGAAGCCGGGTGCGCGGAGAGCGACGAGTCGGTGGCCAGCGCTTCCGCGTCCGCCGCCATCATCGAGGAGAAGTAGAACACGGGAGGCCGTCGCCGCTTGGGTCCCATGAAGGCCACCGCGAAGGCGACGCCAGCATACAGAGCAGGTGTCTTGCCAGATCCTTTTGTTGCAAGGACCTTCGTCGACCCCGCATGGGCTCCACGGAAGCAGAGAAGCCCCCTTCCACCATCATCTTGGGCATCAGCCAACCATATCAGTTGGGCAGCGGGGAAGCGAGCCGTCCATTGCGCTGAAGCATATACCTCCGGGGCTCCCGGCAGTCCGATGATCGTGCTGGCGGACACGAGGAGCACAAATGGATCGGCGGGCGACCATTTAGGCTAGGTATTATATACCTGTGCTATCTAGAACTAGCACCGCTTAGTTGATTTGAATGTAATGAAATCCGTCATGTTTGTATGAAAATCTGGTATTTTATATGAATTCCGTCATTGTTTATGAGAAATATCGCCGTCTTTGCATGAATTTCGTCCGGTTGGTGTAGTTGCTGTCAGAATGTGTGCGGCTACGGTTGGATGGCGTAATATGCGGGTCGCCGGTCGGTCTGCGGCCGGCTCGGGCGGCGTGGTGGGACAAAAAAAGCACAGCTCGTGCTACCCTGGGCAAAATCCAAACAACCCCTCCCAGCAGATTGAAATCCCTCGTTCACTGTGAAATTTTGCCATGTGTTGTTTTCATGGACTAGTAAGATGCCCGTGCATTGCACGGAACATCAAGATGCATTTTTTTACAAAACACCTGTTGTGATTGACCCATACAGGAGTAATCGCATGTGTAAAAACTAATGGTATCTCGAGACTTTTATCAGAAAAATGGTATCTCAAGAATTTCATCGAAAAAATGATATCTCTAGAAAGATGTGAGATAAGGTGAGGAGGAGTGGGGCGTGGTGGTGACTGCTGGTCAGACTGGGCGGAGGCATGGGGATGGACGGCGCATTATGTCTAGGTTTGTATCTCTCTCACACACACCCACGTAGGTCGGTGACGTGCACGAAGAGAAGAGGTGCATGCACGGCGCACGTACTCCCGTCTCATTCCCAACCACACCCACGCGGGTACACGGTGGAGCTCATTTCTGTATGAAAAGGCAGCCCATGTGGTAATTTGACACATGTACTTGTTGTCCACTTGATGGAGGATCGTCTACCACGGGTGAGCAAACAAATTGCGACTTTACGCGTCATGCGGGGCCTACCTTAGAGGCAAGGTTCTATACACTCGAGATGCTCTATACGTATTACTTTTGAACAAGGAGAAGCTTGCTTACTACACCGTCTCCCCGCCCACGGGCGCAGTGGCTCGCAGAAGGAGGTGAAGCTTGCTTACTACTAGAAACTACCTCCATCCTAGTTTATTGGTCCCCATTGTATATTGTGTCAAATTTTGACTATAGATTGAACTAACAAAACGTTCGTGCATGTTACCAAAATTTATATCATTCAAAATTATGTTGAAATACGAATCCAACGATATAATTTTTGTTGAAACATTTTGTTAGCTAAATATTTGGTCAAAATTTGGCACGAACTACAAAGGTGACCTATAAACTAGGACGGAGGTAGTAGTACTACGCCTTACGCCCGCTCCCTCGCCCACACGCGCGGTGGCTCATAGGACGAGGAGAAAATTTTATTACTCCCTCCGTTTACTCCTTGTCCCTACCTTGGTTAGAGAGCTAATCATATTGTTTGGAATATATGTCTTTTAGTAGTACTCCCTCCTTTCCAGTTTATGGCTCAATTTCCTTGGAGTAGTATATAGGAGTAGTACTACTACAATAATTTCCTTGGAGTCCGTGGTGCAGCTAGCTACCCTAGGCTATGTTACTACTCCCTCCTTTCCAGTTTATGGCTCAATTTCAAAATCTCTCCAACCAAGGTAGACGTTGAGTGGTGGAATTGATTTCGTAGTTTGCACAAGTAATGTACGCCCATTTTTCTCAAGAAGTTATGTTTATCGAGGCATTAATTAGAATGAATGCATGGATGACCACTAAATTTCCATGAACTTCTACATGCATTGGTGTGTTTTCTCTTGACAATGCTTGCATCAGGTGATTTAATGCACCTCGAAATCCAACATGTGATGGTACTACTACTACTAGTAGAATTGCGACTTATAAAATGAAAAAATGAATTTTTGTAGACGAGCCCTATAAACCAGAAAGGAGGGAGTAGTAAGTAGTATATATACTACCTCCATAGTGGGTACGTACTCCGTACAATCAGATTTTCCCAAAACTAAGTCGCTCAACCTTTATTTGCTTGTTTCCCTTGCTGCCTCATTGCCTCGAACAGACTATGCCAAACTCCCCTGCCTGCCGCGCAGGAAAAGACCTGCCCTCGCCTTTTTTAGTCCGGGTTTGTATCGATGGATCGCGTGAAGCAGCAAAAACCAAGCCGTGTCTTGTACTCCTCCGTCGATGCTCGCTTTCATGAATTTTGTACTTCCTCTCGCCGACATGTGGGACATATAGCAACCGGGTCGATGTGTCATGCACCAAATAATAGTGCAAACAGCAGGGAGGACGCACCCCAGTCGTACCGCCCCAGTAGTAGTAATGAGCAATGAGACGTCAAATCACAATGCCGCACCTTCCCAGAAGGACGAAGCAACCATTATTTCACACTTCGCTTCACCACCATCTCCTTCAAGAAAACCACGTAGTATTGCTTCTGTCATTGTTCTGCCTCAAGAGGGACACACGCATCGCCTTGGTACATCATGACACGTGGGACCGCATGACAGGCCATGCTCCCTCGCCCATCGCTCGGTAAAATCACCTCATTTTTACTACTTCGTCCATATCGGTTTACAAGGAATGCACGTCATTCTAGGTTGAGAATTTAACTGGCAATATAGGTGATGAACAGTATATGTTTAGAAACTACATCTGCTTAAAAATTGAATGATATACTTTTTGTGACATAGTAACACATATTTAGTTAGTCAAATGGATGATCGAGAACTACGTGTGCGCCCTATAAACCGATACGGAGAGGGTAGTACAACACGTATCTTTTTAGATCAATATAGTCGGGATTCACGAAGGAGCAAAACCAAGTGGTAGGCTGCTCCTATCGTGTTGGCGTAGCAACTCAAGCAGGGTCAGTCCGCACACGAAATGGTGACACACTTAACAGGACCCCTTTGGCCGACATGTGGCTCATCCACCGTCTTGTTCCATGTGCGATGCACCAAATTACAGTTCGGAGCAGCGGTTGGACTTGGAGGCACCCCGGTCATAGCGCCGCAGTAGTAGTAAATGAGCGATGAGGGGTCAAAAAACAAAGCCCCACTTTTCTTGCATTAAGCTGGACAGACGAAGCAACCATCATTTCACTCTAGGGCGCAAGAGCATAAAGAAAAGAGAAAACCAATGATGCGTGCGGCAGCTACCTAGGGCACCCCAGGGTAGGGGCCTCCACTATAAATCCATTTTTTTAAAGCACCTCCACTACAAATCCGCTTCTCCCTCGTCCTCCTGAAGAAAACCGATGATGCGTGCGGCGGCAAGGTTTCTAGGATTACTACGGCGTGCGGGGCCACGTCTTAGTAAATGGGAGACGGATTGAGTTCGAGTCTACGCCTTAATATGTGCGGGCTTCTTGGTTTTACGGAACGAGGCAGCATTTTGGGTTCGGGGACCAGTGGATATATACGTACATACAAAATATTGTGGACATAGGTTCGACCGAAAGGCAATAATGCATGGGCCCTGCATTTTGATATGCCCGTGGCCGCGTGAAACTTGCTACTCTACTCAAACCTAGTAAGGTACACATGCATTGAACGCATGAGATTTGGAAACCAAATTATGAATAAATACACACTATAGCATGTAAAGGTTTGAGTCATATATGCATGATGCAAATGTTCATTTAGTTCTTCTAGTTAATCTCATTCAAAATCAATTGGTTTTATAAAATGGTTAAGATTCATGGGATTGTGAATTGTAAAGCATAAAGTAAAAAACAAATAATGGCAATTCATTTAGAAAAAAAAGTTTGGGCAATTATGAAACAGATGATTCTAGAACAAAGGAGAAGTGCTTGTGTTTTGGGAAAGCATGCACGGCCCACATCTCTTATTGGTTGATATGGCACGAAGCAAGAAATGAGGAGGGAGTTAATGTACTGGGCCAAAGTGTTTTGGGATTATTTGGTTTTCGAAAGATGACTTACACACCTAGACGGTGGGAGTACAAAGAGAAAAAATGAATTGCAGTTAAAAGAATGGCATTTCTAACAAAAATGTGAATGTGAACTACATATGTGTGCATGTGACCAGCACATACATTGTCAATGCAAAATTTAATGCAAGAAATAACTTATGAGTAACATGCATGAATTGATGATGTGGTGCTTGCATGCATAGAGTGGAAAAAACAATGTGATGTATAACTTGCATGCATGACGTGTTCTTGTGCCATAGTTGCATGTCTAGGAAAAAAGCTACTAGTGGGTTGTACTAGATATTTAGGAATAGAAGATGTATATATGGAAGTTGTAGGGAAAGAGATGACATGTATCTCAATTCCCATGAGTAGAGATTGGAAAAGAGATGTCATTTGGTTCACATCATAGGAACTTTTCTATTGAATCTAGAGATGACATGTATCTCAATTCCTATGAGGAGGGATTAGAAAAGAGATGTCATTTGGTTCACATCATAGGAACTTTTCTATTGAATATACGCTAATGTTTATTTTTCTTTGAAATTATGGGAGTATTGGAATCCATTCATATGAACCAAGTGGCTCTAAAGCTAAAAATGATATCATGTTTATTTCATTTGAAATGTGGAGTATATGAATCTATTCCTATGAACCAATTGGCTCTGAAGGAAAAAATCCTATAAAAATCATGTCATATAGAGTTCCTATGATATTCCTCCACACCAAAGTATGGTTGAAATTGCTGCAGGTGATATGACGGCCTTTCTTTGTAGACTCCTCCCCATCTTTATAGTTACCTCTCGAAGATGAATGAAATGATATATACTGGGTATTCTATATGTGCATTTTGGTACACGAAAAATCGGTAAAAGTTTGTGAGGTTCAAATTTCACTACTAGAAAAAGGGCTATAGATGGGATTGACACTAATGGCGCACCAGACAAGCCGTGCGCCATTAGTATATACTAATGGCGCACCACCTTCTGATACGCCATTAGAGATGAAACTACTAATGGCGCACCTGGCCCAGGGTGCGCCATTAGTATCAAAAAAAAATTTTTAACTAGTGCGCCTGTCGAAACATACTAATGGCGCATCCAGACACCGTGCGCCATTAGTAGTTGAAACTACTAATGGCGCACCAGGCCCAGGGTGCGCCATTAGTATCAAAATTTTTTTTTTAACTAGTGCGCCTGTCCAAACATACTAATGGCGCATCCTGCACACGGTGCGCCATTACTAGTTGTAACTAGTAATGGCGCACCAGGCCCAGGGTGCGCCATTAGTATAAAAAGTTTTTTTTTTAACTAGTGCGCCTGTCCAAACATACTAATGGCGCACCACCAGGAGGTGCGCCATTAGTAACCTGGATTACTAATGGCGCATCTAGAGTTGGTGCGCCATTAGTAAGTGGGCAGCAACAAGATATTTTGGATAGCCTCTCCTACCCACACTCACTTTCTCCCCACTTCATTCTCTCCACCTCCTCCTTGTCTCGGGTGCCTCCTCTTTTTCACCTCATTTCCACCATAGATTCATTCAATTTAAGTGGTTAAATTACCTTGTTTTGATAGGTAAGTAAGGGGGGAAGCTATATTTATGTTGTTCTCCCTACAACAATGTGCACATGCACTTTTTATGGCCTAGCTAGATCTATGTATGTTCGTGGTGTTGCATATGTTTGTGGTGTTGCATATGTGTTTGTGTTTGGAGGTGTACCGGTATTTGAAATGCGATAGTTGCCAATATTTTGCCGGAATGTTGATTCATTTCCGTTTCGGCGAGAATTTTGGCATTAAGCATTCTTTTTGGTCCTATTTTTAGGGAAAGTCATGCCAAATTTTTTCTTGGTTCTAAAATATCGTTTTGCTCTACCCCGCAGGCGACCATGGTCCGCATGATGACCGAAGGCATCGTGAATAGGTTTTTGAGGTCCACGAAGGCCGAGATGCTTCAAAAGAACGAGACGGAGATAAGATGTCCGTGTCGAAGATGCAAGCTGAAGAGCCTTATTGCGGACCCGGAATCCTGGCAGGTGCGGGACCACCTGCTCTTGCGTGGTTTCATGGATGGCTATCGGTGGCAAGGTGATGAAGATGACTACGAAGTCGTCCATGGGGGCCGGGCAAGAAATGATGAGGAAGGGCAGCAAGACAACCACCGCGGCTCGGGCGGGCGAGAAGACGAAGAATCCCCAGGAGATGATCACGACGGTGATGCTGTACACAGTCATCATGTAGAAGATGCAGGACATGATGATGAGGAAGATGCCAGAGCAGACGACGGGCATGATCATGAAGATGATGATGCCGGCGGAGCAGACGACGCTGGACCATCGATGGGCTGGGTGCAGGACCCTCATATTCAAGAGCTGCTTCTCAAGCAGACGGATAACGCAAGAGCTGCCGCCCGAGAGAAAGCCAAGATGGGTCAACTTGAGTTAGACGCGGTTACTCCATTGTATGAAGGATGCAGGCCCGAGGATACCCGCCTGAAAGTAACGCTCATGGCTCTGGAGATGAAGGTAAAACACAAAATGACCGACGCATGCTTCGATGAGAACATGTCATTCTGGCACGAACATCTTCCCAAGGGGAACAAGTGCCCGACCAGTTTGGAGGAGGCGAAGAAAATCGTGTGTCCTCTGGATTTACCGCACGTGAAATACCATGTGTGCATGAACAATTGCATCATTTATCGGGACGAGCACGCGGAGTCTACCATATGTCCCGTGTGCGGCGTCACTCGATACAAGAAGAGGAAGAAAGCTCCTCGAAAAGTGGTGTGGTACTTTCCGATCACTCCTCGTCTGCAGCGGTATTTCGCGGACCCTAAGGTAGCAAAGCTCCTGTGTTGGCACGCGGATAGGGAGGACAAGAAGCGAGAAGATGACGCAAATGATCCGGAGATAGATAAAAAAGACAAGATGCTGAGTCACCCTAAGGATGCGAGCCAGTGGCAAGCGTTGAACTTCGAAGACCTAGAATTTGGGAACGATCCAAGGAACATCGTGCTGGGCGCGAGCACCGATGGAGTCAATCTGTTTGGCAGCCAGAGAAGCACACATAGCACCTGGCCTGTGTTTGTGTGGATGTACAACCTTCCCCCCTGGTTGTGCATGAAGAGGAAGTACATTCACATGAGTATGCGAATCGAAGGACCGAAACAACCAGGGAACGACATCAATCTATATCTGGGGCTGCTGAAAGAGGAGCTAGACACGCTGTGGAAAACGCCAGCCAATACGTGGGACGCCGCAGAGAAAGAATATTTCCCTATGAGAGCCGCGCTGCTCATGACGGTGCATGACTATCTCGGTTACGGATATCTCGCAGGGCAGGTGGTCCACGGATTTTCTAGATGCGTCAGGTGCATGGATGACACAACGTATCGCCAGCTAGATAGAGATCCCGGGTCTTCTAAAACCGTGTTCATGGGACATCAAAGGTGGCTTCGCGACGATGACCCGTGGAGAAAACGCAAGGATCTATTCGATGGTGAAACCGGACCCCGAGGACGCCGCGTACGAGGAGCGGTGAGGAAATAGACGAGCTGTTGAAAAATTGGAAAGACTGCCCACTGCCGGGAAAGAAGCAAACGGCGCCAGAGCCGGGAAAGAAGCGAAAGGCGCCAGAGCCGCTGCTGAAGGTCTGGAAAACGAGGTCTGTTTTCTGGGACTTGCCGTACTGGAAGATCCACCGTGTGCCTCACAGCCTTGATGTCAAGCATATCACGAAGAACGTGTGCGAGAGTCTGCTTGGTACCCTGCTCAACATGCCAGAGAGGACCAAAGATGGGCCGAAAGCAAGGGCAGACTTGAAATCAATGGGCATCAGGCAGGAGCTTCACGCTATATATGATGATGATGATGATGATGATGATGAGGCGAAGAAGGACACGGAAAGTCGTCGCAAAGGCAAAAAGGCCAAGAAGACCGAAAATGACTACCCTCCCGCGTGCTTCACTCTAAGTCAGGAGGAGATCGAGCAGTTTTTCACCTGCCTCATAGGAGTAAAACTTCCTTACGGTTACGCAGGGAAGATAAGCAGATACCTAGACCTAGCGAAGCTGAAGTTCAGCGGGATGAAGTCTCACGACTGTCACGTGCTGATGACGCAGATACTTCCGGTTGCAATCCGTGGGATCATGGACGCGCACGTCCGTGAAACACTATTTGGCCTATGCAACTTTTTCGACGTCATCTCTCGGAAGTCTGTTGGCGTGAGGCAACTCAGAAGGCTACAGGAAGAGATCGTGGTCATACTATGCGAGCTTGAGATGTACTTCCCGCCCGCATTCTTCGACGTTATGGTGCATCTGCTGGTCCATATCGTGGACGATATCATCCAACTCGGGCCGACGTTCCTGCACAGCATGATGCCGTTCGAAAGGATGAATGGTTTCATCAAAGGATACGTTCGCAACATGTCACGTCCAGAGGGAAGAATAGCCAGGGGCTTTCTGACCGAAGAGTGCATCTCCTACTGCACGAATTATCTAGGCATCGAGAACCCCATTGGTCTGCCCGTCAACAGGCACCTCGGCAGGCTCGCTGGATGGGGTCACCGTGAGGGTCGCCGCGAAATGCATGTCGACTTCGAGGGTCGACTCGCCGACTTTGAAAGAGCAAACCTAGTCGCGCTACAACACATAGACGTGGTCGATCCTCGGGTGGCAGAGCACAAAACCTTTATTAAGAAGACGTACAATGACCGAGGCCAACAGAGGACGGACGGAGATATACTCAAAGAGCACAACTCATGTTTCATGCGTTGGTTCAAGCAGAAGCTTCTGTCGTACCCTTTACATGAGGATTCTTCCGCAGAAGAACAACTCATATTCGCCTTGTCACAGGGCGCCGAGCACAACCTGATGACCTATGAGGCGTACGATATCAACGGCTACACATTCTACACCGAGGCCAAGGACATGAAGAGCGATGGTTATCAGAACTCCGGGGTAACGATGGAATCCTACACCGGTAACGACAAGGACAGATACTACGGAAGGATCGAGGAGATCTGGGAGCTGAGCTACGCTGGAGAGAAGGTCCCGATGTTCCGTGTCAGATGGGCCAAGAGCGTCCTAAAAGAAGACCGGTATTTCACCACCATGGTTATACCCGAAGCCAAATCCAAGACCGCAGGCGCAAACGTCACCGCGAAAAATGAGCCATGGGTACTGGCTTCCCAAGTGGACCAATGCTTCTTCATTACCGACCCGTCAAAGCCCAGTCGTGTTGTCGTGAGGAGAGGCAAAAGGAAGATCATCGGAATGGATGGAGTAGCCAATGAGCAAGACTTCGACAAGTACGGCGACCCGAGAATCGAACATGACGACGATGATGAAGTAGCAGCATACACCACAAGAAGAAGCAGGACCACCCTACCTAAAGGACGTCCGTTCCACAGAAGAACTCCATTTGCAAAAAAGAAGGGCAAGAAGATTGTGAACAGATAGCTAGCTAAGATCGATTGTATTTAAATCGTAGCCTTCATTTCTCGATTGTATTTCATGGGCACTTTTTGAACTATCATGAATATTTTTAAATTTCATGGACACTCGATCTCGATCCCCCTCCATCTCGATCGCTAGCTATCCCACCTCGGCAGATCCGGTCCCCCTCGCCGCCGAGCACCCCCCGGTCCACCGGCCCCCCGCACCCCGCGCACCCTCCCCCGCTCCACCGGCATTACTGTTTGATGATATTTTAAAAAAATTATTATTGTCTTATAAAAAAATTATTACTGTCTTATAAAAAAATTATTACTGTCTTATAAAAAATTATTACTGTATTATAAAAAAATTGTGGAGCCTGGGAATCGAACCCAGGACCTCCTGGTGTGAGAACTAGCTGCTGACCAGTCGAGCTAGTAGAGGGGACTTGGTGTGGATCAGGTAAGGTGGAAGATAACCTGTTGGCTCGAGCAGAAAAAAAAAGATACTAATGGCGCACCAGGGTGAGGTGCGCCATTAGTGTGGATGTACTTATGGCGCACCGAGGGGTGGTGCGCCATTAGTATTGTGCCCTCGCCCTCGCCTATCCCCGGCCCAAACCTATCCCCTCTCTCTCCCTCGCCCTCGCCCTCGATCCCCTTCCCCTCTCCTCTCCCGACGCCGCTGCCCTGCCGCCTCGACGCCGCCCCGTCGTCCTCGTCTCCGCCCCGATGCCCCGACGCCGCTGCCCCTTCCCCTCTCCGCCCCATCGTCCTCGTCTCCGCCCCGACGCCCCGACGCCGCCCCGTCGTCCTCGTCCTCGCCCTCCTCCTCGTCCGCGCCACCGCCGCGCCGCTCCGACCTCCTCCTTGTCCCCTCCGGCCTCCTCCGCCTCCTCAGGTACTGCCCCACCTCTCCCTCCCCCTCCGGCCTCCTCCTTCCTCTCCCTCCACTACATTGGCCTTGAACTGACCGTTGTGCCCCTCTATTTGTTTGTTCTACTTCTACTTGTAAGTTAAATGCTAAAACCCATTTTCAGCCTGCTCTCCAGCCTCAGCTTTAGAATCATCTTTTCAACCTTCAGAAACAGAAGCATAATATTGTTCCATGTCAGAGGGTGTTCAAATGCAAGCAATCTAAGGTAATAAAACAATATAAGCTCCACTGTATCATGAGGATGTGCTTTGCAGCGCACTGTTGATGCTAAGAACTTAAGATGTACTTTACATAAAGTTCCTGACACAATTTGTAGCTGCTATTTATAGATGCATATGTTCACATATTTTTGCTGGACTGGTGTTTGACTTTGCAAATACTTTGCCGAACTAGTAGCTGATCATACTGTTTTTTTAGAATGAACATAATAGTGCAGGTGCATGCAGTTGATCACCTAGATTGCACATAAGATCAAGAACTCAATCTTGTACTTGTAATGCAAGGCAACGGTAAGTCTAGAATAGCAGTTAGAACTTGGAATATAGACCTGACTAACCAGTACATGGGTGAGAGTCATAGGCTCTGTTCTTGTTGATGAGAAGTGGGTTGGATGCCATTTTGGAAGAAGAAGAAGATGGTGATGTGTCAATTCTGTTTATGGCCATGAATATCATCAGTCTTACAACCAGTTAACAGGATCTCATACTGCACATATGTACATTCCTTTTTTAAAAACTTAAATGTATTCAACCACTGAGGATTCTGTTGGGAGTTCTTTGTGTCCTACAGTATTTAATGATCATGCATAACTTCCCTTGTCCTCTTGCTGTTGGCCAAGTGGTTTTCCATTTTAAGCTTCAGTGCTCTTCATGCGTTGCAAGTAGAACACCACAGCTGCTGTTTCTTGTTATGAATAATAATTGCTTTATGTAACTTGGATGCGTGGTCAGTCATCAGTCAGTATATAATGATCACACTAATTCTCTATTTCATATATATGGAAAAATAGTTCAACTTTTATTACTAACTTTCTGTATGTCTACTGAGAAATAGAAGCTGTAGATAATTTCTACTCCCAACTATTCATCATCTGTAATAAGAGTCACTTTCTCTGGTAATTTCCGTTCCTTAAGCTATTCACTTTTCTTCACTAACAATTACTTCCTCTGATGTGCAGTTGGCCCGTGAATTTGTGGATACAGAGGAATTTCAGAGGTGACTTGAGTTTTCCCAAATCGCCGCTGCACATTTGCCTATTTTAACTTTCTAGTTGGCCTAATTATGTGTTCATTTCATTGCATCATTTCATCCAGGTTGCGGGATCTGAAACAGCTTGGTGAGTTTTCTTCCCTCGCTAGAGAAACCATATTGGGAACTTTGCATTTCTGCCTTACTGGGAGTGTCAGAAATCTAAATGTAGTCACATGTCCTATGTTTTGTTTGTGTGCTAGTGAACAGTGAAAGTGCATTGCTACTTATAAATTTTGTAAGGCCACCGTGGACTTCTTTGTGCAACAGTGTTTACTGAGTATTACGATTTAGATGATCATAAAAAAATCTAAAATGAATAGTGCCGTGAGCTTCTTTTATGGGTAATCCAACTCTGATGAAATTTACAGTTCATTGATGTTTGTGTAGCATGGCAATTTTCTACATGGCACAATCTTTTAGCATGGCAAAATATAGGATGATAGCATCCTAATTTTTTCATATGGCAAACATGAAGAAAAGCATCAACTTATACCTGAGGAAAAAATCGGAAGGTAGTGACCTGTGCAAAAAACAGAAAATTAAAACTGAAAACTAGTTTCATTACACTGAAAACTAAGTTTCTGATTTATTTTGTTATACAAGTGTATTTAGTTACTTACTTACTCCTGGTAGCTAATAAGTGGTTACTCTATGGACTTTGGTGGTGTATGTATAAAAAAACAGTAGCAAATAAAAAAAAGCAGTAGCAAATTAAAAAAACAGTAGCAAAAAATTAGGTATAAAAACAGTAGCAAATATAGCTAGGGCAATTTTGTTTAGGTATAAAAAACAGTAGCTACAATTTGTAAAAAGCATGAGCAACTAAAAAATCATCCTGAAATATAGCTAGGACAAACTTCAGTCTTTTTTTTGTTTGTAACAGAAACTACAGTAGTAAATATTTCCTGAAGTAAATATTTTCAGTCATTACAAATATGATACTGCTTGGAGATGATACTGCTTGGAGATGATACTGCTTGGTGTATTTTCCATGTTGTGATGGAGGCCTTTTTTGCCTTGTCCACCCAAGAGGCCCTTGAGTTTGCCGGAATGTCGATTAACTTCCGTTCCGGCAAATTCGGGTACTCCATATGTCCTATATTCAGCAAAGGTCATGCTGAAATTTTCCGTGAATTTTAGCACGACTTTGCTAAAAATAGGACATATGGGGTACTTGTGACTAATGCATGGGCCGGGGTATCTTAGTAGTTAATTAAGTAGGATCAAGTGCCCCGGCGTACTTGTGACTAATGCATGGCTTTTAGGGTGCCTCGGTGTCGATAAAAACCGAAATGATGAAAGCTTAGGCTTTTAGGGTGCCTCGGCGTCGAAAAACCCTCAATGATAAAAGCTTAGCTTTTAGGATGCCTCGGTGTCGACAAACCCTAAATGATGAGACCATGATCTTGTTCCTTGACAATAACCAACTTTTTGACCAAACTTTGTTCCTATTTAGAGAGAAACATGGCCAACAACGATGAGGCCGGGGGTTCGAGCGTCAAGCCATTCTGGATGCTGTCCGAGGAGATGGAGGAACAACCTCACTTGTATGAGGACGCCGCCTTCCCCACCGATCCTGAGACCACTGATGGTCCCGCCGAGGATGACCCCACTGATGCCACCACTGATGGTGCCGCCGAGGATGCCACCACTGATGGTGCCGCCGAGGATGCCACCACTGATGATGGGGGCGCACGCACAGATGGCTGCCAACCGAAGAGGCAACGGAAGGACCGGCGCCTGACCGTGCTCCGCACCCTCAAGGAGGAAGTTACTGAAGTGGACTCCAACGGGAATCCAACGGTGCCCGAACGAATAGTCAAGGGGTACTCGCTTCAGCTCGGGTGCATTCTCCGGAGCACCGTCTCGATCAACACCGAGAACCTGAGGCATCCTGACCGAGGGAATTTGCGCAACCTCCTCTTCACGAAGCTGCACGAACGATACATGTTCCCCGCTGAATTTGAAAACACAAGCCTCAAAGGGAATAAAGTGAACAATGCTGCCCTCACGAAGATGAGCAAGGCCCTGTCTACTTGGAAAAGCAATGTGAAGAGAATGGTCGAGAAAGGTGAGAGTTATGAGAAGATCAAGGAGAAAAATCCTTCGATCACCGAAGATGACTACAATGACTTCAAGATCAATTGCTCGAGCACCGCAAATTCCGAATCAAGTAAGTGGGGGAAAGAAATGGGCGAGCTGAACTTAGGGGAACACACACTCGGTCCCGGCGGTTACAGAGTGGCGGAGCCTATATGGGACAAGGAGGAGGCGGACCGTGCCGACCAAGGCCTACCGCCCCTCTTCGATAACTACAGTGACAAGCAGACCAGGAACTTTGTCAGGGCCCGGTACAAGAAGGACCCGAAAACAAAGGAGCTTACCACGGATCCGAAGACCAGGGCGCTTGAGCTTGTTCTGGTAAGGAATACACCCCCTCGTAATTAGCTCCATATGGTTGCATTCTAATTAATGAAGCCAAATTTCTAAATGGTTCACATTCCTTCCGCAGGCGACTGAAAGCAATAGCGCGGGGTCGACTAAGAGCAACCCTTGGGACACCACTCTAAATAGGGCGTTGAATGTAATGAAGAACAAGGATAAGCTCAGTAAGCCGACGTCAGCTGGTCGTGTGGCCGGCAAAGGCTTGTCGACAAAATGGTCGTCATACTATGACACTGCTGTGCGAAAGGAGAAAAAGACCAGCTCGGAAAGCCAGGCGCGCGAGGTTCAAGAACTCAGGGCACAAGTGGCGCGGATTCCGGAGATTGTCCATGAGCAAGTGCAACAACAACTCGGAGCGACGATCACCGCCATTGTGCCTACCTTGATCCAGGGGATTAGTGCGTGGATTGCGAGCGGCCAACAGGGGCCGCCCCCGATTCCTAGCTTCACGGCCAACAACTCGCAGAACGCGATGGCGGGGCCATTGGTGTCTCCGGCGGAGCAGGCATTGGTGTCTCCGACGCCGGCACGGGAGCTTAATGCACCCGGGTGTACGCCGGCCGGCACCTCTGCAGCAAGCGGCCCCTCCGTCAACTACACGCCCGCCGTTGGCGGTGCCTCGACATTAGCCGAGCTCGACGCCATCATCATGGTAACTAATTAAGCCTCTCTCGGCCGAGGACTTCATCTCCTTGCCTTTGACTGGGCATCCCTAACGCCCTACATGTTTTCGCAGGGCGCCACCGACGTTCCGTGCACTCTCCTGCACTTCGTGAACAACGAGTTGGTCGATGTCGCCAAGGGCAAAATCGTTCAACCGGGCAACCCCTTGTTCCACGGTACCCAGATGCCACCCAACTTGTTTAGGGTTCAACTGGTTCGGGTGCTGCCAGGCTGCGACGAGGTGTTACCTCCGATTCGACCAATGGGGGCCGACGATGATGACGTGATGAACCTCAGCGCCTGCCTGAGCTGGCCCCTGCTTTGGCCGAAGAGCCAGATTCGTTTGGGGGCGGGGGACACCACCCCAAAGACAACACCGCTAGTCGTGCCGGCGCCAAGTCGGCCCCATGGCAAGACCGCCGCAACGGTGCATATGGCACAGGATCAGAACGACGACGACGACGATACATTTGCCAACGTCGATCAGTACTTTGCCGATCATGGGGATGGTGGCGACTTCATGGGGCCTCCTTCTCAAGAACCCAACCCAACAAAAGACGTGTGCGATCTAGTTGGTACCGCGGAGAAGCCAAGTTGCAACAGGCGTCGTCTGCAGTTCAGCTCTCAGGAGACGCCTCCAGCTGCCGACTTCACCGAGCCTCAGATAGGCGAGGTGCGAAATATGATCAGCCCCAACACACTCAAGAAGGCGGTCTGTGAGCAGAACTCGGTCCCATTACAGGAGATCAAGAAGAAGGCACGCAAAAGAAAGACTAACAAGGGTGCGGGCCAGCCGGCACCGAGTACGATCCGTGCTCAGGACGGGCCACCTTCAAGTGCGGATATCTCGAGGAGGGTGCATGTGGCGGGTAGGCCGATGCTACCGAGAAATATGCTCGATGCTGCAACCGGTGCTATGCGGAGTCTGCATGACAGTGTGCTTTCTTTGGAGAAGCGGCGTCTCCGAGAGAAGGATGTGGCATACCCGGTTTTCGCGGCCAAGGTGCCAGAGGGCAAGGGCTTTGTGGATAACTCCATCGGGGGTACGATCGTCCTGCGGTTTGATTACATCCATGCTATGTTGAACCTTCATCCGCTGCACTACACCTTCGTTCGGCTATTTTCGCTGAGTATGGAGATGTGGATCATTCGCGACAAGACCCCGGACATCGTGATAGTCGACCCCTTCTACATGCGTGCCAAGATCTTGGGCAGCGCTCGGGACCGGCAAGTTGCGAGTTCTTACCTCGAAGGCGTCATTCTGGCAAACCAAGATAAGGACAACTTCCTCATGCCTTACTTTCCCGAGTAAGTCCTCCCCTCAACCGCCCCGTAACATATGAATTCTTAGATTTCGATCGTTTTTCTTTTAACATTCCGTGTTTTCTGCAGTGACACACATTGCACGCTCATCCTCCTAAGCCCCAAATATTCCATGGCCACGTATTTCAACCCGGACCGTCAGTCGAACGTAGACTACACAAATGTCAAGAAGGTTCTTTATGATGTTCTCCCCGGCTATGTCAAATCTGGAGGCACCTTCACCAGGCCTATTCGTAAGTACGGCAAGCACGTGTTCTCCCACAACACGACGTTCTGCTGCGTCAAGCAGCCGCCTGGCGGTCAGAAGGGTGCCTACTACGCCATCCATCACATGCGGGCGATCGTACGGGACCATCATCAACTACTGCTACCGAGTAGACTCAAAGATTGGGCCGCGAGCGTGTCGGCAATCCAGGACGCTGACATCAGACAAGAATTCTTTTGCATCCAGTCGGAGTTTGCGGAAATCATCCATCAAGATGTCCTTCGTACCTCGGGGCAGTTCTACCTCAGAAATCAACCGTCCAACAATGACATCGACACAATCCTACAAATGCAGGCTGACAACGCCCGTGGTTTCATGACTCCCACGATAGACGGCGGCTTCATCCACGCTCCGGTCCCTTGAGTCCAGTCGAAAGCAGTGATGTTGTGTCTAGTTCTGAAACATCGATTGGCTCATGTTGTAATTAAACTTTAATGAACTTGTAGTATGTCTCTTTGGTTTCGAGAGTCCTTCAACTTAGATGTAATCGATGCTATTAATGTCTTGCTTTTCTCTTCCGATCGTTCTGTTGCATACTTATATATTGCTTATGTATTGTCTGTGAATTGGTACTAACGTTTTGTTTGGCTACTGCATAGCGATGCCGTGGTATGTCGTGTACAAGGGTAAGGTTCCCGGAGTCTACAACGACTGGGAGGAGTGTCGGAGACAGGTTCACCGATTCAGCGGTAACAGTTACAAAGGGTATGCCACTAGGGCCGAGGCCGAATCTAGATACGCCCGCTATCTAGCGGGAGAGGGGAGGGAGCGTTGGAGGAACCGGATGAAGACGAGTTTCATCGTGATGATGCTCATCGTGATGACCGCAGCTCTCTTCTATGTGATGGTAGTTTAGATGATCGATATCGACTTGTAATGTGAAGACAAACTCGCGGTCTCGAGACTTGTAATATAATGATTCATACTTATACATTTTGTTCGGTCTTTTCAATTCGGAGACTAATATGATGAATTGTATTCGGAGACTAAAATGATGAATTGTATTCAGAGACTAATCTTTTATTGTATTCGATGAATCTGTTGTTGATGTGTGCTGTCTATATTTTGTCCAATTATACATTTTGTAACCTGTGCAAAAAACAGAAAATAAAAAAATAAAAAAAACCTAATATTCATACTAATGGCGCATCACATCATAGTGCGCCATTAGTATGCCAAAGGATACTAATGGCGCATTACTAAACAGTGCGCCATTAGTATGCCGAAGTTACTAATGGCGCATCCATCTGCAGTGTGCCATTATTATGCCAAAGCACCTGGTATACATGGCCCCCTGGGAGGCATACTAATGGCGCACTGTAGTATATACTAATGGCGCATCTGGGGTGCGCCATTAGTATACCAGATACTAATGGCGCACCAGTGGTGCGCCATTAGTAAAATATACTAATGGCGTGCTACTAATGGCGCACCACTGATGCGCCATTAATGTCTAGATTAGGTGCGCCATTAGTAGGCCTTTTTCCAGTAGTGTTTTCAATAAAGTTATATGCACTGCATTTTGGAACGGAGGGAGGAGCATACGGCAGTTGCTAACACTCATGCGGAAGATTTGTGTGTAGGTGGAGTGGCTGCTCTGTTAAATGACATGGCAAAACTGACACTGTCGGATGCCCATCTAACGGTTCTTACGGCGTTTGTCAAGAAACGGCTTGTGGCGAACGTTTGTCAGATAATGATTTATGGACACATGCATTGCATTGATACGTGCCCCCTCTCTTTCACGCACACACACACCCTCACAAGTCACGACTCTCCCAAGTCCTCTCGCACCCACCGTCTATCTGCAGGTAGACGTCACACACATATGTGCTCTTCACACCCTACCCTTAGAACTTCTAAAAAACAAAAGACGTCGCGCACCTTTTATTTTAGCTCACACGTCACACACTTATACTATTACTCTTGTGGTGAACGTTCTTTGGGCATAGTATATTATACTCTCACAAAAATAAAAGGTGCACGCACGCAATAGTTCTATCACACCAACTCACGGGTACACGTAGGAGCGCATTTTTTTGAAGCTAGTATAACAAAATCACTCCAGTATATATATAAGCAAGAGCCTTAGCGCTTGCTTTACTAGGGTTCCTCTCTTTCACTCTCTCATGCCCTCCAGATCTAAGCAAGACATAGGTGGACACACTCTCTCTTTGCTCACGGCTAGTCACAAATCCGGTCGGACCACCTCGACTGGGGCAGGGGTGTAGGTGCATCGTTGACGCTTTCTTCGGCGGCGAGGGAGGAGACCAACGGCTGCCCACACGTCCCGATCGGCGGCCCTGCCATTCTCTCCGAGAGAGCACTGGCTCGGGAGGGCCTCCGACCCCTTCTTCCTTCCTACGGTATTGTGGCCAAGATGCGGCCTCCCGACGCCGTCTTTGCCACATGTCGACGACCCTCAGGTATATATTCCTTCGAAACCTGCCTTGCTCTACTGCCCCAGCTCCCCACGTGGCTGCGTGTGGATCTATTTCTACTTCCGTTGGCTGTTCCAAATCCACCTAGACTTTTACTATTATTAGAGGTAAAGGTAGTTCATACAGTCGAATCTAAGAGTTGGTTCAAACAGGGAAGAAAGTGGGAAAGTTGTAGCATCAATCTAGGACTTGGTTCTAAGAGGAAACGGGGGAAAGTAGTAGATACTGGCTACCCAACCAGTCTATTTGTTGAAAAGGCGAAGAAAGCATGGTGGATGGCGAAGGGCGGGGGAAGTGGACCTGTCTCTTGGTTGAAAAAGGAAAGAAAATGAGGGGTGTTGGGGGACAACGCAAATAAGAATGAGCAGGACTAGATTTCCTCTGCTCACATAGGAAAATGTCGCCAAGGAGATAAAAAATGGGACAAATGCAGACATGCTGCCTGAGTGTTTGCTGCTCTCGGCAACCACATCTGCCTCACCACTATATGCCCCTGCTGTCCCTACGCCCATATCGCTACCATTAATGTAAAATCACATGAAGCATTAAGCAATGCCACCTAATGGCACTATAAGTAATGGTCTAGTGCCGTTGATAAATTGAAGCAATGCCACCACCATTTTATGAAGTGCTTCCATCTTGCCTTATTTCCCATGAATTGTGTTGTTGCAGTTACACTTAAATCTCACACTGCTAACATTGCTTCATCCCAGTGGAATTGCACAAATTTGATTGCACATTTACTGACCATATGTTAATTTAGTGGCAGTGTTGATGTGATGTGATGCTACTTACTTAAGGGAAATTATAACACAATAGATGATGTTGTTAATCATACACCACTGCAAATATCTGTCACTGTTTAAATAACCGTATTTCGTATTTGCGCAAACAGGGATGTCTGTCTCCGTATCGTTTCTATCTACGAAATCAAAAGTACACACCTCAATTTTAGTACAACTACACAAAATGTGATGGCTATTCCTAGCTGCCGTCCTCTAACCACCAGTCTTCCAGGTATTACTACATTGGTAGTAACTAGGTAGAATGACCAACGTAATCTAAAAGAAGCTGATTCGTACATTTAAGTTCCTGATTGCAGTGCAGGGACGAGCGAAAACAACTGCATCCTAGTACGAAATGCACTTTCTACGAGGTGATCCATGGACCGAGGACTAGCTGGCACGGCTGCATAGAGGTTTTTGGGACAGGTGCGCCGACAAGAGGAATTGTGGTATGCTTATTTATGCAAATAGCGGTGCTTAAATTTAGTGGAATGCACAAGAATTTCAGCTGGTCAGTACACTACATGGTTCAGTTCTACATTCCAGAGTGAACTCCAGGAAAAACTAGGGTGAACTCCAGGAAATTCAAGCCTGCCTAGGGAGGCCCTTTTTTCAGAGAAGCCTTTCTTGATTTTTCCTGATTTGTAAACCTTCTCACAACTTTTTCTTTTGCTGTGAACTAGTATATGTTTGTTATGTTCTATGAATCATTGAGATGTATAAAATTGCTTAACTTATGCTTTTCAAGTTTTTTATGAAGCCGAGTTTAATGTGAGTGTTCCACATGAACGCTGGACTAGCGTGTGAACGTTTGGAATTTACATTGTGGCCTCAGTTAACTGCATTAACCACTGTAACAAGATACGTAGTTGCTTATATGTCAGACGACAGATTATTGATTGTTAGCTGGTCGATTGCCTAGTGTTGAAGCAAGCTGAGCCAATGTGCCATGTTTTGCACAACTGCTTACAATTGGGGTACCACCAACAGTGTTTACAAGTACTTATGTATACGTTGGCGCACATTTCTTGAACCAGTACTCTATTTCATCAAACACACGCTGCTCGTATGATAAAATGTGACAACTTATGTCTTACCATGCCATATTCATGAAAAACCTAGTGAGGACGCATCTATTTCGGCAACAATTATGATGGTTCTCACATGATTCACGGGCACACAAAAAGTAGCAGCAGTTCCGATAGACGGATTCAAACAGAGTACTAGCCCCACAGGGCTTGATAATAGGCAAGGTTCGGATAAGTAGACAGAATCCAAACTAGTATCAAACACTAGCTGGGGAAACTATTTCATGCATCGATCTAATTTGGGTTGGACACAAGACGGACCTTGCCATGAACATCATCAAGGACGTCTGGCAGCAGCTCAATCCTGTGAACCTTCATGAAGATAACCTTGTGGCCTTGCCACTCATAAACTTGTTTGTGGAGGCATGCCACGTCATCTTCCTGGGTAAGCTTGAAAAGAACAGTATACCTCACAAACGAAGGAGTAGCTTTGAACTTCTTGTGCTTCAGTACACCCTGGGCAACAGGCCCGACAACAGTGAGGCTGGAATACAACTCGACATTGGTATAAGTGCAAATGGCTTCCAGGATCCAATAGCCTAAGAACTCTGTTTTCCCGGTGCATATATTTAGGTCATCTGCCTCATAGCGAGTGACATGTACAACCAAACAATCTTTGTCTGCATCAGGTCCCTAATTGAAACAGAAACAAATTCTGAATTACTTACCAATATAATGAACACAAGTTATTTAAACCACTATGTATAGCATGGCATCGAAGCTAATAAATTTTTGCATTATTCATCACCATATACTTAGATGAAAAACCACAATCGAGATCAGAAAGGAGAAAATCACCTTGGGCAGCTCAGCGGGGGGGGGGGGGGGGGGGGACACATCCTCGAAGGGGGAAAACTGCTCCTGTAGTGCCACGGGGGCTGTAACCTCAAACGGGGCGTTGACCATCTCAATAGTGGCCGTGAGCGTATCTGGGGTCGGCTCGGTGGCTGCCTCCATCTGCTTGGAGCTCTCTGTCTCGTGGGGATCAGCCTCCCGCGTCTGCTCCAATATTGGCAGATCTTTGCTTGGTTCTCCTTGGTCCATCATGAAACTAACGAATACTAGGAGACCATTGTATGGAAAACACAATTGCAATGACGATGAAACAAAAAAGAGAGTGAGGATCGGTTACTGCTTTGCAAAAGTTCTTTTTTTTCTCTGAACGAAAATATACCAATATCATGGATCCGCTTACCTTCCCTTCGTTGAGAGAGAAGAACAGTTGCAGATGCGAGTGTTGGCTTTCTTGAAGACGGTGAGGGAGAAGGGGATTCAGCGAAGAGTGAAATGATGGTTCCTTCGTCCATCAAACTTAGACTGCGGGGAGGTGGGGTTTTGTGATACGACGGCTCATTACTGCCGCGCTACGACCAGGGTGACTATTCGCCTGCATACTGCCTTCTAATTTGGTGGATGGAATTTGGCCCGCGCGCGGCATGGCCCACATGTCAATGAACAAAAGTAAAACGACATTCAGTAGAGGGAGACGTTTCGATGACCTAGGAGGAGCCAGAAGCGGTAGTGTATCCACTTCACTAGTAGTAATAGTTTTTGTGGTAGCTGTAGAGTGTCTCCACTGTACTAGTAGTAATTATTTCTCTGGGCCCAAGACAAAACAGCCCATCCACCCTAGTAAATAATAAAATCAATTCAAAAGCCCATATATTTACTTAATGAGAGGCGCTACCCACACCCAGCACACCGCCCCCCAAAAAAACCTGGGTGCTCTTCTTCCTCCTCACTCCCACCCACCTCACGTCACCTCGCTCCACTCGTACCCCCAAATTCCTCAACTCACTCCTACAGAAAACCCCAGCTTCCCTTCTTCCCCACTACTACAGAAAAACCCGAGCTCCCCTTCTTCTTCACTCGCACTACAACTAGGCTGGACATTCGTTATTCCGCTCAAATCCGTGCGTGCGACAAGACACCCTCGAGGAAAATGGAGTCGGCTGACCCCAGCGCCAAGAAGATGAGGCTCCCACCAGCGGCGACGCCTATTGTAGATACCACACCCGAGAGCGCGGGGAGAAGCTGCGACCCCGCCCCACCGGATCCCGGGAACCCGTAGAATCTCGGGTGGACCGCATCAGCGATCTCCCGGACGCCGTCCTCGGGGAGACCATCTCGCTTCTCCCCACCAAGGATTGCTGCCGCACTCAAGTCCTCTCAATTCGGTGGCGCCATCTATGGCGTGCCGTGCCCCTTAATCTCGACTGTCATCAGCTATCTCTCTTCAATGATTTTGAAATCCCCAGAGCCATCATCACGTCCCACCAGGGCTCCGTTCAAAGCCTCTGCATCCCGTCATGCTACCTGAGCAAGCATACCATGCCCTGCATGGTGGACGCCTGGCTGAAATCCCCTGAATTCACAGAACTACAGCTGCTTGAGTTCTACTATTCCCCTGGAAATCACCTACCAGATATCGAATGCCATCTACCTATGCCCTCAGCACCGATGTCCATCTCGCGGTTTTCCTCCTCTCTCCACACCGCCACCTTTGCGCTGTGCGACCTACCAGACAATCTGGTACTAAACCTTCGACTCCCATTTCTCAAGAAACTTTCAATTGTGCGGGTTCATATATCAGAGGCCTCATTGCACAACATCATCCACTCCAGTTGCCCTGCCCTGGAGTGCTTGGTGCTTGTTTTCATAGTTAGAATCGGTTGTCTCCAAATAAAGTCGCCTAGCCTAGTAAGGATTGAAATTTCTTTTGACGGAAGGCAGCTCACCATCTAAGATGCCCCTTCACTTCAAAGGTTGATCCTTGATTCTAGTTATTCACCGTCGCAAATAACCGTCCTCTCTGCGCCTAAACTGGAGACCTTGGGCGTAATACATGATCTCTGTGCTCATTTCAAGACGGTGTTTGGCTCCACAGTTCTTTAGGTACTTTATATTATCATCTACACTTGTAACCATAAGCTGCATTTTAAATTTCTGCACAAAAGTTATATATCATCTTGGAGTACACATTTTGTACTAATATTATGTTCTATGCTCAATGAAGAGTTTCTCCATAGATAGCCTATCAATGGTGCTGGATTCTGTCAAGATCTTATATATCCAAATGAATAATTTTGATCTAAACAAGATTATTGGCTTGTTGCAATGCTTTCCATGTCTGGAGAAGTTGTGTATAAAGGTGATAATTTCACGCACATTGGAATCCCGCATATAGTGTACTAGAATTAACCGTTCAGCTGTTGCTCTTTCCACACTCCTTTTTTAGATCTTAATTGTTTTCAATCTTCATGTCTATTTAGGCAACAGGACGGGGTAAGAAAGTTATAACCAATCGGTGGATTCGTAAGCGCCGGGAGTTTCTCACTTCTCATGACATTCGATTGAAGACAATAACGCTTGAACGATATGTAGCCAACCATGCAAACACTAGATTTGCCACATTCTTCCTGCTGAATGCGAGGTTACTGTAGTCCATCAGGCTTAAGTTTATTAGGAGCATGGTTTTGACGGATGGGTATGTCGAAGAGCAAAAAAAGGAGTTTCAGGTGGGCAAAAGAGCTTCTGAACGTGCCAGGCTTCTATTTACAACATATTGTGGTCATAATCCAGTAAATTTTACGACCCAGGATGTTCATTCTATGGACCTGACCGATCCATTTGACTATGACTGCCGAAAACAGTGCTGGAGTTAGATGTTGTTTCCCTTTTCAACCTGGGTTTTGTCTAAACCTGATGAACAATTAACCCTCGTTCTTTTGTAAAGTTTGTAAGCTGGAGTTAGATGTTCTTGCCCTTTTCAACTCGGCTGTGACTGCCATATTTTCTTTGAAACAAGGCGAATGGCTTGCCATTCGTTTAATTTAGAGTGAAATATTGTAACAAATCAAAACCAAGGGAAATAACATCACTCTCGCCGGCTACTTGACACTACTAGGAAAAGGCCTACTAATGGCGCACCTAATTTGGCCATTAATGGCGCATTTGTGGTGCGCCATTAGTAGCACGCCATTAGTATATTTTACTAATGGCGCACCACTGGTGCGCCATTAGTATCTGGTATACTAATGGCGCACCCCGGATGCGCCATTAGTATATACAACAGTGCGCCATTAGTATGCCTCCCAGGGGGCCATCTATACCCAGGTGCTTTGGCATACTAATGGCGCACAACAACTGGATGCGCCATTAGTAACTTCGGCATACTAATGGCGCACTGTTTAGTGATGCGCCGTTAGTATCCTCTGGCATACTAATGGCGCACTATGATGTGATGCGCCATTAGTATGAATATTAGGTTTTTTTTTCATTTTCTGTTTTTTGCACAGGTTACAAAATGTATAATTGGACAAAATATAGACAGCACACATCAACAACAGATTCATCGAATACAATAGAAGATTAGTCTCTGAATACAATTCATCATTTTAGTCTCCGAATACAATTCATCATATTAGTCTCCGAATTGAAAAGACCGAACAAAGATAGAACATTATATTACAAGTCTCGAGACCGCGAGTTTGTCTTCACATTACAAGTCGATATCGATCATCTAAACTACCATCACATAGAAGAGAGCTGCGGTCATCACGATGAGCATCATCACGATGAATCTCGTCTTCATCCGGTTCCTCCAACGCTCCCTCCCCTCTCCTGCTAGATAGCGGGCGTATCTAGATTCGGCCTCGGCCCTAGTGGCTCCATCCTATACAACTAGGCCACCACCCTAACCATCATTTTTCTTTTCTATACATCTTCTTGACCATCTACTACAATTGATACATCCTATCAAGAATGGTACACATCACCATATATTGCAAAGATGTACTGGTCAGCAGCAATTTTAACAAGATGTACTGGACAGCAGCAAATTGAGCAAAAAAATGTACTAGACAACAGTATATACAGGGGGAGAGGAAGAGGGGTTGGTACCTTGGGAGAGGAGGGTGTGCTTGGCTCTGCCGCCGTGCCTGAGTAGCAAGCACCTACGCCCCTGCCTTGTTCCACTTGTATCCTGCAGATCGAGAGAGGATGAGATGAATCAGATCAGTTGCTCATGCTTTTTACAAATTGTAGCTACTGTTTTTTATACCTAAACAAAATTGCCCTAGCTATATTTGCTACTGTTTTTATACCTAATTTTTTGCTACTGTTTTTCAATTTGCTACTGCTTTTTTTTATTTGCTACTGTTTTTATACCTAAACAAAATTTCCCTAGCTATATTTGCTACTATTTTTTTATTTGCTACTCTTTTTATACCTAATTTTTTTGCTACTATTTTTAAAATTGCTACTATTCTTTTAAAATTGCTACTGTTTTTTATACCTAAACAAAATGGTGCTAGATTTGGGGTTTGAATCGGAGGATTGTTTGGAGTGAGTGAGATGTGGGAGCATATTTGAAGGTGATGGGGTGGAAGAAAGGAAGCAGGGGAGGGGTGGGGAGTGAGTCCTTCCTTTCTTGGTGGTAGAGCAATAGCCAGCCAGACCACCTATACCCAAGCTAACCACACCACACACATACACACATACAAATATATTCTCTGACTCTCCTTGCACAACACAAAGATAGATAGATACTCCTAGATTAGATTATTTCCATGGTGATGATGCTTATGCTGATGCTGATGATGCAGAGAGAGAGAGGGACAGAGACAGAGAAGAATATGAAGAGGAGGAGGAGGAAGAAGATCACAGCTCCCTTTACGTGAGCACAATGCCTACTGGAGAGGAGAGGAGTAGCAGTACCCCACACCTTTTCCTGCTCCCCTGTTTGCTTGCTTGCCACTTTACACTCGTTTGCATTGCACTACACACTCATCCTCTGCTTGCTCATCACCAACACCCCACTCTTCACATTGCTAGCTACCTGATCATCATCATCACACTCTCCACTCTCCAAATGCAATTCCAAGTGCAATGTGGTAGTACTACTACCACTATTCAGCAATTCAAAATCAAAATCAAAATCTTGCAAAGGGGAATCATCAAATCAAATTAACTGTTGGCAGCATAAGAACAGGGCAACACTGCTTTGCTTCATCTAAAATTCTTGGCAGCTACCCTTCATGATTTTCCTCTAACATTCATATATATATACATATTCATAACCAGTTTCAGTCAGTGTCTTGCACAAAGTCATGATTATTTTTACCAGGAAAATGCATCCTACTACCGGGTGTAGCTACACCCATTTTCAGTCAGTGTCTTGCACAAAGTCATGATTATTTTTCTTCATGCAGTAAACGCCTAGACCACATAAAGTGGTCAGATGTTAGGTGAAGCATCAAAATTCAATATAACTAGTTCTGGACATGGACAAGGGCTTCATTTGATCTTTTGTTGCTCTGAAGCCATATTTTCCCTGTGTGTCTCTTTGTGCAGGTACTTGAAAAAAAAATACACAACTTGATGATGTGCTCAATTTTGACATAAGTAGAATAAAAGAGCTTGCTAACAAATATAAGAGTGCAAAGAAGATTGGTTGTATTTTTTCACTATAGTAGCTACTACAGATTTTTATGATGGTTCATTTTCACCAATATCTAGCTGCACTTCAACAGTAGACTATGTGATAATTTGTAAGAGTTTACAGGAACTGGGCAACAGACGGTTCCAAAAAAAGTGCACTACAGGGTTACTGAAACAAATTTATGCTGCATTACGGAAGTAATCTGTGTGGGGAGCAATTGCAGGCGCGTTTGGATAAGGCATGATGCATCCAATTGACTGCCAGAATACAAAGCTTCAGAGTCAAACCCTACACCCTAAAATTTACAAAGGGGAAGGAGGAGGCCGGAGGGGGAGGGAGAGGTTGGGGCAGTACCTGAGGAGGCGGAGGAGGCCGGAGGGGACAAGGAGGAGGTCGGAGCGGCGCGGTGGTGGCGCGGACGAGGAGGAGGGCGAGGACGAGGACGACGGGGCGGCAACGTCGGGAGAGGAGAGGGGAAGGGGATCGAGGGCGACGTCGAGGGGCGAGGAGGAGGTCGGGGCAGCGGCGTCGGGAGAGGAGAGGGGAAGGGGCAGCGGCGTCGGGGCGTCGGGGCGGAGACGAGGACGACGGGGCAACGTCGAGGCGGCGGGGCAGCGGCGTCGGGAGAGGAGAGGGGAAGGGGATCGAGGGCGAGGGCGAGGGAGAGAGAGGGGATAGGTTTGGGCCGGGGATAGGCGAGGGCGAGGGAACAATACTAATGGCGCACCACCCCTCGGTGCGCCATAAGTACATCCATACTAATGGCGCACCTCACCCTGGTGCGCCATTAGTATTTTTTTTTGATTTCTGCTCGAGCCAACAGGTTATCTTCCACCTGACCTGGTCCACACCAAGTTCCCTCTACTAGCTCGACTGGTCAGCAGCCAGTTCTCACACCAGGAGGTCCTGGGTTCGATTCCCAGGCTCCACAATTTTTTTTTATGCATTTAAAATGCTGTTTGATATTTATTTGTGTTTAAATATGTTCAAACTTGTTTAAATCATAACAGTAATATTTTTTTATAAGACAGTAATAATTATTTAAAAAATATCATCAAACAGTAATGCCGGTGGAGCGGGGGAGGGTGCGCGGGGTGCGGGGGGCCGGTGGACCGGGGGGTGCTCGGCGGCGAGGGGGACCGGATCTGGCGAGGTGGGATAGCGATCGAGATGGAGGGGGATCGAGATCCAGTGTCCACGAAATTTAAAAATATTCATGATAGTTCAAAAAGTGCCCATGAAATACAATCGAGAAATGAAGGCTACGATTTAAATACAATCGATCTTAGCTAGCTATCTGTTCACAATCTTCTTGCCCTTCTTTTTCGCAAATGGAGTTCTTGTGTGGAACGGACGTCCTTTAGGTAGGGTGGTCCTGCTTCTTCTTGTGGTGTATGCTGCTACTTCATCATCGTCGTCATGTTCGATTCTCGGGTTGCCGTACTTGTCGAAGTCTTGCTCATTGGCTACTCCATCCATTCCGATGATCTTCCTTTTTCCTCTCCTCACGACAACACGACTGGGCTTTGACGGGTCGGTAATGAAGAAGCATTGGCCACTTGGGAAGCCAGTACCCATGGCTCATTTTTCGCGGTGACGTTTGCGCCTGCGGTCTTGGATTTGGCTTCGGGTATAACCATGGTGGTGAAATACCGGTCTTCTTTTAGGACGCTCTTGGCCCATCTGACACGGAACATCGGGACCTTCTCTCCAGCGTAGCTCAGCTCCCAGATCTCCTCGATCCTTCCGTAGTATCTGTCCTTGTCGTTACCGGTGTAGGATTCCATCGTTACCCCGGAGTTCTGATAACCATCGCTCTTCATGTCCTTGGCCTCGGTGTAGAATGTGTAGCCGTTGATATCGTACGCCTCATAGGTCATCAGGTTGTGCTCGGCGCCCTGTGACAAGGCGAATATGAGTTGTTCTTCCGCGGAAGAATCCTCATGTAAAGGGTACGACAGAAGCTTCTTCTTGAACCAACGCGTGAAACATGAGTTGTGCTCTTTGAGTATATCTCCGTCCGTCCTCTATTGGCCTCGGTCATTGTACGTCTTCTTAATAAAGGTTTTGTGCTCTACCACCCAAGGATCGACCACGTCTATGTGTTGTAGCGCGACTAGGTTTGCTCTTTCAAAGTCGGCGAGTCGACCCTCGAAGTCGACATGCATTTCGCGGCAACCCTCACGGTGACCCCATCCAGCGAGCCTGCCGAGGTGCCTGTTGACGGGCAGACCAACGGGGTTCTCGATGCCTAGATAATTCGTGAAGTAGGAGATGCACTCTTCGGTCAGAAAGCCCCTGGCTATGCTTCCCTCTGGACGTGACATGTTGCGAACGTATCCTTTGATGACACCATTCATCCTTTCGAACGGCATCATGCTGGGCAGGAACGTCGGCCCGAGTTGTGATATCGTCCACGATATGGACCAGCAGATGCACCATAACGTCGAAGAATGCGGGCGGGAAGTACATCTCAAGCTCGCATAGTATCACCATGATCTCTTCCTGTAGCCTTCTGAGTTGCCTCACGCCAACAGACTTCCGAGAGATGACGTCGAAAAAGTTGCATAGGCCAAATAGCGTTTCACGGACGTGCGCGTCCATGATCCCACGGATTGCAACTGGAAGCATCTGCGTCATCAGCACGTGACAGTCGTGAGACTTCATCCCGCTGAACTTCAGCTTCGCTAGGTCTAGGTATCTGCTTATCTTCCCCGCGTAACCGTAAGGAAGTTTTACTCCTACGAGGCAGGTGAAAAACTGCTCGATCTCCTCCTGACTTAGAGTGAAGCACGCGGGAGGGTAGTCATTTCCGGTCTTCTTGGCCTTTTTGCCTTTGCGACGACTTTCCGTGTCCTGCTTCGCCTCATCATCATCATCATCATCATCATATATAGCGTGAAGCTCCTGCCTGATGCCCATTGATTTCAAGTCTGCCCTTGCTTTCGGCCCATCTTTGGTCCTCTCTGGCATGTTGAGCAGGGTACCAAGCAGACTCTTGCATACGTTCTTCGTGATATGCATGACACCAAGGCTGTGAGGCACACGGTGGATCTTCCAGTACGGCAACTCCCAGAAAACAGACCTCGTTTTCCATACCTTCAGCAGCGGCTCTGGCGCCTTTCACTTCTTTCCCGGCTCTGGCGCCTTTTGCTTCTTTCCTGGCAGTGGGCAGTCTTTCCAATTTTTCAACAGCTCGTCTATTTCCTCGCCGCTCCTCGTACGCGGGCGTCCTCGGGGTTCGGTTTCACCATCGAATAGATCCTTGCGTTTTCTCCACGGGTCATTGTCGCGAAGCCACCTTCGATGTCCCATGAACACGGTTTTCGAAGACCCGGGATCTCTATCTAGCTGGTGATACGTTGTGTCATCGATGCACCTGACGCATCCAGAAAATCCGTGGACCACCTGCCCCGCGACATATCCGTAACCAAGATAGTCGTGCACCGTCGTGAGCAGCGCGGCTCTCATAGGGAAATATTCTTTCTCTGCGGCGTCCCACGTATTGGCTGTCGTTTTCCACATCGTGTCAAGCTCCTCTTTCAGCAGCCCCAGATACAGATTGATGTCGTTCCCTGGTTGTTTCGGTCCTTCGATTAGCATACTCATGTGAATGTACTTCCTCTTCATGCACAACCAGGGGGGAAGGTTGTACATCCACACAAACACAGTCCAGGTGCTATGTGTGCTTCTCTGGTTGCCAAACGGATTGACTCTATCGGTGCTCGTGCCCAGCATGATGTTCCTTGGATCGTTCCCAAATTCTAGGTCTTCGAAGTTCAACGCTTGCCACTGGCTCGCATCCTTAGGGTGACTCAGCATCTTGTCTTTTTTATCTATCTCCGGATCATTTGCGTCATCTTCTCGCTTCTTATCCTCCCTATCCGCGTGCCAACGCAGGAGCTTTGCTACCTTAGGGTCCGCGAAATACCGCTGCAGACGAGGAGTGATCGGAAAGTACCACACCACTTTTCGAGGAGCTTTCTTCCTCTTCTTGTATCGAGTGACACCGCACACCGGACATATGGTAGACTCCGCGTGCTCGTCCCGATAAATGATGCAATTGTTCATGCACACACGGTATTTCACGTGCGGTAAATCCAGAGGACACACGATTTTCTTCGCCTCCTCCAAACTGGTCGGGCACTTGTTCCCCTTGGGAAGACGTTCGTGCCAGAATGACATGTTCTCGTCGAAGCATGCGTCGGTCATTTTGTGTTTTACCTTCATCTCCAGAGCCATGAGCGCTACTTTCAGGCGGGTATCCTCGGGCCTGCATCCTTCATACAATGGAGTAACCGCGTCTAACTCAAGTTGATCCATCTTGGCTTTCTCTCGGCCGGCAGCTCTTGTGTTATCCGTCTGCTTGAGAAGCAGCTCTTGAATATGAGGGTCCTGCACCCAGCCCATCGATGGTCCAGCGTCATCTGCTCCGCCCGCATCATCATCTTCATGATCATGCCCGTCGTCTGCTCCGGCATCTTCCTCATCATCATGTCCTGCATCTTCTACATGATGACTGTGTACAGCATCACCGTCGTGATCATCTCCTGGGGATTCTTCGTCTTCTCGCCCGCCCGAGCCGCGGTGGTTGTCTTGCTGCCCTTCCTCATTTCTTGCCCGGCCCCCATGGACGACTTCGTAGTCATCTTCATCACCTTGCCACCGACAGCCATCCATGAAACCACGCAAGAGCAGGTGGTCCCACACCTGCCAGGATTCCGGGTCCGCAATAAGGCTCTTCAGCTTGCATCTTCGACACGGACATCTTATCTCCGTCTCGTTCTTTTGAAGCATCTCGGCCTTCACGGACCTCAAAAACCTATTCACGATGCCTTCGGTCATCATGCGGACCATGGTCGCCTGTGGGGTAGAGCAAAACGATATTTTAGAACCAAGAAAAAATTTGGCATGACTTTCCCTAAAAATAGGACCAAAAAGAATGCTTAATGCCAAAATTCTCGCCGAAACGGAAATGAATCAACATTCCGACAAAATATTGGCAACTATCGCATTTCAAATACCGGTACACCTCCAAACACAAACACATATGCAACACCACAAACATATGCAACACCATGAACATACATAGATCTAGCTAGGCCATAAAAAGTGCATGTGCACATTGTTGTAGGGAGAACAACATAAATATAGCTTCCCCCCTTACTTACCTATCAAAACAAGGTAATTTAACCACTTAAATTGAATGAATCTATGATGGAAATGAGGTGAATAAGAGGAGGCACCCGAGACAAGGAGGAGGTGGAGAGAATGAAGTGGGGAGAAAGTGAGTGTGGGTAGGAGAGGCTGTCCAAAATATCTTGTTGCTGCCCACTTACTAATGGCGCACCAACTCTAAATGCGCCATTAGTAATCCAGGTTACTAATGGCGCACCTTCTGGTGGTGCGCCATTAGTATGTTTGGACAGGCGCACTAGTTAAAAAAAATTTGATACTAATGGCGCACCCTGGGCCAGGTGCGCCATTACTAGTTACAACTAGTAATGGCGCACTGTGTCTGGATGCGCCATTAGTATGTTTGGACAGGCGCACTAGTTAAAATTTTTTTTTTTATACTAATGGCGCACCCTGGGACAGGTGCGCCATTACTAGTTACAACTAGTAATGGCGCACTATGTCTGGATGCGCAATTAGTATGTTTGGACACGCGCACTAGTTAAAAAAAAAAATTTTTTTGATACTAATGGCGCACCCTGGGCCAGGTGCGCCATTACTAGTTACAACTAGTAATGGCGCACTGTGTCTGGATGCGCCATTAGTATGTTTGGACAGGCGCAGTAGTTAAATTTTTTTTTTGATACTAATGGCGCACCCTGCGCCTGGTGCACCATTAGTAGTTTCAACTCTAATGGCGTATCAGAAGGTGGTGCGCCATTAGTATATACTAATGGCGCACCGCTTGTCTGGTGCGCCATTAGTGTCAATCCCATCTATAGCCCTTTTTCTAGTAGTGTGAGCTCACTGTACATTACAGAAGCCAAGTGATTAGCCCCCACCAGCACCCACAAACTTATTTCGAACTAGCACACCAAATAGAAGGCTGCATGACCGTGACACATTTGGATTCTAACATTTGGGACCCACGAGGAAATAGCTAGTCAACAAACGATTTTGCCTACTAGCCGTTGGATTGACATCCAACATCTGTCGTGTATCTTCTATCTCTAGTCTTCTTCCACCAGCCGCCCAAACCAAACCACCCCGTCGGCTCCGCCTGCTCCCGCCTCCCATGGCTAGCTGTTCCTCCACCGCCCTACCGTACCCTGCAACGTTGGCCAGTCCCTCCCTTTATTACCCCACACGTCATGTTATTCTCTGACGACGTCAACCCCAACACGCACCCGCACCCGAACCAGTCAACCCTCGTACTCCCCTCCGCCTGCGACTGGACCGGCGCATCTTCCACGGCTACTGTTCGTTCCGTCCGAGGCCTCAACATCGTCCTCGGCCTTGGTTCCCTCGCTGTGCGCCGCCATCTTGCGTTGTCAACGCCGTCAACAACCGAGAGGAACAAGGATATGACTGTACGTGGAGAGGATGACAGTAGGGACCCACCAGCGTCATGGCAGTACACAAGCAAGTGCCTCATTATTATAAGCCCAAAAAATGGTTCCTCCTAATAGTTGGACATTTGGGGTTCACGCGATTGTCAAAGTGGTCAATAAACGAGAGAATTACACAACGAGCGGCTGACACCAGGGACCCAGCAGGTCGCGCAGTTGTTATTTACTTTTTTTAGGAACAAGCTGTTGTTATTTATACTAGTTTTAGCGACGGATCAGGATAACAACGAGGCTGTGCGGGGGCTATGGCCCGTCTAGCCAGGGTTTTATTTATGTTTACCACATCATGAGCCCAGTTGTGTTTTTTCTTGCTGAAAATTGCTAGCCCAGTTCTATTTTTTTAAAAGAAATACCCAAACGAGGCCTACTTGCTTTATCAGCCCTGCTGGGCTGCAGATGTTTCAAGACGAGGAGAGTTTCATTCGGTTTGCCCAGAAATGGGCTTTACATTTTAAAACACATCAAACCGGGAATTAGTTTCAATTTTTTTAATTACAAGATTTTAAATTCCATTGATTTTTATGCGTGGACAATTATTTGGGTTTTATATTTATATAAATTATTTTTCAAAATAGTTTAAATGTGACTCGATATTTCAGGATTAAAAATAGTTGACTGCATCGAAATATGCCAAATTTCGTATAATTTTTAACCGTGGCCACAATATGGGGTGTAATGCTAACAAAAATAAGATGGGCTCCAAAAAATTCTTAAGAATTGGCAAATGGGCTGTAAATTATTAGAAATAATGGAAGATGGGCTGTATGCTGTTTTCCACAGATTTGAGGCTGACTTGTGCGCCTACTACAGGTTGACGCGTATGCTTTCCTAAAAAATAAGATTGACACACACGCAACGCCGTGTCAACTTAGTCAACACACGAGAGCAGTGACTGTTGGATGTCCATCCAACGGCCATAGTGCTTCTTCAATCTCTGCTCTTCCTGCTCCAGCCGCTCAAACAAGCGCCGGCGGGACTGCCTGCTCCCTCCTCCCGCGGCTGGCTATGCTGTCACACAGGCCTCACCGCCCCATCATTCTCCCATCGCTGGCGTAGCCATCCCTCTACTCACCCACACCTGCTGTTATTCTCCGGCAACGGCAGACGAACCAGTAAACCCTCGCACTCCCCTCCGCGTGGGAAACAACTGCCGAGTTTTCCCTGGCTCCGTGTCGTTCCCTTCCTAGGCCTCGCCGTCGTCCACCGCCCTGGTGCTCTCGGCGCGGTGTGGTCAACGTGGTCAATGAACGACATGCATGGGAAGTGGATTGTACGTGGAGATGCTGACAGCTGGGTCCACGGCCGCACACAAGGAAATGCCTCCTTATTACGCGCAAAATAATGATACCTCCACCTGACAGCTGCGACCCACCAGAAGGGCCTCTGTATTTCGCAAAAAATCGTTCCCCTGCTGATAGGTCGGACCGACCAGCTATATCTTCGCACGAAAGGAAGTGCCACGTTATTACGCACAAAAAAATGAATACTCCCCCTGCTAGCTGGGACCCACCATAGTGGGAGGCTGACTTGTGGGCCTACTAAGATGACGGGGACGGAGGGCTTTGTCAACTTAGTCAACATGAACGATTCTAGCTCCAGTGACCGTACGATGTCCATCCAACGGCCGTAGTGCTTCTTCAACCTCTGGTCTTCTTGCTCCAGCCGCCCAAACCAGCGCCGGTCGTGTCGCGTGCTCCTGCTTCCCGTGGCAGGCTGTGATGCTGCGGAGGCCTCACTGCCCCCTACTACTCCCACCGCTGGCGAGGCCATCCCTCTACTCACCCACACCCCCTGTTATTCTGCGACGACGACAGCCTCACACCACAGCCGAACTAGTGAAACCTCGTACTCCTCTCCGCGTGGGCAAACACTGCCGCGTCTTCCCCGGCTCCGCGTCGTCCCCTTCCTAGGCCTTGCCATTGTCCACCGCCCTGGTGCTCTCGGCGCGGCGTGGTCAACGTGGTCAAGGAACGACTTCCATCGGAAGAGTACTGTACATGGAGATGCTGACAGCTGGGTCCACGGCGGTAGCAAGGAAGTGCCTCCTTATTACGCGCAAAATAATTATTCCTCCACCTGACAGCAGGGACCCACCGGACGGGCCACCGTAATTTGGGGAAAAACGTTTCCCCCTGACTGCTGGGACCCACCAGCTACATCTTCGCACGCAAGGAAGTGCGTCCATATTACGGGCAAAACAAATGATTCGCCCCCCTGACTGTTGGGACCCGCCAGCTACATCTTCGCACGCAAGGAAGTGCTTGACAGTCGGGACCCACCTGGTGGAAGCGTACGTAGCGTTGTCATTCTGGTCGTGAACATGTATGTACATACTGGTCGATGTAGAGGCGCGCACGTGTCATAGTAGAGGCGCGCACGTAGCATGTGCGCGTACGTACAGCGGCCAGGGTGCAACAAAGTAAATACGGCCACGTATGTACATACCGGCGGGGTCTCGAACGCCTACTCACGCATACGTATGGCCAGGGCTCGTGTACATGGCTGGGTCAGAACGGAGAAGCTGCGCCGTCGTCGTGTTCATGGGGAGGCAACCGACTAGGTCGGAACAGAATGCGTCGTCGTGTTCATCGGGAGCCAACCGGCTTGGAAGAAATAGGCGATAGAAACGAGGCATGGCGTACCCCTGAACGGAGGAAATGGCCTTGTGTTTGACCGACCATGGTTGAAACGGGATCCTGTTCATCAGGAGGGGTCTGGCGTATCGCAAAATGGAGGAAACCGACCTCCTACGCTCAAAACAGGGTCCTGTTGATCAAGGTGGGTGTGGCGTACCGCAAAACGGAGGAAACGAACATGTGTTGGAGCGCTACGGTCGAAACGGGGGTCCTGTTAATCGGGAGGGGTGTAGCATACCGCAAAACGGGACTCCGTGGGATATTGTTCATCTCCACCGTCGACCTCCTCCAGCCTCCACGGGCTACTGTTCATCCACCGTTAACCTCCTCAAGCCTCCACCTGCGACTGTTCATCCACGGGCTCCTGCTCATCCAGCCTCCACCGCTCCTCCACCGGCCACTGTTCAACCATCCCTATCCACGGGGTCCTGTTCACCCACCCCTCCATGGGCTACTGTTCAACCAGCCCTCCACCGGCTAGTATTCATCCAGCCCTCCACGGGGTCCTGTTCATCCACCGGCTTGATCGATCGGGGTACTGTTCATCCAGCGGCAACTGCCTCTACTGCCACGAGTTCCTGTTCATCCAACCCCCCACCAATAACTGTTCATCCAAACCCCCCAACAACGTCACAGTTCATCCAGAGGTAGCATCGATCGGCTTCAGTTAGCGGCAATACCGAAGGAATCACTCGGGTTCAGTTAATAGCAAGGGATCAATCGCGCGGGTTCGGTAACTTAGCTAGTGCAATCCCTCGGGTTCAGTTAGAGCCCAACGCCTCGCTCGGGTTCAGTTAGAGCCCGACGCCTTGCACACACACGCGTACGTACGAGAGAAACGCGCATCGCTCGGCCCCAACCACCCACCGTAACCGGGAAGTCCCCCGATATTTTCCTCGCCCTCGCTTCTACCATGGTTTTTTCCGTCATGGACGCCCAAAGAATGTCATGCAGCTCGTCTCCAGCCCGCCCAGTATGAAAAGCCAATTTTGTGTCATTATTTTTTGTCATAGAAGTAGGAGCCCACCACATCAATGATGATACCGGGTTTTGTCACAATTATCCTCATAGAAGTGTCATAAGTATGACAGAAAAAAAATCGCTTGGCCCAAAATGTCACGGATGTGTCTTTTTTTTGTAGTGCGTGGAAAACTAGGTACAGGCAAAGGCATATATAAACCATGAGGATTGAGTCATGACTTAGCTTTTTGACATGTAGTGCAGCGAGCAACAAAACGCTCAGCATCCCGTCTTATCTTTAGCCAAAAGAAATGTGTAGCAAGTACGTCCTCCGTCTTCTTGACGCAAAAGTGTCCCATTAATCCTCCTTCATGCGCCTCCTGCAACAAGAAAAGACGAATGGAGCTAGCTAGAATGCATAGCTTGTTAGCACGAAACACAAATCCATCGTTAACGACAAACTTATTCCATGTTCTCCCTTCTTTACAATTCTGCAATACATCTTTAAATTCAGCATCATGCACATATTGATCTTTGATGTTCTCCCTTCTTTACAACAAAAGTCATGTTCTGAAAGCATAGTATAACGACGAGACAATGCATCAGCAATAACATTCTCTTTACCTTCTTGTGTTTAATGACATGAGGGAAAGTATCAATGAATTCAACCCACTTAGCATGTCTATGGTTCATTTTTGCTTGACTTTTAATGTGTTTCAAAGATTCATGATCAGAACGTACAACAAATTCTTTGGTCCATAAATAATGTTGCCATGTTTCTAAGGTCTGAACAAGAGCATATAATTATTTATCATAAGTAGAATAGTTCATACTAGGCCCACTCAATTTTTTAGAAGAGTATGCAACAGGATTGCCATCTTGTAATAACACACCTCCTAATCCAATTCCACTAGCATCGCATTCAAGTTCAAAAGTCTTATTAAAATCAGGAAGTTGGAGTAAAGGATGATGTCCAACTTATCTTTCAATACCGTGAAGGCTTCTTCCTATGCGGTACCCCAAACAAAAGGCACATCCTTCTTTGTAAGCTCGTTGAGAGGTCCAGCAATGGTGCTGAAATCTCTCACAAAACGCCTATAGAAACCAGCGAGGCCAAAGAAACACCTCACTTGTGTGACAGTTTTGGGTTGCGGCCAACTCTCAATTGCTTCAATCTTGTCTTTATCAACTTCAATTCCCTGTGGAGTAACAACATAGCCAAGAAAAGATACTCGGCCGGTGCAAAAGGTGCACTTCCCAAGGTTACCAAACAAATGTGCATCACGTAGAGTAATAAAAAAACACGTAAATTTTCCAAATGTTCCTCCAAAGATTTGGTATTAATCAGTATATCATCAAAATAGACTACCACAAATCGTCCAATGAAATCACGTAAAACTTCGTTCATTAATCTCATGAAAGTACTAGGGGCATTAGTTAACCCAAAAGGCATGACTAACCACTCATATAAACCAAACTTAGTTTCAAATGCGGTTTTCCATTCATCTCCCAATTTCGTATGAATTTGATGGTATCCACTACGCAAATCAAGTTTGGAGAATATTGTAGAGCCACTCAATTCATCAAGCATATCATCTAGCCTAGGAATAGGATGACGATAACAAATAGTAATATTATTAATGCCTCTACAATCAAGACACATACGTGATGTACCATCCTTTTTCGGCACTAGAATAATAGGAACATCACAAGGACTAAGGGATTCGTGTATATAACCTTTGTTAGGCAGCTCCTGGACTTGACGCATAATCTCCTTCGTCTCCTCTGTGTTGGTACGGTATGGTGCACGGTTGGGTAGCGATGCACCGGGAATTAAGTCAATCTGATGGCACGTCTTGTGAAAAGACGTCAGTGAACTCCTGCAAAATGTTAGTAACAGTAGGAGGCAAAGAGGAAGGCACGTCTTTGAATAAAAATAATGCCTCTTTGCGCACAAAAGCATAGCAAACAGATTTGCTCAAATCTAGATCATCAATATAGATTTGGTGGCAAGTAAACATGCACTTTTGAATTTAATTTCAGAAGCAACACTAGATGGTTTATTATTAGGCTTCATTTGTTGCTCAAATTCTTTTGCCACAATATGATTTTCAATCTTATTTTTCTCATCTTTTGCTTTATTAGCTCTATTAATATCATCTTTCGAAATGGAATCAGGAGACATAGGAAGCAAAGTAATGTGTTTATCCTTATGAACAAGAGTATACTAATTGTTTCTACCATGGTGTATAGAATTCTTATCAAATTGCCATGGTCTACCAAGTAATAAGGAACATGCTTGCATGGGTACCACATCACAATCAACATAATCAGCATATCTAGAGATACTAAAATGCACACGAACAGTACGTGTTACCTTAACCTTGCTGGTGTTGTTGAACCATTGGATGTAGTAAGGATGTGGATGTTGTATTGTGGTGAGAGATAGCTTCTCCACCATCTCCATGCTAGCCAAGTTGTTGCAGCTCCCTCCATCTATGAAGACGCGAACGGAACGTTCCTTCACATCTCCCTTTGTATGGAACAAATTATGCCTCGGATTTTTCTCTGCTTGTGTGACCTGCACACTCAAAACATGTTGAGCAACTAAACATTCATACCTGTCAGCGTCTTCAAGAGCCATGTATTGCGTCTCATGATCAGAATCATCTCCACAGTGTTCTTCACTTGTAATAAGAGCCAAAGTCTCCTCATCATAGTCACTAGAGGACTCATACTCACCATCCTCAGTAGTAATCATCACACGCTTAGATGGGCATTCTCTCGCATAAGGACCTCCACGCTTGCAACAACGACAAATAATATCATGTGTTTGCCTTGTTGATGCCATGGATGAAGAAGAACTCTGGGCAGGCCCAGAAGGTGTACTCCAGGCAGATGGTGGTGGTGGTGCCTGTTTTCTTGTATCTCGGTTGGAATTAGCGACTGAAGTCAGTGGTGCTGCAGTAGGACGTGTGGAGTAGAGGATGTACGTGATGTCCATGATGAAGATCGACCTGCAGAAAAGTTAGTTCACGCCAATGCCTGTCGATCCAGCACTTCACATTCAGCTTTGCAAGCATAGCTTCATTATCCTCAACAGTACCACATCCACAGCAATGGAATAAATGAGTGATATTATTATATTCCTTATACTCCAGAATGGTCCGAATCTTTTTATTTAATCCACCCATAAAACATGCAAGCATAGCTTCATTATCCTCAACAATACCACATCTAATCATGCCAGTTTGTAATTCCTGATAATATTCTTCTACAGAATTTTTTCCTTGTCTTTAACGTTGTAGTTTTTGAAGTAATTCACATTAATAATATGGTGGAACACAACGAGTACGCATAGCAGTTTTCAAAGCAGCCCAAGTAGTTGGAATATTATTCGGATATAATCTACGATGTTCAGACCAACACACACAAGCAAAACTAGTGAAAGCACAAGGAGCAGCAGGAACACGTCTCTCCTCGGGGTATTGTAAACATGTAAAACGTTGTTCAGTTCCTAACTCCCATGTAAGATATATATATCAAGAACATATCTACCCTCAAATGGTGGAATATTCAATTTTAGTTTAGGGAGATGGTCAGGATCTCGTACCTGAGCTGGTGGTGCAGCTATCTTCTCCATGGCCTTTTCAAATCTGTTTAGCATATCTCCCACCTGGCCACTCATCATTTTCTGAAATATATCATGCAACTCCTTGTTCGTCATGTTCTCCCAGTCAATCTCGTCGGCTTGGTCCTGCCATGGTTATTAGCAATAGAAACACACAAGAATATGATCCTACAAACTACTAGAAAGTGGCGGGGTGTCACAAATGCATCAAGCGAATCTCAAAGGCTTACCAGTTCTTACCAAGCAGCAGGCGGTGATCGGCAACCGTTGTAGTCAAAACTCTCAAAGCTTGGATAGAGCGATTACCAGGGAGAGTCAAACGCACGATATAGATGTATGTGGAGATAGGATGGCTTATAATATAGTACGAAAAAGGGTCAGCAATAATCAATTCAGGTATGCAAAGCTGAATAAACGCTCAATGACGGTACTGACCTGGTTCTAGGCTAGACCGTACTAGAGACGCGAGCCTAGAACACTAACAAAATCACGACGTGACATGTAAACAAGGGAAAAGCACACTCTGGGAATTTTTTCGCTCTTTTTTTGCGCTCTTTTTTCTTTTTTGTTGCGCTCCTCTTTTTTTGCGAAAAATCACTATAATGGCGAGTGTCTCAAAACTCTTCCCAAGTCAAATTGACAGGATAGGCATGAAATTGTTTGACTAATTGTTTTTCGAAAATTAGGGCAGCGACGACGAAAAAGTGCGACAAAAAATCACTATGATGGCGAGTGTCTCAAAACGCTCCCTAGGACCTAAAAATAGGATAGGAAAAAATATTTTCGATCGTTGAAGTTTTGGCCTAAAACTACCCGGGGGTCTCCAGACTTTATTTTTTTCTGAAACCTACTAAGGCAAGGAAACACGAATCGGAAAATAAATGAACAAACCTAATATGAAAAGAACTCGGATTGGTGGTGGACAGGCGGATGTATATGTGGACTCGGATTGGTGGTGGACAGGTGGAAGTATAAGTGGACTTGGATTGGTGATGGACAGGCGGATGTATATGTGTACTCGGATTGGTGGTGAACAGGCGGATGTATATGGCAGCGGTAAGGAATATGTTGGTGGTGGTGGTATATGGCAGGAGCAATGACGATGGTGCGGCGGCGGCGTGACACGACGATGCAACCGCAAATTATACAAAGCAAAATACTGAAAAGACTATGCAAAGGGTCAGACTGGTTCGGATATGATGGACTAACCCTAATTTTTTTCTGGCTTTTTCGTGGATTGTAGGTATGAAGAACAGACTCGATCTAAACTACGAAAAACTGGAAAATTCACCGAGCAACCTAGAGATCTAATACCACTTGGTAGAGGCGAGGGTGTCCCGATGTTTCCATGAGATAGCTATTGTTTTCTGTGGGAGCCGACCTTGACGATCCGACTACAAACGTGCAAGACGTAGCGCCTTATCAATCGCTAAACCAACTTCTGAGGGGTTATTGACCATGCCGGAGCACGATCAACCTGACGACGAGGGTCTATTTCCTGCAAGCAAACGAAGAACAAGGAAGAAATTAAGATTGCAATCTGGATATTGCGAACATAAGAGGAAAGCTTTATTGATCAAGGTGGGGTTCTGTGACATCTTTGTCTGGTTGTTGAACACAAAGGAAGTACGCGAAGTTGCAGCTATGGCGAACTTTTAATCTAAACAAAACCCAAAGTCTAAACGATGCCCTAAGGGCTGTATATAGGGAGGAAGAGGGGGGAATTTCGTGGCCCTTGAAGGAGGGGTCCAAAACCATCCCTAACTCTTGTTTGCCCACACATACGGACTCTAAAAACAGCCTATAATCAAGTATTTCGAAATTACATGGGCCGGGCCCAATAATAAGGTGACGAACACCTAGAATAGACTCTGGACGAAATTTATGAAGTGGCATCTTGTATATTTCGTCCAAGGCTTCATGCACTCATTATGGTGGCTTCGAAGTCCTCAAATCATCACTTGTAACTCCGTTCTTGTTCCCCTTTCGCATGCCATCATCTCCATGCTTGGTGTGGCTCAAGTGTCCATCCCTCTTATCCATGCCAGGACCTTCATTTGTAAGCAAAACAAATGTATCCAATTTAGGCAGCATCATATTCTCATGAACATTAGAATCACTACCAAGAAACAAAAGTACCTGATAATTTAATTGGGTTGTGCGAGCTCTATTAATTGGTCTAGTATATGTAGCAGTAGGGGTTGTGGGTGTAACAATGGTATTGATGTCCTCATCAATGCATCTGTTTATCCACCGGGCAAGCCCCCACCCCACGCCGTTCGCACGCCCTACTCGTCCCCGTCTTCTACCTTACAACAGTTCGCTCCCAGTCGTCCTGTCCTTTCACAATACACTAGTTCCACTTCTACTAACCCGCCTCCAAAGTCCTTGGCCACCCAAATCTCAATTGTCGGCGGTGAGTACAAGGTTAGAACCATCACCGGCGATGAGTTCATCGTCATCTACACCCATAGATCCATGATGGTGGAAGCATGCCTTGGTCCCTTCCTAGACATGTTTGAAAGTTCAAAGGATGAGTGGGTCACTGGGCTAGATGTTGAGTACACCTTAGTCCTGGAAAAGGAGAAGCTTCTAAAGGAGGCAGAGAAGAAGAAGCCCGCTATGATCCAGGTTTGCGTACATAATGTGTGCTTGGTCTACCACATATGCCATGCCGACATTAGGTACTAGGATTTTGAGGTCTTCCTCAAGGACAAAAGAGTGAAATTCATTACCGTAGACTTTAGGAACAATGGGAGAGTCCTGGGTCAGATAGGCCTCGTTGTAGGCCAGCCCTTCGATCTCCAAAAGGAAAGCATGGTGTCCTCCTCTCTGCCTTCAATGCTGACCCTGGTAGCAGCCATGATTGATCCTTTGTATGATGAACTGAAGAAACCTGACCCCATGTTTCATCATGCATGGGAGTCAACGACACTAAATGAAGATCACATCGTGTATGCAGCAACAGATGCCCACCTTTGTTTAAATATCTACAAGGGTTGAATGAAGAAGCAGAGCCCAAGAGGAAGAGGAATATGGACGAGGATGAAGTCAAGGACGTGGACGAGGACTCTGAGTAAGGTGGCAGTGTCGTTGCTCATGCTGGTTCTACTACAGTGTCAAGCGGACTAGTTACTTAGTTTTATTTCAGGGGTGTGTTGTCCTGAGCCCCCGGCAGAACTATGTTACGTCCTTTCTCATTATTTGAACTCTTTAGTAGTAAGTACTAGTATGTCTTACTACCGTTCTACTTGTAGTTCTCACTACTACTCATTTCTTTGCATTCCTACTGTACTTAATACGTACTAGTAGTATAATTTGGGTCAGTCAATTTGTGAAAGAAGAAGTTCGCTGGAGTGAAGGAAGAAGATGGTGGAGAAGTTACCCCGGGGTTAAACAGATGGCGGGGGTGGAGGAAGCATGGCGGTGGCAGGCCGTTCAGGGGAGGGCGGGGCGGCGACGACACATGGTTAGGCATGTGGCGGGCTAGCGGCTCGATGGCTGAGAGAGAAGATGAACAGTTCATCATGTTTGGAGGATTAAGAAGCCCTTCTGGCTATCGATGTTGCATCCAATGGCTCAAAAGAGTCGACTGACCCAAATTGTTCCTTCAGATTGCATGACCCACATGGCATTGAAGGTCTTAAAGGTAGACTCCACGTCCGCACCCGGTTTGTGGGCTCGGCGCGAGCGCGACCAGCTTCCGCCGTGACAGCGACCATGTGAGCCTCCTCCGCGTGGGCGAAGAAGACAATGACAAGCTAGCTCCTACTCGCCAGCGTGCTGGAGCATGCGCTCATCCTCCTCCTCTTTGCACAATGCAGGCATAGACGCAGTTTGACCTGCTCGCGTGCTTGGCAGCGCCGCGTCATCGCGAGAAGGGACTGTAGACAACGTGAGCAGGCGAGGGGTTGAGATCCTCTACAGTACCGTATGGTGCTGTAGTGCGGATGACATGTGGGGCGGGCTCCCACATGGCAGAGATAGTCCTGCAACATACAATACTGCAGCAACTGTACACATGCGCAATGGTGGCGGCGGCATATTGATGAGTGCACTTATGGGAGCTTGGAAATAGGGTTGGTCAAACTTAAAAGAACATCGTACTAGTACATGTAATCATGTGCAAGCGCATGCATCATGGCCGCGCTTATACACCACATTAGCTAGCACAACATTGATACAGAGTCCTATGCAGGCGCGTGCACCACGGCCACATGGTCGACCGAAAAGGTGCGTCGCGGTGTCGCACTGGAAGGACATCAACCGAACCTTTTTTTGTGTGTGAAAACAATCCCTGAATATTAATCTACTTTTTTGCTGGAAAAGTTCTTCACGCTACAATATTTCCATATATTTGTATTTAGCTTCAGTTCGTGATTATTTTGATTTGGACATTTTAGGTGCCCCCTACAATTTTTTAATAGAGATTATGTGTGTGTAACGGAGAGAGAACGCGTGTATGTGTCTATATGTGTGTTTTGGCGGAAGGGCAATGTGGAGACGTTGTGCGTGTGATAGTCTTAGAGAGGTGTGAATGTGAAAATTATCATGTATGAGTGAGAAATAGAGATATACCGAGATGTTGTGTGTACATGAGAGAACGGTCTTCTATTTGTGTTTTTTGTGTGTGCGTGAGAGAGAGAGAGGAGCATCCGTAACACAACAACCATCTCTCTCAATTCGACCGTCCCTCGCACAATCGCATGTAACACATGCATCAACACACACATTTTGACACCCTCACCTAGCCCATGCCCGCCTCAAGGCCCCCACATCACTCTCTATCTCGTACACACAATCTCTTCATGAAAACCCTATTTGGCATGCATGTACCTCTTCGTCACATACACACCATGTACCAAGCACACACATTTATCTCTCGCTATGTCACTTTACCTCGCAAACACAATCCCCATAGTCCTCTCTTTATATCCCGCACACAAACTCTCTATATTGCTTAGACATTAACGCACACGATGTATCTATCTTACACCATTAGCATTTGTCGCATGCTCACTATGTACACACATTCTCTCCATAGGTTTGATTTCTCTCAATATTTGACACACACCCCCCCGCCCCACCGAGCACACTATCCATCCCCATCCAAGGTTATATATCGACCACTATCGCTTATGCTTATCTACTCCCCAACATGCACACCACCTTCATGTTAAAGGAGGGCATCGGGAAGAATGAAGACGACGACTAGACCACACTAGGGATTGCGGGGCCTTTTGGAAGCATGATGATGTGACGACGGCTGAGTAACTCCTTTCCGTTCTGTCTCTCTCCCTCTCCCTCCCCCTGCACAAAATTATCAATTCCTCAGCCCATAAGATTCCCCTCTATTCCATGTTCTTTTGAGTTCTGTTATCAAATCTTGATGCACACGCATCTCACTTCTTATATTACATGTGTCCATCTTTCTCACAAACCTAACTTCCTCCTCTGTATACATATATATATATCCCTCTCTCACACACTTCCTCTCTCTCACACACACTTCATCTCTCTCTCGGTTTCTCTCCTACTCTCTTGCCCACATATATACAATATTTCCCGTCCTCTGCGTCTTTCTTCCACTAGGTGTATATCTTATGTGTTGAGCGCACACATCTCTCTCCCGCCATTGCTCCATCTTTACAAAATCTCTACGTTTCATTCACGCATTGGGATGTGTTTTAAAAATTGCTCTACACTGGATCATGTAGAGTTATGGTTGGTTTTGTTGCATCCAACAAATTAATAACTATGAAATGCATTTAGATTTTCGTTTGAGTTGGATTATGTGAGTTTGAGCATATTGTGTAGTACTATAGAACTAGTATTCATCTTGGAATTCAACAACGATTCTAAATATTGAATTGTATAAACCATTACATTCGAAGTCGGTAGCTTAATATATTTATTTCACAGTTACAACAAATAATTATGCCACGACAAACTAAGAAAATAGATGTGTACTCCCTCCGTTATTATTTAAGTCCGCATATTAGCATTGGTCAAAGTCAAGTTCTGTAAACTCTGACAAAGTTTATAAACAAACATATTAACATATACAACAACAAACCAATACCATCAGATTCATTATTGAATGTACTTTCACATCATACAGATTTATTATGTTAAATGTTTATATTTTTTCTTTAAACCAAGTCAAACTTTAGGAAGTCTGACTTCAGTCAAACCTAAAACGGAGAGTAAATAAAAACGGAGGGAGTACAGTACTCCTAGCTGCTCAGCCCAATTACCCAACATGTCATACAGGGAGTAGGTAGTAGCACAATGTTACAAATTTTTAGGTCGGCGGCAAAATCTCCCGCTTCCATCGAGATCTCCCGCGACTCAGATTCGACCAATGCAAAGTTACCATCATACCCTCGGCCGAACAGGCCGATGTATGCTAGTTGGTCGGGCTGTTTTGGTAACTTCACATTCACCCCACCCATCCAACCCCACCCTCACACCCAGAGTATTCCTCATTACTCCCCATTTTCTATCCCCACCACAAAATAGACTTCTCCACGGCACCGCAACACCTTCGTGCCCCTCCACTTCTTCATCGGCACACTCGTCCAATTCAGCGCATCTGCCTCATCGACGATGTCGTACGCCGCACTGGGGCTTGTCCGCCGTTGCCATCGTACATGGAGTCGCTTCCCCGGTGCCATCTTCCACGGTCTTGGATCTGCTTCCCAGAAGCCAATGCCAAGCACAGCAGGACCACTGTCATCGACAATGAACCGACTCTCGTTGCTGGCAATGATGCAGAGACACCGTCGTGACCTTCGTACTCCTCCTTGATTGGTAATGTGTATATTGATTCTCTTAGTAGTACATGTGCAGTTCCGATTATGTTCATACCTACCCTTCAAATTTCCTGGCTGCTATTGTTCCTGTAAAAGTAATTGGTTATAGGTTGCATTGTCCAACAGAACATCATCTTGTAATTGTGCGTTGCTCCTATATTGAGATGTGCTTGGCTATGTAACCAGTAGTGTCACAAATGATGGAATGTTTTTTATAATAGCAGGAAGATGATCCCCCTGCTCTATTCACTCAAAATGAAACCACAACGTAGTTCTAGCAAAGTTGAAGAGCCACATAGTAGGATATTAAAAATCACTTGTTCTAACATGGTAGATGAGTACTTTAATGTTGCCCACAAGATGCATGCGGATTACTATGTTTTTCTTGCCATGTTCAGATTCAAAAACTATGAATGCGAACATGCAGAGGAGCAATAAAGACCAAATACGCGATGTTGGGGTCATCTTCACGGAATGTCGCAAGTTATAGAGGAGCTGCACCGAACCTGTAAAACGAGCTCTGGTAAGTAACAACCTTTCAATTACTTTGACATTAAGAAGCTGACTCGCAGTGGTGGATGTTTTGTGTGCCCTTGATGGTTTCATTAATGAAATTGGAGGGAGCCCCCGCTTTTTATCATTTTTTACTTTGACATGGTATGTGTCTGGCAGCAATAGTGAACACAAGACCAGGCAAGGCCCTGGGCAAGCCCCGGGCCCAAACTAGCGTCAAACCATGTTGTCTGGTTGGCTAGGGTTGTTGCCATGCAATCGAGGAGTGTGGAAGATTATTAAACAATAATAGGCAAGACAGACAATTTCCTGTACACTTGATTAGGCTCTCAATCATTTGTAGGATCTCCATTTACAAAGTGGACCCACCATACCGTACGATGAATCTTTTGTAATTTAGTGTTGGAGCTAGTCAGTTAAACACGGCTACAGACGCCCTGGGAATCATCTGGTTGCCGGTTGTTTTGATGCAGCAACCCTTGGCGTAGCTCACCCAGCTGCTGCTTCTTCTATTTCTCTTAGCCTTGTGTTCTTTGATGTATATGCCGTAGTTTCTATAAGCTAGATCTGCTTGATATGTAATAAGCACAATCTTAATCGTCCTAATGCTTTCCTTTTTAGCTTGATGAAGGAAGCGGTGTTCTCACCTTGCAGTCTGTTTTTATATTTCTGCTTTCGAATTCACTTCTCCTAGTCCTATTTATTGGGCTTCTCCTTGATGGGTTTGGGAAGCTCTGGCTATTGATCTAAAAAAGAAGTAACTTCTTCATGCTAGGAAGCAGTTCCTGAGAGGAGGGAAGTATGGTCAGCCTCGAGACCATGTTTCCAAAATGAGGTTGGATAACACACAAGGTGACATTTCCCTAATGATGTCGGATTAGACACAAGGTCCAAATTCTGGATGATGCTAGATTACTCAAAAGCCAGGTGGAGTCTTCAACTATTCGTGTGCTCGTTGGTCTACTAAAGGATGAAAGAAAGTGTGCAGCAGCCCTTGAGAATGTAGATGAGTTCTTGAAGAAGCGAAAAGAGCAATCAGATGCTCTCTTCACCCAAGCGAAAAAAGAGATAGAAGAAGCCAGAAAGAAGCTGGCAGAGGCAGAGAAGGCTCGGCGTCTCCTGCTATCGAAAAAGGTTGTGAATACAAATTTTCATTCATAATAGCTAGGTTCAAATGTTTATCCAGTCAGCATGCATGTTGTGATGTCCGTGCATCTACTGTGGTGTATGTAAGTCTATGATGCCGAGATGTGGCACAAAATATATATTTTCGGGGTCATGTAATAGCAGCCATTAATTTCCGGACAATAACAGACGGACCATTCGAGATGGTATAGTTCATACGCAAGCCCAATATTCCAAGTTCAACTTCCACATCGAACTCATGTTCACAGATATCTTCACATTCATAGATAATGTCCACAACCATGATTCACTTCAAAGCAAGAAAAATGTGAGGAGACTTATAAATAAAGAAAAATACCTTGTTCTTACTACCTGTGCGAGTACAACAAAACAAGACCATACAAAATTAATTATATTTTGGATATTTTTTAACTAAACACGAATAACTTCTAGAAGAATGTATAATTTCTAATGCTGGTTGCGGCCGGGGTCCATGATGTTTTGAGCCAAACCGGGAAACACACCGGGTGTCTACGCTGGCGACGCGGTGGTTGTAGCCTTCATGGTTCCGAGCGGCGGCGGCTCCCGTGGTCCACTATTCCTTGGTGTCAGCGGTGGACGCAGACGTGTTGGCCACCTCCGCCGGCATGCCACGGTTCTGCCAACATTTGCGTCGGATGGCGTGGCCAGCCACGCTGCACTGGACGCCGTGGTCCCCCATGTGCCAGCATGCAACAACTGGCCACTCCTCTGCGAGCAGGCTTGAAGCGTCGAGTTGATGCACCAAGGGCCAGCTTCGAGCGGCGGCTTGCTCCTCCGCTTTCCTGCCTCCAGCCTCGCCCATGGTACTGACAACCTGGGGCAGCGAGGGAGGTGCGGCAGCGAGTTGCCTGGCTAGTTGGGGCACCGAGCTGGCTTTTATGTCGGAGAACTTGTCTCCTTGCTCACTGGATGCTATGGAGAGTGTGGAGAAAATGGTACAGGGAGGATACGGGGAACGGCGGCGTGGTGCGGTTCTTGCGAGGCATCTGGCCTCGTTTAAATAGCGGACGGACAAGAGTAGCCAACTGGCATTTTGTTCTAAAATGCCGGCCGGCTCACGGAAGGACGTGTTGCCGGCACACGTGCGGATTCAATGGAGGTAGGCGGGGCAGTCTGAAGCCGGTTGAATGCGGCGAGGAGGCGTGTTCAGCTTGGCGTGCAGCGAGTGGGGCCCTCTTGGCCGGCGCCCCGGTTCAATGCCTGCGCCAGTGTAAGGTCATGTCCGTGTGAGAGCAATCACTCCCTCTTGTCCTTTTTTGTTTGGAGTGTAATAAAATCTCATTTTGCATTCACATTTTACAAGTAAAATTCATGGACAAACTTTGACCCAAAATACGATGGCGACTAGTAAACCAGGACGGAGGTAGTAGTGATGAATTCAATTTTCGCTTGATACCAATCGTTCTAAGAAATAGTATAACGTGCCATTGAAAATAGGAAGTCTTACCCCGCTAAAAAATGATATTTTAAACGTGGCAACTCGATCAGTGGTGACTGGCGAGCCACCGCCTCCTGGTCGTTCACCTGTGGTCCCTGACCATCAACTCCTACGGATCAAGTTATCATGCGAGCTGGCTATTCCTACAAAGGTGCGCTCCATGTACCTGGTACCCGCGCATGCAGCAATCGTGCACCTATGGGTTTATTTATTTACCGTGCCTTACGTAACTCTCATGTGTGCGAGATAGCGAGAGACAGACTGTGTGCATGCACGTCTTCTTTTCGTATATGTACTCCAGCGTTTGTCTGGTGTCCAAAAAATAATATAGTAAGGCAATGTGCCAATGCGTCGCAACGCATCCAAAGTAGACTAATACATATTCACCAATTTGATAGAAAACATTCTAGTTTTGATATACACATATCACTAAATATATCTTATGTTTCACTCAAAATATATTCCTTTGGCTGTTTTGATGAGATAAGTAACAATAGCAAGGGACGTATCAGCACGCTACTGCTACACAAATAGCGGTAGCGCTTCCACCATAAAATGGGGTGCTACTGTGACTGTTTTTACCGTTGCTGCCAGGCTTGGTATAGTAGTAGTGCCCTCCTAGAAACTGCGCTACTGCTAACAAAATAGTAGCAGCGCGTTTTAAGGAGACAGTGCTGCAACTAACAAAAGGAAAAGAAAAGAAAAAAGGAAAGGAAAATTAAAGAAAAAGAAAAAAATGAAAGCAATAGAAACAACGCATTTTCACTAGCAAGCGCTATAGCTAACTTATCTATAGCAGCAGCGCGTTCTTCCAAAAAGCGATATAGCTAAGTAGGTATAACACATGTTGGGTAAAAGCGCTACTACTAAGTTTGACTTGCCCCTGCGTGGGCGTCCCTCCTTCCCCCAATTCCCCATTCTTCTCGCGTCTCCCCAACCTCTCCCTCGCCGCCCTGCTCCCTCGTCGCCCTGCCTCCGTCGCCGTCACTGGAGCTGCCACCGGAACCGCGCCCCCGGAGCCACCCTCATACGCTCCTCTGTGCCCTTGCTCCCTCGTCACCCTGCCTCCGTCGCCGTCACCGGAGCCGCCACCGAAGCCGCGCACCATCGCAGCTAGCAGAGCCGCGCGCCCTCGGAGCAACCGTCGTCTGCTCCTCACCGCCTTGCCTCCCTCGACGACCCTGCCTCCCCGCAATTGTTCCCCCGAGGCACCCTCAACACCCTCCTCTCTTGGTTAATTAACTTAGGTGAATTTAGTTATGAACCCTAGGAATTAGCTAGGTTAAGTAGGTTAACTAGGTAGGTTAATTTGGTTAACTAACTAGGTTAACTAACTAGGTTAACTGGCTAGGTTAACTAGCTAGGTTAATTAGGTTCATTAGGTTAACTGATGTAGGGTAGAACCCTAGACGCCCGATCTTTCATGAAAGGAGCGGATCTCGTGATGAACACGAAGAACACGAGGGGAAAACATCAGGGGGAACACGAGAGAAACACTCAAGCCAACAAGATTTGGTCACACATATGCTAGATCCTCGAAACACAAAGAGTTTCACAATCCAAATCCAACAAAAGATGATACAAATGGTAACTTGTTCATCTCTGTGAGGAGGTCTTGGGTCATCCTATGAAGAGGTCTTGAATCCAAGGTGGATCTTCTCCGTAGAGGCCACGGTCTCTCTCGTTGGAGTAGATCCGGATGGATGAGCATAGATCTATCTCAAATGAGCTAAACCTATGCTAACCCTAACTAGGAGGAGGAGGGGGTCTATATATAGTGCTAGCCCATGTAGGGGTAAGTGAGAGGGGGGATACAAGAACCTCGGGCCCTGTCCATGCACGCAGGCAGGCACCGGATGTCCGAGCTAGGGGCCGGATGTCAGGCTATTCGCGAGACGCCAGATGTTCGCCTGTTCACGAGACGCCGGATGTCCGGGCCAATAGCCGGATGTCCGGCTGTTCGCGAGACGCCAGATGTTCCGCTGTTCGCGAGACGCCGGATGTCTAGGTCAATAGCCGGATGTCCTGTATGGTGGTGGCCGAATCTGTTCTTCTCTGGATAGGCACTGCCGGATTTCCGGGATGACACCGGATGTCCGGGCTGTGGTCTGGCGCCGGATGCCCGGGCGGGCCGCCGGATGCCTGGCCGCTGATGCTTTTGGCCGTCTGTTGGGGCAGCTCCTGCGCGGCTGCCCAGGCAGTGGATGTCCGGCCGCTGTGTAGCTTTAGCAGCTCCGTCTTCATCCGTCTTCGCTTCCACGCTTCCCTCGCGGATGGTGTAGTTTTTCCTTGGCACTTGCACTCCACCTCAACATCCGTGAAGCTCCGACAATACCTATGCATGCACACGGGGAAGTGTCAAGTAGTATACCATCCTCGAAGGGGTCAAGTGAGCAAGTGTAAAGGAGATGATTCACCTTTGTGTATGTGAAGTAGATGTCACACGTGTCACTCGCCGAACGGACTCTTGACATGGTGATGTCCATAGGATGCTCCGCATCATCTCCCCCCCCTTGGGAAAGATCTGACCTTGGATCGAAAACCAAATCACCATGGGAAAGAGATGGGTTCGCCATGTAGAAGTGGATGGTCACCAAGTACTCCTCATCTTGAAGCTCGAAATGGGTACTGTCCAATGTCGCACCGTCTTGTGATTCCTTCAAAAGGAGTAAGGACAACAAACACTTGGAAAAACATATGTGCTTAGCGTTAGTGCAAAACCAAGCATTCAAGACGTGATTCACCAAACAAGTGTCGTCATCAAGCGTAGTATAGGTTGTGACAAAGGATTGTGACATGGCATGTAAGCATATCAATCAAGCACAAGCAAAGATATCATGGGGACAAGTATGCAATCGTGAGGTAGTGATGCAAATATGTGTGTCAGGAGAATAAGCATCTACCTCGAGGTCATAGCAAGCATTCACAAATTGCTCAATGAAAGGTCTATGGTAGGCATATGAATCATTCACAACACCAAAGGAAATGAAGTGTTTAAACACGTGGGTCATGTGCAAGACAATCCAAGCATTGCATCGGGTGTAGTGAAGATAGTGCGGCACTCAACACAATGGAAATAGCAAAGGTTCATCATGTGTGAGGCAATCAAGTCAATCATGTGACAAGCAATGGGACATGGCATATGTGAAGAAATGACATTGTTGCAACCAAACATATGCTAGGAGCAATTAATCCAAGAATGGGATGCAACACACAAGGTATATATGTCATGAGGCATGGAAATGTGAAAATGGCAAGTCAAAGCAAGATCTCTAGCATGTGTGCAATAAAGTGGTCTAAGGTGACCAACAAGTCTCATGGTGCAAGCAACAGAAATAGTATGATCGGCAATATCCATGCTCAAGAAAGATGTCACCTTGAAGGCGTGTCCTTGTGCATCCTTCACAATGCCGAAGTGCAAGAAAATGCGGTGTAGAAGCGAGTCATGGTAGAATGTATGAGGCTCGCTCTCGAGAGCTCGAATGGTCAACTCACGTGAAGTGGAAGTCAACACAATGTCCAAGTATCCTACACATGCACACAACAAAACAAAGAAGGTATGCACATGGTAAATAAAAACATCATCCATCGCGCTGGTTCTCATTTCTTGCACATAACCATTAGAAACACAAGTGCATGAATAATATGATGCAACAATGGCGATATTCATGGCTAGGCATATGCTGCAAAGAAGTAAGGCAAGCTTGGTTCACAAGTAATATGTCAAAATCCCCAAATATATGTGATAATGCTATGGGTGCAAACTCATTATCAAGACCAAAGGCATTGTTGCACTCAATACATGTCAAATCATCTAGCATGAGAGAGGCAACACATGGAGATATATGACAAGGAGCAATAACAATCATGTGCAAAGCACGGTAATGCTTGTCATCAACCGCATTAAAAGAGAAAGTATGAATCATCGGTGAGGCAACAAGGCAAGCATTCATAGTACTCAAGTCATGCAAACTAGTGGAGCGAAGATGCAACACACTAGAGGAAAGTATGGCAATCATGTCATGTGAACAAATAGTATGCATAGAAAATGCACATGACATATCACAAGCACAAAGACAAAGCAAGATCATAGTATAATCATAGGCATGGGGCAAGAAGCAAACATGGCAATAACAAGTGATATCTCCACCAAGCTTGCAAATACACATACAAGTGCTAGAATCAGCCATCATGTGTAATGCAAAGCATGGGTCACAAATGCATGGCAAAGGCATAGGAATGAGAATATCATGCAAAGTGAACATGGCAAGATGGTCATAGAATATGTAATGGACAATAACCCATAACCATGTAAGGACCATGTAGAATGAATGCACGAAGTCTTTGCGTGGAGAAAACTGTGGGAAAGACAATCCATGGGATCCCAAGTCATCATTGCTCTCTAGAGCTCATTTTGTCAACTCATGGGATTGCGAGGTTGACAAGTATTCATGGGTATCTACACGAAAGAGACACAAACCAAAGAAATTGTGTTCGTGGTAAATGTACACATCACCCATCATGATGTGTATGTGCACGTGTGAGTTAGCACAAGATAATCATCACTCAAAGAAATTTGATGCATGGTATATGAACATGTCATCCATCATGAAAGAATAGTTATTGTGTATAACACGATGAGGACAGAAATTGAGAATGCAAGTATATGGCACATCAATAGCATGTTTATTCATGGGAAGCATATTGTGCACATAAGTATTGGGATCATGCAATGGATGGGATGGATCCAAATGTCCTAACATGTATGAGGAAACTATGGGGGGTCTCCTCATGAGCAATATCGGAAATATCATATGGATAAAATGGACAACATCCAAAACAATGCTTATCCGAAGATAGGTTGTCATGTCATGGCATATGAGATAAATGATGCAAGGGGAGCATATCAATATGATCGCAAGAAAGACAAATTCCAATAACCATGGGCTTGTCATCTACGCCATAAGTGCAAATTGGGTTAATTTCAATGGCATATGCATAGTCACTACAATGAGATTGCAAATATGACATATGGTTGATCTCATGCATAGCATATGACAAGTCAAGCAGATTGTCAAACATGATGTGACCTAGAGAATTGCCACAAGAAATCCTATGTAACATGGCATCACAACTAATAGACTCCACATGGCAATCATCAAACTGATCATAAATGGGTAAATCATCGCATGGGGAAGTCACACTAGCATGAAGCATGGTAATAGGTTGATCAACATCATGCAAGCAAACAATGTCAAGAATGTCCACTAGTGGGACAAGAGCATCACCTTCACCTATGTTACCTTTCTCATTCTACTCGAGCGGTGTAGGTGAGGTGGGAAAGACCAAATCGTGGTCATCTTCATCATGATGGAACCATATGGGCGGTGCATCATATTCCGCCATGGCCATCATCTTATCCATAGGAAGGACGAATTCGCCGAGGATCGGCGCGTCATCATATATGGGACCTAGCACCAAATGAGAAGACACAATAGAGGTAGAGGTTAAGTCGTTGGAAATCGAATTGGCTTCACATGCCCTATCAACTATCACACTCTCTCTATGTGGTGGTTCACTCACTCCCTCAAAGTAGGTGCACTCAAAGTCACATATGGTAGAGTCACTCATCTTACTCAACTGGTGGGGGTTGTGGCTCGCCTCAGATGGGAATTGGGGCAACACATCATATATGGGGCTAGTGGTGAAGTCACTCTCACTCGCAATATGGTGGAAAAAGTCACTCAAAAAATCATACGTCGCCCTGGTCGAAGGGAAAATCCCATGCTCAACCATCTCGTCGCCGTCGTTGTGGATGAAGGCTGAAGATGGCACATCATCACTCTCGCCTCCTAAGATGGAAGCATCATCCTTGCTCGTCACCATGTCGCCCGCCTCCAAAGCTTGGTCCTTGATGGTCTCCGTAGTCGTAGTCGTCACCGCACCATCTTGAAAAAGAGTCGTGGAGGACTCAACATCATCAATGCCACAAGGAGGGATGGTAGAGAAGTCAAACTTGGGAGCATCGTCTTGGAGCTCGTTGGGCTTTGACATCATGGTGGTACTACCCTCATGCTCGCCATCTTGGAGCTTGTTCTTCGAGAAATGTGCTTGGGGTGGAGAAGCCTTAGCCTTCATGAGTTCTTGTTCCGCCTTGGGAGCACCAATGTAGTTGTCGTCGAGGGACTTGTAGTTCTCGAGGAAGATAGTCTTGGATATGTCATTGTGCAATCCCATCATGAAGTGGAACTTCATTGAATTGGGGTCGTCGACGCTGGCTTGTCGCAAGGCATTTTTCATCTCCTTGTTGTACGCATCGATTGACTTGGATCCTTGGGTGGTGTTCTCCAATTGGAGTAGAATTTTTTCCGTGTAGGTTGGAGGCACGAACTCTCGCCGCGAAGCTCTCCTCATCTTGGGCCAACTCATGTTGTAGCTCTCTGAAGGTGTGTGAAGCCACCATGTGGACGCGTAGTCATGGAAGTTTGTTGTGGCACACTTCACTTGATCTTCGGGAGGAACTTGATGTAGCTTGAGGTAGTCGTCCATTAGGCGCTCCCACTCGAGATACTCCTCGGGTTCTTGAGTCCCATAGAAAGGAATCTTGTGGTCGGAGTCGAGGTCGTAGTAGCTCGCGGAAGTCGCGGACTTAAGCTTGGGGAGTTTCTCTTGAGGTGCTTGTGGGTGAAGATGCCGTATGTCCAAAGGCGAAGATGCCTTGAAGTCGCTTGGCGAAGATGCTAAGGGAGATGGTGAAGTCGTTGAGCGGTTGTTGGTGTTGAGCTCTTGACCTTCATGTCTTGTCGATGGTGTTGTCGATGCCGATGTGGCCTTGCCAGAGATGGTAGCTCGGAAGGATGTGCACTAGAGCGTCTCCTCGAAGATGAGGAAGATTTCTTGTAGGACTTGATGAGGGCTTTGATCTCCTCCATTTGAGCATCCATCTTGTTGTCGAAGTTGTTGTTCATGGTACCGAACTCGTCATTGTTGTTGTAGATCGAAGGAGGTGTGCTTTTCCTATCCATCACAAGACTCGAGAAAATATGAGTGGGAGAAAGAGAAGAACTAGACCAAATGTACCTTACCCGATGTTGAAGATGGATCAATGATCACACAATAATGTATCAAGTAAATAGCACAATTGGTACCGGATCTTGTCAATTCTCACACCTACACAAATAAGGCTTATGGAGTAGGTTGGTGAGGATAGTGGTACAAACATTTGATGCAAAATGTTAGCAAGAGTTAACAATGTTGAAAAAGATTCACAAATTCGCAAGTGAAACAAGTAGACCAATAGCAATCAATGTCACACGAAAACACACAGACGGATAGATAAATGGGGTTGTGCAACCAAGGAATGAGCACAAAATGTGGAATCCGCAGAAAATGCCCATATTGCACAACTCAAGAGAGACGCTAGCACGATTGCTCAATAGGCGGATACGACACTTGTGCAAAACCTATAAGATGCCAAATGTATCAACTTCTATCCCATGTATGCTATATATGTATGATGTTCCGGTGTTTCTCAGAAGATGATCCAAGATGATCGGATATGATACCATATGATATATAGTGATGCACTATGATATGACGCTATGGCTCTTGCTTACAAGCTTCTTTGCTCTTTCTCTTTTGCTGTAACGCCCCGGATTCGAAGCGCCAGGTGTCTTCCAGCTATTCGCCGTCGTTGCCATGTCATTTGCTTGCGTGTTGCATTTTGCCATGTCATCATCTGCATTGCATCTGCATGTTTTTCAAAAACTTGCATCCGTTCGGGTTCCCCCGGTTCTCTCCGTTGTCCATTCTGAGCCCAACCACACTCGCACGCGCCCGAGGCACCTCCGAAATATTATTTTATAAGTGGCATAAAAACATTATCGGAATGGGGTGGAACTTGGTGTGTGGTCTTATTATAGTGTAGATAGACCGCGTGTCAAATTTCATCGTATTCGGAGTTCGTTTGATAGCCCAACCGTTATACATACAGCCGCAATATAGTCGGTTTAAACGTCGGACGTTTTCGGTCTCCGAAAACCGTTGTCGGGCTGCACTCCTTCCCTCTCATCTCAGCCCAACCTCTCTTCACAACCCACCTGCAGCCCACCTAAACCCCCCCTCCATTCCGGACCGTCAGATCGCGATCAGAGGCTCCGAAACGCTCCTAAAACCCCCCTAAACCCAAACCCTAGTCATCCATGCCTATATATGGACACCCCCTTCCAAATTTGGCAGCCTAGCCCTTCCCCAACCTCCCAACCGCCTCCCCCTCGTTTTCCAGCGCCAGCCACCGCCATCCCGCCACTCGGCAAGCCTCCAATGGCCGCGCCGCCACCTGAGACCGTCAGCGCGCCGCCCCAGACCAGTGGCAAGCCGCCACACGTCGCCCCAACCCCTCCCTCGCGCCTCCAACCACACAGGCCCGCCGGAACCCATCCGCGGCCCGCACCACGCCTCGCCTCCTCGCCCGCTTCCCGGCCACCAAGCGCCGCCCGCCGGAGCGCGCCCCTCCTCGTCGCCCTGCCACCACCGGCTGGCTCCACCGCCGCCGAGCCTCAGGCCAGCTCCGCCGCCCCTGCTCTCCATCTCCCTGCCTCTCCCTAACCTCTCTCCTCTCCCCTGTAGTGCTCCTCGCCGCCGCCATGGGATTCGTCGCCGGCTCCCTGCTGCCGCCCTACTCCGGCGACGGATCCGGCCCCCACCGCCCGGATCCATCCATCCGCGACGGGATCCGCCTCCACCGCTGGAGACGCGCCCAGCCGCCACCGTCGTCCCGCTCCGTGCGGAGGAGCGCCGCCGCCCGCTCGACCCTGCCGGCGCCCGTTGATGGCGTCGACCCCGCGTGGGCCGGCTTCACACCCCAAAGCCCAGCCCAGCTCCAGCCGGCCCAGCTGACCTCCTCCACCGACTGGGCCAAGGCCCGCTCGGTGAGGACCCGCGAATCCCGCCCCGTGCATCATTTAGTTATCCCGCGCTCAGACTTGTTTTTTTTGCCAAGTCTGGAAAAATCTTCAGCATGTGTGCAAGTTTGATTGCTTGTAACTTTTTACCCTAGCTCCGTTTGGAGTGGTTAATATATCAAAATGTTCACCATGAGATTCTCTTAAATTTATTCCATTGCGCCATGCTTGTTTGATATCATCTTGATGCTCTAATCATCGTTGCAAGAGTGCTATATGATGTTAATCTGCAAAAACTGTTATAACTTGATGATTTGTCATTTTTGTTGCATTTGATGTGTGCATCATATGAGCATGAGCTCTACATTTGTTTTGTACTATATCATGCCGTATTTACAGAGCTTCTTGTCTTGTATTTTTTTGATCTATCTGGTGACTAGAACAAGCACGCAAAGTAGCCTCCGTGATGTTACTGATTTCTGTGACAGTCATTTCTGCCTAGTCTGTAGCTGTAACTTTGTGATGCCATGTAAACCTGCTTTCACCATGAGTTCGATGCATAATCTTGAGATTTTCACTAAGGATGTTTTCTTCTACATGTTATGCTCTATCAGTCGATGCCCTTGTTTGCATTTATAGACTGCTGTTGCTTGTTGTTATCATGCTCCAAACTTACTAAATAATGTTGCCGTCAGCCTGTTAACATGAAGTTCAGTTTTGCCATATGTTTTGCTAGTGATCCATGTACCCTATGGTCTTGCTCTTGCCATGCTTAGCTTCATAATTATGCCATCTTACTGTTGGATGCCTTCACATGCCATGAAATTCTTGGTGATGAGTGATTTGAGCTCGCAAATATGCCTTCATAATTCTGTTTATGCCATGCCCAGTTTTTCTGCCAAGTCTGAATCTGTTTATGAAACTTGCTATGTTTACATGGGTGCCATCATATCTTCTGTGCCTTTTTGGCTCGTGATCATTAAGGGACCTTTGTTCTATGCAATTAGTAGATTCATGCCATGCCTTTGTTTGCTACGATATTTTCCTGTAGCAAGTTGTTTTCTAGCTCTAAACTTGGGAACCTGATGTTATTTCTGCCATGTCCAGTGATTTTCTGCCAAGTCTGTGAATCTGTTATTATTTGCAACCTTGCCATGTCCTTTTGAGCATGTTCTATTGGTTTCTGGAGATAGCTCAGTATTCATGTTTTGTAATGATTTACCTTTATATCATGTCCATGCCTTTTGTTTTCATGTTGAGGTGCTGTAGCATAATGTTTTGATGCTTGCTAGATGCCTAGTTGCTGTTTTGGACAGATTGTTGTTATATCTTGTTTGGAGTGTATGTGTTGCACCGTTGCTCCGTTTTGAGCGTGCTCTATATGAAATTTGTTTAGAATTGCATGTATATTCATGTTACCTTGTTGGATCCATGTTTTGAATGTGTTTTCTTGATGTTTGAATGCATTTTGCGTCAATGCCATGTTTGACTTGTTTTGCTCATATGTTCTAGGCCGTATATCCGAACTAAATGAACTTTATATGTAACTTGACTAGAATTTCGTGTAGATCATCTTGGTGCATCTTCTTGCTGTTTAATAACTTGAACATAAGGTTTATTCAGATCTGGACCAATTTCGAAACTTGCATATGAGGACTTACTGGATTTGTTATATGTTGTTTCTGGCCTCATTTAAACTTGCTTTGATGTGTTGCTCTTGTATGCATCATCTCTTGCCATGAGTAGCTTCCTGTAGCTTTGTCATGCATCCGGCTTGTTTGTGCATCATGTCTTATTATGTGTTGTGTGTTTACCTTGTTGTTTGCTTCTTTCCGGTTGTGCTTCTTCTCAATAGTTCCCGTTTCGTTGCGTTCGTGAGGATCCGTTCATCTACGTTTGGTTCATTGTCGTGGCTTCATCTTCTTCATGGACTCATTCTTCTTCCTAGCGGGATTTCAGGCAAGATGACTGTTACGGGAAAGTCTTCATGAACCACCGGTAGGGCTGGAAAGAACGAATGAATTGATAAGATAACAACAGAAAGAATCTTGAACGAGCCACTGTAGGAATTGAAATGAATGACGAAAAGAGAATGAATCACCGGAAAGAATAAGAAAAGCACGAAGATACTTGAGGGAATCTAGAGACAAGAGAATGAAGAGATCGCAAACTGATTAAAGAGCAAAACACCGGAAGAATATGGAGACGAACGAAAAGGCATGAATATAGAATAATCGGAGAACGGATTTGAAAACTTAGAACGAAGAAATATTCTGAAATGGAGGCCTCCGGATAATTGAGACGGAAAACAACTCCTGAAATACTCCGGATGGGTGAAAATAATTGCACGCTTGTAACGATTTGAGAGGATAACATGAAGCTGGAACCATGGATGTTCGAGAGAACGGACAAGGTTTAGAGGGAAAACTCTTCTTCAATCTTCAAATGACAACGAGGAACGCCACCAAAATTGCTGAGATACTCCGGGAGAATGAAAAGCGAAGAGGTTGAGCCAACAATGAAATGATTTGAAATCGATCTTGGAAAAGATCTGACTGATGAAATTCATACTTACGTTAAAACTTCGAAAAGGATTTGAGAATAGCTCCGGGAAATTAGAAGAGTCAGGTAAGATCCTGGGAAAAGACCTATGGGTTAGGGCCCACTGAAGAGAAATCACCGTTGAAAAAGGATTGTTGAAGAGATAGATGATACACTTGAACAACTGAAGGACTTGAATGAGGTGACAACCTCGAATTAATTCGAACACAGATGAATCTCCTGAGATGTTTTGAGCGCTCCGGAAGGATAAACTGGCGAGAGCCGAACTAGCAGGGGAAACACTTGATCCAAGGGAAGAATATGATCAACCCGAAAACTTTAATTGAATCCACCGGAAAGAAAAAGAGATGAAGAATGTCGATTGAGACGAAAATTCACCCATTGAAGTAATTGATGGAAAACTGAAGAGGCTTCGCATGAATGAAATTGATGCTCAAAAGAGACTCAAACTCCGGGAATAAAAGGGGATGGGAGGGCGGGAAAAACAACGGCAACTTCGAAGGGGAAATCGACGAATAGCTTTGAAGAGAAAACGCCGGTTGAAATCATTAAGGAAAGAATGCAAAGACTTCGCACGAGTAGGATGGATACTCGATTACGGACTCCGGTTCCGAGAAGAAGAAGGGTGGGCGGGTGGGAAAAACAAGGACAACTTCGGACAGGGAAACAACATCGATTGAAAAGAGCTGAGGATTGATCTTGCAAAAAATGACAAGGATCGAAACCACTCGAAGAGAAATGCGCCTGATTGAAAAGAGAATGGACAACGAACGAAAACTATCCGCGTGATCCTAAAGAAAAATTGAAGGGGAAGAGAAGTAAGTCGAATCACCTACGTCAAGATTTCTCACCAGAGCGATGAAGGGACTGAGGAGTAAAAAGAATTCCTACTCTCCGATGTAGCTAGATTCAGAAATAGTTTTCTTCTAGACTCAACAACGGCCAAACTACACTATCAATCAAGGGGGGCTCCTAGGGTCGGTCGAGGCTCTGATACCAACTTGTCAACGCCCAATATGCGACCCTATCCAAGAGGAACTCAAAGGTCCCACCAAGGATAGACCCGCATATTGAAACGCTTTTGCAAGGTGGATATCATTACATCAACATTCCATAATATATGGGGATACATACAAGGCATACAAATGTGGCAAGAATACATCAATATACATGAGAACAACATCAGACTACGGATGAAACACAAACAGAAGCTCAAATGACATCCACCCTGCTAGCCCAGGCTGCCGACCTGGAACCTATCCCCTAATCGAAGAAGAAGCAGAAGAAGAACTCCAAAACAAGTAACATCGCTCTCGCGTCATGATCATCGCAAAACCTGTACCTGCAACTGTTGTTGTAGTAATCTGTGAGCCACGAGGACTCAGCAATCCCATTACCATGGGTGTCAAGACTAGCAAAGCTTAGTGGGTAAGGAAGGGGTAAAGTGGTGAGGTTGCAGCAGCGACTAAGCAAGTATGGTGGCTAACATACGCAAATAAGAGCGAGAAGAGAAGCAACGGAACGGTCGTGAAACTAGCAATGATCAAGAAGTGATCCTAAACTCCTACTTAAGGCATACATAACCCAAAAACCGTGTTCATTTCCCGGACTCCGCCGAAAAGAGACCATCATGGTTGCACACGCGGTTGATGTGTTTTATTTAAGTCAAGTGTCAAGTTCTCTACAACCGGACATTAACAAATTCCCATCTGCCACATAACAGCGGGCACGGCTTTCGAAAGATAATACCCTGCAGGGGTGTCCCAACTTAGCCCATTATAAGCTCTCACGGTCAACGAAGGATATTTCTTCTCCCGGGAAGACCCGATCAGTCTCGGAATCCCGGTTTACAAGACATTTCGACAATGGTAAAACAAGACCAGCAAAGCCGCCCGAATGTCCCGACAAATCCTGATAGGAGCTGCACATATCTCGTTCTCTGGGCACACCGGATTGTCCAAACTTCCGGTAGGCCAGCCCAGAGTTGCCCCTGGTGGCCACCGGCGGTTGACAGGTTGGACCAACACTCGAAGGAGCACTGGCCCGGGGGGGTAAATAAAGATGACCCTCGGGAGCGCGACTCCCAAGGGAAAAAGGCTAGGTGAGGCAAATGTAAAACCAAGGTTGGGCCTTGCTGGAGGAGTTTTATTCAAAGCGAACTGTCAAGGGGGTCCCATAAATCACCCAACCGTGTAAGGGACGCAAAATCAAGGAACATAACACCGGTATGACGGAAACTATGGCGGCAAGAGTGGAACAAAACACCAGGCATAAGGCCGAGCCTTCCACCCTTTACCAAGTATATAGATGCATTAATTAAATAAGAGAATATTGTGATATCCCAACAAAATTCATGATATCCATGTTCCAACATGGAACAAACTTCTTCATCTTTACCTGCAACTAACAACGCTATAAGAGGGGCCGAGCAAAAAGCGGCAACATAGCCAAACAAAGCTTTGCTAGGAAGGGTGACAAAGGTTAGAGGTGGTTTCATGGCAATTTGGGAGTCTTGAAGAGCAAGTGATAGGTAGCGCAGCATAGCGATAGAACGTAGCAACTAGCATAGCAATGATAGTAGTGAGATCCAGGGTAACGATCATCTTGCCTGAAATCCCGCTAGGAAGAAGAACGAGTCCATGAAGAAGATGAAGCCACGACGACGAACCAAACATAGACGAACAGATCCTCACAAACGCAACGAAACGGGAACTATTCAGAAGAAGCACAACCGGAAAGAAGCAAACAAGGTAAACACACAACACATAACAAGACATGATGCACAACCAAGCCGGATGCATGACAAAGCTACATGCAGCTACTCATGGCAAGAGATGATGCATACAAGAGCAGCACATCAAAGCAAGTTTAAATGAGGCCGGAAACAACATATAACAAATCCGGTAAGTCCTCATATGCAAGTTTCAAAATTGGTCCAGATCTGAATAAACCTTATGTTCAAGTTATTAAATAGCAAGTTAAGATGCACCAAGATGATCTACACGAAATTCTAGTCAAGTTACATATAAAGTTCATTTAGTTCGGAGCTACGGCATAGAAGATATGAGCAAAACAAGTCAAACATGGCATTGATGCAAAATGCATTCAAACATCAAGCAAACACATTCAAAACATGGATCCAACAAGGTAACATGAATATACATGCAATTCTAAGCAAGTTTCATATAGAGCATGCTCAAAACGGAGCAACGGTGCAACACATACACTCCAAACAAGATATAACAACAATCTGTCCAAAATAGCAACTAGGCATCTAGCAAGTATCAAAACAATATAGTACAACACCTCAACATGCAAAAAAAAGGCATGGACATGATATACAGGTAAATCATTACATAACATGAACACTGAGCTATCTCCAGAAACCAATAGAACATGCTCAAAAGGACATGCCAAGATTGCACATAATAACAGATTCACAGATCTCTTACTGATCACGAGCAAAGTTTAGAGCTAGCAAACAACATGCTACAGGAAAATATCATAGCAAACAAACGCATGGCATGAATATACTAATTGCATAGAACAAAGGTCTCTTACTGATCACGAGCCAAAAAGGAAAAGAAGATATGATGGCACCCATGTAAACATAGCAAGTTTCATAAACAGATTCAGACTTGGCAGAAAAACTGAGCATGGCATAAACAAAATTATGAAGGCATCTTTGCGAGCTCAAATCACTCATCACCAAGCATTTCATGGCATGTGAAGGCATCCAACAGTAAGATGGCATAATTATGAAGCTAGGCATGGCAAGAGCAAGACCATAGGGTACATGGATAACTAGCAAAACATATGGCAAAACTGAACTTCATGTTAACAGGCTGACAGCAACATTATTTAGTAAGTTTGGAGCATGATAACAACAAGCTCCGGCAGTCTATAAATGCAAACAAGGGCATAGATGGATAGTGCATAACATGCAGAAGAAAACATCCTTAGAGAACATCTCCATATTATGCATCGAACTCATATTGACATCAGGTTTACATGGCATCACAAAGTTACAGCTACAGACTTAGCAGAAATGACTAAGTCACAAAAATCAGCAACATCACGGAGGCTACTTTGCATGCTTGTTCTAGTCACCACATAGATCACAAAAATACAAGACAAGAACCTCTGTAAATACGGCATGATGTAGTACAAAACACATGTAGAACTCATGCTCATATGATGCACACATCAAATGCAACAAAAATGACAAATCATCAAGTTATAACACTTTTTGCAGATTAACATCATATAGCACTTTTGCAACGATGATTAGGGCATCAAGATGATCTCAAACAAGCATGGCGCAATGGAACAAAATGAAGCAAATCTCATGGTGAACATTTTGAAATATTAAACACTCCAAACGGAGCTACAGGTAAAAAGTTACAAGCAATCAAAGTTGCACACGCGGGATAACTAAATGATGCACTGGGTGGGATTCGCGGGTTCTCACCTAGCGGGCCTTGGCCCGGTCGGTGGAGGAGGTCAGCTAGGTCGGCTGGAGCTGGGCTGGGCTTTGGGGTGTGAAGCCGGCCCACGCGGGGTCGAGGCCGTCAACGGGCGCCGGCAGGGTCGAGCGGGCGGCGGCGCTCCTCCGCGCGGAGCGGGACGACGGCGGCGGCTTGGCGCGTCTCCGGCGGTGGAGGGAGGCGGATCCCGTCGGGGATGGATGGATCCGGGCGGTGGGGGTCGGATCCCGCCGGATCCGTCGCCGAAGAAGGGCGGAAGCAGGGAGCCGGCGACGAATCCCATGGCGGCGGCGGCGAGGAGCACTGCAGGGGAGAGGAGAGAGGTTAGGGAGAGGCAGGGAGATGGAGAGGAGGGGCGGCGGAGCTGGCCTGAGGCTCGGCGGCGGCGGAGCCAGCCGGCGGTGGCGGGGCGACGAGGAGGGGCGCGCTCCGGCGGGCGGCGCTTGGCGGCCGGGAAGCGGGCGAGGAGGCGAGGCGTGGTGCGGGCGCCTCGGGCCCAAATCGGCCCGGGGCGGGCCGCGGATGGGTTCCGGCGGGCCCGCGCGGCTGGAGGCGCGAGGGAGGGGCTGGGGCGACGCGTGGTGGCTTGCCACTGGTCCGGGGCGGCGCGCTGACGGTCCCAGGTGGCGGCGCGGCCATTGGAGGCTCGCCAAGTGGCGGGACGGCGGTGGCTTGCACCGGAAAACGAGGTGGAGGCGGTTGGGAGGTAGGGGAAGGGCCAGGCTGCCAAATTTGGAAGGGGTGTCCATATATAGGCATGGATGACTAGGGTTTGGGTTTAGGGGGGTTTTAGGAGCATTTTGGAGCCTCCGATCGCGATCTGACGGTCCGGAACAGAGAGGGGTTTAGGTGGGCTGCAGGTGGGTTGTGAAGAGAGCTTGGGCTGAGATGAGAGGGAAGGAGTGCAGCCCGACAACGGTTTTCGAAGACCGAAAACGTCCGATGTTTAAACCGACTATATTGCGGCTGTATGTATAACGGTTGGGCTATCAAACGAACTCCGAATACGATGAAATTTGACACGCGGTCTATCTACACTATAATAAGACCGCACACCAAGTTTCATCCCATTCCGATAATGTTTTTATGCCACTTATAAAATAATATTTCGGAGGTGCCTCGGGTGCGTGCGAGTGTGGTTGGGCTCAGAACGGACAACGGAGAGAACCGGGGGAACCCGAACGGATGCAAGATTTTGAAAAACATGCAGATGCAATGCAGATGATGACATGGCAAAATGCAACACGCAAGCAAATGACATGGCAACGACGGCGAATAACTGGAAGACACCTGGCGCTTCGAATACGGGGCGTTACATGTGCTTAAAAGCTTATTCGTTTTTTTGGATGGCCACTATGCGAAATGCACAAACCAAGATAGCAATTGTGTTATATGCAGGAACAATCTTGTGACACAAGAGATGATATGATACTAAGATGATACCAATATGATATGGTATGTATGCAAAGTAACGGCGGATCGATGATCACTAATGTGCACAAGTGACGTTGCCGGCAATACTCAAAGGCTAGTCCCGATAGGCAAGTGACGCAAAATGGGCTAGGGGTTATCAATGCAATTGCAAGGGGAATATACAATGGTGTCGTCGAGGTTACCGCCCATGGCGATGATGAGTGGCGGTGTTCTTGATGTAGAACCATTCCTAATTAGCCAAAACACCTTAGGAAACTGAAAAATCGCGAACTCAAAATCTCCAAAAAAAATGTCAAATGGTGGTAGAGGGAATGCGGTGGTGGTCGTGAAAGTATTGGTGGAAACCCGGTCATAATGGGTTAAGGTGGTGGAAGGGTATGATGGGCTATACACGGTGTCAGAGTTGGAAGCACAGTCCCTAAGTAGCCGAAATACCTTAGGAGACAAAAATCACAACACAAACAAAATTGGGTTACATTGGGGTGGCGGAAGTGTATGGTGGGCAAGCCTATGCGAAAGTTATGGTGGTGGTGGTGGTTGTTGAAGAAGCAACCGTCCCTGAGTAGCCTAAACACCTTAGGAGACTTGAATCACAACTCAAAAAACCTCAAATGCTAAGGGGAACAAAATGGGTTAGGTTGCAGAAGTCGGCGGCGGTTATGTGGATGATATGGTGGAGGGCCTAGGCAAAGATGCCAAAATTCCAAAAATTTGATGGAGTCAAATGGTGGTAAAAACTATCTAGATGGATAGAGGATGTCAATAGCTACTCAACGATCTAAAGAATGCGAAAATAGGAGTCCGAATGTGAAAGATATGGCCCGACGATCCCAGATCGGGATTTGGACTTCGCGACTCAATTTTGGGGCGGAAATTGATCATTTTGGGGGCAAAATTTAACGGATTTCGTGGATGGAAAGTGGAGAAAATTGGGGGAAAGCTAGATCTACTCAAGACACAACGAATCCATGGATCAAATTCAACAAAACATCATCAAACCAACTAATAAAAACAAATTGGGGGCTATTTTTGGTGGGGATTTTTGAATTTAGGATGAAATCAACAAAATTAGACTAGAAAACAAGGTGGTAGAGGCTCCAAATTCGTGATCAACCTTGCTCTAATCCAAGATGATCATGAGCAAGCTGGCTCTGATCCAAGATGATGTAGGGTAGAACCGTAGACGCCCGATCTTTCACGAAAGGAGCGGATCCCGTGATGAACACGAAGAATATGAGGGGAAAGCACGAGGGGGACACGAGAGAAATACTCAAACCAACAAGATTCGGTCACACATATGCTACATCATCGAAACACAAAGAGATACACAATCCAAATCCAACAAAGGACTATACAAACGGTAACTAGTTCATCTCCATGAGGAAGTCTTGAGGGGTCATCCCATGAAGGGGTCTTGAATCCTCGGTGGATCTTCTCCGTAGAGGTCACGGTCTCTCTCGGTGGAGTAGATCCGGATGGATGAGCAAAGCTCTATCTCAAATGAGCTAAACCTATGCTAACCCTAACTAGGAGGAGGAGGGGGTCTATATATAGTGCTAGCCCACGAAGGGGTAAGTGAGAGGGGGGATACAAGGGCCTCGGGCCCTGTCCAAGCGCGCAGGCAGGCGCCAGATGTCTGTGCTGGGGGCTGGATGTCCGATTGTTCGCGAGACGCCGGATGTCCGGGTTACTGGCTGGATGTCCGGCCTGGCAGTGGCCTAATATGTTCCTCTCTGGATAGGCGCCGCCGGATTTCCAGGATGACGCCGGATGTCCGGGCTGTGGTCTGGCGCCGGATGTCCGGCCGCTGATGCTTTTGGCCGTCTGTTGGTGCACCTCCTGCGCGGCTGCCCAGGCGCCGGATGTCCGGCCTGTGGCTGAGATGTCCGGCCGTTGTAGCTTCCGCAGCTCCGCCTTCTTCCGTCTTCTCTTCCACGCTTCCCTCGCGGATGGTGTAGTTGTTCCTTGGCACTTGCACTCCTCCTCAACATCCGTGAAGCTCCGACAATACCTATGCATGCACATGGGAGAAGTGTCAAGTACTATACCATCCTCGAAGGGGTCAAGTGAGCATGTGTAAAGGAGATGATTCTCTTTTGTGTATGTGAAGTAGATGTCGCACGTGTCACTCGCCGAACGGACTCTTGACATGGTGTTGTCCATAGGATGCTCTGCATCATTAACTAGCTAGGTAAACTAGGTTGGCTAGGTTAGACAAAAATTTAATTTAGCAAATATTTAGTTAGGTCACTAGGGTTTAACTAAGGCAGTAGGGTTTAGAGCAAAATTTTAGTTAGGGTAGTAGGGTTTAATTATGGTTTTTGTTTTCATAGTTGTTTTTTATAAGAACAAAATGAAGAAAATGTTGCAGCAGTGCTGCTAGTAGTATATATAGTGGTACTAGTAGATGTTAATTTGGTTAGGGTAGTAGTGGTACTAGTAGATGTTAATTAGATGTTTTTTAGTTAGGGAAGTAGGGTTTTACTAGGTTAATTAGGTGAAGTTAAATGAATGACCTAAATGATGAAATTATTAGTTAACTGAATTTTTAGGACAAATTTGTATATGCTCAAGTACTTAACTAAATATTATTTTTAGGACAAACTTGTATATGCTTAAGTAGTTAACTAAATATATTATAGGGTTGTATATATAGTTGCTTAAGTACTTATATAGTTGTTCTACACCCAATGTATGCTTAAGTAGTTGTATAATTCCTAGGGTTCATTAATGGGTGCTTAATTAAGTAGTTGTAGATGCTTAAGTAGCTAGCTAGGGTTCCTCTAATTTGTTAGTACTTGTAGATGCTTAAGTACTAGGGCAGTAGGGTTAGGGCAGTTGGCTTTAACTAGATGTTAATTAGGGCAGTAAGGTTTAGTTTGGAGAGAGAAATTCAGTATAAAAACATAAATTTCTATCAATGCTGCAAGTGTACTAGGTTCTTTATTTTTACCAATTTTTTATTATGACAAAAATTTAGGACATAATTTGAATTGAGTTCTAGGGTTCATAATTTGAAATTTGTCTAGATTTTCTTGAAGTGTCAAACATTGAAGTGGTCATGTTATATGCAAATTCCTCAATAGTGTTTGCCCATGTTTATCTACTATTGTACTTGCTCATGTACATGTTCTTAAGTGGTCCTGTTATATGCAACATTGAAGTGGTTCGATTGTGCCCAAGTGGCCTTTTGTTGTTTCCATGGAATGAAGCCGAGTGCGAGAGAGGGATACGAACGACGCCTTAAGAAGTACTACATTATGTATGATGAGATATGTCATGTAACTTGTATAGCTATATCGTGATTATGATTTGACGACATGATTTGTGCTGGGTAATATGATGAGACTATTGTGTGATGATATGATGAGCATATTGCATGTTTATGATATGATTAGAATACTGTATAAAATGTGTACAAAAACAACGCAAATACGTAGCAAAAAATATGAGAAAATATAGTTAGTAGCGCTCTTTAGCGCTGGACAGGAAACCGCTACTGCTAAAGCATTTAACATTAACGCTGGTATGGAGGGAGAGAGGAGGAGGACATAGTGCGTGTGTGACAAAGACACGAAGTCCGAGAGGTATTACCATAAAATGAGGCGATAGTGTGCAGGTGCATGATGGAGAGGGCGTGTCTCTAGAAAGGACGAAAAATCGACATGGATACAAGGAGCGAAAGTGTGCGATAGATGGATAAACCTATCTAGAGGTTGGTCGACCAATGTTTGTGAGAGATATATGAGTCGGGGGTGCGTAAGCGAGAGTTTTGTGTGTGTGGGAGAGAGAGACTGTAGTCGGTAGGGGGATCCAAAGCGGGAGTTGTGTGTGTGTGTGAGTGAGAGAGGGGGGAGAGTTTGTCCGATCGGTAAACAAATGAATAACGTTAGTTTTGCAACAGAGATGAAGACGGAAAGGAGACCCCAACAAATGGTGTGTTTGCGGGGGAGAGTAATTTTAGTGGTAGGAGTCACATCTAGAAAGATATAGGGTGCGTGAGAGAACCCTGGAGAGAAAGGCAATGGGAAAGATGAGTGAGTGTGTGTGTGTGGCGGTGAAAAACAAAACTAGGGTAGCTATAGTGATACCAGAGAACAATAGAGACGTGAGAGATAATAAATTCCGTGTAATCTATGAAGATATAGAGAGTGTGACCCTTCTCGAGGGAGATGGCGAGAGACCGTGTTTGCGAAAAGGGAGAAGCATGTAGTGAGCGTGCACGTGAGATGGATAAAAGAGAGTGATAGCTACATGAAGGAGGACGCGAGAGAGACCTAGAGAGAGATGACATGAAACTAGATTCAAATATTTAGTTGTGTGTATAGAAGATGTTAACCTAAAAGGGATTCAAAAATTTAAATTCCAGATGATGGTACATGTAATTCATACTTGACCCAAAATTTATCCATCAAACATGCATACAAATTTGAATTTGGATGCAGGTATGTTATTCAATATATTGATATTACCGATCCATACATTTGAGGTGAACATAATTTGGTTTAAAAAAATTGAATTCAATGTTAAACATGATTTGGTTGAAATTTTTTGAATTCGACCTTATGAGTTTGAGATCGTTGCATTTGTAAATCATATTTTATATATAAATGAGCAGAATTCTTTGTTGTGTTTTGAAAGTAGATATAAAAATGATGTATATAGATTTTTATTCGAATACAAAATGGATCCTTCCTGAAAAAAATAAAACAAAATGGATTGAATTGAGTTGACATGGTAAATGTGCAATCTTTTACTGCAAAAATTTGAACAAAGCGGAGAAACTTGTAGTAACCGCCCGAAACCAAAAACTGCGAGTTGTAAATTGCTGCCTATCCCTGACACACAAAGCCTATCAGCTTGATATCTATAGGTTTTGATAGGCGTAGGCTTGTAATTTCACTCAAACATGACACAACCGCCTCCGTCTCTCACCTCCCCAGATTCATACAAAGTGGGCGCCAAAACACAGTTTCTCCTTGGTAGAAATCACCTCTCACCTCCCTCGCATTCATACACGATTACCTTCCTATCCCCAACCAACCAATATTGCCGTGATGTAGGAAATTTTAAATGGGGGCTAAGTTTGTAAATTTCCTCGCATTTGAGACAAGCGCATCCTACAGACATGGTTCCCCCTACCTCTCTCCCTCCATTTTCCCATTCATACTCCATGGGCGGCAAAACACCCTCTCCACCCCAGTCTCCTCCGTCCGCCACCCCATCCACCGCTGCCCTCCTCCACCATGCTGGAAGTGATACCCCGTCGCCGTTGTCCATTACAAGAGATCGACCTCTCTCATCCACGGTGTCGGACTAGGATCCTTGCATCGCATTCTCTCACTTCATTTGCGCTGTCGTCCACCTTGCTGAGGCCGCTCCTAAAACCATCTCGTCCACCGCATCGAGATATTTCCCTCGCCGCCATCGTCTACCCTCCTAGATCTGCTTCCAGCCGCCGACAGCCATCCCTACCGCAGCACCCTCAACGCCTCTGCAGATGCTTACACGGCGCCACACCAGAGGCGGTACTCTTTCATATCTGCTCAAGTTATTTATCTCATCAAGAAAATAGATCGCCACTGCTTTACTCTTATTTCTTATCCATCACTTTGAATCATACTTGTTAGTTGAAAGCAAACATTGGTTGCGGAAGTTGCCTCTGTTCGGTTTGCACCTTCAGATCTGCCATGGCACGCTCACCACAATACTCACAATACTTATGGTTTCCCCCTTTTATATTCCACATTAGCTTAAATGAAAGTCAACTGAATGTCAATTTGGGGTCAGTCCATTTTTAAGAGTTTGCCGGAGAGAAGGGAGGGGCTCGCTGGAGGGCGGCCCCTTTATCTATCTTAGGGTTCCGGGTGGTGACATTCATTGTGGGGGCGGTCATCGGGCTATGGTGGGGCCTCGTCGGAGGCAAAACTTGACGCAAGCGGGGGGTGGGGTTGGCTAGAGGGATGGAAGGGGACGTTAAAAGACCGGAGGTGGTGGGCGGTTCAGGGGAGGGCGGGGGATGGTGTTTCGGCCGGCAGCCCGTGTGGTGGTCTGTACGGGAAGAATAAGAGGCGGGGAAGAAGAAGGGTTAGGAGATGTAGGATATTCATCCAACCGCCTGAAATGGTCGACTGACCCAAATGATGGAAGTCATGCGACTTGCATGTAGACATACCCATATATTCAGTACCATCATTGTAGGAGCTTCGAGACGTGCAAGTTATGCTCCTCGGCCCATCAAGCTAAACAACATGCCACTCATAATTCCAAACTTAGTTGCTCAAATACGAATCTAATATGATGCTGACATGTTGTACTAAAATAGAGAATGTTTAATTGGCTAGCTATGTTCCTACTTTACTTTCGAAAATCTCGTGTGCCACATATCAAGGGATAGCAGGGAGTTGCATTCTTTATGCGCTCTGGTTCATCATGTGTGGGCAACAAACATTTTATTATCCAAAATCTGCTTCCTCTTCTTTAGGATGCTCCTCTTCTGCTCTCCTTTAATAAGTACTCTCTCCATTCCTAAATATAAGTCATTTTAGAGATTCCTCCATGGACTACATACGGAGCAAAATGAGTGAATCTACACTCTAAAATGTATCTATATACATCTGTATGTTGTCCATAGTGGCATGTCGTGGGAAACCATGGCCACCTATGGGGCCATCAGCCCCTTTTGGTTTGGCGGGGGGATGGGCACGTTGCACAAAGAGTGGAGAAGCGTAACACAACATGACAGAGATCACACGGGCCGTTTTACCCAGGTTCGGGCCGCCGTGAGGCGTAAAACCCTACTCCTGCTTTGGTGGATTGATGGTAGATGATGGTGGAGAACGCGGCGCTCCGGCCCAGCAAGGTTGCCTCAGGGCAAGAGCAGCTACGCGCGTATGAATATGCAAGGATCCGAATCCTCTCTATAGTTGCCATGGGCCTCCTTTTATAGGTCAAGGGGTCACCACAGTGGCAAATCAGTCAATACGTACTGATTAGATAGCAAACAGTGCTACCATACCTAAGTCTGCATGCGGACAAAGCGCATTAAATGTGCCGCTTAGTGTCACATCACAACGTGCCCGGCAAGGCGCCAGCTTCGCGCCTGATTGCTTAACACGTCTCAAGACGGGTGTCATTTGGAGGCGTTTTCCATAGGAAGTGGTTGCCATGTGGCAAGAAGCAGCCACTTAGTCACTTAGGGGCTTGACACCACACTGATCAATGACTTGCGTTGTTGTGAGGTGGAGCGGTGAAGCTTTGGCGGGGCAATCCGCCCTTTCTATGCTCGGCAAGCGTGTCAGGGCGGTCTGGTGGCTTGTCTCCAGGGCAATCCTCGTCCTCGCCAGGCTCGCCTACCCGGCAAGGGAGGTTTTTCCCTTAGTGATATCTTGTCTCTCTGTCTTGACTTGGTCTTCTTGATCTGCGCTTTGATTCTTCAAATAACTAATCTCTAGTGCTTGGTCTGATATTGGGTGCCTCAATCTTGTCCTTAGGCCTGTGCACAGTCCGGGAAATAGACCCAGAGTTTGTTGAACCGACAGGAGCACCCGTGCCTGGCTCGAACGTGCTGCCAGGCATCGTCAGGGTAGGCCCTAATCGGTGCACAGGTAGGAGAGTAACGGTGGCTCGCCCCCTCAGATCTTCTTTGCTTCTTCATTAGCCTGAGCCCAGGTCAGTTTCCGGTTCTCCTATGCGTTGTGTAACGCCAACTGTAGTTGGGCCACTCTTGTAATGGCCCGTGAATTACATTAACACATGGGCAAGTAACTACCAACTCACTCTTCCCACCATGCCCTTATCCTTAGCCATGTATGCTGCATGCATTAAGAGGGGTAGGTAACGGGGGCGCGTGGTGTGGGAGAGCTTCAAGGCAGGGGCCCGGTCTTCTTGGATTGGTGGAGGAGGATGGCGGTTACCCGCCGGGGGATTAGCCCCCAGCCCTTAGCCCACCTATAAAAGGATGGGCGCGGAGGAGTGGGAGTACTCATCCATACACCTCTCCTCCTCCATTCTCTGCTTTCTTATGGGTATGCCGAGAGGGAGAGCCTGGGGCCAGGCCTCGGGCCCTAGCTTGGGGTCGGCGATGTCGAATGCTTGTGTTGGTGGTTAGGGAGTGAGAAAAGGGTATGTTCACGCCTTCGCTGGGCCAGGATTCCTATCTAATCTTCATGCGAGCTCCAGGAGGGCACGCGGGCGGTGCGGCGGTAGCACCGGAGGTAGCGGGTCTGGTGTGCTTGTCGCCAGGCCGCCCGTGGCTTCAATTTTAGTGAGGGGCAACGCAAAGCACACCACGCCGAGGCCCGTAATGGACGCAGGGTGTGGTAGTCGATCGTGGCCTATTCCCCCTCTTCCTACAGCGTCGGAGGGTGGTCACAGAAGTGGTTCGCCTTTGGTGAAGGTGGACCCTACCTCCCAGGGTACTCCCGTCCGGCGTACGGGAGAGCTCCTTGTCCTCGGGTCATCGGAGACGACCATGCACTTTGTGGAGCCACCCGAAGCGCATGACGTCCGCTTTGGCTGGCGTGGTGGGAGCTTCGAGCGACAGCGGTACGGAAGGTGGCGGCAACCCACGACGCGTCAAGAACGGGGTGACCGCTCTGAAGAGTCGTGTTTGCCGGCGGCACCATCGTCTCTGTCTGGGCTTCCGGTAGTGTCACCATCCACACCTGCCCTCCGGTTTCTTCCTCCTAGCCTGGGAATAGTGCCATCCTGATCCTAGGGAGGTGCCGAATCCAGGCAGGCCTTCACTCCGCCTTCTTCGTCTCTCCCTGTAGTTTCGAAGGAGAGGAAAAAGTGAAGGCATGATGGGAATTTTATCTTCTTTTCAGTCTACAATCTGTAGGCACTTGCCAATTTTTAGTTCAAATTATGTAATCTCTTTAATCCATGTTTGTGTCTTGTAAGTTCTGTACTCGTTTGATTAGCATATTAATGAAAAAGATAATCCTTCCTAGGGACTCGTGCATGTAATATGTCCATGCAGAGGTGGGATGCCTCTATACTTTTAAGTAAACAAGTTTCCCCCGGTAGGCTACCCTTCCGGTACCCTCAGTTTGTTGCCGTGGAGTTAGGCCTGCTGGGCACAAAGCGTAAGGAGGGACCAGCCCCCCGCCAGTCCTGTTTCGCCAAAGGCCACTGCGACCATCCTGACCGAAGCAACGCTCGAGTCAGGGGATGGGAGCACCTAAGTTCTTCTTATGCACAAGTCCCTAGTTATAGAACATGTATGGATAAGAGAAGGAACTTATCTACTTGGCTCGCCGGGGATCGCAACGTAGGCTCGTCTTCTTATCTCCTCTTTGGAAAAAATTCCATGGTAGGAGCCTGAAGTGTATGCAGATGAAAATGATCCTAGATGCGATCTTATCTACATGAACATGCGATGCTCATGATATGCTTATGCATGCATGCAAGTTGTCGAGGGCCCCCAACGCTTCATTTATTTCTCTGTTGCTCAGGGTCTGCGCCTAGCTTTGTACAAGGGGTTACACGAAACTGAGGCAAAGCCTGTACAAAAGGGTAGCTGCCAGGCACGGCCCGACAGCCACGCCTTACGGGTCGAATTTGCGGGGATGCTCAATATTCCATGAGTTTTTAACTGAATGCCATCTCCGATCTCCAGACGGACTGCGCCAGGTCTGGTGAGTCGTACTACCCGGTAAGGGCCTTCCCACTTCGGCATCAACTTGTTTGCACCCTTGGCAGACTGAACGCACCTAAGGATAAGGTCGCCTTCCTCAAAACACTGGGCGTGAACCCTGCGGCTGTGATAGCGACGAAGGGCTTGGTGGTAGTGTGCAGTACGCGTAGCAGCCTGGAGACGATTCTCCTCGAGAAGCACAGCCTCATCACGCCGGTGTTGTTCCTGCACTACTTCATCGTAGGCAAGCACTCGAGGTGACCCATAAATGAGTTCCGTGGGGATAACTGCTTCTGCCCCATAGACTAGGGAGAAGGGAGTCTGTCCGGTAGCTAGATTTGGTGTCGTTCTGAGGGACCAAAGAACCACCGGCAGCTCGTCGATCCATCGCCTGCCACACTTCTGCAACTTATCAAATGTTCTTGTCTTGAGTTCTCGCAACACTTCAGCATTCGCTCTCTCAGCTTTTCCACTGCTCCTGGGTTGTGCAACAGAGGAAAATGAGATCTTGCTTCAGAGGGCCGAAGGTGTGGCTTGTGAATTGGGTGCCGTTCTTAGTGATTATCCGGGCAGGGACCCCGAAGCGGCACACCAATCCTTTCAAGAACTTGATAGCTGACTGAGCAGTGACCTTTCTCATGGCTTCTAATTCCGGCCACTTTGTAAACTTGTCGATTGCAACGAACAAGAATTAAAAGCCCCTGGTAGCACGGCGGAAAGGGCCGAGGATATCGAGCCCCTAGACAGAAAACGGCCATGACAAAGGGATTGTTTGAAGAGCTTGGGCAGGCAGATGGATATTCTTGGAATGGTACTGGCAGGCTTCACATTTGGTGACTAGATCAACCGCATCTTGAAGTGTTGTGGGCCAATAGAATCCTTGCCGGAATGCTTTCCTAACCAAAGCCATTGATCCAATGTGGGAGCCGCACATGCCTTTGTGTATTTCTGCCAGCAGTTCTTGTCCTTCTTTCCGGCAAATGCACTTCAATTTCACACCCTTGGGCCTTCTTTTGTGTACTGTGTCATCGACGAACTAATACATACTGGCCTTCCGGGATACTCTTTCAGCTTCTTCTTGCTCTTTGGGAAGTTCTACGGTTTGGAGGAAATGAACAATGTGCCGCGCCCAAGTTGGAGCCTGTGACTCGGCAACGAGGACTAGCGGCACCTCCTCCTTCGTGGGAGTGCACCTCTCAACCATGGGGACAGGTGGTCTGGTGGGAGGGGGTAGTTCAGCAGCTGAAGGGGAGTTGTTCCCGTCAAGCTCTCTGCCAGGAACTTCGAGAGGCCCTACCGGGAGAGGCATGCCGGAGTCCAGTTTCCTCCTCTTCTGGGCCATTGTTGCCGAGGATACAGAGGGCTGAGTAAGATGGAGAACAAAAGTTCCTGGTTCCATAGGGAGCTTTTGCGAATCGCACTTTCACAAATGATCAACAATGCTGTTTTCCTCATGGGGTACGTGCTCTGTTTGCAATCCGTCAAAGCGCTCCTCCAGGTTTCTCACTTCCTCAACGTATTCCTCCATCAATGGTCTTTGGTAATCCTTGTTGACTTGTCTCATCGCGAGTTGTGAATCTCCGCAGACGATCAACATCTTGATTCCCAACTCTGTTGCAATCCTGAGCACGGCAAGGAGCCCTTCGTACTCGGCAGTGTTATTTGTCGCCTCCTCCCAGGGAAAATGCATCTGGACGATGTACTTCAGGTGCTATCCAGTGGGAGCAACGAGAAGCACGGCAGCCCCTGCACCTTGCAGGGAGAAAACACCATTGAAATACATGATCCATTCTTGGGGTGCTTCCTTACTGGGAATAACTGTCTCCAATACCTCTTCATCAGGGGTTGGCGTCCATTTTGTAATAAACTCTGCCAATTCTCTTCTCTAGATTGTTGATGTGCTTTCAAACTTTAAACAAAAGCTGGATAACTCCAATGCCCACTCCACTATCCTGTCCGTAGCCTCAGGTTTCAGAGTATCCGTTGCAAAGGGAAACGGGTGACAACTGTGATCTCGTGGGCTTGGAAGTAGTGGCGTAGTTTCCTTGAGGCCATGACTAGGAAAAAATCAATTTTTGCATGCCAGAATACCTGGACCTAGCCCCCTGCAATAGGGAGCTGACAAAGTATACTGGGCTCTACACCACCTTCTTCCTTGCCACGTCCTTGGGGTTGTCGCCGCTATCGTGCTCTCCTTTATCTTGATCGACGTCGGGCCTTGCCGGGCTATGCTCACTCTCTCCCTCAGAAGGGACACTGGCTGAGGCTGCTGCTTCTTCACTTCCCGCTGCGCCACTAGTGCTGCACTAGCCACTTGATTAGTTGCTGGCAGGTATAGCAGCGGCGGCTCTTATGGTTTGGGAGCAACTAAAGTGGGCATAGAGGACAAGTAGGTCTTCAAATCTTGCAGTGCTGCGGCTACCTCCAGAGTCCACTTCATGGGTCCTGCTTTCTTCAAGATTTTGAAGAACGACAAGGCGCGCTCAACAGACTTGGAGATGAATCTGCTAAGCACGGCAACGCACCCAGTCAAATGCCTCACATCCTTAACCGTCTTAGGTGCCGGAATCTGCTCGATAACCTTGATCTTCTCGGGGTTTGCCTCTATCACACAGTGGGACACAAAGAAACGAAGTAGCTTGCCGGAGGGAATGCCAAACACACACTTCTCCGGGTTCAATTGCAAGTTGGTCTTGCGCAGATTAGCAAACGTCTCTTCTAAGTCATGGATGAGGGTTGATCTGCCCTTGGTCTTGACCACAATATCATCCATGTAAGCTTCAATGTTTCTTTGCAATTGTGACTCAAAACCAATCTGGACAGCCCTTGAAAAAGTAGATCCGGCGCTCTTGAACCCGAAAGGCATTCGCACAAAGCAGTATGTACCACACGGGGTGATGAGCAAGATTTTCTCTTCGTCTTCCTTGGACATAAAGATTTTATGATACCTAGAGTATGCATCCAGAAAGGAGAGCAAATCACATATGGATGTGGAATCAACAATCTGGTCGATGCGCAGCAAGGGAAATGGGTCCTTCGGGCATGCCTTATTCAGATCCGTGAAATCTATGCAAAGCCTCCATTTCTCATTAGCCTAGCGCACGACCACTCGGTTTGCTAACCACGTTGGATGTAGTACTCCTCTAACCAAACCAGCCACCTCAAGTTTCTTGATCTCCTCGGCAATGAACTATTGCCGCTCCAAGGCTTGCTTTGGGACATTCTGCTTGACGGGTCATGCATGTGGGCAGATAGCAAGGTGGTGCTCGATTACCTCCCTCGGAACACTGAGGATATCAACTGGTTGCCAGGAAAACACATCGATATTCACCCACAGGAAGGCAACGAGCGTGTTTTCCTATTTGTCATCGAGGGTGGCACTGATAGCGAAAGTATTTTCAGCGCCAGCCAGCCCTGCCGGGACCTTTTTCATAGGGGGTGCAGCAGCCTTGGATCTCTTGCTGTTGGAACCCTTCGGCAAGTCATCAACGGGCGCAATGTTCATTGAGGAGATACATTTCCCGGATTCCTTGCTGGTATCCTTGCTACCTCTCTTATTTCTCTTGTTTTCCTTGGGAACAGTGACCTCAGCGGTCTCTACTGCGAGTGCGTCCCGGTACATCTTGTCCATGAAAAAGATTGCGTCCTTCTCGTCTGATGGAATGGAAATGACGCCCACTAGCCCTGGCATCTTCAAGGTGTTGTAGGCATAGTGGGATGCCGCCATGAATTTGGCCAAAGCTGGGCATCCAAGGATTCCGTTGCGGCAGGGGGAGGTCGACCACATCAAACACAACCTTCTTAGTCCGGGAATTCAACCCTCCCCCGGATGTCACCGGCAACATGATCTTCCCCTTAGGACGACTCATGCCGGGGTTGATCTCTTGGAACGTGCCAGTAACCTCAAGCTCTTCCTCTGCTATCTGAAGTGTGCTGATGACCTTCGGGGAAATCAGATTTAACCCTGTCCCGCTGTCAACCAACATCTTTGGGACTTTGAGATTGCGGGTTGTTGGTGAGACCAACAATGGAAAACACCCTACCACAATGGTGCGGTCGGGGTGGTCCTCTTCGTCGAAGATGATGGGCGTGCGTGGCCACTTGAGCGGCTTCTGAGAGTCTGCCGCTGGCTCCATGGCATTGACTTCACGCGCCCACTGTTTAAGCTGGCAGTGAGAGGAGTGTAGAGATGCACCCCCGTCAACGCACAGGGTGTCAGTGGCCTTCTGGAATTCCTGCTCGCTAGTTTCCTCTTCAACCCTCCATCACTTCCATCATTGCAATCTTTGTTCTCATGGCCTCTGGTGGGTTTTCCTTGATTCCGAGGAGCCTTGTCGGGCCGACTTGCTTCACCGCCTTGGCCCTTCCTGCCAGCGCCATTCTGACCTTTCTCTTTATCACGGTTCTCATACTCAGCCCTCTGCTTCTTGATGAGCTGTTCAACTTGATGGCACTCCTGGAGATCGTGACCCTTGGTCCGATGAATTTTGCAGTACGGCGCATCACCTTTCACAGCCTTCTCGGCAGCCGCAGCCTCCCGGCAATTAGTGCACGTAGCAACTTCCTTGCCGGGGGCTTCGGCGTTAGCCTTCTTGCCGGTACTAGGCGTGCCCGATCCCTCAATGATCATTACTGCGTTATTCTTGCGCCTCTTGTTGTGCTTCTTGTTCTTCTTCTGACTAGTGGCCTCATCATCATCCTCTGAGTCGATGCCGACACCTTCTTCTTCCCCAGGGAGTTTCCTCCCCTCTCCCCCCCCGAGCACACTTGTCCACCCAGGTGTAAAGCTCCTTTACAGTCTTGGGCAATCGAACGTTCATCTTGGAATGTATCAGACAATTGCGCATGTTGGATTGGAACGCAGCTACCATAGCTGCCGGGTGGATGTCTGCAATATATCTATGGACTCGGCTAAACCTCTGCATGTACTTCCGCGGAGTCTCTCCTCCCTTCTATGGGAGAAGCTGCAAATCGCTGGGCTGCCCTGGTTCTTGATGGCCGCCCGTGAAGGTGCCAATGAACTCATGGCACATGTCAGCCCAGGTTGAGATGGAGTTCTCCTGCAAGTGCATCAGCCAAGACCTCACGTTTGGCTTGAGTGCCGAAGGGAAGTAGTTGGCAAAAACCTTCTCATCTTTTCCCCCGGCAACTTGAACAACAATGGTGTAGATGCTCAAGAACTCCGACGGGTTCAGTATCCCATCATACTTCTCTGGTATCTTTGGTTTGAACGTACGAGCAGACGATCAACGGACTTGGCACAGCTCACGGGTGAAGGCAGGGCACCTAGCCTCGAACGGTAGGTACCCGCCACCGCCGAGCGCGGGCTCATCGATGTTGGGGCCATCACGCCCATCGGACTGGCGGTGGTTGCCATGGCGTCGCTCGATGGTGACGCGTGCGCCTTCCCTCTACTTGTCCTCCGGGGCTCGCCGTTGGTCTTGACATGCTCGAGGATCGGATGAAGTCATCAAGACGCCATCAAGCTCTTGGTAGCATGGCCCTCGTGCTGGTTGCCGCGGTGGGGATTGCACCGTAGGGGTGGCCCCTTCCGCACGGCCAGCAGCATGGGCTGCCATCGTTGCCTGGGGATGTCGTGGCGGGCCAGCTCGCTGTGAACCTCCAGCCTCGGCAAAGCAGATCAGGCTCTGAATGGTGGCTGTCCACTCATCCATCTGATCAGCTACCGGCGGAAGTCTCACCAGCAGCTGGGCCCGCGCCATGGCCTCTGAAGAGGTGCGTGGCATAGGATATCAATACCATCGGTACACCCACAACCCCTGCTGCTATACATATTGGACCAATTACTAGAGCTCGCGCACGCCAATTGAATTACCAGGTATTTTCATTTCTTGGTAATGAATCTAATGTTCATGAGAATATGACGCTGCCTAAATTGGATACGTTTGTTTTGCTTACAAATGAAGGGCCTAGCATGGACAAGAGGGATGATCAATTGAGCAAGATCAAGCATGGAGATGATGGCATGCGCAAGGGCAACAATACTGGAGTTTCAAGTGATGATTTCAGGACTTTGAAGCCACCATAATGATTTGTATGAAGGCTTGGACTATATATACAACATGCCACTTCCTAAATTTCGTCCAGAGGCTATTATAGGTGCTGCGTCAGCTTATTCTTGGGCCAGGCCCATGTAATTTCGAAATACTATAGTATAGGCTATTTTCAGAGTCCGTATGTGTGGGGAAACAAGAGATAGGGTTGGTTTCGGACCGCTTCCCCAAGGGCCACGAAATTCCCCCCTCTTCCTCCATATATATAGCCATTAGGGCATCGTTTAGAATTTGGGTTTTGTTTAGATTAAAAGTTCGCCATAGCAGCAACTTCGCTAACTTCGTTTGTGTTCAATGACCAGACCAAGGCGTCACAGAACCCCACCTTGATCAATAAAGCTTTCATCTTATATTCGCAAAATTCTGATTGCAATCTTAGTTTCTTGCTTGTTCTTTGTTTGCTTGCATGAAATAGACCTTCATGGTCAGGTTGATCGTGCTCCGGCGTGGTCAATAACCTCTCGGAGTTGGTTTAGCGATTGCTAAGGTGCGACGTCCTCGCACGTTCGTAGTCTGATCGTGAAAGTCTACTCCTCCGAAACGATAATCACCATCTCATCGAAAGACAGGACACCTTTGCCTCTATCACCCGGCTCCTGACGGTGCCGGCAGTGGCTGCGCCGGGCTCCCACCGTCGGGAGCCAGTCGCTTGGATTGTGTGGTGACAAGGTGGTGGCACGTGTGGACCAATGGACCCGTTCAGACCATTGGCTGGTGCAGTTTGCTCCGGAGGTGGCGCATGTCCCGCGACCGCACCCGCGCCGGGTGCGGCCGGAGGATGGCGATTCGCCTAAGGGAAAGCGTCACCGTCGTGGCCTTGCTCCTCGGCCGAGCAGGGAGGCGCAGAAGGAAAATTCTCCCTACCCGTACCTCACAGAGCGTGGCACGTCGGGATGCTGTTGGTGCTTTCCTTCCCCGGTGCCTCCCGCTCCTGCTCCGGCCGCGGGCGAGGTGGTAATAACGCCGCCTGCGTCGATCGCGTCCCCCGCAGCATCCATATACGCATGCGTCCCCGCAGTCCCCGCGACATCAGCGGTTGCGGGCGGCGAGGCCTTCGAGGTGGATGGGTGAGCTGCGGCACTGGGCTTCTTCTTGGGCGCCATAGTTGATGGAGCCATCGATGAAGAAAATGGCGATAATGACGACGCGCTGCTTAGACTCTCGGGTTCGCGCAAGTGACTTCCCCTACCTGGCGCGCCAAAGATGTCGTGGAAAACCATGACCAATGATAAAGGCGGGGGTGTCCTGATCTTTCAATGAGATGATAGCTATCGATTTGGTGGAGTCGACATTGACGATCCGACTACAAATGTGCATGACGTTACGCCTTAGCAATCGCTAAACCAATCTCCCGAGGTTACTAACGATGATGGAAGCACGATCAGCCTGACCACGAAGGTCTATTCCTGCACGCAATCGAAGAACAAGCAAGAATATGATAAAGCAATCTGAATATTGCGAATAAATATGAAGTATTGATAAAGGTGGGGATCCGAAAGCGGTCTTGGTCTGGTCGTTGGACACAAACGAAGTGCACGAAGTTGCAATGGCTAACTTTTAACTAAACAAATCCCTAGGAAAAAAGTACTAGATGGGTCTACTTATATAAGAGCAAGGGGTGGCGTCCAATGAGTTGGGAGGACGTCCCAAGGCAGCCTAATACTAACCCTAGGTCATACAAGGCTCATGGGCCCAAGTGGAGGTGATGCAACACCTTTGGACTTGTTGTTTGACTCGGATTCCGCTACAGCATCAGATTGTTTCATCGATAACTCAACGCTCCGGATGTATTTTAAGGTGAATCCAGTTGGGATGGAAAGAGAACGAAATATACTTTCCAACAAAAAGAAAATCACCCAATTCGTAGTCCGTATGAAAGAGTTATTTGTGTTTTGATTCAGGTATGTCTGTGTAGTCTGAATCTGAATCCAGAACGTGAGAGACTTGGACTCTATCTTCTCTTGGCCCAAAAGTGATGTGAGAAGACTTTTTGAGCAACACCTAAACTTCTCTTTTTCCCTTATATTCATATGTGGATTGTACAAACATTCCATACACCTGCAATTAAACATGACACAAAAGTTTGTGAAGTTTCTTTGTCCTGGATGACATAAATAAATTATTGCATAGTTTGCATTAGAAATCACCTCACAAATATGTATGCAATATTTTTGGTCATATTCAAGGTAGTCATGTCCGCATCATCCTCCCCTTCTTAAAAACAAAGCCGTCCTCGGCGTTGCTTAATCTGAAATGTGGCTAACAAAAGAGACAATGTGTACATGTTGTATATGTATATGTCATCCATTTTTACTTCCCTTACTTTTTCCACATATGAAACATGTATACATGAGTAACTTTCATAGTTCATAATATATAAAGCCAAAATATTATCGTAAGAAGTACAAGAAATGAAAATATTGCAACTCATTTTGCACATATAAGTGAAGCTCTTATTCATATAAAAAGATTGACAATGTTCATCATTAAACCATCCTAACATTGTTGAATAAACCCTACTTGCATCAAATTTACATCCTACAACATGCTTAAATAAGCAAACATGCAATAAGTCATTGGTCATAGAATCAGCACCAAGATTAGAGGTCATATCAAAATGATTAAACAATTGTTCTTTTCCATCAATAGTTAATTTTATGGGTGGACTCAAAATTATTGATATTTCAGTTTTTTGATCACATGACGCATTCATGACCGTAACAGAATTCTCTAAAATAGGTGGTGTGCCCAAATCAATAGGTAACTCAACACATGATGTATTCAAGTTAACTAGGCATGCATCATAGTCATGTGAAAGTGGAAAATCCGTACCTTTGTCATTACCTCTTATGATCAACTCAGATGATGTAGGCACTCTCGGTGGTCATGTGTCACTGGTGGAGATGATGTTGTCCTGGCAACAACGGGTGTGGTTGTCATAGTATGCCTAGTAGTTGAAGAAACATCTGTATCAACACTTGGAATGTGCACCGTGCGCTTATTCTCCTTGTGGGCAACATGTCATTTTATTTCCTGATCAGCTTTGAAAGCAAGACAAAACAAATGATCCATAGGATAACACTCTTCATGAATTAGTATCTCTTGAATATCATGGTTTAATCCTCCCCAAAATCTATCCGTGAAATCTTCTTCACTTTCTTCTAAAAATGAGTGCAACAATGTAGTTTGTAAATCGTCATAATATTTTGTTACCGTGTCAATGCCTTGTTTTAAATGTTGTAACTTTTTAATCATGCCATGAGTATAATAAACATCAACGAATCTATGTCTCATGACAAGTATTAAATCATCCCAAGTAGTAGGTATAAATCAGGGTTTAACCGACAATATTCACTCCACCAAACTAAAGAAAGCTACTGAAAGTACTAACCGCAGCTTGAAATTTTTCATGTTCATCAAAATTATGGGAAGCAAATATAGCATTTATTTGGTACTCCCATTCAATATATAAATCAGGCCTAAAATGACCAGTAAATGGTGGCATGGAAACTATAACCTGATTATGTGCATTATGATGTTGTTGCTCCTCTTGTGACGGTTGTTGTATTTTCTTAGGTGGTGGCAAATCTCCCACGATCGATTAAGCCCAAGAACTAACAACTCCGGAACAAGCCATTATTAATAGAAAACAGGAAACAAAATCCGAGAATAATGTTCCTATGAACAACTAGGATGTGGTGGTAAAACGCTCACAATATAGCAAATATCAATATCTTACAAGTTCTTACCATGCAGCAGGTGGTGACAGGCAACCAGCGGTGTCAAATAACTCCAAAGATTGAGTAAACGATTGCCAGGGGAACATACATATACACGGTGTAGAAATATGTGGAGCTTGAAAGGCTTGAATATATGGTAGCAAAAGATTAGCAATAATCAATTCAGAGATGCAATGTTGAACAAACGCTCAATGACGGTACTGTGCTGGTCCTAGGCTAGACCGAAACTAGTGACGCGAGCCTAGAACACTAATTAGGTCACAGCGTAGCACAACTAGCATCAATAAAGGATATAAACTAGCTCTGGGCAGCAAGATAAAAGTGAAGATCACAATAGCGGTAAAGATAATGATGTGAAACAAGTGCCAAGAAGGATATACCAACAACTTTCTCTCAAACTTTTCTCTGGAAAAGTTGTGCCAATTTTCTTATAATTTTTCTCAAGAATGGCACTGACTCAAGCTTTCAAATGCAAAAAGAATCACTCAATTACGAGTTGATATGAAGAGTCAAAAAATTCTAAAACTGGCCTGAAAAACTGGAACAAGCCATGTTGCGAACTTCGGAGGGTAAAAACACCTATTTAGAAGCCAATTTTGAGGTGCCAAATATTGTACTAACCTCTGCAACTATTCTGATGCGGCTCGTCGCTAGCTTTCATTTGAGTACTCGCAGAGCCAAAACGGACTTCGTACGAGGAAGTTATGTCTGTTTTACTGAATAGTGCACACAACAGATTCCAAGCCGAATTCAGCTACGAGATTGAGTATAGATAGATCCGAATTTTGTTTTTTTCTTCTCTCTTGTTTTCCTCACACTTTTTTTCTTTCTCTCCTTTTTTCTCTGACTTTTTAAACTTTTTTTCTTTCTTTTTTTTCTCTCTCCCTCTTTCCAAGACAAACAAGATAACATGCAGATTGGATCAAGCGAAGATGTGAACGACCGCAACTATGATTGTGACAATGAACGATGGGTAGCACATGGTGGAAATTGATGGATGGGGTGGTGGACAACAGAAGGGATAATGATGCAGCGGCGACGTGACTAATGTGAACAGATCTCGAAACTCTAAACGAACTAGACACTAAGACCAGCAAATCGACACGACAATGCAACCGATAATTCAATAATGCAAACAATGAAAAGAAAATTGCAAAGGCTCAGACTGGCTAGGACAAAGGATGATTGTGACAATGAATGATGGGTAGCACATGGTGGAAATTGATGGATGGGGTGGTGGACAACAGAAGGGATAATGATGCAGCGGCGACGTGACTAATGTGAACAGATATCGAAACTCTAAACGAACTAGACACTAAGACCAGCAAATCGACACGACAATGCAACCGATAATTCAATAATGCAAACAATGAAAAGAAAATTGCAAAGGCTCAGACTGGCTAGGACAAAGGATGAATATATCTAATTTTTGTGTCTTTTTCTTGGACAATAGGTAAGAAATAAATCTAATGTAGGGATAACTAGAAATTCTCACCGAGCAACCTGAAAACTAATACCACTTGATAGAGGCGGGGGTGTCCCGATCTTTCGATGAGATGAGAGCTATTGATTTGGTGGAGTAGACTTTGATGATCCGACTACAAACGTGCACGATATTGCGCATTAGCAATCGCTAAACCAATCTCCCGAGGTTACTGACAATGTTGGAAGCACAATCAGCCTGACCACGAAGGTCTATTCTAGCACGCATTCAAAGAACAAGCAAGAATATGATAAAGAAATCTGAATATTGTGAATAAATATGAAGTATTGATAAAGGTGGGGATCCAGAAGCGGTCTTGGTCTGGTCGTTGGACAGAAACGAAGTACACGAAGTTGCAATGGCTATCTTTTAACTAAACAAATCCCAAGGAAAAAATCTACTAGATGGATCTACCTATATAGGAGCAAGGGGTGGCAGCCAAGGAGGTGGGAGGACGTCCCAAGGCAGCGTAAAACTAACCCTAGGTCGTACAAGGCTCATGGGCCCAAGTGGAGGTGATGCAACACCTTTGGACTTGTTCTTTGACTCGGATTCTGCTGCAGCATCAGGTTGTTTCATCGATAACTCAACGCTCCTGACGTATTTTAAGGTGAATCCAGTTGGGTTGGAAAGAGCACGAAATCTACTTTCCAACATAGAAAGAATCACCCAATTCGGAGTCGGTATGAAACAGTTGTTGGTGTTTTGATTCTGGTATGTCTGTGTAGTCCGAATCTGAATCCAGAACGTGAGAGACTTGGACTCTATCTTCTCTTGACCCAAAAGTGACGTGATAATATTTTTGAACAGCACCTAAACTTATATTTTCCCCTTATCTTCATATGTGGATTGTAGAAACGTCCCATACACCTACAATTAAACATGGCACAAAATTTTGTGAAGTATCTTTGTCCTGGATGACATAACTGAATTATTGCATAGTTTGCATTAGAAATCACCTCACAAATATACATCTATGCAATATTTTTGGTCGTATCCAAGGTATTCATGTCCTCATCAGCCACCTATAGGGCCATGAGCCCCTTTTGGTTCGGCGGGGGGATGGGCACGTTGCACAAAGAGCGGAGAAGCATAACACAGCACGACAGAGATCACACGGGCAATTTTACCCCTGTTCGGGCCGCCGTGAGGCGTAAAACCCTACTCCTGATTATGGTGGAGAACGTGGCGCTCTTGCCTGGCAGGATTGCCTTGGGGCCTCCTTTTATAGGTCAAGGGGTCACCACAGTGGCAAATCAGTCATTACATACTGATTAGATAGCAAACAGTGCTATCATACCTAACTCTGCAGGCAGATAGAGCACATTAAATGCGTTGCTTAGTGTCACATCACAGCGTGCCCGACAAGCCTTTCCTGGCTGTTTTGCCAGCTTCGCACCTTCTTACTTGACACGTCTTAGGACGGGTGTCATTTGGAGGTGTTTTTCGTAGGAAGTGGCTACAAAATTAGTACAAACTTCAGTGACTTATTTCGGGATGGAGGGAGTATGATTCATAGTGATGGACAAGAAATCGCAATAAAGCAGTGGCGATCTATTTTCTTGTTGAGATAAATAACAATGCAAGCTATAACCAATTACTTTTACCGGAACAATAGCAGCCAGGAAATTTGAAGAGTAGGTACGAACATAATCAGAACTGCACATGTACTGCTTAGAGAATCAATATACACATTACCAATCGAGGAGGAGTACGAAGGTCGCGGCGGCGTCTGTGCATCATGGTCGGCAACAGGAGTCAGTTTATTGTTGACTGGTGATGCTACGCTTTGCATCGGCTTCCCAGAAGCAGATCCGAGACCATGGAAGACGGTGCCGGGGAAGCAACTCCATGTATGACGGAACGGCGAACCGAATGCAGTGCGGCGTACGACATCGTCGATGAGTGATAAAGGCGGGGGTCCAGATCTTTCGATGAGATGATAACTATCGATTTGGTGGAGTCGACTTTGACGATATGACTACAAACGTGCACGACGTTGCGCCTTAGCAATTGCTAAACCAACTCCAAGAGGTTACCGACGATGCCGAAAGCACGATCAGCCTGACCACGAAGGTTGATTCCTGCATGCAATCAAAGAACAAGCAAGAATATGATAAAAGCAATCTGAATATTGCAAATATGGATGAAGTATTGATAAAGGTGGGGATCCGAAAGCGGTCTTGGTCTGGTCGTTGGACACAAACAAAGTACACGAAGTTGCAATGGCTAACTTTTAACTAAACAAATCCCAAGGAAAAAGCTACTAGATGGATCTACATATATAGGAGCAAGGGGTGGTGGCCAAGGAGGTGGGAGGACGTCCCAAGGCATCCTAAAACCAACCGTAGGTTGTACAAGGCCCATGGGCCCAAGTGGAGGTGATGCAACACCTTTGGACATGTGATTTGGCTCGGATTCTGCTGCAGCATCAGATTGTTTCATCAATAACTCAACGCTCCGGACGAATTTGAAGGTGAATCCAATTGGGTTGGAAAGAACACGAAATCTACTTTCCAATAAAAAAGAATCACCCAATTCGGAGTCCGTATCAATGAGTTATTGGCGTTTTGAGTCACGTATGTCTGTGCAGGCCGACTTTGAATCCAGAACGTGAGAGACTTGGACTCTATCTTCTCTTGGCCCAAAAGTGACGTGAGAGGATTTTTGAACATCACCTAAACTTCTCTTTTCCCCTTATCTTCATATGTGGATTGTACAAATCCCATACACTTGCAATTAGACATGACACAAAAGTTTGTGAAGTATTTTTGTCCTGAATGACATAAATAAATTATTGCATAGTTTGCATTAGAAATCAACTCACAAATATACATGTATGCAATATTTTTGGTCGTATAAAAATTATTAATGTCCTCATCGTCCTCCCCTTCTTGAAAACAAAGCCGTCCTCGGGGTTGCTTAATCTGAAATATGGTTAATAAAAAAGACAAGGTGTACATGTTGTATATGTATATGTCATCCATTTTGACTTCCCTTGATTTTTGCACACATGACATATGTATACATGAGTAACTTTCATAGTTCATAAAATCTAAAGCCAAAATATTATCACAAGTAGTAGAAGGCATGAAAATATTGCAACTCAATTCGCACATATAAGTGAAGCTCTTATTCATATCAAAGGATTGACAATGTTCATCATTAAACCATCCCAAGATTGGTGAATAAACCTTAGTTGCATCAAATTTACAAGCTTAAGTAAGCAAACATGCAATAAGTCATTTGACACAGAATCATCACCAGGATTAGAAGTCATATCAAAATGATTAAACATTGGCTCTTTTGCATCAACAATTAGTTCATTGGGTGCACTCAAAATTGTTGGTACTTCAACTGTTTGATCACATGACACATTCATGATAGGAACACGATTCTCTAAAATTGCTGGTGTGCTCAAATCAATAGGTAACTCAACACATGATGTATTCAAGTTAACTAGGCATGCATCATCCTCATGTGAAAGTGGAAAATCTGTACCTTTGTCATGACCTCTTATGATCAAATTAGACGATGTAGGCACTCTTGGTGGTGATGTGTCACATGGTGGAGATGATGTAGTCCTCGCAACAACGGATATGGTTGTCATAGTACATCTAGTAGTTGAAGAAGCACCTGTATCAACACTTGGAATGAGCACCATGAGCTTGTTCTCCTTGTCGGCAACACGTCGTTTTATTTCGTGTTCAGCTTTGCAAGCAAGACGAGAAAAATGGTCCATAGGATAACACTCTTCATGAATTAGTATCTCTTCAATATCACAGTTTAATCCTCCCCAAAATCTATCCATAAAATCTTCTTCACTTTCTTCTAAAAATGAGTGCAACAATGTAGTTTGTAAATCATCATAATATTTTTTTACCGTGTCAGCGCCTTGTCTTAAATGTTGTAATTTTTTAATCATGCCACGAGTATAGTAAACATCAACGAATCTATCTCTCATGACAATTTTTAAATCATCCCAAGTAGTAGGTATAAAATCAGGGTTTAACCGACAATATTCACTCCAACAAACTAAAGCAAAGCTACTGAAAGTACTAACTGCAGCTTGAAATTTTCCACGCTCATCCAAATTATGGGAAGCAAATATAGCATTTATTTTGGAGTCCCATTCAATATATAAATCAGGCCTAAAACGCCCAGTCAACGGTGGCATGGAAACATTAACCTGATTATGTGCATTCTGATGTTGTTGCTCCTCTTGTGACGGTCGTTGTATTTTCTTAGGTGATGGCAAATCTCCCACGATCGATGAAGCCAAATAACTAACAACTACGAAACCTGCCATAGTTAGTAGAAAACAAGAAACAAAATCCAAGAATAATGTTCCTATGAACTACTAGGATGTGGTGGTAAAAAGCTCACAATATAGCAAATACCAATATCTTACAAGGTCTTATCATGCAGCTGGTGGTGACAGGCAACCAACGGTGTCAATAACTCCGTAGATTGAGTAAAGCGATCGCCAAGGGAACATACGTATACACAGTTTAGACATATGTGGAGCTTGGAAGGCTTAAATATTTGGTAGCAAAAGATTAACAATAATCAATTCAGAGATGCAATGTTGAATAAACGTTGAACGACGGTACTGTTCTGGTCCTAGGCTTGACCAGACTAGAGACGCGAGCCTAGAACACTAATGAGGTCACGGTTTTGCATAACTAGCGTCAATAAAGGATATGAAGTAGCTTTGGACAGTAAGATAAAAGTGAATACCATAATAGTAGTAAAGATAATGATGTGAAATAACTGCCAAGCAGGATATACCAGCAACTTTCTCTCCAACTTTCCTATGGAAAAGTTTTTGCCAATATTTTAATAATTTTGGCACTGACTCAAGCTTTCAAACGCAAAAAGAATCACTCAATTCTGAGTTCATATGAGCAGTAAAAAAAATCTAAAACTGGCATGAAAAACTAAAACAAACTGTGTTCGCGAACTTCGGAGGGCAAAAAGACCTATTTAGAAGCCTATTTTGAGCTGTCAAATATTGAAGTAGCTTCTGCAACTATTTAGATGTGGCTTGTTGCTAGCTTTAATTTGAGTACTCACGGAGCGAAAATGGACTTCGTATGAGGAAGATATGCCGGTTTTCCAGAACAGAGCACAAAACATATTCCAATCCGAATTCAGCTATGAGATTGACCCTAGATAGATCAGAAATTTTTTTTTTCTCTTTTTTACCTCACACTTTCTTCTTTTCTTTCTCTCTTTTTTTTCTCTGATTTTTTTAACCTTTTTTGCTCCCTTTTTTTTCTCTGTCTTTTTTGTTCTCTCTCCATGTTTTCAGATCAAACTAGATGAGATGTAGATTGGATCAAGCGAAAATGTAAATGACCTCAACTATGATTATGACAATGAACGGTGGGTAGCACATGGTGGAAATTTATGGATGGGATGGTGGACAGCGGAAGGAATAATGATGTAGCGGTGGCGTGACTAATGTGAACAGAACTCGAAACACTAAACGAGTTAGACACTAAGACCAGCTACTCGACACGACGATGCAACCGATAATTCTACTATACAAGCACTGAAAAGAAAATTGTGAGGGCTCAAACTGGCTTGGACAAAGGATGAATAGATCTAACTTTTTTGTGGTTTTTTGTTTGGACAATAGGTAAGAAAATAAATCTAATCCAGTGATAACTGGAAATTCTCACCGAGCAAACTGAAAACTGATACAACTTGATAGAGGCGAGGGTCTGATCTTTTGATGAGATGATAACTATCGATTTGATGGAGTCAACTTCGACGATCCGACTACAAAAATGCACGACGTTGCACCTTAGCAATCGCTAAACCAACTCCGAGAAGCTACCGACGATGCCGGAAGCATGATCAACCTGACCAGGAAGGTCTATTCCTTCATGCAATCGAAGAACAAGCAAGAATATGATAAAAACGATCTGAAATTGCAAATATGGATGAAGTATTGATAAAGGTGGGGATCCAAAAGCGGTCTTGGTCTAGTCGTTGGACACAAACGAAGTGCACGAAGTTGCAATGGCCAACTTTTAATTAAACAAATCCCAAGGGAAAAAAGCTACTAGATGGATCTACTTATATAGGAGCAAGGGGTGGCGGCCAAGGATGTGGAGGTGATGCAACACCTTTGGACTTGTAATTTGACTCGGATTCTGCTGCATCATCAGATTGTTTCTTCAATAACTCAACGCTCTTGACGAATTTGAAGGTGAATCCAATTGGGTAGGAAAGAGCACAAAATCTACTTTCGAACAAAAAAAGAATCACCCAATTCGGAGTCCGTATGAAAGAGTTCTTGGCGTTTTGAGTCAGGTATGTCTGTGTAGTACGAATCTGAATCCGGAACGTGAGAGACTTGGACTCTATCTTCTCTTGGCCCAAAAGTGACGTGACAGGAATTTTTAATAGCACGTAAACTTCTCTTTTCCCCTTATCTTCATATGTGGATTGTACAAATGTCGCATACACCTGCAATTAGACATGACACAAAAGTTTGTGAAGTATTTTTGTGCTGAATGACATAAATAAATTATTGCATAGTTTGCATTAGAAATCACCTCACACATGTATGTGTATGCAATATTTTTGGTCGTATCCAAAGTAGTCATGTTCTCATCAATGAGACAGATGCGCTGCGGTGGACGATTGTGCTGATGAAGAAGGGAGGGGCACGAAGGTGCTGGGGTGCCGTGGAGAAGTCTATTTTGTGGCGGGGAAAGAAAATTGGGAGTAATGAGGAGTACTATGGGTGCCGGGCTGGGGTTGGATGGGTGGGGTGAACCTAAAGTTACCAAAACAGCCCCCGACCAACCAGCATCCATCGCCCCTGTTCGATCAAGGGTATGATGGTAACTTTGCATTGGTCGAATCTGAGTTGCGGGAGATCTTGATGGAAGCCGGAGATTTTGTCACTGACCTGGAAATTTGTCACTCTGTACTACTCCCTACTCCCCGTCTGGCATGTTGGGTGATTGAGCTGAGCAGCTAGGAGTAATACTAGTACTCACTTCGATTTTATTTACTCTGCACATTAGGTTTGACTGAAGTCATACTTCATAAAGTTTGACCAAGTTTATAGGAAAAATATAAAAATTTACCATAACAAATCCGTATGATTTGAAAGTGCATTCAATAATGAATCTAGTGGTATTGATTTTTTATTGTATATCTTAATATTTTTGTTTATAAACTTTGTCAGAGTCTACAAAACTTCACTTTGATCCATGCTAATACGCGGACTTAAATAAAAACATAGGGAGTACACATCTGTTTTCTTAGTTTGTCATGGCATTAATTATTTGTTGTAATTGTGAAATAAATATATTAAGCTATTGACTCAATATTTAGAATTGTTATTGAATTCCAAGATGAATACCAGGTCTATAGTACTTCACAATATGCTCAAAATCACATAATCCAACTCAAATGAAAATCTAAATGCATTTCATTGTTACTAATTTGTTGGATGCAACAAAACAAACCACAACTCTACATGATCTGGTGTAAAACAATTTTCAGAACACATCCCAATGTGTGAATGAAATGTAGTGAGTTTGTGGAGATGGAGCATTGGCAGGAGATAGATGTGTGCGCTCAACACACAAGATATACACCCAGTGGAAGAAAGAGATAGAGGACGGGATAGATTGTATATATGTGGGCGAGAGAGTAGGAGAGAAACCGAAAGAGAGAGGGAGAGAGAGGGGTGGAGGGAGAGAGGAAGTGTGCGAGAGAGGGATGTATATAGAGCAAGAAGTTGTTGGGGTACGTAGTAATTTCAAAAATTTCCCTACGCACACGCAAGATCATGGTGATGCATAGCAAACGAGAGGGGAGAGTGTTGTCCACGTACCCTCGTAGACCGACAGCGGAAGCGTTATCACAACGCGGTTGATGTAGTCGTACTTCTTCACGATCTGACCGATCAAGTACCGAACGTATGGCACCTCCAAGTTCTACACACGTTCAGCTCGATGACGTCCCTCGAACTCCGATCCAGCCAAGTGTTGAGGGAGAGTTTCGTCAGCACGACGGCGTGGTGACGATGATGATGTTCCACCGACGCAGGGCTTCGCCTAAGCTCCGCGACGGTATTATCGAGGTGTAATCTGGTGGAGGGGGCCACCGCACATGGCTAAAATATCGTATATCAAGTGTGTATAGAGGTGCCCCCTGCCCCCGTATATAAAGGAGCAAGGGGGAGGCCGGCTGCCTATGGGCGCGCAAAGGAGAGGGGGGGAGTCCTCCTCCTAGTAGGAGTAGGACTCCCCTTTCCTAGTCCTACTAGGAAAAGAAGGGGGGAAGGAAAGAGAGGGAGAGGGAGAGGGAAAGGGGGCTGCGCCCCCCTCTCCTAGTCCAACTAGGACTCCTCCTGGGAGGGGGCGCACCACCTCCTGGCTGCTGCCCTCTCTCTCCCCTCAAGGCCCACTAAGGCCCAATACTTCCCCGGGGGGTTCCCGTAACCCTCCTGCACTCCGGTTTAATCCGAAACTTCTCCGGAACACTTCCGGTGTCCGAATATAGTCGTCCAATATATCAATCTTTACGTCTCGACCATTTCGAGACTCCTCGTCATGTCCGTGATCACATCCGGGACTCCGAACAATCTTCGGTACATCAAAACATATAAACTCATAATAAAACTGTCATCGTAACTTTAAGCGTGCGGACCCTTTGGGTTCGAGAACTATGTAGACATGACCGAGACACCTCTTCGGTCAATAACCAATAGCTGGACCTGGATGCCCATATTGGCTCCCACATATTCTACGAAGATCTTTATCGGTCAGACCGCATAACAACATACGTTGTTCCCTTTGTCATCGGTATGTTACTTGCTCGAGATTCGATCGTCGGTATCTCGATACCTAGTTCAATCTCGTTACCGGCAAGTCTCTTTACTCGTTCCGTAATACATCATCCCGCAACTAACTCATTAGTCACAATGCTTGCAAGGCTTATAGTGATGTGCATTACCGAGTGGGCCCAGAGATACCTCTCCGACAATCGGAGTGACAAATCCTAATCTCGAAATACGCCAACCCAACAAGTACCTTTGGACACACCTGTAGAGCACCTTTATAATCACCTAGTTACGTTGTGACGTTTGGTAGCACACAAAGTGTTCCTCCGGTAAACGGGAGTTGCATAATCTCATAGTCATAGGAACATGTATAAGTCATGAAGAAAGCAATAGCAACATACTAAACGATCGGGTGCTAAGCTAACGTAATGGGTCATGTCAATCACGTCATTCTCCTAATGAGGTGATCCCGTTAATCAAATGACAACTCATGTCTATGGCTAGGAAACATAACCATCTTCGATTAACGAGCTAGTCAAGCAGAGGCATACTAGTGACACTCTGTTTGTCTATGTATTCACACATGTATTATGTTTCCGGTTAATACAATTCTAGCATGAATAATAAACATTTATCATGATATAAGGAAATATATAATACTTTATTATTGCCTCTAGGGCATATTTCCTTCAGAAGTTAGGTATGTGAGTAAGATAGAGACATGTAATATATAAGGAGTGAGATGCGTGCGCATCGAGATTTTGTACATGTGGAAGGAGAAGAGAAAAAAGGTTTGATGAGAGAGCTCAAAAGAACATGGAATAGAGGGGAATATTTTGGGCTGAGGGATTGATAATTTTGTGCGGGAGGGAGGGAGATGGAGAGAGAGAGGGGGAAAGGAGTTACTCAGCCGTCGCCACTTCATCATGCTTCCAAATGGCCCCGCGGTCTCTAGTGCGGTCTGGTCGTCGTTTTCATTCTTCCCGATGCCCTCCTTGAAGATCAAGGTGGTGTGCATGTGGGGGTGCATATAAGCACAAGCGATAGTGGTCACTATATAACATTGGATGGGGATGGATAGTGTGGTGGGGGTGTGTTTGTCAATTATTGAGAGAAATCAAGCCTATGGAGAGAATCTGTGTGCATAGTGAGCATGCGAGAGAGGCTAATGGTGCGAGATAGATACATCGTGTGCGTCAATGTTTAAGCAATATAGAGATATCGTGTGCGGGATACAAAGATAGAACTATGGGGAGTGTGTTTGCTAGGCAAGGAGATATAGTGAGAGATAAATGTGTGTGCGTGGTACACGGTGCGTATGTGACAGAGAGGTACATGCATGCAAAATAGGGTTTTCATGTGGGCACCTTGAGGCGGGCAGGGGCTTGGTGAGTGTGTCAAAATGTGTGCGTTGATGCATGTGTTACATGTGATTGTATGAGGGACGGTCGAATCGAGAGAGATGGTTGTTGTGTTACGGATGCTCCTCTCTCTCTCACACACGCACACACAAAAAACACAAAAAGAAGACCATTCACTCATGTATACACAACATCTTGTATATCTCTATGTCTCACTCATACATGATCATTTGCACATTCACACCTCTCTATGACTATCACACACACACACACACACACCGTCTCCACATTGCCCTTCCGCAACAACACACATATAGACACATACACATGTTCTCTCTCTGTTACACACATAGAATCTCTACTAAATTTCTTTTGTAGGGGGCACCTAAAATGTCCAAATCCAAATAATCACGAACTGAAGCTAAATAAAAATATATGGAAATATTGTAGCATGAGGAACTATTCCACCAAAAAAAGTAGAGTAATATTCGGGGATTGTTTTCACACACACAAAAGGTTCGGTCGATATCCTTCCAGCGCGACACTATGACGCACCTTTCGATCGACCGCGCGACCACGGTTCGCGCGCTTGCACATGGTTCCATATCGATGATGTGCTAACTACTGTGGTGTATAAGCGCGGCCGCGATGCACGCACTTGCACAGGATTACGTGTACTTAGTATAGTGTTCTTTTAAGTTTGACCAACCCTATAACCAAGCTCCCATTAGCGCACTCATCGGTGTGCCGTCGCTGCCGTTGCGCATGCGTACAATCGCTGCAGTACTGTACGGTGCAGTACTATCGCTACCATGTGGGACCTGGCCCCACATGTCATCCGCACTATAGCACCGTATGGTACTACAGAGGATCTCTGTCGTGGTGGAACACGATCACCTATGGGGCCATCAGCCCCTTGTGGTTCGTCAAGGGGGAAGGGCACGTTGCACAAAGAGCGAAGACCATGAAGAAGCACGACAGGGGTGACGCTGGTGGATTTTACCCAGGTTCATGCCGCTGGGAAGTGTAAAACCCGACTCCTTCTTTGGTGGATTGATGGGAGTACTGTGGTGTACACGCAATGCTCAAGCCCGGCAAGGTTGCCTCGGGGAGAGCAGCTACACGTATAAGGGTGTACAAGGGTCCGAATCCTCTTTTAGGTTGCCATGGCCCTCCTTTATAGGTTAAGGGGTTACCACGGTTGCAAATCATTCATTATCTATTGATTAGATAGCCAACAGTGCTATCATACCTAACTCTGGTAGTTAGGACAAAGTGCATTAAATGCACTGCGAGGTGCCACGCTGAGGAGGCAGCACGACAAGCTTGCCGCACAGCTCAACTAGTTTCTTATCTGTGTGCATGACACGCCTCTGGACGGGTGTCATACAGGGCGAATCTCCTTTCCAAATGGCTGCCACAAGCCAAATGAAAGCCACTTAATCATTTGGGGGCTCGACACCGCACTGATAAGTGACTTGCATCATTGTGCGGTGGAGCGGTGGAGTCTTGGCGGGGTGACTTGCCCTCAGCGGCCCCGACAAGCCTACTTGGGGAATCCCGGGGCTTGCTCTTGGCGAGGCCTCGACCTGACTAGGCTCACCTGCCCGACAAGGGAGGTTTTTCCTTAGCGATATCTTGTTCCTTTGGCTTGTCTTGGTCTTGGGAGCTCGGTGCTGCCGGGGAGGAGGCCTACTGTCCGTGCACAAGTGATGAGGACATTCCTAGTCTTTTACCATCCTTTTCCATTGATGATGTTGCAGCACATGACAAGTTCAATGAAATCAGAATTGGACCAATTACAAGAGCACGTGCAAAACTAGTAGAACAATAGGTGAATTCACTCTTAGTTGAATCTGACATTTGTGTTAATGAGAATTTTATACTGCCTAAGTCTTTGCATGTTTGTATGATCAGATTTGAAGAGAAGGCAAGCTTGTCACATGGAGATGAAGAACTGTAGCAAGAAGAATGCCTACTGGTGTCTAATACCAGCAAGTGCATGAGGGAGGAGAGGGAGGGAGGTGCACAACATAAAAATAAGGAAAATCAGAACCAGACTCGGATTGACTACCGGGAGGCCCGAAATTGATATAAGTGTGGAATATGTGTCCGTGCTCCAAATAAGGCGTGTAAATACAATTTGGAAAGCTTGAGTCATGTTCTTTCCAAACTGTATACTCACGGCCCATGGTTCGCGCTGACCGAGCCGTAGTCATCAAAACAATACGGCGGTTGTTTCTGTCCATTTTTCTAAATAGAGTCGTTTAAGTTAGGAAAGTTAGAGATATGGTTGATTTCGACCCCAAGACTAGGTTCGACGTATAGGGGTCTTTATATACCCTTGTAAGTCGTGGCTTTTGGGGTTAGATCATGTTTTGATTAAACTCATATTAGACTGAATTGCTTTAAGCATTCCTCTGTACTCATATTCCTCTTTGCATCGATCAGGAATATTTACCTACACCAAATTTGTTTCGATAGGGTGTATTTGCTACTGAAAGTCAAGTGCTACCTGTCATTCCATTGGGAATTGGGATATTGCAGAACTTCTTCGTGGTCAGCGGCTACGTGCGCAAGCGTGTGGTGTTGCGAATATCCATAAGGTTGAAGATCTGTTGCATTGGCAATGGGGGAACAGCCGGAGAGTTCGTGAGCATCTCACAAGTTATCCAGCAAGTTCACCATCGACATCATCTGCTCACTGAGAAGATCGGGCCACCCCATATCATCTTGGTATCAGATTTCCAGCGTTTACTCGATGAGTATCCACCAATCCCTTAGATTGGTTTTGTTTTTGTCCTATACAGAAAAAGCTATACATAAATATTAGGGTTTAGAGTTTTTGCGATAGCCTAGATAGCATCGGTCCCAAGTTTTAGTTGCTGATCGTAGTCTGTTATTTGCGTAACTTACTTTATGATCTGGGTCGTTGTAGATTGTCTAGGTTTTCCTCTTCTCACATCGGAGTCGTTTGGTTGCTGTCAAGTCTATTCGTCCGAGTCAGAATTTGTTTGGTTAGACTAACTTTCCAAATCAGGTTGTGTTTCCATTGATAATCATAGTTAGCCTTTCTTCTTTTGCGTAGCACTTTCCTGTTGAGACTAGCATATCCTTGGCTATATGGGCTGCTCATATAGGAATTTGGAGAAGGCCTCTTTTGTTTTGGCAAAAATCAGATTGGTTACTAATTGCTCAGGTTACTATTAAAAAGACAAAAAGAGAGAGAAACAAAAAGAAAACGAAAAAAGGAGGAAAAGAAAGCTACACGTGAAAGTTGCTTATAATTTTGGAGAGTTTATTTAGTTTTTTTGCCACGTTCATTGCACTAGTAGATTCAACAATCTTGTCCCCATATAAATTGAGTGTTTTGCTAGCGTCTCTCCAGTGCATTTGCAACACGAACATTACTTCGACATTCCAGAATTTTGAGCTCAGTTTCAGAGTTGCATTTGCCCCACTTATCTCGATCGTGTGTGTTTCCGTGGGTCTTTTTATCATACGATCAGCACTAGGATTTGTGAATTGGTGTTGATAGGTATTCCAACCAAGCTCCACCATATACCCTGATTTGTTTTGTGATAGTTTTCACCCTCGGTATTCGCTACATCACATCCGTGCACATTCTGCCAATACAAGTTGGTAAGCTTTTCTAATTCACTTTGGAACGGTAAGATACCTTGTTTCTTTCAATTTTAATTGAGTTGAGAGTTTTCCACATAGACTATATTTTCTGTGAGAACTAATCACCTAATCATGTCTGACGAGTCTTCTGATGTACAACAGAAAAAGGATCCTAAATCTGTGGTGCATTGGAATTAATATGAAGCTCTTCGTGATCATCTTCAGCAACAAATTCAGTGTGCAACCGAACCTATAAATGAGATTGTGCAGAACATGGAGTTGGACCTAAAGGATGCAACAGAAACCATCACAGCAACACAACGGCAAGTTACTGAAATTCAAGGGACTCTAGTTACCTTCCAGCAAGCTTTGGCTGTGTTGCAACAGTCCGTTTATCGCCAACAAAATCAGCATTGAGCTCATAGTGGTAATGATGGTGTTGCAGCTGCAAATGCTGCCAATTTTCAAGGTGCTACAACACGTCATGCACACTTACAGCAAGCTAATCGGGACCGGCAAGCTCCACACGAGCCGGTTGTTGCTGGCCAAGATGGTAGTCGTGGTAATGGAGGCCGTGGTGGTGGATGTGTTGGTGCCATGCCCGTTGGCCGTGGATTTGCTCCTCTTGGTGTGCGCCACCGATTTGATGATGATGCTTTTGCACAACCAGCCAACTGTGATGATGATTTGCTAGGAAAACCAAAGTTCACCATTCCCAAGTTTGTTGGTTCTACTGATGTTGAAGAGTACCTCAATTGGGAGCTGAAGGTGGAAAAATTATGGCGCATTCATGAGTACGCCGAGGATAGAAAAATAAAACTTGCTTCTTCTGAATTTGATGACTATGCTTTGCTTTGGTGGGATAATATAGTACAGTCCAAAATTGAAGACGGTGAATGTCCCATTATTACATGGAGAGCTATGAAGGAAGAGATGCGTGCTCGCTTTGTACCATGCAATTATATCCATTCTCTCTATGGCAGATTGCAGAATTTGAGGCAAGGTACTTCTTCCGTGGATGAATATTTTTAGGAGATGGAGCTTATTATGCAGCGTGCTAGAGTGCGTGAAGAGCCTGAACAAACAATGCAACGATTTCTCTCTAGTATGAACTATAACATCAAGCGTATTGTTCGTCTTCACCAATATTATGACATGACAGATTTGTTACACCAAGCGCATGAGGCTGAATTGCAAGTGGCTGAGGATGCTAAGTTTACATCTCGCACAACGGCAAGTAGAGGTCGTTTTACACCACCAACATCACCTACTATGTAGCCTACTCCTAGTTCCACTTCTAGCTTTCGTGGTAATGCTTCTTTTAAATCAGATTTAGTTATCTCTAATGCGAAGAAATCGGTGCAACCTGCTGCTAGTGCTGCTGGTTCTACTAATTCTACATCAAGAAATGGGGACATGATCTGTCATACATGTGGTGGAAGTGGCCATTTTAAGAGAGATTACCCCAACAAAAGGTTATGTTGATTAATGAGGATACAACAGAATATGAAACCAGTGATGATGCTGACCTTGATTCTGACATTTGGGACGAAGATGAAGATGGTTCAGTAGATGCTTATGTACACACTATCCTACAATTGTTTGCTCGCCCAAAGTGCTAAGTGTTACTCCTAGTCTTGCAAAACAGAGGTGCAATTTGTTTCAAACAAAGGCTGTTGTTGGTCCTTGCAAGGCGTGCAAGGTTATAATTGATGTGGTTTTCCTCCGCAGTTTGGGCCACTTGAGCTCTCAAGCTCTTAATTTCCTCGACTTGTCGTTCATTTTTTGCATTGATATCATTCTTCTTGTCCTGACTCCGCATCAGTACTCGTTTACCAGCCTCCAGCTCCCTGCGCAGCTCACTTACAACTCCCGCGGCTGTACAGAGAAACGGTGTCAGTGCTTGGCATACAACGTATACTTAGAAACTAGTCTTTACTAGTCACCAGACAATTCACTTCTGGATTTTCGAGCCGCATCTAGTTTGGCCTTGGCTTCGACCAACTGTGTCCAGCTCAATTCAAGGTCCTCGGACAACTTTTTGTTCTAATCTCTTGCGGCGTACAAAAATAATATCATTATACACCCTCAACTCAGTCGTCCTGCCCGAATTAAGGCTTCGGGGCTAGCTGGTTAGGGAACATGATCTGCTTTTAAGCCATATACCTGCACCTGGGCGTCTAATAAACTGGCAATCTCGTCCGGACCTGTCCGGGCTGCTCCAAGGTACGTGTCCAACGAACTAAAAGCATTGAAATCCTGTTCGGCAAAAGCTGTATGTCGTAATGTCTCCCTCCGGCGGCTATGGTTCATTACGCTCTCGACTTCGGAATTAGTGACCGAGACATCATCGGAGTCTATCGGGGGTATGCCACCTGGCGCATGTTCGGAGGATGTTCTGGCTTGTGCTGAAGACTTGGGACCGGAACTGCGGTTCGGCATATCCGAGTGAACTTCAGATTGGTGTAGAGGCATGCGCATTCTGCAAAATTGAGCAAGCCTTAATGATAAAAAAGGTGCCAACGGTGACCCTCACTGTGATTCCAAAATACGTTACCTCTGGGCTGGGGGGGAAGGTGCCTCCGCTTAAGCAGAGGCTTTCCGCTTTGATCCCCCGTCAAGGGCCAGAGCCGGCGCGGTTCGAGCTCCTCTCGAGGCATTCTTACGCGAAGTGCGCCAACCCTTGGTAGTAGAAGTCAGCACGTGGGGGTGGCGCGGGACGAGCGTCCTGTTCGGGAGAGGTTCTTCTTTTCTTTTACCGAGGAAGAAGGAAGAACCCTGGGGTGATCGGCTATTATAGCCACCTTGACCCCGTCAAGGCCCTGCTGATAGAACACCCCAACTTCAAATTCGATGGACATCTCTGGGTCGTCATGATACCCCAGATCGCCATCACGAGAGTGACTCTCTGGTTGAGGAGGAGGACAACTGATGGACGCAACCTGACGCCTCCATCCCTGTTCAATTGTATCCGGAGCAGCCTTCCCGAATACTCATGCGAGTGAACTCTGCTTCGTCTCCCTTGAAGAGATCGGCCAATATTTTGGCCAGGGCCGTCTTGTTGTCCGGCCCTTGCAACTGGTGGCGTGTTACATCATTGGTCCCATTATAGCACCATAGAGGGTGACCTCGCTGTTGGAGGGGTTGCACGCATCGGGTAATGGCGATGGCCATAACTTCGATCCTGGCAAGCTTGCTGCTGGTTAGCAGTCTTATCTTGGTTGATAGTGCACGCACCTGTTCGTTGTCCTGTTGGTAAGGGCCTCTAGGCAGCCAGTTGAACCGCTTTATAGGCGGGTCATTTTAATATTCGGGTATCCCTTGTCGAATTGGATCGGTGAGGGGAACATCTTCGATATAAAACCACTCTGAATTCCATCCTTCTAGATATTTTTGTGATGTCCTGATTGGGTATCATGTCCTAGCTATTCGCCATACTTCGGCACCGCCCATCTCAAATATAGATCCCTCTCGGTGGCGGGGAACAAGACAGAAGTACTTCCTCCATAGGTCAATGTGGGGCTCGCAACTCAGATATATCTCGCACAAGGCTGCGAAACCAGAAATGTGCAATATCGACCCCGGGGTGAGGTTGTGGAGCTGAATCCCACAGAACTCTAGTAGACCCTGTAGGAAAGAATGAATAGGGAAACCCAAACCTCTTAGAAGGAAGGGCACAAGACATAGCCTCTCCGCCTTAATTGGAGCGGGGGAGTTCTCTGCAAGGGCGTGGCCACCAATAGAGATGAGACCGGTGCAAATTGGGACCAGATCGGCCAAGGGGAGGAAGCACTGTGTATGCATATAACTCAGCTGGATATGCGGGCCGTGAGGGTGCAAGGAAGAACCTGGGATGTCGGCCATGGCTTTGGAGATTTTTCTCAGTGTCGTTCTTGGCGAAGGGGAAGATAATTGTTCTCGGCGCCTTTGGATCTATAAATAAGCTTCTTATCGTGAAGCCAAAAGGATGGGCACAAGGAAATACGGCATTGGGCCGCACGCCCTCTGGAAAGGTGTGCGACGCCCTTGCCCTGAGGAACGGCATTAAAGCTCTGACGGTCCCACCTCGATCTCGAGATATCTTTGGACCATAGAATCTTAAGACTATCCGGGCCCGAATATACTATAGCGGGTTCTGGATAAAGTTCGGTGATGAGGACATCAATACCATTGTAACACCAACAGCCCCTACTACTACATATACTGGACACACGCCAATTCAATTATCAGGTACTTTCATTTCTTGGTATTGATTCTAATGATCATGAGAATATGATGCTGCCTAAATTGGATACATTTGTTTTGCTTACAAATGAAGGGCCTGGCATGGACAAGAGGGATGAACACTGGAGCCATACCAAGCATGGAGATGATGGCATGCGCAAGGGGAACAAGAATGGAGTTACAAGTGATGATTTTAGGACTTTGAAGCTACCATAATAAGTACATGAAGCCTTGGCTGAAATATACAGGATGCCACTTCATAAATTTCGTACAAAGGCTATTCTAGGTGCTGCGTCACCTTATTATTGGGCCCGGCCCATGAAATTTGGAAATACTTGATTATAGGTTGTTTTTAGAGTCCGTATGTGTGGGGAAACAAGAGTTCGGGTTGGTTTCTGACTTTAGGTTTTGTTTAGATTAAAAGTTCGCAATAGCTGCAACTTCACGTACTTCGTTTGTGTTCAATGACCAAACCAAGACGTCATAGAATCCCACTTGATCAATAAAGGTTCCTCTTATATTCGCAATATCTAGATTGCAATATGAGTTTCTTGCTTGTTCTGCGTTTGCTTGCAGGAAATAGACCCTCATGGTCAGGTTGATCGTGCTCCGGTGTGGTCAATAACCACTCGGAGTTGGTTTAGCGATTGCTAAGGCGCGACGTCCTCGCACGTTCATAGTCGGATCGTCAAAGTCTACTCCATCAAAAACGATAGCCACCATCTCATCGAAAGATGGGACACCTTTGCCTCTATCAAGTGGTATTAGATTTCCAGGTTGCTCGGTGAGATTTTACAGTTTGTCGTAGTTTAGATCGAGTCTGTTCTCCATATCTATAGTCCACGAAACAGCCACACAAAAAATTAGAGTTAGTTCCTCATATCCGAAGCAATCTGAGCCTTTGCATAATCTTTTTAGGGTTTTTGCTTTTTTGAATTTGCGGTTGCATCGTCGTGTCTAGTTGCTGGTCTTAGCGTCTAGTATTTTAGAGTTTCGAGTTCTGGTCATAAGTTGTCACGCCGCCGCCCGCACCATCATCATCTCCCCTACCATCTACCACCACCACTTATCCGCCACTGATCCATATCCATATACCATCACCAATTCGTATCCATATACCACCACCAATCTGTATCCATATACCACCATCGCTACCATATACCACCACCGCTACCATCTACCACTACTGCTGTCATATCTTACCATCATATATCCACCACCAATCCGAGTTCTTTTCATATTAGGTTTGTTTTCGAGATCCATCTATTTTCCGATTCGTGTTTCCTTGCCAGAGTAGGTTTCGAAAAAAAAGAGTCTGAAGACCCCCAGGCCGTTTTTAGGCCAAAATTTCGACAGTCGAAAATATTTTTTCCCTATCTTGTTTTAGGCTTTTCTGAGTCTTTTGAGACATTCGCCATCATAGTGATTTTTTGTCGCACTTTTTCGTCGTCGCTGCCCTGATTTCCTAAAAAAAGTTGTCAAAAAAATTCGTGCCTATCCTGTTAGTTTTACTTGGGAAGTGTTTTGAGACACTCGCCATTATAGTTATTTTTCGCAGAAAAAAGAGCAAAAAAATCAGTGTGCTTTTCCCTTGTTTACGTGTCGCGCCATGATTTTGTTCATGTTCTAGGCACGCGTCTCTAGTACGGTCTAGCCTAGGACCAGCACAGTACCGTCGTTGAGCGTTTATTCAACTTTCCATCTCTGAATTGATTATTGCTGACCCTTTTTGCTACTATATTATAAGACATCCCAGCTCCACATACATCTACATCGTGCGTTTGACTCTCCTTGGTAATCGCTCTATCCAAGCTTTGAGAATTTTTACTACAATGGTTGCCGATCACCGCCTGCTGCTTGGTAAGAATTGGTAAGCCTTTGATATTCGCTTGACGGATTTGTGACACCCCACCACTTTCTAGTAGTCTGTAGGATCATATTCATGTGTGTTTCTATTGCTGCAACCGTGGTAGGACCACAAGCCGACGAGATTGACTTGAAGAACATGACGAACAAGGAGTTGCATGTTAAATTTCAGCAAATGATGAGTGGCCAGGTGGGAGATGTGCTAAACAGATTTGAAGAGGCCATGGAGAAGATAGATGGCATGGAGAAGGAGTCCGAGACAAAGCTGGATAACAAGTTTAATGAATTGCTCACGCTTCTTCCCCAACAACCACCGGCTGCACCTATCGCACCTCTACAACGACAACAACAACGCCCCCTTCCGAATCAGTTCAGACGAGGGAAGCGTGTTCCTATTGAGGATAGTCAAACTTCTGGAGTTGTTGTACCTACTCTTGATGCTTGAGTTGTTGTACCTACTGTTCCTATTGAGGAGGATGACGATTATGTAGGAGATTACGACGATGAGGTTGATCAAAATCAGAACTACGTGCAACCACCAGCACCAGGTCATCCACATGCATATAATCGCGACGGTAGGGCTGCACCACCAGTTCAGGTACGAGATCCTGACCATCTCCCTAAACTAAAATTGAATATGCCACCATTTGAGGGCAGATATGTTTCTGATATATATCTTACTTGGCAGTTATAAACTGAACAATGTTTTGCATGTTTACAAGACCCCAAGGAGAGACGTGTTGCTGCTGCTCTTTGTGCTTTCACTAGTCTTGCTTTTGCGTTGTGGTCTGAACATCGTAGATTATATCTGAATAATATTTAAACTACTTGGGCTGCTTTGAAAACTGCTATGCATACTCGTTGGGTTCCACCATATTATCAACATGAATTACTTCAAAAACTATAGCCTTTAAGACAAGGAAAAAATTCTATAGAAGAATATTATCAGGAATTACAAACTGGCATGATTAGATGTGGTATTGTTGAGGATAATGAAGCTATGATTGCACGTTTTATGGGTGGACTAAATAAAGAGATTCAGACCATTCTAGAGTATAAGGAATATAATAATATCACTCGTTTATTCCATCTTGCTTGCAAAGCTGAACGTGAAGTGCAGGATCGACAGGCATTGGTGCGAACTAACTTTTTTGCAGGTCGACCTTCATCATGGACACCCGAAACCAATATCTGCGAGTTGGAAATTGCTGCCTATCCCTGACACGCAAAGCCTATCAGCTCAAGATCTATAGGTTTTGATAGGGGTAGGCTTGTAATTTCACTCAAACATGACACAACCGGCTCCGCCTCTCACCTCCCCAGATTCATACAAAGTGGGCACCAAAACACAGTTTCTCCTTGGTAGAAATCACCTCTCACCTCCCTCGGATTCATACACGATGGGCGCCAAAACAAACTCTCCTTGGCCAAAATCTCCATCGACAAATATTCGATGTATGCGAGATTACCTTCCTATCCCCAACCAACCAATATTGCCGTGATGTAGGAAATTTTAAGCGGGGGCTAAGTTTGAAAATTTCCTCGCATTTGAGACAAGCGCGTCCTACAGACATGGTTCCCCCTACCTCTCTCCCTCCATTTTCCCATTCATACTCCATGGGCGGCAAAAAACCCTCTCCACCCCAGTCTCCTCCGTCCGCCACCCCATCCACCGCTGCCCTCCTGCACCATGCTGGAGGTGATACCCCGTCGCCGTCGTCCATTACAAGAGGTTGACCTCTCTCATCCACGGTGTCGGACTAGGATCCTTGCATCGCATTCTCTCACTTCATTTGCACTGTCGTCCACCTTGCCGAGGCCGCTCCTACAACCATCTCGTCCACCACACTGAGATATTTCCCTCGCCGCCATCGTCTACCCTCCTAGATCTGCTTCCAGCCGCCGACAGCCATCCCTACCGCAGCACCCTCAACGCCTCTGCAGATGCTTACACGGCGCCACACCAGAGGCGGTACTCTTTCATATTTGCTCAAGTTATTTATCTCATCAAGAAAATAGATCGCCACTGCTTTACTCTGATTTCTTGTCCATCACTTTGAATCATACTTGTTAGTTGAAAGCAAACATTGGTTGCGGAAGTTGCCTCTGTTCGGTTTGCACCTTCAGATCTGCCATGGCACGCTCACCACAATACTCACAATACTTATGGTTTTGCCCTTTTATATTCCACATTAGCTTAAATGACAGTCGACTGAATGTCAATTTGGGGTCAGTCCATTTTTAAGAGTTTGCCGGAGAGAAGGAAGGGGCTCGCTGGAGGGCTGCCCCTTTATCTATCTTAGGGTTCCGGGTGGTGACATTCATTGTGGGGGGCGGTCATTGGGCTATGGTGGGGCCTCATCGGTGGTGGGCGGTTTAGGGGAGGGCGGGGGATGGTGTTTCGGCCGGCAGCCCGTGCGGTGGTCTGTACGGGAAGAATAAGAGGCGAGGAAGAAGAAGGGTTAGGAGACGTAGGATATTCATACAACCGCCTGAAATGGTCGACTGACCCAAATGACGGAAGTCATGCGACTTGCATGTAGACATACCCATATATTCAGTACCATCATTGTAGGTTCTTCGTGACGTGCAAGTTATGCTCCTCAGCCCATCAAGCTAAACAACACGCCACTCATAATTCCAAACTTAGTTGCTCAAATACGAATCTAATATGATGCTGACATGTTGTACTAAAATAGAGAAAGTTTAATCGGCCAGCTATGTTCCTACTTTACTTTCGAAAAGCACGTGTGCCACATATCAAGGGATAGCAGGGAGTTGCATCCTTTATGCGCTCTGGTTCATCATGTGTGGGCAACAAACATTTTATTATCCAAAATTTGCTTCCTCTACTTTAGCATGCTCCTCTTCTGCTCTTCTTTAATAAGTACTCTCTCCATTCCTAAATATAAGTCTTTTTAGAAATTCCTCCATGGACTACATACGGAGCAAAATGAGTGAATCTACACTCTAAAATGTATCTATATACATTTGTATATTGTCCATAGTGGCATGTCGTGGGAAACCACTGCCACTATGCGGCCATTAGGCCCTTTTGGGTCGGCGGGGGGATGGGCACATTGCACAAAGAGTGGAGAAGCGTAACACAGCATGACAGAGATCACACGGGCAGTTTTACCCAGGTTCGGGCCGCCGTGAGGCGTAAAACCCTACTCCTACTTTGGTGGATTGATGGTAGATGATGGTGGAGAACGCAGCGCTCCGGCCCGACAAGGTTGCCTCGGGGCAAGAACAGCTATGCGCGTATGAATATGCATGGATCCGAATCCTCTCTACAGTTGCCATGGGCCTCCTTTTATAGGTCAAGGGGTCACCACAGTGGCAAATCAGTCATTACGTACTCTTTAGATAGCAAACAGTCCTACCATACCTAAGTCTGCATGCGGACAAAGCGCATTAAATGTGCCACTTAGTGTCACATCACAACGTGCCCGGCAAGGCGCCAGCTTCGCGCCTGATTGCTTAACACGTCTCAAGACGGGTGTCATTTGGAGGCGTTTTCCGTAGGAAGTGGCTGCCATGTGGCAAGAAGCAGCCACTTAGTCACTTAGGGGCTTGACACCACACTGATCGATGACTTGCGTTGTTGTGAGGTGGAGCGGTGAAGCTTTGGCGGGCAGTCCGCCCTTGCTATGCTCAGCAAGCCTGTTGGAGCGGTGTGGTGGCTTGTCTCCAGGGCAATCCTCGTCCTTGCCAGGCTCGCCTACCCGGCAAGGGAGGTTTTTCCATTAGTGATATCTTGTCTCTCTATCTTGACTTGGTCTTCTTGATCTGCGCTTTGATTCTTCAAATAACTGATCTCTAGTGCTTGGTCTGATATTGAGTGCCTCAGTCTTGTCCTTAGGCCTATGCACAGTCCGGGAAACAGACCCAGGGTTTGTTGCACGGACAGGAGCCCCCGGGCCTGGCTCGAACGTGCTGCCAGGCATCGTCAGGGTAGGCCCTAATCGGTGCACATGTAGGAGAGTAACGGTGGCTCGCCCCCTCAGATCTTCTTTGCTTCTTCATTAGCCTGAGCCCAGGTCAGTTTCTGGTTCGCGTCGTGTAACGCCAATTGTAGTGGGGCCACTCTTGTAATGGCCTGTGAATTACTTTAACGCATGGGCGAGTAACTACCAACTCACTCTTCCCACCATGCCCTTATCCTTAGCCACGTATGCTGCATGCATTAAGAGGGGTAGGTAACGGGGGCGCGTGGAGTGGGAGAGCTTCATGGCAGGGGCCCGGTCTTCTTGGATTGGTGGAGGAGGATGGCGGTTACCCGCCGGGAGATCAGCCCCCAGCCCTTAGCCCACCAATAAAAGGATGGGCGCAGAGGAGTGGGAGTACTCGTCCATACACCTCTCCTCCTCCATTCTCTGTGCTCTTCTGGGTGTGCCGAGAGGGAGAGCCTGGGGCCAGGCCTCGGGCCCTAGCTTGGGGTCGGCGATGTCAAATCCTTGTGTTGGTGGTTAGGGAGTGAGAGAAGGGTATGGTCACGCCTTCGCTGGGCCAGGATTCCTATCTTATCTTCATGCGAGCTCCAGTAGGGCATGCGGGCGGTGCGGCGGTAGCACCGGAGGTAGCGGGTCTGGTGTGCTTGTCGCCAGGCCGCCCGTGGCTTCAATTTTAGTGAGGGGCAACGCAAAGCACACCACGCCGAGGCCCGTAATGGACGCAGGGTGTGGTAGTCGATCGTGGCCTATTCCCCCTCTGCCTACAGCGTCGGAGGGTGGTCACAGAAGTGGTTCGCCTTTGGTGAAGGTGGACCCTACCTCCAAGGGTACTGCCCGTCCGGCGTACGGGAGAGCTCCTTGTCCTCGGGTCATCGGAGACGAACATGCACTTTGTGGAGCCACCCGAAGCGCATGACGTCCGCTTTGGCTGGCGTGGTGGGAGCTTCGAGCGACAGCGGTACGGAAGGTGGCGGCAACCCACGACGCGTCAAGAACGGGGCGACCGCTCTGAAGAGTCGTGTTTGCCGGCGGCACCATCGTCTCTGTCTGGGCTTCCGGCAGCGTCACCATCCGCACTTGCCCTCCGGTTTCTTCCTCCTAGCCTGGGAATAGTGCCATCCTGATCCTAGAGAGGCACCGAATCCCGGCAGGCCTTCACTCCGCCTTCTTCGTCTCTCCCTGTAGATTCGAAGGAGAGGAAAAAGTGAAGGCATGATGGGCATTTTATCTTCTCTTCAGTCTACAATCTGTAGGCACTTGCCAATTTTTAGTTCAAATTATGTAATCTCTTTAATCCATGTTTGTGTCTTGTAAGTTCTGTACTCGTTTGATTAGCATATTAATGAAAAAGATAATCCTTCCTGGGGACTCGTGCATGTAATATGTGCATGCAGAGGTGGGATGCCTCTATACTTTTAAGTAAACAAGTTTGCCCCGGCTGGCTACCCTTCCGGTACCCTCAGTTTGTTGCCGTGGAGTTAGGCCTACCGGGCACAAAGCGTAAAGAGGGACCAGCCCCCCGCCAGTCCTTTTTCGCCAAAGGCCACTGCGACCATCCTAACCGAAGCAACGCTCGAGTCAGGGGATGGGAGCACCTAAGTTCTTCTTATGCACAAGTCCCTAGTTACAGAACATGTATGGATAAGAGAAGGAACTTATCTACTTGGCTTGCCGGGGATCGCAACGTAGGCTCGTCTTCTTATCTCCTCTGTGGAAAAAATTCCACGGTAGGAGCCTGAAGTTTATGCAGATGAAAATGATCCTAGATGCGATCTTATCTACATGAACATGCGATGGTCATGATATGCTTATGCATGCATGCAAGTTGTCGAGGGCCCCAACACTTCATTTATTTCTCTGTTACTCAGGGTCTGCGCCTAGCTTTGTACAAGGGGTTACACAAAACTGAGGCAAAGCCTGTACAGAAGGATAGCTGCCGGGAACGGCCCGACAGCCACACCTTACGGGTCGAATTTGCGGGGATGCTCAATATTCCATGAGTTTTGCAACTGAATGCCATCTCCGATCTCCAGACGGACTGCGCCAGGTCTGGTGAGTCGTACTACCCGGTAAGGGCCTTCCCACTTTGGCGTCAACTTGTTTGCACCCATGGCGGACAGAATGCACCTAAGGATAAGGTCGCCTTCCTCAAAACACTGGGCGTGAACCCTGCGGCTGTGATAGCGACGCAGGGCTTGGTGGTAGTGTGCAGCACGCGTAGCAGCCTGGAGACGATTCTCCTCGAGAAGCACATCGTCATCACGCTGGTGTTGTTCCTGCTACTTCATCGTAGGCAAGCACTCGAGGTGACCCATAAATGAGTTCCGTGGGGATAACTCCTTCTGCCCCATAGACTAGGGAGAAGGGAGTCTGTCCGGTAGCTAGATTTGGTGTCGTTCTGAGGGACCAAAGAACCACTGGCAGCTCGTCGATCCATCGCCTGCCACACTTCCGCAACTTATCAAATGTTCTTGTCTTGAGTTCTCGCAACACTTCAGCATTCGCTCTCTCAGCTTGCCCACTGCTCCTGGGATGTGCAACAGAGGAAAATGAGATCTTGCTTCCGATGGCATGAACATATTGCATGAAGGTGTGGCTCGTGAATTGGGTGCCGTTCTTAGTGATTATCCGGGGAGGGACCCCAAAGTGGCACACCAATCCTTTCAAGAACTTGATAGCTGACTGAGCAGTCACCTTTCTCACGGCTTCTAATTCCGGCCACTTTGTAAACTTGTCGATTGCAACGAACAAGAATTAAAAGCCCCTGGTAGCACAGGGGAAAGGTCCGAGGATATCGAACCCCCAGACAGAAAACGGTGATGACAAAGGGATTGTTTGAAGAGCTTGGGCAGGCAGATGGATATTCTTCGAATGGTACTGGTAGGCTTCACATTTGGTGACTAGCTCAACCGCATCTTGGAGTGTTGTGGGCCAATAGAATCCTTGCCAAAATGCTTTCCTAACCAAAGCCATTGATCCAATGTGGGAGCCGCACATGCCTTTGTGTATTTCTGCCAGCAGTTCTTGTCCTTCTTTCTGGCAAATGCACTTCCATTTCACACCCTTGGGCCTTCTTTTATGTAGTGTGTCATTGATGAACTGATACATACTGGCCCTCCGGGATACTCTTTCAGCTTCTTCTTGCTCTTCGGGAAGTTCTACGGTTTGGAGGAAATGAACTATGTGCCGCGCCCAAGTTGGAGCCTGTGAGTCGGCAATGAGGACTAGCAGCACCTCCTCCTTTGTGGGAGTGCACCTCTCAACCATGGGGACCGGTGGTCTGGTGGGAGGGGTAGCTCAGCAACTGAAGGGGAGTTGTTCCCGTCAAGCTCTCTGCCAGGAACTTCGAGAGGCTCTACCGGGAGAGGCCTGCCGGAATCCAGTTTCCTCCTCTTCTGGGCCATTGTTGCCGAGGATACAGAGGGCTGAGTAAGATGGAGAACAAAAGTTCCTGGTTCCATAGGGAGCTTTTGCGCATCGCACTTTCACAAATGATCAACAATGCTATTTTCCTCACGGGGTACGTGCTCTGTTTTCAATCCGTCAAAGCGCTCCTCCAGGTTTCTCACTTCCTCAACGTATGCCTCCATCAATGGTCTTTGGTAATCCTTGTTGACTTGTCTCATCGCGAGTTGTGAATCTCCGCAGACGATCAACATCTTGATTCCCAACTCTGTTGCAATCCTGAGCCCGGCAAGGAGCCCTTCGTACTCGGCAGTGTTATTGGTCGCCTCCTCCTAGGGAAAATGCATCTGGACGATGTACTTCAGGTGCTATCCAGTGGGAGCAACGAGAAGCACGCCAGGCCCTGCACCTTGCAGGGAGAAAGGACCATTGAAATACATGATCCATTCTTGGGGTGCTTCCCTACTGGGAATAACTGTCTCCAATACCTCTTCATCAGGGGTTGGCGTCCATTCTGTAATAAACTCTGCCAATTCTCTTTCTCTAGATTGTTGATGTGCTTTCAAACTTTAAACAAAATCTGGATAACTCCAATGCCCACTCCACTATCCTGTCCGTAGCCTCAGGTTTCAGAGTATCCCTTGCAAAGGGAAGTGGGTGACAACTGTGATCTCATGGGCTTGGAAGTAGTGGCGTAGTTTCCTTGAGGCCGTGACTAGGCAAAAAAATCTATTTTTCATGCCAGAATACCTAGACCTAGCCCCCTGCAATAGGGAGCTGACGAAGTATACTGGGCACTGCACCACCTTATTCCTTGCCACGTCCTTGGGGTTGCCGCCGCTATCGTGCTCTCCTTTATCTTGATCGACGTCTGTCCTTGCCGGGCTATGCTCACTCTCTCCCCCAGAAGGGACACTGGCTGAGGCTGCTGCTTCTTCACTTCCCGCTGCGCCACTAGTGTTGCACTAACCACTTGATTAGTAGCCGCCAGGTATAGCAGCGGCGGCTCTTGTGGTTTGGGAGCAACTAAAGTGGGCATAGAGGACAAGTAGGTCTTCAAATCTTGCAGTGTTGCGGCTGCCTCCAGAGTCTACTTCATGGGTCCTGCTTTCTTCAAGATTTTGAAGAACGACAAGGCGCGCTCAACAGACTTGAAGATGAATCTGCTAAGCACGGCAACACACCCAGTAAAACGCCTCACATCCTTAACCGTCTTAGGTGCCGGAATCTGCTCGATACCTTGATCTTGTCGGGGTTTGCCTCTATCACACAGTGGGACACAAAGAAACCAAGTAGCTTGCCGGAGGGATTGCCAAACACACACTTCTCCGGGTTCAATTGCAAGTTGGTCTTGCGCAGATTAGAAAACGTCTCTTCTAAGTCCTGGATGAGGGTTGATCTGTCCTTGGTCTTGACAACAATATCATCCATGTAAGCTTCAATGTTTCTTTGCAATTGTGACTCAAAACCAATCTGGACAGCCCTTGAAAAAGTAGATCCGGCGCTCTTGAACCCGAAAGGCATTCGCACAAAGCAGTATGTACCACACGGGGTGATGAGCAAGATTTTCTCTTCGTCTTCCTTGGACATAAAGATTTTATGATACCTAGAGTATGCATCCAGAAAGGAGAGCAAATCACATATGGATGTGGAATCCACAATCTGGTCGATGCGCAGCAAGGGAAATGGGTCCTTCGGGCATGCCTTATTCAGATCAGTGAAATGTATGCAAGGCCTCCATTTCCCATTAGCCTAGCGCATGACCACTCGGTTTGCTAACCACGTTGGATGTAGTACTCCTCTAACCAAACCAGCCGCCTCAAGTTTCTTGATCTCCTCGGCAATGAACTATTGCCGCTCCAAGGCTTGCTTTCGGACATTCTGCTTGACGGGTCGTGCATGGGGGCAGATAGCAAGGTGGTGCTCGATTACCTCCCTCGGAACACCGAGGATATCAGATGGTTGCCAGGAAAACACATCGATATTCGCCCGCAGGAAGGCAACAAGCGCGTTTTCCTATTTGTCATCAAGGGTGGCACTGATAGTGAAAGTATTTTCAGTGCTAGCCAGCCCTACCGGGACCTTTTTCATAGGGGGTGCAGCAGCCTTGGATCTGTTGCTATTGGAACCCTCCGGCAAGTTATCAACGGGCGCAATGTTCTTTGAGGAGATACATTTCCCGGATTCCTTGCTGGTATCCTTGCTACCTCTCTCATTTCTCTTGTTTTCCTTGGGAACAGTGACCTCAGCGGCCTCTACTGCGAGTGCGTCCCGGTACATCTTGTCCATGCAAATGATTGCGTCCTTCTCGTCTGATGGAATGGAAATGACGCCCACTAGCCCTGGCATCTTCAAGGTGTTGTAGGCATAGTGGGATGCCGCCATGAATTTGGCCAGAGCTGGGCATCCAAGGATTCTGTTACGGCAGGGGGACGTCAACCACATCAAACACAACCTTCTTAGTCCGGGAATTCAACTCTCGCCCGAATGTCACCGGCAACGTGAAATTCCCCTTAGGACGACTAATGCCGGGGTTGATCCCTTGGAACGTGCCAGTAACCTCAAGCTCTTCCTCTGCTATCTGAAGTGTGCTGATGACCTTCAGGGAAATCAGATTTAACCCTGTCCCGCCGTCAACCAACATCTTTGGGACTTTGAGATTGCGGGTTGTTGGTGAGACCAACAATGGCAAACACCCTACCACAATGGTGCTGTCGGGGTGGTCCTCTTCGTCGAAGATGATGGGCGTGCGTGGCCACTTGAGCGGCTTCCGAGAGTCTGCCGCTGGCTCCATGGCATTGACTTCACGCGCCCACTGTTTAAGCTGGCGGTGAGAGGACTGCAGAGATGCACCCCCGTCAATGCACAGGGCGTCAGTGGCCTTCTGGAATTCCTGCTTGCTAGTTTCCTCTTCAACCCTCCATCACTTTCATCATTGCAATCTTCGTTCTCATGGCCTCTCGCGGGTTTTCCTTGATTCCGAGGAGCCTTGCCGGGCCGACTTGCTTCACCGCCTCGGCCCTTCCTACCAGCGCCATTCTGACCTTTCTCTTTATCATGCTTATCATACTCAGCCCTCTGCTTCTTGACGAGCTGTTCAACTTGATGGCACTCCTGGAGATCGTGACCCTTGGTCCGATGAATCTTGCAGTACTTCCGCGGAGTCTCTCCTCCCTTCTACGGGAGAAGCTGCAAATCGCTGGGCTGCCCTGGTTCTTGATGGCCGCCCGTGAAGGCGCCAATGAACTCATGGCACATGTCAGCCCAGGTTGAGATGGAGTTCTCCTGCAAGTGCATCAGCCAAGACCTCATGTTTGGCTTGAGTGCCAAAGGGAAGTAGTTTGCAAAAACCTTCTCATCTTTTCCCCCGGCAGCTTGAATAGCAATGGTGTAGATGCTCAAGAACTCCGCCGGGTTCGGTCTCCCATCATACTTCTCTGGTATCTCTGGTTTGAACGAACGAGTGGACGACCAACGGACTTGCCGCAGCTCACGGGTGAAGGCAGGACACCTATCCTCGAACGGCAGGTACCCGCCACCGCCGAGCGCGGGCTCATTGATGTTTGGGGCCATCACGCCCATCGGACTGGCGGTGGTTGTCGTGGCGTCGCTCGATGGTGACGCGTGTGCCTTCCCTCTGCCTGTCCTCCGGGGCTCGCCATTGGGCTTGACGTGCTCGAGGATTGGATGAAGTCATCAAGACGCCATCAACCTCTTGGTAGCATGTCCCTCGTGCTGGTTGCCGCGGTGGGGATTGCACCATAGGGGTGGCCCCTTTCGCATGGCCATCGTTGCCTGGGGATGCCGTGGCGGGCCAGCTTGCTGTGAACCTCGAGCCTCGGCAAAGCTGATCAGGCTCTGAATGGTGGATGTCCACTCATCCATCTGATCAGCTACTGACAGAAGTCTCAGCAGCAACTGGGCCCGCGCCATGGCCTCTGAAGAGGTGCGTGGCATAGGTGATGACGATGTAGATCGCAGCGTCGCCCGGTGGTGAGGATATCAATACCATTGGTACACCCACAACCCCTGCTGCTATACATATTGGACCAATTACTAGAGCTCGCGCACGCCAATTGAATTACCAGGTATTTTCATTTCTTGGTAATGAATCTAATGTTCATGACAATATGACGCTGCCTAAATTGGATACATTTGTTTTGCTTACAAATGAAGGGCCTAGCATGGACAAGAGGGATGATCAATTGAGCAAGATCAAGCATGGAGATGATGGCATGCGCAAGGGCAACAATACTGGAGTTTCAAGTGATGATTTCAGGACTTTGAAGTCACCATAATGATTGTATGAAGGCTTGGACTAAATATACAACATGCCACTTCCTAAATTTCGTCCACAGGCTATTATAGGTGCTGCGTCACCTTATTCTTGGACCAGGCCCATGTAATTTCGAAATACTATTGTATAGGCTATTTTTTGAGTCCGTATGTGTGGGGAAACAAGAGATAGGGTTGGTTTCGGACCCCTTTCCCAAGGGCCACGAAATTCCCCCCTCTTCCTCCATATATATATAGCCATTAGGGCATCGTTTAGAATTTGGGTTTTGTTTAGATTAAAAGTTTGCCATAGCAGCAACTTCGCGAACTTCGTTTGTGTTCAATGACCAGACCAAGGCGTCACATAACCCCACCTTGATCAATAAAGCTTTCATCTTATATTCGCAAAATCCTGATTGCAATCTTAGTTTCTTGCTTGTTCTTTGTTTGCTTGCATGAAATTGACCTTCATGGTCAGGTTGATAGTGCTCCGGCGTGGTCAATAACCTCTCGGAGTTGGTTTAGCGAGTGCTAAGGCGCGACCTCCTCACACGTTCGTGGTCGGATCGTGAAAGTCTACTCCTCCGAAATGATGATCACCATCTCATCGAAAGACATGACACCTTTGCCTTTATCAAGTGGTATCATTTCCAGGTTGCTCGGTGAGATTTTACAGTTTTTCATAGTTTAGATCGAGTTTGTTCTTCATACCTTTAGTCCATGAAAATGCCAAAAACATTAGGGTTAGTTCATCATATCCGAACCAATCTGAGCCTTTGCATAATCTTTTTAGGATTTTGCTTTGTTGAATTTGTGGTTGCATCGTCGTGTCTAGTTGCCGGTCTTAGCATCTAGTCCTTTAGAGTTTCGAGTTTTGTCACAGTTTGTCTTGCCGCTACCGCACCATCTTCATCGCTGCTGACATATCCCACCACCGCTGCCATATACCACCACCGCTGCCATATACCACCAACGCTGCCATATACCATCGATCCATATCCATATGGCACCACCGCTACCATATACCCCCACCGATCCGTATCCATATACCACCACCGCTACCATATACCACCACCGCTGCCATATCCTACCACCATATATCCACCACCAATCCGAGTTCCTTTCATATTAGGTTTGTTTTCGAGATCCATCTATTTTCCGATTCGTGTTTCGGAAGAAAAAAACGAGTATGGAGACCACCGGGCAGTTTTTAGGCCAAAATTTCAGCGACCGAAAATATTTTCCCCTATCATGTTTTTAGGCTTTTCTGATTCTTTTGAGACACTCGCCATCATAGTGATTTTTTGTCGCACTTTTTCGTCGTCGCTGCCCTGATTTCCGGAAAAAAATTAGTCAAATTTTTTTGTGCCTATCCTCTCAATTTGACTTGGGAAGAGTTTTTGTGACACTCGCCATTATTGTGATTTTTTGCAAAAAAAGAGGAGCGCAAAAAAGAGCGCAAAAAAAGAGCGATTTTTTTCAGAGTGGGCTTTTCCCTTGTTTCTGTGTCGCGCCATGATTTTTTTAGTGTTCTAGGCTCGCGTCCCTAGTACGTTCTAGCCTAGGACCAGCACAGTACCGTCGTTGAGCGTTTATTCAACTTTGTATCTCTGAATTGATTATTGCTGACCATTTTTGCTACCATATTATAAGCCTTCCCAGCTCCTCATACATCTACGTCATGCGTTTGACTGTCCCTGGCAATCACTCTATCACGGCTTTTGAGAGTTTTGACTACAACGGTTGTCGATCGCCACCTGCTGCTTGGTAAGAACTGGTAAGATTTTGAGATTCGCTTGACTAATTTGTGACACACCAGCACCACTTCCTAGTCTATAGGATCATATTCTTGTGTGTTTCTATTGCTGCTAACCATGGCAGGATCACAAGCTGACGAGACTGACTGGGAGAACATGACGAACTAAGAGTTACATGATAAGTTTCAGCAAATGAGGAGTGGACAGGTGGAAGATTTGCTAAACAGATTTGAAGAGGCCATGGAGAAGATAGATGGCATTGAGAAGGCGTTCGAAACAAAGCTCGATAACAAGTTTAATGAATTGCTTGCGCGTCTTCCACAAACACCGCCCGCTGCACCTGTCGCACCTCTACAACAACAACAACAACATCGCCTTCCAAATCAAGTGGGACGAGCACAACGCGTTCCCCTTGAGCCTGGTCAATCTTCTGGTGCCGCTGTACCTACTGTTGATGCTTCTATAGCTCCCGCTGCTACTGCAGAGGTGGATGACCATTACGAGGATGAGGTCGATCAAAATCAGAACTATGTGCAACCACCAGCACCACCACCACCAGGTCGTCCTCATGCATATCATCGCAATGGTAGGGCTGCACCACCAGAGGTATGAGATCATGACCATCTTCCTAAACTAAAATTGAATATTCCGCCATTTGAGGGTAGATATGTTTCGGATATATATCTCACTTGGGAGTTAGAAACTGAATAATGATTTACATGTTTACAATATCCTGAGGAGAGACGTGTTCCTGCTGCTATTTGTGCTTTCACTAGGTTTGCATGTGTTTGGTGGTCTGAACATTGTAGATTATATCCTATTCCAGCTACTTGGGCTACCTTGAAAACTGCTATGCGTACTCGCTGGGTTCCACCATATTATCAACGTGAATTGCTTCAAAAATTGCAGTGTTTAAGGCAAGGAAAAAATTCCGTAGAAGAATATTATCAGGAATATCAAACTGGAATGATCAGATGTGGTATTGTTGAGGATAATGAAGCTATGCTTGCATGTTTTATGGGTGGATTAAATAGAGAGATTCAGACCATTCTAGAGTATAAGGAGTATAATAATATCACTCGTTTATTCCATCTTGCTTGTAATGCTGAACGTGAAGTGCAGGATCGACAGGCATTGGTGCGGACTAACATTTCTACATGTCGACCTTCATCATGGACACCGTGTGCACCCTCTACTTCCACACATTCTACTGCACCGACACCTCCATCAGCTTCCACCTCCAGCCGTGATACAAGGAAGCAGGCAGAACCAACACTATCTGCCAAGAGCACACCTATCGGGCCTGCATAGAGTTCTGATTCTTCCATGGCATCAATAGGGCACACAAGTGATATTATTTGTCGTCATTGTAAGGGATGAGGTCATTATGTGAGAGAATGCAAATCTCAGCGTGTGATGATTGCTACTGTGGATGCTGGGTATGAGTCCGCTAGTGACTATGATGAGGAGACTTTTGCTCTTATTACACGTGAATAACACGGTGGAGATGATTCTGAACATGAGACGCAATACATGGCTCCTGAAGATGCTCACAGGTATGAATGTTTAGTTGCTCAACGTGTTTTGAGTGTGCAGGTCACACAAGCTGAGCAAAATCAGAGGCATAATTTGTTCCATACAAAGGGAGTTGTGAAGGAACATTCTGTTCGCGTCATCATAGATGGAGGGAGCTAGAAGAACTTGGCTAGCATGGAGATGGTGGAGAAGCTATCTCTCACCACACGACCACGTCCACATCCTTACTATATCCAATGGTTCAATAACAGTGGAAAGGTTAAGGTAACATGTACTGTTCGTGTGCATTTTAGTATCTCTACATATGCTGATTATGCTGATTGTGACGTGGTACCCATGCAAGCATGTTCCTTATTACTTGCTAGGCCATGGCAATTTGATAAAAAATCTGTACACCATGGTAGAAACAATCAGTATACTCTTGTTCATAAGGATAAACATATTACTTTGCTTCCTATTTCTCCTGATTCCATTTTGAAAGATGATATTAATAGAGCTAATAAAGCAAAACAGGAGAAAAGTAAGAGTGAAAATCAGATTGTGGCAAAAGAATTTGAGCAACAAATGAAGCGTGATAATAAACCATCTAGTGTTGCTTCTGAAATTAAATTGAAAAGTGCATGTTTACTTGCCACCAAATCTGATATTGATGAGCTAGATTTTAGCAAATCTTTTTGCTATGCTTTTGTGTGCAAAGAGGCATTATTTTCATTCGAGGATGTGCCTTCCTCTTTGCCTCCTGCTGTTACTAACATTTTGCAGGAGTTCGCTGACGTCTTTCCAGAAGACGTGCCACCGGGATTACCACATATTCGAGGGATTGAGCAACATATTGTCTTAATTCCCGGTGCATCGCTACCCAACCGTGCACCATACCGTACCAATCCAGAGGAGACGAAGGAGATTATGCGTCATGTCCGGGAGCTGCTCGACAAAGGTTATATACGTGACTCCCTTAGTCCTTGTGCTGTTCCTATTATTCTAGTGCAGAAAAAGGATGGTACATTGCGTATGTGTGTTGATTGTAGAGGCATTAACAATATTACTATTCGTTATCATCATCCTATTCCTAGGCTAGATGATATGCTTGATAAATTGAGTGGGTCTACAAAATTCTCCAAAGTTGATTCGCGTAGTGGACCCAATCAAATTCGAATGAAATTGGGGGATGAATGGAAAAAAACATTTAAAACTAAGTTTAGATTATATGAGTGGTTATTCATGCCTTTTGGGTTAACTAATGCACCTAGTACTTTCATGATATTAATGAACGAAGTTTTACGTGCTTTAATTGGACGATTTGTGGTAGTCCATTTTGATGATATACTGATTTATAGCAGATCTTTGGAGGAACATATACCTGTTGTTTTTATTGTTTTACGTGATGCACGTTTGTTTGGTAACCTTGTGAAATGCACCTTTTGCACTGACCGGGTATCTTTTCTTCGCTATGTTGTTACTCCACAGGGAATTGAAGTTGATAAAGGCAAGATTGAAGCTATTGAGAGTTGGCCATAGCCCAAAACGGTCACACAAGTGAGGAGTTTTATTTGACTCCCTGGTTTCTATAGGTGTTTTGTGAGAGATTTCAGCTCCATTGCTGCACCTCTCAATGAGCTTACAAAGAAGGATGTGCCTTTTGTTTGGGGTACTGCACAGGAAGAAGCCTTCACGGTATTGAAAGATAAGTTGCCACATGCTCCTTTACTCGAACTTCCTGATTTTAATAAGACTTTTGAGCTTGAATGTGATGCTAGTGGAATTGGATTAGGAGGTGTGTTATTACAAGATGGCAAACTGTTGCACACTTTTCTGAAAAATTGAGTGGGTTTAGTCTGAACTATTCTACTTATGATAAAGAATTATATGCTCTTGTTCGAACCATAGAAACTTGGCAACATTATTTATGGCCCAAAGAATTTGTTGTACATTCTGATCATGAATCTTTGAAACATATCATAAGTCAAGCAAAACTGAACCGTAGACATGCTAAATGGGTTGAATTCATTGACAATGTTATTGCTGATGCATTGTCTCATCGTTATACTATGCTTTCACAACTTGACTTTAAATTTTTTGGTTTGGAGACCATCAAAGATCAATATGTGCATGATGCTGGATTTAAAGATGTATAGCAGAATTGTAAGGAAGGGAGAACATGGAACAAGTTCATCATTAGCGATGGATTTGTGTTTCGTGCTAACAAGCTATGCATTCCAGCTGGCTCCATTCTTCTTTTGTTGTTGCAGGAGGATCATGGAGGAGGGTTAATGGGACACTTTGGCGTGGAGAAGACAGAGGATATACTTGCTACACATTTCTTTTGGCCAAAGATGAGACGGAATGTTGAGCGTTTTGTTGCTCGTTGCACAACATGTGAAAAAGCAAAGTCACGGCTCAATCCTCATGGTTTATATATGCCTTTGCCTGTACCTAGTGTTCCTTGGGAGGAAATATCTATGGAATTTGTTTTAGGGTTACCTCGAACAAAGAAGGGGAGGGATAGCATATTTGTTGTCGTGGATAGGTTCTAAAAAATGGTACACTTTATAACATGTCATAAAAGCGATGATGCTGTTAATGTTGCTGATTTGTTCTTTCGTGAAATTATTCGCTTGCATGGTGTGCCAAATACTATTGTTTCAGATCGTGATACTAAATATCTTAGCTACTTATGAAGATGTTTATGGGCTAAGTTGGGGACTAAACTGCTTTTTAGTACTACATGTCACCCCAAACTGATGGACAAACTGAAGTAGTCAATAGAATATTGTCTACTATGCTTAGGGCTGTTTTGAAGAATAACAAGAAAATGTGGGAAGACTGCTTGCCTCATATTGATTGCTCTTATAACCGTTCATTGCATTCTACTACTGAGATGTGCCCTTTTGAAATTGTGTATGGTTTGCTACCTCGTGCACCTGTTGATTTGTTGCCTCTTCCATCTTCGGAGAAGGTTAATTTTGATGCTATACAACATGCTGAATTGATTTTAAAAATGCATGAGTTAAGTAAGGAAAACATTGAGCGTATGAATGCTAAATATAAACTTGTTAGAGATAAGGGTAGAAAACATGTTGTGTTTGCACCTGGAGATCTTGTTTGGTTACATGTGCGTAAGGATACATTTCCTGATTTGCGCAAATCAAAGCTAATGCCATGTGTTGATGGTCCTTTTAAGGTGCTATAGAAGATAAATGATAATGCATATAAACTTGAGCTGCCTGCAGATTTTGGGGTTAGTCCCACTTTTAACATTCTAGATTTTAAGCCTTATTTGGGTGAGGACGATGAGCTTCCGTCGAGGACGACTTCATTTCAAGAAGGGGAGGATGATGAGGACATCAATACCATTGTCACACCCACAACCCCTGCTGTTATACATACTGGACCAATTACTAGAGCTCGCGCACGCCAATTAAATTATCAAGTACTTTCGTTTCTTGGTAATGATTCTAATGTTCATGAGAATATGATGCTGCCTAAATTGGATACATTTGTCTGTCTTACAAATGAAGGGCCTAGCTTGGACAAGAGGGATGAACATTGGAGCAAGATTAAGCATGGACATGATCATGCGCAATGGGTACAAGAACGGAGTTACAAGTGATGATTTCAGGACTTTGAAGCCACCATAATGAGTGCATGAAGCCTTGGACGAAATATACAAGATGCCACTTCATAAATTTCGTCCAGAGGCTATTATAGGTGTTGTGTCACCTTATTTTTGCGCCAGGCCCATGTAATTTCGAAATAGTCAAGTACAGGCTGTTTTTATAGTCCATATGTGTGGGGAAACAAGAGTTAGGGTTGGTTTCGGACCCCTCCTACAAGGGCCACAAAATTCCCCCCTCTCCCTCTATATATACAACCCTTAGGGCATCTTTTAGACTTTGGGTTTTGTTTATATTAAAATTTCACCATAGCTGCAACTTCGCGTACTTCGTTTGTGTTCAACGACCAGACCAAGACGTCACAGAACCCCACCTTGATCAATAAAGCCATGATCTGTGGGCTACCCATGTCCCACGTTCTCGGAGCGATAACTGCCATTCCACTAGCTTCTTCGCTCCTGGTGTTTCCGCCACGTATGCGGCATGCATTACGCAGGGTTGGTGGCGAACGCGGTGGGCGCGGAAATGAGTGCCATGGCAGAAACCCAGGCGCCATGGATTGGTGCAGGGGGTCGGTCTATATTCCGTGCACCGTTGGTGGCACAGAGGAGTCAGATTGGCGGAGCGGGGCGGTTGCCCCCTGGGTGAGGAGCCAGCCCCCTGCCTTGTTTGCCTATAAAAGGGGGCATGGGCATGGAGTACGCTCACACCCACCTTCTCCTTCCATCTTCTAACTTCCTCTCTCCACCATGGCAAGCGGAAGAGGTCGTGGTAGCACCCCAGTAGTGGCGACGAGTATCTCCACATGACAACGTCTCCCTCCTGTTGAGGATGCGGGGGCGGAGCCCAGCGTGAGAGGAGGGGGTAGAGTACGAGGATGCAGCCATCGTGGTGCTCGGAGACGAGGACGGAGGGGCGGCATCTTGATTGCTCCTCCTCCAGCTGCCCTGGGTCCAAACGAAGGCCACGTCGGTGACCAGCTACTGGAGTTCATTGTCAAGCTGCGGGAGCCTCCACACATTCTCCTTCGGCTTCCGTCTCCATTCACAAGGGTGGTGGAGGTTCAACAGTCGCCGGGTCTAAGGTTGCACATGAGGGGCTGCTATAATGGCAGCATGCGGGCAGACGTAGATTTCCCTACACCTCATGTCATGCTTCTCCGGCGCGGCTAGAAGACCTTCTCTCGTGCCCATAGCTTGGCGGCGGGGTACATTCTTCATTTCAAGCTAACGGACGCCACCTTGCTCTCCGTCAATGTCTTCGGGCGTTCGGGTGCTCGCTTAGGGTGCTGCGCGGAGAGGTCGACCGACGACAAAAGCTCCTCCTCGAGCGATAGCTACCAGGATGACAGTGATGACAATGACTGCGGAGCCGGTGGGGAGGACGACGGCTCCGACTCTGGCTGAACACCAGCCGTACCGTCACGGTCAGCCAGGGGCACCACCATCTGCACCTGCATCTCCTCCCCAGGAAGGCGATTTGCCGGGTCTTGGGTGTGAGTGGTGTCTTCGCCTCCTCTAGCAGTCTTCAAGCTGGACCCCGACAGTCTTCCCCATGGATTCAGGCTTCGTCCTTCCTGTTGGTGTCCATGTTGTAGTTCCCTGCTGGCCCAGGTCGCAGTGACCAGGGCATCGCCTAGCCATTCTCCCCATCTATCACCTTCGTTCGCGCCCTCCCGATCTTGTCAGGCTCCGTCCCACATGTCCTGACGGTGTCAGGCTGGGCTTCTGCCCAGGTGCTCCTTTTGCCCTCTTCACCTCCCCCTATATTCCTAGCAGGAGAAGGACAAGACAGGGGTAACGGGGCACTTATCTTTTTTCAGTCTAAAGTATGTACGCGCTTGCCAAATTTTAGTCTTATATATGTAATCTATTTTATCCATGTTTATGCTCTGTAAGATCTGTACTTGCTTATCCGCATATTAATGAAAAAGACAAGCCTTGCCAAGTACTTGTGCATGTATCCTATTCATGCAAAGGTTGAACACCTCTATACTTTTAAGTAAACAAGTTTCCTCGGCAAGCTATCTTGCCAGTGCCTTCCATTGTTGTCACGGGGCCTGTCCTACTGGGCTTAAGAGTATGGAAGGGAACCGGCCCTTTATCAACCTTTTTTGTCAAATGCCACTACAACCTTCCTGACGAAGCAACATTCGGGTCAAAGGATGGGAGCACAAAGGCTTCGAAGGCGACAAGGTTTCTCTATGCACAAGTTTTCTTCTTAGAAAGACATGTATGGATGAAAAGAAAACTTAACTGTTTGGCTCGTAGAGGATCGATATGTAAGCTTGCTTTTCGTCTCTTCTTCCCAGGATCGGATCCGCGACAAGAGTTCTATAGTTAGTGCAAGGGGGAACATAGCAACATATGACCTCATCTAAATGATCATGATATGCTAATGCTAAGATAATCATGCATGCATGTTGTTTTTAGGGCGCCAACTCTTCATTTATTTATCTGCTGCTTAGGGTCTGTGCCTGGCCTTGTAGAAAGGGTTACATCCAACATCGACAAAGCTTGTAAAAAAGGGTGGCTGCCGGGGCAGGGCCCGGCAGCCGCGCCTTATAGGTAGAACTTGCGTAGATGATCAATATTCCATGAGTTTTGCATTTTGATGCCACCTTCGGTCTCCAGACGGACTGCGCCAGGTGTAGTGACTCGTACTACCTGGTAAGGGCCTTCCCACTTCGGCATTAACTTGTTGGAACCCTTGGCGGACTGAACACGCCTAAAGACAAGGTCGCCTTCCTCAAGGCTACGGGAATGGACCGTGCGACTTTGATAGCGACATAGGGTTTGCTGGTATCATGCAGCACATACAGCAGCCCAGAGACGGTTCTCCTCAAGGCACACGGCATCGTCACACTGGTGCTGCTCTTGCGCTACTTCATCATAGGTAAACACTTGAGGTGACCCGTATATGAGTTCCTTGGGGAGCACTGCTTCTGCCCCATAGACTAGGGAGAAGGGAGTCTGACCGGTGGCTCGATTTGGTGTCGTACGGAGGGACCAAAGAACCACGAGCAGCTCGTTGATCCATCTACTGCCACGCTTTTGCAGCCTATCAAATGTTCTTGTCTTGAGTCCTTGTACCACTTTAGCGTTCGCCATCTCAGCTTGTCCGTTGAATCTGGGATGGGCAACAGAGGCAAATGAGACCTTGGTTCTGAGGGCTTGAACATATTGCATGAAGGCACGACTTGTGAATTGGGTGCCGTTGTCGGTGATGACTCTGGCGGGTACTCCGAAACGGCACACCAATCCCTTCTAGAACTTGATAGCTGATTCTACGGTCACCTTCCTCATGGGCTCCACTTCCAGCCACTTTGTAAACTTGTCGATTGTGATGTACAAGAATTCAAAGCCCCCGGTAGCACGGGGAAAGGGGCCCAAGATGTCGAGCCCCCAGACCAAAAATGGCCATGATAAAGGGATCGTCTAGAGAGCTTGAGCAGGTTGATGGATGTTCTTGGAGTGGAACCGGCAGGCTTCACATCTGGTGACTAGCTCGGTTGCATCTTGGAGGGTCGTGGGCTAGTAGAAACCTTGTCAGAAAGCCTTTCCAACCAAGGCTCTTGATCCAATATGCGAGCCACACGTGCCTCTATCTATCTCTGCCAACAGTTCCTTCCCCTCTTCTCGGCAAATGCACTTCAATTTCACACCATTGGGCCTCCTTCTGTATAACGTGTTGTCGAAAAACTGATACATACTGGCCCTCTGGACTACTCTTTCAGCTTCTTCTCACTCTTTGGAAAGTTCTCCAGTTTGGAGGTAGTGGACGATGTGTTGTGGCTAGGTTGGAGCTTGTGGCTCAACAACTAGGGCTAATGGCACCTCCTCACTCGTGGGAGCGCTTGCCTCGACCATAAAGACCTAGGGTCCTGCGGAAGAGTGCGGCTTGCCAAGCGAGGTGGAGTTGTTCCCGGGAGCCCCCTTACCGGGGACCTCTGAAGGTTCTGTCGGTGAAGGCTTGCCGGAGTCCAGCTTCCTCCTCTTCCTAGCCATTACTGACGGAGATACTGATGGTTGAGTTAGATGGAGGACAAAGGTCCCTGGTTCCACAGGTTGCTTTTGTGGGGCACACTTTGACAGATAATCAGGAGTGCTGTTTTCCGCACATGGTTCGTGCTCCGTTTGTAATCCGTCAAAGTGCTCCTCCAACTTCCTCATCCCTTCAACGTATGCTGCATTAACGGGATCTGGTAATCCTTGTTGACTTGCCTCACCACAAGTTGTGAATCTCCACGGATGATGAACTTCTTGATCCCCAACTCTATCACAATCCTGAGCCCAACAAGGATTCCTTCATATTCAGTAGTGTTATTTGTAGCTTCTTTCTGGGGAAAGTGCATTTGGACCACATACTTCAGGTGCTCTCCGGTGGGTGCGATGAAGAGCACGCCAGCCCCCGCACCCTGCAGCAAGAAAGCACTATCAAAGTACATGATCCATTCTTGGGGCACTTCCTTGCCGGGGATAACTGTTTCTAGTGTCTCTTCGTCTGGTGTAGGTGTCCACTCTGCAATAAACTCCTCTAGTGCTCTGCTCTGAATGGTCGTGGTGCTTTCGTATTTCAGTCCAAAGCTTGATAACTCTAGCGCCCATTCAACTATCCTGCCGTTGGTTTCAGGGTTTCTCAACATGCGTGGTAGAGGGAAAGGGGTGAAAACTGTGATCTCGTGGGCTTGGAAGTAGTGGCACAGCTTCCTCAAGGCCATGACGAGGCCGAAGATTAGTTTCTGCACCCCAGAGTTACTTGACCTAGGCCCCTGCAATAGGGAGCTTACAAAGTAGACTGGTCACTGCACCACCTTCTTCTTCGCCATGGTCTTGGGATTGCTTTCACCACTCTGCTCTTCCTTCTCCTGATCAGCACTCAATCCTTCCGTGACTGGTTCACTTCCTTCTCCGGAGAGGACAGTAGCTGCAGCTACTCTTTCTTCCACTTCCCAATGTGCCACCAGTGCTGCCCTAACCACTTTATTGGTTGCCGCCAGATATAGCAGCAACGTCTCTTTTGGTTTAGGAGCGACCAAGGTGGGAAAAGAGGAAAGGTAAGTTTTTAAGTCCTGTAGTGCCACTTCTGCCTTCGGGGTCCACTTCATGGGTCCTGCTTTCTTCAAAATTTTGAAGAAGGTAGTGCGCGCTCGACAGAATTGGAAATGAACCTACTAAGCACAGCAACACATCCAGTTAAACTTCTCACGTCCTTGACTGTCTTGGGTGCTTGAATTTGCTCGATTGCTCTGATCATGTCGGGGTTAGCCTCTATCCCCCCGGTGAGACACAAAGAAGCCATGTAGCTTGCCGGAGGGAACACGAAACATACACTTCTCTGGGTTCAGCTTCAAGTTGATCTTGCACAGGTTTGCAAAGGTTTCTTCCAAGTCCCGAATGAGTGTTGATCGGTCCCTAGTCTTGACCACTATGGCATCCATGTAAGCATCAATGTTGTTGAGACTCAAACCCTATTTCCACTACTCTTGCAAAGGTGGACCCGGCGCTCTTTAACCCAATGGGCATCTGTACAAAGCAATACGTGCCACATGGGGTTATGAACGTCTGGTTGTACCTGGAGTAGGCATGCAAGAAGGAAAGCAGATCACATCCGGAGGTGGAATCCACGATCTAGTCAATGCGCGGCAAGGGGAATGGGTCCTTCGGGCATGCTTTATTCAGATCTGTGGAATCTATGCAAAGCCTCCACTTCCCATTCGCCTTGCGCACCACCACTGTCACAGCCCCAGATCAGCCCTTGTCTGACTTTGCTTGTTCCTCATGCATCATGTTTAAATTTTGCTTAAACTTGAAATAGGGGTGATCAATCCCTAGCACCCAAAAGAACTCAACTAGGTTCAACTTAAAAACATTTTCAATGAACCCAAATGCCCTTTAGAAAAGTTCATGATTTTTGATAAAGGTAAAAACCTCTGCCAAAAATGATAAACATATTTCTAGGTCATTTTTGGATTTTTGAATTAACTCATATTGTATTTGAATTGGGGCATTTAAATCCTATAAATATTTTAAATGCTCTAATAATTCTGAAACTAGTTGAGGGCTGTTGGAAATATTTTCAAAAGTGCCCACAATTTTTATCAGGATTTTACAAAATGAGTTAGTATTTTTACTAATTCAAAACAGATCAAAATAAATAGAAAACAGAAACAATTAAAGAAAAGAGAGACAAAGGAGTATTACCTGGCGCTTACCTGGACTGGGCCGGCCCACCTGGCCCATGCCAGTCACCACCTACCTTTGCCAGTAGGCAGAGGAGGGGGACGGCGCACCGCCGCCGATCACGTGCCCGCGCCACCTCCTGCTTCCCCGGCCCCTCCTGGCGATGCCACGACGACGCCCCGAAGCTCCTCGCTCCTCTCCCTCACTCTCTGCTCTCTCCCTCGCCCTCTGCTCCCTCTCCCGAGCACACCCGAGCGGAGCTCGTCGACGCCGCTCGCCGTAGCCATGGCCACCGGCCACCCCTCGCCCCGCCGATGAGTCCACGAGCTCCGCCTCGACGCCTTGAAGCTCCCCCTCAACGCGAGCATCGCCGGACGCCCTGTCGCCTCGCCATCGACCCATCGTCTCCGCGCACGGCCGTGCATCGCCGCCGCCAAATTCCGACGCCGTCCGTGCCTCCCCGAGCTCGCCGAGAACCTCTTCGTGACCGCGGTGAGCCCCCGGTCATTTCCCCCTAACCCTGTCCCCGTTTGGTTGCCGTAGCACCATTCCCCACGAGCACCGAAGCTCGCCGCCACCATTGCCAACGAGCTCCGTGCTCCTGAGCTCGGCCGCTTGCCCGAGCATCACCAGCGTGCTCGCCACGCTCTTGTGAACCTGAAGCACCCACGGGTTCGCTCTGCCGTGCCCCGTAGCGCCATCTCCGCCGTTGCCCGAGCTCCGGCCGCCGCCCAAGTGGTCGCCACCGTAGTTCCTGACCTCCCCTCGCCCAGCCGCCTGCTCCGTTGGATGCGGTGCACGTCCAGCAGCCCATAGGGCCAAACCCCGAGCCCAATGGTCGCCGGAGGGCGTTTCCCGAGCCCCTCCGCCGCGTCTGTCGCCACCGGCGTCAAGCCGCCGGCGCGTTTGACCTTTTGACCAGGGGTTTGACTTCCCCTAGGTCACTGACATGTGGGCCCAGGCCTTAACTAATCTAGATTAGGTTTAGTTTAATTCTAATTAACTCTGCTAGTTAACCTTGTCACTGACGTGTGGACCCCACTGTCAGGTTTGACTTGGCCAGCCCTTTGACCTGCTGACGTCATGCTTACACATTGCTGATGCAGTAAATAGTTTCTGTATTTAAAATAATTCAGGAATTCCAGAAAATAGTATAAACTTCTAAAATTCATAGAAAATCAACCGTAGCTCATAATGAAATATTTTATATATGAAAAATTATCAGAAAAATCCAATCTATCCATTTATGCTACTTTCATGCATGAAAAACCAACTTATACCTGCTGTATAAGTGAAAACATTCAAATGGCATTTTAAATGCTCAAACTAGAGTTTGCATTTGAACCTTCGGTTCAAATGGGCTCCCTTGCACTTGTTGCTAGCTACATTAGCTCAATTCACAGCATATTGCCTTTCACATTCATGCATCATATTGTTGCATTGCATTGATTGTGTTTCCTCTCTATTGCCGGTGTTGTCCCCTCTCAGTAGACATTGTTCCGGCATTGTGATCGTTGACACTAATGAAGACTCAATGCTATCTTCAGAAGTGCCAGGCAAGCATAACCCCCTTGTTCATTCCGATACAATCCCACTCTCTCGCTCCTGCTCTCTTTACTGCATTAGGACAACAACGATTCAACTGTTACTTGTTGCGGTAGTTGAACCCCTTATCCTCTGCATGACCTGTCATCCCCACAGTAAATAGATGAAACCCACTAGCATGAGTAGGAGTTGTTTGAGCCCTGATGTGCCTACTCATTCATGCTTGTTTGTCATGCCTGCTACTGCTTAGAGTTGAGTCGGGTCTGATTCATCGGGGATGAGTTGGAATGGTGATGAACATGTCCTACTGTGTGCGAGCTAAGTGTGTGAACACGTTTTGGTAAAGGTAGCGGTGAGAGGCCATGTAGGAGTACATGGTGGGTTGTCTCATTGCAGCCGTCCTCAGGAACTGAGTTCTGTGTTTGTGATCCATGATACAGTTACTACCACGCATTAGGCCTGAAACCAATGGACCCTCTTGGCTTCTTAATCACCCTTGTCCTCTGTCCAGGAGTTGCAAGAAGTTTCTGGTGTTTGTAGTATGCTGGAGGCCGTGGGCAGCGCTGACCGGAGGGGTGGGCTGTGATGCGGTAGGCACGTGGCCGGGCATGCCGGGCGCCCGTTTGGTGTCTCGGAACCCTGCACACATCGTTCGGGGCCGTATGTGGAAACCTCGGCCGGACTCCCTGCGGATGGAACCTGAATAGGCGATAAACCTGGACTAGAGACTTGAGTGTTTAGGTAGGCTGTGGCCGACACCCTCGCTGGGCCTCCGCTTGAAGGTTGCCGAGTACATGTCGTGTAAACGGCGCTAAGTGGTGAGAGCGTGTGTGTCGAAGTACACCCCTGCAGGGTTAACATCATCTATTCGAATAGCCGTGTCCGCGGAAATGGACTTCTGGGTTGCCTATAACAGTTCATAGACAAGTGAAAGTGGATACTCTAAAATGCGCAAGATAAGCGTGAGTGCTATGGATGGCGTTCTCGTAGGGAGACGGGAGCGGATCCATAGTGGAGTATTGATATGATGAATATGTGGACTCGTGTGCGCCACCTCAAAAGACCGAGCTACAGCCCGGGCTAGCAGGACTCCGGTGAACCAGGCTGTAGCGGACTACTATGGCTCAAGGAGGCACTAGACTACATTTCCCCATAAGAGAGGCTGCTAAGGATAGACAACTAGATTGTCGGATCCCACACATACGAAGCATTTCAATCATACACACAATATGCTCGATATGTGCAGATACAACATGGCATCACAACAAGACTCTACGACTCAGAGTATTTATTCATTAGGCCCCGAAGAGCCAGATATTACAAACATGGGTCTCATGACCCAACATTCAGAGCATACAAGTCAAAGCACATGCGGAAGCTCAACATGTCTGAGTACAGACATCTACAAATGAAAAAGGCTGAGAAGCCTGACTATTTACTAGATCCTGCCGAGGGCACAAGATCGTAGCTGAGGTATCAAGCTAAACGTCGAAGTCCACACGGAACTACTAGCGAGACTGACGTCTCTCTGCAAAACATAAAATAGGCAAACGTGAGTACAAATGTACCCAGCAAGACTTACATCAGAACTATCTGCATATGCATCGGTATCAACAAAAGGGGTGGTGGAGTTTAACTGCAGCAAGCCAGCTTTGACTCGGTGGCTATCCTAAACTACGACTACAAGTAACTCTTTTGAGGTGGCGCACACGAGTCCACATATTCATCATATCAATACTCCACTATGGATCCGCTCCCGTCTCCCTACGAGAACGCCATCCATAGCACTCACGCTTATCTTGCGCATTTTAGAGTATCCACTTTCACTTGTGTATGAACTGTTATAGGCAACCCAGAAGTCCATTTCCGCGGACACGGCTATTCGAATAGATGATGTTAACCCTGCAGGGGTGTACTTCGACACACACGCTCTCACCACTTACCGCCCTTTACACGACATGTACTCGGCAACCTTCAAGCGGAGGCCCAGCGAGGGTGTCGGCCACAGCCTACCTAAACACTCAAGTCTCTAGTCCAGGTTTATCGCCTATTCAGGTTCCATCCGCAGGGAGTCCGGCCGAGGTTTCCACATACGGCCCCGAACGATGTGTGCAGGGTTCCGAGACACCAAACGGGCGCCCGGCATGCCCGGCCACGTGCCTACCGCATCACAGCCCACCCCTCCGGTCAGCGCTGCCCACGGCCTCCAGCATACTACAAACACCAGAAACTACTTGCAACTCCTGGACAGAGGACAAGGGTGATTAAGAAGCCAAGAGGGTCCATTGGTTTCGGGCCCAATGCGTGGTAGTAACTGTATCATGGATCACAAACACAGAACTCAGTTCCTGAGGACGGCTGCAATGAGACAACCCACCATGTACTCCTACATGGCCTCTCACCGCTACCTTTACCAAAACGTGTTCACACACTTAGCTCGCACACAGTAGGACATGTTCATCACCATTCCAACTCATCCCCGATGAATCAGACCCGACTCAACTCTAAGCAGTAGCAGGCATGACAAACAAGCATGAATGAGTAGGCACATCAGGGCTCAAACAACTCCTACTCATGCTAGTGGGTTTCATCTATTTACTGTGGCAATGACAGGTCATGCAGAGGATAAGGGGTTCAACTACCGCAACAAGTAACAGTTGAATCGTTGTTGTCCTAATGCAGTAAAGAGAGCAGGAGCGAGAGAGTGGGATTGTATCGGAATGAACAAGGGGGTTATGCCTGCCTGGCACTTCTGAAGATAGCATTGAGTCTTCATTAGTGTCAACGATCACAACGCCGGAACAACGTCTACCGAGAGGGGACAACACCGGCAACAGAGAGGAAACACAATCAATGCAATGCAACAATATGATGCATGAATGTGACATGGCAATATGCTGTGAATTGAGCTAATGTAGCTAGCAACAAGTGCAAGGGAGCCCATTTGAACCGAAGGTTCAAATGCAAACTCTAGTTTAAGCATTTAAAATGCCATTTGAATGTTTTCACTTATACAGAAGGTATAAGTTGGTTTTTCATGCATGAAAGTAGCATAAATGGATAGATTGGATTTTTCTGATAATTTTTCATACATAAAATATTTCATTATGAACTACGGTTGATTTTCTATGAATTTTAGAAGTTTATACTATTTTCTGGAATTCCTGAATTATTTTAAATACAGAAACTATTTACTGCATCAGCAATGTGTAAGCATGACGTCAGCAGGTCAAAGGGCTGGCCAAGTCAAACCTGACAGTGGGGTCCACGTCAGTGACAAGGTTAACTAGCAGAGTTAATTAGAATTAAACTAAACCTAATCTAGATTAGTTAAGGCCTGGGCCCACATGTCAGTGACCTAGGGGAAGTCCTTCAGTACCGCTTTCCACCCTCAATCAAGTGGTCAGGTGGAAAGGGTCAACCAAATTCTTGAAGACATGCTTAGAGCTTGCGTTATCTCATTCGGTATGGATTGGGAGAAATGCCTACCTTTCGCCGAGTTTGCTTATAACAATAGCTATCAATCCAGTCTTAAGAAAGCTCCTTTCGAGATTCTGTATGGACGAAGATGTCGAACACCTTTGAACTGGTCGGAAACCGGTGAAAGACAATTCTTTGGACCGGACATGATACAGGAAGCAGAAGAGCAAGTTCGCATCATTCGTGAGAATTTGAAAACAGCCCAGTCTCGTCAAAAGAGGCAGTATGACCGTCGTCATAAGGAAGTGGCTTATGAAGTTGGCGAGAAGGCTTACCTTCGGGTTACTCCTCTAAAGGGTACCCATCGTTTCGGTATCAAGGGCAAGTTGGCTCCTCGTTACATTGGTCCTTTTCGCATTCTCGCTAAACGAGGAGAGGTTGCCTACCAGTTGGAACTACCCCCACATCTTTCTCGAGTCCATGATGTCTTCCACGTCTCTCAACTCAGGCGTTGCTTCTCGGATCCCATCCGTGGAGTGGACCATGAAACGCTTGATCTCCAAGATAACCTCACATACCGAGAGTACCCTATTCGCATTCTTGATCAAGCAGAGCATGTCACCCGACGTCAGAACATCAAGTTTCTCAAGGTTCAGTGGTCTCATCATTCTGAGAGAGAAGCTACTTGGGAGCGAGAAGATCGTCTTCGACTGGAGTACCCCACCTTCTTTCCATCGACCCCTAAATCTCGGGACGAGATTCTTTCAAGTGGGGGCGAGTTTTCACATCCATAGTTCTGGTATGACCTAGACTAGCTAGTCATGTGTGCATCATGTTTAAATTTCATTTTAAATTGAAGTGGGGATCTGTGAAACCCTCAGAATCATTTCTGGAAATGACCCAAATAAAAATTGCTCCAAAAGGGTCCAAGAAAATGTTCATGTTGCTCTCTGAAAATATTGGACAGAGATAAAAATCAAACCAATATTTTCAGAAGCTCATAAATATTTATTTTGGGCATTTGGAATTAAAGCAGTAATTATTTGCTTTGGATATATATTGTTATATATATAGAATATTGTCCAAAAATTATGCTAGTTGATGAGGAGCTCTGGAATAATACCACTAGCCCCTACAAAAATTGGCATAAGTAAATAAAATGGTTTAGTATTTTTATTAAACCAAACAAATGTCAGAAAATTAGAAAAGAAAAAGAAATAGGAAAAAGGGGGCTTTCCTGCGGCCTGGCACTGTGCGGCTTGGCCTGGCCCAGCAGGCCGGCCCAGCTGACTGGCCAGCGCCAGTCGTCTCCCTCCTCGCGCCAGAGGGATAGGGCGCGTGGTCGCCGCACGCCGTGCGCATGCATGCCACGGCAGCTGCCTGCCTGCCCTCTCCCCTCTTCGACCTGGCCTCGCCAGAAGCGCCCAGCTCCCCCCTGGCCTCACTCCCTCTCTCCTGCGCCTCTCCCCTCCTCTCTCCCGCTCTCCCCCGCGATGCCCGAACGCGCGGGTCGCCGCCGTTCGCTGCCCCGCGCTCCCCGCCATCCCCTCGCACCTCCGTCGTGTCCCAGAGCTCCGCCTCGTCGCGCTGAACCCCTCCGCTGAGCCACGCAAGCCGGAACGCCCTGGAGCGCCTCCATCGCCGTCGTCCTCAACTCCGGCCGCCGGAGATCGTCTTCGCGGCCCCACCGTCTCCAGTGCGTCCCCGAGCTCTCTGACGACGCCGTCGAGTCCACCGTGAGCTCCTGCCCCGTTCCCCTCTCTCCGTTTCTCCGTTCCCGCGCTGTAGCCCCGACCCCCACCATGGCCGTAGCTCCTCGCCACCGTCCATGTCGCCGCCGTCGCTCAAGCCACTGCAGCTCGCCCCGAGCACCTCACCGTGCTCCTGGTGCCATGAGGGTGCCGCAGAGCCCCTCGGGTGGCCTCCCCGTGCACCGCAGCGCTGCGCTCGCCCTTGGCCGTGCTCCGGCCACCGCCCGAGCTCCGGCCACCCCGCATCCTTCCGTCACCTCCCCTGGATGCGGACGAGCCCGGGCTACGCCCCGGTGCCCTTAGCTGCCGCCCCCGTGGCCTATATCGCGGACGCCGCCGCGTCCAGAGGTCGCCGGCGATGACCTCGCCGGCCTGACGTGTGGGCCCGACCTGCCGGCTAATCACCCTCTAATCTACCACCACTGACACTGACAATGGGCCCCAGCACCCCTAGATAATTTGGATTAACTAGAAAACCCCTCGGGTTAACACTGAGTCACTGACGTGTGGACCCCACACGTCAGGTTTGACTTGGTCAGCGCCGCTAACCCGCTGACGTCATGATGACGCAGTGCTGACGCAACAAACCCTTTTCTGGTTTTAAATTAAATCAGGAAATTCCAGAATATGTTCAAAACTTCTAAAATTCATAGAAATTCAACCGTAGCTCAGATTTAAATAATTTATATATGAAAAATTATCAGAAAAATGCAATCTATCCATCTGTACTAGTTTCATGCATGACAAACCAACTTATACGTACTGTATAAGTGAAAACATATAAATGGCATATATAAGGACTTAAATTAGAGTTGCATTTGAACCTTTGGTTCAAATGGATCTCCCCCAAGATGAATGCTAAATGCATTGGCTCAAATACATCACATATTCATGCCATATTCATGCATCATATTGTTGCATATGATTGTGTTTTGACTGTCAACACCGTTCGCTCTCGATAGGTCCTGCTCCGGAGAGTGTTCCAGAGTACCCGTCTGAGGAGCAGTGCCACCCTGTTGATCTACCAGGCAAGCAAACCCCCTTTGTTCATTCCGATACAAACCTACTCTCTCGCTCCTGCTCTCTTTTACTGCATTAGGACAACAACGATTCAACTGCTACTTTATGCTGCGGTAGTTGAACCCATTCCTCTGCATGACCTGTCATTGCCACAGTAAATAGTTGAAACCCACTAGCATGTGTAGGAGTTGATTGAGCCATGTTGTGTTCCTATCATGCCTTGCCTGCTATTGCTTAGAGTTGTGTCAGGTCTGGTTCATTGGGAATGAATTGGAGTGTTACAATATGTTCTGGTGCCGAGAGATAAGCGTGTGAACACGACTTGGTAAAGGTAGCGGTGAGAGGCCATGTAGGAGTACATGGTGGGTTGTCTCATTGGGACCGTCCTTAAGAACCGAGTTCTGTGTAAGTTGTCCAATGACTAGCTACTACCACACATTGGGTTCCGGTAACTCGACCCCTCTCGACTTATTAACCAACTTGGTCTCTATCCAGGAGTTGCTACTAGTTTCTGGTGTTTGTAGGTAGTGCTATTTTTCTACCGAGTGGCACCCGGCAGGGTGGGCTTGGGACAGACTAGGCACACGTGGCCCGGTGTACCGAGTGGCACCCGGATGGTGGGCTCGGGAACCCAGCACACGTCGTTTGGGGCCGTGAGCGACACCCCGGCCGGATCTCCTTGCGGATGGACTAGAGTCTTGTGTGGTTAGTCAGGTCGTGGCCGACACCCTCGCCAGGCTTCCGCTTGAAGGTTGCCGAGGTACATGACGTGTACATGGCGGTAAGTGGCGAGAGCGTGTGTGACGCAGTACACCCCTGCAGTGTTATCATGATCTATTCGAATAGCCGTGTCCTCGGTTATGGACTTCTTGGATGCTTACGTGGTACATAGACAACTTGAAGTGGATACTCTAAAATGCTCAAGATAAGTGTGAGTGCTATGGATGGCTTCTCGTAGTGAGACGGGAATGAATCCATAGTAGTGTATTGAGGTGGTGATTAGTGGACTCGTGTGCGCCTTCTTACCTCAAAGAAGTTTCTCGTAGTCGTAGAACAGGATAGCCACTGAGTCAAAGCTGGCTTGCTGCAACTAAAACCCACACTACCTTCTTGATACCAATGCATGTATGATAGGATCTGATGTAAGTCTTGCTGAGTACCTTTGTACTCATGTTGCTTTATTTATGTTTTTGCAGCGGAGACTTCGGTCTTACTAGTAGTTCCGCTTGGACTTCGACGGGTAGCTTGTACCTCAGCTACGATCTTGAACCCTTGGGAGGGTCTTGTAGATAGTCAGGCTTCTCAGCCCTTTTCTTTTGTAGTTGTCTGTACTCAGACATGTAATGCTTCCGTTGCTTGTATGCTCTGAATGATGGGTCATGTGACCCCTATTTGTACTTAATGCTATGTGGCTCTTCTGGGCCTTTTATCTATATGAGTTCGCGTTATGTTGTGATGCCATGTTGTACAGCACATACTTGCATGTTATGCGTACATGTAACGTGTATTGCTATGTGTGGGATCCGACAATCTAGTTGTTTATCCTTGGCAGCCTCTCTTATGGGGAAATGTAGTCTAGCGCCTCCTTGAGCCATAGTAGTCCGCTACAGCCCGGTTCACCGGAGTCCTGCCAGCCAGCACTACTGCTCTGGACACTTGACTGGCCGGCATGTGTTTCACATCGTTCCAGCGTCTGTCCCTTCGGGGAAATGTCACGCGGTGACATCCGGAGTCCTGCCTAGCCTGCTACAGCCCGGGTTCCCGGAGTCCTGTTAGCCCAGTGCTACAGCCCGGATTCACACGCTGCTGACCGACACGTTCGATGTTGATTCATGTATGCCTGTCCCCATACGTTAGTGCCGCATTGGGTTCACGACTAGCCAGGTCGGCCCGGGTTCTCTGTCATATGGATGCTAGCGACATTGTCATATACGTGAGCCAAAAGGCGCAAACGGTCCCGGGCCATGGTAAGGCGACACCGTGGGAGTACTGTGCGTGAGGCCGCAAAGTGATATGAGGTGTTACAGGCTAGATCGGTGTGACTTAGAATCGGGGTCCCGACAGCTTTGGTATCAGAGCCTGACTGCCTGTAGGATTACCAAGCCAAACTGGTCGAAGTTGAGTCTAGAAATGCTTTAGTTATATAAGGGAATTGATTGTGGAGGGGAACGTAAGGTTCTTTTTACTCCTTTACCTTATAGCCTTCTGATCTGAGTCATCCTCTTCTCTTCTACGGGGATTAAGAACTAGGCTTCTCATCTTTCTATCAGGATCACGTGTTACTAATTCGTAGACTCGTAGGATTGTTGGTTTCAAGCCTCAGTTCAGTCTCTACTACTTCCGTATGTTCATAGTTGGTCTCGGAACCTTGATATTGTGATTCTGAATGGTTATGCCACCATTTTGCAGGATATCTCAAATCCTTTTGAGCTTTTACAGCCGCTATGTTGTCCGAGTCATCCCAGGTCTCTAAATAGTCTAATGCATTTGCAAATCCCTTCTTTCCGTTCTCGATGTTCTTTGGGCCAGTTTATCCACACTAATCGGTGAGTTGAGGTACTCTGTTGTCTCGACATATATGTTGGAGCTATTATTATGACCCTAGGTGTTTTAGAGGATCACCTAATAATCCAGCCATGTTTTGTGTTCCCAGTGTGATAATTTTGGCCACCTTTCTCGAAAGCATCCCGTGATGTTATTAGTTAGTAGGCATTCTGTTTCTGGGTTCTTGAACCCAAGATTCACCCTACTAACCTCGTGTTGATAGTGTTGCTCGTTCCTTTAGGATATTAGCAACCTTTGCGATAGTCCTCGAGGTTCATGGTACATCCTTCTTCCAAACATCATGAACTACTTATGGAAGAAGTTCCTCGCGGAACCGAAAGATCACAACTAGAGTGCTCTTGAGGAGTACTCCATTCATATTGTGACTCTGCCAGTCCTTCCTCCTCTGCATGGATTATCCGGAAGAAATATGTTGAACTTGTTCGACATACTAATCCATGCATCCACAACTCAGATAATCATATGTTCTTTTGGGTTGTCCCTCTTTAGCTGTATTCCGACCTTCATCTATCAATTGATAGTCAGGAGTAATTGTGCATTTGTGTTATCGATGCCTATTATTCTTGTTGTTTGTCAAGCCATTCTATTTCAGAATGACTAGGAGAAACTAACTCCAGAACCTCATCCATATCTAGGATCGGGTCAAAACAATTGTATTCCGCAGATCAAAATGCCAATCCAGTTTTTGTTCTGTTCTACCTTGGAGTGTAACCATCTTCATGTCAAGAGTGTCATGAGAATTGCACCAACTCTTATGAATTCTTGACGCAGTGATACTTCTCGCCATCATTATTCATTCCTCGGTCCCGTGTTGTCACAACCGGAATAGCGACAAGTGAACCGTGAGGTGTGAAATCAATACTCAGAGCAACTCGTTGCTTGGCAGTTAATGGCAATACTCTCATTCTTAGCGTGCTGGTTATCGAATCGTCATCCTAAGATTGATCGTCCTACCTAGTCCTTATTTTTGGTGCACTCTTCAATCAATGAGTTAGGATTTTGTTAAACCCTTGCTCAGTTGATCATATCGTCTTGCCCTGAAGAGCAAGATTGTTCTCGAGCTTAGTAACATATCGGTGGTTCGTGATTTTCCGAATATCTTCTCAGAAGTATCACCAGGTTGTCACCTGACCGCTATGTTGAGCTCGTGATCAAGTTGGTTTCTTGTAACCAACCCTTCTCCAAGAATCTGTGTTGCCTACCCTTGAGCTAGTTGGTTAAGCTAGACAACAACTTGGAGAGTTGGAAGATAAAAGCTTGTCTAACTTAGTTCATTTCCAAAGGGATATCCTTGTGTGTGTGTGTGTGTCGAAGAAAGGTGATATCTTCATCGATTGGTCCTTGTGATCAGTTGTTGGACCTATTGTCGTATCAAGACTTTGATTTGAACATGGGCTATCGTCAAATCAAATCAGAACCAACGATGTTCGTAATGTTGTCTTACTCGCGGTTGATCCCTCAAGCATACACCATTATATCTTTTGGGTCTGACCAATGCTATCACTTGTTCACATAATTATGGAAGTCCATCTCCATTGGAATTTTGATAAATTGTTGCTGAGCCCATCGGCAACATTCTTATCTTCTCCATGACTCGTGTTGAACATTAAGTTAGTGTTGGAAACTTGTGCTAGCATTTTCTTCATGCTATCTCATGAAGGATATGTTTGGATGAAAGAAGTGACTTTCTTTAATTCACGTGCACTTGATGTAAGGTGTCGCCGTGGATCCGAGAAAGATTGTTTTTGTTTTCTCTGGAACCATCCCAAGTCAGTCATGCATGTGCGAAGTATGCTATGGTTTGATAGGCTCGCTACCTCCATTCTATATGTGTTCCTAGCACACCAAGCCACTGATTGATTGTTCAAGGAAAAGGAGCTTGTTGTGCTAATTCTAGATCATGCACAAGACTCCAATATCCTCGAGGATGGTTCCCCACCTGAACTCGGTAGTGTTTTATCATAAGACTACTATGTGGTCATGCTTGTCTGGGACAGCGTGTTCACATGTGTTTAGGAGAACCAACTCATGTTTTGGAGCTTGCTATCGTAGTTCATCCCCTGAGAATCTCGCAACGTCATCTCGTCGATTTGTGTTGCAAACTTTCATTTTTCCTTCTAGACTTGATGAGTCAGGAATATCCTGACACCAACCAGATCTGAATCTCGGGCAGATATGATGGTTGGAACCTTTTCCAAGAATTATAATATTGGTCTCTCTATAACCTGGTAAGTGGATGTCCTAGCCAACACACCCAGCCGGAAGACCTATTATTGTAGTATTCTGATTGATAAAGTTGGCCACCTCCCCATAAGGATTCCGTAGGATTTACATCCGTAGTTATTCCTTATGGATTCTTGTGTTCCCGAAGTTCGACCTTTACTTGATGGCCGTGTTGATGTTTTAAGCATTGACCGTGTTACGCTAGCACATCAAGGAGAACATTAGAAGCGGAGTGCTAAATGTCTCTCGGTCGATCATCCAGATTTGCGTCTTTGGCATTGCTAAGGAAAAATCTGAGAAAGTGTTATCTTCCTTTGCATCTGCATCCTCCATCACCGTTCATCATGGTAGTATGATGTGTTGCCAGGATCCTCAGCACGGATGTTGGTAAAACCTTGATGAATATGGAAATGCTCAAGTTCTTGAAAGCACGCTCAGTCACTAGGTTATATCCTTGGTATCAACTGGAATGTGCCTTCCATTTGCCGAGTTGTTCTATAACCATAGTTTCCATTCCAAATTGAGTGCGCCATTCTTTCGAATTCTTTCAAACGATCATTTGTAAATTGCCTTACGCTGGTATGAAGGGTTTCAATGATCTCTGAATCAAAAGTAATTCTTTTTGCCACTTAAGGGATAATTCAACGAGTCACCTTTCCTAAGGTGCCCCGTTATGGAGTCATGGCAATTAACTCCTCGCTGCCTTGGAACCCATGCACCATATTATCTAAGCGTGGGATTGTTGCCCACCAAATCAAACCTCATCGTTTGTTCTTCCATCCCTCACGATGTGTTTGGTGTCTCAACTCGAGATGTTTCAACATCTCATTCCGCGAGTTGGTCTTGTATAGCTCGATCTTCGAGAAGATCAATCCTGTAGAGTTTCCCTCTCTTCCGTCATCATAGTTGGATGAAGCTCTCGAAAGAAAAGATGTCAAGATCAGGATGATGCAATGAGTCAACATCTTCGAGAAGAACAATTGGATCATGAAGATTATGTTACTTTGCGTTCCCCTTTCATCTTACCCTACGCTTAAATCTCGGGACGAGATTTTTGTTTAGTGGGGGTGAGTTGTCACATCCCTAGCCCTGCTATGCACTAGGCTAGCTAGTCATGCTTGCATCATGTCTAAATTTATTGAAAGTTGAAATGGGGATGACAGAACCCCCAGCACCCCCTGAAACCAACTAGGGTTTACTAAAATTGGTTTCAATGAACCCAAAATGCCCTTCATAAAATGTACATCATTTCTGGATTGGGCTAAAACCCCTGGCAAAAATGGTGCACACTTTTTCTAGGACATTCTGGATTTTTGAATTAAATCATAAGTATTTGAATTTGGACATTTAAATTCTATAAAATATTTTAACTGTCCAAATAATCTCGAAAGCATTTGAGGGCTGTTGGAAATAGTTTCAAAAGTGCCCACAATTATTTTTAGGATCTTACAAAATGAATTAGTATTTTTACTAATTCAAAACAGAGAAATAAAATAGAAAAACAGAAACAATTAAGTAAGAGAGAGAAGGCCACTGGGCCCCTCACCTGGACTCACCTGGCGCCCCACCACGGCCCAGGAGCTGGCCCAGCCCACCAGAGCCGCCACCGTCTCCCACCTCGCGCCAGAAGGACGCCAGAGGGACGCCGGGCGTGTGGTCGCCGCGCGCGAGGCCACCTCCTGCTTCCGCCGCTTCTGGACGCCTCCACGAGTGCCACGCCACCTCCCCGACCCCCTCTCACTTCTCCCTCGCTCTCTGGACCTCCCTTCCCCTCGCTCCTCTCTTCCCCCCATGGCCGAGTATGCCGTCGCCGCCGCTCGCTGTTGCCACGACCACCGGGCCTCCCTCGCCCTTCCAACGTGCTCGAGAGCTCCGCCACGCCGTCCCCATCTACCCCACCAAGCCACGTGAGCTGGGAAGCACCGCAACACCCTCGACGTCCTCTTCTTCTTCCTCGGCCACAGGAGATCGCCGCCGGGATTCCGACGCCGTCAAGCCTTCCCCGAGCCCGCTTCGACGACCTCTGCAACCACCGTGAGCTCCCGCGTCGTAACGCCCTCTCCCCGAGCTCGATTACGCCTCTAGTCGTGCCAGCCGCCGTACCCGAGCGCCGCCGTCCGCCATGGTCGTTGCTCTCGCAGCCACCGTGCATCTCCGCTCAAGATTGTGCCTCCGGCGTGCTCCTGGAGCAATGATGAGTCCAACGCAGCCCCTAACTAGCTCTCCCGTGCACCGGAACACCGAACCCCCGCATGTTCCCGAACTCCGGCCGCCGCCGCGAGCTCGTCTCCGGCGAGTACATCGCACCCCAGTCGCTGCTGCCTACCCCGTTGGATGCGGACGAGCATGGGCTCCCTCCTGGTGGTCGCACCGCACCTAACCGCAGCCCCTAGCGCCGCCCAGCTGCAGCTCCGCCGTGCGGAATGGTCGCTGCCGGCCAGAGTCCGGCGATGATGACGTGGCTTCGTCATTAGAGGCTAATCCCTTAACTAGCCACCTCACAGCCACTGACAGTGGGCCCTACCAAAGGGTCAAACCCAATCAGCGCTGGTTTTGACCGGGATTAGTCCCCGTGTCACTGACGTGTGGCCCCCACACGTCAGGTTTGACCTGGACGACCCCGCTGACCAGCTGACGTCATCCTGACATAGTGCTGACGCAGTAATCTAATTACTGGAATTATTCTTATACAGGAAATTCCAGAAAATCATGCAAACTTCTAAAATTCATAGAAATTCAACCGTAGGTCCAAATCAAATAATTTATATATGAAAAATGATCAGAAAAATCCAATCTATCCATCTGTACCATCTCCATGCATGTTAGAACAACTTATGGCTGCTGTTTAGGCCAAGTCATATAAATGGCATTTAAACCCTCACATATGGAGTTTGAATTGAACCTAGGATTCAAGCCAACTCCATTTAACATGTTGCTAGCTGCATTAGCTCAATTCACAGCATATTGCCATGTCACATTCATGCATCATATTGTTGCGTTGCATTGATTGTGTTTCCTCTCTGTTGCCGGTGTTTGTTCCCCCTCAGTAGACGATGTTCCGACGTTGTCATCGCTGACACTAATGGAGACTCAATGCTATCTTCAGAAGTGCCAGGCAAGCAAAACCCCCTTGTTCATTCCGATACAATCCCACTCCCTCGCTCCTGCTCTCTTTTACTGCATTAGGACAACAACGATTCATCTGTTACTTGCTGCGGTAGTTGAACCCCTTATCCTCTGCATGACCTGTCATTGCCACAGTAAATAGATGAAACCCACTAGCATGAGTAGGAGTTGTTTGAGCCCTGATGTGCCTAGTCATTCATGCTTGTTTGTCATGCCTGCTATTGCTTAGAGTTGTGTCAGGTCTGATTCATCGGGAATGAATTGGGAAGTGGTGAGCATGTCCTACTGTGTGAGAGCTAAGGGTGTGAACACGATTTGGTAAAGGTAGCGGTGAGAGGCCATGTAGGAGTACATGGTGGGTTGTCTCATTGAAACCGTCCTCAGGAACTGAGTTCTGTGTTTGTGATCCATGAACAGTTACTACCACACATTGGGTTCCGGTAACTCGACCCCTCTCGACTTATTAACCAACTTGGTCTCTATCCAGGAGTTGCTACTAGTTTCTGGTGTTTGTAGGTAGTGCTATTTTTCTACCGAGTGGCACCCGGCAGGGTGGGCTTGGGACAGACTAGGCACACGTGGCCCGGTGTACCAAGCGTAGATCCATCCGTCGAGGTGGGCTTGGGAACCCTGTTCACATCGTTTGGGGCCGTGAGCGACACCCCGGCCGGACTCCCTGCGGATGGAACCTGAATAGGCGATAAACCTGGACTAGAGACTTGAGTGTTTAGGTAGGCTGTGGCCGACACCCTCGCTGGGCCTCCGCTTGAAGGTTGCCGAGTACATGTCGTGTAAATGGCGGTAAGTGGTGAGAGCGTGTGTGTCGAAGTACACCCCTGCAGGGTTAACATCATCTATTCGAATAGCCGTGTCCGCGGAAATGGACTTCTGGGTTGCCTATAACAGTTCATAGACAAGTGAAAGTGGATACTCTAAAATGCGCAAGATAAGCGTGAGTGCTATGGATGGCGTTCTCGTAGGGAGACGGGAGCGGGTCCATAGTGGCGTATTGATATGGTGAATATGTGGACTCGTGTGCGCCACCACAAAAGAGTTGCTTGCAGTCGTAGTTCAGGTTAGCCACTGAGTCAAAGCTGGCTTGCTGCAGTTAAACTCCACCACCCCCTTTTGGTACCGATGCATATGTAGATAGTTCTGATGTAAGTCTTGCTGGGTACATTTGTACTCACGTTTGCTTATTTTATGTTTTGCAGAGAGACGTCAGTCTTGCTAGTAGTCCCGTGTGGACTTCGACGTTTAGCTTGATACCTCAGCTACGATCTTGTGCCCTCGGCAGGATCTGGTAGATAGTCAGGCTTCTTAGCCTTTTTCATTTGTAGATGTCTGTACTCAGACATGTTAAGCTTTCGCATGTGCTTTGACTTGTATGCTCTGAATGTTGGGTCATGAGACCCATGTTTGTAATATCTGGCTCTTCGGGGCCTAATGAATAAATACTCTGAGTCGTAGAGTCTTGTTGTGATGCCATGTTGTATTTGCACATATCGAGCATATTGTGTGTATGATTGAAATGCTTGGTATGTGTGGGATCCGACAATCTAGTTGTCTATCCTTAGCAGCCTCTCTTATGGGGAAATGTAGTCTAGTGCCTCCTTGAGCCATAGTAGTCCGCTACCGCCCGGTTCACCGGAGTCCTGCTAGCCCAGCACTACTGCTCTGGACACTTGACTGGCCGGCATGTGTTTCATATTGTTCCTGTGTCTGTCCCTTCGGGGAAATGTCACGCTGTGACATCCGAAGTCCTGCCTAGCCTGCTACAGCCCGGTGTCCCGGAGTCCTGTTAGCCCAGTGCTACAGCCCGGATTCGCACGCTGCTGACCGACACGTTCGATATGGATTCATGTATGCCTGTCCCCATACGTTAGTGCCATTTTGGGTTCACGACTAGCCATGTCGGCCCGGATTCTCTGTCATATGGATGCTAGCGACATTGTCATATACGTGAGCCAAAAGGCGTAAACGGTCCCGGGCCATGGTAAGGCGACACTCGTGGGAATACCGTGCGTGAGGCCGCAAAGTGATATGAGGTGTTACAGGCTAGATCGGTGTGACTTGGAATCGGGGTCCTGACAACAACTTGGAGAGTTGGAAGATAAAAGGTTGTCTAACTTAGTTCATTTCCAAAGGGATATCTTGTGTCTGTGTGTGTTGAAGAAAGATGATATCTTCATTGATTGATCCTCGTGATCAATTGTTGGATCTATTGTCTTACCCAAATCTTTGATTTGCGTATGGGCTATCATCAAATCAAGTCAGAACCAACGATATGCATAATGTTGTCTTACTCGTGGTTGATCCCTCGAGCATACACCATTACATCCTTTGGTATGAGCAGTGCTATCACCATGTTCACATAGCTATGGAAATACATTTATATGGAAACCTGGATGAATTATTGTTAAGCCCATTGACAACGTTTTCATCTTGTCCATGATTCATGTTGAACATCTAAGTTAGAGTTGGAAACTTTTGAAAGCATTTTTCTTTGTGCTAGTTCATGAAGCCTATGTTTGGATGAAAGGAGTGACTTCCTCTAATTCATGTGCACTTGGTGTAAGTTGCCGCCGTGAATTCCAGAAAGTCAATGTTGTTTCCTCTGGAATCATCCCAAGTCAATCATGCACGTGCAAAGTATCCTGTGGTATGATAGACTGATCATCTTCATTCCATATGCATCCCTAGCACCCCAAGCCACTGATTGATTTGTTCAAGATAAAGGAGTCTGTTCTAAGGTGAATTCTTTGGACTTCCACGCGTGGAGACTTCGATGTCATTAATGATGGTTCCCCACCTGAACTCGGTAGTGTTTTGTTGTAAGACTACTATGTGGTCATGCTTGTCTTGGACAGTGTGTTCAAAGGTTTGTAGCAGAACCAGCTCGTGTTTTGGAGCTTGCTATCGTAGTTCATCCCCTGAGAATCTCGCAATGTCATCTCGTCGATTTGTGTTGCAAACCTTCATTTTTCTTCCTAGACTTGACGAGTCTGGAATATTCTGACACCAACCAGATCTGAATCTCAGGCAGATATGATGGTTGGAACATCACCCAAGAATTATAATATTGCCCTCTCGATAACCGGTAAAGTGGATGTCGTGGCCAACACATCCAGCCGGAAGGCCTATTATTGTAGTATCTTGATTGAGGAAGTTGGCCACCTCCCCATAAGGATTTCGTAGGATTTACTACCGTAGTTATTCCTTATGGATTCTCGTGCTCCTGAAGTCCGACCTTTTACTTGATGTTCTAGATACCAAACCATATAATTAAATGGGTTACGCTAGCACATCAAGGAGAACATTAGAAGCGGAGTGCTAAATGTCTCTCGGTCGGTCATCCAGATTTTGCTCCCTTGGCTTCGCTAAGGTGAAATCTGAGAAAGTGTTGTCCTCCTTTGCACCTGCATCCTCCATCACCATTTATCATGGTAGTATGATGTGTTACCAGGATCCTCGACACGGAAGTTGGTAAAACCTTGATGAATATGGAAATGCTCAAGTTCCTGAGAGCACGCACAAGCACTAGGTGTTATCATCGGCACTAACTGGAATTGCTCCCAGTTTCCTTCGGTTATGCTAAACCCTTCAAACAGTGGATTCACTCTCTACTGTTGAGCTTCTCCCTGTTACTAAAATCATTCCAGCATTTGCATTATGTTCCCAGTTTGCACCGCCATTGTGCCGTCCTACCTTGGATTACCCTTCCCAGTAATTACTGATAAGGACCATCTTCAAAAGTGGTCCCACCAGGGGTTTCGACCATTTCCGGTGATAAGCAAATCACCCCTTGTGTTGTCTTCAACAAGGTAGTCCACATCGTCCATCCTAGCCTGAGTGTGTCGTTCTCCCGAATTCCCTCGAACGATCGTTTGTGATTGCCTTAGGCTGGCATAAAGAGTTTCAATGATCTTAGGATCAAAAGTAATTCTTTTTGCCACTTAAGGAATAGTTCTACGAGTCACCTTCCCCAAGGTGCCCCGTTATGGAATCGTGGGAATTATCTCCTCGCTACTTTGAAACAATGCACCATCTTATTCAGCGTGGAATTGTGCTTATCAACTTGAATCTTCGTTCTCCGTTTCACTTCATCCCTCTCTCGATGTATGTGTTGTGCCTCAACTCGAGATGTTTCAACATCTCATTCCGTGAGTTGCTCGATCTTTGAGGAGATCGATTTCTATAGAGTTTTCCCTTGTCGTCATCGTGTCGGATGAAGATCTCGAAAGCAAAGACGTCAACGTTAATTGAAGCAACGGATCAACATCTTCGCGAAGAGCAATTGGATCATGAAGATCGTGTTAGCTTTGTGTACCCTCTGTCTTCTTACCTCACGTCTTGAATCTCGGGACGAGATTCTTGTTTAGTGGGGGTGAGCTGTCACAGCCCCAGATCAGCCCTTGTCTGACTTTGCTTGTTCCTCATGCATCATGTTTAAATTTTGCTTAAAATTGAAATAGGGGTGATCAATCCCTAGCACCCAAAAGAACTCAACTAGGTTCAACTTAAAAACATTTTCAATGAACCCAAATGCCCTTTAGAAAAGTTCATGATTTTTGATAAAGGTAAAAACCTCTGCCAAAAATGATAAACATATTTCTAGGTCATTTTTGGATTTTTGAATTAACTCATATTATATTTGAATTGGGGCATTTAAATCCTATAAATATTTTAAATGCTCTAATAATTCTGAAACTAGTTGAGGGCTGTTGGAAATATTTTCAAAAGTGCCCACAATTTTTATCAGGATTTTACAAAATGAGTTAGTATTTTTACTAATTCAAAACAGATCAAAATAAATAGAAAACAGAAACAATTAAAGAAAAGAGAGAGAAAGGAGTATTACCTGGCGCTTACCTGGACTGGGCCGGCCCACCTGGCCCATGCCAGTCACCACCTACCTTTGCCAGTAGGCAGAGGAGGGGGACAGCGCACCGCCGCCGAGCACGCGCCCGCGCCACCTCCTGCTTCCCCGGCCCCTCCTGGCGATGCCACGACGACGCCCCGAAGCTCCTCGCTCCTCTCCCTCACTCTCTGCTCTCTCCCTCGCCCTCTGCTCCCTCTCCCGAGCACACCCGAGCGGAGCTCGTCGACGCCGCTCGCCGTAGCCATGGCCACCGGCCACCCCTCGCCCCGCCGATGAGTCCACGAGCTCCGCCTCGACGCCTTGAAGCTCCCCCTCAACGCGAGCATCGCCGGACGCCCTGTCGCCTCGCCATCGACCCATCGTCTCCGCGCACGGCCATGCATCGCCGCCGCCAAATTCCGACGCCGTCCGTGCCTCCCCGAGCTCGCCGAGAACCTCTTCGTGACCGTGGTGAGCCCCCGGTCATTTCCCCCTAACCCTGTCCCCGTTTGGTTGCCATAGCACCATTCCCCACGAGCACCGAAGCTCGCCGCCGCCATTGCCAACGAGCTCCGTGCTCCTGAGCTCGGCCGCTCGCCCGAGCATCACCAGCGTGCTCGCCGCGCTCCTGTGAACCTGAAGCACCCACGGGTTCGCTTTGCCGTGCCCCGTAGCGCCATCTCCGCCGTTGCCCGAGCTACGGCCGCCGCCCAAGTGGTCGCCACCGTAGTTCCCGACCTCCCCTCGCCCAGCCGCCTGCTCCGTTGGATGCGGTGCACGTCCAGCAGCCCGTAGGGCCAAACCCCGAGCCCAATGGTCGCCGGAGGGCGTTTCCCGAGCCCCTCCGCCGCGTCTGTCGCCGCCGGCGTCAAGCCGCCGGCGTGTTTGACCTTTTGACCAGGGGTTTGACTTCCCCTAGGTCACTGACATGTGGGCCCAGGCCTTAACTAATCTAGATTAGGTTTAGTTTAATTCTAATTAACTCTGCTAGTTAACCTTGTCACTGACGTGTGGACCCCACTGTCAGGTTTGACTTGGCCAGCCCTTTGACCTGCTGACGTCATGCTTACACATTGCTGGCGCAGTAAATAGTTTCTGTATTTAAAATAATTCAGGAATTCCAGAAAATAGTATAAACTTCAAAAATTCATAGAAAATCAACCGTAGCTCATAATGAAATATTTTATATATGAAAAATTATCAGAAAAATCCAATCTATCCATTTATGCTACTTTCATGCATGAAAAACCAACTTATACCTGCTGTATAAGTGAAAACATTCAAATGGCATTTTAAATGCTCAAACTAGAGTTTGCATTTGAACCTTCGGTTCAAATGGGCTCCCTTGCACTTGTTGCTAGCTACATTAGCTCAATTCACAGCATATTGCCATGTCACATTCATGCATCATATTGTTGCATTGCATTGATTGTGTTTCCTCTCTGTTGCCGGTGTTGTCCCCTCTCGGTAGACGTTGTTCCGGCGTTGTGATCGTTGACACTAATGAAGACTCAATGCTATCTTCAGAAGTGCCAGGCAAGCATAACCCCCTTGTTCATTCCGATACAATCCCACTCTCTCGCTCCTGCTCTCTTTACTGCATTAGGACAACAACGATTCAATTGTTACTTGTTGCGGTAGTTGAACCCCTTATCCTCTGCATGACCTGTCATTGCCACAGTAAATAGATGAAACCCACTAGCATGAGTAGGAGTTGTTTGAGCCCTGATGTGCCTACTCATTCATGCTTGTTTGTCATGCCTGCTACTGCTTAGAGTTGAGTCGGGTCTGATTCATCGGGGATGAGTTGGAATGGTGATGAACATGTCCTACTGTGTGCGAGCTAAGTGTGTGAACACGTTTTGGTAAAGGTAGCGGTGAGAGGCCATGTAGGAGTACATGGTGGGTTGTCTCATTGCAGCCGTCCTCAGGAACTGAGTTCTGTGTTTGTGATCCATGATACAGTTACTACCACGCATTGGGCCCGAAACCAATGGACCCTCTTGGCTTCTTAATCACCCTTGTCCTCTGTCCAGGAGTTGCAAGTAGTTTCTGGTGTTTGTAGTATGCTGGAGGCCGTGGGCAGCGCTGACCGGAGGGGTGGGCTGTGATGCGGTAGGCACGTGGCCGGGCATGCGGGGCGCCCGTTGGTGTCTCGGAACCCTGCACACATCGTTCGGGGCCGTATGTGGAAACCTCGGCCAGACTCCCTGCGGATGGAACCTGAATAGGCGATAAACCTGGACTAGAGACTTGAGTGTTTAGGTAGGCTGTGGCCGACTCCCTCGCCAGGCTTCCGCTTGAAGGTTGCCGAGGTACACGACGTGTACATGGTGGTAAGTGGCGAGAGCGTGTGTGACGAAGTACACCCCTACAGGGTTAACATCATCTATTCGAATAGCCGTGTCCGCGGAAATGGACTTCTGGGTTGCCTATAACAGTTCATAGACAAGTGAAAGTGGATACTCTAAAATGCGCAAGATAAGCGTGAGTGCTATGGATGGCGTTCTCGTAGGGAGACGGGAGCGGATCCATAGTGGAGTATTGATATGATGAATATGTGGACTCGTGTGCGCCACCTCAAAAGAGTTACTTGCAGTCGTAGTTTAGGATAGCCACCGAGTCAAAGCTGGCTTGCTGTAGTTAAACTCCACCACCCCTTTTGTTGATACCGATGCATATGTAGATAGTTCTGATGTAAGTCTTGCTGGGTACATTTGTACTCACGTTTGCCTATTTTATGTTTTGCAGAGAGACGTCAGTCTCGCTAGTAGTTCCCTGTGGACTTCGACGTTTAGCTTGATACCTTAGCTACGATCTTGTGCCCTCGGCAGGATCTGGTAGATAGTCAGGCTTCTTAGCCTTTTTCATTTGTAGATGTCTGTACTCAGACATGTTGAGCTTCCGCATGTGCTTTGACTTGTATGCTCTGAATGTTGGGTCATGAGACCCATGTTTGTAATATCTGGCTCTTAATGAATAAATACTCTGAGTCGTAGAGTCTTGTTGTGATGCCATGTTGTATCTGCACATATCGAGCATATTGTGTGTATGATTGAAATGCTTGGTATGTGTGGGATCCGACAATCTAGTTGTCTATCCTTAGCAGCCTCTCTTATGGGGAAATGTAGTGTAGTGCCTCCTTGAGCCATAGTAGTCCGCTACAGCCCGGTTCACCGGAGTCCTGCTAGCCCAGCACTACTGCTATGGACACTTGACTGGCCGGCATGTGTTTCATATCGTTCTTGTGTCTGTCCCTTAGGGGAAATGTCACGCGGTGACATCCGGAGTCCTGCCTAGCCTGCTACAGCCCAGGTTGCCGGAGTCCTGTTAGCCCAGTGCTACAGCCCGGATTCGCACGCTGCTGACCGACACGTTCGATGTTGATTCATGTATGCCTGTCCCCATACGTTAGTGCCGCTTTGGGTGTCAGAATATTCCAGACTCATCAAGTCTAGAAAGAAAATTAAAGTTTGCAACACAAATTGACGAGAAGACGTTGCAAGATTCTCGGGAGAAGGACTACGGTAGTAAGCTCCAAAACATGAGCTGGTTCTGCTACATACATGTGAACACACTGTCCCAGACAAGCATGACCACGTAGTAGTCTTATAATAAAACACTACCGAGTTCAGGTGGGGAACCATCAACGAGGGTTTCGAAGCCTTGTGCATGAACTAGTATTCGCACAACAACTCCTTTCCATTGAACAAATCAATCAGTGGCTTGGTGTGCTAGGAACACATATAGAATGGAGGCGGCCAACCTATCAAACCATAGAGTACTTTGCACATATGCGTGACTAACTTGGGATGATTCCACAGGAAGCAAAAACAAGCTTTCTCGAATTCACGGCGGCAACTTACATCAAATGCACGTGAATTAGAGGAAGTCACTACTTTCATCTAGACAGATACTTCATGAACGGGGCATGAAGAAAATGCTTACACAAGTTTCCAACACTAGCTGGATGTTCAGCACGAATCAGGGAGGAGACAAAATGCTGCATATGGGCTCAACAGCAACTCATCGGAATTTCCATATCACTGGACTTCCACCATCATGTGAACACGGTGATAGCATTGGTCAGACCAAAAGATGTAATGGTGTATGCTTGAGGAATCCACCATGAGTAAGACAACATTACGAACATCGTTGGTTCTGATTTGACTTGATAATAGCCCATACTCAAATCAAAGATTGGACAAGACAATAGATCCAACAACTGATCACGAGGATCAATCAATGAAGATATCATATTTCTTCAACACACACAGACACAAGATATCCCTTTGGAAATGAACTAAGTTAGACAACCTTTTATCTTCCAACTCTCCAAGTTGTTGTTTAGCTTGACCAACTAGCTCAGGGGTATCCAACACAGATTCTTGGAGAAGGGGTGGTTTATTGGAAAACCAACTTGTTCACAAACTCAACATATCGGTCAGGGACAACCCGATGGTACTTCCAAGAAGATATTTGGAAAACCACGATCCACCGACATGTTAGTAAGGTCGAGAACAATCTTGCTTTTCAGGGCAAGACGATATGACCGAATAAGCGAGGACTGACACTATCCTAACTCATTGATCGAAAAGTACAGCGGGAATATGGATGTCATGGCTAACCACACCCAGCCGGAAGACCTATTATGGTAGTATCTTGATTGAGTAAGTTGGACACCTCCCCATAAGGATTTCGTAGGATTTACTCCAGAAGTTGTTCTTTATGGATCCTTTGTATTCCGAAGTCCGACCACTACTTGATGGCTATGTTGATGCTTTAAGCATGACCGTAGTAACCAGTACATCAAGGAGAACATTAGAAGCGGAGTGCTAAATGTCTCTCGGTCGATCATCCAGATTTCGTTCCCTTGGCCTCGCTAAGGTGAAGTCTGAGAAAGGGTTGTCTTTCTATGCATCTGCATTGTCCATCACTATTCATCAAGGTAGTAAGAGGTGTTGCCAGGATCCTCGATACGGATGTTGGTAGAACCTTGATGAATATGGAAATGCTCAAGTTCTTGAGAGCACGCGCAAGCAAAATCATCCATGGTGTTGTCTTCAACAAGGTAGTCCACATCATTCCTTCTAGTATGAGTATGCCATTCCCTCGAATTCGTTCACACGATCGTTTGCGATTTTCCTTGGGCCGGTTTAGAGAGTTTCAATGAACTCTGAATCAAAAGTAATTCTTTTTGCCACTTAAGGGATAATTCAACAAGTCACCCTCCTAAGGTGCCCCGTTATGGAGTCATGGCAATTAACTCCTCGCTGCTTTGGAACCCATGCACCATATTATCTAAGCGTGGGATTGTTGCCCACCAAATCAAACCTCATCGTTTGTTCTTCCATCCCTCTCGATGTGTTTTGTGTCTCAACTCGAGATGTTTCAACATCTCATTCCGCGAGTTGATCTTGTATAGCTCGATCTTCGAGAAGATCAATCCTGTAGAGTTTCCCTCTCTTCCGTCATCATAGTTGGATGAAGCTCTCGAAAGAAAAGATGTCAAGATCAAGATGATGCAATGAATTAACATCTTCGAGAAGAACAATTGGATCATGAAGATTATGTTAGTTTGCGTTCCCCTTTCATCTTACCCTACGCTTGAATCTCGGGACGAGATTTTTGTTTAGTGGGGGTGAGTTGTCACATCCCTAGTTCTGGCTTGCTCTAGGGTAGTTAGTCATGTGTGCATCATGTTTAAATTTCAATGAATTTGAAATGGGGACATGTGAAAGCCTCAGAAATCATTTCTGAAAAAGACCAAGATAAAAATTGCTTCAAATAGGTCCAAGAAAATGTTCATGTTTCTCTATGAAAATATTGGCCAGAATTAAAATTCAAACCAATATTTTTAGGAGCTCATAAATATTTATTTTGGGCATTTGAAGCTAATGCAATAACTATTTGCATTGAATTTATAATAGTTATATATTTAATATATGTCCAATAATTCTGATTTTTAGTGTGGGGCTTTGGTACAATCCAAATAGTTCCTACAATAATTTTCAGAAGAAAATAAATTGATTTGGTTCAAAAACCAAATTAAAACAAATGTCAGAAATAGAAAACAGAAACAAAAGGGGAAAAGGGTTTTACCTGGGCCTTGCCTGACTTACCTGGCAGCCACCTAGCCCAGCTCCTCCAGCCAGCCCAGCCCACCAGGGGCAGCACTATCTTCTTCCTCCTGCCAGGAGGAGAAGCAGCTGCGTGCCCGGTGCACAGACGAGCCACGCCGGCTCCTCCCTGCCTGCGTGCCCCTCGACTGCCTGGTCGCCTCCACGCGTACCACGCCACCTCCTTGACCCTCTCTCACTCTCCCTCAAGCTCATCCCCTCCTCTGGCTCCTCTCCATCTCGCGCCCGAGCGCACCGCGGTGCGCCGCCAAGCACCACCGCGGCCACTGCCGCCCCCTCGACCTCTAGAGCTTACCAAGAGCTCCGCCGCTTCATCCTCGACCCCCACACCGAGCCACGCGACGCCGGACGCCCCACAACACCGCCTTTGCCCTCGTCTTCAACCTCGGGCACCGGAGATCGCCACCGCTGATTCGACACCTCCGAGCCGTCCCCGAGCGCGCTAAGCATCGCTACAGCCTCTATGTGAGCTCCTACGCCGTTTCCCTCTTACCCCAACGCCGTTCGCGACCTGTAGCCGTTGATTCCGCGCTGACCGAAACGCCCCGCCGCACGAGCTCGACGCCGGCGTCACTTCGGTGGCCATTTGGTCATCCGTCAGTGTGCAACGCGTTCGCAACCTCGCGTAGTGCATCCCTAGCGCACTGGTTCGCTCGACCGCGAGCCGCAACAGCAAAACTCACGAACGCCGAACTCCGGCCGCCGCCTCGCTCGCCACCGCCGACGCCACAGCTCACCCCATCTCCTCTCGCTTGCTCCTTTGGATGCGCGCGAACCCGAGGAACCCGTAGAAGCAAACGGCGAGGCAAATGGTTGCCCGTAGCTCGATCCCGAGGAGCATCCGTCGTCGGATGTGCTCGCCGGCATTCATCTCCGGCGAGGACCGACGTGGCGCAGTCATGAGCGCTAATCCCTGCCAGCTCAGCCGCCCTTAGCCACTAACAATGGGCCCCGCAGCATGTCAAAGTGCTAGTCAACGCGGGTTAGCACCAGGTGTCACTGACGTGTGGACCCCACACGTCAGGTTTGACCCTGGTCAGCACTGCTGACCTGCTGACACAGGCATGACGCAGTGCTGACGCAATTAATCCTTTTCTGGATTTAAAATAATTCAGGAATTCCAGAAAATGCCCTAAACTTCTAAAATTCATAGAAATTCAACCGTAGCTCCAAATGAAACAAATTATATATGAAAAATGATCAGAAAAATCCAATCTATCCATCTGCACAGGTTTCATGCATGTTAGAGCAACTTAACCTTGCTGTTTAGGACAAATCATGTAAATGGCATTTGAATTTCCACATATGGAGTTTGAATTTGAATCTTGGATTCAAACCAACTCCATTTAATATTTTGCTAGTTGCATTAGGCCAAATCACGTCATATTGCCATGTCATAATCATGCATCATAATTGTTGCATTGCATTGATTGTGTTCTTCCTTGTTGCCGGTGATTGTCCCCTCTCGATAGCCGTGATTCCGACGATGAGTTCGATGACACCGATGAAGAACTATAATATCTTCAGAAGTACCAGGCAAGCAAAACCCCCTTGTTCATTCCGATACAATCCCATTCTCTCGCTCCTGCTCTCTTCTACTGCATTAGGACAACATCGATTCAACTGTTACATGTTGCGGTAGTTGAACCCCTTTTCCTCTGCATGACCTGTCATTGCCACAGTAAATAGATGAAACCCACTAGCATGAGTAGGAGTTGTTTGAACCCTGATGTGCCTACTCATTCATGCTTGTTTGTCATGCCTGCTACTGCTTAGAGTTGAGTCGGGTCTGATTCGTCGGGGATGAATTGGAATGGTGATGAACATGTCCTACTGTGTGTGAGCTAAGTGTGTGAACACGATTTGGTAAAGGTAGCGGTGAGAGGCCATGTAGGAGTACATGGTGGGTTGTCTCATTGAAGCCGTCCTCAGGAACTGAGTTCTGTGTTTGTGATCCATGATACAGTTACTACCACGCATTGGGCCCGAAACCAATGGACCCTCTCGGCTTCTTAATCACCCTTGTCCTCTGTCCAGGAGTTGCAAGTAGTTTCTGGTGTTTGTAGTATGCTGGAGGCCGTGGACAGCGCTGACCGAGGGGTGGGCTGTGATGCGGTAGGCACGTGGCCGGGCATGCCGGGCGCCCGTTTGGTGTCTCGGAACCCCGCACACATCGTTTGGGGCCGTATGTGGAAACCTCGGCCGGACTCCCTGCGGATGGAACCTGAATAGGCGATAAACCTGGACTATAGACTTGAGTGTTTAGGTAGGCTGTGGCCGACACCCTCGCTGGGCCTTCGCTTGAAGGTTGTCGAGTACATGTCGTGTAAACGGCGGTAAGTGGTGAGAGCGTGTGTGTCGAAGTACACCCCTGCAGGGTTAACATCATCTATTCGAATAGCTGTGTCCGCGGAAATGGACTTCTGGGTTGCCTATAACAGTTCATAGACAAGTGAAACTGGATACTCTAAAATGCGCAAGATAAGCGTGAGTGCTATGGATGGCGTTCTCGTAGGGAGACGGGAGCGGGTCCATAGTGGAGTATTGATATGGTGAATATGTGGACTCGTGTGCGCCACCTCAAAAGAGTTGCTTGCAGTCGTAGTTCAGGTTAGCCACTGAGTCAAAGCTGGCTTGCTGCAGTTAAACTCCACCACCCCCTTTTGGTACCGATGCATTTGTAGATAGTTCTGATGTAAGTCTTGCTGGGTACATTTGTACTCACGTTTGCTTATTTTATGTTTTGCAGAGAGACGTCAGTCTCGCTAGTAGTCCCATGTGGACTTCGACGTTTAGCTTGATACCTCAGCTACGATCTTGTGCCCTCGGCAGGATCTGGTAGATTGTCTGGCTTCTCAGCCTTTTTCATTTGTAGATGTCTGTACTCAGACATGTTAAGCTTCCGCATGTGCTTTGACTTGTATGCTCTGAATGTTGGGTCATGAGACCCATGTTTGTAATATCTGGCTCTTCGGGGCCTAATGAATAAATACTCTGAGTCGTAGAGTCTTGTTGTGATGCCATGTTGTATTTGCACATATCGAGCATATTGTGTGTATGATTGAAATGCTTGGTATGTGTGGGATCCGACAATCTAGTTGTCTATCCTTAGCAGCCTCTCTTACGGGGAAATGTAGTCTAGTGCCTCCTTGAGCCATAGTAGTCCGCTACAGCCCGGTTCACCGGAGTTCTACTAGCCCAGCACTACTGCTCTGGACACTTGACTGGCCGGCATGTGTTTCATATCGTTCCTGTGTCTGTCCCTTCGGGGAAATGTCACGCTGTGACATCCGAAGTCCTGCCTAGCCTGCTACAACCCGGGTTCCCGGAGTCCTGTTAGCCCAGTGCTACAGCCCGGATTCGCACGCTGCTGACCGACACGTTCGATATGGATTCATGTATGCCTGTCCCCATACGTTAGTGCCGCTTTGGGTTCACGACTAGCCATTTCGGCCCGGATTCTCTGTCATATGGATGCTAGCGACATTGTCATATACGTGAGCCAAAAGGCGCAAACGGTCCCGGGCCATGGTAAGGCGACACCCGTGGGAATACCGTGCGTGAGGCCGCAAAGTGATATGAGGTGTTACAGGCTAGATCGGTGTGACTTGGAATCGGGGTCCTGACAGCGTAGTTGTCACATCCCTAGCCTTGCTATGCACTAGGCTAGCTAGTCATGTGTGCATCATGTTTGAATTTTGCAGAAACTTGAAATGGGGATGACAGAACCCCCAGCACCCCCCTGAAACCAATATCCCTAGCTTCTCGTATTGCACTAGGCTAGCTTCATGTGTGCATCATGTTTGAATTTTGCAGAAACTTGAAATGGGGATGACAGAACCCCCAGCACCCCCCTGAAACCAACTAGGGTTTACCAAAATTGGTTTCAATGAACCCAAAATGCTCTTCACAAAATGTTCATCATTTCTGGATTGGGCTAAAACCCCTGGCAAAAATGGTGCACACTTTTCTAGGACATTCTGGATTTTTGAATTAAATCATAAGTATTTGAATTTGGACATTTAAATTCTATAAAATATTTTAACTGTCCAAATAATCTTGAAAGCATTTGAGAGCTATTGGAGATATTTTCAAAAGTGCCCACAACTATTTTCAGGATTTTACAAAATGAATTAGTATTTTTACTAATTCAAAACAGAGAAATAAATAGAAAATAGAAACAGAAAGCAGAGAGAGAGAGTTACCTTGGCCCGTTACTGTAGCAGCCCAGCCCACTGGAGATGCCAGTCATCCCCTACCTCACGCCAGTAGGCAGGGGCGCGTGGCCTCCGCACGCCAGCACGCGCGCGGCCACCTCCTGCTTGCCGCCGCTGCTGCTGGAGGGCGCCAAGAGCGCCACGACACCCCTGCATCTCCCCCCCTCTCTGGTTCCTCCTCTGCTCCCTCTCGCGCGCACTCAGCCGAGCGCAGCCGCAGCCGCCGCTCGCCGTAGCCATGGCCATAGGCCCCCCCTCGCCCTGCCGATGAGTCCACGAGCTCCGCCTCGACGCCCTCATCCTCCCCGTGGACCCACTCGACGCCAGATGCCTCAAAACGCCGTCCCTGACCTCTTCTTCATCGTCGGCCGCCGCGGATCCCCATCGTCGACTCGTCGCCGTCCGGCCTTCCCCGAGCTCGAAGAGGCTACCGCTGCAACCGCCGTGAGCCCCTCACCCCAACCCCTCTCTCCCCGCCGTCGATTCCTTCCTCTAGCCCCACTAACCACCGCGGCCGAACGTCACCGCCGCGACGTGGCTAGAGCCACAGTGGCTCGAAGCCAAGCTCACCGTTGTGCTCAGCGCAGCACCAGGAGCCTGTAGCCACCACCAGCTCCTCCTCCCGTGCACCGTAGCGCCGAACCCAGCCCCGTTCGAACTCCAGCCGCCGCCACGAGCTCGACTCCGGCGAGCTCGCTCCACCCCAGCTCCTCCCGCTTGCCCTACCAGATGCGCGCGAGCCCCAGCTACGCGTAGGACCAAACCGCGGCCGATTTGGTCGACCATGGGCAAATCCCGCACCCTCCGCCGTCTCGGGCTTCACCGGCGACGAGCCGTGGACCACGTCCGGCGGGTTTGACCCCACTGACCAGGGGGGTTGACCTCCCCTGTGTCACTGACGCGTGGGCCACCCCCTGACGCTTTTAGTTAGTATTAGTTTAACACTAATTAATTTAGGTTAAGTTAGTTAGTCACTGACGTGTGGACCCCACACGTCAGGTTTGACCTGGACGACCCGTTGACCTGCTGACGTCACACCGACGCCATGCTGACGCAGTAAATAGTTGCTGTATTTAAAACAATTCAGGAAATTCCAGAAAATCCTATAAACTTCTAAAAATCATAGAAAATCAACCGTAACTCCAAATGAAATAATTTATATATGAAAAATGATCAGAAAAATCCAATCTATCCATTTGTACCATTTCCATGCATGTTAGAACAACTTATGACTACTTTTTAGGACAATTCAATTAAATGGCATTTAAGAAATCACATATGGAGTCTGAATTTGAATCTTTGATTCAAGCCAACTCCATTTAACTTGCTGCTAGTTGCATTAACCCAAACCACAGCATATTGCCATGTCATGATCATGCATCATATTGTGCATTGCATTGATTGTATTTCTTCTCTGTTGCCGGTGTTTGTCCCCCCTCAGTAGACGATGTTCCGACGTTGTGATCGCTGTCACTAATGAAGTCTGAATGCTATCTTCAGAAGTGCCAGGCAAGCAAAACCCCCTTGTTCATTCCGATACAATCCCACTCTCTCGCTCCTGCTCTCTTTTACTGCATTAGGACAACAACGATCTATCTCTTACTTGCTGCGGTAGCTGAACCCCTTTATCCTCTGCATGACCTGTCATTGCCACAGTAAATAGATGAAACCCACTAGCATGAGTAGGAGTTGTTTGAGACCTGATGTGCCTACTCATTCATGCTTGTTTGTCATGCCTGCTATTGCTTAGAGTTGTGTCAGGTCTGATTCATCGGGAATGAATTGGAATGTGGTGAACATGTCCTACTGTTGAGAGCTAAGTGTGTGAACACGATTTGGTAAAGGTAGCGGTGAGAGGCCATGTAGGTGTACATGGTGGGTTGTCTCATTGAAACCGTCCTCAGGAACTGAGTTCTGTGTTTGTGATCCATGAACAGTTACAACCCCACATTGGAATGCTTAAGTGCCCCTCTCGACTTATTAATCAACTTGATCTCTGTCCAGGAGTTGCAACTAGTTTCTGGTGTTTGTAGGTAGTGTTAGTAGTCTACCAAGTGGTACCCGGTACAGGTGGGCTTGGGACAGACTAGGCACCGTGGCACGGTGTACCAAGCGTAGATCCATCCGTCGAGGTGGGCTTGGGAACCCTGTTCACATCGTTTGGTGCCGTGAGCGACACCCCGGCCGGATCTCCTTGCGGATGGAACCCGAATAGGCGATAAACCTGGACTAGAGACTTGTGTGGTTAGTCAGGTCGTGGCCAACTCCCTCGCCAGGCTTCCGCTTGAAGGTTGCCGAGGTGCACGATGTGTACATGGTGGTAAGTGGCGAGAGCGTGTGTGACGAAGTACACCCCTGCAGGGTTAATATGATCTATTCGAATAGCCGTGTCCGCGGAAAAGGACTTCTGGGTCGCCTGTACAGTTCATAGACAAGTGAAAGTGGATACTCTAAAATGCGCAAGATAAGCGTGAGTGCTATGGATGGCGTTCTCGTAGGGAGACGAGAGCGGATCCATAGTGGAGTATTGATATGGTGAATATGTGGACTCGTGTGCGCCACCTCAAAAGAGTTACTTGCAGTCGTAGTTCAGGTTACCCACTGAGTCAAAGCTGGCTTGCTGCGGTTAAACTCCACCACCCCCTTTGTTGATACCGATGCATATGTAGCTAGTTCTGATGTAAGTCTTGCTGGGTACATTTGTACTCACGTTTGCCTATTTTATGTTTTGCAGAGAGACGTCAGTCTCGCTAGTATTTCCATGTGGACTTCGACGTTTAGCTTGTTACCTCAGCTACGATCTTGTGCCCTCGGCAGGATCTACTAAATAGTCAGGCTTCTCAGCCTTTTTCATTTGTAGTTGTCTGTACTGAGACATGTTAAGCTTCCGCATGTGCTTTGACTTGTATGCTCTGAATGTTGGGTCATGAGACCCATGTTTGTAATATCTGGCTCTTCGGAGCCTAATGAATAAATACTCTGAGTCGTAGAGTCTTGTTGTGATGCCATGTTGTATTTGCACATATCGAGCATATTGTGTGTATGATTGAAATGCTTGGTATGTGTGGGATCCGACAATCTAGTTGTCTATCCTTAGCAGCCTCTCTTATGGGGAAATGTAGTCTAGTGCCTCCTTTAGCCATAGTAGTCCGCTACAGCCCGGTTCACCGGAGTCCTGCTAGCCCAGCACTACTGCTCTGGACACTTGACTGGCCGGCATGTGTTTCATATCGTTCCTGTGTTTGTCCCTTCGGGAAATGTCACGCAGTGACATCCGGAGTCCTGCCTAGCCTGCTACAGCCCGGGTTCCCGGAGTCCTGTTAGCCCAGTGCTACAGCCCGGATTCGCACGCTGCTGACCGACACGTTCGATGTTGATTCATGTATGCCTGTTCCCATACGTTAGTGCCGCTTTGGGTTCACAACTAGCCATGTCGGCCCGGGTTCTCTGTCATATGGATGCTAGCGACATTGTCATATACGTGAGCCAAAAGGCGCAAACGGTCCCGGGCCATGGTAAGGCGACACCCGTGGGAGTACCGCGCGTGAGGCCGCAAAGGGATATGAGGTGTTACAGGCTAGATCGGTGTGACTTGGAATCGGGGTCCCGACAGCTTTGGTATCAGAGCCTGACTGCCTGTAGGATTACCAAGCCAAACTGGTCGAAGTTGAGTCTAGAAATGCTTTAGTTATGTAAGGGAATTGATTGTGGAAGGGAACGTAAGGCTCTTTTTACTCCTTTACCTTATGCCCTTCTGATCTGAGTCACCCTCTTCTCTTCTACGGGGATTAAGAACTAGGCTTCTCATCTTTCTATCAGGATCATGTGTTACTAATCCGTAGACTCGTAGGATTGTTGGTCTGAAGCCTCAGTTCAGTTTCTACTACTTCCATGTGTTCTTAGTTGATCTCCGAACACTGATAATGTGATGTTAAGTGGTTATGCCACCAATTAGCAGGATGTCTCTAATCTTTTGAGCATTCACAGTCGTTATGCTGTCCGAGTCACCCCAAGTTTCTAAATAGTCTGATGCATTTGCAAATCCTTTCCGTCCGTTCCCGATGTTCCTTTGGGCCAGATTAACCACACTAATCGTTGAGTTGAGGTACTCTGTTGCCTTGACATATATGTTGGAGTTATTATTATGACCCTAGGTATCTTAGAGGACCACTTAGCAATCTAGCAATGCTTGCATCCCCAGTGTGATGATTCTGGCCATTACTCTCGAAAGCATCCCGTGATGCCACTTAGTTAGTAGGCATTCTATTCCCGGGTTTCTGAACTCGAGATTCACCCTACTTACTTCATGTTGATAGTGTTGCTAGTTCCTTTAGGATATTAGTAACCTTTGTGATAGTCTTCGAGGTCCGTGGTATCTCATTCTTCCAATACCATGAACCATTATGGCAGAAGTTCTTTTAACCAAAAGATCACAACCAGGGCGCTCTTGAGGAGTACTCCATTCATATTGTGACTCAGCCAGTCCTACCTTTCTGCATGGATTATATGGAAGAAATATGTTGAACTTGTTTGACATACTAAATTTATGCATCCGCAACTCAGAAAATCATATGTTCTTTGGGGTTGTCCCTCTTTAGCTGTATTCCGACCTTCATCTATCAATTGATAGTCAAGGGTATGTGTGCGATCGTGTTCATCGATGCGTACTATCCTTGTGGCCTGTCAAGCTGTTCTATTTCAGAATGACTAGGAGAAACAAACTCCAGAACCTCGTCCATATCTAGGATTGGGTCAAAGCAATTCTATCCCGCAGACCAAACTGCCAATCCAGCTTTTGCTCTGCTCTACCTTGGAGCGTCACCATCTTTATGTCAAGAGTGTCATGAGAATTGCACCACATCTTATGAATTCTTGATTAAGTGATACTTCTCGCCATCATTATTCATTCCTCGGTTCCGTGTTGTCACAACCGGAATACCGACAAGTGAACCGTGATGTGTGAAATCAATACTCTGAGCAACTCGTTGCTTGGTAGTTAATGGCAATACTCTCATCCTTAGCGTGCTGGTTATTCAATCATCATCCCGAGATTGATCGTGTTACCTAGTCCATTTTTCCTGGTGCACTCTTTGGTCAACGAGTTAGGATTGTATCAATTCCTCGCTCTTTTTGTTCACATCGTTTTGCCCTGAAAAGCAAGTTTGTTCTCGAGCTTAGTAACATATCGGTGGTTCGTGATTTCTCGAATATCTTCTCGGAAGTGTTACCAGGTTGACACCTGACCGCTATGTTGAGCTCGTGATCAAATGGTCTTCCTATAAACCACTCTTTCTCCAAGAATCCGTGTTGGATACCTTGAGCTAGTTGGTTAAGCTAAACAACAACTTGGAGAGTTGGAAGATAAAAGTTTGCCTGACTTAGTTCTTTCCAAAGGATATCTCTTGTGTGTGTTTGTTGTAGAAAGATGATTTCTTCAACGATTGGTCCTCGTGATCAATTAATGGACCTATCCTCTTAACCAAACTTTGATTTGAGTATGGGCTATTACCAAATCAAACCAGAACCAACGACGTTCGTAATGTTGTCTTACTCGTGGTTGATTCCTCGAGCATACACCATTACATCTTTGGTCTGACCAATGCTATCACCGTGTTCACATGATGGTGGAAGTCTAGTGATATGGAAACTCCGATGAGTGGCTATTGAGCCCATCAACAACATCTTGTCCCCTCCTTAATTCATGTTGAACATCAACCTAGTGTTGAAAACTTTGTAACCATTGCCTTCATGTTGTTCATGAGGTATATGTTTGGTGCAAGAAGTGGCTTTCTCCAAGTTCACGTGCATTAGGTGCAAGTTGCCGTCGTGAATTCGAGAAAGTTAGTTTTGCTTCCTCTGGAATCATCCCAAGTCAGTCATGCACATGCGAAGTATACCATGGCTTGAGAGATTAGCTACCTCCATCCCATCGGTATTTCCTAGCAGACCAAGCCACTGATTGATTTGTTCAAAGAAAAGAAGTTCATGCGCTACTCCTGAAGGGCCCGGACGGACATGCACAAGACTTCGTTATCTTAATGATGGTTCCCAACCAGAGCTCGGTAGTGTTTTCTTGTAAGACTACTATGTGGTCATGCTTGTCTGGGACAGCGTGTTCACATGTTGTAGCAGAACCAGCTCATGTTTTGGAGCTTGCTATCGTAGTTCATCCCCTGAGAATCTCGCAACGTCATCTCGTCAGTTGGTGTTGCAAACCTTCATTTTTCTTCCTAGACTCGATGAGTCTGGAATATCCTACCACCAACCAGATCTGAATCTCGGGCAGATGTGATGGTTGGAACGTTTCCCAAGAGCTATAATATTGGTCTCTCGGTAACCGGTAGAGTGGATGTCGTGGCCAACACACCCAACCGGAAGACCTATTATTATAGTATCTTGATTGAGGAAGTTGGCCACCTCTCCATAAGGATTTCATAAGATTCTACTTCCGTAGATATTCCTTATGGACTCTTGTGCTCCCGAAGTCCGACCTTTTACTTGATGTTCTACGTACCAAACCATTTTAACAAATGGGTTGCACTAGCACATCGAGGAGAACATTAGAAGCGGAGTGCTAAATGTCTCTCGGTCGATCATCCAGATTCTGTTTCCTTAGCCTCGCTAAGGGGAAGGCTGAGAAGGTGTTATCTTCCTTTGTATTCGCATTGTCCATCACTATTCATCATGGAAGTAAGGATGCCAGGATCCTCGGCACGGATATTGGTAAAACTTGATGAATATGGGAATGCTCAAGTTCTTGAGAGCACGCGCAAGCATTAGGTATCATCGTCAGCACTAACTGGGATTGGCCCACATTTCATCGGTTATGTTATAACCTTTCAAATAGTGGAATCACTCTCTACTGTTGGGTTTCTCCCGAGTTACTAGAATCATTCCCATCATTTGCATTTTGTTCCCAGCTTGCACCTCAGTAATTACTGCTTAGGATCATCTTCAAAAGTGCTCCTACTATGGGTCCCATCCATCCCCGATGATAAGCAAAATCATCCATGCCGTTGTTTTCAACAAGGTAGTCCACATCATTCCTTCTGGTATGAGTGTTCCATTCTTTCGAATTCGTTCACACGATCGTTTGTGATTGCCTTAGGCTGGTTTAAAGAGTTTCAACAATCTTGTATCAAAAGTAACTCTTCTTGCCACCTAAGGGATATTTCTATGAGCCACCTTCCCTAAGGTGCCCCGTTATGGAGTCATGGCAACTAACTCCTCGCTGCTTTGGAACCCATGCACCATATTATCTAAGCGTGGGATTGTTGCCCACCAAATCAAACCTCATCGTTTGTTCTTCCATCCCTCTCGATGTGTTTTGTGTCTCAACTCGAGATGTTTCAGCATCTCATTCCGCGAGTTGATCTTGTATAGCTCGATCTTCGAGAAGATCAATCCTGTAGAGTTTCCCTCTCTTCCGTCATCATAGTTGGATGAAGCTCTCGAAAGGAAAGGTGTCAAGATCAGGATGATGCAATGAGTCAACATCTTCGAGAAGAACAATTGGATCGTAAATATTATGTTACTTTGCGTTCCCCTTTCATCTTACCCTACGCTTAAATCTCGGGACGAGATTTTTGTTTAGTGGGGGTGAGTTGTCACATCCCTAGCCTTGCTATGCACTAGGCTAGCTAGTCATGTGTGCATCATGTTTGAATTTTGCAGAAACTTGAAATGGGGATGACAGAACCCGCGGCACCCCCCTGAAACCAATATCCCTAGCTTCTCGTATTGCACTAGGCTAGCTTCATGTGTGCATCATGTTTGAATTTTGCAGAAACTTGAAATGGGGATGACAGAACCCCCAGCACCCCCCTGAAACCAACTAGGGTTTACCAAAATTGGTTTCAATGAACCCAAAATGCTCTTCACAAAATGTTCATCATTTCTGGATTGGGCTAAAACCCCTGGCAAAAATGGTGCACACTTTTCTAGGACATTCTGGATTTTTGAATTAAATCATAAGTATTTGAATTTGGACAATTAAATTCTATAAAACATTTTAACTGTCCAAATAATCTTGAAAGCATTTGAGGGCTATTGGAGATATTTTCAAAAGTGCCCACAACTATTTTCAGGATTTTACAAAATGAATTAGTATTTTTACTAATTCAAAACAGAGAAATAAATAGAAAACAGAAACAGAAAGCAGAGAGAGAGAGAGTTACCTTGGCCCGTTACTGTAGCAGCCCAGCCCACTGGAGATGCCAGTCATCCCCTACCTCACGCCAGTAGGCAGGGGCGCGTGGCCTCCGCACGCCAGCACGCGCGCGGCCACCTCCTACTTGCCGCCGCTGCTGCTGGAGGGCGCCAAGAGCGCCACGACACCCCTGCATCTCCCCCCATCTCTGGTTCCTCCTCTGCTCCCTCTCGCGCGCACTCACCCGAGCGCAGCCGCAGCCGCCGCTCGCCGTAGCCATGGCCACAGGCCCCCCTCGCCCTGCCGATGAGTCCACGAGCTCCGCCTCGACGCCCTCATCCTCCCCGTCGACCCACTCGACGCCAGACGCCTCAAAACGCCGTCCCCGACCTCTTCTTCATCGTCGGCCGCCGCGGATCCCCATCGTCGACTCGTCGCCGTCCGGCCTTCCCCGAGCTCGAAGAGGCCACCGCTGCAACCGCCGTGAGCCCCTCACCCCAACCCCTCTCTCCCCGCCGTCGATTCCTTCCTCTAGCCCCACTAACCACCGCGGCCGAACGTCACCGCCGCCGTGCCTCGTCGCCGACGTGGCTAGAGCCACAGTGGCTCGAAGCCAAGCTCAACGCTGTGCTCAGCGCAGCACCAGGAGCCTGTAGCCACCACCAGCTCCTCCTCCCGTGCACCGTAGCGCCAAACCCAGCCCCGTCCGAACTCCGGCCGCCGCCACGAGCTCGACTCCGGCGAGCTCGCTCCACCCCAGCTCCTCCCGCTTGCCCTACCAGATGCGCGCGAGCCCCAGCTACGCGTAGGAATAAACCACGGCCGATTTGGTCGACCGTGGGCAAATCCCGCGCCCTCCGCCGTCTCGGGCTTCACCGGCGACGAGCCGTGGACCAAGTCCGGCGGGTTTGACCCCACTGACCAGGGGGTTTGACCTCCCCTGTGTCACTGACGCGTGGGCCACCCCCCCTGACGCTTTTAGTTAGTATTAGTTTAACACTAATTAATTTAGGTTAAGTTAGTTAGTCACTGACGTGTGGACCCCACACGTCAGGTTTGACCTGGACGACCCGTTGACCTGCTGACGTCACACCGACGCCATGCTGACGCAGTAAATAGTTGCTGTATTTAAAACAATTCAGGAAATTCCAGAAAATCCTATAAACTTCTAAAAATCATAGAAAATCAACCGTAACTCCAAATGAAATAATTTATATATGAAAAATGATCAGAAAAATCCAATCTATCCATTTGTACCATTTCCATGCATGTTAGAACAACTTATGACTACTTTTTAGGACAATTCAATTAAATGGCATTTAAGAAATCACATATGGAGTCTGAATTTGAATCTTTGATTCAAGCCAACTCCATTTAACTTGCTGCTAGTTGCATTAACCCAAACCACAGCATATTGCCATGTCATGATCATGCATCATATTGTGCATTGCATTGATTGTATTTCTTCTCTGTTGCCGGTGTTTGTCCCCCCTCAGTAGACGATGTTCCGACGTTGTGATCGCTGTCACTAATGAAGTCTGAATGCTATCTTCAGAAGTGCCAGGCAAGCAAAACCCCCTTGTTCATTCCGATACAATCCCACTCTCTCGCTCCTGCTCTCTTTTACTGCATTAGGACAACAACGATCTATCTGTTACTTGCTGCGGTAGCTGAACCCCTTTATCCTCTGCATGACCTGTCATTGCCACAGTAAATAGATGAAACCCACTAGCATGAGTAGGAGTTGTTTGAGACCTGATGTGCCTACTCATTCATGCTTGTTTGTCATGCCTGCTATTGCTTAGAGTTGTGTCAGGTCTGATTCATCGGGAATGAATTGGAATGTGGTGAACATGTCCTACTGTTGAGAGCTAAGTGTGTGAACACGATTTGGTAAAGGTAGCGGTGAGAGGCCATGTAGGAGTACATGGTGGGTTGTCTCATTGAAACCGTCCTGAGGAACTGAGTTCTGTGTTTGTGATCCATGAACAGTTACAACCACACATTGGAATGCTTAAGTGCCCCTCTCGACTTATTAATCAACTTGATCTCTGTCCAGGAGTTGCAACTAGTTTCTGGTGTTTGTAGGTAGTGTTAGTAGTCTACCAAGTGGTACCCGGTACAGGTGGGCTTGGGACAGACTAGGCACCGTGGCACGGTGTACCAAGCGTAGATCCATCCGTCGAGGTGGGCTTGGGAACCCTGTTCACATCGTTTGGTGCCGTGAGCGACACCCCGGCCGGATCTCCTTGCGGATGGAACCCGAATAGGCGATAAACCTGGACTAGAGACTTGTGTGGTTAGTCAGGTCGTGGCCAACTCCCTCGCCAGGCTTCCGCTTGAAGGTTGCCGAGGTGCACGATGTGTACATGGTGGTAAGTGGCGAGAGCGTGTGTGACGAAGTACACCCCTGCAGGGTTAATATGATCTATTCGAATAGCCGTGTCCGCGGAAAAGGACTTCTGGGTCGCCTGTACAGTTCATAGACAAGTGAAAGTGGATACTCTAAAATGCGCAAGATAAGCGTGAGTGCTATGGATGGCGTTCTCGTAGGGAGACGAGAGCGGATCCATAGTGGAGTATTGATATGGTGAATATGTGGACTCGTGTGCGCCACCTCAAAAGAGTTACTTGCAGTCGTAGTTCAGGTTACCCACTGAGTCAAAGCTGGCTTGCTGCGGTTAAACTCCACCACCCCCTTTGTTGATACCGATGCATATGTAGCTAGTTCTGATGTAAGTCTTGCTGGGTACATTTGTACTCACGTTTGCCTATTTTATGTTTTGCAGAGAGACGTCAGTCTCGCTAGTATTTCCGTGTGGACTTCGACGTTTAGCTTGTTACCTCAGCTACGATCTTGTGCCCTCGGCAGGATCTACTAAATAGTCAGGCTTCTCAGCCTTTTTCATTTGTAGTTGTCTGTACTGAGACATGTTAAGCTTCCGCATGTGCTTTGACTTGTATGCTCTGAATGTTGGGTCATGAGACCCATGTTTGTAATATCTGGCTCTTCGGAGCCTAATGAATAAATACTCTGAGTCGTAGAGTCTTGTTGTGATGCCATGTTGTATTTGCACATATCGAGCATATTGTGTGTATGATTGAAATGCTTGGTATGTGTGGGATCCGACAATCTAGTTGTCTATCCTTAGCAGCCTCTCTTATGGGGAAATGTAGTCTAGTGCCTCCTTGAGCCATAGTAGTCTGCTACAGCCCGGTTCACCGGAGTCCTGCTAGCCCAGCACTACTGCTTTGGACACTTGACTGGCCGGCATGTGTTTCATATCGTTCCTGTGTCTGTCCCTTCGGGAAATGTCACGCAGTGACATCCGGAGTCCTGCCTAGCCTGCTACAGCCCGGGTTCCCGGAGTCCTGTTAGCCCAGTGCTACAGCCCGGATTCGCACGCTGCTGACCGACACGTTCGATGTTGATTCATGTATGCCTGTTCCCATACGTTAGTGCCGCTTTGGGTTCACAACTAGCCATGTCGGCCCGGGTTCTCTGTCATATGGATGCTAGCGACATTGTCATATACGTGAGCCAAAAGGCGCAAACGGTCCCGGGCCATGGTAAGGCGACACCCGTGGGAGTACCGCGCGTGAGGCCGCAAAGGGATATGAGGTGTTACAGGCTAGATCGGTGTGACTTGGAATCGGGGTCCCGACAGCTTTGGTATCAGAGCCTGACTGCCTGTAGGATTACCAAGCCAAACTGGTCGAAGTTGAGTCTAGAAATGCTTTAGTTATGTAAGGGAATTGATTGTGGAAGGGAACGTAAGGCTCTTTTTACTCCTTTACCTTATGCCCTTCTGATCTGAGTCACCCTCTTCTCTTCCAGTTGCTAGTCGTGAACCCAAAGCGGCACTAACGTATGGCAACAGGCATACATGAATCAACATCGAACGTGTTGGTCAGCATGACTAGACATTTCCCCTAAGGGACAGACACAGGAACGATATGAAACACATGCCGGCCAGTCAAGTGTCCAGAGCAGTAGTGCTGGGCTAGCAGGACTCCGGTGAACCGGGCTGTAGCGGACTACTATGGCTCAAGGAGGCACTAGACTACATTTCCCCATAAGAGAGGCTGCTAAGGATAGACAACTAGATTGTCAGATCCCACACATACCAAGCATTTCAATCATACACACAATATGCTCGATATGTGCAAATACAACATGGCATCACAACAAGACTCTACGACTCAGAGTATTTATTCATTAGGCTCCGAAGAGCCAGATATTACAAACATGGGTCTCATGACCCAACATTCAGAGCATACAAGTGAAAGCACATGCGGAAGCTTAACATGTCTGAGTACAGACAACTACAAATGAAAAAGGCTGAGAAGCCTGACTGTTTAGTAGATCCTGCCGAGGGCACAAGATCGTAGCTGAGGTATCAAGCTAAACGTCGAAGTCCACACGGAACTACTAGCGAGACTGACGTCTCTCTGCAAAACATAAAATAGGCAAACGTGAGTACAAATCTACCCAGCAAGACTTACATCAGAACTATCTACATATGCATCGGTATAGACAAAAGGGGTGGTGGAGTTTAACTGCAGCAAGCCGGCTTTGACTCGGTGGCTAACCTGAACTACGACTGCAAGTAAATCTTTTGAGGTGGCGCACACGAGTCCACATATTCATCATATCAATACTCCACTATGGATCCGCTCCCGTCTCCCTACGAGAACGCCATCCATAGCACTCACGCTTATCTTGCGCATTTTAGAGTATCCACTTTCACTTGTCTATGAACTGTTATAGGCATCCTAGAAGTCCATTTCCGCGGACACGGCTATCCGAATAGATGATGTTAACCCTGCAGGGGTGTACTTCATCACACACGCTCTCGCCACTTACCACCATGTACACGTCGTGTACCTCGGCAACCTTCAAGCGGAAGCCTGGCGAGGGAGTCGGCCACAGCCTACCTAAACACTCAAGTCTCTAGTCCAGGTTTATCGCCTATTCAGGTTCCATCCGCAGGGAGTCCGGCCGAGGTTTCCACATACGGCCCCGAACGATGTGTGCAGGGTTCCGAGACACCAAACGGGCGCCCGGCATGCCCGGCCACGTGCCTACCGCATCACAGCCCACCCCTTCGGTCAGCGCTGCCCACGGCCTCCAGCATACTACAAACACCAGAAACTACTTGCAACTCCTGGACAGAGGACAAGGGTGATTAAGAAGCCAAGAGGGTCCATTGGTTTCGGGCCCAATGCGTGGTAGTAACTGTATCATGGATCACAAACACAGAACTCAGTTCCTGAGGACGGCTGCAATGAGACAACCCACCATGTACTCCTACATGGCCTCGCACCGCTACCTTTACCAAAACGTGTTCACACACTTAGCTCGCACACAGTACGACATGTTCATCACCATTCCAACTCATCCCCGATGAATCAGACCCGACTCAACTCTAAGCAGTAGCAGGCATGACAAACAAGCATGAATGAGTAGGCACATCAGGGCTCAAACAACTCCTACTCATGCTAGTGGGTTTCATCTATTTACTGTGGCAATGACAGGTCATGCAGAGGATAAGGGGTTCAACTACCGCAACAAGTAACAGTTGAATCGTTGTTGTCCTAATGCAGTAAAGAGAGCAGGAGCGAGAGAGTGGGATTGTATCGGAATGAACAAGGGGGTTATGCTTGCCTGGCACTTCTGAAGATAGCATTGAGTCTTCATTAGTGTCAACGATCACAACGCCGGAACAACGTCTACCGAGAGGGGACAACACCGGCAACAGAGAGGAAACACAATCAATGCAATGCAACAATATGATGCATGAATGTGACATGGCAATATGCTGTGAATTGAGCTAATCTAGCTAGCAACAAGTGCAAGGGAGCCCATTTGAACCGAAGGTTCAAATGCAAACTCTAGTTTGAGCATTTAAAATGCCATTTGAATGTTTTCACTTATACAGCAAGTATAAGTTGGTTTTTCATGCATGAAAGTAGCATAAATGGATAGATTGGATTTTTCTGATAATCTTTCATATATAAAATATTTCATTATGAGCTACGGTTGATTTTCTATGAATTTTAGAAGTTTATACTATTTTCTGGAATTCCTGAATTATTTTAAATACAGAAACTATTTACTGCTTCAGCAATGTGTAAGCATGACGTTAGCAGGTCAAAGGGCTGGCCAAGTCAAACCTGACAGTGGGGTCCACACGTCAGTGACAAGGTTAACTAGCAGAGTTAATTAGAATTAAACTAAACCTAATCTAGATTAGTTAAGGCCTGGGCCCACATGTCAGTGACCTAGGGGAAGTCAAACCCCTGGTCAAAAGGTCAAACGCGCCAGCGGCTTGACGCCGGCGGCGACAGACGCGGCGGAGGGGCTCGGGAAACGCCCTCCGGCGACCATTGGGCTCGGGGTTTGGCCCTACGGGCTGCTGGACGTGCACCGCATCCAACGGAGCAGGCGGCTGGGCGAGGGGAGGTCGGGAACTACGGTGGCGACCACTTGGGCGGCGGCCGGAGCTCGGGCAACGGCGGAGATGGCGCTACGGGGCACGGCAGAGCGAACCCGTGGGTGCTTCAGGTTCACAGGAGCGCGGCGAGCACGCTGGTGATGCTCGGGCGAGCGGCCGAGCTCAGGAGCACGGAGCTCGTTGGCAATGGCGGCGGCGAGCTTCGGTGCTTGTGGGGAATGGTGCTACGGCAACCAAACGGGGACAGGGTTAGGGGGAAATGACCGGGGGCTCACCGCGGTCACGAACAGGTTCTCGGCGAGCTCGGGGAGGCACGGACGGCGTCGGAATTTGGCGGCGGCGATGCACGGCCGTGCGCGGAGAAGATTGGTCGATGGCGAGGCGACAGGGCGTCCGGCGCTGCTCGCGTTGAGGGGGAGCTTCAAGGCGTCGAGGCGGAGCTCGTGGACTCATCGGCGGGGCGAGGGGTGGCCGGTGGCCATGGCTACGGCGAGCGGCGTCGAGGAGCTCCGCTCGGGTGTGCTCGGGAGAGGGAGCAGAGGGCGAGGGAGAGAGTAGAGAGTGAGGGAGAGGAGCGAGGAGCTTCGGGGCGTCGTCGTGGCACCGCCAGGAGGGGCCGGGGAAGCAGGAGGTGGCGCGGGCGCGTGCTCGGCGGCGGTGCGCTGTCCCCCTCCTCTGCCTACTGGCAAAGGTAGGTGGTGACTGGCATGGGCCAGGTGGGCCGGCCCAGTCCAGGTAAGCGCCAGGTAATACTCCTTTCTCTCTCTTTTCTTTAATTGTTTCTGTTTTCTATTTATTTTGATCTGTTTTGAATTAGTAAAAATACTAACTCATTTTGTAAAATCCTGATAAAAATTGTGGGCACTTTCGAAAATATTTCCAACAGCCCTCAACTAGTTTCAGAATTATTAGAGCATTTAAAATATTTATAGGATTTAAATGCCCCAATTCAAATACAATATGAGTTAATTCAAAAATCCAAAAATGACCTAGAAATATGTTTATCATTTTTGGTAGAGGTTTTTACCTTTATCAAAAATCATGAACTTTTCTAAAGGGCATTTGGGTTCATTGAAAATGTTTTTAAGTTGAACCTAGTTGAGTTCTTTTGGGTGCTAGGGATTGATCACCCCTATTTCAAGTTTAAGAAAAATTTAAACATGATGCATGAGGAACAAGCAAAGTCACACAAGGGCTGATCTGGGGCTGTGACAGCTCACCCCCACTAAACAAGAATCTCGTCCCGAGATTCAAGACGTGAGGTAAGAAGACAGAGGGTACACAAAGCTAACACGATCTTCATGATCCAATTGCTCTTCGCGAATATGTTGATCCGTTGCTTCAATTAACGTTGACGTCTTTGCTTTCGAGATCTTCATCCGACACAATGACGACAAGGGAAAACTCTATAGAAATCGATCTCCTTAAAGATCGAGCAACTCATGGAATGAGATGTTGAAACATCTCGAGTTGAGGCACAACACATACATCGAGAGAGGGATGAAGTGAAACGGAGAACAAAGATTCAAGTTGATAAGCACAATTCCACGCTGAATAAGATGGTGCATGGTTTCAAAGTAGCGAGGAGATAATTCCCACGATTCCATAACGGGGCACCTTGGGGAAGGTGACTCGTAGAACTATTCCTTAAGTGGCAAAAAGAATTACTTTTGGTCCTAAGATCATTGAAACTCTTTATGCCAGCCTAAGGCAATCACAAACGATCGTTCGTGGGAGTTCGGGAGAACGACACACTCGGGCTAGGATGGACGATGTGGACTACCTTGTTGAAGACAACACAAGGGGTGATTTGCTTATCACCGGAAATGGTCGAAACCCCTGGTGGGACCACTTTTGAAGATGGTCCTTATCAGTAATTACTGGGAAGGGTAATCCAAGGTAGGACGGCACAATGGCGGTGCAAACTGGGAACATAATGCAAATGCTGGAATGATTTTAGTAACAGGGGAGAAACTCAACAGTAGAGAGTGAATCCACTGTTTGAAGGGTTTAGCATAACCGAAGGAAACTGGGAGCAATTCCAGTTAGTGCCGATGATAACACCTAGTGCTTGTGCGTGCTCTCAGGAACTTGAGCATTTCCATATTCATCAAGGTTTTACCAACATCCGTGTCGAGGATCCTGGCAACACATCATACTACCATGATGAATGGTGATGGAGGATGCAGGTGCAAAGGAGGACAACACTTTCTCAGATTTCACCTTAGCGAAGCCAAGGGAGCAAAATCTGGATGACCGACCGAGAGACATTTAGCACTCCGCTTCTAATGTTCTCCTTGATGTGCTAGCGTAACCCATTTATTGATATGGTTTGGTATCTAGAACATCAAGTAAAAGGTCGGACTTCAGGAGCACGAGAATCCATAAGGAATAACTACGAAAGTAAATCCTACGAAATCCTTATGGGGAGGTGGCCAACTTCCTCAATCAAGATACTACAATAATAGGCCTTCCGGCTGGATGTGTTGGCCACGACATCCACTTTACCGGTTATCGAGAGGGCAATATTATAATTCTTGGGAGATGTTCCAACCATCATATCTGCCTGAGATTCAGATCTGGTTGGTGTCAGAATATTCCAGACTCGTCAAGTCTAGGAAGAAAAATGAAGGTTTGCAACACAAATCGACGAGATGACGTTGCGAGATTCTCAGGAGATGAACTACGATAGCAAGCTCCAAAACACGAGCTGGTTCTGCTACAAACCTGTGAACACACTGTCCAAGACAAGCATGACCACATAGTAGTCTTACAACAAAACGCTACCGAGTTCAGGTGGGGAACCATCATTAATGACATCGAAGTCTCCACGCGTGGAAGTCCAAAGAATTCACCTTAGAACAGACTCCTTTATCTTGAACAAATCAATCAGTGGCTTGGGGAGCTAGGGATGCATATGGAATTAAGATGATCAGTCTATCATACCACAGGATACTTTGCACGTGCATGATTGACTTGGGATGATTCCAGAGGAAACAACATTGACTTTCTGGAATTCACGGCGGCAACTTACACCAAGTGCACATGAATTAGAGGAAGTCACTCCTTTCATCCAAACATAGGCTTCATGAACTAGCACAAAGAAAAATGCTTTCAAAAGTTTCCAACACTAACTTAGATGTTCAACATGAATCATGGACAAGATGAAAACGTTGTCAATGGGCTTAACAACAATTCATCCAGATTTCCATATAAATGTATTTCCATAGCTATGTGAACATGGTGATAGCACTGGTCATACCAAAGGATGTAATGGTGTATGCTCGAGGGATCAACCACGAGTAAGACAACATTATGCATATCGTTGGTTCTGACTTGATTTGATGATAGCCCATACGCAAATCAAAGATTTGGGTAAGACAATAGATCCAACAATTGATCACGAGGATCAATCAATGAAGATATCATCTTTCTTCAACACACACAGACACAAGATATCCCTTTGGAAATGAACTAAGTTAGACAACCTTTTATCTTCCAACACTCCAAGTTGTTGTTTAGCTTGACCAACTAGCTCAGGGGTATCCAACACAGATTCTTGGAGAAGGGGTGGTTTATTGGAAAACCAACTTGTTCACAAACTCAACATATCGGTCAGGGGACAACCTGGTGGTACTTCCAAGAAGATATTTGGAAAATCACGATCCACCGACATGTTAGTAAGATCGAGATCAATCTTGCTTTTCAGGGCAAGACGATATGACCGAATAAGCAAGGGCTGACACTATCCCAACTCATTGATCGAAAAGTACACCGGGAATATGGACTAGGTAGCACGATCAACCTCAGGATGGTGATTCAATAACCAACACGCTAAGGATGAAATTATTGTCCTTTAACTACCAAGCAACGGAGTTGCTAGGAGTATAGATTTCACACACCACGATTCACTTGTCAGTATTCCGGTACAATAACACGGAGACCGAGGAATGAATAACGATGGCCAGAACTATCACTGCAACAAGAATTCATAAGGGTTGGTGCAATCCTCGTGGGATTCCTGACATAAAGAGGGTAATACTCATAGGTAGAACAGAACAAAAGCTGGTTAGGCATTTTGATCTGCGGAATACAACTACTTTGACCAATCCATGAAATGGATAAGGTACTGGAGTTTGTTTCTCCTAGTCATTCTGGAATAGAATAGCTTGACGGACCACAAGAATAATAGGCATTGATAACTCAAATGCACAATTACTCCTGACTATCAATTGATAGACGAGGGCCAGAAAACAACTAAAGAGGGACAACTCAAGGAAACATATGTTTTTCTGAGTTGTGGATGCATAGATTAGTATGTCGAACCAAGTCCAACAAGTTTCTTCTAGATAACCCATGCAGAAAGGTAGGACTGGCAGAGTCACAATGTAGAATGGAGAACTCATTAAGAGCACTCTGGTCGTGACCTTTTGGTTTCAAAAGAACTCCTGCCAAGAATGGTTCATGGTACTTGGAAGAACGATATACCACGGACCTCGTGGACTAATGCAAAGGTTACTAATAACCTAAAGGAACGAACAAACACTAGCTACACGAGTTAAGTAGAGTGAATCTTGGGTTCAAGAACCCAGAAATAGAATGCCTACTAACTAAATGGCATCACGGGATGCTTTCAAGAATAATGGCCAGAATCATCACACTGGGGATGCAAGCATTGCTAGATTACTAAGTGGTCCTCTAAGACACCTATGGTCATAATAATAACTCCAACATATATGTCAAGGCAACAGAGTACCTCAACTCAACGATTAGTGTGGTTAATCTGGCCCAAAGGAACATCGGGAACGGACGGAAAGGATTTGCAAATGCATCAAACCATTTAGGAACCTGGGATGACTCGGACAGCGTAACGGCTGTAAATGCTCAAAAGAATTGAGACATCCTGCAAAAATGGTGGCATAACCGCTCAACAACATCATATCAAGGTTCCAAGTCCAACTAACAACACACTGTAGTGGTAGAAACTGAACTAAGGCTTGAGACCAACAATCCTACGAGTCTACGGATTAGTAACACGTGATCCTGATAGAAAGATGGGAAGCCTAGTTCTTAATCCCCGTAGAATGAGAAGAGGGTGACTCGGATTAGAGGGCATAAGGTAAAGGAGCAAAAGAGCCTTACGTTCCCTTCCACAATCAATTCCCTTACATAACTAAAGCATTTCTAGACTCAACTTCGACCAGTTTGGCTTGGTAATCCTACAGGCAGTCAGCCTCTGATACCAACGCTGTCGGGACCCCAATTCTAAGTCACATCGATCTAGCCTGTAACACCTCATATCACTTTGCGGCCTCACGCACGGTATTCCCACGGGTGTCGCCTTACCATGGCCCGGGACCGTTTGCGCCTTTTGGCTCACGTATATGATAATGTCGCTGGCATCCATATGACAGAGAACACGGGCCGACATGGCTAGTCGTGAACCCAAAGCGGCACTAACGTATGGGGACAGGCATACATGAATCAACATCGAACGTGTCGGTCAGCAGCGTGCGAATCCGGGCTGTAGCACTGGGCTAACAGGACTCCAGGAACCCGGGCTGTAGCAGGCTAGGCAGGACTCCGGATGTCACCGCGTGACATTTCCCCTAAGGGACAGACACAGGAACGATATGAAACACATGCCGGCCAGTCAAGTGTCCAGAGCAGTAGTGCTGGGCTAGCAGGACTCCGGTGAACCGGGCTGTAGCGGACTACTATGGCTCAAGGAGGCACTAGACTACATTTCCCCATAAGAGAGGCTGCTAAGGATAGACAACTAGATTGTCGGATCCCACACATACCAAGCATTTCAATCATACACACAATATGCTCGATATGTGCAGATACAACATGGCATCACAACAAGACTCTACGACTCAGAGTATTTATTCATTAGGCCCCGAAGAGCCAGATATTACAAACATGGGTCTCATGACCCAACATTCAGAGCATACAAGTCAAAGCACATGCGGAAGCTCAACATGTCTGAGTACAGACATCTACAAATGAAAAAGGCTGAGAAGCCTGACTATTTAGTAGATCCTGCCGAGGGCACAAGATCGTAGCTGAGGTATCAAGCTAAACGTCGAAGTCCACACGGAACTACTAGCGAGACTGACGTCTCTCTGCAAAACATAAAATAGGCAAACGTGAGTAAAAATGTACCTAGCAAGACTTACATCAGAACTATCTACATATGCATCGGTATCAACAAAAGGGGTGGTGGAGTTTAACTGCAGCAAGCCAGCTTTGACTCGGTGGCTATCCTAAACTACGACTGCAAGTAACTCTTTTGAGGTGGCGCACACGAGTCCACATATTCATCATATCAATACTCCACTATGGATCCGCTCCCGTCTCCCTACGAGAACGCCATCCATAGCACTCACGCTTATCTTGCGCATTTTAGAGTATCCACTTTCACTTGTCTATGAACTGTTATAGGCAACCCAGAAGTCCATTTCCGCGGACACGGCTATTCGAATAGATGATGTTAACCCTGCAGGGGTGTACTTCGTCACACACGCTCTCGCCACTTACCACCATGTACACGTCGTGTACCTCGGCAACCTTCAAGCGGAAGCCTGGCGAGGGAGTCGGCCACAGCCTACCTAAACACTCAAGTCTCTAGTCCAGGTTTATCGCCTATTCAGGTTCCATCCGCAGGGAGTCCGGCCGAGGTTTCCACATACGGCCCCGAACGATGTGTGCAGGGTTCCGAGACACCAAACGGGCGCCCGGCATGCCCGGCCATGTGCCTACCGCATCACAGCCCACCCCTCCGGTCAGCGCTGCCCACGGCCTCCAGCATACTACAAACACCAGAAACTACTTGCAACTCCTGGACAGAGGACAAGGGTGATTAAGAAGCCAAGAGGGTCCATTGGTTTCGGGCCCAATGCGTGGTAGTAACTGTATCATGGATCACAAACACAAAACTCAGTTCCTGAGGACGGCTGCAATGAGACAACCCACCATGTACTCCTACATGGCCTCTCACCGCTACCTTTACCAAAACGTGTTCACACACTTAGCTCGCACACAGTAGGACATGTTCATCACCATTCCAACTCATCCCCGATGAATCAGACGCGACTCAACTCTAAGCAGTAGCAGGCATGACAAACAAGCATGAATGACTAGGCACATCAGGGCTCAAACAATTCCTACTCATGCTAGTGGGTTTCATCTATTTACTGTGGCAATGACAGGTCATGCAGAGGATAAGGGGTTCAACTACCGCAACAAGTAACAGTTGAATCGTTGTTGTCCTAATGCAGTAAAGAGAGCAGGAGCAAGAGAGTGGGATTGTATCGGAATGAACAAGGGGGTTATGCTTGCCTGGCACTTCTGAAGATAGCATTGAGTCTTCATTAGTGTCAACGATCACAACGCCGGAACAACGTCTACCGATAGGGGACAACACCGGCAACAGAGAGGAAACACAATCAATGCAATGCAACAATATGATGCATGAATGTGACATGGCAATATGCTGTGAATTGAGCTAATGTAGCTAGCAACAAGTGCAAGGGAGCCCATTTGAACCGAAGGTTCAAATGCAAACTCTAGTTTGAGCATTTAAAATGCCATTTGAATGTTTTCACTTATACAGCAGGTATAAGTTGGTTTTTCATGCATGAAAGTAGCATAAATGGATAGATTGGATTTTTCTGATAATTTTTCATATATATAATATTTCATTATGAGCTACGGTTGATTTTCTATGAATTTTAGAAGTTTATACTATTTTCTGGAATTCCTGAATTATTTTAAATACAGAAACTATTTACTGCGCCAGCAATGTGTAAGCATGACGTCAGCAGGTCAAAGGGCTGGCCAAGTCAAACCTGACAGTGGGGTCCACACGTCAGTGACAAGGTTAACTAGCAGAGTTAATTAGAATTAAACTAAACCTAATCTAGATTAGTTAAGGCCTGGGCCCACATGTCAGTGACCTAGGGGAAGTCAAACCCCTGGTCAAAAGGTCAAACGCGCCGGCGGCTTGACGCCGGCGGCGACAGACGCGGCGGAGGGGCTCGGGAAACGCCCTCCGGCGACCATTGGGCTCGGGGTTTGGCCCTACGGGCTGCTGGACGTGCACCGCATCCAACGGAGCAGGCGGCTGGGCGAGGGGAGGTCGGGAACTACGGTGGCGACCACTTGGGCGGCGGCCGGAGCTCGGGCAACGGCGGAGATGGCGCTACGGGGCACGGCAGAGCGAACCCGTGGGTGCTTCAGGTTCACAGGAGCGCGGCGAGCACGCTGGTGATGCTCGGGCGAGCGGCCGAGCTCAGGAGCACGGAGCTCGTTGGCAATGGCGGCGGCGAGTTTCGGTGCTCGTGGGGAATGGTGCTACGGCAACCAAACGGGGACAGGGTTAGGGGGAAATGACCGGGGGCTCACCGCGGTCACGAGGAGGTTCTCGGCGAGCTCGGGGAGGCACGGACGGCGTCGGAATTTGGCGGTGGCGATGCACGGCCGTGCGCGGAGACGATGGGTCGATGGCGGGGCGACAGGGCGTCCGGCGATGCTCGCGTTGAGGGGGAGCTTCAAGGCGTCGAGGCGGAGCTCGTGGACTCATCGGCGGGGCGAGGGGTGGCCGGTGGCCATGGCTACGGCGAGCGGCGTCGACGAGCTCCGCTCGGGTGTGCTCAGGAGAGGGAGCAGAGGGCGAGGGAGAGAGCAGAGAGTGAGGGAGAGGAGCGAGGAGCTTCGGGGCGTCGTCGTGGCATCGCCACGAGGGGCCGGGGAAGCAGGAGGTGGCGCGGGCGCGTGCTCGGCGGCGGTGCGCTGTCCCCCTCCTCTGCCTACTGGCAAAGGTAGGTGGTGACTGGCATGGGCCAGGTGGGCCGGCCCAGTCCAGGTAAGCGCCAGGTAATACTCCTTTCTCTCTCTTTTCTTTAATTGTTTCTGTTTTCTATTTATTTTGATCTGTTTTGAATTAGTAAAAATACTAACTCATTTTGTAAAATCCTGATAAAAATTGTGGGCACTTTTGAAAATATTTCCAACAGCCCTCAACTAGTTTCAGAATTATTAGAGCATTTAAAATATTTATAGGATTTAAATGCCCCAATTCAAATACAATATGAGTTAATTCAAAAATCCAAAAATGACCTAGAAATATGTTTATCATTTTTGGTAGAGGTTTTTACCTTTATCAAAAATCATGAACTTTTCTAAAGGGCATTTGGGTTCATTGAAAATGTTTTTAAGTTGAACCTAGTTGAGTTCTTTTGGGTGCTAGGGATTGATCACCCCTATTTCAAGTTTAAGCAAAATTTAAACATGATGCATGAGGAACAAGCAAAGTCAGACAAGGGCTGATCTGGGGCTGTGACAGCTCTTCTCCCTCGCTCTCTGGACCTCCCTTCCCCTCGCTCCTCTGTCCCCCCCCCCCATGGCCGAGTATGCCGTCGTCGCCGCTCGCTGTTGCCACGACCACCGGGCCTCCCTCGCCCTTCCAATGTGCTCGAGAGCTCCACCACGCCGTCCCCATCTACCCCACCAAGCCACGTGAGCTGGGAAGCACCGCAACGCCCTCGACGTCCTCATCTTCTTCCTCGGCCACAGGAGATCGCCGCCGGGATTCCGACGCCGTCAAGCCTTCCCCGAGCCCGCTTCGACGACCTCTGCAACCACCGTGAGCTCCCGCGTCGTAACCCCCTCTCCCCGAGCTCGATTACGCCTCTAGTCGTGCCAGCCGCCGTACCCGAGCGCCGCCGTCCGCCATGGTCGTTGCTCTCGCAGCCACCGTGCATCTCCGCTCAAGATTGTGCCTCCGGCGTGCTCCTGGAGCAACGATGAGTCCAACGCAGCCCCTAACTAGCTCTCCCGTGCACCGGAACACCGAACCCCCGCATGTTCCTGAACTCTCGCCGCCGCCGCGAGCTCGTCTCCGGCGAGTACAGCGCACCCCAGTCGCTGCTGCCTACTCCGTTGGATGCGGACGAGCATGGGCTCCCTCCTGGTGGTCGCACCGCACCTAACCGCAGCCCCTAGCGCCGCCCAGCTGCAGCTCCGCCGTGCGGAATGGTCGTCGCCGGCCAGAGTCCGGCGATGATGACGTGGCTTCATCATTAGAGGCTAATCCCTTAACTAGCCACCTCACAGCCACTGACAGTGGGCCCTACCACAGGGTCAAACCCAATCAGCGCTGGTTTTGACCGGGATTAGTCCCCGTGTCACTGACGTGTGGCCCCCACACGTCAGGTTTGACCTGGACGACCCCGCTGACCAGCTGACGTCATCCTGACGTAGTGCTGACGCAGTAATCTAATTACTGGAATTATTCTTATACAGGAAATTCCAGAAAATAGTGCAAACTTCTATAATTCATAGAAATTCAACCGTAGCTCCAAATCAAATAATTTATATATGAAAAATGATCAGAAAAATCCAATCTATCCATCTGTACCATCTCCATGCATGTTAGAACAACTTATGGCTGCTGTTTAGGCCAAGTCATATAAATGGCATTCAAACCCTCACATATGGAGTTTGAATTGAACCTAGGATTCAAGCCAACTCCATTTAACATGTTGCTAGCTGCATTAGCTCAATTCACAGCATATTGCCATGTCACATTCATGCATCATATTGTTGCATTGCATTGATTGTGTTTCCTCTCTGTTGCCGGTGTTTGTTCCCCCTCAGTAGACAATGTTCCGACGTTGTGATCGCTGACACTAATGAAGACTCAATGCTATCTTCAGAAGTGCCAGGCAAGCAAAACCCCCTTGCTCATTCCGATACAATCCCACTCTCTTGCTCCTGCTCTCTTTTATTGCATTAGGACAACAATGATTCATCTGTTACTTGCTGCGGTAGCTGAACCCCTTTATCCTCTGCATGACCTGTCATTGCCACAGTAAATAGATGAAACCCACTAGCATGAGTAGGAGTTGTTTGAGCCCTGATGTGCCTACTCATTCATGCTTGTTTGTCATGCCTGCTATTGCTTAGAGTTGAGTCAGGTCTGATTCATCGGGAATGAATTGGAATTTGGTGAACATGTCCTACTGTTGAGAGCTAAGTGTGTGAACACGATTTGGTAAAGGTAGCGGTGAGAGGCCATGTAGGAGTACATGGTGGGTTGTCTCATTGAAACCGTCCTCAGGAACTGAGTTCTGTGTTTGTGATCCATGAACAGTTACTACCACGCATTGGAATGCTTAAGTGCCCCTCCCGACTTATTAATCAACCTGATCTCTGTCCAGGAGTTGCAACTAGTTTCTGGTGTTTGTAGGTAGTGTTAGTAGTCTACCAAGTGGTACCCGGTACAGGTGGGCTTGGGATAGACTAGGCACTGTGGAACGGTGTACCAAGCGGGTGAGCTGTCACAGCCCCAGATCAGCCCTTGTGTGACTTTGCTTGTTCCTCATGCATCATGTTTAAATTTTGCTTAAACTTGAAATAGGGGTGATCAATCCCTAGCACCCAAAAGAACTCAACTAGGTTCAACTTAAAAACATTTTCAATGAACCCAAATGCCCTTTAGAAAAGTTCATGATTTTTGATAAAGGTAAAAACCTCTGCCAAAAATGATAAACATATTTCTAGGTCATTTTTGGATTTTTGAATTAACTCATATTGTATTTGAATTGGGGCATTTAAATCCTATAAATATTTTAAATGCTCTAATAATTCTGAAACTAGTTGAGGGCTGTTGGAAATATTTTCAAAAGTGCCCACAATTTTTATCAGGATTTTACAAAATGAGTTAGTATTTTTACTAATTCAAAACAGATCAAAATAAATAGAAAACAGAAACAATTAAAGAAAAGAGAGAGAAAGGAGTATTACCTGGCGCTTACCTGGACTGGGCCGGCCCACCTGGCCCATGCCAGTCACCACCTACCTTTGCCAGTAGGCAGAGGAGGGGGACAGCGCACCGCCGCCGAGCACGCGCCCGCGCCACCTCCTGCTTCCCCGGCCCCTCCTGGCGATGCCACGACGACGCCCCGAAGCTCCTCGCTCCTCTCCCTCACTCTCTGCTCTCTCCCTCGCCCTCTGCTCCCTCTCCCGAGCACACCCGAGCGGAGCTCGTGGACGCCGCTCGCCGTAGCCATGGCCACCGGCCACCCCTCGCCCCGCCGATGAGTCCACGAGCTCCGCCTCGACGCCTTGAAGCTCCCCCCCAACGCGAGCATCGCCGGACGCCCTGTCGCCTCGCCATCGACCCATCGTCTCCGCGCACGGCCGTGCATCGCCGCCGCCAAATTCCGACGCCGTCCGTGCCTCCCCGAGCTCGCCGAGAACCTCTTCGTGACTGCGGTGAGCCCCCGGTCATTTCCCCCTAACCCTGTCCCCGTTTGGTTGCCGTAGCACCATTCCCCACGAGCACCGAAGCTCGCCGCCGCCATTGCCAACGAGCTCCGTGCTCCTGAGCTCGGCCGCTCGCCCGAGCATCACCAGCGTGCTCGCCGCGCTCCTGTGAACCTGAAGCACCCACGGGTTCGCTCTGCCGTGCCCCGTAGCGCCATGTCCGCCGTTGCCCGAGCTCCGGCCGCCGCCCAAGTGGTCGCCACCGTAGTTCCTGACCTCCCCTCGCCCAGCCGCCTGCTCCGTTGGATGCGGTGCACGTCCAGCAGCCCGTAGGGCCAAACCCCGAGCCCAATGGTCGCCGGAGGGCGTTTCCCGAGCCCCTCCGCCGCGTCTGTCACCGCCGGCGTCAAGCCGCCGGCGCGTTTGACCTTTTGACCAGGGGTTTGACTTCCCCTAGGTCACTGACATGTTGGCCCAGGCCTTAACTAATCTAGATTAGGTTTAGTTTAATTCTAATTAACTCTGCTAGTTAACCTTGTCACTGACGTGTGGACCCCACTGTCAGGTTTGACTTGGCCAGCCCTTTGACCTACTGACGTCATGCTTACACATTGCTGATGCAGTAAATAGTTTCTGTATTTAAAATAATTCAGGAATTCTAGAAAATAGTATGAACTTCTAAAATTCATAGAAAATCAACCGTAGCTCATAATGAAATATTTTATATATGAAAGATTATCAGAAAAATCCAATCTATCCATTTATGCTACTTTCATGCATGAAAAACCAACTTATACCTGTTGTATAAGTGAAAACATTCAAATGGCATTTTAAATGCTCAAACTAGAGTTTGCATTTGAACCTTCGGTTCAAATGGGCTCCCTTGCACTTGTTGCTAGCTACATTAGCTCAATTCACAGCATATTGCCATGTCACATTCATGCATCATATTGTTGCATTGCATTGATTGTGTTTCCTCTCTGTTGCCGGTGTTGTCCCCTCTCGGTAGACGTTGTTCCGGCGTTGTGATCGTTGACACTAATGAAGACTCAATGCTATCTTCAGAAGTGCCAGGCAAGCATAACCCCCTTGTTCATTCCGATACAATCCCACTCTCTCGCTCCTGCTCTCTTTACTGCATTAGGACAACAACGATTCAACTGTTAATTGTTGCGGTAGTTGAACCCCTTATCCTCTGCATGACCTGTCATTGCCACAGTAAATAGATGAAACCCACTAGCATGAGTAGGAGTTGTTTGAGCCCTGATGTGCCTACTCATTCATGCTTGTTTGTCATGCCTGCTACTGCTTAGAGTTGAGTCGGGTCTGATTCATCGGGGATGAGTTGGAATGGTGATGAACATGTCCTACTGTGTGCGAGCTAAGTGTGTGAACACGTTTTGGTAATGGTAGCGGTGAGAGGCCATGTAGGAGTACATGGTGGGTTGTCTCATTGCAGCCGTCCTCAGGAACTGAGTTCTGTGTTTGTGATCCATGATACAGTTACTACCACGCATTGGGCCCGAAACCAATGGACCCTCTTGGCTTCTTAATCACCCTTGTCCTCTGTCCAGGAGTTGCAAGTAGTTTCTGGTGTTTGTAGTATGCTGGAGGCCGTGGGTAGCACTGACCGGAGGGGTGGGCTGTGATGCGGTAGGCACGTGGCCGGGCATGCCGGGCGCCCGTTTGGTGTCTCGGAACCCTGCACACATCGTTCGGGGCCGTATGTGGAAACCTTGGCCGGACTCCCTACGGATGGAACCTGAATAGGCGATAAACCTGGACTAGAGACTTGAGTGTTTAGGTAGGCTGTGGCCGACTCCCTCGCCAGGCTTCCGCTTGAAGGTTGCCGAGGTACACGACGTGTACATGGTGGTAAGTGGCGAGAGAGAGTGTGACGAAGTACACCCCTGCAGGGTTAACATCATCTATTCGAATAGCCGTGTCCGCGGAAATGGACTTATGGGTTGCCTATAACAGTTCATAGACAAGTGAAAGTGGATACTCTAAAATGCGCAAGATAAGCGTGAGTGCTATGGATGGCGTTCTCGTAGGGAGACGGGAGCGGATCCATAGTGGAGTATTGATATGATGAATATGTGGACTCGTGTGCGCCACCTCAAAAGAGTTACTTGCAGTCGTAGTTTAGGATAGCCACCGAGTCAAAGCTGGCTTGCTGCAGTTAAACTCCACCACCCCTTTTGTTGATACCGATGCATATGTAGATAGTTCTGATGTAAGTCTTGCTGGGTACATTTGTACTCACGTTTGCCTATTTTATGTTTTGCAGAGAGACGTCAGTCTCGCTAGTAGTTCCGTGTGGACTTCAACGTTTAGCTTGATACCTCAGCTACGATCTTGTGCCCTCGGCAGGATCTGGTAGATAGTCAGGCTTCTCAGCCTTTTTCATTTGTAGATGTCTGTACTCAGACATGTTAAGCTTCCGCATGTGCTTTGACTTGTATGCTCTGAATGTTGGGTCATGAGACCCATGTTTGTAATATCTGGCTCTTCGGGGCCTAATGAATAAATACTCTGAGTCGTAGAGTCTTGTTGTGATTCCATGTTGTATTTGCACATATCGAGCATATTGTGTGTATGATTGAAATGCTTGGTATGTGTGGGATCCGACAATCTAGTTGTCTATCCTTAGCAGCCTCTCTTATGGGGAAATGTAGTCTAGTGCCTCCTTGAGCCATATTAGTCCGCTACAGCCCGGTTCACCGGAGTCCTGCTAGCCCAGCACTACTGCTCTGGACACTTGACTGGCCGGCATGTGTTTCATATCGTTCCTGTGTCTGTCCCTTCGGGGAAATGTCACGCTGTGACATCCGAAGTCTTGCCTAGCCTGCTATAGCCCGGGTTCCCGGAGTCCTGTTAGTCCAGTGCTACAGCCCGGATTCGCACGCTGCTGACCGACACGTTTGATATGGATTCATGTATGCCTGTCCCCATACGTTAGTGCCGCTTTGGGTTCACGACTAGCCATGTCGGCCCGGATTCTCTGTCATATGGATGCTAGCGACATTGTCATATACGTGAGCCAAAAGGCGCAAACGGTCCCGGGCCATGGTAAGGCGACACCCGTGGGAATACCGTGCGTGAGGCCGCAAAGTGATATGAGGTGTTACAGGCTAGATCGGTGTGACTTGGAATCGGGGTCCTGACAGCCACTAGGTTTGCCAACCACGTTGGATGCAATACTCCTCTAACCAAACCAGCTGCCTCAAGTTTCTTGATTCCTTCGGCAGTGAATTGTTTGCGCTCCAAAGCTTGCTTCCAGACCTTCTACTTGACGGGCCGTGCATGAGGGCAAACAGTAAGGTGGTGCCCGATTACCTCCCTGGGAACACCGGGGATGTCATATGGTTGCCAAGCAAACACATCGACATGCGCCCACGGGAAGGCAACGAGCACATTCCTATTTGTCGTCAAGGGTGGAGCTGATAGTGAACGTACCATCAGTGCCAACCTGCCCTGTCAGGACCTTCTTCACAGCAGGTGCAACAACCTTGGATCTCTTGCTAGTAGAACTTTCCTGCAAGTCATCGACAGGTGCAGCACACTCCGGAGAGGCGCGCTTCCTGGATTCCTTGCCGGTATCGTTGCTAGCTTTTCTCCCTTGCTTGTTTTCCTTGGCGGGGACTGCGGCTTCCGCGGCCTCGGGATCAACCGTATCCCGGTACATCTTATCCATTCATATAATTCTGTCCCTCTTGTCTGATGGGATAGAAATGATGCCCATTGGTCCTGGCATCTTCAGGGTGTTGTAGGCATAGTAGGATGCCGCCATGAATTTCGCCAAGGCAGGTCGTCCAAGTATCCCATTGTACGGCAAGGGAAGCTCGACCATGTCGAACACGATCTTCTTGGTCCGATAGTTCAATTCTCCTCCAAATGTCACTGGTAGCGTGATCTTCCCCTTTGGGTGACTCCTACCGGGGTTGATCCATTGGAATGTACCAGTAACCTTGAGCTCTTCATCTGATATCTGCAGCTTGCTGATTACCTGAGGAGAAATCAGATTCAACCCAGCCCCGCCGCTAACCATCATCTTTGTGACCTTGTGGATGTAGATTGTTGGTGAAACCCGCAATGGCAAGCACCCTACCGCGGTGGTCTGGTCAGGGTGATCCTCTTCGTCAAAGATGATGGGCGTGAAAGACCATTTGAGTGGTTTCCAGAAATCTCCCACTGGCTCCATAGCATTGACCTCACGTGCCCACTGTTTCAGCTGGCGGTGAGAGGAGTGCAAAGATCTGACCCCGTCAATGCACAAGGCGTCAGTGGCTTTCTGAAACTCTTGCTCGGTGGATTCCTCTTCGTCCCCTTCATAGCTTTCATCATCACATTCCTTCTTTTCATGCCCTTGCAGGGGCAACCTCCTCGGTCGCCTCAGCCCTTCCCGCCAATGCCATCTTGGTCTCTCTCCTTGTCACGCTTCTCGTACTCAGCTTTCCGCTTCTTGACGAGTTGCTCAACTTGATGACACTCTTGGAGATCATAGACCTTTGTCCGATGGATCTTCCAATACGGGCCGTCCGCCTTCCCAGCCTTCTTGGCCGCTGCAGCTTCCCGGCAGTCATTGCATGCGGCAACTTATACTTCTTGAGCTTGCGTTGGTTTTTTCCTTGAAGAGGAAAGCGTGATCCAGCAATGTAGAGTATGTATTTCCATCATCTTTTCAGAACCAAGGTATCAATCCAGTAGGAGACAACGCTCCAGTCACCGAATACCTGCACAAACAAACAATAACTTGCACCCAACGCGACAAAGGGGTTGTCAATACCTTCACGGTTGTTTGCAAAGTGAGATCTGATGGAGATGGATAAACGGTAAAGTAATATTTTTGGTATTTTTGGTTTATGGAACGGAAGGTAAAAGATTGCAAAGGAAGTAAATCGGAAACTAAAACTGTAGATCGGAAACTTATATGATGGAAAATAGACATGGGGGCCATAGGTTTGACTAGAGGCGTCTCTCAAGATAGAAAAGCGCATAGTTATGGCGATATCTAAGGTAATGACATGAATATAGGCATCACGTCCATATCAAGTAGACCGACTCGTGCCTGCATCTACTACTATTACTCCACACATCGACCGACTCCTGCCTGCATCTAGAGTATTAAGTTCATAGAACAGAGTAATGCATTAATTAAGATGACATGATGTAGTGGGATAGACTCAAGCAATATGATGAAGACCCCATCTGTCAGGACCCCGATTCTAAGTCACACCGATCTAGCATGTAACACATCATATCACTTTGCGGCCTCACGCACGGTATTCCCACGGGTGCCACCTTACCTGCCCCGGACCATTTGCGCCTTTTGTCTCACGTATATGATAGTGTCGCTTGTATCCATATGACAGAGAACCCGAGCCGACGTGACTAGTCGTGAACCCAAAGTGGCGCTAACTTACGGGGACAGGCATACATGAACCAGCATCGAACGTGTCGGTCATCAGCGTGTGAATTCGGGCTATAGCAACTGGGCTAACAGGACTCCGGGAACCCGGGCTGTATCAGGCTAGCAGGACTCCGGAAGTCACCGCGTGACATTTCCCCAAAGGGAAAGACACAGGAACAAAGTGGATCACATGCCGGCCAGTCTAAGTGTTCCGGAGCAGTAGTAACTGGGCTAGCAGGACTCCGGTAATCCGGGCTGTAGCAGACTACCATGGCTCAGTGGAAGCACTAGACTACATTTCTTCATAAGAGAGGCTACCAAGGATAAACAACTAGATTGTCGTACCCCACACATACCAAGCATTTCAATCATACACACAATATGCCTCATATGTGTAAATACAACATGGCATCACAACAAAACTCTACAACTCAAAGTATTTATTCATTAGGCTCTGAAGAGCCAGATATTACAAACATAGGTCTGATGACCCAACATTCAAGTCACACAAGCAACAAGCACATGCGGAAGCTTATCTTGTCTGAGTATAGACAACTACAAATGTAAAAGGCTAAGAAGCCTGACTATGTACAAGATCCTTCCGAGGGCATAAGATAATAGCTGACATAACAAGCTAAACGCCAAAGTCCACGCGGTACTACTAGTGAGACTAAAGTCTCTCTGCAAAAACATAAATTAAGAAAACGTGAGTACAAATGTACCCAACAAGACTTACATCAGAACTACCTACATATGCATCGGTACAACAAAGGGGGTGCTGGAGTTTAACTGCAGCAAGCCAGCTTTGACTCGGTGGCTATCCTAAACTACGACTGCAAGTAACTCTTTTGAGGTGGCGCACACGAGTCCACATATTCACCATATCAATACACCACTATGGATCCGCTCCCGTCTTCCTACGAGAACGCCATCCATAGCACTCACGCTTATCTTGCACATTTTAGAGTATCCACTTTCACTTGTCTATGAACTGTACAGGCAACCCAGAAGTCCTTTACCGCGGACACAGCTATTCGAATAGATCATTTATAACCCTGTAGGGGTGTACTTCTTCACACACGCTCTCGCCACTTCCCACCATGTACACGTCGTGTATCTCGGCGACCTTCAAGCAGAAGCCTGGCGAGGGAGTCGGCCACGACCTGACTAACCACACAAGTCTCTAGTCCAGGTTTATCGCCTATTCGGGTTCCATCCGCGAGGAGATCCGGCCGGGGTTTTGCTCACAACCCCAAACGATGTGTGCAGGGTTCCCGAGACACCAAACGGGCGCCCGGTACACCGTGCCACGGTGTATCTACCACATCATAGCCCACCCCTAGGGTCAGCGTTATGCACGGCCGCCAGCACATATCCTACAAACACCAGAAACTAGTTGCAACTCCTGGACAGAGGGCAAGTGCAGTTAATAAGTCGAGAGGGTCCTTTGGTTTCGGGCCCAATGCATGGTAGTAGCTGTTCATGCATCACAAACACAGAACTCAGTTCCTAAGGACGGCTTCAATGAAACAACCCACCATATACTCCTACATGCCTCTCATCGATACCTTTACCAAATCGTGTTCACACACTTAGCTCTCAACAGTAGGACATGTTCACACATGTCCAATTCATCCTCGATGAATCAGACCTAACTCAACTCTAAGCAGTAGCAGGCATGACAAACAAGCATGAATGAGTAGGCACATCAGGGCTCAAACAACTCCTACTCATGCTAGTGGGTTTCATCTATTTACTGTGGCAATGACAGGTCATGTAGAGGAAAAGGGGTTCAGCTACTGCAGCATGTAACAGTTGAATCAATGTTGTCCTAATGCAGTAAATGAGAACATGAGCGAGAGAGTGGGATTGTACCAGAATGAACAAGGGGGGTTTTGCTTGCCTGGCACTTCTGAAGATAGTATAGTTCTTCATCGGTGTCATCGATCTCATCGTCGGAACCACGTCTACTGAGAGGGGGCAATACCGGCAACAGAGAAGGAACACAATTAATGCAATGCAACAATATGATGCATGATCATGACATGGCAATATGCTGTGTTTTTGAGCTAATGCAGCACAAATTCATTTTGATTGAAGTGGAATTCAAAGCTAGATCAAATTCCAAATCAAAATCTATTATCAAATTTGTCCTAATCATGTTTCATCCTAAACAGTGAGGTTAACTTGCTCAAACATTCATGAAAATGGTACAGATGTATAGATTGGATTTTTCTAATTATTTTTCATGTATAACTTATTTCATTTGGAGTTACGGTTGATTTTTATGATTTTTAGAAGTTTTGGCTATTTTCTGGAATTTCCTGGTTATTTGAAACAAACTAAATCCAGAAAGAGCTTTACTGCATCAGCATTTCGTCACAGTGACGTCAGCAGGTCAACTGGGCGGCCAGAGTCAAACCTGACACATGGGACCCACTGGTTAGTGGCCCAATGTCATTAGTGCCATGGACATGTGGGCCAGGTCAACACCCACGTCAGCTCGGTCAACGGCCCCATCAGCGCGGTCAACTCTGACGTGCGGGTCCTGCTGGGTTATAACTAATCTAAGCAAAAATAAAGCTGGGGTTAATTAGGGCGTGGGTCCCATCTGGCAATCTGACATGTCCTAATTAACTGGGTAATTAATCCCGAATTAATCAGCCACGTCATCATCACCGGATCTACGTCGGCGACGACCAAACCGATGGCGAGAGCTCGCCGGACTTGTGTTAGGGATGGCGGTTCGTCGCGCTGCTGGCACCAGGGAGGGTCTCTCGGTCATCCGCATCCAAAGGACCGGACAGGAGGCGGCGGGGTGGCCGGGAGCAGCGCTGACGGCGAGCGTTGGCGGCGGAAGTGGCTCGGTTCGAGCGGCTGCGGGGTTCTGGCGCGGGCTGGAGCAAACGGTGTGGTGCAACAGCATCTACAGGTTATGTGGCAGATGGGAATTTGTTAATGTGGCAGATGGGAATTTGTTAATATCCGGTGGTAGAGAACTTGACACTTGACCTTATTTAAAACGCATCAACCGGGTGTGTAGCCGTGATGGTCTCTTCTCGGCGGAGTCCGGGAAGTGAACACGGTTTCTGGGTTATGTTTGACGTAAGTAGGAGTTCAGGATCACTTCTTGATCATTGCTAGTTTCACGACCGTTCCGTTGCTTTTCTTCTCGCTCTTCTTTGCGTAAGTTAGCCACCATACTTGCTTAGTCGCTGTTGCAACCTCACCACCTTATCCTTTCCTTTCCCTTTAAGCTTTGCTAGTTTTGATACCCATGGTAATGGGATTGCTGAGTCCTCGTGGCTCACAGATTACTACACCATCAGCTGCAGGTACAGGTTTTGCGTTGATCATGACGCGAGAGCGATGTTTACTTGTTTGGAGTTCTTCTTCTGCTTCTTCTTCGATCAGGGGATAGGTTCCAGGTCGGCAGCCTGGGCTAGCAGGGTGGATGTCGTTTGAGTTTCTATTTATGTTTCATCCGTAGTCGGATGTTGATCTTATGTATGATGTATTCTTGCGGCATTTGTATGCCTTGTATGTATCCCCAAATATTATGTAATGTTGATGTAATGATATCCACCTTGCAAAAGCGTTTCAATATGCGGGTCTATCCGTGGTGGGACCTTCGAGTTCCTTTAGGATAGGGTCGGATATTGGGCGTGACAAAAACAAGAGGCGAATGGCAAATAATTGAATGCGAGAGATGAGAGTTTATGATGGGTACTTGGTATGTCTTGACTTGACGTAGATCTCCCCGGCAACGGCGCCAAAAATTCTTCCTGCTACTTCTAGAGCTTGCGTTAGTTTTTTCCTTGAAGAGGAAAGGGTGATGAAGCAAAGTAGAGTAAGTATTTACCTCAGCTTTTGAGAACCAAGGTATCAATCCAATAGGAGACAACGCTCAAGTCACCAAATACCTGCACAAACAAACACCAACTTGCACCCAACAGGACAAAGGGGTTGTCAATCCCTTCATGGTTATTTGCAAAGTGAGATCTGATAGAGATGGATAAACGGTAAAGTAATATTTTTGTTATTTTTGGTTTATGGAACAGAAAGTAAAAGATTACAAAGGAAGTAAATCGGAAACTAAAACTGTAGATCGGAAACTTATATGATGGAAAATAGACCAGGGGGCCATAGGTTTCACTAGAGGCTTCTCTCAAGATAGAAAATATTTCGTTGGGTGAACAAATTACTACAGAGCAATTGATATAAAAGCGCACAGTTATGACGATATATAAGGCAATGATCTTGAATATAGGCATCACGTCCATATCAAGTAGACCGACTCCTGCTTGCATCTACTACTATTACTCCACACATCGACCGACTCCTGCGTGCATCTAGAGTATTAAGTTCATAGAACAGAGTAACGCATTAAGATAACATGCTGTAGCGGGATAGCCTCAAGCAATATGATGAAAACCCATCTTGTTATCCTCGATGGCAACAATACAATGCGTGTCGGTTCCCCTTCTGTCACTAGGATCGAGGACCGCAAGATTGAACCCAAAGCTAAGCACTTCTCCCATTGCAGGAAAAACTAATCTAGTTGGCCAAACCAAATCGATAGTTCGAAGAGACTTGCAAAGATATCAAATCATGCATATAAGAATTCAGAGAAAATTTAAATAATATTCATAGATAAGTTAATCATAAATCCACAATTCATCGGATCTTGGAAAACACACCGCAAAAGAGTATTACGTCGGATAGATCTCCCAGAACATCGAGGAGAACATGGTATTGAGAATCAAAGAGAGAGAAGAAGCCATCTAGCTACTAGCTATGGACCCGTAGGTCTGTGGTAAACTACTCATGCTTCATCAGAGAGGCATTGGTGTTGATGTAGAAGCCCTCCATGATTGAATCACGAGGTAAACCCCTCTAGCAGGATGCCAGAAAAGGCCGCTAGATGGGATCTCACGGGGACAAAAGGTTGCGGCGGTGGAAAAGTATTTTCGTGGCTCTCCTGATAGGCTTTGGGATATTTGAGAATATATATGCGGAAGAAATAGGCCGGTGGAGTCACGAGGGGCCCACAAGGGTGGGGGCGCGCCCTACCCCCTGGGCGTGCCATCCGACCCTGTGTCCACCTCGTGGCTTCCCTGACGTGTACTCCAAGTCCTCTGGATGTCTTCTAGTCCAAGAAAAATCATCGCAAAAGTTTCATTCCGTTTGGACTCCGTTTGGTATTCGTTTCTGCGAAACTCTAAAACAAGGAAAAAAACAGAAACTGACACTGGCCTCTAGGTTAATATGTTAGTGCCAAAAATAATATAAAAAATCATATTAATGCATATAAAAACATCAAAAACAGTTAATATAATAGCATGGAACAATAAAAAATTATAGATACGTTGGAGACGTATCAGGAACTTCCTTGCCGGTGGCTTCGGTCTTGGCCTTCTTTTTCGGTACTAGGAGTGCCAAATCTCTCGACAGCCAGCAGTACTTTCTCCTTGCGCTTCTTGTTGCGTTTCTTGTTCTTCTTCTTCTGGTTGGTAGCATCGTCGTCATCTTCTGAGTCAACATCGACGCCATCTTGTTCTCTGGGGAGTCGCCTCCCCTCCTCCGTACGGGCACACTTATCTGCCAAGGTGTAAATCTCATTCACAGTCTTGGGCAACCAGACGTTCATCTTGGAATGTATCATGCGGTTGCGTACGTTGGACTAGAACGTGGCAATCACAGCTGCCGGGTGGATATCTGGAATATTCATGTGCACCCAGCTGAATCTCTGCATGTACTTCTGCAAACTCTCTCCTTCCTTTTGTGGAAGGAGCTGCAAATCGCTGGGCCGCCCTGGTTCTTGATGGCTGCCCGTGAAGGCACCAACAAACTCATTGCACAGGTAAGGCCAAGTGGAGATGGAGTTCTCTAGCAAGTGCATCAGCCACGACCTCACGTTCGGCTTCAGTGCCAAAGGGAAGTAGTTGGCGAATATATTTTCGTCTCTTCCTCCGGCAGCTTGAACGGCGATGGTGTAGATGCTCAAGAATTCTGCCGGGTTCAGTCTTCCATCATATTTTTTCTGGTATCTCTAGCATGAACATACGGGCAGATGGCCAACGGACTTGCCGCAGCTCGTGAGTGAACGCAGGACACCCAACCTCGAAAGGCAGGTATCCACCTTCACTGGGAGCGGGTTTGTCGACGTTGGGGCCATTGCATCTGCCAGACTAGCGGTCGGTTTCGCAGCATCATTCTATGGTGAGTGCGCGTCTTCTCTCCGTCGGTCTTCCAAGACATGTTGCTGATCTCGATGGGCTCGAGGATTAGATGATGCCATCGATGCCTTGTCAGGTTCTTGGTCGCGTGGCTCTGGCTGCAGCCTCTACACCGACTGCTGTGGAGGGGACTGCACCGTCAGAATGGCCCCTTCAGCACGGCCAGCGGCTCGGGCCGTTGTTGCTGCCTACGGATGTCGTGGCATGCATGCCAGTTGTGATCCCCTCGCCTCAGTGAAACCAATCAAACTTTAAATGGTGCCTCTCCACTCATCCATTTGATTGGCCACTGGCGGGAATCTCAACAGGAGCTAGGCTCACGCCATGACCTCCGAAGCAGTGCTTGGCATGGACGACGACGCATATCGTGACGTCACCCGACTTCTGACGGTACCTGTAGTGGCGGCGTCGTGTTGTCGTCGCCGCGAGATAGTCGCCATGGCAGCGTGGCAACGAGAAGGGTGTGCCTGGGGGTTAACGACCCCATTCGGTGCTACGTGTTGATTATCATGCCCTGGGGAAAGCGCGTGCCTCGTAGCTGCGCCCGCGGCAGGGGCAGCTAGGGGGTTGCGATTCGCGCCAGAGCGAGCGCCATCGCTGCGGCTACGTCCTCGAGTGAGGTGGAGAGGCGGAGACTGAATATTCTCCCCACCCATGTGTTGTGGAACGCGGCCGTTAGGGACCTCCTGAGGTTGTCCTCCTCCCGTGTCTCTTCCTCCTACTTCGGTCGTAGGGGGAACAGTGACGATGCCGCGTGCACTGGTCATGTTCCCGCGGCGTCCGCATCCCCCGACGCAGCCACAGTTCCCACTGTATCAGTGGCTCCATCCGAGGGGGCCTTCGTAGTGGAAGTATGAGCTGTTGCGCTAGCCTTTTTGTTGGGTGCCATGGACGATGAAGCCGTCGATGAAGAAGATGATGATGAAGGTTGACGCGCTGTTACAACCTCGGGTTCGTGCAAGCGCCTCCCCTACCTGGCGTACCAAAGATGTCATGGCAGAACACGATCACCTATGGGGCCGTCGGCCCCTTGTGGTTTGGCAAGGGGGAGGGGCACGTTGCACAAATAGCGGAGACCATAGAGAAGCATGGCAATGGTGACATGGGTGGATTTTACCCAGGTTCGGGCCGCTGCGAAGCGTAAAACCCTACTCCTGATTTGGTGGATTGGATGGAGGACCATGACGAACACACAGCGCTCAAGCCCGGCAAGGTTGCCTCAGGGAGAGCAGCTACGCGCGTATGAGTGTACAAGGGTCTGAATCCAATTCTAGGTCGCCATGGCCCTCCTTTTATAGGCTAAGGGGTTACCACAGTGGCAAATCAGTCATTATACACTGATTAGATAGCCAACAGTGCTATCATATCTAACTCTGACAGTTAGGACAATGTGCATTAAATGCACTGCTAGGTGACGCGCTGAGGATGAAGCCCGACAAGCCTACCATGCCGCTCAACCACCCTCTTGTCTGTCTGCATGACACGCCTCTGGACGGGTGTCATGCAGGGTGAATCTTCTTCCCAAATGGCTGCCACATGCCAAATGAAAGCCACTTAATCACTTGGGGGCTCGACACCGCACTGATATATTACTTGCGTCGCCGTGCGGTGGAGTCTTGGCAGGGTAACTTGCCATTGGCGGCCCAGGCAAGCCTGCCGGGGAAATCTTGGGACTTGTCTTTGGTGAAGCCTTGACCTGACCAGGCTCGCCTTCCCGGCAAGGGAGGTTTTTCCTTAGTGCTATTTTGTTTCTTTGTCTTGTCTTGGTCTTCTTGATTAGGCCTTCGATTTCTCAAAGAGATATCTCTCGAGCTTGGTCTTATCTTGTTGCTGTAACCTTGCCCTTGTGCCTGTGTACAGTCCAGACAACATCCACCAAGGTTTGTTGCACCGATACCATCTAAGGTCCCTTTTGGTCCGGAAAAAATCACCGTAAACTTTCATCCTCTTTGAACTTCGTTTGGTACTGATTTTCTGAAAAGCCAAAAGCAAGCAAAAAAACAGGGACTGGCATTGGGCCCTAGGTTAATAGGTTAGTCCCAAAAAATGATATAAAATATCATATAAAGCATCCAAGATTGTTAATATGATAGCATGAAATAATCAAAAATTATAGATACGTTGGAGACATATCAGCATCTCCAAGCTTAATTCTTGCTCCTCCTCGAGTAGGTAAATGATAGAAACAGAATTTTTGATGTGAAATGCTACCTAACATGTGTATGATGTAATCTATTTATGGTATAAATATTAAGAACCAAGTGATTCAAAGAAATAGTCTATAATTGTTTATAGAGATATCAACTTGCATACCAACAAACAATCATACCTTTCAAAATAAAATGCTAAAGAATGCTATTCCTACAAAATCATATAGTCTTGTCACGCTCAGTCTTCCTAACATAAATTATTAATCATGAACTACCTCGATGACAAGCCGAGCAATTACATCATACGTTTTAACGCGCTTTAACATTTTCAACCTCATGCATTACATGAGAGTAAGCTATGGACAGAACACTATGTGTGGAATATAATGCGGTGGTAGAGATTAATAAGGAGAAGTCAAAAAGGAAGACAATCTCACATCGACACGGCTACCCAATGGGCTACGGAGATGCCTATCAATTGATGTCAGTATGAGGAGTAGGGATTGCCAATCAACGGATGCACTAACACTACTGCAGGATGCTGCTAACGCGACACTATGATCAGAGACCCTTTGACGAAATTGTGTGCGATGCATTAATCGCAACCGGGATGTAAAAAAACTGTCAAAAAAGATGCAAAACTTTTGCGATGGCGGAGACATCAAACACGGTACAGATTTTAGTTACGTGTGCGATGTGGGGCATACAGTTGCTCCAGAAGACTGTTTCCGATGAGGCAGAACAACAGAAACGAGTAGGCATATCAATGTGTGTGTGATATACGACATACAGTTCGCTCCGATGAACTGTGTGCTATTAGGGAATGCAACAGAAACGGTTAGCTAGATCAAGGTGTGTGTGATATACGACATTGTGACGCCCCCGATTTTGGCCGTACACTAATCATGCACGCAAACGTGTACGATCAAGATCAGGGACTCACGGGGTGATATCACAACACAACTCTAAAACATAAATAAGTCATACAAGCATCATAATACAAGCCAGGGGCCTCGAGGGCTCGAATACAGGTGCTCGATCATAGACGAGTCAGCGGAAGCAACAATATCTGAGTACAGACATAAGTCAAACAAGTTTGCCTTAAGAAGGCTAGCACAAACTGGGATTCAGATCGAAAGAGGCACATGCCTCCTGCCTGGGATCCTCCTAACTACTCCTGGTCGTCGTCAGCGGGCTGCACGTAGTAGTAGGCACCTCCGGTGTAGTAGGAGTCATCATCGACGGTGGCGTCTGGCTCCTGGGCTCCAGTATCTGCTTGCGACAACCAGGTAGAAGGGAAAGGGGAAAAGCAACCGTGCGTACTCATCCAAAGTACTCGCAAGCAAGGAGCTACACTACATATGCACGGGTATATGTGTAAAGGGCCATATCGGTGGACTGAACTGCAGATGCCAGAATAAGAGGGGGATAGCTAATCATGTCGAAGACTACGCTTCAGGCCACCTCCATCTTGCAGCATGTAGAAGAGAATAGATGGTAAGTTCACCAAGTAGCATCGTATAGCATAATCCTACATTGCGATCCCCTCCTCGTCGCCCTGTTAGAGAGCGATCACCGGGTTATATCTGGCACTTGGAAGGGTGTGTTTTATTAAGTATCTGGTTCTAGTTGTCATAAGGTCAAGGTACAACTCCAGGTCATCCTTTTACCGAGGGACACGGCAATTCGAATAGATAAACTTCCCTACAGGGGTGCACCACATAACCCAACACGCTCGATCCCATTTGGCCGGACACACTTTTCTGGGTCATGCCCGGCCGCGGAAGATCAACACGTCGCAGCCCTACCTAGGCACAACAGAGAGGTCAGCACGCCGGTCTAAATCCTATGGCGCAGGGGTCTGGGCCCATCGCCCATTGCACACCTGCACGTTGCGAGGGCGGCCGGAAGCAGACCTAGCCTAGCAGGCGTTCTAGTCCAATCCGGCGCGCGCCGCTCAGTCGCTGACGTCACGAAGGCTTCGGCTGATACCATGACGTCGAGTGCCCATAACTGTTCCCGCGTAGTTGGTTAGTGCGTATAGACCAAATGGCCAGACTCAGATCAAATACCAAGAACTCGTTAAGCATGTTATTTTGAAGTAACCGCGAACGCCGACAAGGGCCAGGCCCACCTCTCTCCTAGGTGGTCTCAACCTGCCCTGTCGCTCCGCCACAAAGTAACAGTCGGGGGCCGTCAGTTACCCAGGCCCACCTCTACCGGGATGGAGCCACCTGTCCTTTCAGCCCCCTCATCAGAATCACTTGCGGGTACTCAACGAGCTGACCCGACTTTAGTCACCACATGTGCCATGTATATAAAGTATATAGTATATACCCGTGATCACCTCCCGAAGTGATCACGGCCCAGTAGTACAGCATGGCAGACAAACAAGAGTGTAGGGCCACTGATGGAACACTAGCGTCTTGTACTAAGCAGTAGGATAGCAGGTAAGGGTAACAACTGTAGCAACAATGACAGGCTATGCAGCAGAATAGGATTAACCGAAAGCAGTAACATGCTACACTCTTCTAATGCAAGCAGTATAGAGAAGAATAGGCGATATCTCGTGATCAAGGGGGGGGGGGCTTGCCTGGAAGCTCAGCCGAGAAGGAGGGGTCGTCAACACCGTAGTCGTACTGGGTAGCGGCGACGTCGGTCTCGGTGTCTAGCGAGAGAAGAGGGGGAAGAAACAATAAATACAATGCAAATAAATGCATGACGATGCATGACATGACAAAGCGTGATACTAGGCGTGCCCAATCGCAGTAGTAGGTGATACCGGCGAAGGGGGGAAACATCCGGGAAAGTATTCCCTGTGTTTCGCGTTAGTAGGTGAAACCCGAAATAAGTTTAAATTTCAGCACAGATATCATGTCGTTCCATGTTGCCCGTAGAAGAAAATACAAGGCGAAAAGAGGCTGTTATTATGTCTCGCCCACAAGGGGAACACGTTTCCCTATAAGAACCATGAGGCTTCTTTGAGAGAACCTCCAGTTTGTAAGAGGTTTGTAATAAAGCTTGGCCAAAATTGGGCAATGTTTTACCACGACATATATGTGCCATGACGTGACACCGTGCCAACTTTCGTCACTTTTTGGTGAGTTTAGGATTTACGGGGATTTATGTACCGAGATTCCAAATGTTTGAGGACGTGCCAGGATGCCGGTACGGTTGTAATTCATTACCTTTCCTCGCATGGGACTTAAACATGCACCCAAGGACTCATGTATAATTTTTCCATCCATTTTGGTGAACTGGAGCATGTATTTGAAGTACAGATTTCAGTTATGGACATGAAATGCCTTGGAAACTCAATTAGTGTATAAAAAGGCCAGAACCCTGAATAAGTTTAAATTTCAGCACGGATATCATGTCTTCCATGTTGCCCGTAGAAGAAAATACAAGGCGAAAGGAGGCAGTGATTATCGTTTCGCCCACAAGGGGACACGTTTCCCTATCAGAACCACGAGGCTTCCTTGAGAGAAGCTCCATTTGTTTTTGAGTAAAACACAGTGGGGAAGATCCCCACTGTAACTCTGATTTTCATTAATGATGACATGTTACAACCACTGTACAAAGATTACAATGTTATAAAGAAAATAAACTACAAGTGGTCCAACCAACTCTGCATGCATTCTTTCATACTAGGCTTGACTTTTTTGGTAATCATACTGAAGTGTTCCTTGAAACTAGTGATGCAATATGCCATGTTTCTTTCCTTGTGATAAAAATGATACTGTTTCTATGTTTCCACAGACTCCAACATCCAGCAATGAGGCATTCTTTGAAACATGATGTGTTGTTCTGCCTTCTAGCATCCATTAGCATCTCCAATAAGTCATAAGATGTGTTCCACTGGAAGCCAATATTCATCCAGAAATTCTAACTAACACAGCTGAAAAAGAGGTGCATTAGATGTTCATTTCTCTCATCTTCATAGAGAACACATCTGGTGGTTTGTTTGTGAAAGCTCTTCCTGGTAAGCAGATCTCTAGTGTTGAGCCTATCATGTAGGAGTAGCCAAAAGAAGAATTTTTGCTTAGGCATGGTGCAAGATTTCCAAATCCATTGGAAACGCTTGGGTGCATCAATGCGGTTACCAATGTATTCCAGGTAAACTCTTTTGCTAGAGTACTTTCCACCACCATAGTAGAAATTCCAAGAGTCTGGCCGATCCTGATTGATTCTATCATTGATTATAGTTCTCAGTTGATGGCTTTGTTGAACTGCTATGCTGGACATAGGCAAGTGAAACATGTCGTAGAAACTATCATAGTCAAGGTTACTGGCCTCCTCAACAGAAATATAGGCATTTTTGGAGTAAGAGAATAGTTGAGCCATCATATTGGCCAATGGTTGGGGATTCCATTGATCTAACCAAAGATTGATAGTATTTCCAACACCAGCAGAGCATACAGTCATGTTTTTATAGCTTTCCAGAATTGAGCAATAGCCTCCCCACCAAAAGGATCCTACTCTGGTTGGAAAACTTGGGAGTTCACCATTAGAGTAGTAGTTATTCCATATCAATCTGACCCAAGGGATGTCATGTTTGTTGAAAAATTTATATAGGAATTCGGCGAGGAGAGCTTTATTTTGCATTCTGAAGTCTAAAACACCCAGACCTCTAGCTTTCTTTCGGAGACAGACATTTTCCCATTTTACTAAACATTTTCCTTGCTTATTGATTCCTTTCCCATACCATAGGAAGCTTCTACCAGATTTCTCAAAGTGGTCCAGGATTGTGAATGGAACTCTGATACAACACATAGCAAAGATAGGTAGGGCAGAAAAAATTTCTTTTAGGTGGATAAATCTACCTGAGTAGGTCATCATGGAGGCAATGCCAGATAATCTGATGTCAAGCCTGGAAACCATAGGCATTAGATCCATGACTTTAGGCCTAGTAGACCCCATGGGTAGTCCCAGATATGTAAAAGGCATAGACTCCTTCTTACAATTAAAAATGTTTGCAAGTTCGTGAGCTCTTCCATCAGAGATATTGATTGGCACTAAGGATGATTTGCTGTAATTGACAACCAGCCCAGAAAACTTAGAGAACTTGTCCAATATCTGTGTAAAATACCTGATCTTGTCCTCATCAGCAGACAGGATGATGAGGGTGTCATCAGAATACTGAATGATTGGGTAGCTATCAGTGAAATTTGTATCAATGGGCAGTTTGAGTTTATTTTCCCTCCATGCTTCATTCACCATGATCTGCAGAAGTTCCCCAACCATAACATATAGCAGAGGAGAAAAGGGGGCACCTTGCCTAACACCACATTTTCCATGAATGTTTTTCCCAGGTACCCCATTTAGTATCACAGAGGTAGTAGCTGTTGATAGAATCTTATTGACCCATCTAATCCATTTATCACTGAAACCCAAGTACTTCATCATAAATAGGATAGCATTGTAATTGACCTTATCAAAAGCCTTCACAAAATCAATTTTGAAAATGATTATCTCTCTCTTTGATTTGTGGCACATGTGAATGTATTCAAAACTCCATGCAAGACAGTCTTGTATGTTTCTGGTTTTGATCAAACCATATTGGTTTTTGCTAACTCTGGAGAAGCTCCGGTTTGTAACGGGCTTGTAATAAAACTGGCGCCAAAATGGACGAAAAAAATTCCTCGACATATATGTGCCATGTCATGACATCATGCCAATTTCCACGATTTTTGGGTGAGTTTTGGATTTATGGGGATTAAAAAACTGAGATTCTTCTCATGAAATGTTTTCAAAATAGCACAAGGTTCACTCACGAAAGCCGTGCGCCTACCAAACCGTGGCCGATGCCCCCTCCCCCCTGCTGCGTGCACGATCTAAGTCGTGCGTTCTGATTGGCCATAACCCAAACCTCACGGATCGTACGTCTGCATCATTGGATGCTCCTAGATCGAACTACAATCCTCAGCCCTTTCGACAGCACATGCAGTACATGGGTAAGCACCGTGCGCATGCGTCGTGCTAGCTTACGCTTCCTTCTCTACTAAGTTTTCTATATTAATGTTGTTATATATCCAAACAGGCTACCATTTCCCGCTGAGGGAGTCCTGGATTGGGGGGTCCTCGGACAGCCGGACTACATCCTTTGATCGGACTGTTGGACTATGAAGATACAAGATTGAAGACTTCGACCCGTGTCCGGATGGGACTCTCCTTGGCGTGGAAGGCAAGCTTGGCAATACGGATATGTAGATCTCCTCCCTTGTAACCGACTCTGTGTAACCCTAGCTCCCTCCGGTGTGTATATAAACCGGAGGGTTTAGTCCGTAGGACAACAACAATCATACCATAGGCTAGCTTCTAGGGTGTAGCCTCTACGATCTCGTGGTAGATCAACTCTTGTAATACTCATATCATCAAGATCAATGAAGCAGGAAGTAGGGTATTACCTCCATCGAGAGGGCCCGAACCTGGGTAAACATTGTGTCCCCTGTCTCCTGTTACCATCCGCCTTAGACGCATAGTTCGGGACCCCCTACCCGAGATCCGCCGGTTTTGACACCGACATTGGTGCTTTCATTGAGAGTTCCACTGTACCGTCACCGTCGGACAGTGTTCGGGAGATCACACCTTCAACTACTCCGGCCCTTAATCCGGAACAAATTGCGCCATCGGAGGACAGGTGGATATACCCCGCCACAAAGGCCGCACTCTCAGTGGCGATAGAGCCGAAAACTTCACCTCCTACGAGACCCGTGTTGCCGAACCGTTGGATTCGTCCCCGGCCACGGACTCCGAGCCGCTTGTGTCCGTGCCCATCAAATCCGATTGGGCACCAATCATGGAGTTTACCTACATGGATATCTTTCAGCACTCACGTTTTGGCGACGTACTAAATTCGCTGAAGTCTCTCTCCCTCTCGGGAGACCCTTGGCCGAATTATGTCCGGCTAGAATGGGATGCGGACGACGAAGAAATTCGCACCCCACCCACCACCCACTTAGTAGCCACTGTCGACGATTTAACCGACATGCTCGATTTCGACTCCAAAGACATCAAGGTATGGACGACGATGCAGGAGACGATCAGGAACCACCGCCTACAGGGCGCTGGACAGCCACCTCATCACACGATATATATATATATATATGGTGGATACACCCAAAGAAAACAATGACGAGGAACGGAAGGATGCAGCGAAGGATGGCTCCCTCGAGAAGCAACCAAAGCGACGACGCAGGCGCCGCTCCAAATCCCGCCTTGGCAAAAACAGCGATAACAAAGCAAGAGAAAATAACACCCTGGTCGACTCTAGAGGAAACGATGACCACATTGACCCAGCGATAGAGCAGGATGAACCAGCAAACGGCGAACATAGTACAGATCCGCTGTCCGAACACGGCGACGCCGAGGATAAAGCTCATCAACCTCCCTCCGGAGAGGAAAACAGTCCGGACGAGGATGCACACGTCATCCCGGAAAGACACTTGGAACAAGAGAACCTCTGTAGAAGGCTCATTGCCACCACGAGGAGTCTGAAGAAGCAGAAGCAAAGGCTTAAGGCCGTGCAGAATACACTCAATAGTAGATGGAACAAAGTGCTCGACACTGAAGAAAAGTATGGTGGTAGCTGCCATACAAAGAGCTATCCAAAGCGCAAGCTGTTGCCTGAGTTCGACGATGAGGCCATAGAGCCTATACAGCCGAAGAATAAAACGGCCGATCAGCCGGATCGACCACCTCGTGGCCGCGGTAGGGCGGCTACCGGGGCCGCAAATAAGTCGACACACGATTTATGTGAGGACTTGCGCCAAAAATCCGGTATGACCAGGTCCATCTATGGATCTAGGAAGCACGCTCCGTCACAAAATCAAAACCGAATACTACAACCGTCCAAACGCCACGATACATCCAAATACAGCGGTTCCACACACCCCTATGCTTCACTGATGAGGTACTGGATCATGAATTTCCAGAGGGATTCAAGCCCGTGAACATAGAGGCATACGACGGAACGACAGACCCTGGGGTCTGGATTGAGGACTTCATCCTCCATATCCATATGGCTCGCGGAGACGATCTCCACGCCATTAAATACCTGCCCTTCAAGCTGAAAGGACCAGCTCGGCACTGGCTGAAGAGCCTCCCCAAAAATTCAATAGGAAGTTGGAAGGAGCTTGAGGATGCTTTTAGGGCCAAATTTCAAGGGACTTATGTAAATTCCGACCTCCGGACGCAGACGATTTAAGTCACATAATTCAACAGCCCGGAGAGTCAGCCCGAAAGCTTTGGAACAGATTTCTCACTAAGAAGAATCAAATCGTCGACTGCCCGGACGCCAAAGCCTTATCAGCTTTCAAACACAGCGTTCGCGACGAATGGCTTGCCAGACACCTCGGTCAAGAAAAACCAAGGACAATGGCAGCCTTAACAAGCCTCATGACCCGCTTTTGCGCGGGCAAAGATAGCTGGCTGGCTCGTAGTGGCACCAGCGACCCAGGCACATCTGAAGTCAGGGACGGTAATGGAAAACCACGACGCAATAAAAGCAAGCGTCAGAATAACGAAGACAGCCCAGCCAACACGGAGGTAAACGCCGGATTCAGGGGCTCTCTACCCGGTCAGTGGAAGAAGCCTTTCAAAGGCAACAGAGATGGATCGTCCAGTCTCAACAAGATTCTAGACAAATTATGTCACCCAGAGAGAATGATGGGTCTTCAAGCAGGCCGGCAAGCTAAACGCCGAACACAAGGGGAGGGAGACACCAAGTGAAGACGAGGCTGAGCCTCGTCAGCAAAGCAATGGGGGACAGAAAAAATTCCCACCAGAGGTCAAAATAGTGAACATGATTCACGTAACAGAAAGAAAGGGCAAACATGCACTCCAAGACACATGCGCCGTAGAGCCCGTCACCCCCAAGTTCACCCCTTGGTCGGCCTGCCCAATCACCCTTGATTGCAGGGATCACCTGACAAGTATCCGCCATGGAGGATTGGCTGCCTTGGTGCTAGACCCAATTATCAACGGATACCATCTCACCCAAGTCCTCATGGACGGCGGCAGTAGCCTGAATCTGATTTATCAGGACACATTCCACAAAATGGGGATAGACCCGACAAGAATCTGCCAAAGTACTACTACCTTTAAGGGGGTAATACCAGGCCCAGAGGCCCGCTGTACGGGCTCTCTAGTACTAGAGGTTGTATTCGGTTCACCGGACAACTTCCGAAGTGAAAAGTTAACCTTCGAGTCCGCTCCATTCTGAAGCGGCTATCATGCACTACTCGGAAGAATAGCTTTCGCTCGTTTTAATGCAGTACCGCATTACGCTTCTCTTAAGCTTAAGATGTCCGGTCCACGCGGCACCATCACAATTAGTGGAAATATTGAGCGTTCCTTACACGCGGAAGAACGTGCAGCGGCTTTAACAGCCGAACACTAGACGGACTCCCCAACTAGAATAAACGATCGGTCGTCAAGACCACGGACACGGCTAGACGAGTCCGGCGCATCACTAGCTGTAACAGCCTAGATATACCTGAGATCGGTTTGCTGATTATACTCCCATAGGCGGTACCACGGGCTTCACGCGTGTAAAAAGGACTAGTTCGGCTCAACTTTACTTACCTTGAATTTTAATGGTTTATTGAGAATAACCAAATTTTCGCACGACAACTTTCACCTAAGTTCTTCTTTTTTACAGATGACAATCGTGCTACACCCTTCCAGGATACGGCACAACGGAGACACAGGTGTGCTACCTCTTGAGCACTGCGTTGGTTTTTCCTTGAAGAGGAACGGGTGATGCAGCAAAGTAGCGTAAGTATTTCCCTCAGTTTTTGAGAACCAAGGTATCAATCCAGTAGGAGGCTACGCGCGAGTCCCTCATACCTGCACAAAACAAATAACTCCTCGCAACCAACGCGATAAGGGGTTGTCAATCCCTTCACGGTCACCTACGAGAGTGAGATCTGATAGATATGAAAGGATAATATTTTTGGTATTTTTGTGATAAAGATGCAATGTAAAATAAAAGCAAAGTAAAAAAGCAAAGGAAATAACTAAGTGTTGGAAGATTAATATGATGAAGATAGACCCGGGGGCCATAGGTTTCTCTAGTGGATTCTCTCAAGAGCATAAGTATTTTACGGTGGGTGAACGAATTACTATTGATCAATTGACAGAATTGAGCATAGTTATGCGAATATCTAGGTATGATCATGCATATAGGCATCACGTCCGAGACAAGTAGACCGACTCCGGCCTGCATCTACTACTCTTACCCCACTCATCGACCGCTATCCAGCATGCATCTAGAGTATTAAGTTCATGAAAACAGAGTAACGCCTTAAGCAAGATGACATGATGTAGAGGGATAAATTCATGCAATATGATAAAAACCCCATCTTGTTATCCTCGATGGCAACAATACAATACGTGCCTTGCTGCCCCTACTGTCACTGGGTAAGGACACCGCAAGATTGAACCCAAAGCTAGGCACTTCTCCTATTGCAAGAAAGATCAATCTAGTAGGCCAAACCAAACTGATAATACGAAGAGACTTGCAAAGATAACCAATCATACATAAAAGAATTCAGAGAAGATTAATCTTGATCATAAACCCAGAATTCATCGGTCTCAACAAACACACCGCCAAGAGAAGATTACATCGAATAGATCTCCACGAGAGAGGGGGAGAACATTGTATTGAGATCCAAAAAGAGAGAAGAAGCCATCTAGCTACTAACTATGGACCCGAGGGTCTGAGGTAAACTACTCACACTTCATCGCAGAGGCTATGGTGTTGATGTAGAAGCCCTCCGTGATGGATGCCCCTTCCGGCGGAGCTCCGGAACAGGCCCCAAGATGGGATCTCGTGGGTACAGAAGGTTGCGGCGGTGGAATTAAGTTTTTGGCTCCGTATCTGATCGTTTGGGGGTACGTAGGTATATATAGGAGGAAGAAGTACGTCGGTGGAGCATCGTGGGGCCCACGAGCGTGGAGGGCGCGCCCCCCTACCGCGTGGCCTCCTGGGAGCTTCTCTTACGTAGGGTCCAAGTCTCCTGGATCTTTTTCGTTCCAAAAATCACGTTCCCGAAGGTTTCATTCTGTTTGGACTCCGTTTGATATTCTTTTTCTGCGAAACTCTGAAATAGGCAAAAAACGACAATTCTGGGCTGGGCCTCCAGTTAATAGGTTAGTCCCAAAAATAATATAAAAGTGAATAATAAAGCCCAATATTGTCCAAAACAGTAGATAATATAGCATGGAGCAATCAAAAATTATAGTTATGTTGGAGACGTATCAAGCATCCCCAAGCTTAATTCCTGCTCGTCCTCGAGTAGGTAAATGATAAAAAGATAATTTTTGATGCGGAGTGCTACTTGGAATAATTTCAATGTAATTCTTCTTAATTGTGGTATGAATATTCAGATCCGAAAGATTCTAGATAAAAATTTATATTGACATAAAAACAATAATACTTCAAGCATACTAACTAAGCAATTATGTCTTCTCAAAATAACATGGCCAAAGAAAGTTCATCCCTACAAAACCATATAGTTTAGTCATGCTCCATCTTCGTCACACAAGAATGCTCTCATCATGCACAACCCCGATGACAAGCCAAGCAATTGTTTCATACGTTAGTAATCTCAAACCTATAAACTTTCACGCAATATATGAGCGCGAGCCATGGACATAGCACTATGGGTGGAATAGAATATGATGATGGGGGTTATGTGGAGAAGACAAAAAAGGAGAAAGTCTCACATCAACGAGGCTAATCAATGAGCTATGGAGATGCCCATCGATTGATGTTAATGTAATGAGTAGGGATTGCCATGCAACGGATGCACTAGAGCTATAAATGTATGAAAGCTCAACAAAAGAAACTAAGTGGGTGTGCATCCAACTTGCCTTCTCACAAAGACCTAGGGTACTTGAGGAGGCCCATTGTGGGAATATACAAGCCAAGTTCTATAATGAAAAATTCCCACTAGTATATGAAAGTGACAAAACAAGAGACTCTCTATCATGAAGATTATGGTGCTATTTTGAAGCACAAGTGTGGCAAAGGATAGTAGCATTGTCCCTTCTCTCTTTTTCTCTCTTTTTTTCTCCTTTTTTTGGGCCTTCTCTTTTTTATGTCCTTTCTCCCTTTTTTCCTCACTTGGGACAATGCGCTAGAAAATGATGATCATCACACTTCTATTTATTTACAACTCAATGATTACAACTCGATACTAGAACAAAGTATGACTCTATATGAATGCCTCTGGCGGTGTACCGGGATATGCAATGAACCAAGAGTGACATGTATGAAAGAATTATGAACAGTGGCTTTGCCACAAATACTATGTCAACTACATGATCATGCTAAGCAATATGACAATGATGAATGTGTCATGGTAAACGGAATTGTGGAAAGTTGCGTGGCAATATATCTCGTAATGGCTATGGAAATGCCATAATAGGTAGGTATGGGGCTGTTTTGAGGAAGATATAAGGAGGTTTATGTGTGAAAGAGCGTATCATATCACGGGGTTTGGATGCACCGGCGAAGTTTGCACGAACTCTCAATGTGAGAAAGGGCAATGCACGGTACCGAAGAGGCTAGCAATGATGGAAGGGTGAGAGTGCGTATAATCCATGGACTCAACATTAGTCATAAAGAACTCACATACTTATTGCAAAAATCTACAAGTCATCAAAAACCAAGCATTACGCGCATGCTCCTAGGGGGGATAGATTGGTAGGAAAAGACCATCGCTCGTCCCCGACCGCCACTCATAAGGAGGACAATCAAAGAACACCTCATGTTTCAAATTTGTTACATAACGTTTACCATATGTGCATGCTACGGGACTTGCAAACTTCAACACAAGCATTTCTCAAATTCACAACTACTCATAGCACGACTTTGATATTATTACCTCCATATCTCAAAACAATCATCAAGCATCAAACTTCTCTTAGTATTCAACTCAACCATAAGAAAGTTTTTACTAATTTTGAATACCTAGCATATTAGGATTATTTAAGAAAATTACCATGCTATTTAAGAATCTCAAAATAATCTAAGTGAGGCATGAGAGATCAATAGTTTCTATAAAACAAATCCACGACCGTGCTCTAAAAGATATAAGTGAAGTACTAGAGCAAAACTATATAACTCAAAAGATATAAGTGAACCACATAGAGTATTCTAATAATTTCCAAATCATGTATGGCTCTCTCAAAAGGTGTGTACAGCAAGGATGATTGGGGTGAACTAAAAATCAAAGACTCAAATCATACAAGACGCTCCAAGCAAAACACATATCATGTGGTGAATAAAAATATAGCTCCAAGTAAAGTTACCCATGGAAGTAGACGAAAGAGGGGATGCCTTCTAGTGCATCCCCAAGCTTTGCCTTTTTGGTGTCCTTAGATTATCTTGGGGGTGCCATGGGCATCCCCAAGCTTAGGCTCTTGCCACTCCTTGTTCCATAATCCTTCAAAATCTTTCACCCAAAACTTGAAAACTTCACAACACAAAACTCAACAGAATTCTCGTGAGCTCCGTTAGCGAAAGAAAACAAAAGACCACTTCATGGTACTGTAATGAACTCATTATTCATTTATATTGGTGTTAAACCTATTGTATTCCAACTTCTCTATGGTTTATAAACTATTTTACTAGCCTAGATTCATCAAAATAAGCAAACAACACACGAAAAACAGAATCTGTCAAAAACAGAACAGTCTGTAGTAATCTATAACTAACGCAAACTTCTGGAACTCCCAAAAATCAGCCAAAATAGGAAGACCTAGGCAATTTTTTTGTTGATCAGCAGGAATTGGAATCACTATTTTATCACGTTCTGGTGATTTTTAACAATTATTTTCATGAACAGAAAGTTTCTGGAAATTTTTGCAAGATCAAATAACTATCATCCAAGAAGATCCTATAGGTTTAACTTGGCACAAACACTAATTAAAACGTAAAAACACATCTAACCAGAGGCTAGATCAAAGATTTATTCCTAAACAGAAGCAAAAAGCAAAAAAACTAAAAATAAAATTGGGTTGCCTCCCAACAAGCGCTATCGTTTAACGCCCCTAGCTTGGCATAAAAGCAAGGATAGATCTAGGTATTGCCATCTTTGGTAGGCAATCCATAAGTGGCTCTCATGATAGATTCATATGGAAATTTAATTTTCTTCCTAGGGAAGTGTTCCATGCCTTTCTTTAGTGGAAATTGGAATATAATATTCCCTTCCTTCATATCAATAATTGCACCAATCGTTCTAAGGAAAGGTCTACCAAGAATAATATGACATGAAGGATTGCAATCTATATCAAGAACGATAAAATCTACGGGCACATAATTCCTATTTGCAACAATAAGAACATCATTAATTATTCCCATAGGTTTCTTAATAGTGGAATCCGCAAGGTGCAAGTTTAGAGAGCAATCATCAAAATCACGGAAATCTAGCAAATCGCGCAAAGTTTTGGGAATAGTGGAAACACTAGCACCCAAATCACATAAAGCATAGAACTCATGATCCTTAATCTTAATTTTAATAGTTTGTTCCCACTCATCATAAAGTTTTCTAGGGATAGAAACTTCCAACTCAAGCTTTTCTTCATAAGATTGCATCAAGGCATCAAGGATATGTTTAATAAACGCTTTATTTTGACTATAAGCATGAGGAGGATTTAGCACGGGTTGCAACAAGGAAATACAATCAATCAAAGAGAAATTTTCATAATTATATTCCTTGAAATCAAAAATAGTGGGTTTATTAGCATCTAGGGTTTTGATTTCTTTAATCCCACTCTTATCAATTTTAGCATCAAGTTCTAAAAACTCCGAATTTTTGGAACGCCTTCTAGGTAAAGGTAGATCATATTCAGTCCCATCATTATCAAGATTCATATTGCAAAAAAAAGATTTAATAGGGGACACATCAATAACTTTTAGATCTTCATCTATATTTTCATAGATATTTGAAGAACACGCTTTCATAAAGCAATCTTTCTTAGCACGCATCCTGGCGGTTCTTTCTTTGCACTCGTAAATGGAAATTCTCCTGGCTTTGAGAGACTCATTGATATCATGCTTAGGAGGAATAGATCTAAGCTTTAAAGAATCAACATAAAGAGAAATTCTATCAACGTTCCTAGCCAATTCATCAACTTTAAGCAATTTCTCCTCAAGCAAAGCATTGAAATTCTTTTGCGAATTCATAAACTCTTTAAGACTAGTCTCAAAATCAGAGGGAATCTTATTAAAATTACCATAAGAATTGTTGTAGGAATTACCATAATTATTAGAGGAATTACTAGGATAAGGCCTAGGATTGAAGTTTCCTCTATACGCGTTGTTACCAAAATTATTCCTACCAACAAAATTCACATCCATAGATTCATCCATCCAAAATTATTCTCAATCAAAGTGGACAAAGGCATATCATTAGGATCAGAAGAAACGCTCTTACTAGCAAATAATTTCATAAGTTCATCCATCTTTCCACTCAAAACATTAATTTCTTCTATCGCATGCACCTTTTTATTAGTGGATCTTTCAGTGTGCCATTGAGAATAATTAACCATAATATTGTCTAGGAGTTTAGTAGCTTCTCCTAATGTGATTTCCATAAAAGTGCCTCCCGCGGCCGAATCTAAAAGATTTCTAGAAGCAAAATTCAATCCGGCATACTTTTTTTGTATAATCATCCAAAAATTCAAACCATGAGTAGGGCAATTACGTTGCATTAATTTCATCCTCTCCCAAGCTTGTGCAACATGTTCATGATCAAGTTGCTTAAAATTCATAATATCATTTTCTAAGAGAGATGATCTTAGCGGGCGGAAAATACATCTTTGCACTTGTTCCAAGAATTAATACTATTTTTAGGCAAAGACGAAAACCGAGCTTTAGCACGATCTCTAAGCGAAAAAGGAAATAGCTTCAATTTAACAATATCATTATCAACATCTTTCTTCTTTTGCATATCACACAAATCAACGAAGCTATTTAGATGAGTAGCGGCATCTTCACTAGGAAGGCCGACGAATTGATCTTTCATGACAAGATTCAACAAAGCAACATTGATTTCACAAGATTCAGTATCGGTGAGAGGAGCAATCAGAGTGCTAAGGAAATCATTATTGTTGGTATTGGTAAAGTCACATAATTTGGTATATCTTGAGCCATCGTGACAAGCAATCCAACACACGGGCAAACAAAAAGCAAGCGAAAAAGAGGCGAACAAAAAAGAGAGGGCGAATAAAATGGCGAGGGTGAAGTGGGGGAGAGGAAAACGAGAGGCAAATGGCAAATAATGTAATGCGTGAGATAAGGGATTGTGATAGGTACTTGGTATGTTGACTTTTGCATAGACTCCCCGGCAACGGCGCCAGAAATCTTCTTACTACCTCTTGAGCACTGCGTTGGTTTTTCCCTGAAGAGGAAAGGGTGATGCAGCAAAGTAGCGTAAGTATTTCCCTCAGTTTTTGAGAACCAAGGTATTAATCCAGTAGCAGGCTACGTGCGAGTCCCTCATACCTGCACAAAACAAATAACTCCTCGCAACCAACCTGATAAGGGGTTGTCAATCCCTTCACGGTCACTTACGAGAGTGAGATCTGATAGATATGATAGGATAATATTTTTGGTATTTTTGTGATAAAGATGCAAAGTAAAATAAAAGCAAACTAAAAAGCAAAGGAAATAACTAAGTGTTGGAAGATTAATATGATGAAGATAGACCCGGGGGCCATAGGTTTCCCTAGTGGCTTCTCTCAAGAGCATAAGTATTTTACAGTGGGTGAATGAATTACTATTGAGCAGTGACAGAATTGAGCATAGTTATGAGAATATCTAGGTATGATCATGTATATAGGCATCACGTCTGAGACAAGTAGACCGACTCCTGCCTGCATCTACTACTATTACTCCACTCATCGACCGCTATCCAGCCTGCATCTAGAGTATTATGTTCATGAAAATAGAGTAACACCTTAAGCAAGATGACATGATGTAGAGGGATAAATTCATGCAATATGATAAAAAACCCATCTTGTTATCCTCGATGGCAACAATACAATACGTGCCTTGCTGCCCCTACTGCCACTGGGAAAGGACACCGCAAGATTGAACCCAAAGCTAAGCACTTCTCCTATTGCAAGAAAGATCCATCTAATAGGCCAAACCAAACTGATAATTCGAAGAGACTTGCAAAGATAACCAATCATACATAAAAGAATTCAGAGAAGATTCAAATATTGTTCATAGATAATCTTGATCATAAACCCACAATTCATCGGTCTCAACAAACACACCGCAAAGAGAAGATTACATCGAATAGATCACCACGAGAGTGGGGGAGAACATTGTATTGAGATCCAAAAAGAGAGAAGAAGCCATCTAGCTACTATCTATGGACCCGAAGGTCTGAGGTAAACTACTCACACTTCATCGGAGAGGCTACGGTGTTGATGTAGAAGCCCTCCGTGATGGATGCCCCCTCCGGCGGAGCTCCGGAACAGGCCCCAAGATGGGATCTCGTGGGTACAGAAGGTTGCGGCGGTGGAATTAGGTTTTTGGCTCCGTATCTGATCGTTTGGGGGTACGTAGGTATATATAGGAGGAAGAAGTATGTCGGTGGAGCATCGTGGGGACCACGATGGTGGAGGGCGCACCCTGGGGGGGTGGGCGCCCCCCTACCTCGTGGCCTCCTGGAAGCTTCTCTTACGTAGGGTCCAAGTCTCCTGGATCTTGTTCGTTCCAAAAATCACGTTCCCGAAGGTTTCATTCCATTTGGACTCCGTTTGATATTCTTTTTCTGCAAAACTCTGAAATAGGCAAAAAACAGCAATTCTGGGCTGGGCCTCCGGTTAATAGGTGAGTCCCAAAAATAATATAAAAGTGAATAATAAAGCCCAATATTGTCCAAAATAGTAGATAATATAGCATGGAGCAATCAAAAATTATAGTTATGTTGGAGACGTATCAAGGCGCAGACGTGCAGCAGGGAGCCGCTCAAAGGTTTCTTTTTAGATTAAGACCCTGCGTAAACCTTTTTTACTGTCTTTTGTTGCTTCACATCCTCCGGATACTCAGTATAACCGAGAAGGATGCTGCCGTTATTGGCATTTCGCCACGTCAGAACATTGCACGTACCTGGACACATGGGGTTCATTATCAAGGGCATTGCTCAGCCCGACATATGTTATAAAGACCGAATACCTTAGGGAGTGTTCAGCATCGCGAGTTTGGCCTTATATGCATCAGCTCCGAATCATGTCTTTTGTCAAATGTTGGGTTTGCCCGGCTCCCGTGTTTTTCTAGCTTACGTTCCGCTCTATCGGCTAAGGTGGCACCGGGAGAACTACTGCGATTGTGCCCTGGTTCATCCGGACGAGCACCTTAGTGGAGAAAGCGGAAAACTGACTATCATGATAAAGCGCGAGACTGGTCAACCACTAGATGACTTTACGAAATCTTGTGGATTCCTGCGCATTAACGAAGGGCCGGTTTTCCCGGTCATGTACGTACGCGCCCCGAATTTGGGTGAGTGCAGAAATACCAGGGGCTATATAGTAGCCCCACTGTAAAACTCCTATGGTCAAGTGAAAGTGTTAAAGCAATATAGTCTGATTGCCTCGTTCACCGCGCTACCACCTCCTTAATGGACCAAGACGTTGGATCCAGTGTGAAGACGCGCTTTTGCGAACACCCCCTCATTATATGCGTGGGGGCTGAAGCCAACGACTGCAAACTTTCAGGACATATATATATATATATATACACACACATAAACGACCGCATAGGAGGCATAATAATACTTTCAGGCAAAAGTATAAACACAGCCTTTACAATTCAAATAACATCGTCCTTACAATGGAGATACATGTCACTAGAACATGATACTCTTCGAGCACTGAGCCTCTATTAAATGAGCGCCTTCGAGAACTTCTTCAAAGTAGTGCTCGGTCGATACTCGGCCTACGGCCGAACTCTGGGTTGCAATAGCGGTGGCCTCCATCTCTGCCCAGTATGTCTTGACACGGGCAAGGGTCACCCGCGCACCCTCTATGCACGCCGACCTCTTCATAGCGTCGATATGCTGCACAGCACCAAGGAATTGTTGCACTAAGCCAAAATAACTATTCAGCCTTGGTCCTTCCGGCCGAAGATGATCCACATCGGACCTCATGGCAAGCCCGGACAACCTATGGAGCTCGGCCCACTCGGTCATTCGCTCATTCAACAGCAGCGGCCGCACCAGAACATTGCACTGCGACCAGAACAGCTTTTCCACTTCACGATTTTTTTGATCTTTGAAAAACTCGGCCACATCAGCAGCACTCGCTGCCAAATCCACGTATGCGTCCACAGAACTCCATAATTGATCGAGAAGGGCATACTTCGGATCTCCGAACTTCGTCCGCAACAAAAAGGGCTTCCCAGCCGCGATATCTCTAGCTTGACGCAGCTCCTCCTTCGCCGCTCTGATTTTAGAGCGGGCTTCCTTGGCTGCTACCATAGCCTTCTCCAGGTCCATCGCCTTCGCTCGGCTTTCCTTTTCAAGAAGCTCGTAACGATCGGCGGCATCTTTCAACTCAACGGCCATCTTGGCTATTTTATCCTTGCTTTGGCAATGCGCAGCCTGTTCGGCTCTCAGCTCTTTGACCGCCTTTAGAGCGGCCGCATCACTCTTCCTGGCTTATTCCTTGGCTCGGGCAAGTTCCGCCCAAAGGGTCTCCACGGCGGCAGCTCCATCTGCAGTCGCAACATATTAAAGATACTAGCATCATGCTCCTCTTACAATGTGTTGATCACCGGAGAAATCACATACCCCGTGCCTCGTCAAGCCGCTTGTTTACAAGCACGATGTCGGCATCTGCCGCATCAAGTTGCCGCTTCAGCTCGGCAATTTCACTAGTCCGGCTAGCCACCGGACCTTCCGGCACCTGCACATGAAGGCGGCATGATTACTACCTGGGACTATGATCCTCTGTTTGCCGCCGTTTTCGACAGCAACCAGAGTCTCAGGGGCTACTATCTGCATATGGCACACCTAGCGCGTGCGGTACCATAAAAAACATATACTACTTTGCGTACCTCAAAGCCTCTCAGTAGGCTCATAAAAGCTTCATGCAGCCCGCTTTCGGCGGATGAAATCCTCTCAACCACCGTACCCATTAGCGTACGATGCACTTCTGAGATAGCCGCTTGCTCCAGAAGATCCTTCAGTGCGTCGGGTCGCGCGCCGGACGGTCCCGGCCTCTTTCTGTTGCTCTCCTTAGGAGCCAAATACTCCAAACTTCGGGTGGCCGAATGATTACCCTCTGGCCTTCGTGGATCAGGAGAAATCCTCCGTGACGACACCTCAGGGTGGCCCGCCTCATGAGGCGGGGAGGCATGGGGAGGTGTTTCGGTCTCCATCATCTCCGGAAGAAGATCCCCCGAAGACGAACTCTGTCGAGAAGGGCTATGATCCGAACAACAAGATATATGCTTCGCCTATTGTCCTCAGATGTAAAGCAGGATATTTTTACTATTAAGTACTTTTGTTTACTTACAGCTCAGTGGAGGGCTGATCCCCTTGCGGCCACTGTGCGGCAAGGGTACCCTCCGAGGCAGGACCCTCTGGCGAGGATTTCTTCCCTTGTTTGGAAACCATTTTTTGCGAGTCTACAGAGGCGGTCCTCTTTCTTCCCTGGGGAGAGGGAATTTCAGATTCTTCTCCCCGGTTATCCTCCTTCGCGGAGGCGCTAATTCCCTCGGTTTGGATGAATAATGAGTGAGGCCCGCTTTCAGCCTCTTTGTTCCCCCCTTTATCTTCCCCTGAGGACGCTTGATAAGGCGCAAGCTCAAGCATTCTGGCCAGTACTGGATCTGCTGAGCCTTCGGGAAGGGGGGCCAAACAATTTGTACATCTCTTCGAGCGTCATGCCGAGGAAGTGCTGAAGAGCTCGCGATCCTTCCGGGTTGAACTCCCACATACGGAGGGGTCGACGTTGGCAAGGCGGGACTCGACGAACTAGCATGACTTGCATTACCGAGACCAGGCTGACATCTCTCTCGAAGAGATCTCGGATGCGACTCTGCAATATCGGCACATCATTTACTGGCCCCCAGTCCAGCCCCTTGTTGATCCATGACATCAGTTGTGGCGGGGGGGGCCAACGAAAGGCAGGGGCTGTGATGTAAAACCACTCCCGTTGCCATAAACTGGACACCTCCGGGAAGGAACCCTTTGGCCATGGAACATCGGCGCCTTTGCTTATTACGGCACCTCCGCACTCTGCGTGTCGCCCCTCAATCATCTTTGGCTTCACATTGAAGGTCTTGAGCCATAAGCCGAAGTGTAGGGTAATGCGGAGGAAGGCTTCACACACGACGATGAATGACGAGATGTGAAGGATGGAATCCGGGGCCAGGTCATGGAAATCCAGCCCGTAATAGAACATGAGCTCCCTAACAAAGGGATCTAGAACAATGCCTAGCCCTCGGAGGAAGTGAGAGATGAATACGACACTCCCACCGGGTTCGGGAGTGGGAATGACCTACCCTCGAGCAGGTAGCCTGTGCGAGATTTCGGTGGTCAAATACCTAGCCTCTCTTAGCTTCTTGATGTCTTCCTTTGTGACGGAGGAGGGCATCCACCGACCTTGAAGGTTGGATCCGGACATGGTTGAAGGTCCGAAGCGCCTGACCTGAGCATTGGGTGTTGAAACTCGAGGCGGGGGAAGGATTCGATTGAGTACGAGAAGAAAAAAGGACAGGTCTTGGCCTCTTTATAAAGAGGGTGAATATCAAGCGTCCTCCTCGTGGCCGTTTGGGACTTGCCTAAAATCGAGGAGTCATACCAACGGGCACGATTGGGTTACCCACATCCGTATTGATGAGAATCCCGTAATAAGGGGGACACGATCTCTGCTTCGACAAGACGTGCCAATAAAATCGCCTCGCAAAACGTGCAGTGGCAGGCTGATTGAGAAAAAGGTTCGAATAATGATCAGGCCGTGGTGTGATGTCACGTTATGAAAAGTCGTGAGAGGATTAGATTTGTGGAAATATTATTCTCTCTACGGTGGTATGTGGAACTTGTTTTGCAGAGCCGGACACTATCCTTGTGTTCAAAATCTTCTATGGAGTATTCGGTGGAGGAACCCGCCTTGTAATGCTGAAGACAATCTGCTCGCCGGACTCATCGTCATTGAAGCCTGGTTCAGGGGCTACTGAGGGAGTCCTGGATTGGGGGGTCCTCGGACAGTCGGACTATATCCTTTGGTCGGACTGTTGGACTATGAAGATACAAGATTGAAGACTTCGACCCGTGTCCGGATGGGACTCCCCTTGGCGTGGAAGGCAAGCTTGGCAATACGGATATGTAGATCTCCTCCCTTGTAACCGACTATGTGTAACCCTAGCTCCCTCCGGTGTCTATATAAACAGGAGGGTTTAGTCCGTAGGACAACAACAATCATACCATAGGCTAGCTTCTAGGCTTTAGCCTCTATGATCTCGTGGTAGATCAACTCTTGTAATACTCATATCATCAAGATCAATGAAGCAGGAAGTAGGGTATTACCTCCATCGAGAGGGCCCGAACCTGGGTAAACATTGTGTCCCCTGTCTCCTGTTACCATCCGCCTTAGATGCACAGTTCGGGACCCCCTACCCGAGATCCGCCAGTTTTGACACCGACGCCCGCCACTCCTCTCATCAGTTTCCCGCCTCTTCTCCCATCGTTTTTGCGCCACCAGTGTCAGTGCTCATTGAAGGCTAGGCGGCGACACACCGACCATGTAAATATCGCACATAGTTTCTAAAAGCACAAATGTGTGTGATAAGAGGGAGTAGGTCCCATAAGGTGACCAGCGTGAAATTCCTTAAAGGCAAGGAGGCAATTCCTATCAGCAAGGTGCGGCTTCCCATCCGCTAGTCTAGTCCAATAGAACGCAGAAGTTAAGCGTGCTTGGGCTGGAGTAGCCCAAGGATGGGTGACCTCAAGCTTCATTTAAATGCTATGACATAGTCATTATAGAGATAAAGGATCTTTGTTTTGCTAATTTGTAGACTATGTTTTTATTGATTACTTTTTGTTCTAAATAAATAAATAAATAATGATTCACTCTATAGTGACCTGTCATTGGTGACCTCAAGCTTCATTTAAATGCTATGACACGGTCATTATAGAGATAACGGATCTTTGTTTTGCTAATTTGTAGACTATGTTTTTCTTGATTATTTTTTGCTCTAAAAAATTTAAGAATGATTGACTCTATAGTGACCTATCATGGCGATTATATAAACCTTTTTCAGGTCACATGCAGGGTATAGGGGGCAGGGTGTTCTGATCGACCATGTGGCCCTTGTGCGGTTTATAGATGCTGCACATATCTATAGGCTCCCCGAGGTATATATATTATCCTTTACCGACAATGAGGGGGGCCCACACAATCTACCCCTTCGACCCAACAACGAGAAGGGTTTGACCATGATGGTTTCCTATTGCTATGTGTGCCATGTTAGAGGAAATAAAGTTTGAGCACATGCGTTGGACGACACCCCCCCCCCCCCCCCGCCGTCTCGAAGTTGGGAAACCGACATCGTACGTACTGAACCAGGCTTGGGGTCGGGTACGGTGTTCGGTTTGTAGAGTAGTTGGTGGCCCATCGAAGTTGTGCATTAGTTATTTAAAAACATCACACACCACCGTACCCATACATATTTTTGGGCCGCATGAAGTGTATATGGGGTTTTCTGATTGACCACGTCTCCCTTGTGAGGTTTTTTGTGATGACACACATATCTGTGGGCTCCCCGAGTGTATATATATCATCCCTTTGACCGATAATGAGGGGTATGTGTTGGCCATGAATGGATTCCTCCTAGTTCGTGTTAGGGTCGGTCACCGTCACATGTCATTCAACCAAAGCTCAAGCTCATGTGTTGTCAGGATTCCCTCCCACATGCTCAGATTGCATGGTTCGACCTACATCGTACCCTGCGTATCTAGTCCTTAACTACCTGGCCTTCATGGTTGTTGTCTGTATCAAGAGGTAGGCACCACATCTAAATTGTACATTATTCTATACCGAAAACAAACATCATCCCTTCTGACGTACATCATTTGGGGCCGCATGTAAGAGGTGCTGGTTTTGTGGTCCCTCTCATGCATTTTATGATGGTTCAATTTATTGTCCCAAGCGATTTATCGACAACAATAGTTGTAATTTGACCAAATGATAGATTCATTGGTCTGTCTTATGGTAGATCATGGCATCATGCATGTATGACCAAAGTATCATTACGTGCATCCGCCCCGCTGACACAAAGTGGGAGGTGGTGGGTCAAGCACCCTAGCTAGCTACGGCATTATGTCATTATAGATATATCCAAGGGGGCTTTCGGGTTTGCGAGGCAGGTGCCACCAAAGTTGTGCATTGTATATTTAAACTTTTAAACATCACACCCAATATTCCTACATATACCTGGCCACTTCTAGGTGGTTCTTGACTTCTGGCCCCGCTCATCGATCTTTGACGACGCGCCCAACTCTGGGCCTGCGCGGTCAAAGTTGTGCATTGGAATTTTGAACATCAAGGACCACCCTTTTCACTCATATATATTTGGGCCAAATGTTGGTGTGGTTGTCTTCTGACCCTCTCTAATGTTTCTTTTGCTGCAAAGACTCTGATGACGCTCAATGGACATGGGTATAATGTCTTAATTGTGTGCGATGCTAGTGCACTGTGAATCACCACGACTGCGCAAGCGCGATCAAAGGTGGAGGTACTGGCTCAACCGTGTGCGATGCAAGTGCACTGTAAAATCACCACGACTGCGCAAGCGCGAGCAAAGGGTGGAGGTACTGGCTTAACCGTGTGCGAGGCAAGTGCACTGTAAAATCACCACCTGTGCAAGCTAAAGGCAGGTAGTTTATTCATAAATTAGGACGAACCGTGTGCAATAGACCAATGCTACTTCTTGAGCTTGCGTTGGTTTTTCCGTTGAAGAGGAAAGGCTGATGCAGCAAAGTAGAGCTAAGTATTTTCCTCAGTTAGAGAACCAAGGTATGAGTCCAATAGGAGATAACACACAAATCACCAATAGCTGCACAAACAATCAAACAACTTGCACCCAACGCGATAAAGGGGTTGTCAATACCTTCATGGTTACTTGCAAAAGTGAGATCTGATAGAGATAGATAAAACTAAACAAATGATGAAGTAAATATTTTTGGGTTTTTTGGTTTATAGATCGGAAAGTAAAAGATTGCAAAATAGTAGATTGGAAACTTATATGATGGAAAATAGACCCGGGGGCCATGGGTTTCACTAGAGTCTTCTCTCAAGATAGCAAATAATACGGTGGGTGAATATATTACTGTCGAACAATTGATAGAAAAGCGCAAAGTTATGACAATATCTAAGGCAATGAATATGAAATATAGGCATCACATCCATGTCAAGTAGGCTGACTCCTGCCTGCATCTACTACTATTACTCCGCACCTCGACCGACTCATGCCTGCATCTAGAGTATTAAGTTCATGAAGAACAGAGTAACACATTAAGTACGATGACATGATGTAGAGGAATAAACTCAAGCAATATGATGTAAACCCCATCTTTTCATTCTTGATGGCAACAATACAAGACGTGCCTTGCTGCCCCTACTATCATTGGGAAGGAACACCGTAAGATTGAACCCAAAGCTAAGCACTTCTCGCATTGCAAGAAAAACCAATCTAGTTGGCCAAACTAAACCGATAGTTCGAAGAGAACTACAAATATATCAAATCATGCATAAAAGAATTCAGAGAAGGTTCATATAATATTCATAGATAAGCTGATAAAAAATCCTCAATTCATCGGGTCTCAAGAAACACACCGCAAAAGAAGATTACATTGGATAGATCTCCAAGAACATCGAGGAGAACATAGTATTGAGAATAAAAGAGAGAGAAGAAGCCATCTAGCTACTAGCTATGGTCCCGTAGGTCTGTGGTAAACTACTCACGCATCGTCGGAAGGGCAATAGAGTTGATGCAGAAGCCCTCCGTGATCGAATCCCCCTCCGGCAGGATGCTGGAAAAGGCCCCAAGATGGGATCTCACGGGAACAGAAGGTTGCGGCGGTGGAAAGTGTTGTCGTGGATGCCTCTGGTGGTTTGGGAATATATGTGAGTATATAGGAGGAAGATCTAGGTCAGGGGGTCATCGAGGGGCCCACAAGGTAGGGGGCGCCCCCTACCCCCTGGGCGCGCCCTCCACCCTTGTGGCCGCCTCGTTGATTTTCTGACTTGCACTCCAAGTCTCCTTGGTGTCTTCTTGTCCAAGAAAAATCATCGCGAAGGTTTTATTCCATGTGGACTCCGTTTGGTATTCCTTTTCTGCCAAGCTCAAAAACAAGGGAAAACCAGAAACTGGCACTGGGCTCTAGGTAAAATTATAATAGCATGGAACAAAATTATAGATACGTTGGAGACGTATCAAGCATCCCCAAGCTTAATTCCTGCTCGTCCTCGAGTAGGTAAATGATAAAAATAGAATTTTTGATGTGGAATGCTACCTAACATATTTATCCATGTAAATTTCTTTATTGTGGCATGAAAGTTTAGATCCATAAGATTCGTTTAATATTGACATAAAAAATGTTACTTCAAGCATACTAACAAGACAATTAAGTCTTCTCAAAAGAAAATTGCCAAAGAAAGCTTATCCCTACAAAATCATATAGTCTGGCTATGCTCCATCTTCATCATATATAATATTCAAATCATGCACAACCCCGATTACAATCCAAGCAATTGTTTCATACTTTTTATGTTCTCAAACTTTTTCAACTTTCATGCAATACATGAGCGTGAGCCATGGACATAGCACTATAGGTGGAATAGAATATGGTGGTTGTGGAGAAGACAAAATGAAGAAGATAGTCTCACATCAACTAGGCGTATCAACGGGCTATGGAGATGCCCATCAATAGATATGAATGTGAGTGAGTAGGGAGTGCCATGCAACGGATGCACTAGAGCTATAAGTTTATGAAAGCTCAAAAAGAAACTAAGTGGGTGTGCATCCAACTCGCTTGCTCATGAAGACCTAGGGCAATTTGAGGAAGCCCATCATTGGAATATACAAGCCAAGTTCTATAATGAAAAATTCCCACTAGTATATGAAAGTGACAACATCGGAGGCTCTCTATCATGAAGATCATGGTGCTACTTTGAAGCACAAGTGTGGTAAAAGGATAGTAACATTGCCCCTTCTCTCTTTTCTCTCATTTTTTATTTTGGGCCGTCTCTTTTTTTGGCCAATTTTTGTTTTCTTTTTTATTTTTCGTACGGAGTCTCATCCCGACTTGTGCAGGAATCATAGTCTCCATCATCCTTTCCTCACATGGGACAATGCTCTAATAATGAAGAATTACAACTCGATACTTAGAACAAAATATGACTCTATATGAATGCCTCCGGCGGTGTACCGGGATGTGCAATGAATTAAGAGTGACATGTATGAAAGAATTATGAAAGGTGGCTTTGCCAAAAATACAATGTCAACTACATGATCATGCAAAGCAAGATGACAATGATGAAGCGTGTCATAATAAACGGAACGGTGGAAAGTTGCATGACAATATATCTCGGAATGGCTATGGAAATGCCATAATAGGTAGGTATGGTCACTATTTTGAGGAAGGTATATGGTGGGTGTGTGGTACCGGCGAAAGTTGCACAGTACTAGAGAGGCTAGCAATGGTGGAAGGGTGAGACTGCATATAATCCATGGACTCAACATTAGTCATAAAGAACTCACATACTTATTGCAAAAATCTATTAGTTATCGAAATGAAGTACTACGCGCATGCTCCTAGGGCGATAGACTGGTAGAAAAAGACCACTGCTCGTCCCCGACCACCACTCATAAGGAAGACAATCAATAAATAAATCATGCTCCGACTTCATCACATAACGGTTCACCATACGTGCATGCTACGGGAATCACAAACTTTAACACAAGTATTTCTACAATCCACAATTACTCACTAGCATGACTCTAGTATAACCATCTTTATATCTCGAAACAATCATAAGGAATCAAACTACTCATTGTATTCAATGCACTTTATAAGAAAGCTTTTATTATGCCCCTCTTGGATGTCTATCATATTAGGACTAAATTTATAATCAAAGCAAATTAGCATGCTGTTTAGAGACTCTCAAAATAATATAAGTGAAGCATGAGAGTTCAACAATTTCTGTAAAATAAAGCCACCGTCGTGCTCTAAAAAGATATAAGTGAAGCACTAGAGCAAAATTGCCTAGCTCAAAAGATATAGGTGAAGCACATAGAGTATTCTAATAAATCACGATTCATGTGTGTCCCTCTCAAAAAGGTGTGTACAACAAGGATGATTGTGGCAAACTAAGAAGTAAAGACTCATATCATACAAGACGATCCAAGCAAAACACATATCATGTGGTGAATAAAGATATAACCTCAAGTAAAGTTACCGATAGACGAAGACGATAGAGGGGATGCCTTCCAGGGCATCCACAAGCTTAGGCTCTTGGTTGTCCTTGAACATAACCTTGTGGTGCCTTGGGCATCCCCAAGCTTAGGCTCTTGCCACTCCTTATTCCATAGTCCATGAAATCCTTACCCAAAACTTGAAATCTTCACAACACAAAACTCAACAGAAAATCTCATAAGCTCCGTTAGTATAAGAAAATAAGTCACCACTTTTGGTACTGTTGTGAATTCATTCTTTATTTATATTGGTGTAATATCTACTGTATTGCAAATTTTTCATGGTTCATACCCCCCGATACTACCCATAGATTCATGAAAATAAGCAAACAACACATAGAAAACAAAATCTGTCAAAAACAGAACAGTCTGTAGTAATCTGCAACTCTCGAATACTGCTGTAACTTCAAAAATTCTGAAAAATTAGGACAACCTGGGAAATTTGTGTATTAATCTTGTGGAAAAAGAATCAGTATTTTATCTCGCTTTTGTTAAAAATGAGAATTGTTTCCTGAGTGCAAAAGTTTCTGTTTTTCAGCAAGATCAAATCAACTATCACTGTAAGCCATCTCAAAGGTATTACTTGGCACAAACACTAATTAAAACACAAAAACACATGTAACCAGAGGCTAGATGAATTATTTATTGAAAAATAGAACCAAAAAGCAAAGAACAAAAATAAAAGTGGGTTGCCTCCCTGCAAGCGCTATTTTTTAACGCCCTTAGCTAGGCATAAAAACACAAATAGATCTAGTTATTGTCATTTTGGTATGCAATTCATAAGTAGCTCTCATAATAGATTCATAAGGCAATTTAATTTTCTTTCTGGGAAATTTTTCCATGCCCTTTCTTAACGGAAATTGAAATCTAATGTTTCCTTCTTTCATATCAATAATTGCACCGATCGTTCTAAGGAAAGGTTTACCAAGAATAATAGGACATGTAGGATTGAATTCTATATCAAGAACAATGAAATATATGGGCACATAATTCCTATTTGCAACAATAAGGACATCATTAATCCTTCGCATAGGTTTCTTAATAGTGGAATCCGCAAGATGCAAATTTAAATAACAATCATCAAATTCACGGAAACCTAAGACGTAACATAAAGTTTTTGGAATCTTGGGAACACTAGCACCCAAATCACACAAAGCATGGCACTCATAATCTTTAATATTAATCTTAATAGTAGGTTCCCACTAATCATAAAGTTTTCTAGGGATAGAAACTTCCAATTCAAGCTTTTCTTCAAAAGATTGCATCATAGCATCGACGATATGCTTAGTAAGAGCTTTGTTTTGATTATAAGCATGAGGAGAATTCAACATGGATTGCAAAAAGGAAATACAATCTATTAAAGAACAATTATCATAATTAAATTCCTTGAAATCCAAAAGAGTGGGTTCATTGATACTTAAAGTTTTGACCTCTCCGATCCCACTTTTATTAATTTTTGCATCAAGATATAAAAACTCCGAATCATTGGGACACCTTTTAAATAAAGTTGACTCATCTCCACTCCCATCTTTATCAAGATTTATATTTTAAAACAAATATTCAATAGGAGTCGAATCAATCACTTTAAGATTGTCATCTTTATTTTCACAAAAACTAGAAGAACAAGCTTTTACAAACCAACCTCGTTTAGCATGCATCTTAGCGGTTCTTTCTTTGCACTCATCAATGGAGATTCTCATAGCCTTTAGAGATTCATTGATATCATGCTTAGGTTTAATAGATCTAATTTTCAAAGAATCAACATCAAGAGAAATTCTATCCATGTTCCTAGCCAAATCATCAATCTTAAGCAATATTTCTTCAACCAAAGCATTCAAATTCTTTCGCAAACTCATAAATTATTTAACACTATTCTCAAAATAAAAGGGCATCTTATTATAATTTCCATAAGAATTGTTGTAGGAACTACCAAAATTATTAGAGGAATTACTAGGTAACAGCCTAGGATTAAAATTACCTCTATACGCGTTATTACCAAAATAGTTCCTACCAACAAAATTCACATACATAGATTCATTATTATTTTCAATCAAAGTAGACAAAGGCATATCATTAGGATCAATAGAAGAAATCTTGCTAGCAAATAATTTCATAAGTTCATCCATCTTTCCACTCAAAACATTAATCTCTTCAATCGCATGCACTTTTTTACTAGAGGAAGATCTTTCGGTATGCCATTGAGAATAATTAACCATAATATTATCTAGGAGTTTAGTAGCTTCTACTAAAGTAATTTCCATAAAAGTACTTCCCGCGTCTGAATCTAAAAGATTTCTAGAAGAAAAATTCAATCCGGCTTAAAAAATTGTATAATCATCCACAAATTCAAACCATGAGTAGGGCAATTTTGTATCATCAATTCATCCTTTCCCAAGATTGTGCAACATGTTCATGATCAAGTTGCTTAAAATTCATAATATCGTTCCTAAGATAGATGATCTTAGCGGGAGGAAAATAGTTGGAAATGAAATCATCTTTACACTTATTCCATGAATCAATACTAGTTTTACGCAAAGATGAAAACCAAGTTTTAGCACAATCTCGAAGTGAGAACGGAAATAGCTTCAATTTAACAATATCATTATCCACATATTTTTCTTTTGCATATCACACAACTCAAAGAAATTATTCAGATGGGATGCGGCATCTTCACTAGGAAGGCCGGAAAATTGATTTTTCATAACAAGATTCTGCAAAGCGGCATTAATTTCATAAGATGCCGCACAAGTGGCGGGAGCAATCCGAGTGCTAATGAAATCATTGTTATTAGTGTTGGAAAAATCACATAATTTGGTACACTCTTGAGCCATCGTGACAAAGCAAGCAATCCAACTCACGAGCACACAAAAAGCAAACGAGGAAGACAAACGGACGAGGGGCGAAGAAAAACGCAAATCTTTTCGAAAATCGTTTTAGAAGTGGGGGAGAGGAAAATGAGAGGCAAATGGCTAATAATGTCATATAAGAGATGAGAGTTTTATGATGGGTACTTTGTATGCCTTGACTTGGCGTAGATCTCCCCGGGAATGGTGCCAGAAATTCTTCCTGCTACTCTTGAGCTTGCATTGGTTTTTCCTTTAAAGAGAAAAGGGTGATGCAGCAAAGTAGAGATAAGTATTTCCCTCAGTTAGAGAACCAAGGTATCTATACAGTAGCAGACAACGCACAAATGACCATTACCTGCACAAACAATCAAACCACTTGCACCCAACGCGATAAAGGGGTTGCCAATCCCTTCACGGTTACTTGCAAAAGTGAGATCTGACAGAGATAGATAAAACTAAACAAATGATAAAGTAAATATTTCTGGGTTTTTTGGTTTATAGATCGGAAAGTAAAACATTGCAAAATAGTAGATCGGAAACTTATATGATGGAAAATAGACCCGGGGGCCATAGGTTTCACTAGAGGTTTCTCTCAAGATAGCAAATAATACGGTGGGTGAACAAATTACTATCGAGTAATTGATAGAAAAGCGCAAAGTTATGACGATATCTAAGGGAATGGTTATGAAATATAGGCATCACATCCGTGTCAAGTAGGCCGACTCCTGCCTGCGTCTACTAGTATTACTCCACACATCGACCGACTCCAGCCGACATCTAGAGTATTAAGTTCATGAAGAACAGAGTAACGCATTAAGTAAGATGACATGATGTAGAGGAATAAACTCAAGAGATATGATGGAAATCCCATCTTTTTATCCTCGATGGCAACAATCCAATACGTGCCTTGCTGCCCCTACTGTCACTGGGAAAGGACACCACAATATGAACCCAAAGCTAAACACTTCTCCCATTGCAAGAAAAACCAATCTAGTTGGCCAAACTAAACCGTAGTTTGAAGAGAATTACAAAGATATGAAATCATACATAAAATAATTCAGAGAAGACTCAAATAATATTCATAGATACGCTGATCATAAATCCACAATTCATCGGATCTTGACAAACACACCACAAAAGAAGATTACATCAGATAGATCTCGAAGAACATCGAGGACAACATGGTATTGAGAATCAAAGAGAGAGAAGAAGCCATCTAGATACTAGCTATGGACCCTCCGTGGTCGAATCCGGCAGGACGCAGGAAAAGGCCCAAAGATGGGATCTCACGGGAACAGAAGGTTGCGGCGGTGGAAAAGTGTTTTCGTGGATGCCTCTGGTGGTTTGGGAATATATGTGAATATATAGGAGGAAGATCTAGGTCAGGGGGTCACCAAGGGGTCCACAAGGTAGGTAACGCCCACGATGCGGCTATATCTCCCACGTGTCGAGGCACGACTTAGAGGCATAACCGCATTGTGGTTTTGTCGCAAGAAGGGTCATCTTCACACAATCCCATGTAATGAACAAGAATGGGATAACGAGAGTTGGCTTACAATCGCCACTTCACACAATACATAAATATAAATCATACAACATCCAAAATACACACATAGACCGACTACGGTCAAGATCCAAATGAAAATAAGACAACCCCAAATGCTAGATCCCCGATCGACCCAACTGGGCTCCACTACTGATCATCAGGAAAAGACACACAGTAACGACCACGTTCCTCGTCGAACTCCCACTTGAGGTCGATCCCATCATCTGCAATGGCATCGTCGGCACCTGCAACTGTTTTGGTAGAATATGTGAGTCACGAGGACTCAGTAATCTCACACCCGCGAGATCAAGACTATTTAAGCTTATAGGAAAGGGTGGTGTAATGAGATGGAGCTGCAGCAGGCACTAAGCAGATATGGTGGCTAACATACGCAAGAGAGAGCGAGAAGAGAAGCAACGGAACGGTCGTCAACTAGTAATGACCAACAAGTGATCCTGAACTCCTACTTACGTCATTCATAACTCAAACCGTGTTCAATTCCTAGACTCCGCCGAGAAGAGACCATCACGGCTACACACACAGTTGATGTATTTTAATTGGGTCAAGTGACAAGTTCTCTACAACCGGACATTAACAAATTCCCATCTGCCTCATAACCGCGGGCACGACTTTCGAAAGATAATACCCTGCAGGGGTGTCCCAACTTAGCCCATCATAAGCTCTCACGGTCAACGAAGGATAAACCTTCTCCCAGGAAGACCCGATCAGTCTCGGAATCCCGGTTTACAAGACATTTCGATAATGGTAAAACAAGACCAGCAAAGCCGCCCGAATGTGCCGACAAATCCCGATAGGAGCTGCACATATCTCGTTCTCAGGGCACACCGGATGAGCAGTCCGTACAACTAAAACCAATCCTCGAGTTTCCCCAAGGTGGCGCTGCAAAGGGCTCTAGTTTGGACCAGCACTCAGAGGAACACTGGCCCGGGGGTTTAAAATAAAGATGACCCTCGGGCTCTAGAAAACCCGGGGGAAAAAGGCTTAGGTGGCAAATGGTAAAACCAAGGTTGGGCCTTGCTGGAGGAGTTTTATTCAAGGTGAACTGTCAAGGGGGTCCCATAAATCACCCGACCGCGTAAGGAACGCAAACTCAAGGAACATAATACCGGTATGACAGAAACTAGGGCGGCAAGAGTGGAACAAAACACCAGGCATAAGGCCGAGCCTTCCACCCTTTACCAAATATATAGATGCATTAATTAAATAAGAGATATTGTGATATCCCAACATAACCATGTTCCGACATGGAACAAACTTCAACTTCACCTGCAACTAGCAACGCTATAAGAAGGGCTGAGCGAAAGCGGTAACATAGCCAAACAACGGTTTGCTAGGAAAGGATGGTTAGAGGCTGACATGGCAATATGGGAGGCATGATATAGCAAGTGGTACGTAGCACAACATGGCAATAGAACGAACAACTAGCAAAGCAAAGATAGAAGTGATTTCTAGGGGTGGTCATCTTGCCTACAAGGTTCTCAGAGTTGTCGAAAGCTTGATCCTCGTAAGCGTACTCAACAGGTTCCTCGTTCACGAACTCGTCTCCCGGCTCTACCCAAGACAAGAACACAAGCAACGGAACCACAATCAATCACGAGAAATGCACAAGCAACATGATGCAAAACATGTATGACATGCGAGATATGATATGCGATGCATATGCGTGCTCCGGAAGGAAAATGATGAACAAGGCAGTAACTTGACAAACCAAGCATGCCACTGGAAATATGAGATAATTTCGGTCGAAATCGATATAAAGATCACCGGAAACGGATGCACGGTTTGCAAATGGCAAGCAAAACAAGAATGACACGAATCTGCGATCAACAGCATGATAGCACTTAAAATACATCAAGAAACTATGCTACAGCACTCCAACATAGCAACAAAGCATATGGCAGTAATCTACAGGAGATTTTTGACAAAAGATGAACATTGAGCTACGGCTAGATCACAACATAACAAGCTCAAACAAGCATGGCAAAAGTGCAAAATATAACAGGTTCACAGACTTAGTGAAATTACTGGACATGGCAGAAAACAGCATCAGGTAGCAATGTTCAGAGCACGAAAACAACATGCTACAGGAACTTAACATGGCAAAACAAGGCATGGAAGTGTTCTACTAGATGCATATGACAAAAGTCCCTTACTGACCATAAGGGAAAAAGGACCAGAAGATATGATGGCAACCATGTAAACATAGCAAGTTTCGTTAACAGGTTTCAGACTTGGCAGAAAAACAGAGCATGGCAGAAACAATAATATGAGGGCATCTTGGTGAGCTTGATGCACTCACCACAAAGCAATGCATGACAAAAAAAGCATACCTACAGCAATATGGAATGTTTATGAAGCTATCCATGGCAAGAACAAATACATAGCATGTATGGATCAACTACAACAAGCTTGGCAATATAGCATATCATGTTAAGAATCTGCCAGAAATATTTTATAGCAAAAGTAGAGTAAGATTGAGTCATGCTATGGCACTCCATAATTGCAAACAAGGGGAGGAATGGATCAATTACAACTATATATAGAAATCATCCTTACTGAACATGTCCAAATATGCATGGATCTCTCTGTAGCATCAAGTTTACATGGCAACAAAATAACAGCAGACAAAGACTTAGAAAAACTACCAAGTACCTGAAATCAGAAACATTACGGAGCCTAGTTTGCATGCTTGTTCTAGTTACCACAGAGATCACAAAAATACATGGCATACACCACTGGAAAGATGGCATGGCATACAACAAAACACATGTAGAGTTCATGCCCATAAGATGCACAGATTAAATGATACAAAAATGACAAATCTCCAAGTTCTCCTAAGAACCAGCAGATAACAGCAACTAGCACTCTTGCAACAGAGATTTGGGCATCAAGATGGCCTCTAATGAACATGGTGCAATTGAACAAAATGTAGAGCATCACGAGCTCAACCAGATCGGATCAGGGCCGGGGCCGAGCTTCGACGGGGCGCTGGCCGGAGATGGCGGCCGGCGACGGAGGAAGGAGAGGAGGCGGCGGGGCGCGACGAGGAGGAAGGAGACGTCGGGGACGACGGGCGGAGGGGGCGCGGTCGCCGGCGGGCGGCGGCCGGCGACGCGGCGGCGCGGGCGGGCGCGGCGGCGGTGCGAAGGCCGGGCGGCGAGGCGGCGGGACCGGCCGGCGTGGGCGCGGCGGCGGGAGCCGCGCGCGGGGCGCGGCACGGGCTCGGGCCGCGGGGGCCGGGAACGGGCTCCGGCGGGCCGCGCGGTGGAGGAGAGAGAGGGGGGCGGCAGGGTGAGTTGGCGCCCTCTGATTGGTCGGGCGCCGCGGCGGATTCGTCCGGCGGCGGTACGGACACATCCGCCCGCGGAGAGGGAGCGGGGCTAGGGTTGGACTACGAACGTTAATCGGGAGAGATGCAAATATATAGGTAGAGGGAGCTAGGAGAGTCCAAATGAGGTGTGGTTTTCGCCCACACGATCGTGATCGAACGACCTACAGTATGGAAGAGAGTTTGGTGGGTTTTGGGCTGTTTAGAGAGGGGGGTTTTGCTGGAACACACAGAAGGCATCTGCGGTTACCCGGTTAACCGTTGGAGTACCAAACGACCTCCAAATGGAACGAAACTTGACTGGTGGTCTCCCGGTAGTATACCAAGGCCACTTGACAAGCCTCGGTCCATTTCGAGAAAGTTTGACACCCGCTCACGAAAGAAAACAAGAGGGGTGCACCGGAGAAGAGGGGAGCGCCGGATTGCAAAACGGACAACGGGGAAAATGCTCGGATGCATGAGACGAACACGTATGCAAATGCAATGCACATGATGACATGGTATGAGATGCATGACATGAACAAAATGCAAAACGAAAGACAAAAACCCGACCACGAAAAGAATATCATAACACATAGCCGAAAATGGCAAGAGTCGGAGTTACAAATATGGCTAGTTACATCCGGGGTGTTACAGTAGGGGCGCGCCCTCCACCCTTGTGGCCGCCTCGTGGCTCTTGTGACTAGCACTCCAAGTCTCCTGGGTGTTTTTTGGTCCAAGAAAAATAATCGTGAAGGTTTTATTCCGTTTGGTATTCTTTTTCTGCGAAGTTGAAAAACAAGGGAAAACAGAAACTGGCACTAGGCTCTAGGTTAATAGGTTAGTCCCAAAAATAATATAAAATAGCATATTAATGCATATAAAACATCCAAAACATATAATATAATAGCATGGAACAATAAAATATTATAGATACGTTGGATACGCCAGCTAGCTAGAAATATAAAAACAAACTACCCGCCTTGAGCGTTAGAAAATTGGCGGTTCCGCCACTTTTCCTTATTATCATACACGCATATCCTTGTTGGACCGTGCGCGATCTTGGGCACTCCCGCCCCGCATCAATTCCTTTACCCAAATTTTAGTAGCCGCCGTACTTCAACCGTCACCCACACTCCTCCAGCACCGACCTTATAGTAAAATTGCTATAGCCGAGGCATTTGAACCGTCGCCCTCCCTCGTCCACCACCATCTCCACCCACCATTACTAAAATTTTCAGTAGCCGCGGAGTATGCTCAAACACCACCCCCCCTCCACAGTCCCCCACCCGGTGCCCTCCCCGCTCGAACCCTAGCTCGCCGCCACCGCCAACCCCTACCGGTCAACCCATTCCTCCTAGCTTACATAATAAAGTTCAGGTTACCTAGTGATTCCCATACCGTCGCCCCACTCCCATGAGTTTTTAGATGAGGCATGCGGTGTCCCTCCCCGCAAGATCCACATCCCCTGCTCCAGAATGTTGCAGCCTAAGCTCGACCATGTATCCCGGGGAGCCCGACGAGCATTCGGTAAAGAAGAGGTTTATCATGGCCTCTCCGGCAGACGTTGGCAAGGTGTCCGCCGTTCGCCTCGACCTGTCGATCCCGGAGCAACACATCGCCGCGGAAGCTGGCGAAGACGGTGACTACGTTGCCATGCCGAAGGCTTCATGTCAACGGGCTAGCGTATTACTGTATCTCGGGAAAGCTGGCTACGACATCAAGCTCGTCGACAGCGACAACTTCATGCAGGCCATGTCACAGGTTAAGTGGTCCATCCCCAACCCCTCTGGTTCAACCGACGTCGATCTCTTCGATGGCCCTGCCGCTGATCTCCTCCACCAAGCTGTCAAGGATTTGCGATCCTTGTACGCCATCAAGCCCATTTTGTCATTTCTAAAGGACACGTTCTACGGCGGCGGCTTGGGATCCTCAATTGCCAAGTCAGATCTCATCGACCACGACCACGACCACGAGGACGGCACCCACAAAGGTTCTTCCAAGGTGAAATAGCCCATCTGTGACATCAGAGAGCGCACCATGGGTTTGTGCTCTTCCAACTGGAAGGATCCCGTCCATGACATGTGAGGCAACATATTATCAGCAAATCTTACCTTTTCTAGCTTGCCAACCTGTACCCTTTGTTGTAGTAGCATTTCCCGTGCGGTGCTTTAACTGTGTCGTGTTTAAGTATTTCAGTTATGCAAAAATGTATTGTTCAATAGGGCTATGTGATGTTTAAGTATGAATTGTCCACTTCTGTTTCACGAATGGCTATATTTGGTTGTTTATAGTGAGTAGATGCCTTGTTTATCTGTTTTTGGTTGTTAGGTTGGTTGCAGTGAGCATTTTTCTAGTTATCGAGCAGATGCCTTGTTTATATGTATTTGGTTCTTAGGTTGGTTTGAGTGAGCATTTGTCAAGTTATCAAGCAGATGCCTTGTTTATCTGTATTTGGTTGTTAGGTTGGTTGAAGTGAGCATTTGTACAGTTTTCAAGTAGATGCCTTGCTTATCTGTATTTGCTTGTTAGGTTGGTTGCAGTGAGCATTTGTCCATTTTTCAAGCATATGCCCTGTTTATTTGTATTTGCTTGTTAGGTTGGTTGTGGTGAGACTCTGTTCAGTTTTCAATGGCTACATTTGGTTGTTATACTGATCATTTATCCCTTGTTTATTTCAGTCATTCACAATGTGATGTTCATTATGTGCAAGTCGGAACTGTGCCGCTCGACTGCATCAATACCAGTTTGAACGGCTATATTTGGTTCCAATTATACCTGTTGTAGTTAACACATGCCCTTTATTTCAGTTTTACACATTTATCCAGTGTGATGTTTAAGCATGACCTACGTTCTATTCATTTTCAACAATACCAGTTTGAATTGCAATATTTGATGGTTGTTAAGCCTGTTGTCAGTAACATTGCCTTCCTTTTTATATCTGCTTTAACAGCATGCTGAAACCGACACATTCAAGCTATCATTTAAGGTTGTTGTACTTATCATGCCTTTCCACTACTTATGCAGGACAACAACGGGAGTGGCCTCCATTTTCTGCTGAGGTTAGTTTCATCCCTCGGCTTGTACTCCCCCCATCGTTCCATAATGTAGTGCATATAGATCCAGGCCTGTACACTTGTTAGCTTCTAATATTGACTTGTTGCTTGCAGGTACATATGCCCTTGGCAAGGATCCATGCATTGACCCTTTTTGCGTAGGGGCAATGAGATATTCATGAACAAGCATCAAGTGAGGAAACTGATAAGGATCATTAGCAAAAGATACGAATGGTGGGAAGCAAATTATTTGTTTATGCTCTATCCAGCACAACAGTGAGCTGTAGGATGGTAACTACAAACTATGCAACCTTCTCTTTTTACTGCCCATAATGAGTTGTTAGACAACAATGTGTGAATCTTTTTCGTTCGTAGTGGTTCCTGAAGCAGTTCACTCAAGATTACCTCGCAAAGTACATGATTGGTGGACATGTAATGAAGGTTAAAGTATTTCATCCAGACTATAATGAGCATCGAAAAGTCATAATGAAGACAGTGAAGGTTGGACGGGTAGCCATCACAAGGGGTTGGCCTAGAGTCGTGCGCGCATTAGGCATGGAGGAGGGCACAATATGGGCATTCTGCTTCACCTTCTCCAGCAACCACAATGTCTTTCGCCTCTCTCTTAACAGTCTTTAGTACAATTGTGGTTCATCATTCTTTACTTAGTGCTTCTGTAGTTCTTCAGTATATGTACATGTGCATCGAATTATGCATTCGTGGTTGAACCTATATTTGTAATAAACATGGTTGGATATGAAGTAGGTGATTGCCTACATTCAAATTCAAAACATGTGATTTTTGAATTAGGGAGTACACTACACATGGTTTGCGAAAACAAAACGTCTACGATAAACGTGGAGATCAGACACGTTTCTAGGATCCACTACATGTGCGATCAATCTCCACTTCACACACGATCAGCCAAGAAAAAACATGTGCGATTAACAACAGCATGGCACACAGTTCTTTCTTATTAAATGTTTGTGATACTCACCTTATCACACACGCTTCGAAATTATGGACTGTTTGTGATGTTGTGCACATCGCAAATGTTTGGTCGTAGAAGAACGCGTGCGATAGCTCGATCATTTGACGCGGGTACGATGGATGAATCATGTGGAATGTATTCAAGCTTCGCATACATTTTTATAGCGACAACTGTGTGCGCTCTTACATCGAATCGCACACAGTCGAGGAAAAGTAAATGTGGGTGATTGTCTACTTCTACAATTGTGAACTATTTGTGATGGGTCACGCATCATAAACGTGGACCACAGAATACCGACTGTGATGGCAATGCCAACAGAAACAAGTAGGAAGTACTGTATATGCATCGAGGCTCCCTATCCCCGACGGTTTCTTGGTCGTGTGGGAATGACCCCCCTATTGAAGCCACTCACTTGGCGACGGTTCCGAATGCCTTCACGGAAAGGGGTTAAAAACCGTTTGTATAGCACCTCATTGTACTAGTGTAAGAGCTATAAGTGTATGAAAGCTCAATGGAAACTAAGTGAGTGTGCATCCAACTTGCTTGCTCATGAAGACCTCAGGCATCCGAGGAAGCCCATCATCAGAATATACAAGCAAAGTTCTATAACAAAAATTTCCACTAGTTTATGGAAGTGACATCATAAGAGACTCTCTATATGAAAAACATGGTGCTACTCAAGCACAAGTGTGGAAAAGGATAGTAACATTGCCCCTTCTGTCTTTTTCTCTCATTATTTTGTTGGGATCTCTTTGGTTTCTTTTCTTTCGGCCGGTCCCTCATCCTGACTTGCGGGGGAATCATAGTCTCCATCATACTTTCCTCACTGGGACAATGCTCCAATAATGATGACCATCACACTTTTATTTACTAACAACTCAATATTTTAACTCGATAACTAGAAAAATATGACTCTATATGTATGCCTCTGGCAAAGTACCAGGATGGGCAATGATGCTAGCATAACATGTATGATAATGATGAACGGTGGCTGCGCCACAAATTCTATTTCAGCTATATGATCATGCAAAGCAATATGATAATGAAGATATATATGTCAAGAAAACAGAACGGTGGAAGTTGCATGGCAATATTTCTTGGAATTGCTATGGAAATGCCATAACAAGTAGGTATGGTGGCTGTTTTGAGGAAGACATAAGGAGGCTTATGTGTGATAGAGCATATAATATCACGGAGTTTGGATGCACCGACGAAGTTTTCACCAGCTCTCGAGATGAGAAAGGGCAATGCATGGCACCAAAGAGGCCAGCGAATGGCGGAAAGGTAAGAGTACGTATAATCCATGGACTCACATTAGTCATAAATAACTCACATACATACTGTAAAAGTTTATTAGCCCTCGAAGCAAAGTACTACTCGCATGCCCCTAGGGGATTGATTGGTAAGAAAAGACCATCGCTCATCCCTGTCCACCACTCATAAGGTAGACACTCAATAATAAATCATGCTCCAACTTCATCACATAACTAGAAACTATAGGTGCATGCTTCGGGAATCGCAAACCTTAACATCAGTATTCTTACTAAACCACAATCATTCAATAGTACCCCCACATATTACCATCAATATCGCAAAACTATTGCAAGGAATCAAACTTATCATATTTAGTGATCTACATGAAAGTTTTATGATATCCCTCTTGAATACCTATCATACCAGGACCAATTTCATAACATGCGCATATTGCGATTAATATTTATTAGACTCTCAAAATATATAAGTGAAGCCTATGAGTGCAACTATTTCTTGAAAATATAACCATCGCTATGCTCTAAGAGATATAATTGAAGTACTAGAGCAACTGCCTAGCTCAAAAGATATAAGCGAAGCACATAAAGTATTGTAACTAATCACGAATAAATGTGTGTCCCTGTCTAAAGGTGTGTGCAGCAAACAATGATTGTGGCAAACAAAGCAAAGACTACTATAATACAAGACGCTCCAAGCAAAACTCATATCATGTGATGAATAAAAATGTAGATCCAAGTAGTATACCGATGGATTGTAGACGAAAGAGGGGAAGCCATTCGGGGCATCTGCAAGCTTAGATGCTCGGGTATCCTTAAATATTACCTTGGGGTGCCTTGGGCATCCCAAGCTTAGAGTCTTCCAACTACTTATTCCTTCATCCATCATGATCTCACCAAAAACATGAAAACTTCGGCACACAAAACTCAACAGAAACCTCGTGAGACCATATCTTGTCCCAAAAAGTGTTGGGTTTCCTCTACGTTGTTAGCACAACAATTAGATGAAATATATGCATTTTTATCATGGCAACAAGACGTAGCAAGCATATCATCATGAGATTAGTCAAGCCATTTCTACATGATATGCAAGGACTATCAACACAGGCATGCGAAACATCTAGAGTGCTCAAAGTGTTAAGGTCCAAAGAAGGAGCACTGCAATAAGATAGTAATGAAGGATCATCAACAATAAGCCCACTATCATCATTGCAATGACCAACACTACTCACCTTATCATCACCTTGTGGCAATCCACATGTAGGTGAAGTAGAAGAAGTTGAGAACTGTTGACATGGAATTTTGCCAAAGTAAAATACAGAGGGATATCTATTATCAAAATATGATAAAGTCAAATTATATAAAAAAATGGCGAATTGCTGAACAGACCGAGGATGACTATGGTGAATTTTGGGTCGCTCAGTATGAAATAGCGGTCACAAAAATAAATAAACAAAGAAAGTGCCACTTATAGCTGCAAAATTCATGTATACTGTGAAATTATAATTAGCACGCACGCATGCCGCCAGTGACGGCGTGTGCCCGATGTCAACAATACATTGTCATGAGGCGACGCTAATATCTTCAAAATATTAGACCGCATGAAATGTCAACATAAAATCATCGCCGGCGGCGCTTATTTGGCAAATATTGAACCATGCAATACACGTGGGCATTATTTCATCACCGGTAATAAAATATCGTGGCAACAGAGAAAAAAGAGACGTATAGAATTCCTAATGAAAAATGGGTACGACGGATATAACGCCACGCAGGAAAAGAAAAATATATTTTCCTTGTATATATGGCATGCACGCTGAGAAATAATTCTTAATGAGCCGTCAGTAATTAATTAGGCCTGTCCAATTGGAAAATTGCTAACACGTAGCTAACAAGCGTAATTGTAATTTCGATGCAAGGCTGCATGCACGTACTAAGGCCACTTTCTGATTAAAAGCATGCAAACGGACTATGCCTAGGCCCACATGGGTGATTAAACAAATAGCGTTTTAGCCCATAGCGGCCAATCACAGGACCAAGCCGATCCAAATCTTAGTCAATAAGTGATTAAAGAAATATGATTAAAGAAAAGGGAGAGACGCTCCATCATCCCACGATGCACACGATCTCCAGAACGTGGGCACGCTTCTGGCCGGACGAGAGTGCTGGTCCCTCCTATAAATAGCACCAGAGGGGCTGCACTCCAGGATTCCTCCTTTTTCCAATCGCTCCGCTGCGCTGCCGCACACTGCTGCTCTCAACCACACACATACTGCTGTTGTAGAAAAAAGGCTCATATACGCTGCCGCTGCAAGGCTGTCGTCCGGCGAGGAGCGTGAGGAAGGTAGTTCAGGTGGGAATCATGATCCTCCTCTAATCTTCTTGCTCCTCCTTATATCTCTCATCACATTCATCTCGCTTCTTGGTTGATCATTGTGATACAAACCAAGGAGTATGCCCCATGTATCCTCATCTTGACATTCTGCCTTGGCTGATCATCGTGATACGAGCCAAAGAGCAGTTATGTTCAGGAGAGGAGAATTTGCCGTTGGTTGATCATTGTGATACAAACCAAGGAGCATTCGCCATACAGCCTCATCTTGACATTTTGCCTTGGCTCATCATCGTGATACGAGCCAAAGAGCAATTATGTTCAAGAGAGGAAAATTACCCTTGGTTGATCATTGCGATACGAACCAAGGAGCATATTTCACATATTTTCACCTTGACATTTCGCCTTGGCTGATCATCATGATACAAGTCAAGGTGCGAATATGTTTAAGAGCAACAAAATACTCCTTGGCTGATCATCGTGATACGAGTCAAAGAGCACTTATATTTAAGAGAAGAAAATTTGTCCTTGGTTGATCATTGTGATACAAACCAAGGAGCATTCTCCATATTGCCCCATCTTGACATTTCGCCTTGGCTGATCATCATGATACAAGTCCAGGCCTGAATATGTTTAAGAGCAGAAAAGAAAATACTCCTTGGCGGATCATCATGATACAAATCAAGGAGCATACAACATATAATTCCATCTTGTCATCTTTGCCTTTCGTTGATCATCATGATACGAGCCAAAGTGCGATTATGTCAAAGAGGATAAATTTCACTCCTTGGTTGATCATGCCGACCCAAACTAAGGAGGACATATTTTCCCTTCCATCATAAATGAGAGCGACGCAAAGGTAAAGCTCGGGGGAAAAAACAATATGAAACATACACAAACCCTATATGACCATCTATATAAAATCATAGAATAAATATGTGCCCACAAAAATGCACTCTTCATTTGCTGCATGTTTTGCATAAAGCAAGACCATGTAAATTGTGCATGTACCTCCAGATCTAGTGCAAGAAAAAATGTGTAAATTAAGTGTTTGCCAAACTATATTTGAAGCCTCTTGTTGGTTACACTGCAGGCATATATGCTATGCCACGTCAGTAGTAATACAAACAGGGAGGTACAAATGTCATATACATCTATCATATAAATGGTTAAATGAGCATACTCTAATGCATATAAAATGTGCTAAGTGAAATCCAATGTGTAGACCTGAGGTAATGAAAATACTAGTTGTCTCGGTACACACTTAAATAAAATATGCTCATAAAAGAAAGTGAATGCGTGTAGGTTAAGTTAAAAAATGTAATCCTACATATCTAAAATATGAAATCTAGAGCATCCAGACTCTATGCAACACGCATATATTGCCCACCGATGGGTAGTGTATATGCATGTGACCCATAATAAAATAAAGGATATTGCATCTAGCTCGCTTTAGTTGTAACCAAAACAGACTAATTTGCTTAGTAGATGCTGCCATCAAACATACCAAACAAAATTAAAATATATGGGATGGTTCTGATATGATGACCTCTCCTTATATTAAATTTTCATGCATGGATCCAACATGAGCTAAATCATATGCCCCATCATCTCATGCATTGTCATATGTGCATTAATAAAGGATGTAACATGCATGTACTAAGTGGATACTCTTCTGGTCGACTCATTACTCGTTAAAATAAAATGACCTAAAAAATGATTAAAATAGCCGCATGGTCATACTAGCATATGTTGGTTAAGTCGACTACACAAATTAGGTATCTACAAAAAGCATACATTGCACTCGTACTCTATGTACTACTCATAATAGTACAAGGGTAAAAATATAAATGAACAACACACATAGTAACTTGAAGAAGATCGAGGATGCTCCCCCGAGCACACCGGCGTCAACGACAGCGAGGAGGAGCGATTTTTCTTTATCATTTTGTAGTAGTCATGTGTTGCAAGTCTATGTAATAGGATAGTTGGAATTCCTAATCAGGGGTTTTCTCTTCGGAGATGTAATTAACAGAATTTTTATCTAAATGTAAGAGTTCTAGAAATAATGTACCTGCAATGTTTGATATCCATTTTATTTATGCATTTATGCACTTAAATCTATTAACTCTGTATCAATGACGTGGCCGCGTATTTTCACGCCCGCCATTTTCCCGTCATCAGATTCTGGCACGCCCAGTGGGACCTATTTCTCCCCTCATCTTTGAATTCCAACATAGGATGGCAACATATGAATTCCCACAGTACATAAAGCTTGAAACATTATGTACCCATGTACAAAAAAAAGTCAAAGAAAACTAATATATGGTTTTCTTTATTTTGAAGGTATGGAGGGCCAAGTGCAGCAGTTTGTGACCCTTCGCTTCGGTGACCTTTGGCTTGATGTGCCAATTGGTCCTATTGTGACCTCACTAAGTGAAAGTTGGAAGACTACTGCTGCATCTCCAGTTGCACCAGATCAAGAAGAAGTCACTTCTCCACCAATGGAGGGGTTCACACCTGTTTTTTCAAAGTCTACAAAGAGGAAAATGAGGGCTGCTAGAAAGAGGGTTGCTCAGAGTTCTGCAAGAGGGGTTATTCATGCTCCAGTGTCAGTAATGAAAGGAAAGATTGCTGAAGCAAGACCATCCGTCCGCCAGCAGTCCAAGGACAAGGGAAAGAAAGTGGTGTTTGAGAAATCCGAGTTTCCGCCACTTGTTTACAAGGGAAAAGAGAAGATGGTGGAGACACCCAACTCCAAGCTACCTGGGAAAAGAGGCGGCGTTGCTGTCATATTGCCGTCAGCATCGTCTTCAACAGGAAGGCCCACCAACGCTCGGAATATACTCCGAGCCGATGCTCCTGAGTTTGTCCCCTCACTGGCCCATAAACCTAGTGAGGGACGCTTGGGAATAATGCAAAAACGTTCTGTGGAATGGAAGGGAGTGTGCCTTACATCTGGTGACCTCAAAACAGGCCACATAAATCCAGCATCTCCACCATCAGCTCCTCTGTTTGAAGAAGCACCCATCTTACGAGAGTCCTTTGAAGGTTCGTTTGATCCAGTGCGACATCAGCGGCGGCAGAGAAATGTCCATCGATCTTGGATTGAGCTTCCAGCTGCCGTAGAACAAGATGCGGCGAGCCGACACCGTTCTCATGTGAGCAAGTCCGTCAAGGGGAGATGGAAAAACACTCGTCCAAAGATCCAAGTCAGAATCCAGATGACTCATATGTTTTTAAATGCATATGTCAAGCAATAAGGTCACAGCTTCCTGGTGCATCCACATCACAAAATGATGAGGGTGGTGCCATCATGCGACCGGCGGAGGCCCTGGCCCAACAGCCTGAGTACCAAGAATTCATTCAGCAACATCCTGAACATCAAGAGTATGTGAACCAAGCTGCTCATGTCCGTTCAAGAAGGGCGGCATACAAAGAAAGAGAAAGGGCAGTACGGGCAAGGTCTGGGTCAAGCAGAGTCCAAGGGGCAGAACACGCTCCATCTGATGAGGACAGTCAGGGTAAAGTGAACAAGTGGCTATCAAACCCATCAAATGAGGTGGCCACGAGCTTGTCTCCATGGCCCTCTCGTAAGCAGACCAAGAATAAATCATGCGAGGTGTTCCAAGCAATGCCAGTTGGTGTCAGGGCGGCGTCGGACAAGACCAGCAAAACATCCTCCACATCAACACATTTCAAGAGGAAGAAGGCACGCAAAACTGTTGTAGAGGTTCCTCGTTGTAAGACACGAAGCCAAAAAGGTTCAGATTATGAAAAACTGGGGTCCAGCTATGGTGGGTCTTACAATCCGCTATCAGATAGCACTCCTTGTCCTTCTGAAAATGAGATAGAACTTCACCATGGTGCAGAGCATACAGAGCAAGTCCTAGCTACAAATGAAGCTCCTTCGGTTGAGGAGCAATTAGCCAACCTCACGGCAGCACTCCAGCAAAAGGAAGACGAGCTAGCAGGCCTTCGTATTCATATGAGCAATGACCAGAACAAAGGAAATGAAGGGGATGGTGGTGCAAGTGCTAGCAGCCAACATGGAGGAGCAGGGCTTAACCTTGAGGCGATCCAAAGGATGATCGCTGAGGGGCTAAAGTCCCAATTGATGCAAACTCAGTACTCGATGCGGCCAGGGTATGTTAAGCCATACCCACCTGATGAGGACCTAGTTCCTTTCCCAACAAATTACAGACAACCACAGTTTAGTAAGTTCAATGGGAGTGGATCTCCCCATGAGCATATGGCACACTTCCTTGCTGCTTGTCAAGATACAGCCAACAATGGAGCACTTCTCCTCAGGCAGTTTGTACAGACATTATCTGGGCCTGCCTTCACTTTGTACAGTAAGCTACCTCCAAGCTCTGTAAAAACGTGGGAACAAATGCAAAACTCATTCCTCGAGCGGTTCTATAGCACGCAGAGGACGGTGGGCATAACTGAGTTGACCCAAACTGAACAAGGGTTCAACGAGAAGGCAGCTGACTTCATAAATAGATGGAGAAACCTAAGTCTTCACTACCCACAACCCATCACCGAGCCAGAAGCAGTGCGGATGTGCATGAACAATCTCCGCTCGAAAGTGGCTGTCTAGTTACAAGGGGTGAGGCCCCTCACGTTTGAAGAATTAGCTTCAAAATCCACGGATATAGAAAATTTTATGCAGCTTGTCGCTCATCGAAAAAAAACGACGTTCAACAAGCCTACAGACAAAGGTGGTCAGCGTGAAAAGTTGCCGATGAAACCCAAGTCTGCACAAGCCATGGAGACAACAGCGGTAAAACCTCAGTTTCAGCCTGGAAGAGCACCTATAGGGAATCAAGGACAACGAGATGCACAGGTGGGTAGGAGGCCAACTCTCAGTGAACGAAAAAACAGGGAGTATTCTTTTCCTGTAGAAGAAATTGATGACCTTTTCACTGGTTTAAAGGAGTTGAGTTTTATAGAACATCCCAAGCCCAAAAGACCAGAAGAAGCTTCAAAATTTAATGACCCAAATTTCTGTCACTACCATTGCATTTTGGGCCATGCACTCAAAGATTGCTTTGTTGTGAAGAATATCATCCATAAATTGATCGATGAGGGGACTATTGATGCGGATCCCCTCAAAAGCATGACAAAGGGAAAGAAAAAGGCTTCAGCAAATGTCGCCACCCTCCAGGATGATGCAGTGAGTTCTGCGTCTTCAAATATGAAGGGTACTTATGATGATGCAGTACTAATTTCCAAATATGGATGTTCTCCTATGATAATTCCAGGCCTTGCCAAATCGCAAGATCAGCATAAAGGAGTGGCTTACATTCCCTTCAGCAATGGTGCAGCCCAAGGTTGGGGGCCACGGCGGTCAAAACGCCGTGTACTACCCCTAGTGATGGAAGAAGCTCCTCCTCTGCGCTTCGCACCGAAGATATATCAGCACACCACGAAGCGCATGCGAATACCAAGTGAAGAATTCAACGTTCTCACTATTGGTGTGTTTGAGGATGATGGCGAGTCTCTATGCTTCCCTGAAGAAGAACCATTAGAAGTTGATCAGGTTCATCTTAGATCAGGTCGTCAATTAGCAGACCCTCACCCCCCATCTAGAAAGGAACCAAAAAGTAAGGATGCAGTTCCGACTGATTCGACGGACCCTGCCTGTAGGGTGCCAGTAAAATATGATGTAATCGCACATTTGAAGAAAATACCAGCCATGCTTTCTGTGTATGATGCTTTGTGTCTTTCATCTGATATGCGTAAAGCTCTTGTCACGGCACTCACGTTTCCAGAAGACTACAGAGTAGAAGTATCTCAAACTGAGGTAGAAGAATCTGAAGTCCTAAATATGACGTTCATAGATGAGGATATGTTGTTAGGCCCCAGGAAGCACAACAGACCTCTTCTCATGTTTGGCGAAATTGATGTATTGCCGATAAATCGCATAATGATAGATGGTGGGTCAGCTATAAATTTGCTACCATTGCGTACACTCAAAAACATTGGATATTCCAAGGGAGATTTGAGCAAGTCTAATGTGGTTATACATGGATTTAACCAATCAGGACAAGAAGCTATGGGTACCATTTCGTTGGTTTTAAAATTGGATACACTATCCACACATGTGAAGTTTCACGTGATTGATGCGGCCACATCATATAATGCATTGCTTGGACGCCCATGGTTACATGAGAATCAAGTTGTGCCATCCACATTACATCAGTGTATCAAATATATAGATCGGACAGGTGATACAGTCAGAATATTTGCTAATAAGGAGCCATTCACAATAGCTGAATCTTTCTATGCCGATGCAAAGTTCTACTTCGAGCCTGTTGATAAGGTGCAAAAGCCAAAATCCTGGAAAATACTCAAGTCAAATGTGGTAGAAAAGGAGGCCGCAGAATCCTCGTCAAAGAAAAAGACCTATCAGTATATACCAAGCAACCAAAGGAAGAAGGGTGACCCAATATTTCGTGTCATAGACAAATCCCATGACATGAAAGGTACTAATTTCCCTACGCCTTTACCTCCTTTGGTACAATATAGAATAAAACAATCCCAAAAAGAGCCGCGTCGTTCGAACGTTAGTGAAAGTGAAGATAAAAACACAACACAAATATCTGTGTTTAACAAAGATGATGAATCTTTACCCATTTCTTTGTATGATAACAGGGTCTTGTACATGATGCAGCAAATGGGTTGTGACATCGCCACTGGCCCGTCCCTATGTGATGGCCGGGGACAGCTAGCACCATTCGAAAAGGTATTATCTCAAGAACAACTCGAAGCTCTGCACGAAGACCATGTTTTAAAAGAAATGAAGCATGGGTTAGAATATAAGGTTTGTATGGCTTCGACTGAGTATACGGACATGACGGAAGCATCTTCACAAATGGGGGATGGCAACCAATGCACCGTGGATGACTTGGAAGAAATAAATATTGGTATGATTGATGATCCTCATCCAATTTTTATTAGCAAACATTTGTCCAAACAAAATAAACTAAAATATCAGGAGTTCCTGCGTGCAAATAGAGATGTATTCGCTTGGACTTATGAAGAAATGCCTGGGTTAGACCCAAACATAGTTGTCCATCGCCTTGCTGTGCGAGATGACGCCACACCAGTGAAGCAAGCTCAAAGAAAGTACCGGCCTGAAATACTTCCACGAATAGAAGCCGAGGTCGACAAACTTATAACTGCAGGGTTCATTAGAGAAGTTAAATATCCCACATGGGTCTCTAGTATTGTACCCGTTAAAAAGAAGAATGGTCAAACACGCATATGTGTAGATTTGAGGGATATGAATAAAGCATGTCGCAAAGATGATTTCCCAATACCCATCTCTGAAATACTAGTCGATGCTACTATGGGGCATGAAATATTTTCTTTCATGGATGGTTGTTCCGGCTATAATCAAATTAAAATGGCACCTGAAGATGAAGAGTTAACAGCCTTCCGCACACCGAAAGGCGTATATTGTTATAAAGTAATGCCTTTCGGATTAAAAAATGCTGGGGCTACATATCAACGAGCAATGACAATCATCTTAGACGGTTTGTTATATGTGATTGTTGAATGCTATATAGAGGACATAGTTGTGAAATCAAAGCATGAACAAGACCACCTAAAACATTTTGAAATACTTTTTGAGCGTCTTAGGCAACATAATCTCAAAATGAACCCCATGAAGTGCGCGTTCGGAGTTTCCTCTGGAAAATTTCTTGGTTTTGTGGTTACAAAAAATGGTATTCAGATCGATCCAAGTAAAATAAAGGCGATTGTTAAGATGCCACCACCCACAAACTTACATGAATTGAATAGTTTCCAAGGCCACCTAGCATATATTAGGAGGTTTATCTCAAATTTGTCGGGGAGGTGCAAACCTTTTTCGCGGCTTATGAAAAAAGGAGTCCCTTTTGAATGGGATCAAGCATGCCAAAACGCATTTCTTGAAATTAAGAAATATTTGATAACCCCTCCTGTTTTAGGCGCACCGATTAAAGACCGACCACTAATTCTCTATACCGCTGCTATGCCTACTTCACTGGGTGTACTCCTGGCGCAAAATAATGATGTGGGGAAGGAAACGTCTCTGTATTATCTTAGCCGCACCTTGGTAGGGGCCGAGTGCAACTATCCAGACATGGAAAAAATATGTCTCACACTGGTGTTCGCTGCACAAAAGTTACGACACTACATGTTAGAACACACTGTACATTTAGTCTCAAGAGCAGACCCACTCAGATATATCTTAAGTAAAATGGTACTCTCAGGGAGACTAGCTAAATGGGCGATGCTTTTGTCACAATTTGACATCACATATATACCGCAAAAGGCCGTAAAAGGCCAAGCTTTGGCTAACTTCCTTGGGCGCATCCAATCCCAGAGGATTTTCCTATAGATGATGTCTTGCCAGATGAGGACGTATTTGCCACGACGGTAACAAAATAAACATGGCAAATGTACTTCGATGGCGCTCGCCGGCAATCTGGGTCAGGCGCCGGAGTCGTTTTCATTACACCTGACGAAGGGGTGATCCCATACTCATTTACCCTAACTTCGGCGGTGTCAAATAATTCAGCCGAATATGAAGCTCTTATCATTGGGCTTGAAATAGTAATAAACATGGGGCTCGATACGCTCTCTGTTTATGGGGACTCACAATTAGTGATTAATCAACTGATGGGGACCTACATGGTAAAGAAACAAGAATTGTTGCCATATTTCAAAAGGGCAAAAGAGCTCCTAGCTATGTTCAAAGATCTAAATATTTAGCACATAGTTAGAAATAAAAAAGAAAAGGCTAACGCTTTTAGCCGGTTTAGCTGCAAGTATGTCACTAGACTCACATGAAATGATGGATGTACACATAGAGGAACGAAGAATACTACCAATATTTGTTGAAGAAGAAGAAGCAATAGTATCTTCTGCAATGACAGCTGATGTATGTGAAATCGAGATAGGGGATTTGCGAGCACCATTCCTAGAATATCTGCTTCACGGATATCTACCTCTTGATGCTAGCGAAAGATCTAGTATCCATAAAAGATCAATTCATAATACTTGCATCAACGACATACTCTATAGGCGTTCCCATGATGGCATATTATTGCGCTGCCTTGCTGGAAATGAAATTATGGAGGCCTTAAACGAGGTGCATGATGGAATATGTGGCTCGCACCAATCAGGTCCTAAATTGCACTACCAATTAAGGCGTCTAGGTTACTACTGGCCCACAATGTTTGAAGATGCCACTAAATTCGCAAAAAAATTCCACGAATGGCAAGTGCATGCTGACTTTATACATCAGCCGCACGAACCACTCCATGCGACAAATATGTCTTGGCCTTTTGAAATGTGGGGAATGGATATAGTTGGGCCAATTCATCCACCGTCCTCCAAAGGTCACAAATTCATTTTAGCAGCAATAGACTATTTCTCCAAGTGGGCTGAAGTTACACCACTAAAGGAAGACAAAGCGGAGAATGTAGAACATTTTATAAGAACACAACTCATTTATCGCTTTGGCGTTCCTTCTCGAATTATGTCTGACAATGGAACTCCTTTTAAAAACAAACAAGTGGAGAAATTATGCTCAAAGTTTAAGATAGACCATCACTATTCCACGGCATATAATCCAGCCGCCAATGGACAAGCAGAAGCCTTCGACAAAACTCTTTGCAAGTTACTAAAGAAAGTTGTATCAAAAAACTAGCGTGCCTGGCATGAAAAGCTTCTCGAAGCCTTGTGGTCTTATAGAACCACAACACGCACGCCGACAGGAATGACACCTTATTCCCTAGTATTTGGAGGTGAAGCAGTTTTACCTTTGGAGGTACAGATCACGTCACTGAGAGTCGCTACACATGAAAAATTGTCGGAGGAAAAATCAATACAATTACGCCTCGATGAATTGGAAAGACCAGAAGGAAGACGACTTCAAGCTTTGCAAAATCTTGAGGCATACCAAGGTAGGATGTCGTGAGCATTCGACAAACGAGTCAGAAGAAGGACGTTCAAACAAGGAGATCTAGTACTCGCGGTCATTCGTCCCATGAATATCACGCGGCGGATGAAAGGAAAATTTGAACCAAAATGGGAAGGCCCTTTCGTCATAAAAGAGGTTTATTCTAGCGGCACGTATAGGATCATATCACCAGATGGGAAATACTCGCCGGCACCGGTAAATGGGAAATTCCTTAAGCGTTACTATGCATAAAAAAATTTATACTCCATACCCTCACGAGTCTAAACTGGGGCACAAAATAATAATTACTCCAACGACTTACGAGTATAAACTGTGATGCAAAGAAAATAAATCATCGAGCACACTCCATAACCTCACGAGTCTAAACTGGGGCACATAAGGAAAGATGTACTCCATACCCTCAAGAGTATAAACTGGGGCACACCACATAATAATAATTACTCCAACGACTTACGAGTATAAATTGTGATGCAAAGAAAATATATCATCGACCACACTCCATAACCTCACGAGTCTAAACTGGGGCACATAAGGAAAGACGTACTCCATACCCTGAAGAGTATAAACTGGGGCACACCACAAAAAAAATTACCCTAACAACCTACACGTATAAACTGTGATGCAAAGAAAAGAAATCATCATGCGTACTCCATACCCTCAAGAGTATAAACTGGGACACATGAAATTTTACTCCAACAACTTAGGAGTGTAAGCTGTGGCGTAAAAAAGGATGACTCCAAGTCCTAACGAGCTTAACCTGTGCTAAAAAAAGAGGGTAGTACAGAAAAAATGTGTGAATAGATTCATAAAAAAAATTGAAATGAAATAAATCAATAAGGCTTTAAGCCATAAAAAAAGGAAACTGTAAATAAATAGCTAGCTTACATAATTAGCACGGAGTATCCCCACCACAAATAAAAGGCCATGCAAATGACATCACATGGTCCGTCAATACACATGAATAAATCAAATGCAAATGGTGCTACTGATATGAGCAAACATGAGAAAATGGAGAGCCAATCGGCTGTCTTATACAAGTCTGAATGGAAGAATTATATAGACAACATGTCTAATTTATTGAGAAAAAAAATCAGTTGGACATGGAGCGCCAGTCCTTCAGACTTATAATAATAGACTTGGCTTAGCCCTCCAGCGTCGACGTCTTCCCTTTAAGAGCCTCCAATTCCTCAGAAGCTTTCACATTAGCTTCGAGCAAATCTTCGTGCAACTTCTTGGCTTCAGCTTGCGTGGCGGAACGGTCTGACTCTAGTTGCTTGACTCTAGTAGCTTCTTCCAGTTGAGCAGAGAGGGCCTCCACACGTTCCTTCTTCTCAGCTTGTTTCTCCAGTATGGATGACATCTCTTCTGCTGAAGTTTTCAGAGACGCTTCAATGGATTCAGCCCTGCTCTCTGCTGCAGTAACAAATTCAGACTTTTGCTTTGACTGATCCTCAATGGTTCTGCGGGTTTCTTGCATTGTATCTGATATCGAAACAAAATTTTCCCAAGCCGCATGGACAGGGGCAATTTGGGGAACAACGTCACCAGCAGGGAGCATCGACCGAACTACCTGAAAAATCTCATGGTGCTGAGAATCTGTTAATGTAGGGGCATCTAAAGCTTCAAAAGCATTCTTCAACAACAAGTCGATAGCGTCCAGAATGGGCTTGGTAATAGCGGAAATATCCATGGGTGGCGCTGAAATCTGTGTCATTATTCCCTCACCACTTACGAGATTAGAAGCTCCTTCCGCACCACCTGGCGATAAGAAGGAGCGGCAAGATAAATGATACTGTAATGAAATTAATAAATAAAAAAAGATACAAGGTACGAATAAAGCTACCGTGCGTAGAGATAGGCGAAATGTTTGAAATATCACCCTGCGAGGCCATGCCTGAGTATAGATACGTAGGGGGAGTTGGAAGATTAGAGAGGGTTCTGATATATCAAAATCCTCAAATGATAGATCAGAACCTATCACATTATCATCAGTCCCTGTATCGTCAAGTTCATGCATAAAATCAACCAACTCGTCAAGATTACATGGTCTTTCGCCAAGAGAAATTTCAATCTTCCTTTTTACAGCAGGTCTTTCCTCCCCACCGGAAGAGATTGTTGCATTTGGACTAGGTTCCTCTGAGCTCCTATCAACCAAAATGTCCATACCCTCCTTCCTTGCATTTAAACGTGTGCCTGATACTGTGACGTTTATAAGTCGCCGGGGATTGGAAGAGGAACTTGCAGCAACATCATTTGGATTATTTTTCCGCTTCTAAAGAATAGGAAACAAATAATATCAGTTAGTAGATAGTGGTGTTGGCGCATAATAGTAGCAGCAAAAAATATATATACGTATATATATTACCTGTTGCAACAAAGGTGGCGGGGCATTGTTATCCAAGTGGTAACCTCTTAAGATGTCCCTCCAATGATTCACTGCCGGCATTTCTCTCGCCTCAACAGCTGCAAGATATTCCTCTTGCCGTTCGGCAGACACCCTCTTCACTACGACAAGATCCCCTTCCAAAATGTTGCGAGGAAAAATACGTTTCTTCCCATTATTCACATATTTGGCAAGCCTTTCTTCATAGGAATCTCCCCCGCGCATGTTACCTTGACGAAGCTGGCCTAGAACGCTGGTGAAAGGTTGGATGAAAACGGTCCAGCAGTTTGTCCATGCCACTGAGGAATTGGCCACAACATCTTTGTTGGGAATATAGTGAGGCTGTTTCGGATTCGAGCGCAATAAATGCCACCAGTGTGCATAAGAAACACTAATGTCATCTATTATATATAAACTACACAATGGAGTATATGGTACTTGCTGATCCAATTTGAATTGTCGAACCACCCGGTCGGGATGGTACGGCTCAACAATGGACAAGTCATCATCATAATCGGACCTTCTCCATGGTAGCATCCCTCGACGGATGGAAATGGTGAATGCCTTTTGCAGCCAACGAGTGCTAGCCAAGTCAGAGAAATTTGAGGGGTACCACACAATATTCTTGTGTTTCTCGAAGAAATCGTGCGCCTTTTCAGGGCTAAAATCGTGTGGAATCCTAAACATAGTCCCCACCATAGATAATTTCGCTGGACAAAGCTTAGGAGTTGGAAATTTGCTCACTTTTGCTCGTTTACCAAATACATTCTTCAGATAAACCCCCATCCAGCCGATAATGAAATGGACGGGCCATCCCCTAATCCGGTAGCAGGGTCCTACAGGATGGGTGCTGATGCGACGAAGCGAAAAATAGATAGAACAAAGTGCTGGTGGAGCTAATGAAATTCGACGCTCCAGAGCGATCTAGGACGCCATCACAAGGACACCAGCGCGAATGTAGGCTCCCCCGCCAATGACAACAAAGTAGCATAACCAAACAGCAATGTACGCCGCGACATACAAGCGGACCTCAGGAAGAGACGCGAAAGGAATGGAGTGGTCACGCCGGTTGTGAAAATAGTCACACCAGACCTGGAAAGTCACGTGGCCGCCGTTGTTCTTGGCAAGTTGATCATGTGCGGATAATAGGTCCGGTAAGAAGTCAGGGAATTGGCAAAGGGAGGGGTCTAGTGCATGTTCTGGTGGGATAAATTCTTCATATAAGTCTCCATCCAGAGGAAGACCAGCCATTTGATACATATCAAGGAGTGTAATAGTACGTTCACCACATGAGAATAGGAACGTGTTGGTTTTTGGATTCCATTTTTCTAACAGAGATCTTAGCAAGGCAGGGGAAATAGAATAATCACCCAAAGAGCAGTAAATAGCTCCACGAAGGTAATCTGAACCTTCACCAAGTCCTTTTAGGGAAAAAGAATGATTTCGTAAAATGTTTGCCCCCATTCATTATAGCCTGAAGGACGTGGCATATACTCAATATCATGACGTTCCCAAGTCAGACCTTTGATACCATCCTAGTACCCAGACATAAAGCTGTATCAGTTCGTGGCGAAGCCGCCAATGGGTAATATGAGTAAGCTAGTTTGGACTGTCTCGCTCGCCAACCGCGAGGGCCGTAGTCGAGCTCACCCTTTGTATACTTGTAGCTTTAACTATGGGGCAATCTTGGTCATCGGACCTAGGTTCATATAGTTTCTGTTGCTTGGCTAGCTCGACAAGGGATAGTCGATGTGAGGGAACCGTGGGCGAATGTTGCGCCATCTCTATACAAAAAATATACGTGTGTCGGTACAGGTACAAGTCGTGTTCAAAACAGCAAAATAAATGAACCATGGTAAATGAAGGGAAATTTTACCACGGAGGCGATAGCCCGAGCGAGGTCAGCCCTTGATGAAGAAGAAAGGATTTGCACTCTACAAAAAAAATGATGATGACTGTTAGTGCTAAATTTTTTTGCAAAGGTCAAATATCAGCAAAATGAATTATCCTCCAAAAAAAGAGATACGTGCATAAAGCCCAATCTAGGATTTCTGGAATGTTAACTTTGAAAGGGTTGATAAATGCAAAACTTTGGAAAAAGTTTATATATGCAAAACTTTGAAAGAGTTGATAATTCTTGCATCAAATAAAGGGGGGTTTCATTGATCTCGCAGTTTGTACGTCGGACCAAGTCCATATAAACTTGCCGGCACGTCAATTGCGAGAAAGATATATGTGTGTAGCTTGAAAATGAGCTCTACAGTTTGTACGTCGGACCAAGTTCATATAAACTTGCCGGCACGCCAACTGTGAGGAAGATATAAGTTTGCATCTTTAAATGACCATCTTTTAAATAAATAAAACATCAATCTCACAGTTTGTACGTCGGGCCAAGTTCATATAAACTTGCCGGCACGCCAACTGTGGGAAAAAAAGATATACGTGTGATCAAACGAGCATCTTATATAAACTTGGAAAGAGTTGATAATTCCCGCATGAAATAAAGGGGAGTTTCATTGATTGTATGACAGATCTCACAGTTTGTACGTCGGGCCAAGTTCATATCAACTTGCCTGCACGCCAACTGTGAGAAGGGTATACGTTTGATCTTTAAAACGAACATTTTAAATATATAAAATAAAATTGATCTATGCGATTGTACGTCGGACCAAGTGCGTATATAACTTGCCAGCACGTCATTGCGAGACCAATTTCCGCATACATACGGGACAAGATGCACAATCATTCGTGGCCTAAAGGTAGGCTACGTGCATGGATTCATCTATAAATTATTCATCCAATCTGTGATGCTGGTATGTGTATAAGAACCAAAAAGACAGTAGGTATAGTACCTAAAGAGAGAGCAGGTATACGTCCGAAATTAAAATATGGCTGTTTTGCCAGATTGTACGTAAACCTTCCTGCAAATGTTGAGGGAAGAAAAAATCAAGGGGCAATCAGAGGACATAAATCATGTACGTAGATGTCTATTTGAATGAACTAAGTACAAACTTACAAACATAAGATGTGTGCTTTAGCGGCCGATGCTAATCTTATTCATACAAAGAAAGGAAAGGGAATTAGAGATGAGAATCATCTGAGAGAATGAGAGAAAAAGACAATCAATGATTGCACATCAATGCGTACCTAGTAGTCCAAAGAATAGCAGGTCACTCATAAAAAGGATCAGGACTTTTCGCAAGAGTTATGCGTGAGGTAAATAGAGTCCCCTTGCAAGACGATAGGTAGAAGATATATGTAAGGAAAGATCTGCGCTCCGGCCGGATGCAACTACACGGCTGAAGGCCAGCGTCTTGTAACAAATTTTCAAGATTGAGTCCTTATCCAACGAAGGGACTAACAAACTTTCAAAAGGCAGGGCTAGATAAATATCTAGCTTTATATTTTAAACAAAATAAGTGTGTCACCCGCACTAAAAAAATTTGCGATATATATGTAAAATGGAATATGGCTACATATATATTTTCGAGTTCTGAAAGTGAATCAAAGAAATATTCACTTCCATAACTCGAGGGGCATCTGTTGACATGGAATTTCGCCGAAGTACAATACAGAGGGATATCTATTATCAAAATATGATAAAGTCAAATTATATAAAAGAATGGCGAATTGCTGAACAGACCGAGGATGACTATGGTGAATTTTGGGTCGCTCAGTATGAAATAGCGGTCACAAAAATAAATAAACAAAGAAAGTGCCACTTATAGCTGCAAAATTCATGTATCCTGTGAAATTATAATTAGCACGCACGCATGCCGCCAGTGACGGCCGGTGCCCGATGTCAACAATACATTGTCATGAGGGGACGCTAAAATCTTGAAAATATTAGACCGCATGAAATGTCAACATAAAATCGTCGCCGGCGGCGCTTATTTGGCAAATATTGAACCATGCAATATACGTGGGCATTATTTCATCGCCGGTAATAAAATATCGTGGCAACAGAGAAAAAAACGTATAGAATTCCTAATGAAAAATGGGTACGACGGATAAAACGCCACGCAGGAAAAGAACAATACATTTTCCTTGTATATATGGCATGCACGTTGAGAAATAATTCTTAATGAGGCGTCAGTAATTAATTAGGCCTGTCCCATTGGAAAATTGCTTACACATAGCTAACAAGCGTAATTGTAATTTCGATGCAAGGCTGCATGCACGTACTAAGGCCACTTTTTGATTAAAAGCATGCAAATGGACTATGCCTAGGCCCACATGGGTGATTAAAGAAATAGCGTTTTAGCCCATAGCGGCCAATCACAGGACCAAGCCGATCCAAATCTCAGTCAATAAGTGATTAAGAAATATGATTAAAGAAAAGAGAGAGACGCTCCATCATCTCACGATGCACACGATCTCCAGAACGTGGGCACGCTTCTGGCCGGACGAGAGTGCTGCTCCCTCCTATAAATAGCACCAGAGGGGCTGCACTCTAGGATTCCTCCTTTTTCCAATCGCTCCGCTGTGCTGCCGCACACTGCTGCTCTCAACCACACACATACTGCTGCTGTAGAGAAAAGGCTCATATACGCTGCCGCTGCAAGGCCGTCGTCCGGCGAGGAGCGTGAGGAAGGTAGTTCAGGTGGGAATCATGATCCTCCTCTAATCTTCTTGCTCCTCCCTATATCTCTCATCACATTCATCTCGCTTCTTGGTTGATCATTGTGATACAAATCAAAGAGTATGCCCCATGTATCCTCATCTTGACATTCTGCCTTGGCTGATCATCGTGATACGAGCCAAAGAGCAGTTATGTTCAGGAGAGGAGAATTTGCCCTTGGTTGATCATTGTGATACAAACCAAGGAGCATTCGCCATACAGCCTCATCTTGACATTTTGCCTTGGCTCATCATCGTGATACGAGCCAAAGAGCAATTATGTTCATGTAACGCCCACGATGCGGCCATATCTCCACGTGTCGAAGCACGACTTAGAGGCATAACCGCATTGCAGGTATTGTCGCAAGAAGGGTCATCTTCACAGAATCCCTTGTAATGAAAAATAATGGGATAAAGAGAGTTGGCTTACAGTCGCCACTTCACACAATACATAAATTAATTCATACATCATCCAAAATCCACACATAGACCGACTACGGTCAAAACCAAATGAAAAGAAGATAACTCCAAATGCTAGTTCCTGATCGTCCCAACTGGGCTCCACTACTGATCATCAGGAAACGAAACATACTAACGACCACGTTCCTCGTCAAACTCCCACTTGAGCTCCGTTGCGTCACCTGCACCGGTATCGTCGGCACCTGCAACTGTTTGGTAGAATCTATGAGTCACGAGGACTCAGCAATCTCACACCCGCGAGATCAAGACTATTTAAGCTTATAGGAAAGGATGGGGTAATGAGGTGGAGCTACAGCAAGCACTAAGCATATGGTGGCTAGCATAGGCAAATGAGAGCGAGAAGAGAAGCAACACAATGGTCGCGAAGCTAGAGGTGATCAAGAAGTGATCCGAAAACTGCTTACATTCATACGTAACCCAAACCGTGTTCACTTCCCGGACTCTGCCGAAAAGAGACCATCACGGCTACACACACGGTTGATGTATTTTAACAAAATCAAGTGTCAAGTTCTCTACAACCGGACATTAACAAATTCCCATCTGCCACATAACTGCGGGCACGGCTTTCGAAAGATAATACCCTGCAGGGGTGTCCCAACTTAGCCCATTATAAGCTCTCACGGTCAACGAAGGATATTCCTTCTCCCGGGAAGACCCGATCAGTCTCGGAATCCCGGTTTACAAGACTTTTCGACAATGGTAAAACAAGACCAGCAAAGCCGCCCGAATGTGCCGACAAATCCTGATAGGAGCTCCACATATCTCGTTCTCAGGGCACACCGGATGAACACTACGTACAACTAAAACCAGCCCTCGAGCTTCCCCGAGGTGGCGCTGCAAGTGGCTCTAGTTTGGACCAGCACTCAGAGGAGCACTGGCCCGGGGGTTTAAAATAAAGATGACCCTCGGGCTCGCGAAAACCCAAGGAAAAAAGGCTTAGGTAGGAAAATGTAAAACCAAGGTTGGGCCTTGCTGGAGGAGTTTTATTCAAGGCGAACTGCCAAGGGGGTCCCATAAATCACCGAACCGCGTAAGGAACGCAAAATCAAGGAATATAACACCGGTATGACGGAAACTAGGGCGGCAAGAGTGGAACAAAACACCAGGCATAAGGCCGAGCCTTCCACCCTTTACCAAATATATAGATGCATTAATTAAATAAGAGATATTGTGATATGCCAAATTATCCATGTTCCAACATGGAACCAACTTCAACTTCACCTGCAACTAGCAACGCTATAAGAAGGGCTGAGCAAAAGCGGTAACTTAACCAAACAACCGTTTGCTAGGAAAGGATGGTTAGAGGCTTGACATGGCAATATGGGAGGCATGATATAGCAAGTTGTAGGTAGTGCAGCATAGCGATAGAGCGAACAACTAGCAAAGCAAATATAGAAGTGATTTCGAGGGTATGGTCATCTTGCCTGCAAGGTTCTCAGAGTTGTCGAAAGCTTGATCCTCGTAAGCGTTCTCAACAGGCTCCTCGTAAGCATACTTGTCTCTCGGCTCTATCCAAGGCAAGAACACAAGCAAAGGGCCAACAATCAATCACGGGAAATGCACAAGCAACATGATGCAATACATGGCATGATATGCGAGATGTGATATGCAATGCATATGCGTGCTCCGAAGGAAAAAGATGAACAAGGCATCAACTTGGCAAACCAAGTATGCCGCTGGAAAGATGATATGATTTCGTTCGAAATCGGTATAAAGATCACCTGAAACGGATGCACGGTTTGCAAATGGCAAGCAAAACAAGAATGACACAATTCTGCGATTAACAGCATGATAGCACTTAGAATACATCAAGTAACTATGCTATAGCACCCCAACATAGAAAAAAGCATATGATAGTGATCTAAAAGAGATGCTTGACAAAAGATGAACACTGAGCTACGGCTAGATCACAAAATAACAGGTTCAAACAAGCATGGAAAAAGTGCAAAAGATACCAGCTTCACAGAGTTAAACAGCATCAGGTAGCAATGTTCAGAGCAAGCAATCAACATGCTACAGGAACTTATCATAGCAAAACAAGGCATGACATAAATCTAATAAATGCATAGAACAAAAGTCCCTTACTGACCAAGAGCCACAAAGGCACAGAAGATATGATGGCACCCATGTAAACATAGCAAGTTTCGTTAACAGGTTTCAGACTTGGCAGAAAACAGAGCATGACATTAACAGAATTATGAAGGCACCTTTGTGAGCTCGACTCACTCATCACAAAGCATTGCATGACAAACCAAGCATATCAACAGCAAGAAGACATGTTCTTGAAGCTATCCATCGCAAGAGCAAGTGCATAGCATGTATGGATCGAGTACAACAACCTTGGCAAAATTGAATAGCATGTTAACATTCTGCTAGGAACATTTTATAGCAAACGTAGAGCAAGATTAAGACATGCTAGGGCACTCCATAATTGCAAACAGGGGCATGGATGGATAGAGCGCAACTATATGTTCAAAACATCCTTACTGACCATACTCAAAAGAAGCATGGATCTCACTGTAGCAATATGGATACATGGCATCAAAATAACAGCAGAAAAAGACTTGGCAAAATCCTAAGTCCCTAAAAACAGAAACATCTCGAAGCCTAGTTTGCATGCTTCTGATAGTCACCACATAGATTACAAAAATACATGGAATACACTCCTGTAAAGATGGCATGTCATAGATCAAAACACATGTAGAGCTCATGCCCAAAAGATGCACACATCAAATGCAGCAAAAATGACAAAACATCAAGTTCTGATAAATAACAACAGTAAACATCATATAGCACTCTTGCAACGAAGATCTAGGCATCAAGATGAGCTCAAACATACATGGCACAATGGAACAAAATGAAGAGCCTAACCAGATGAACATTTCGATATATCACGCGCATGAAATGGAGAAGCACACATAGAGTTATTGCATGATGAACATGGCAACATAATGTGATAGTCTCAGGACTTGGAGGATTTCGGGGTCAACCTTTTCCAGATCTAGGGTTCTTCGTGGGCACGCGAACCGAGGCGGGGCCAGAGCTTCGCCGGAGTTGGAGGAAGGGGCGGCCGGAGGAGAGCTCGGGGGAGGTCGCCGGGGTCGGGGACGCCGGATCCGGCGAGGGGAAGGCCGGGGCGCGCAGGCGGCGCGGACGTCGAGGCGGCGCGCGCGGGTGGCGAGGCGACGGGGTCGCCGGCGGAGGAGCGGGGCGGCACGGCGGCGGACGAGGTCGGGCGGAGGAGCGGGGCGGCACGGCGGCGGACGAGGTCGCGCGGAGGAGCGGCGCGGCTCGGCGGCGGACGAGGTCGGGCGGAGCAGCGGGCTCGTGGGGGCCCCGCGCGGGCCTGGCGGGCCGATGGCGGTGGGCGGTGACGGGGGCCACGTGGCGCTGCCTGACTGGTGCGGGGGCGGCGGCGGTTTCGTCGGCTCGGGCCGGACGTGTCCGACGGCGCGAGGGGAGCGGTGCTAGGGTTTTGGACCCGGATTTGGAGGAGGGGTGCACATATTTATAGGTAGAGGGAGCTAGGAGACTCCAAATGGCATGCGGTTTTCGCCCACACGATCGTGATCCAACGACGGAGAGCATGGAAGGGACTTAGATGGGTTATTGGGCTGTTTTGGAGGGGTGTTGGGCTGCAACACACAAGAGGCCTTTGCGGTTACCCGGTTAACCGTTGGAGCATCAAACGATCTCCAAATGGAACGAAACTTGCCAGGTGGCCTACCGGTGGTGTACCAAGGCCACTTGGCAAACCTCGGTCCATTCCAAGAACGTTTAACACCCGCTCACGAAAAGAGACAAGAGGGGTGCGCCGGTGCATGTGGGAGTGTCGGATTGCAAAACGGACGACGGGGAAAATGCTCGGATGCATGAGACGAACACGTATGCAAATGAGATGCACATGATGACATGATATGAAATGCATGACATGGAAAAAATGCAAAACGAAGACAAAGCCCAACCAAGAAGGGAATATCATAACACATAGCCGAAAATGGCAAGAGTTGGAGTTACAAATATGGAAAGTCACATCCGGGGCGTTACAACACTCCACCACTACGAGAGGATATCGTCTCGAGATCTAGGACTGAAAGAACTCCGAATATTCGGAACGGAGGTGGTCCTCGCGTTCCCAGGTGGCTTCTCGGTCGGAATGGTGTGACCACTTCACTTTCAGGAATTTGATTGAATTGTTGCGAGTCTTGCGTTCGGTTTCTTCAAGAATAGCAACGGGGTGCTCATGATAAGACAGATCTTCTTGGAGATCAATCTCTTCGAAGTTGATGGTGCGCTCAGGAGTCTTGAAGCACTTGCGAAGCTGTGACACGTGGAACACATCGTGCACGTTCGCGAAGTTGGGGAAGCTCAAGTTGATAGGCGAGGTCGCCTCTTTTGCCAATGATCTTGAAAGGACCCACATATCTAGGGGCAAGCTTCCCTTTGATTCCGAAGCGATGAGTGCCTTTCATTGGAGAGAAGCGGAGGTAGACATTGTCTCCGATCTCGAAAGCCAAGTCACGGTGCTTGCTATCATAGTAACTCTTCTGGCGCGATTGCGCGGCTTTGAGATTTCCACGGATGACTTTGCACATTTCTTCAGCCTCTGGGATTAAGTCATTGCCAAGAAGTTGGCGTTCACCAGTCTCTGACCAATTGAGAGGAGTACGACACTTTCTGCCATAGAGAATCTCGAATGGGGCCTTGCCCGAACTCGCTTGGAAGCTGTTGTTGCAGGAGAACTCGGCATATGGAAGACAATCTTACCACTTCATGCGAAAGGAAATAACACAAGCCCTGAGCATATCTTCAAGGATTTGATTGACTCGCTTGACTTGGCCACTAGTTTGAGGATGGAAAGCTGTGCTGAAGCGAATGTTGGTGCCCATGGCCTTCTGAAAGGAGTCCCAGAACTTAGAAGTGAAGATGCTTCCATGATCTAAAGATATCAATTGTGGAATGCCGTGCAAAGAGACAATCCTGGAGGTGTATAGCTCTGCCAACTGAGCTGCTATGATAGATTCTTTGATTGGAAGGAAATGAGCCACTTTTGTAAGCTTGTCGATAAAAACGAAGATAGCATCATTTCCACGCTTGGACTTAGGAAATCTAGTCACGAAGTGCATTTCGATATGATCAAACTTCCATTCTGGAATAGCAAGAGGTTGGAGGAGACCAGCTGGTCGTTCGTGTTCTGCTTTCACCCTTCTGCAGACGTCACATTCGTTCACGAATTGAGCGATTTCTCGCTTCATTCGAGTCCACCAATACGACTGCTTGAGGTCATGGTACATCTTCGTACTTCCAGGATGAATGGAAAGAAGAGAATTGTGCGCCTCGTTCATAATGACTTTCCTTAGATCACCTTTAGGAACCACAATCCGGTCCTCGAAGAATAAAGTGTCTATGTCATCAATGCGATAGCACTTGTATTTGGAAAGACCCTTGTCAATACCACGTTTCACCTTCTTCACCATGGTATCCAGGAGTTGTGCCTCATGAATTTGATCTTCCAAAGTAGGAGAGACTAGGAGGTTGGCAAGAAAACCTTGAGGAACAACTTGGAGATTGAGTTTGCGGAAAGCTTCGCAATGGTCCGGTTGGAAGGGCTTGAGAATTAAGCTGTTGCAGTAAGCCTTCCTGCGCAAAGCATCTGCAATGACATTGGCCTTGCCTGGAGTATATTCAATACTCGGATTGTACTCTTGAATCATTTCGACCCATCGAGTTTGCCTGAGGTTGAGGTTGGGCTGAGTGAAGATGTACTTGAGACTCTTGTGATCGGTGAATATGTCCACTTTCCTTCCCAACAAGAGATGTCTCCATGTTATTAATGCATGGACAACTGCCGCCAACTCAAGATCGTGAGTGGGGTAGTTCTTTTCGTTGGGCTTCAACTAACGAGAGGTATAGGCCACAACTTTCTTCTCTTGCATTAACACAGCACCGAGACCTTGAAGAGAAGCATCATAGAAAACTTCGAATGGCTTGGATTCATCAGGAGGAGTTAAGACAGGAGTTGTGATGAGTTTCTCTTTGAGAGTGTTGAAAGCAACGTCACACTCAGGAGTCCAAACATACTTCACATGCTTCTGAAGGAGGTTGGAAAGAGGCTTTGCAATCTTAGAGAAATTCTCAACGAATCTTCGGCAATAGCTTGCAAGACCAAGGAAACTGCGGAGGTTCTTGACATTCTAAGGCGGTTCCCAATTCACAATTGCGGACACCTTCTCGGGATTAACAGTGATGCCCTAGGCAGAGATGATATGACCAAGGTAAAGAACTTCATCAAGCCAAAACTCACATTTGGAAAACTTCGCATAGAATTGATACTTTGTGAGCTTGTCGAGCACCAATCGCAAATATTTGGCATGATCCTTCTTATTCTTGGAGAAGACCAAGATATCGTCGAGATACACCAAGACGAATTCATTGGTATAGGGGTTGAAGATGAAGTTCATCATTCGAGAGAATGTTGGAGGAGCATTGACTAGGCCGAAAGACATGACAGTATATTCATAAGAACTAAAGCTTGTTCTGAATGCTGTCTTGGGAATATCTTCTTCACGAATGCGAATCTGATGATAACCCATCCGGAGGTCAAGCTTGGAGAAAACTTTAGCACCTTTAAGTTGCTCGAATAGCTCATTGATGTTGGGAAGTGGCTACTTGTTCTTGATTGTCTTCTTGTTCAATGGACAGTAGTCGACACAAAGTCGGTCCGTGCCATCCTTCTTCTGGACAAAAAGAACACCACAACCCCATGGAGATGAACTCTGTCTGATCAGACCCAGACGCTCTTGTTCATCGAGCTGTTTCTTCAATTCTTTCAGCTCCTTGGGTCCAAGCTTGTAAGGACGCTTGCAAACGGGTTCAGTGCCAGGCTCATGATCGATAACGAATTCGACTGGCCGGTGAGGAGGCATACCCGGAAGCTCTTCTGGAAAAACATCTTGGTACTCACAAACGACTGGAATTTGAGAAATAGCATCCAAATCGCCCTTCTCATTGACAGAAAACAACCAAATGGTTTCATCACGAGCGGCATAGATGATAACATCCTCAGAAGAGTGTGTCAAATGAATTTCCCTGGCAGCACAATCAAGTTGAGCCTTGTGCTTAGAAAGCCAGTCCATCCCGAGAATTAGATCAATATCCGAGTCACCAAGAACAATTGGTTTAGACAGAAATTTATAGTTTCCCATCATGATAGAAACATCCGAGACGCAATTATTAGATGACATTTGCTTACCCGGGGACACAATCTTCAACGGGATAGGAATCTTTTCCGTCACAAACTCATGCTTGGCAACAAAAGGTCTTGAAATGAAAGAAAGCGATGCACCTGTATCAAATAAAACTTTTGCAGGAATATCATTAACTAAGAGATTACCCATTATCACATCCGTAGATTCCTCCGCTTGAGCTGCATTCGTCATGTTCACCTTTGCAGACTTGGGGTTATGCTTGACCACTTCATTGCTAGAAGATCTCACAGGAGGAGGAGGCGGAAGGCGCCTTTGGTTGAAGCACTTGTTAGCATAGTGACCTTTCTTGTGACATTTGTTGCAAGTCACCTCTGAGAGTGGACGATGATAAGGAGCATTCGACTTCGGAGCTTGATTCTGAGACTTGTTCTGATAGTCAGGGTTGGGTGGGTGGGAAGATCCATGGCCACCTTTGTTCTTCTGCTGGAAAGGCTGACGAAACGGAGGAGGAGGAGGCAACCAGAACTTCTGTTGCTTAGCAGCCACTAGTGATGAAGAAGAAGACTGAACTGCGTCCCTGACTCTCTTTTTAGAAGCCTCACACTTGAGCTGAGCAGCCTCTTGCTTCAGTGCCATGTTGTAGAATTCATCATACTTGGTCGGCTCAAAAAGCACGAGAGGTAATTGCAGATCTTCTCTAAGGCCACCTCTGAAATGATAGATCATGCTCTTTTCATCAGGAACGTCTTGCTTAGCAAAGCGAGCGAGTTTTTGAAACTGGGTATTGTATTGATACACTGACATGTTGCCTTGCTTGAGATTGCGGAACTCCTCACGCTTGCTCTCAACAACACTTTGTGGAATGTGGTGTGCTTTGAAGTCTTGGCGGAAATCATCCCAGGTAATCACACGACCTCCTCTGGAATCTTTGTATTGTTGATACCACTCGGCAGCTTGATCCTTGAGTTGAAAAGAAGCAAACTTGAGAAAGTCCTCAGGCCTGACATTGCTACATTCAAAATGCTTGTTGATGTCCACGAGCCAATCATCAGCGTCTGTGGCCTCTGCACAGTAGCTGAAAGACTTCGGCTGATTGGCGAGGAACTGGTTGAGGGTATCGAAGTGAGGCTGATTGTTGCCTTGGCCTTGATTTCCTTGGTTGCCTTGCCCTTGGGTGCGCTCTTGCAAGAGTTGCAAAATCATCTGAGCATTGGCGTTGGTAGCTGCCATGATAGCTTGCCATGCCTCCGGAGGCAGAGGTGGTGGCGGAGGGTTCGCCTGACTCCCATCATTGCGTTCTGGATTCTGACGCGTTGGCGGAGCCATCCTAAAGAGGGTGACATCCGTTAGCATCTTGATAGACAGATAGACAAGTTGAATCAACGGATAGAAATTGCAACATATAGTCTTCACAATAAACATTCGAACGAGGATGAACGAATGAATTCCATAGTAAATCATCACACTTCCAGTAAGGTGAGAAGCCACTTGATAAGAAATTGATGAATGAAATAACAAGGTGCCACTGGAACAAATAAGTGGTAAGGATTACCCAATCACAAACCAAATATCTGCGGGAAGAAATGCTAAGAACTACTTGAATCCCACCTATAAACTCCCGAAACTTTATGGTTATGCAATCTGGTGTTGGGACTACAGGGGACACAAAATATATCACCCAAACTAGCAATCCCTAGATCCAACTGTATCCATCCGTCAACACATAACCAAGAAACCTTCGGAAATCGTGTACCTCAACCTTCGAAAAGCATCCGTTATACGAGTTATGGCAATACTCCCGATCTCCCGCCCCAGTACTGGGTGGCGTCGAGGTGATCTCACCAACAACTGCATAAAATAGATTTTCGAAGTTGGCGAAACTCAGGTATTCCAGAACTGCAACGATAAAATTGTGACGACAACACCTCGGAGCTCAACTCCCCGGGACACTGCCACAACCCCTAAATGTCAGGAGGCACCAAGAACAATGTTCTGTCACAAAACCATCGGAACGATTCCAAGATACCCGCGTGATCCTAAATTTTTTTTATTGAAATTTGAGGAGAGAAAAGTCAAAACTTCTACGTCAGGAGGCCTCACCAAAGAGACGAAGGGACTGAGGAGTAAAAAGAATCATACTCTCCGATATATATAATCCTAAGACTCAAAACATTTTTGTTCTAGACTCAACAACGCCAGCGATTCGATCAAGCAGGGGGCTCCTAAGTCGGGGATGGCTCTGATTACCAACTTGTAACGCCCACGATGCGGCTATATCTCCCACGTGTCGAGGCACGACTTAGAGGCATAACCGCATTGTAGGTATTGTCGCAAGAAGGGTCATCCTCACACAATCCCATGTAATGAACAAGAATGGGATAAAGAGAGTTGGCTTACAGTCGCCACTTCACACAATAAATAAATTAATTCATACATCATCCAAACTCCACACATAGACCAACTACGGTCAAAACCAAATGAAAAGAAGATAACCCCAAATGCTCGTTCCCGGATTGTCCCAACTGGGCTCCACTACTGATCATCTGGAAACGAAACATAGTAACGACCACGTTCCTCGTCGAACTCCCACTTGAGCTCCGTTGCATCACCTGCACCGGTATCGTCGGCACCTGCAACTGTTTTGGTAGAATCTGTGAGTCACGAGGACTCAGCAATCTCACACCCGCGAGATCAAGACTATTTAAGCTTATAGGAAAGGATGGGGTAATGAGGTGGAGCTGCAGCAAGCACTAAGCATATGGTGGCTAGCATAGGCAAATGAGAGCGAGAAGAGAAGCAACACAATGGTCGCGAAGCTAGAGGTGATCAAGAAGTGATCCGAAAACTGCTTACGTTCATACGTAACCCAAACCGTGTTCACTTCCCGGACTCTGCCGAAAAGAGACCATCACGGCTACACACACGGTTGATGTATTTTAACAAAGTCAAGTGTCAAGTTCTCTACAACCGAACATTAACAAATTCCCATCTGCCACATAACTGCGGGCACGGCTTTCGAAAGATAATACCTTGCAGGGGTGTCCCAACTTAGCCCATTATAAGCTCTCACGGTCAACGAAGGATATTCCTTCTCCCGGGAAGACCCGATCAGTCAGAATCCCGGTTTACAAGACTTTTCGACAATGGTAAAACAAGACCAACAAAGCCGCCCGAATGTGCCGACAAATCTTGATAGGAGCTCCACATATCTCATTCTCAGGGCACACCGGATGAACACTACGTACAACTAAAACCAGCCCTCGAGCTTCCCCGAGGTGGCGCTGCAAGTGGCTCTAGTTTGGACCAGCACTCAGAGGAGCACTGGCCCGGGGGTTTAAAATAAAGATGACCCTCGGGCTCGCGAAAACCCAAGGAAAAAAGGCTTAGGTAGGAAAATGTAAAACCAAGGTTGGGCCTTGCTGGAGGAGTTTTATTCAAGGCGAACTGCCAAGGGGGTCCCATAAATCACCGAACCGCGTAAGGAACGCAAAATCAAGGAATATAACACCGGTATGACGGAAACTAGGGCGGCAAGAGTGGAACAAAACACCAGGCATAAGGCCGAGCCTTCCACCCTTTACCAAATATATAGATGCATTAATTAAATAAGAGATATTGTGATATGCCAAATTATCCATGTTCCAACATGGAACCAACTTCAACTTCACCTGCAACTAGCAATGCTATAAGAAGGGCTGAGCAAAAGCGGTAACTTAGCCAAACAATGGTTTGCTAGGAAAGGATGGTTAGAGGCTTGACATGGCAATATGGGAGGCATGATATAGCAAGTGGTAGGTAGCGCAGCATAGCTATAGAGCGAACAACTAGCAAAGCAAAGATAGAAGTGATTTCGAGGGTATGGTCATCTTGCCTGCAAGGTTCTCAGAGTTGTCGAAAGCTTGATCCTCGTAAGAGTTCTCAACAGGCTCCTCATAAGCATACTCGTCTCCCGGCTCCACCCAAGGCAAGAACACAAGCAAAGGGCCAACATTCAATCACGGGAAATGCACAAGCAACATGATGCAATACATGGCGTGATATGCGAGATGTGATATGCAATGCATATGCGTGCTCTGGAAGGGAAAAGATGAACAAGGCATCAAATTGGAAAACCAAGTATGCCGCTGGAAAGATGATATGATTTTGGTCGAAATCGATTAAAGTTCACCGGAAACGGATGCACAGTTTGCAAATGGCAAGCAAAACAAGAATGACACAATTCTGCGATTAACAACATGATAGCACTTAGAATACATCATGTAACTATGCTATAGCAAACCAACATAGCAACAAAGCATATGACTGAGATCTATAAGAGATGTTTGACAAAAGATGAACACTGAGCTACGGCTAGATCACAAAATAACAGGTTCAAACAAGCATGGCAAAAGTGCAAAGATATCAGCTTCACAGACTTGGTGAAAATACTGAACATGGCTTAAACAGCATCAGGTAGCAATGTTCAGAGCAAGCAATCAACATGCTACAGGAACTTATCATAGCAAAACAAGGCATGAAATAAATCTAATAAATGCATATAACAAAAGTCCCTTCCTTACCAAGAGCCAAAAAGGCACAGAAGGTATGGTGGCACCCATGTAAACATAGCAAGTTTCGCTAACAGGTTTCAGACTTAGCAGAAAACAGAGCATGGCATTAACAGAATTATGAAGGCATCTTTGTGAGCTTGATTCACTCATCACAAAGCATTGCATGACAAACCAAGCATATCAACAGCAAGAAGACATGTTCATGAAGCTATGCATGGTAAGAGCAAGTTCATAGCATGTATGGATCGACTACAACAACCTTGGCAAAATGGAATAGCATGTTAGCATTCTGCCAGGAACATTTTATAGCAAACGTAGAGCAAGATTGAGACATAATAGGGCACTCCATAATTGCAAACAGGGGCATGGATGGATAGAGCGCAACTATATGTTCAAAACATCCTTACTGACCATACTCAAAAGAAGCATGGATCTCACTGTAGCAACATGGATAGATGGCATCAAAATAACAATAGAAAAAGACTTGGCAAAATCCTAAGTCCCTGAAAACAGAAACATCTCGAAGCCTAGTTTGCATGCTTGTGATAGTGACCACATAGATCACAAAAATACATGGCATACACTCCTGTAAAGATGGCATGGCATAGATCAAAACACATGTAGAGCTCATGCCGAAAAGATGCACACATCAAATGCAGCAAAAATGACAAAACATCAAGTTCTGATAAGTAACAGCAGTAAACATCATATAGCACACTTGCAACGAAGATCTAGGCATCAATATGAGCTCAAACAGACATGGCACAATGGAATAAAATGAAGAGCATAACGTGATGAACATTTCGATATATCATGCGCATGAAACGGAGCAGCACACATAGAGTTATTGCATGATGAACATGGCAAAATAATGTGATAGTCTCAGGACTTGGAGGATTTCGGGGTCAACCTTTTCCAGATCTAGGGTTCTTCGTGGGCTAGCGAACCGAGGGGGGGCCGGAGCTTCGCCGGAGTTGGAGGAAGGGGCGGCCGGAGGAGAGCTCGGGGGAGGTCGCCGGGGTCGGGGACGCCGGATCCGGCGAGGGGAAGGCTGGGGCGCGGGGGCGGCGCGGATGTCGAGGCGGCGCGCGCGGGTGGCGAGGCGACGGGGTCGCCGGCGGAGGAGCGGGGCGGCACGGCGGCGGACGAGGTCGGGCGGAGGAGTGGGGCGGCACGGCGGCGGACGAGGTCGGGCGGAGGAGCGGGCTCGCGGGGGACCCCCGCGGGCCTGGCGGGCCGACGGCGGCGGGCGGTGGCGGGGGCTACGTGGCGCTGCCTGACTGGTGCGGGCGCCGTGGCGGTTTCGTCCGGCTCAGGCCGGACGTGTCCAGTGGCGCCAGGGGAGCGGTGCTAGGGTTTTGGACCCTGATTTGGAGGAGGGGTGCACATATTTATAGGTAGAGGGAGCTAGGAGACTCCAAATGGGGTGCGGTTTTCGCCCACATGATCGTGATCCAACGACGGAGAGCATGGAAGTGACTTAGATGGGTTATTGGGCTGTTTTGCTGGGGTGTTGGGCTTCAACACACAAGAGGCCTTTGCGGTTACCCGGTTAACCGTTGGAGCATCAAACGACCTCCAAATGGAACGAAACTTGCCAGGTGGCCTTGGTTGATCATTGCGATACGAACGAAGGAGCATATTTCACATATTTTCACCTTGACATTTCGCCTTGGCTGATCATCATGATACAAGTCAAGGTGCGAATATGTTTAAGAGCAACAAAATACTCCTTGGCTGATCATCGTGATACGAGTCAAACAACACTTATATTTAAGAGAAGAAAATTTGTCCTTGGTTGATCATTGTGATACAGACCAAGGAGCATTCTCCATATAGCCCCATCTTGACATTTCGCCTTGGCTGATCATCATGATTCAAGTCAAGGCGTGAATATGTTTAAGAGCAGAAAAGAAAATACTCCTTGGCGGATCATCATGATACAAATCAAGGAGCATACAACATATAATTCCATCTTGTCATCTTTGCCTTTGGCTGATCATCATGATACGAGCCAAAGTGCGATTATGTAGAAGAGGATAAATTTCACTCCTTGGTTGATCATGGCGACCGAAACTAAGGAGGACATATTTTCCCTTCCATCATAAATAAGAGCGACGCAAAGGTAAAGCTCGGGGGGAAAAACAATATGAAACATACACAAACCCTATATGACCATCTATATAAAATCATAGAATAAATATGTGCCCACAAAAATGCACTCTTCATTTGCTGCATGTTTTGCATAAAGCAAGACCATGTAAATTGTGCATGTACCTCCAGATCTAGTGCAAGAGAAAATGTGTAAATTAAGTGTTTTCCAAACTATAAGTGAAGCCTCTTGTTGGTTACACTGCGGGCATATATGCTATGCCACGTCAGTAGTAATACAAACAGGGAGGTACAAATGTCATATACATCTATCATATAGATGGTTAAATGAGCATACTCTAATGCATATAAAATGTGCTAAGTGAAATCCAATGTGTAGACATGAGGTAATGAAAATACTAGTTGTCTCGGTACACACTTAAATAAAATATGCTCATAAAAGAAAGTGAATGCGTGTAGGTTAAGTTAAAAAATGTAATCCTACATATCTAAAATATGAAATCTAGAGCGTACAGACTCTATGCAACACGCATATACTGCCCATCGATGGGTAGTGTATATGCATGTGACCCACAATAAAATAAAGGAAATTGCATCTAGCTCATTTTAGTTCTAACCAAAACAGACTAATTTGCGTAGTAGATGCTGCCATCAAACATACCAAACAAAATTAAAATATATGGGATGGTTCTGATATGATGACCTCTCCTTATATTAAATTTTCATGCGTGGATCCAACATGAGCTAAATCATATGCCCCATCATCTCATGCATTGTCATATGTGCATCAATAAAGGATGTAACATGCATGTACTAAGTGGATACTCTTCTGGTTCACTCATTACTCGTTAAAATGAAATGACCTGAAAAATGATTAAAATAGCCGCCTGGTCATAGTCGCATATGTTGGTTAAGTCGACTACACAAATTAGGTATCTGCAAAAAGCATACATTGCACTCGTACTCTATGTACTACTCATAATAGTACAAGGGTAAAAATATAAATGAACAAGACACATAGTAACTTGAAGAAGATCGAGGATGCTCCCCCGAGCACACCGGCGTCAACGACAGCGAGGAGGAGCGATTTTTCTTTATCATTTTGTAGTAGTCATGTGTTGCAAGTCTATGTAATAGGATAGTTGGAATTCCTAATCAGGGGTTTTCTCTTCGGAGATGTAATTAATAGAATTTTTATGTAAATGTAAGAGTTTTGGAAATAATGTACCTGCAATGTTTGATATCCATTTTATTTATGTATTTATGCGCTTAAATCTATTAACTCTGTATCAATGACGTGGACGCGTATTTTCACGCCCGCCATTTTCCCGTCATCAAGAACACAACACGACCGGAGGTGAATGTAAACATGATTGTTCACACAATCTTCTTATTCAATACATGCTTGCAATAAGCTCAAATCACATGACCAATCTTTGGATAACTCATTGAATACTACCTTGGTCAACTGCTACTTGTGAGCTGCGTTAGGATTTTCCTCGAAGAGGACGGGAGATGCAGTACAGTAGAAGGGACATGTCGCCAGGGCTATGTACAAGAATCTAGGGGTGATTAAACAGGTTTATATCGAATTATTGATAGAGGGAGATAACGAGGGTGCCATATGAGGGTATGAGTGTTGATCCCTATATATAGGGCGCTTGAGACGAAGATGCCACGACAACTGTCGGGCCCGTGGGACCGGCGGTACCTTGGCCCTTCTACCTTCGGCCCAGGGTGCGACTTATGTCAAGGCACTTAAGGAGTGACCCACGGGCTGGCGCCATGAGCAAGATTCCTCGCGAGGCCCTTGCCTCACAAGGCCCCCATCAGTTGGTGTCCCGAGGAGACTGGGCGGCTCCACCAAGAGCCTTGCGAGGACCTCTTGCGAGGCGGGCTCCCAAGTTTGTCTCCGGAGGCACCCTCTTAGGGACGTGCATGTCCATTGCAGTTAAGCCCAATCCCGCACCCTCATGCCTCCACGTGGATGATGCGTGCAACGACGAACGACACCAGAGGCCACGCCAGCAGGCGCAGATGAGGATCATTTCGTCTTTTGTGCTAAGGGAGCAATGAGGGAGTCCTGGATTTGGGGTCCTCAAGTATCCGGTCTATTCGATATGGGCCAGACTGTTGGGCCCTGAAGATAAAAGTAGAAAACCACCTCCCGTGTCCGGGTATGACTCCTGTATGCGTGGACGACAAGTCTGGTGTCTGGATGTACTATTCCTTCTTCGGCAAACCGACTCTATACAACCCTAGGCCCGTTCGGTGTGTATATAAACAGGAGGATTTAGTCCGTGGAGGCTATTAGAATTCTCATAGGCTAGAAAGCTACAGTTTAGCCATTACAATCTCGAGGTAGATCAACTCTTGTAACTCCTATACTTATCAAATATAATAAACCAGGACGTAGGGTTTTACCTCCTTTAAGAGTGTAGCGACCCGACCTCAGACGGTAAAGTCTCTATGCTTAAGTGTCATCCCTGGATCGGTATGGTGACACACACAGGACTCGAGGATTTATAACAGAGGTAAATCACATGTATAAAGTAACATAAATACTATTACCTCAATCCAAATAGCGGAAGTGACAACAAGGTTGTGGAGTTCCCAACAACACCAACGGCAAAGTTGAGTGTAGACATCATAACCCTAACGTATCACTTACTCGTCGTAAGATTCCTGCAACATGAGACGTTGCAGCCATGTAGGTCAATACATTGAATGTATTGGCAAATTCACACCATAGGATAATGATGAAAAATAGCTATCACTACATGCATATTTGGCTGGTGGAAGCTCTAAGTTAATTTTTTGCATAAAGTCAATTTTTCCGTACAACTAAGGAATATGTTTTATTTAACTACAAAGTTTGTTGAAAACATTGAGAAGGTAACCCCAACTCAATCCCAAATTAACATCAATAACCCAACAAATTATTTAAGTAACGTGATGAGATCAAATCAATAATTTAAGTACCACACTACTAGGAAAAGGGCTATAGACAATATGCACACTAATGGCACACCAGACATGCGGTGCGCCACTCCTATATAGCAGTGGCGCACCGTGTGCTGGTGCGCCATTAGTGTGATAGGCACTAATGGCGCACCACAACTATGGTGCGCCACTACTAACAATTTTCTTTTCTAAAAATACTAATGGCGCACCGTGTGCCGGTGCGTGTAGCGACCAGACCTCAAATGGTCTGTGCTGCTGTGCACCAGTGTCATCCCTGGATCAGTAATGCTGACACACACAGTACAAATGGAGGATTTATAACAGAGTAGCAATCACACACTTATTACATTGAATATCTCCGAAGAGATTAAGTATGATAAACATGGCATAAGGCCATCTAAAACGATAACAGCGGAAGACTTGGAAGATAAGTGAGTCCATCAACTCCAGCGGCATCACTGAGTATAAGACCACGACCTAAGGCACCTTACTCGTCGTCTGAAAAGTCTGCAACATGAAACGTTGCAGCCCTAAAACGGGTCAGCACATAGAATATGCTGGCAATGTAACACATAGAGAATAATGAACAACAATAATGCTATACTACAAGCATATATGGCTGGTGGAAAGCTCTATGGTTACAGTTTTGCGAAAAGCCAATTTTATCCTACTTCAAAGGAATAAATTTTATTTAACTATCATGGTGGTTGTGAAACATTGACATGGTTGACAGCATCTCAATCCCAATTAAATGTCATCAATAACCCAACAAAATTAATTAGAAGTAACACGGTGATGAGATTCACATGATAATCCAAGTACTAGATACTCAAGTTGTCCATAACCGGGGACACGGCTAACCATGATTAGTTTGTACACTCTGCAGAGGTTTGCGCACTTTTCCCCACAAGACTCGATCTCCTCCGTTGGATTACTCGCACTACATGGTGTGAGTAACGGATGACCGAGACACAGTCTTTCAGAAGTGTTTGCACCTTACGTTAGGGTAGACAGTGACACCTACTTTCCCCTACATCTGCTAGTCTACCACTGTAAGAGTTCACACAACTTAGTCAACTATGCTAGAGCCCATAATAGCTTGCGGCTGCACACGGAAGTTTCTAGCATGAATAATCTCATGATCCCTTTGAGCCTGGGTGGCGGTCCAAAAGAAAAACAGGCAATCCTGGAATACCCAGGTACCTCAATCCACCCAGATGTGAGTTTTAGTTGCCACCTTAAGTAAACCATTAATTAACAATCTCACATCTGTCATGAATATCTCTCAAACCCAATCCACGTCTACGAGCATAGCATGGCAATATAAGCAAACGTAGAAGTAACTCCCAAAGGTTTGATAATAAACAGGTAATAGGTACTACCTCAACTACTTCCCAATACCCACAATTTAAATAGACCCTAATCATGCAAGTGTTTGAGGAAAATAGATCTAATGCAATAAAAACTGGGTATGGAAGGTATATGATCAAAGTGTTACTTGCCTTGCTGATGATCCGCAAAACCTAGCGATTCGAAGTAACAAGCGGCACACTCCGGGTACTCTATCGCAAACAAACAAGCATACAATCAGTACTCATGTAATGCACAGGTAAAACTCGAATGAAAGATCCAACCAGAAAGTTCAACTTAAGAACTCCGGTTTGCAAAAACAATCAACTCGAAAGAAGCAACGAAAGTCAAACTCCGAAAGAAACAAGCTTCGTTTACTAATCTGGATCTAGGTAAAATTTTACTGTAGCAAAAACTTGTTTGAGTAGGTTAAACTGAAAGAGAATTTCGAGACGAAACTCTAGGCGCTTGAATCGCCTGATTCCGATAAACGAGCGAGAAGTTAAACAGAAACGAAGATTCGATCAGAAATCGAATCTGAGAAAAATAGCGGAAAAAATCCGACGAAAAAGAAGAAAACAGACGAACGGTTAAAGAACGGACGTTCGTTAACAGAGGAAAAACCGACGAACGCGTTCGTTAAAACGAACGGTTCGGTGAACGCTCGCAAAACAATAAAACCGAAAAAAACGATCTAGGGTTTTTTTTAAACGAATGTTTTTTTTTAAAGAAAACCGGCAAAACGAGGCGAGGCAGTACCTCGTCGGGGGCGGGGCTCCGGCGAGAGGCGGCGAGGGCGGCGGGGTGCGGGGAAGGGCGAGGTGCGGCGAGGGGCGGCGGCAAACGGCGGCGATGGCGGCTCCCGTGCGGGCGGCGGCGGCGGGCAAGTGCGGCGGCGGCGGGGGTGAGGTGAGAGGAGGGGGGGTGCGGGGTATATATAGGATGGGACGGGGGCTCCGGTGGCTTGGGGGAGGGGCAAGCCGGGCGGGGCGGCTCCCTTGTCCATGGCGGACATGGCGCGGCGGCGCGCGCTCGTGCGCGAGGAGGACGGCGCGGACGGGCCGGCCTGCGGCTCGGCTGGGCTTGACCCAGTCGGCGCGGCGTAGTTTTTTTTTTTAAAGTACGTTCCGCGGAAAATAATTCGTAGAAAAATAAATAAAAGTCCAAAAAAATATAAAATAAATTTTCCCCGTCTAGTTAGAAAATCTAGAATAGGGTGAACATTTTTTTAACACAAAATAAATATTTTGAAAACATGCAATATTTTTAATGCAATAAAAATATCAAATAAAATCCGAATAAAATCCAATAAATGATTTTAACATTTTTCCTCCAGTATTTCAATTGTTTTGGAGAAGTCATATTTTCTCCTCTCATTTATTTTGTTTAATGAAATATTTTTCCGGAGAGAAAATAATTAGAACCAAAATCCTCGTCTTATTATTTGATGAAAATCAAATATGAAAATTCGAGAAAATCCCCAACTCTCTCCGAGGGTCCTTGAGTTGCTTAGGATTTATCGAGGATTTGTCAAAATGCAATAAAACATGATATGCAATGATGATCTATGTATAACATACCAAATTGAAAATTTGGGATGTTACAGTGCGCCATTAGTGTCTATCACACTAATGGCGCACCACAACCATGGTGCGCCACTACTAACAAATTTTTTTCTTTTCTTTTTTCCAAAAATACTAATGGCGCACCAGGGCGTAGTGCGTCATTACTAATTTTAATTAGTAATGGCGCACGAGTCACCACGTGCGCCACTACTATCATTTTTTGTTTTTTTTTGTTGCAAAACTACTAATGGCGCACCGCCAGCTGGTGCGCCATTAGTAACCAGGGTTACTAATGGTGCATTTGTTGCTGGTGCGCCATTAGTAACCTAGGACCAGCTAGATATTTTGTACAGCCACCTACACACTCACTTTCCCCACTTCATTCTCTCCACCTCCTCCTCCAAGATTGTCTCGGGTACCTCCTCCTCCTCACCTCATTTGCACCATAGATTCATCCAAATTAAGTGGTTAAATTACCTTTTTTGATAGGTAAGTAAGGGGAAAGCTTTCTTTATGTTGTAGATCTACTTTTTTCTCCCTCCAACAACGTGCACATGCACTTTTTATGGCCTAGCTAGATCTATGTATGTTTGTGGTGTTGCATATATGTTTGTGTTTGTAGGTACCGGTATTTGAAATGCGATAGTTGCCAATATTTTGCCGGAATGTTGATTCATTTCCGTTTCGGCGAGAATTTTGGCACTATGCATTCTTTTTGGTCCTATTTTTAGGCAAAGTCATGCCAAATTTTTTATTGGTTCTAAAATATCGTTTTGCTCTACCCCGTAGGCGACCATGGTACGCACGATGACCGAAGGCATCGTGAATAGGTTTTTGAGCTCCGCGAAGGCCGAGATGCTTCAAAATAACGAGACGGAGATAAGATGTCCGTGTCGAAGATGCAAGCTGAGGAGCCTTATGGACCCGGATTCCGTACAGGTGCGGGACCACCTGCTTTTGCGTGGTTTCATGGATGGCTATCGGTGGCAAGGTGATGAAGATGATTATGAAGTCGTCCATGGGGGCCGGCCGGCAAGAAATGAGGAAGGGCAGCAAGACAACCGCGGCAAGGGCGGGCGAGAAGACGAAGAATCTCCAGGACATGATCAAGAAGTAGATGCAGTACACAGTCATCATGTAGAAGATGTCGGACATGATGATGAGGAAGATGCCGGAGTAGACGAAGGGCATGATCATGAAGATGAAGATGCCGGAGCAGACGGCGATGGACCATCGATGGGCTCGGTGCAGGACCCTCATATTCAAGAGCTGCTTCTCAAGCAGACGGATAACGCAAGAGCTGCCGCCCGAGAGAAAGCCAAGCTGTATCAACTGGAAATAGACGCGGTTACTCCATTGTATGAAGGATGCAGGCCCGAGGATACCCGCCCGAAAGTAACTCTCATGGCTCTGGAGATGAAGGTAAAACACAAAATGACCGATGCATGCTTCGACGAGAACATGTCATTCTGGCACGAACGTCTTCCCAAGGGGAACAAGTGCCCGACCAGTTTCGAGGAGGTGAAGATGTGTCCTTTGGATTTACCGCACGTGAAATACCATGTGTGCATGAACAATTGCATCATTTATCAGGACGAGCACGCGGAGTCTACCATATGTCCGGTGTGCTGCGTCACTCGATACAAGAAGAGGAAGAAAGCTCCTCGAAAAGTGGTGTGGTACTTTTCGATCACTCCTCATCTGCAGTGATATTTCACGGACCCTAAGGTAGCAAAGCTCTTGCGTTGGCATGCGGATAGGGAGGAGAAGAAGCGAGAAGATGACGCAAATGATCCGGAGATAAATAAAAAAGACAAGATGCTGAGTCACCCTAATGATGGGAGCCAGTGGCAATCGTTGAACTTCGAACACCCAGAATTTGGGAACGATCCAAGGAAAATCGTGCTGGGCACGAGCACCGATGGAGTCAATCCGTTTGGCAGCCAGAGAAGCACACATAGCACCTGGCCTGTGTTTGTGTGGATGGACAACCTTCCCCACTGGTTGTGCATGAAGAGGAAGTACATTCACATGAGTATGCTAATTGAAGGGCCGAAACAACCAGGGAATGACATCAATCTGTATCTGGGGCTACTGAAAGAGGAGCTAGACACGCTGTGGAAAACGCCAGCCAATACGTGGGACGCCGCAGAGAAAGAATATTTCCCTATGAGAGCCGCACTGCTCACGACGGTGCACGACTATCTCGGTTACGGATATCTCGCGGGGCAGGTGGTCCACGGATTTTTTGGATGCGTCAGGTGCATGGATGACACAACGTATCACCAGCTAGATAGAGATCCCGGGTCTTCGAAAACCGTGTTCATGGGACATCGAAGGAGGCTTCGCGACGATGACCCATGGAGAAAACGCAAGGATCTGTTCGATGGTGAAACCGAACCCCGAAGACGCCCGCGTACGAGGAGCGGCGAGGAAATAGACGAGTTGTTGAAAAATTGGAAAGATTGCCCACTGCCGGGAAAGAAGCAAAAGGCGCCGGAGCCGGGAAAGAAGCGAAAGGCGCAAGAGCCGCTGCTGAAGGTATGGAAAACGAGGTCTGTTTACTGGGACTTGCCGTACTGGAAGATCCTCGTTCCTCGTTCCTCCCTCTCCACCCTTCCTCCCCATTCCCTCCCTCCCTCCCCTCGACCGTGGCGACGCCGGTCTTCCCACTACCCTGCATGTGTTGCTCCTCTGCCTGAGTTGGATCACTGCCCTGCCTGTGTTGCTCCTCGTACCTTGTTCCTCTGCCTGTGTTGATCCTCTCACTGCCCTGCCTTTGTTCCTCCACAGCAGATCAAGAACTACAGCAACTAGAGACTGAAGAAGCAGATTAACAGCAGGGGAAATAGCAACAATAGATCAAAGAAGTATAGCAGATCAACAAGGCAACAGTGGTAACTGAATTTTCAACACTTCTTTGTACTGCATAAACATTCTGCATAAACATTATGTGTTTGATCAAATGATTGTAGCCTTCCCATGGACTGTGTTTTTTTATAAAACTGTAGAATATCAGATTGAAATATTGGGGAGTAAAATACAGGTTCAGGAACAAGGGACATTTTTTGCAATTGTGAACTCTCAATGCTCAAGTCTGGAAGTGTTTACAAATTCGAAGAGTTCACATGACTACTGGTCAAATACTCTAGTGTATTTAGTGTAAACCTAGTCTGAAACTAGTAGAGCTCTTGGTGATTTGCAAATTCAGTTTAAATAAAAATTTGGTACATGACTACTGATCATGTATGAAAGATGTTGCTACTGGATGAGCACAAGAACTACTCAATAGATTTTGATGTACTCCTGATCATGTATGATAGATGTTGCCACTGGATGCATGGATGCATGACTGGGACATGACTACTCAGTAGATTATGACACCTGATAATCACAGTAAAATGTTAACAAATTACAGTTTACTGTCCATTTTAGCCTAGCATTCAGTTATCTTTTCACCCTTTTTTCTGTCCATTCAGTTATATTTTCAGTAGGAAAATCTGTGTAACAAATTACAGTTTACTGTCATTATCAGTTTACTGTCCATTTTTGTTTTGATTTTACTGTATGTATCTTAACTGATTCTTAACTGAAATTTGACCATGTCAGCTGTAAGTTGGTTACCCAGCATTTGTGTGGGCTTATCACACTGAACTTTCAGTAATCTTACATACTGTTCTGTCACATGATGGATAGCACTGAAGAATATCTTGAAATGTAACATTCGAGTAGTTCACTTATCATGACTATCAATTAATAAGCATGATACTGTACCCTTCTTTTAAAAAATAATTCCCCTGTGGTTGAGATCCTATAAAACGGTGCCCCTCATGAAGCATCCACCTTACTAAGCCATTACTTGTGTGCATCTCTAGTTTCCTTGCAGGCCTGCCAATGAACTGAGTTGGAATAGAAAAAATAGTTCTAGGTTTATTAAATTTGTTATGAAATGGTAAAATGGTGATGTCTCCTACTGTAACATGTACCATCACATATGGTATCATGTTTGAATTTGGCAATGGTATAATAGTGCTCCTTGGGGTTTCTACCACTAGGATCTGCTGAAGTGCTAATTTTTTTTACCATGCTCATCCATTCTAGTAATAAAGATAACCCTCTTCTCTAGAAAGAAAAAACTATTCTTGTTGATTAGTGGGATTTGCATACTGTTATTTTTTTTCAAAAGATCAAGTTGATTCTTTGGGATCTTTCCGGTTCCTTTTAGATTTAGTTCGTGTATAGCTAATGCCCATGGAGTGTAATCTGTTTGTTTGTTCATTCTATGGATATTGTTTTTTTCAGTTACATTGCTCCAGTATGTAGGTGCTACAATGTGGGATATATAATAGGTCAACTTGCTACTATTAGATTAGGAATGGAAGCTCACATAAGTTGAGCTGCTTTTTGTCCATATGAAAGCAGAGGACCATATGGTCATGTGGCCTTTTCATCCATATGAAAGTAGAGGCACATTGTGGTGCTAGTTTGTTGGGTTTTCTCTCCGACCATCGTGTCGTGATGATTTTGCAGGTACCCCGAGAGGCCCTTGAGTTTGCCGGAATGTCGATTAACTTCCGTTCCGGCAAATTCGGGTACTCCATATGTCCTATTTTCAGCAAGGGTCATGCTGAAATTTTCCGTGAATTTTAGCATGACTTTGCTAAAAAAGGACATATGGGGTACTTGCGACTAATGCATGGGCCGGGGTATCTTAGTACTTAATTAAGTAGGATCAACTGCCCCTTTATTCTTGCTGCATTAAACCATAGGTGGCAATAGAGCCAAGTGATTAGGCCCAACTTAGAGTCGACAAACCCTAAATTATAAAACCTTGGCTTTTAGGGTGCCTCGGTGTCAATAAAAACCTAAATGATGAAAGCTTGGGCTTTTAGGGTGCCTCGGCGTCGAGAAACCATAAATGATAAAAGCTTAGCTTTTAGGATGCCTCGGTGTCGACAAACCCTAAATGATGAGACCATGATCTTGTTCCTTGACAATAACCAACTTTTTGACCAAACTTTTTTCCTATTTAGAGCGGCCCACAACGATGACGCCGGCGGTTCGGGCGGCAAGGCATTCTGGGAGCTGTCCCAGGAGATGGAGAAGGAGGGAGCAGAGGAGGAACCGGATGAAGACCAGTTTCATCGCGATGATGCTAATCGTGATGACCGTAGCACTCTTCTATGTGATGGTAGTTTAGATGATCGATATCGACTTGTAATGTGAAGACAAACTCGCTACTCGCTGTTTCAAGACTTGTAATGTTATAACTTTGTTCAATATTTGAAATTCGGAGACTAATATGATGAATTGTATTCGGAGACTAATCTTCTATTGTATTCGATAAATCTGCTGTTTATATGTTGTGCTCTCTATATTATGTGCAGTAATATGTTTTGTAACCTGTGCAAATATCAGAAAAGAAAAAAATAATCCCTAATATTCATACTAATGGCGCACCACTCAGCACACTAATTGCGCACTGCAGAAAGGACACTAATGGCGCATCACCCCCTAGTGCACCATTAGTATGCCAAGGCACATGGGTAAATATGGCCCCTGGGAGGCATACTAATGGCGTACGGTGGGCTATACTAATGGCGCACTGCGTGGTGCGCCATTAGTATACCAGATACTAATGGCGCACCAGGGGTGCGCCATTAGTATTTAATTCTAATGGCGTGGTGCTAGTGGCGCACTAGTAGTGCGCCATTAGTAGGAAAAATTGGTGCGCCACTAGCAGGCCTTTTCCTAGTAGTGCCAGATACTCAAGATGTCCATAACCGGGGACACGGCTAACCATGATTAGTTTGTACACTCTGTAGAGGTTTGCGCACTTTTCCCCACAAGACTCGATCTCCTCCGTTGGATTTCTTGCACTACAAGTTGTTTGAGAAACGGATGACCGAGACACAGTCTTTTAGAAGCGATAGCTCATTACGGCGGGTAGACAATACCACCTACACCCCTACATCTGCTAGTCTACCACTGTAGAGGTCACAGAACATACTCAACTATGCCAGAGCCCATAATGGCTTGTGGCTGCACACGGAAGTTTCTAGCATGAATAATCTTATGATCCCTCTGAGCCTGGGTGGGGAACCATAGGATGATCACACGGGTACCCCGGGATCTCCTTGGACAACACTGGATTTCCCCAGGTGTCCGGGCAATCGACTGGTATCCCCATGGTGCCCCAACCAATCCACCCAGAGGTGTATTAAAGTAGCCACCTTATGTTTCCCTTAGATAATAACTCTCACATCTTCCATGATTCACTCAAACCAAACCACGTCTACAAGCATAGCATGGCAGTAATAGCATAACGTAGTAACACCCAAGGTTTGAATATAAGACAATAGGTTCCTACCTCATCAACTACTTCCCAGTACCCACATGTAATCAAACCTACTCATGCAATGTTTAAGGGTTGAAACTAATGCATAAAAACTGGGTAATAAAGGGATATGATCAAAGTGTGAACTTGCCTTGTACTATTGATGAAGATGATTCACACTCATAACTCCTGATAGTTCTACTCATCACACTCCAGCCAATCTATCGTAAGCAAGCAATAGTAACCACACATAAGCAATCATGCAAAAGAATCGAAGAAAAGATCTCGGAAAACTTTCGAAAATAAGAAATTAAATCTTGCAACAGAAAACAATTTCTAACAGTACCAAAATTGGGTGGATTTGGTCTTATCAAAAATTTTAGGTCAAGAGCTTAAATTAGCAAAAATAATCAATTAAATCGGAGTTATAAAACTCGAGTTATAGCCAAAACAAGTTTGAATTCAAATCTGTTTGAAAACAAATTTCAAACTTTAAAAAATATGTTTAAGTTGATTATCTGGATAGATGGGATCATAACAAAGAAATCGGCATTGGTTTCGTTGGATTTGGACAAGCGAGCAAAAAGTTGTGATGGTTTGAAGATCGGGGGCTAAACTGTAAGAAAACTAATTACGGATAGGTCCCTGGCTGAAAATTAAACTAAAGAGAAAAAGAAAAATTCTACCGAACGAACGTTCGCTACAGAACGTAAACCGATGAACTTGTTCGCTCCAGAGGCTAAACCAGCGAGCGTTCACTAAATAAAGAAAACGTTTCGAAAAAAACAAAAATGATCTGGACCCTCAGATCCAGATCAGACGACGTTGGGAGGCGACGGTTACCGCAGCGGCGGGTCGTCGGCGGCGAGGAAGACGGCGGCGGCGGCTCGGGTCTGGTCGGGGCGGCGACTCCGGTGGTCGAGGAGGGCAGCTTAGCAGTCGGGGAGGGGCGGGGCGGTGCGGCGGAGTCGATGGTGGCGCCGACAGCGGTCGGCGGCGGCGGTGGAGTGCGGGGCAGGGCGGCGGTGGCAAGATCCAGCGTGTGCGGCGTGGCTGCAGCGGCTTGGGAGGAGGAGAGGGGGTCCGGGGCGGCGGGATTTATTAGAGAGGGGGTGGGCGATGGGGTGGGGAAGGGGCAGGGCGGCGAAGTGGTGGCCGAGTCAGCCACGGCGGTGGCTGCATCGTGCACCGGCCGGACTCCCGTCGGGAGGTCGGGGAAAGGCGGTACGGGGGTCGGCCATGGCCTGGCTGGGAGCTGGGCCGGCCCAGTCGGTGGGGAAAGTTTTTTTTGAACAATTTTTACAGACAAATAAAATAAATAAAATAAAAAATATATACTATAGGCATATAATATATCAAAATTTTCAGAAAAATATTTTCTACAACCTGGACATTTTTTTAACGCCAAATAAAATCCACAAAATTTTTAAAAAAGCAAACAGTGCTACTGTTGCAATAAAACACAATAAAAATCATTTAAAAAAAATACCAAAATGATTTCAAATTTATTTCTCTCCAATTTTCTAATGTAGGGAATTATTTTACCCTATTTTCCATATATTTTATTTTTGGAGAAAAATAATTTGAGTAAAAGCCAAATAACTCCAAATTGAAACTAATTTTGAAAAGGACTTTAAATTTGATCCTTTTAAACTCCCAACTCATATTTCATATGTTTTGAAGAAGTCATTTTATCTTCTCTCATGAAAATCATTGAGTTGCATAAAGTTTGTGAATTTGAAATTTTTCCAAATGGAATTCAAATCCTTTTCAAAACTCTTTTTCATTTAATTAAATGGAAGAAGTCATTTTATCTTCACTCTTGGGTTTTGTGATGAAACGAATTTGAATTCATGGAGATCATGAAAGCAAAAAATGAAAGTTTTGGGAAACTCATTTTATTCCATCTCATTTAACTTTCCAAAAGTTTCAAATTTCACTCAAGCAACCATACACCAGAATCAAGCAATAAACCAAAACTATTTATTTAATATAACATTCCAAAATTTAGAATTTTTGGATGTTACAAAGTGGGCCCGAACCTGGGTAAACATCGTGTTCCCATCGTCCCTTGTTACCATTGATCCTCAGACGCATAGTTCGGGACCCCCTACCCGAGATCCGCCGGTTTTGACACCAACATTGGTGTTTTCATTGAGAGTTTTGTGGTGTTGTCGATAGAGGGATCGATGGCTCGCCTTGTCGTCAACAGCGATATCACTTCTGGGAGGGACCTAACCTTAGGACAGGTCCTCCAGCTCGGCGGTTTCACCGTGGGTGCCTGCATGGCTGTCAAGCCAATATCTCGTCCTTAAACGAGTTGCAAGATCGCATCGCCGCCCTGGGGATTTCAATGGACTATGATCGGATCAGGCTTAAACTTGACCAGAGGGAAATCAATCTCCTACCGGTCACCCATCTGGTGGCGATCGTCGAGGAACGAGCCGAAGACACTTCTTCCCCCAAGTTAAAAACCAGCTATGTTCGGATCTCCGAATCCCTTGAACCGGATACCCTTCCTCCGGATGAGACTTCGCGTCCCCCGAACTCAAGGTCGGACTCAGGGTCCGGGGAGCACTTGGATCTTCCCGGACCCGAACCGGTGGACCCAGAGATTTTTACTTCGGACACAATTTTGGGTCAGGATTCAAGTTTTAGCCCACGCACCCACCACAATCAATACTCCCCAAGTAATTCAGGCCCTGCAGACATATATGACCTGATGTATGTATGGCAACAACCTCAGGAAACGGTCCATCACTTTTGGGCCAGGTTCCTACTTGTTAAAAACAAGATTAAAGATTGCTGCGATGACGACGCAACCTCGGGTTTTCACTGCAATTGTACTGACGAGGGACTCCGGAATGCCCTCGACTGCCGTCACATACAGAGCTTCATGGAACTATAGCACATAGTACAAAACTCTTGCGCGATGGAAAACAGATGGAAGGCCCAAAAAACCCAATTGGAACCCGCTGCCTTTTAAGCATTGCACTGCCCGGGCAAAACGGGTACACACTTACGTGGCATCTGATCTTAAGCCCGTCGGCAAGAAAAGCAAACCCTTTGCGGGACACAGGTCCATTCTTGACGAACTCCTGGACAAGCCCTGTCAGATACATGCGACGCCGAGCACATAACCAACTCACAGTCTTCGGGCATGTTGGGTACTCCGGCAAGTGACTAAAAGTGGCGAGGCCATCCTCACCACCGCTACTCCAGAGAAGCATTCTCCGGAGAATGACGATCCCAACGTCTTCACAGTCTTGGAGACTTTCCCTTCAAATAATCGGCGTAAGAGGGCACTCCGCGAACTCGCCGAAATTCACGATGTGAACAAAACAAGCCCATGGAACGACTCGGCAATAACCTTCGCCGCTAAGACAAACCAAGGGCCGGATCATTCCGAGCACCTGCCGCCCTGGTTCTAAACCCAATTGTGGAGGGCTTCCGACTTACCAAAGTGCTCATGGATGGCGGCAGTGGGCTTAACCTCATCTACGAGGACACGCTTGACAAAATGCATATTGATAGAACATGCAGCGAGCAAAGCAGTACCACCTTTCGAGGCATCATCCCTAGCCGAGAGGCATGATGTTTGGGGAAAATCAAACTTGATGTAGTATTTGGCACGCCTGAGAATTATAGGTCCGAAGAGTTGCTCCTCCACGTGCCTCCCTTCAATAGCGGATATCACGCCCTTTTAGGGCGGGACACTTTCTCACGCTTCCAAGCCATACCCCATTACAGGTACCTGAAGCTTAAAATGCCGGGGCCTAAAGGAATAATCACGGTCACAAGTGATCCGGATAAAGCACTCCGCGCCGAAAACAAAACCGCATCCTTGGCCCTTGAGGCACTATCCGAAGCCCTTGTGGTCGAAGAACAAACCACCCTGCAATCCACGATGGACAAGGATGATGTGATTCTCGATAAGAGACCTAAATCCACCTCTTTCAAGCCAGCAGATGAAATAGTTAAATTTCAAGTGCGCTCGACGGATCCTAATAAAGCAGCGTCCATTGGAGCACAGCTGGATCCAACTGTAGATGCCACCCTACGCGCGTTCTTATGTGAAAATTGGGATATATTTGCGTGGCACCCTTCGGACATGCCCGGGATCCCACGCAGACTGGCCGAACATAGCCTCAACTCAATCATCAAAGGGTTCAAACCAGTCAAGCAAATGCTGTGGCGATTTTCAGAACCCAAACGGCAAGCTATGGGGCAGGAGCTAGCAAAACTACTCGAGGCCGGGTTCATCAGAGAAATCAAGCACCCGGATTGGCTAGCCAACTTGGTCATGGTGCCGAAGAAATCATGGCGCCTTTGTGTCGATTTCAAAGACCGCAATAAGGCTTGCCCCAAAGACCCTTTCCCATTGCTCCGTATTGATAAGATCATTGATGCGATCACAGGACACGACTCATTGTGTTTCCTCGATGCTTACTCCGGATACCATCAGATTAAAATGAAGGAGTCCGACCAGGCTGCAACGGCGTTCATTACCCCGTACGGGCCTTTCTGTTTCAACACTATGCCTTTTGGGCTTAAAAACACTGGCGCCACTTACCAACGCATGATTCAAACATGCTTGGAAAAACAAATGGGCAAGACAGTCGTAGCATACGTGGATGGCGTGGTCATCAAGACCAAACACGTCGAATCACTGGCGGGTGATCTCTACCTCACATTTGACAACCTCCGAACATACGACATACAGCTCAATCCGGAAAATGCGTCTTCGGCGTTCCAGCCGGAAAGCTACTGGGGTTCATTGTCTCCCATAGAGGAATCGAAGCAAAACCGGCTAAAATCTGAGCCTTGTTGCAGTTGGCCATACCAACAGACCTAAAGTAGGTCCAATAATTAGCAGGGTGCATGGCAGCTTTGAGCTGCTTCATCTCCAAATTAGGGGAAAAAGCATTACCACTTTACAGACTGCTTAAACGCATCGCAAACTTCGAGGGGACGGATGTGGCTACAGTCGGATTGGAAGAAATAAAAACCTTATTAGCAGGCAACCCAATCCTAGCCGCCCCAAGTGTTGGCGAGCCTATGTTGCTTTATATATCTGCAACTCACCAGGTAGTGAGTGTCGTACTCATCATTGAGCGAGGCACAGGGGGACATAAATTCCCCATCCAAAAGCCAGTGTATTACATATCGGAGGTTCTTACACCATGTAAATTCCGATACCCTCATTACCATAAGATAGCTTATGCGGTCTTTATGGCACTATTTCCAAGAGTGTTCGATCACGGTGGCATCCGAAGTACCACTTAACGACATTATAAAAAACTGGGACGCCACTGTTCGCATAGCTGGATGGGCCATTGAGCTTTTACCATTTGAAATAACATACAAGCCACGCCGAACTATTAAGTCTCAGGTGCTGGCCGACTTCGTCGCGGAGTGGATGGAAGCCGAGCTCCCAAAGAGTACAGTCCGCTACGTGCTTAGACGGCTCTAAAATGCTAGCCGGACTAGGAGCTGGTGTCATATTGACATCTGCTATGGGGGACACAGTCCGCTACGTGCTGCAGATAATGTATACGGACTCCAATAACGGTGCCGAATACGAGGCACTTTTAAATGGCCTCCGCATGGCTGTCTCCATGGGCATACAATGCCTAGAGGTGCGCGGTGATTCAAACCTGGCAACATCCCACGTAAATGGAGAGTTCGATGCAAAAGATCAAAAAATGGCGGCATATCATAACGCCGTATAAAAAATATCGGCTCGTTTCGAGGGGCTCGAATTTTATCACGTCACTCGAGACAGTAACTAGGCAGCGGACATCCATGATCGCATGGGCGCCAAGCGCGACCCCATCCCGCCCAACACCTTTGTGGAAAGGCTCTTCAAGCCATCCATGGTATGGCAGGACGAGAGCGGAGACGCTAGTACAGACCTGGTCATGCCCCCAATAGCCGAACGCAACACAGATATCATCGGGGGTCCGGATACCAAAATAACACCCTCCGCTCAAGAGATCATGGCCGTTATTGCTCCATTGACCGAACCCTTCCTGGCCTACCTTAATAGGCAGGAACTTCCTGATGATCAAAATGAGGCTCATCGCATTCTTGATGATCAAAATGAGGCTCATCGCATAGTTCGGTGTTCTAAAGCCTATAGAGTTCACGAAGGTGAACTATACAAGAAAAGCACTACCGGAGTTCTCCAAAGATGCATCTCCGAAGAGGAGGGAAGGCAACTCCTGGCTGAAATACATGCTGGTATGGGAGGCCATCACGCGGTATCTCGGGCCCTCATAAGCAAGGCTTTCCGGACAGGTTTTTCTGGCCAACAGCCCGAGCAGACACACAAGTCCTGGTCCAACATTGTGTGGGATGTCAGCTTTTGGCCAATCAAAGTCACATGCCTCCCACTGCCTTAAGAACAATCCCCATCACTTGGCCTTTTGTGGTATGGGGGCTCGATATGGTTGGACCCCTTAAAGGGGGAAGCCACAAAAAGAAATATTTCCTGGTTATGGTGGATAAATTCACTAAGTGGATAGAGGCCAAACAATTAAAAATGGATGAAGCAGGGCCAGTGATCGACTTTATATCTGGCGTAGTACACCGCTATGGTGTCCCGCATAGCATCATCTTTGATAATGGCTCCAATTTTACAGCCGATGAGGTGAAAATCTGGTGTGGTAACTTTGGCATTAAACTCGATTATGCATCTGTCTATCACCCTCAAACAAACAGTCAGGTTGAACGGGCCAATGGCCTGATAATGAGCGGCATCAAGCCCAGAATGGTGCGCTCCCTGTAGGAGTCAGATAAGCACTGGGTTGAGGAGCTCGATTTCGTGCTCTGGGGGCTGCGGACTACGCCTAATCGAACGACCGGATATACAACTTTCTTCATGGTGTACATCACAGAAGTTGTCTTGCCCTGTGACATTATTCATGACTCACCTCGAGTGTGCATGTACAAAGAGCGAGAAGCTGAGCTCGATCGGCAGGACGGCCTAGACGGCCTTGAAGAGGATTGTGATATTGCATAGGCCCGTTCCGCATTTTATCAACAATAGGCTAGGCGATAACAAAGCAGAGAAGTGCGGGCCAAAACATACAACATAGCTGACCTCATTTTGCATCTCTCGGAAAGGAAGAAGGATAATCTCAAACCAAAATGGGAGGGTCCTTTCATCATAGATGAAGTTCTCACAGGAGGAGCCTATCGCCTTCGTAATGCATCGAATCATCAGCTCGAGGCGAATCCATGGAACGCTGCTCGGCTCCGACGATTCTACGGATAGTTCGGCCGCATCTTTTTCTTATTTGTTGGCTAGGTTCCTTTTTTCTCCTCTCCTTTTTTCTTTTTCTTTTTATCCCAGGGTATGTTCGGATCTACCGACCTGTTAGGAGCACACATATTTAAATGTATACACCCCATTATAACTGGGGGCTTCTTTGATGAAGCTTATTACTAAAAAGTTTGGTGCTTCCATTGTTTACGTCATTTGGTCTATACATCTTATGCCATCATATGCACCCTATGACTTAAGTTTTTGCCAAGCTGGGTTTCCTTGCTCCTGTGTTTATACCTTACATTCCCAATTGTTCGACTAAGGTGTAAAGGGAGTACCTCTGTGATTATTACAACCAGGTAATCCAGATCTGTACCTCAGATGGGTGAAGGCGAAAGCTAGTGTTCTTAAGAGAATAATTGGTCGGCAAGCAACGACAGACTATTCATGTTTATGTAATTTCTTCTAACAAATACAGAATAGGCTCCCCGTAATTCGCATCAAAGCCTAGGCATTTATAAGCATGCCAACCCAAGGAAAGGAACCCTTAACGGAACTATTTTCCCTGGAAGATGTTTCTTAAGTTAAATAGTAATATAACATAACTCCCAGAACAAATTTTGTCTGTGTGAGCAATATGGCCGGATTGCCTGGTTTTCGGACATAAGGAATGTTTCTTATATCGTATCCCGACACACTCCATTGTGACGACTGATAACCCACAAGTATAGGTGATCGCAAAAGTTTTCGAGGGTAGAGTATTCAACCCAAATTTATTTATTCGACACAAGGGGAGCCAAAGAATATTCTCAAGTATTAGCAGTTGAGTTGTCAATTCAACCACACCTGCATAACTTAATATCCGCAGCAAAGTATTTAGTAGCAAAGTAGTATGGAAGTAACGGTAACGGTAGCAAAAGTAATATTTTTGGGTTTTGTAGTGATTGTAACAGTAGCAACGGAAAAGTAAATAAGCGAAGGACAATATGTGAAAAGCTCGTAGGCATTGGATCGGTGATGGAGAATTATGTCGGATGCGGTTCATCATGCAACAGTTATAACATAGGGTGACACAGAACTAGCTCCAATTCATCAATGTAATGAAGGCATGTATTCCGAATATAGTCATACGTGCTTATGGAAAAGAACTTGCATGACATCTTTTGTCCTACCCTCCCATGGCAGTGGGGTCCTAGCGGAAACTAAGGGATATTAAGGCCTCCTTTTAATAGAGTACCGGACCAAAGCATTAACACATAGTGAATAAATGAACTCCTCAAACTACGGTCATCACCGGGAGTGGTCCCGATTATTGTCACTTCGGGGTTGCCGGATCATAACACATAGTAGGTGACTATAGACTTGCAAGATAGGATCAAGAACTCACATATATTCATGAAAACATAATAGGTTGGGATCTGAAATCATGGCACTCGGGCCCTAGTGACAAGCATTAAGCATAGCAAAGTCATAGCAACATCAATCTCAGAACATAGTGGACACTAGGGATCAAACCCTAACAAAACTAACTGGATTACATGATAAATCTCATCCAACCCATCACCGTCCAGCAAGCCTACGATGGAATTACTCACACACGTCGGTGAGCATCATAAAATTAATGATGGAGGAAGGTTGATGATGATGATGGCGACGGATTCCCCTCTCCGGAGCCCCGAACGGACTCCAGATCAGCCCTCCCGAGAGAGTTTAGGGCTTGGCGGCGGCTCCTTATCGTAAAACGTGATGAATCCTTCTCCTTGATTTTTTTCTCCCCGAACGTGAATATATAGAGTTGGAGTTGAGGTCGGTGGAGCTCCAGGGGGCCCACGAGGCAGGGGGGCGCGCCCAGGGGGGCAGGCACGCCTCCCACCCTCGTGGATAGGGTGTGGGCCCCCTGGCCTTGATTCTTTCGCCAGTATTTTTTATTATTTCAAAAAATAATCTCCGTGAAGTTTCAGGTCATTCCGAGAACTTTTATTTCTGCACAAAAATAACACCATGGCAATTCTGCTGAAAACAGCGTCAGTCCGAGTTAGTTCCATTCAAATCATGCAAGTTTGGGTCCAAAACAAGGGCAAAAGTGTTTGGAAAAGTAGATACGTTGGAGACGTATCAACTCCCCCAAGCTTAAACCTTTGCTTGTCCTCAACCAATTCAGTTGATAAACTGAAAGTGATAAAGAAAAACTTTTACAAACTCTGTTTGCTCTTGTTGTTGTAAATATGTAAAGCCAGCATTCAAGTTTTCAGCAAAGATTATGAACTAACCATATTCACAATAACACTTAGGTCTCATGTTTACTCATGTCAATGGCATAATCAACTAGCGAGCAATAATAATAAATCTCGGATGACAACACTTTCTTAAAACAATCATAATATGATATAACAAGATGGTATCTCGCTAGCCCTTTTGAGACCGCAAAACATAAATGCAGAGTACCTTTAAAGATCATGGACAGACTAAACATTGTAATTCATGGTAAAAGAGATCCAGTCATAGTCATACCCAATATAAATTAATAGTAATGGATGCAAATGACAGTAGTGCTCTCCAGCTGGTGCTTTTTAATAAGAGGGTGATGACTCAACACAAAAGTAAATAGATAGGCCCTTCGCGGAGGGAAGCAGGGATTTGTAGAGGTGCCAGAGCTCGATTTTAAAGTAGAGATAAATAATATTTTGAGCGGCATACTTTGATTGTCAACATAACAACCGAGAGATGGCGATATCTTCCATGCTACACACATTATAGGCGGTTCCCAAACAGAATGGTAAAGTTTATACTCCCCCTCCACGAACAAACATCAATCCATGGCTTGTCCGAAACAACGGGTGCCTCCAACTAACAACAATCCTAGGGGAGTTTTGTTTGCAATTATTTTGATTTGATTTGCTTAAAGCATGGGACTGGGCATCCCGGTGACCAGCCATTTTCTCGTGAGTGAGGAGCGGAGTCCACTCCTCTTGAGAATAACCCGCCTAGCATGGAAGATACAAACAACCCTAGTTGATACATGAGCTATTCGAGCATGCAAAACAGAATTTCATTTGAAGGTTTGGAGTTTTGCACATACAAATTTACTTGGAACACCAGGTAGATACCGCATATAGGAAGGTATAGTGGACACATATGGAATAACTTTGGGGTTTAAGGAATTGGATGCACAAGCAGTATTCCCGCTTAGTACAATTGAAGGCTAGAAAAAGACTGGGAAGCGAACAGCTAGAGAGCGACAACAGTCATGAGCATGCATTAAAATTAATAAACATTGAGTGCAAGCATGAGTAGGATATAATCCACCATGAACATAAATATCGTGAAGGCTATGTTGATTTTGTTTCAACTACATGTGTGAACATGTGCCAAGTCGAGTCACTCGAATCATTCAAAGGAGGATACCACCCTACTATACCACATCACAATCATTTAATAGCATGTTGGCACGCAAGATAAACCATTATAAACTCCTAGCTAATTAAGCATGGCATAAGAAACTATAATCTCTAATTGTGATTGCAAACATGTTTATTCATAATAGGCTGAATCAGGAACGATGAACTAATCATATTTACAAAAACAAGAGAGGTCGAGTCCATACCAGCTTCTCTCATCTCAATCAGTCCATCATATATCGTCATACTTGCCTTTCACTTGCATGACTAAACGATGTGAATAATAATAATAGTGCACGTGCATTGGACTAAGCTGGAATTTGCAGGCATTTAATTCAAGGGAGAAGACAAGGTAATATGGGCTCTTGGTTAAATCAACAATAATGCATATAAGAGCCACTTCAACATTTTCATTATGGTCTTCTCCTCTCGACCCCCAAAGAAAAGAAATAAAACTATTTACACGGGAAAGCTCCCAACAAGCAAAAGAAGAACAGGAAATCTTTTTGGGTTTTCATTTAATTATGACTGCTACAGCAAGAAAGTAAACTAGCTAAAACTACAACAATTTTTGTTTTGGTTTTACTTAAGGTTTTTCAAACACACAAGAAGAAAACATAAAAAGGAAAATAAACTAGCATGGATAGTACAATGAAAAAGTATGAGCACCGACAACTAGAATGAGTGTGTGAACATGAATGTAATGTCGGTGAGAAATACGTACTCCCCCAAGCTTAGGCTTTTGGCCTAAGTTGGTCTATTGCCACGGCTGGCATGGCGGATATCTAAAGTTGTAGTTGGGGTCGTACTGAGATGCAGCGGCTATTGCATCGTGGGCTGCAGCTTGGAGGCGAGCTGTCTCAGTCCTCCTCTCGTACTCATTTGCCTCCTCCCTGGTTATGACATATCTCCCTTTTGCCTGAAGGTCAAAGAAAGTAGGAGCAGGGAGAGCGACGTGATAGGTGTGTCGTCTGTCAAAGATTAGTCGGTACTGGAGGAACTGATCGTTCCTCTCAACAAACTGATGACGAACCATAGCCTCATAATCTAAATAAATAGGAGGCAAATCAATATCATACTCATGTATGGGTATACCAAGAAAATTAGCTAAGCGGGTTGCATAAATTCCACCAAAGAAATCTCCATTAATTCTATTATTATGCATCCTACGTGCAACAATGGCTCCCAAAATATAATGTTTATCTCCTAATACAGCACTCCTGAGAACACTGAGGTCAGGGACACACATGTGACATGCTTCATCCTTACCATTTAAGCACCTACCTATGAAGAGAGCAAAATAATGTATAGCAGGAAAATGAATGCTCCCTATGGTAGCTTGTGTTATATCTCTAGACTCCCCCACAGTTATACTAGCAAGAAAATCTCTAAATTCAGATTTGCGAGGTTCACTAGGACTACCCCATTGCGGGAGTTTACAAGCAGTGCTAAAATCCTCTAAGTCCATAGTATAAGAATTTTCATAAAGATCAAACAGGACAATTTGAGAATTGCGTGATGATGAAAATTCAAACCTTCTCACAAAGGAATCTGTGAGATAGTGGTACTGACGGCACTTATCTGCCTCGAAGCTCACAAGATCAGCGTTACGCATATATGCGTTAGATTCTTCCTTGGTTCCTGCTCGATCCATAAAGTCCTCTGAAGGCCATTCACAAGTCCGCATCGCGTATTGCGAGCCTGGGTCCTTGCTTCCTTGAAGGACCACCTTGGTACATTTTCCTAAACATATTTCTTCCTCTGAAAAAGTAACTCAAAATAAAAGTGAACCAAACTCGACAAAATTGATAGCAACTACTCCCACAAGTGCCTAGAGACTATATCATGCATTAGAACTACTTGGAACCATATAAATTTGACATGCAAGCTCAAGAACATGGTCACCTAGGTAGCAATTTTTTTGCAATGAATAAAGCACTAGAAAAAAAACTAATTGGACCATTGGAGGAGTCACATACCAAGGAACAATCCCCCAAAGCAGTTTTGTGAGTGGAGCTTTGAGCAAGGAGATCAAAAATCATAGCAAAATGAGCTAGAACTCGTGCTTGAGCTGGTTGGTGATTTTTTTTGGGAGGAAGAAGGAGTGTGTGGATGCTGGGATAAGTGGAAGGGAGCCAACATGGGCCCACGAGGCAGGGGGCGCGCCCAGGGCTGTGGGCGCGCCCTGGACCCTCTTGGCTAGGTGCCAGCTCCCCCTGCTGTGTTCTCAGTGCCAGATATTCTTAAATATTCTAGAAAAAAATCATATTTCATTTTCGGGGCATTTGGAGAACTTTTATTTTCGGGGTATTTTTTTATTGCACGGATAATTCAGAAAACTGACAGAAAATACTATTTTTGCTTTATTTCAACTAAATAACATAAAGTAAAAGGAGGGTACAGAAGGTTGTGCTTTCTAACTTCAACCATCTCATGCCCATCAAAAGGAATCCACTAACAAGGTTGATCAAGTCTTGTTAACAAACTCATTCTGAATCACATGAAACCGGAGAAATTTCGAATAACACTAGGTTACCTCAGCGGGGATATGCACGTCCCCAATAATAAGAATATCATATTTCTTCTTGACAGTAGGTAGAGGAAATTCAAAACCTCCAAAAATAATCGATAGAATTTTTCCAATAGAGTTTATACTATGAACTTGAGGTTGTTTCCTCGGAAAGTGTACCATATGCTCATTGCCATTAACATGAAAAGTGACATTGCCTTTGTTGCAATCAATAATAGCCCCTGTAGTATTCAAAAAAGGGTCTACCAAGAATAATGGATATACTATTGTCCTCGGGAAAATCAAGAATAACAAAGTCCGTTAAAATAGTAACGTTTGCAAATACAACAGGCACATCCTCACAAATACCGATAGGTATAGCAGTTGATTTATAAGCCATTTCCAAAGATATTTCAGTAGGTGTTAACTTATCCAAATCAAGCCTACGATATAAAGAGAGAGGCATAAAACTAACACCGGCTCCAAGATCACATAAAGCAGTTCTAACATAGTTTCTTTTAATGGAGCATGGTATAGTTGGTACTCCTGGATCTCCCAACTTCTTTGGTATTCCACCCTTAAAAGTATAATTAGCAAGCATGGTTGAAATTTCAGCTTCCAGTATCTTTCTCTTATTTGTAACAATTTCTTTCATGTACTTAGCATAAGGATTCATTTTGACCATATCAGTCAAACGCATACGCAAAAAGATAGGTCTATTCATTTCAGCAAAGCGCTCAAAATCCTCATCATCCTTTTTCTTGGATGGTTTGGGAGGAAAAGGCATGGGTTTCTGAACCCATGGCTCTCTTTCTTTACCATGCTTCCTAGCAACAAAGTCTCTCTTATGATAACGTTGATTCTTTGATTGTGGGTTATCAAGATCAACAACAGGTTCAATTTCTACATCATTATCATTACTAGGTTGACCATCAACATGAACCTCATCATTAACAACATCACTAGGTTCATGTTCATCACCAGTTTGTGTTTCAGCATCAAAAATAGAAATATCATTGGGATTCTCAGGTTTGTCAACAACAGGTTCACTAGAAGCATGCAAAGTCCTATCATTTTTCTTTTTCTTCTTTTTAGAAGAACTAGCTGTATCAACATTATTTCTCTGAGAATCCAGCTCTTCTCTTAGGGTGGCCCTCAGGATACAAAGGTTCCTGAGTCACTTTACCTCCTCTAGTTGCAACTCTAACAACAAAGTCATTATTCTTACTATTCAATTCATTGAGCAAATCATTCTGAGCTTTAATTACTTGTTCTACTTGAGTGGTAACCATAGAAGCATGTTTACTAATGAGTTAAAGTTCACCTTTAACTATACACATATAATCACTCAAGTGTTCAATCATATAAGCATTGTGTATTACTGTCTACCAACATAAGCATTGAAGTTTTCCTGTTTGACAATAAAATTATCAAACTCATCTAAGCATTGGCTAGCAGACTTATAACGAGGAATATCACCTTCATCAAATCTATAAAGAGAATTTACCTTTACTACCTGTGTCGGGTTATCAAGACCGTGTGTTTCTTCAATAGGTGGTGAATTAAGACCATGTATTTCTTCAACAGGAGGTAAATTCTTAACATCTTCAGCCTTAATACCTTTTTCCTTCATAGATTTCTTTGCCTCTTGCATATTTTCAGGCCTAATAAATATAACACCCCTTTTCTTCGGAGTTGGCTTAGGAGTTGGTTCAGGAAGTGTCCAATTATTTTCATTTGTCAACATATTATTCAATAGAATTTCAGCTTCATCAGCTGTTCTTTCCCTGAAAACACAACCAACACAACTATCCAGGTGGTCTCTGGAAGCATCGGTTAGTCCATTATAAAAGATATCAAGTATTTCATTTTTCTTGAGAGGATGATCAGGTAAAGCATTAAGTAATTGGAGAAGCCTCCCCCAAGCTTGTGGGAGACTCTCTTCTTCAATTTGCACAAAATTATATATATCCCTTAAGGCAGCTTGTTTCTTATGAGCAGGCAAATATTTAGCAGAGAAGTAATAAATCATATCCTGGGGACTACGCACACAACCAGGATCACGGGAATTAAACCATATCTTAGCATCACCCTTTAATGAGAACGGAAATATTTTAAGGATATAATATTAGCGAGTTTTCTCATCATTAGTGAACAGGGTGGCTATATCATTTAATTTAGTAAGATGTGCCACAATAGTTTCAGATTCATAGCCATAGAAAGGATCAGATTCAACCTAAGTAATTATCTCAGGATCAACAGAGAAATCATAATCCTTATCAGTAACAAAGATAGGTGAAGTAGCATAAGCAGGATCATATTTCATTCTAGCATTCAGAGATTTTTGTTTCAGCTTAGCTAATAATTTCTTAAGATCACTTCTATCATTGCAAGCAAGAAAGTCCCTAGCAGTTTCTTCATCCATAACATAACCCTCAGGCATAACAGGTAATTCATATCTAGGGGGAGAATCTTCATCATCACTTTCATCAACATTATTAGTTTCAATAATTTCATTCTCTCTAGCCCTAGCAGGTTGTTCATCAAGAAATTCACCAAGTGGCAAAGTAGTATCAAGCATAGAAGTAGTTTCATCACAAGTATCATGCATAGCAGAAGTGGCATCATCAATAACATGCGGCATATCAGGATTAATAGCAGAAGCAGGTTTACGTGTCGCAAGCTTACTCAAAACAGAAGGTGAATCAAGTGCAGAGCTAGATGGCAGTTCCTTACCTCCCCTCGTAGTTGAGGGATAAATTTTTGTTTTTTCGTCTTTCAAGTTCTTCATAGTGACCAGCAGATATAAATCCCAAGTGACTCAAAGAATAGAGCTATGCTCCTCGGCAACGGCTCTAGAAAATAGTCTTGATAACCCACAATTATAGGGGATCGCAACAGTTTTCGAGGGTAGAGTATTCAACCCAAAATTATTGATTCGACACAAGGGGAGCCAAAGAATATTCTCAAGTATTAGTAGTTGAGTTGTCAATTCAACCACACCTGGATAACTTAATATCTGCAGCAAAGTATTTAGTAGCAAAGTAGTATGGACGTAACGGTAACGGTAGCAAAAGTAATATTTTTGGGTTTTGTAGTGATTCTAACAGTAGCAATGGAAAAGTAAATAAGAGAAGAACAATATGTGAAAGGCTCGTAGGCGTTGGATCGGTGATGGAGAATTATGTCGGATGCGGTTCATCATGCAACAGTTATACCATAGGGTGACACAGAACTAGCTCCAATTCATCAATGTAATGTAGGCATGTATTCCGAATATAGTCATACGTGCTTATGGAAAAGAACTTGCATGACATCTTTTTTCCTACCCTCCCGTGGCAGTGGGGTCCTAGCGGAAACAGAGGGATATTAAGGCCTCCTTTTAATAGAGTACCGGACCAAAGAATTAACACATAGTGAATACATGAACTCCTCAAACTACGGTCATCACCGGGAGTGGTCCCGATTATTGTCACTTCGGGGTTGCCGGATCATAACACATAGTAGGTGACTATAGACTTGCAAGATAGCATCAAGAAATCACATATATTCATGAAAACATAATAGGTTCAGATCTGAAATCATGGCACTCAGGCCCTAGTGACAAGCATTAGTAGAGCAAAGTCATAGCAACATCAATCTCAGAACATAGTGGATACTAGGGATCAAACCCTAACAAAACTAACTCGATTACATGATAAATCTCATCCAACCCATCACCGTCCAGCAAGCCTACGATGGAATTACTCACGCACGGCGGTGAGCATCATGAAATTGGTGATGGACGAAGGTTGATGATGACGATGGCGACGGATTCCCCTCTCCGAAGCCCCGAACGGACTCCAGATCAGCCCTCCAGAGAGAGTTTAGGGCTTGGCGGGGGCTCCGTATCGTGAAACGCGATGAATCCTTCTCCCTGATTTTTTCTCCCCAAACGTAAATATATAGAGTTAGAGTTGAGGTCGGTGGAGCTTCAGGGGGCCCACGAGGTAGGGGGCCGCGCCCAGGGGGGCAGGCGCGCCTCCCACCCTCGTGGACAGGGTGTGGCCCCCCTGGCCTTGATTCTTTCACCAGTATTTTTATTATTTCCAAAAATAATCTCCGTGTAGTTTCAGGTCATTCGGAGAACTTTTATTTCTGCACAAAAATAACACCATGGCAATTCTGCTGAAAACAACATCAGTCCGGGTTAGTTCCATTCAAATCATGCAGGTTAGGGTCCAAAACAAGGGCAAAAGTGTTTGGAAAAGTAGATACGTTGGAGACGTATCAACGACCGGATAATTAAGATATAGTAATCCTCTGCTAATGGTGCCTTGTCATCATATTACTGTTGCTAATCCTCACTTGATGCAAATCACTGTTCATATTCAAACTCAAATTTAATGTCTAAAATTTCAAATTTGCCAATCCTGAAAACTAAAATGTTCAAAGTGTGGCAAATAATCCTTGGGTATTTGTCATGTTGGAACCAACCTCTTTTGGATTCCGAAAGTGCCCCTGGAAATTATTTAGTGGTCCCGCAGCATTTAAAATTGGCCTTCTGAATTTCTAAAAATGGTTAGACAACTCCTTTGACCCCAAACTATTATTCCATCTCAAGGTATTGAGTTAGATTTATGTGCCAAGGTTTGTTCAACGTGAACGACGTCCAGGCCCAGACACCGCACATCACGCCCCTTTTGTTGCTCGACTCTGCAGAGTTACCATCGAGTGCCAAGGGTGGAACCTCATACATCACTCCTGATGGGATCTCTGTAGTGTAGCTATTCGGTTGTGGTCATCGAGGGTGATTTCCTTCTTAACCACTTCCGATACGACTCTGTCGTGCAACCCCTCAAGTGTGAACCTCGAGGTTTGTTCCTCTTATGTTCACCTTGATGATTACATCGAGTGGAATTCACCGGGGGTGATTCCTCGGGTTTTCCCCTTCATGTTTGGACACACGGATACTTGGACTTTACAACTGTTACTTGGAAAGGCGGGTCGACCCTAAGGGGTACCCGCGAGTGATGTGGAGACAGGTTGAACAGGCTGAATACATCGCTTTATCGCGATGGCCATGACTTCGACTATCGAGAGTTCGGAATGAGCAAGGAATCTGACCTTGCTGACCAATCTCTTCACTTCCGCACTGTCTTATTCCTTGGGACTCCAGGGGCGCTAATTGAGGCGTTTCTTCAAAGGAGCGGTTGAAAATTTGGGGAGTCCACGTCGAACTGGGTCTGGAAGGGGATCGTCCTTAATGTAAAACCATTCCGAAGACCATTCCTGAGATACCTCCTTGGGAGTTCCTATATGATAACCTGATCCGGCTATGCGCCATACTTCGGCGCCGCCCACTTCAAATATGGAACCCCCTCGATGACGAGGGATGAGGCAAAAGAACTTTCTCTATAGTTCAAAATGAGCCTCGCAACCTAAATACAGTTTGCAAAGAGCGACAAAACTTGAGATGTGCCGGATAGAACCTGGTGTGAGGTTGTGCAGTTGGATCCCATAGAACTCCAATAGACCTCTGAGGAAGGGGTGGATCGGGACTCCTAAGACCCTAAGAAGAAACGGGACGAAACAGATCCTCTCCTCCTTGTTGGGGATGGGGAAATTTTATGCTAGCACGTCATTGCCAATCGAGGCCAATCCCGCCCGCACAGAGACTAGATCTGCGAGAGGGAGATATCCCTGCGTCTGAAGTCGATTCAGCTAAAGGTGAGACACAAAGCAGCTTCGCCAATCACCTTCTCGAGGGCCATGAGGGCGCGAGGAAGAGCTAGGAGCACTCATCATGTTTTGAAGTTTTTTCTTGGTTTGCTCCGATGCTCTTTGCGCGATGTGGGATGGCATTTGGGGATCTAACCTCCTTTTATAGATGCCGGCCGCACATGGTAAGGGGGTTATTTGTAAAAATTGTGGACCGTTCGCATTCGCTGGAAATCGAGGCGACAACAAGGAATCATAAAGGCAGAACATGGAGGTCGAAGCCGGACAGTCGTCAATCCGATGTATGAAGAAGAACCCGCCTTGAAAAGCCGAAGACATAAGCCGGATACTACATCATCATAGAAGGCAAGTTCGGGGGCTACTGAGGGAGTCCTTGATTTTGGGGTCCTCAAGTGTCCGGTCTACTCGATATGGGCTGGACAGATGGGCCATCCAGATAAAAGCAGAAGACCACCTCCTGTGTCTGGGTAGGACTCCTGTATGCATGGACGGCAAGTCTGGTGTCTAGATGTACTATTCCTTCTTGGGCAAACCGACTCTGTACAACCCTAGGCCCCTCCGGTGTGTAAATAAATTGGAGTGTTTAGTCCGCGGAGGCCATCAGAATTCTCATAGGCTAGACAACTAGGGTTTAGCCATTACGATCTCGAGGTAGATCAACTCTTGTAACTCCTATACTTATCAAATATAATCAAGCAGGACATAGGGTTTTACCTCCTTTAAGAGGGCCTGGACCTGGGCAAACATCGTGTCCCCTTTGTCCCTTGTTACCATTGATCGTGAGACGCACAGTTCGGGACCCCCTACCTGAGATCCGCCGGTTTTGACACCGACAAGCAAGGCAAGCTCGCTGGTTTCCAAAGTATTCCCCAAAGGTCCCCCGATTGGGCCCGAACTTGGTCACTAGCACGTCATGGACGGTGGCCTTGCAGGTGAGAACACCTTTTGTCAGGATAGACTGTGCCCCTATCCCCCTTCACACTACCGTTGTGTGGCAACCCTTCGCACTAATATTTTTCGGGACATGACCAAGGTATTTATAAAAGGAGGGTAGGGTGCTGGCGTAGATGGGGTCGACCATTCTGGATCTCTACCATGTATCCTAGCTCTCTCTCGTGAGTGCAGTCTGAAGCCAAGCAGGAGTAGTGTTTTACACTGCAAGGTGGCCCAAACCTAGGTAACTACTGTGTCTCCGGCCTGCCCCCGCTAGCTCGCTCTCACCGTAGCCTCGCCGTGGTTAGCTGTAGGATAGAGTCGGGTAGTAGGAACGAGCGCACCCCAGAGTTCGAATCTTTAGGTCCCCGGAGCCCCGATTCTCACTTTTGGCATGCCAGGTAGGGTTGAGCCACCCTTCTTCTGCCTCGCTCCATTTTTCTGCTTCACCAAGCTCCATGGCTGTAACGCCCACGATGCGGCTATATCTCCCACGTGTCGAGGCACGACTTAGAGGCATAACCGCATTGTGGTTTTGTCGCAAGAAGGGTCATCTTCACACAATCCCATGTAATGAACAAGAATGGGATAAAGAGTTGGCTTACAATCGCCACTTCACACAATACATAAATATAATCCATACATCATCCAAAATACACACATAGACCGCCTACGGTCAAGATCCAAATGAAAATAAGATAACCCCAAATGCTAGATCCCCGATCGTCCCAACTGGGCTCCACTACTGATCATCAGGAAAAGACGCATAGTATCGACCACGTTCCTCATCGAACTCCCACTTGAGATCGATCCCATCATCTGCACTGGCATCATCGGCACCTGCAACTGTTTTGGTAGAATGTGTGATTCACGAGGACTCAGCAATCTCACACCCGCGAGATCAAGAATATTTAAGCTTATAGGAAAGGATGGTGTAATGAGGTGGAGCTGCAGCAGGCACTAAGCATATATGGTGGCTAACATACGCAAAAGAGAGCGAGAAGAGAAGCAACGGAACGGTCGCCATCTAGTAATGACCAAGAAGTGATCCTGAACTCCTACTTACGTCATTCATAACTCAAATTGTGATCACTCCCCGGACTCCGCCGAGAAGAGACCTTCACGGCTACACACGCAGTTGATGTATTTTAATTGGGTCAAGTGACAAGTTCTCTACAACCGGACATCAACAAATTCCCATCTGCCTCATAACCGCAGGCACGGCTTTCGAAAGATAATACCCTACAGGGGTGTCTCACCTTAGCCCATCATAAGCTCTCACGGTCAACGAAGGATAAACCTTCTCCTGGAAAGACCCGATCAGTCTCGGAATCCCGGTTTACAAGACATTTCGACAATGGTAAAACAAGACCAGCAAAGCCGCCCGAATGTGCCGACAAATCCCGATAGGAGCTGCACATATCTCGTTCTCAGGGCACACCGGATAAGCGAAGCGTACAGGTACCAACATAACCCAAGTTGCCAAGGGACGGTCCCGCACGGTGCTCTAGTTTGGACCAGCACTCAGAGGAACACTGGCCCGGGGGTTAAAATAAGATGACCCTCGGGCTCGCGAAAACCCGGGGGAAAAGGCTTAGGTGGCAAATGGTAAAACCAAAGTTGGGCCTTGCTGGAGGAGTTTTATTCAAGGCGAACTGTCAAGGGGGTCCCATAAATCACCCAACCGCGTAAGGAACGCAAACTCAAGGAACATAATACCGGTATGACAGAAACTAGGGCGGCAAGAGTGGAACAAAACACCAGGCATAAGGCCGAGCCTTCCACCCTTTACCAAAAATATAGATGCATTAATTAAATAAGAGATATTGTGATATCCCAACATATCCATGTTCCAAGATGGAACAAACTTCAACTTCACCTGCAACTAGCAACGCTATAAAAAGGGCTGAGCAAAAGCGGTAACTTAGCCAAACAACGGTTTGCTAGGAAAGGATGGTTAGATGCTGTCATGGCAAAATGGGAGGCATGATATAGCAAGTGATAGGTAGCGCAGCATGGCAATAGAGCGAACAACTAGCAAAACAAAGATAGAAGTGATTTCGAGGGTATGGTCATCTTGTCTGCAAGGTTCTCAGAGTTGTCGAAAGCTTGATCCTCGTAAGCGTACTCAACAGGTTCCTCGTTCACGAACTCGTCTCCCGGCTCTACCCAAGACAAGAACACAAGCAATGGAACCACAATCAAACACGGGAAATGCACAAGCAACATGATGCAAAACATGTATGATATGCGAGATATGATATGCGATGCATATGCGTGCTACGGAAGAAAAATGATGAACTAGCTCAAACAAGCATGACAAAAGTGCAAAAGATAACAGGTTCATAGACTTGGTGAAATTACTGGACATGGCAGAAAACAGCATCAGGTAGCAATGTTCAGAGCACGAAAACAACATGCTACAGGAACTTAACATGGCAAAACAAGGCATGGAAGTGTTCTACTAGATGCATATGACAAAAGTCCCTTACTGACCATAAGAGAAAAAGGACCAGAAGATATGATGGCAACCATGTAAACATAGCAAGTTTCGTTAACAGGTTTCAGACAGCAGAAAACAGAGAATGGCAGAAACAATAATATGAAGGCATCTTGGTGAGCTTGATGCACTCACCACAAAGAAATTCACAAGAAAACAAGCATACCTATAGCAAGATGGCCTGTTTATGAAGCTATCCATGGCAAGAGCAAGTACATAGCATGAATGGATCAACTACAACAAGCTTGGCAAAATTGAATATCATGTTAAGAATCTGCCAGAAATATTTTATAGTAAAAGTAGAGCTAGATTGAGTCATGCTATGGTACTCCATAATTGCAAACAAGTACATGAATGGATCAATTAAAACAATATCTACAAAACATCCTGACTGTACATCTCCAAAATATGCATGGATCTCTCTGTATCATCAAGTTTACATGGCAACAAAATAGCAGCAGACAAAGACTTGGAGAAATCACCAAGTCTCTGAAATCAGAAGCATTACGGAGCCTAGTTTGCATGCTTGTGCTAGTCACCACAGAGATCATAAAAATACATGGCATACACCACTGGAAAGATGGCATGGCATAAAACAAAACACATGTAGAGCTCATGCCCATAAGATGCACAGATTAAATGATACAAAAATAACAAATCTCCAAGTTCTGCTAAGAACCAGCAGATAACAGCAACTAGCACTTCTGCACCAGAGATTTGGACATCAAGATGGACTCAAATGAACATGGTGCAATTGAACAAAATGAAGAGGATCACGAGGCGAATATTTCGGTATATTAGACGCGCGAAACAGAGCTATATCCAGAAAGTTACGATGCTATGAACAAGGGCACATGCTGTAAAAATAAATGACTTCGGAAAAATCGGCGGTCTCGGGAAAAAGTCAACGCACTGGTTACTGTGGATCTGGATCGGGGCCGGCCTCGAGGGAGCTCGCCGGAGCGAGGGAGAACGCCGGAGGAGAGGAAGAGGACGAGGCCGGAGAGGGGTCGGAGGGGGCCGGGCGCGGCCGGATCCAGCAGGGCGGGGCCGGGGCGCGCGGGCGGCGACCCGCGGGAGGCGCCGGGCGGCGGCGGCGAGGCGGCGGAGGTGCGGGGCCCTGGAGGAGGAGGAAGGAGCGGCGGGCGTCGGGCGGAGGCCGGGCCGGGGGGGCCCGTGCGGGCCAGGCGGGCCGCGGCGGAAGGCGGCCAGCGGAGGCCACGTGGCAGCGGTTGATTGGCCCGGGGCGGCGGCGCGATTTGTCCGGCGGGGTACGGACGTGTCCGGCGGCGGCGGGGAAAAATGCTAGGGTTATTTCGGGAGGGGAGGCATATATATAGGTAGAGGGAGCTAGGAGGCTCCAAATGAGGTGCGGTTTTCGCCCACATGATCGTGATCGAACGACCTACAGCATGGAAGTGACTTAGAGGAGTTTGGGCTGGTTTTGAGGGGGGTTTTGCTGCAACACACAGAAGGCATCTGCGGTTACCCGGTTAACCGTTGGAGTACCAAACGACCTCCAAATGGAACGAAACTTGACCGGTGGTCTCCCGGTGGTATACTAAGGCCACTTGACAAGCCTCGGTCCATTCCGAGAATGTTTGACACCCGCTCACGAAAGAAAACAAGAGGGGTGCGCCGGAGGAGGTGGGAGCGCCGGATTGTAAAACGGACAACGGGGAAAATGCTCGGATGCATGAGATGATCACGTATGCAAATGCGATGCACATGATGACATGATATGAAATGCATGACATCAACAAAATGCAAAACGACAAACAAAACCCGACCACGAAGGGAATATCATAACACATAGCCGAAAATGGCGAGAGTTGGAGTTACAAATATGGAAAGTTACATCCGGGGTGTTACAACACTCCAGCACTACGAGAGGATCTCGTCCCGAGATCTAGGACTGAAAGAACTCCGAATATTCGGAACGGAGGTGGTCCTCGCGTTCCCAGGTGGCTTCTCGGTCGGAATGGTGCGACCACTTCACTTTCAGGAATTTGATTGACTTGTTGCGAGTCTTGCGCTCAGTTTCTTCAAGAATAGCAACGGGGTGCTCATGATAAGACAGATCTTCTTGGAGGTCAATCTCTTCGAAGTTGATAGTGCGCTCAGGCGTCTTGAAGCACTTGCGAAGCTGTGACACGTGGAACACATCGTGCACGTTCGCGAAGTTGGAAGGAAGCTCAAGTTGATAGGTGAGGTCGCCTCTTTTACCAATGATCTTGAAAGGACCCACGTATATAGGGGCAAGCTTCCCTTTGATACCGAAGCGATGAGTGCCTTTCATTGGAGAGACGCGAAGGTAGACATGGTGTACGATCTCGAAAGCCACATCACGGTGCTTACTATCATAGTAACTATTTCGGCGCGATTGCGCGGCTTTGAGATTATCACGGATGACTTTACACATTTCTTCAGCTTCAGTGATTAAGTCATTGCCAAGAAGTTGGCGTTCACCAGTCTCTGACCAATTAAGAGGAGTACGACACTTTCTGTCATAGAGAATCTCGAATGGGGCTTTGCCTGTAACACCCCGCATGTAACTTGCCATAATTGTAACTCCGACTCTTGCCATTTCCGGCTATGTGATATGTTTTTCCCTCCGTTGTCGGGTTTTGTCTTTCGTTTTGTATTTTGTCATGTCATGCATTTTCATATCATGTCATCATGTGCATTGCATTCGCATACGTGTTCGTCTCATGCATCCGAGCTTTTTCCCCGTTGTCCGTTTTCCAATCCGGCGCTCCTATCTTCCCAGGTGCACCCCTCTAGTTTTCTTTCGTGTGCGTGTGTCAAACTTTCTCGGAATGGACCGAGGCTTGTCAAGTGGTCTTATTCCACCCGGAGACTACCGGTCAAGTTTCGTTCCATTCGGAGGTCGTTTGGTACTCCAACGGTTAACCGGGCATCCGCAAAGTCCATTTGAGTGTCCAGAAAAACCCCCGTCCAAAACCATCCCAAAGCCCACCAAACTCTCTTCCATGCTCTAGGTCATACGATCACGATCGTGTGGGCGAAAACCGCACCTCATTTGGAGCCTCCTAGCTCCCTCTACCTATTTATAAGTGGGCATCCCGAAAAACGGAATCGCAGTCTAACCCTAGCAAAAATCCCTCGCGCCGCCGGACAACGTCCGCCTGCGCCGGACACGTCCGCCCGCGCCGGCGGACGAATCGCGTCTCGCCACGTCAGCGTCCGCCGCCGCCGTACCCCACCGGCCCGCGGGCCCGACCCCGGCCCCCGCGGCCCACGCCCGCCGCCGCCGCTGGCCCGAGCGCCGGCCGTCGCCCCGGCGCCGCCTGGCCTCGCCTCGCCGCCCGACGTCCGCCGCCGTCGCCGCGGAGCTCGCCGGCCGGCCCCGCCGCCGCCCGCCGCCGGTCTCCCTCCGGCCCACCGCCTCCGGCATCCCTCTCCTCCTCCGGCCTTGCCTCCTCCTTCCCCCGCCGTCCTATCCTCTGGTCGCCGACGAGCTCGAGGAGCCGGCCCGATCCGATCTGGTAACGACACTGTGCCCGTTGACTTTCTCTCGTACCCCCCACCCCCCAAATTTCTTCGAAGTCCCAGAAAATATTCAGCATGTGCTCCTGTTCGAGATGCGATAACTTTTTGCATGTAGTTCCGATTCGCGCGTATAATATGTCAAATTGTTCGCCTAGTGATGCTCTTCATTTTGTTCAATTGCACCATTTTCATTAGAGGTTATCTTGATGCCCAAATCTTCGTTGGAAGAGGGCTAGTTGCTGTTAATCTCTGGTTCTTACCAGAACTTGGAGATTTGTCATTTTTGTATCATTTAATCTGTGCATCTTTTGAGCATGAGCTCTACATGTGTTTTGAAGTATGCCATGCCATCTTTCCAGTGGTATAGTCCATGTATTTTTGTGATCTCTGTGGTGACTAGCACAAGAATGCAAAGTAGGTCCCGTAATAATTCTGATTTCAGGGACTTAGTATTTCTCCAAGTCTTTGTCTGCTGTAATTTTGTTGCCATGTAAACATGATGCTACAGTGAGATCCATGCATATTTTGGAGATGCTCAGTAAGTATGTTTTGTAGCTATAGTTGTAATGGATCCATTACTGCAATTGTTTGAAATTTTAGAGTACATAGCATGACTCAATCTTTCTCTACTTTTGCTATAAAATATTTCTGGCAGATTCTTAACATGATTTGCATTTTTGCCAAGCTTATTTTAGTTGATCCATACATTCTATGCAACTGTTCTTGTCATGGATAGCTTCATAAACATGCCATCTTGCTGTAGGTATGCTTGGTTTGTCATGCATTGCTCTGTAGTGAGTGCATCAAGCTCACAAATAGGCCTACATATTATTATTTCTGCCATGCTCTGTTTTCTGCCAAGTCTGAAACCTGATAACGAAACTTGCTATGTTTACATGCTTGCCATCATATCTTCTGATCCTTTTTTGGCTTATGGTCAGTAAGGGACTTTTGACATGTGCATTTAGTAAAACACTAACATGCTTTATTTTGCTATGTTAAGTTCCTGTAGCATGTTGATTTCGTGCTCTGAACATTGCTACCTGATGACGATTTCTGCCATGTCCAGTTTTTCACCAAGTCTGTGAATCTGTAATCTTTTTCACTTTTTCCATGCTTGTTTGAGCTTGATATGTTGTGAACTAGCAGTAGCTCAGTGTTCATCTTTTGTCAAGCATCTCCTGTAGATTACTTCCATGTGCTTTGTTGCTATGTTGGGGTGCTGTAGAGTTGTTACTTGTTGTATTTTATGTGCTATCTTGCTGTTTATCGCAGATTAGTGTCATTCTTGTTTTGCTTGCCATTTGCAAACCGTGCATCCGATTCCGGTGATCTTTATATCGATTTCGACCGAAATCATCTCATCTTTCCAGTGGCATGCTTGGTTTGCCAAGTTACTGCGATGTTCATCATTTTCCTTCCGGAGCACGCATACGCATCGCATATCATATCTTGCATATCATACATGTTTTGCATCATGTTGCTTGTGCATTTCTCGTTGTTGATTGTGGTTCCGTTTGTTTGTGTTCTTGTCTTGGGTAGAGCCGGGAGACGAGTTCGTGAACGAGGAACCTGTCGAGTACGCTTACGAGTGTCAAGCTTTCGACAACTCTGAGAATCTTGCAGGCAAGATGACCACCCCTCGAAATCACTTCTATCTTTGCTATGCTAGTTGTTCGCTCTATTGCCATGCTCGCTACCTATCACTTGCTATATCATGTCTCCTATTTTAGCCATGTCAGCCCTTAACCATCCTCTCCTAGCAAACCGTTGTTTGGCTATGTTACCGCTTTTGCTCAGCCCCTCTTATCGCGTTGCTAGTTGCAGGTGAAGTTGAAGTTTGTTCCATGTCGGAACAAGGATATGTTGGGATATTACAATATCTCTTATTTAATTAATGCATCTATATATTTTGGTAAAGGGTGGAAGGCTCGGCCTTATGCCTGGTGTTTTGTTCCACTCTTGCCGCCCTAGTTACTGTTATACCGGGATTATGTTCCTTGAGTTTGCGTTCCTTACGCGGTCGGGTGATTTATGGGACCCCCTTGATAGTTCGCCTTGAATAAAACTCCTCCAGCAAGGCCCAACTTTGGTTTTACCATTTGCCGCCTAAGCCTTTTTCCCCCCGGGTTTTCGCGAGCCCGAGGGTCATCTTATTTTAACCCCCCCGGGCCAGTGCTCCTTCGAGTGTTGGTCCGAACTGAGCAGACTGCAGGGCCCCCTCCTGGAAACTCGAGGTCTGGTTTTACTCGTAGGATGTCTCATCCGGTGTGCCCTGAGAACGAGATATGTGCAGCTCCTATCGGGATTTTTCGGCACATTCGGGTGGCTTTGCTGGTCTTGTTTTACCATTGTCGAGATGTCTTGTAAACCGGGATTCCGAGACTGATCGGGTCTTTCCGGGAGAAGGTTTATCCTTCGTTGACCGTGAGAGCTTATGATGGGCTAAGTTGGGACACCCCTGCAGGGTATATTCTTTCGAAAGCCGTGCCCGCGGTTATGAGGTAGATGGGAATTTGTTAATGTCCGGTTGTAGATAACTTGTCACTGGACCCAATAAAATACACCAAGAGCGTGTGTAGCCGTGATGGTCTCTTCTCGGCGGAGTCCGGGAAGTGAACACGGTCTGTGTTATGTATGACGTAAGTAGGTGTTCAGGACCTCTTCTTGGTCATTGCTAGATGACGTCCGTTCCTTTGCTTCTCTTCTCGCTCTCATTTGCGCAAGTTAGCCACCATATATGCTTTTGCCGCTACAGCTCCACCTCTTTGCACCTCTTTGTCCTATAAGCTTAGATAGTCTTGATCTCGCGGGTGTGAGATTGCTGAGTCCCCGTGACTCACAGATACTTCCAACACCAGTTGCAGGTGCCGACGATGCCGGTGCAGACGATGGCGTCGATCTCAAGTGGGAGTTCGACGAGGAACGTGGTCGTTACTATGTGTCTTTTCCTGATGATCAGTAGTGGAGCCCAGTTGGGACGATCGGGGATCTAGCATTTGGGGTTGTCTCATTTTCATCTGGATTTTGACCATAGTCGGTCTATATGATTGTATTTTGGATGATGTATGGATGATATTTATTATGTATTGTGTGAAGTGGCGATTGTAAGCCAACTCTTTATCCCATTCTTGTTCATTACATGGGATTGTGTGAAGATGACCCTTCTTGCGACAAAACCACTATGCGGTTATGCCTCTAAGTCGTGCCTCGACACGTGGGAGATATAGCCGCATCGTGGGCGTTACAAGTTGGTATCAGAGCCTTTCCAACCCAACCCAACCTAACCTCAACAAGAGTCTCAAGTGTATCTTCACTCAACCCAACCTCAACCTCAGGCAGACTCGATGGGTCAAAATGATTCAAGAGTATAATCCGAGTATCGAATATACTCCAGGCAAAGCAAATGTCATTGCAGATGCTTTAAGCAGGAAAGCTTATTGCAACAACTTATTTCTCAAGCCTTTCCAACCGGATCTTTGTGAAGCTTTCCGCAAGCTGAATCTCCAAGTTGTTCCTCAAGGCGTTCTTGCCAACCTCATTGTATCTCCTACTTTGGAAGATCAAATTCGTGAGGCACAACTCCTTGATGCCATGGTGAAGAAGGTGAAACGTGGTATCAACAAGGGTCTTTCCAAATACAAGTGCTATCGCATTGATGACAGAGACACTTTGTTCTTCGAGGACCGAATTGTGGTTCCGAAAGGTGATCTCAGGAAAGTCATAATGAACGAGGCGCAAAATTCTCTCCTTTCCATTCATCCTGGAAGTACGAAGATGTATCATGACCTCAAGCAGTCGTATTGGTGGACTCGAATGAAGCGAGAAATTGCTCAATTCGTGAATGAATGTGATGTCTGCCGAAGAGTGAAAGCAGTACACCAACGACCAGCTGGTCTCCTCCAACCTCTCGCTATCCCAGAATGGAAGTTTGATCATATTGAAATGGACTTCGTGACTGGATTTCCCAAGTCCAAGCGTGGAAATGATGCTATCTTCGTTGTCATTGACAAGCTCTCTAAAGTGGCTCATTTCCTTCCTATCAAAGAATCCATCACAGCAGCTCAGCTGGCAGAGCTCTACACCTCCAGAATTGTCTCTTTACACGGCATTCCACAATTGATTTCTTCAGATCGTGGAAGTATCTTCACCTCTAAGTTCTGGGACTCCTTCCAGAGGGCCATGGGCACAAATATTCGCTTCAGCACAGCTTTCCACCCTCAAACTAGTGGCCAAGTCGAGCGAGTCAATCAAATTCATGAAGATATGCTCAGGGCTTGTGTCGTTTCCTTTGGCATGAAATGGGAAGGTTGTCTTCCATATGCTGAATTCTCGTACAACAACAGCTTCCAAGCGAGTTCGGGCAAAGCCCCATTCGAGATTCTATATGGCAGAAAGGGCCGTACTCCTGTCAATTGGTCAGAGACTGGTGAACGCCAACTTCTTGGCAATGACTTAATCACTGAAGCTGAAGAAATGTGTAAAGTCATCCGTGATAATCTCAAAGCCGCGCAATCGCGTCAGAAGAGTTACTATGATAGTAAGCATCGTGATTTGGCTTTCGAGATCGGAGACCATGTCTACCTCCGCGTCTCTCCAATGAAAGGTACTCGTCGCTTCGGTATCAAAGGGAAGCTTGCCCCTAGATACGTGGGTCCTTTCAAGATCATTGGCAAAAGAGGCGACCTCGCCTATCAACTTGAACTTCCTTCCAACTTCGCGAACGTGCACGATGTGTTCCACGTGTCACAGCTCCGCAAGTGCTTCAAGACGCCTGAGCGCACTATCGACTTCGAAGAGATTGACCTCCAAGAAGATTTGTCTTATCATGAGCACCTAGTTGCTATTCTTGAAGAAACTGAGCGCAAGACTCGCAACAAGTCTATCAAATTCCTGAAAGTGAAGTGGTCGCACCATTCCGACCGGGAAGCCACCTGGGAACGCGAGGACCATCTCCGTTCCGAATATCCGGAGTTCTTTCAGTCCTAGATCTCGGGACGAGATCCTCTCGTAGAGGTGGAGTGTTGTAACACCCCGCATGTAACTTGCCATAATTGTAACTCCGACTCTTGCCATTTCCGGCTATGTGATATGTTTTTTCCTCCGCTATCGGGTTTTGTCTTTCGTTTTGTATTTTGTCATGTCATGCATTTTCATATCATGTCATCATGTGCATTGCATTCGCATACGTGTTCGTCTCATGCATCCGAGCTTTTTCCCCGTTGTCCGTTTTCCAATCCGGCGCTCCTATCTTCCCCGGTGCACCCCTCTAGTTTTCTTTCGTGTGCGTGTGTCAAACTTTCTCGGAATGGACCGAGGCTTGTCAAGTGGTCTTATTCCACCCGGAGACTACCGGTCAAGTTTCGTTCCATTCGGAGGTCGTTTGGTACTCCAACGGTTAACCGGGCATCCGCAAAGTCCATTTGAGTGTCCAGCAAAACCCCATCCAAAACCAGCCCAAAGCCCATCAAACTCTCTTCCATGCTCTAGGTCGTTCGATCACGATCGTGTGGGCGAAAACCGCACCTCATTTGGAGCCTCCTAGCTCCCTCTACCTATTTATAAGTGGGCATCCTGAAAAACGGAATCGCAGTCTAACCCTAGCAAAATCCCTCGCGCCGCCGGACACGTCCGCCCGCGCCGGCGGACGAATCGCGCCTCGCCACGTCAGCGTCCGCCGCCGCCGTACCCCGCCGGCCCGCGGGCCCGACCCCGGCCCCCGCGGCCCATGCCCGCCGCCGCCGCTGGCCCGAGCGCCGGCCGTCGCCCCGCCGCCGCCTGGCCTCGCCTCGCCGCCCGACGTCCGCCGACGTCGCCGCGGAGCTCGCCGGCCGGCCCCGCCGCCGCCCGCCGCCGGTCTCCCTCCGGCCCGCCGCCTCCGGCCTCCCTCTCCTCCTCCGGCCTCGCCTCCTCCTTCCCCCGCCGTCCTCTCCGCTGGTCGCCGACGAGCTCGAGGAGCCGGCCCGATCCGATCTAGTAACGACACTGTGCCCGTTGACTTTCTCTCGTACCCACCCCAAATTTCTTCCAAGTCCCAGAAAATCTTAAGCATGTGCTCCTGTTCCAGATGCGATAACTTTTTGCATGTAGCTCCGATTCACGCGTATAATATGTCAAATTGTTCGTCTCGTGATGCTCTTCATTTTGTTCAGTTGCACCATTTTCATTAGAGGTCATCTTGATTCCCAAATATTCGTTGGAAAAGGGATAGTTGCTGTTAATCTCTGGTTCTTATCAGAACTTGGAGATTTGTCATTTTTGTATCATTTAAGCTGTGCATCTTTTGAGCATGAGCTCTACATGTGTTTTGAAGTATGCCATGCCATCTTTCCATTGGCATAGTCCATGTATTTTTGTGATCTCTGTGATGACTAGCACAAGCATGCAAAGTAGGTCCCGTAATAATTCTGATTTCAAGGACTGATTTCTCTGTCTTTGTCTGCTGTAATTTTGTTGCCATGTAAACTTGATGCTACAGTGAGATCAATGCATATTTTGGAGATGTTCAGTAAGGATGTTTTGTATCTATAGTTGTAATTGATCCATTGCTTCAATTTTTTGCAATTTTAGAGTACCATAGCATGACTCAATCATTCTCTACTTTTGCTCTAAAATATTTCTGGCAGATTCTTAACATGATTTGTATTTTTGCCAAGCTTATTGTAGTTGATCCATACATGCTATGCAATTGTTCTTGCCATGGATAGCTTCATAAACATGCCATATTGCTGTAGGTATGCTTGGTTTGTCATGCATTGCTCTGTAGTGAGTGCATCAAGCTCACAAATAGGCCTACATATTATTATTTCTGCCATGCTCTGTTTTCTGCCAAGTCTGAAACCTGATAACGAAACTTGCTATGTTTACATGCTTGCCATCATATCTTCTGGTCCTTTTTTGGCTTATGGTCAGTAAGGGACTTTTGTCATGTGCATTTAGTAAAACACTACCATGCTTTGTTTTTCTATGTTAAGTTCCTGTAGCATGTTGATTTCGTGCTCTGAACATTGCTACCTGATGATGATTTCTGCCATGTCCAGTTTTTCACTAAGTCTGTGAATCTGTAATCTTTTGCACTTTTGCCATGCTTGTTTGAGCTTGATATGTTGTGAACTAGCAGTAGCTCAGTGTTCATATTTTGTCAAGCATCTCCTTTAGATTACTTCCATGTGCTTTTTTGCTATGTTGGGGTGCTGTAGAGTTGTTACTTGTTGTATTTTAAGTGCTATCTTGCTGTTTATCGCAGATTAGTGTCATTCTTGTTTTGCTTGCCATTTGCAAACCGTGCATCCGATTCCGGTGATCTTTATATCGATTTCGACCGAAATCATCTCAGCTTTCCAGTGGCATGCTTGGTTTTCCAAGTTACTGCCATGTTCATCATTTTCCTTCCGGAGCACGCATACGCATCGCATATCATATCTTGCATATCATACATGTTTTGCATCATGTTTCTTGTGCATTTCTCGTTGTTGATTGTCGTTCCGTTTGTTTGTGTTCTTGTCTTGGGTAGAGCCGGGAGACGAGTTCATGAACGAGGAACCTGTCGAGTACGCTGACGAGGATCAAGCTTTCGACAACTCTGAGAATCTTGCAGGCAAGATGACCACCCCTCGAAATCACTTCTATCTTTGCTATGCTAGTTGTTCGCTCTATTGCCATGCTCGCTACCTATCACTTGCTATATCATGTCTCCTATTTTAGCCATGTCAGCCCCTAACCATCCTCTCCTAGCAAACCGTTGTTTGGCTATGTTACCGCGTTTGCTCAGCCCCTCTTATAGCGTTGCTAGTTGCAGGTGAAGTTGAAGTTTGTTCCATGTCAGAACAAGGATATGTTGGGATATTACAATATCTCTTATTTAATTAATGCATCTATATATTTTGGTAAAGGGTGGAAGGCTCGGCCTTATGCCTGGTCTTTTGTTCCACTCTTGCCGCCCTAGTTACTGTTATACCTGGATTATGTTCCTTGAGTTTGCGTTCCTTACGCGGTCGGGTGATTTATGGGACCCCCTTGATAGTTCGCCTTGAATAAAACTCCTCCAGCAAGGCCCGACTTTGGTTTTACCATTTGCCGCCTAAGCCTTTTTCCCCCCGGGTTTTCGCGAGCCCGAGGGTCATCTTATTTTAACCCCCCCGGGCCAGTGCTCCTTCGAGTGTTGGTCCGAACTGAGCAGACTGCGGGGCCCCCTCCTGGAAACTCGAGGTCTGGTTTTACTCGTAGGATGGCTCATCCGGTGTGCCCTGAGAACGAGATATGTGCAGCTCCTATCGGGATTTGTCGGCACATTCGGGTGGCTTTGCTGGTCTTGTTTTACCATTGTCGAGATGTCTTGTAAACCGGGATTCCGAGACTGATCGGGTCTTTCCGGGAGAAGGTTTATCCTTCGTTGACCGTGAGAGCTTATGATGGCTAAGTTGGGACACCCCTGCAGGGTATATTCTTTCGAAAGCCGTGCCCGCGGTTATGAGGCAGATGGGAATTTGTTAGTGTCCGGTTGTAGATAACTTGTCACTGGACCCAATAAAATACACCAAGAGCGTGTGTAGCCGTGATGGTCTCTTCTCGGCGGAGTCCGAGAAGTGAACACGGTCTGTGTTATGTATGACGTAAGTAGGTGTTCAGGACCTCTTCTTGGTCATTGCTAGATGACGTCCGTTCCTTTGCTTCTCTTCTCGCTCTCATTTGCGCAAGTTAGCCGCCATATATGGTTTTGCCGCTACAGCTCCACCTCTTTGCACCTCTTTGTCCTATAAGCTTAGATAGTCTTGATCTCGCGGGTGTGAGATTGCTGAGTCCCCGTGACTCACAGATACTTCCAACACCAGTTGCAGGTGCCGACGATGCCGGTGCAGACGATGGCGTCGATCTCAAGTGGGAGTTCGACGAGGAACGTGGTCGTTACTATGTGTCTTTTCCTGATGATCAGTAGTGGAGCCCAGTTGGGACGATCGGGGATCTAGCATTTGGGGTTGTCTCATTTTCATCTGGATTTTGACCGTAGTCGGTCTATATGATTGTATTTTGGATGATGTATGGATGATATTTATTATGTATTGTGTGAAGTGGCGATTGTAAGCCAACTCTTTATCCCATTCTTGTTCATTACATGGGATTGTGTGAAGATGACCCTTCTTGCGACAAAACCACTATGCGGTTATGCCTCTAAGTCGTGCCTCGACACGTGGGAGATATAGCCGCATCAAGGGCGTTACATTGCCCGAACTTGCTTGGAAGCTGTTGTTGTAGGAGAATTCGGCATATGGAAGACAATCTTCCCATTTCATGCCAAAGGAAATGACACAAGACCTGAGCATATCTTCAAGAATTTGATTGACTCGCTCGACTTGGCCACTAGTTTGAGGATGGAAAGCTGTGCTGAAGCGAATGTTTGTGCCCATGGCCTTTTGGAAGGAGTCCCAGAACTTAGAGGTGAAGATGCTTCCACGATCTGAAAAAATCAATTGTGGAATGCCGTTCAACGAGACAATTCTGGAGGTGTATAGCTCTGCCAACTGAGCTGCTGTGATGGATTCTTTGATTGGAAGGAAATGAGCCACTTTAGAAAGCTTGTCGATGACAACAAAGATAGCATCATTTCCACGCTTGGACTTGGGAAATCCAGTCACGAAGTCCATTTCGATATGATCAAACTTCCATTCTGGGATAGCAAGAGGTTGAAGGAGACCAGCTGGTCGTTGGTGTTCTGCTTTCACTCTTCGACAGACATCACATTCATTCACGAATTGAGCGATTTCTCGCTTCATTCGAGTCCACCAATACGACTGCTTGAGGTCATGATACATCTTCGTACTTCCCGGATGAATGGAAAGGAGAGAATTGTGCGCCTCGTTCATAATGACTTTCCTTAGATCACCTTTAGGAACCACAATCCGGTCCTCGAAGAATAAAGTGTCTCTGTCATCAATGCGATAGCACTTGTATTTGGAAAGGCCCTTGTCGATACCACGTTTCACCTTCTTCACCGTGGCATCAAGAAGTTGTGCCTCACGAATTTGATCTTCCAAAGTATGAGAGACTATGAGGTTGGCAAGAAAGCCTTGAGGAACAACTTGGAGATTCAGCTTGCGGAAAGCTTCACAAAGATCCGGTTGGAAAGGCTTGAGGATTAACTGTTGCAATAAGCCTTCCTGCTTAAAGCATCTGCAATGACATTGGCTTTGCCTGGAGTATATTCAATACTCGGATTGTACTCTTGAATCATTTCGACCCATCGAGTCTGCCTGAGGTTGAGGTTGGGCTGAGTGAAGATGTACTTGAGACTCTTGTGATCGGTGAATATGTCCACTTGTCTTCCCAACAAGAGATGTCTCCATGTTATCGATGCATGAACAACTGCCGCCAACTCAAGATCGTGAGTGGGGTAGTTCTTCTCATTGGGCTTCAACTGACGAGAGGTATAGGCCACAACTTTCTTCTCTTGCATTAACACAGCACTGAGACCTTGGAGAGAAGCATCACAGAAAACTTCAAATGGCTTGGATTCATCAGGAGGAGTTAAGACAGGAGCTGTGACTAGTCTCTCTTTGAGAGTGTTGAAAGCAACGTCACACTCAGGAGACCAGACATACTTCACATGCTTCTGGAGGAGGTTGGAAAGAGGCTTTGCAATCTTAGAGAAATTATCAATAAATCTTCGGCAATAGCTTGCAAGACCAAGAAAACTGCGGAGCTGCTTGACATTCTGCGGAGGTTCCCAATTCACAATTGCGGACACCTTCTCGGGGTTAACAGCGATGCCCTTGGCAGAGATGATGTGACCAAGGTAAAGAACTTCATCAAGCCAAAACTCACATTTTGAGAACTTCGCATAGAATTGATACTCTCTGAGCTTGTCGAGCACCAATCGCAAATGTTTGGCATGATCCTTCTTATTCTTGGAGAAGACCAAGATATCATCGAGATACACCAGGACGAATTCATTGGTATAGGGGTTGAAGATGAAATTCATCATCCGAGAGAAAGTTGGAGGAGCATTGACAAGGCCGAAAGACACGACAGTATATTCATAAGAACCAAAGCTTGTTCTGAATGCTGTCTTGGGAATATCTTCTTCACGAATGCGAATCTGATGATAACCCATACGAAGGTCAAGCTTGGAGAATACTTTAGCACCTTTGAGTTGCTCGAATAGCTCATTAATGTTGGGAAGTGGAAACTTGTTCTTGATAGTGTTCTTGTTCAATGGACGGTAGTCGACACAAAGTCGGTCCGTGCCATCCTTCTTCTTTACAAAAAGAACGCCACAACCCCATGGAGAGGAATTCGGTCTGATCAAACCCAGACGCTCTTGTTCATCGAGCTGTTTCTTCAATTCCTTCAGCTCGTTGGGTCCAAGCTTGTATGGACGCTTGCAAACGGGTTCCGTGCCAGGCTCTAGATCGATAACGAACTCAACTGGCCGGTGAGGAGGCATACCCAGAAGCTCTTCTGGAAAGACATCTTGATACTCACAAATGACTAGAATTTGAGAGATGTCATTCAATTCACCCTTCTCATTGAGAGAAAAGAACCGAATGGTTTCATCACGAGCGGCATAAATGATAACATCCTCGGAAGAGTGTGTCAATTGAATTTCCCTGGCAGCACAATCAAGTTGAGCCTTGTGCTTAGAAAGCCAGTCCATCCTGAGAATTAGATCAATATCCGAGTCACCAAGAACAACTGGTTTAGACAGAAATTTATAGTTCCCCATCTTGATGGAAACATCCGGGACAGAATTATTAGATGTCATTTGCTTGCCCGGAGACACAACTTTCAACAGGATAGGAATCTTTTCCGTCACAAACTCATGCTTGGCAACAAAAGGTCTTGAAATGAAAGAAAGCGATGCACCAGTATCAAAAAGAACTTTTGCAGGAATATCATTAACAGAGAGATTACCCATTATCACATCAGTAGATTCCTCCGCTTGAGCTGCATTCATCATGTTCACCTTTGCAGACTTTGGATTATGCTTGACCACTGCATTGCTGGAAGATCTGACAGGAGGAGGAGGCGGAAGACGCCTTTGGTTGAAGCACTTGTTAGCATAGTGACCTTTCTGCTGACACTTGTTGCAAGTCACCTCTGAGAGTGGACGGTGATAAGGAGCATTGGACTTTGGAGCTTGATTCTGAGACTTGTTCTGATAGCCAGAGTTGGAAGAGTGGGAAGAACCATGGCCACCTTTGTTCTTCTGCTGGTAAGGCTGACGAAACAGAGGAGGAGGAGGCAACCAGAACTTCTATTGCTTAGCAGCCACAAGTGAGGAAGAAGAAGACTGAACTGCGTCCCTGACTCTCTTCTTAGAAGCCTCACACTTGAGCTGAGTAGCCCCTTGCTTCAGTGCCATATTGTAGAATTGATCAAACTGAGTAGGCTCAACAAGAACGAGAGCTAACTGCAGATCCTCTCTAAGGCCACCTCTGAAGTGATAGATCATGCTCTTTTCATCAGGAACGTCCTGTTTAGCGAAGCGAGCAAGTTTCTGAAACTGAATGTTGTATTGATACACGGACATGTTGCCTTGCTTGAGATTGCCGAACTCCTCACGCTTGCTCTCAACAACACTTTGTGGATTGTGGTGCGTTTTGAAGTCCCAACAGAAGTCAGTCCAAGTGATCACACGACCTCCTCTGGAATCTTTGTATTGTTGATACCAATCAGCAGCTTGGTCCTTGAGCTGAAAAGAAGCGAAGTTGACATAGTCCTCAGGCCTGACATTGCTACATTCAAAATGCTTGTTGATGTCCACGAGCCAATTATCGGCATCCGTGGCCTCGGCACAGTAGCTGAAAGACTTGGGCTGCTTTGCGAGAAACTGGTTGAGGGTAGCGAAGTGAGGCTGATTGTTGCCTTGACCTTGATTTCCTTGATTGCCTTGCCCTTGAGTGCGTTCTTGCAAGAGTTGCAGAATCATCTGAGCATTGGCGTTGGTGGCTGCCATGATAGCTTGCCATGCCTCCGGAGGCGGAGGTGGTGGCGGAGGGTTCGCCTGACTCCCTTCATTGAGATCCGGATTCTGACGCGTTGGCGGAGCTATCCTGAAGAGGTTGACATCCATTAGCATCTTGTTAGACAATTAGATAAGTAGAATCAACGAATAGAAATTGCAACATATAGTCTTCACAATAAACATTCGAACGCAGATGAACGAATGAATTCCGTAGTAAATCATCACAGTTCCATAAGTTGAGAAGCCACTTGAAAAAGATATGGAAATCAACATATGACTTCGAAACAACTCGAATACCACAATACAAAACAAAAAACAAAGTATTGGCTTGCAGAATAAGCCGGAACAAACATATGATAGAGATTTCGTCCGAAGTTTTCATGGTGGGGCCCACACGGGCTCAATCGTACAGCACCATCATGTACAAGGCTGTGCACATGACATACGAAGCGTCCCCGAGTCGGCATTGCCAAGGACTCTTTAAGGCACTACGAGACCACTGTAAAACCAACCGTGTACAGGCGGACCACTAGACGTCGAACCCCAATCTCATATCATGCGTCTATCGGAAAGATATCCTAAGAGCTACTAGAATTCCCACTTATAAACTCCCGAAACTTTCTGGTAATGCAATCTGGTGTTGGGGATACAGGGGACACAAAATATATCACCCAAACTAGCAATCCCTAGATCCAGCTGTATCCATCCGTCAACACATAACCAAGAAACCTTCGGAAATCGTGTACCTCAACCTTCGAAAAACATCCGTTATACGAGTTATGGCAATACTCCTGAACTCCCACCCCAGTACTGGGTGGCGTCGAGGTGATCTCACCAACAGCTGCATAAAAGAGATTTCGATGTCGGCGAAACTCAGGTATTCCAGAACTGCAACGATAAAATTGTGACGACAACACCTCGGAGCTCAACTCCCCGGGACACTGCCACAACCCCTAAATGTCAGGAGGCACCAAGAACAATGTTCTCGTCACAAAACCATCGGAACGATTCCAAGATACCCGCGTGATCCTAAATTTTTTTAGGGAAATTTGAGGAGAGAATAGTCAAAACTTCTACGTCAGGAGACCTCACCAGAGCGACGAAGGGACTGAGGAGTAAAAAGAATCCTACTCTCCGATATATATAATCCTAAGACTCAAAACATTTTTGTTCTAGACTCAACAACGCCAGCGATTCGATCAAGCAGGGGCTCCTAAGTCGGGGATGGCTCTGATTACCAACTTGTAACGCCCACGATGCGGCTATATCTCCCACGTGTCGAGGCACGACTTAGAAGCATAACCGCATTGTGGTTCTGTCGCAAGAAGGGTCATCTTCACACAATCCCATGTAATGAACAAGAATGGGATAAAGAGTTGGCTTACAATCGCCACTTCACACAATACATAAATATAATCCATACATCATCCAAAATACACACATAGACCGCCTACGGTCAAGATCCAAATGAAAATAATATAACCCCAAATGCTAGATCCCCGATCGTCCCAACTGGGCTCCACTACTGATCATCAGGAAAAGACAGATAGTATCGACCACGTTCCTCATGGAACTCCCACTTGAGATCGATCCCATCATCTGCACTGGCATCGTCGGCACCTGCAACTATTTTGGTAGAATCTGTGAGTCACGAGGACTCAGCAATCTCACACCCGCGAGATCAAGACTATTTAAGCTTATAGGAAAGGATGGTGTAATGAGGTGGAGCTGCAACAGGCACTAAGCATATATGGTGGCTAACATACGCAAAAGAGAGCGAGAAGAGAAGCAACGGAACGGTCGCCATCTAGTAATGACCAAGAAGTGATCCTGAACTCCTACTTACGTCATTCATAACTCAAACCGTGTTCACTCCCCGGACTCCGCCGAGAAGAGACCATCACGGCTACACACGCAGTTGATGTATTTTAGTTGGGTCAATTGACAAGTTCTCTACAACAGGACATTAAAAAATTCCCATCTGCCTCATAACCGCGGGCACGACTTTTCAAAGATAATACCCTGCAGGGGTGTCCCAAATTAGCCCATCATAAGCTCTCACGGTCAACGAAGGATAAACCTTCTCCCGGAAAGACCCGATCAGTCTCGGAATCCCGGTTTACAAGACATTTCGACAATGGTAAAACAAGACCAGCAAAGCCGCCCGAATGTGCCGACAAATCCCGATAGGAGCTGCACATATCTCGTTCTCAGGGCACACCGAATAAGCGAAGCGTACAGGTACCAACATAACCCAAGTTGCCAGGGGACGGTCCCGCACGGTGCTCTAGTTTGGACCAGCACTCAGAGGAACACTGGCCCGGGGGTTAAAATAAGATGACCCTCGGGCTCGCGAAAACCCGGGGGAAAAGGCTTAGGTGGCAGATGGTAAAACCAAAGTTGGGCCTTGCTGGAGGAGTTTTATTCAAGGCGAACTGTCAAGGGTGTCCCATAAATCACCCAACCGCGTAAGGAACACAAACTCAAGGAACATAATACTGGTATGACAGAAACTAGGGCGGCAAGAGTGGAACAAAACACCAGGCATAAGGCCGAGCCTTCCACCCTTTACCAAAAATATAGATGCATTAATTAAATAAGAGATATTGTGATATCCCAACATATCCATGTTCCAACATGGAACAAACTTCAACTTCACCTGCAACTAGCAACGCTATAAAAAGGGCTGAGCAAAAGCGGTAACTTAGCCAAACAACGGTTTGCTAGGAAAGGATGGTTAGATGCTGTCATGGCAAAATGGGAGGCATGATATAGCAAGTGATAGGTAGCGCAGCATGGCAATAGAGCGAACAACTAGCAAAGCAAAGATAGAAGTGATTTCGAGGGTATGGTCATCTTGCCTGCAAGGTTCTCAGAGTTGTCGAAAGCTTGATCCTCGTAAGCGTACTCAACAGGTTCCTCGTTCACGAACTCGTCTCCCGGCTCTACCCAAGACAAGAACACAAGCAATGGAACCACAATCAAACACGGGAAATGCACAAGCAACATGATGGCAACCATGTAAACATAGCAAGTTTAATTAACAGGTTTCAGACTTAGCAGAAAACAGAGCATGGCAGAAACAATAATATGAAGGCATCTTGGTGAGCTTGATGCACTCACCACAAAATAATTCATGACAAAACAAGCATACCTACAGCAAGATGGCCTGTTTATGAAGCTATCCATGGCAAGAGCAAGTACATAGCATGAATGGATCAACTACAACAAGCTTGGCAAAATTGAATATCATGTTAAGAATCTGCCAGAAATATTTTATAGCAAAAGTAGAGCAAGATTGAGTCATGCTATGGTACTCCATAATTGCAAACAAGTGCAGGAATGGATTAATTACAACAATATCTACAAAACATCCTTACTGAACATCTCCAAAATATGCATGGATCTCTCTGTATCATCAAGTTTACATGGCAACAAAATAGCAGCAGACAAAGACTTGGAGAAATCACCAAGTCTCTGAAATCAGAAACATTACGAAGCCTAGTTTGCATGCTTGTGCTAGTCACCACAGAGATCACAAAAATACATGGCATACACCACTGGAAAGATGGCGTGGCATACAACAAAACACATGTAGAGCTCATGCCCATAAGATGCACAGATTAACTGATACAAAAATAACAAATCTCCAAGTTCTGCTAAGAACCAGCAGATAACAGCAACTAGCACTCTTGCACCAGAGATTTGGCCATCAAGATGGACTCAAATGAACATGGTGCGATTGAACAAAATGAAGAGCATCACGAGAAGAACATTTCGATATATTACAGGCGCGAAACGGAGCTATATGCAGAGAGGTACGATGCTATGAATAAGGGCACATGCTATAAAAATAAATGACTTGGGAAAAATCAGGGGTCTCGGGAAAAAGTCAACGCACTGGTTACCGTGGATCTGGATCGGGGCCGGCCTCGAGGGAGCTCGCCGGAGCGAGGGAGGACGCCGGAGGAGAGGAAGAGGACGAGGCCGGAGAGGGGTCGGAGGGGGCCAGGCGCGGCCGGATCCAGCAGGGCGGGGCCGGGGCGTGCGGGCGGCGACCCGCGAGAGGCGTCGGGCGGCGGCGGCCGAGGCACGCGGCGGCGGAGCGACGGCGAGGCGGCGGCGGAGGCGCGGGGCGCTGGAGGAGGAGGAAGGAGCGGCGGGTGTTGGGCGGAGGCCGGGCCTGGGGGCCCCGCGCGGGCCGGGCGGGCCGCGGCGGAAGGCGGTCGGCGGAGGCCACGTGGCAGCGGTTGATTGGCCCGGGGCAGCGGCGCGATTTGTCCGCCGGGGTACGGACGTGTCCGGCGGCGGCGGGGAAAAATGCTAGAGTTTCATCTGCGGGTTATTTCGGGAGGGGAGGCATATATATAGGTAGAGGGAGCTAGGAGGCTCCAAATGAGGTGCGGTTTTCACCCACACGATCGTGATCGAACGACCTACAACATGGATGTGACTTAGAGGAGTTTGGGCTGGTTTTGAGGAGGGTTTTGCTGCAACACACAGAAGGCATCTGCGGTTACCCGGTTAACCGTTGGAGTACCAAATGACCTCCAAATGGAACGAAACTTGACCGGTGGTCTCCCGGTGGTATACTAAGGCCACTTGACAAGCCTCGGTCCGTTCCGAGAATGTTTGACACCCGCTCACGAAAGAAAACAAGAGGGGTGCGCCGGAGGAGGTGGGAGCGCCGGATCGGGGAAAATGCTCGGATGCATGAGACGATCACGTATGCAAATGCAATGCACATGATGACATGATATGAAATGCATGACATGAACAAAATGCAAAACGACAAACAAAACCCGACCACGAAGGGAATATCATAACACATAGCCAAAAATGGCAAGAGTTGGAGTTACAAATATGGAAAGTTACATCCGGGGTTTTACAATGGCCGACGCTTGCCACGAGTGTTGGGAATTGTTGCACGGAAAACAAAAAAAATTATACGCACACACAATGATCTATCCATGGAGATGCATAGCAACAAGGATGAGAGTGTGTCTACGTACCCTCGTAGACCGTAAGCGGAAGCGTTTACACAACATGCTGGTTGATGTAGCCAACTTCTTCGCGCTTCAACTGATTAAGTACCGAACGCACGGCACCTCCACGTACTGCACATGTTCAGCTATCGGTGACGTCCCTCGTCTTGTTGATCCAGCAAGACATCGAGGTAGTAGATGAGTTCCGTCAGCACGACGGCGTGGTGACGGTGATGATGAAATGATCTCTCCAGGGCTTCACCTAAGCACTAGGAAAATATGACCGGGGGTGTAAACGGTGGAGGGGGCACCGCACACGGCTAGGCAATTGTCTGGGGTGTGCTAGGCTTCCCCCTCCCTCATATATATAGGTGGAAGGGAGGGAGGAGCAGCCATAGGAGGTGCCCAAGTAGGAGGAATCCTACTTGGAGTCCTTCCCAAGCCGCTCCCCCCGCCATATATAACCGAGGGGGAAGGAAAGAGGGGGGGACAGGGAAGGAAGGGGGAGTCCTACTCCACACTTTCCTTCCCTTCCCCTCTTTCCTTCTCCTCCTAGTCCGGCCTGACATGGGGGGCGCACCAGCCCCATGTGGCTGGTGCGTTCCCTCTCTTGGCCCATAAGGCCCATATCTTTTGTCGGGGGTGCCCGGAACCCCTTCCTGTGACCCGATAAATACCCGGTACCCCCCTAAACACTTCCGGTGTTTGAATACTATCGTCCTATCTATCAATCTTTACCTCTCAACCATTTCGAAACTCCTCGTCATGTCCGTGATCACATACCTCACATAATACAATATAGTCAACGAACATTAAGTGTGAGGACCCTACGAGTTCGAGAACTATGTAGACATGACCGAGACACCTCTTTGGTGAATACAATTCACACATGTATTTAAGTTTCCAGTCAATACAATTCTAGCATGAATGATAAACCTTTATCGTGATTTAGGAAATATAATAATAACCATTTTAATATTGCCTCTTGGGCATATTTCCATCAGCGAGTGTGCCGAGTGCTGGGTGGATCGCGTCGCCTAGACGGTGCCTACGGGTTGTGACAACCGCCGCCGCCTTGCCCGGGCCACAGCCACCGCCACCACCGACCCTGCTGCTCACGAGTAGCAGGACTCCTCTGTCCGAATCGGGGCTCCGGGGACCCAAGAAAGGTTCAAACTCTGGGGTGTGCTCACTGAACCTTGCTAAGCCCTACCTCGCTGCTCACAACCTCACGACAATGCTATGGCGAGCTCAAGCGAGAGTAAACATTAACAACAGACACAATAGTTTACCTTGGTTCGGGCAACCTTACTGATAGAGGCAAAGGTGTCCCGTCTTTCGATGAGATGGTGATTATCATACCGGAGGAGTAGACTTTCATGATCCGACTACGAACGTGTGAGGACGTCGCGCCTTAGCAATCGCTAAACCAACTCCGAGAGGTTATTGACCACGCCGGAGCACGATCAACCTGACCACAAAGGTCTATTTCCTGCAAGCAAATGAAGAACAAGTAAGAAACTAAGATTGCAATCTGGATATCGCGAATATAAGATGAAATCTTTATTGATCAAGATGGGGTTCTGAGACGCCTTGGTCTGGTCATTGAAAACAAACGAAGTACGCGAAGTTGCAACTATGGCGAACTTTAAATCTAACCAAAACCCAAAGTCTAAACCATGCCCTAAGGGTTGTATATATGGAGCAAGAGGGGGGAATTTCGTGGCCCTTGAAGGAGGGGTCCGAAACCAACCCTAACTCTTGTTTCCCCACACATACGGACTCTAAAACCAACCTATAATCAAGTATTTCGAAATTACATGGGCCTAGCCTAATAATAAGGTGACGCAGCACCTATAATAGCCTATGGACGAAATTTGTGGAGTGGCATCTTGTATATTTCGTCCAAGACATCCTGCACTCATTACGGTGCCTTCAGAGTCCTGAAATCATCACTTGAAACTCTATTCTTGTTTCCCTTGCGCATGCCATCATCTCCATGCTTATTCTTGCTCCAATGTTCATCCTTCTCCAAGCTAGGCCTTCATTTGTAAGCAAAACCAATGTATCCAATTTAGGCAGCATCATATTCTCAAGAACATTAGAATCATTACCAAGAAACGAAGGTACCTGGTAATTTATTTGGCGTGCACGAGCTCTAGTAATTGGCCCAGTATGTATAGTAGAAGGGGATATGGGTGTAACAATGGTATTGATGTCCACATCACTTACGGTGTAAGACCCTACTCCTACTTGTGGGTGGATTGCGTCGCGAGGGAGGATGAGTATGAGAGTACGAGGGAAAGTGAGAGGCCTCCGGAGGATTCAACCGGATCCCTCTCTGTGGTGGCGCCCTGCCTATACTTATACTCGCCTTGCTCCTCTTCCCCTGAAAATACTAGGCGGGAAGGGTTGCCACCATGGCCCATTCAAAGGGGGACAAGAGTATAGCTTATCCTGACTAAAGGTGGTTTTTGCCTGCTAAAGCTTCCTGCCATGACGCGCTGGTGGGCTCGGTGATGACCTCCGTCTTGGCGAGCTCGCTATCCTAGTCTTTTTGCACTGAAGTGGCAATCTTTGGGGATTGCTTCAACAACCGGTGCGTTATCCATGCTCCCTTAGCACGAAAGGGGTAAGCCTCCTCAGCCGCGCTTGCCGCGAGGTTTGCCATCTTGTAATAACACACCTCCAAATCCAATTAACCTAGTATCACATTCAAGCTGAAAGGTCTTATTAAAATCAGGAAGTTGGAGTAAAGGAGAATGTGTCAACTTATCATTCAATACCATGAAGGCTTCTTCATGTGCGGTACCCCAAACAAAAGGCACATCCTTCTTTATAAGCTCATTGACAGGTGCAACAATGGTGCTAAAATCTCTCACAAAACGCCTATACAAACCAGCGAGTCCAAGAAAACTCCTCAATTGTGTGACCGTTTTGGGCTGCGACCAACTCTCAATAGCTTCAATCTTGGCTTTATCAACTTCAATTCCCTGTGGAGTAACAACATAGCCAAGAAAAGATACTCGGTCGGTGGAAAAGGTGCACTTCCCAAGGTTACCAAGCAAACGTGCATCACATAAAGCAATAAAAACAACACGTAAATGTTCCAAATGTTCCTCCAAAGATCTACTATAAATCAGTATATCATCAAAATAGACTACCACAAATCGTCCAATGAAAGCACGTAAAACTTCGTTCATTAATCTCATGAAAGTACTAGGTGCATTAGTTAACCCAAAAGGCATGACTAACCACTCATATAATCCAAACTTAGTTTTAAATGTTGTTTTCCATTCATCCCCCAATTTCATACGAATTTGATGGTATCCACTACGCAAATCTACTTTGGAGAATATTGTAGAGTCACTCAATTCATCAAGCATATCACCTAGCCTAGGAATAGGATGATGATAACGAATAGTAATATTATTAGTACCTCTACAATCAACACACATACGCGATGTACCATCCTTTTTCGGCACTAGAATAATAGGAGCAGCACAAGGACTAAGAGATTCGCGTATATAACCTTTGTCAAGCAGCTCAAGGACTTGATACATAATCTCCTTCGTCTCCGCTAGATTGGTACGGTATGGTCCACGGTTGGGTAGCGATGCACCGGGAATTAATTCAATCTGATGCTCAATCCCTCGAATAGGTGGTAATCCCGGTGGCACGTCTTGTGGAAAGACGTCAGCGAGCTCCTGCAAAATGTTAGTAACAGCAGGAGGCAAAGAGGAACACACGTCCTCGAATGAAAATAATGCTTCTTTGCACACAAAAGCATAGAAAACAAATTTGCTAAAATCTAGCTCGTCAATATCAGATTTGGTGGCAAGGAAACATGCACTTTTCAATTTAATTTCAGAAGCAACACTAGATGGTTTATTATTAGGCTTCATTTGTTGCTCAAATTCTTTTGCCACAATCTGATTTTCACTCTTATTTTTCTCTTGTTTTGCTTTATTAGCTCTATTAATATTATCTTTCAAAATGGAATCAAGAGACATAGGAAGCAAAGTAATATGTTTATCCTTATGAACAAGAGTATACCGATTGTTTCTACCATGCTGTACAGAATTTTTTTATCAAATTTCCATAGTCTACCAAGTAATAAGGAACACACTTGCATGGGTACCACATCACAATCAACATAATCAGCATATGTAGAGATACTAAAATGCACACGAACAGTACGTGTTACCTTAACCTTGTCATTGTTGTTGAACCATTGGATGTAGTAAGGATGTGGATGTGGTCTTGTGGTGAGAGATAGTTTCTCCACCATCTCCATGCTAGCCAAGTTGTTACACCTCCCTCCATCTATGATGACGTGAACAGAACGTTCCTTCACAACTCCCTTTGTATGGAACAAATTATGCCTCTGATTTTGCTCAGCTTGTGTAACCTGCACACTCAAAACACATTGAGCAACTAAACATTCATACCTGTCAGCATCTTCAGCAGCCATGTATTGCATCTCATCATCAGAATCATCTCCACCGTGTTCTTCACTTGTAATAAGAGCCAAAGTCTCCTCATCATAGTCACTAGCGGACTCATACCCACCATCCTCAGTAACAATCATCACATGCTTGGATGGGCATTCTCTCTCATAATGACCTCCACCCCTGCAACGACGACAAATAATATCATGTGTTTGCCATGTTGATGACGTGGATGAAGAAGAGCTCTATGCAGGCCCAGAAGGTGTGCTCTTGGCAGATAGGGGAGGTTCTGCCTGCTTTCTTGTATCACGGTTGGAGGTGGCGGCTGACGGAGGTGCCGGTGCAGCAGAACGTGTGGAAGTAGAGGATGCACGCGGTGTCCATGATCAAGGTCGACCTGCAGAAAAGTTAGTTCGCGCCAATGCATGTCGATCCTGCACTTCACGTTCAGCTTTGCATGCAAGATGGAATAAACTAGTGATATTATTATATTCCTTATACTCTAGAATGGTCTAAATCTCTTTGATTAATCCACCCATAAAACATGCAATCATAGCTTCATTAACCTCAACAATACCACATCTAATCATGCCAGTTTGTAATTCCTAATAACATTCTTCTACAAAAAAATTTCCTTGTCTTAAACGTTGTAGTTTTTGAAGTAATTCACGTTGATAATATGGTGGAACCCAACGAGTACGCATAGCAGTTTTCAAAGCAGCCCAAGTAGTTGGAATATTATTCGGATATAATATACGATGTTTAGACCACCACACACAAGCAAAACTAGTGAAAGCACAAAGAGCAGCAACAACACGTCTCTCCTCGGGGTATTGTAAACATGTAAAACGTTGTTCAGTTTCTAACTCCCAAGTAAGATATATATCAGGAGCATGTCTACCCTCAAATCGTGGAATATTCAATTTTAGTCTAGGGAGATGGTCAGGATCTTGTACCTGAGCTGGTGGTGCAGCCCTACCGTTGTGATTATATGCATATGGACGACCTGGTGCTCGTGGTTGCACATAGTTGTGATTTTGATCAACCTCATCCTCGTAATCCCCCGCATAATAATCATCCTCCTCGGCCCCAGCAACAGCAGTAGCAGGAGCCAAAGAAGCATCAACAGTAGGTACAGCAGCTCCAGAAGTTTGACCATCCTCAATAGGAACACGCTTCACTCGTCCGAACTGATTCGTAAGGGGGCATTGTTGTTGTCATTGTAGAGGTGTGATAGGTGCAGCCGGTAGTGGTTGGGGAAGATGCGTGAGCAATTCATTAAACATGTTATCCAGCTTTGTCTCGAACGACTTCTCCATGCCATCTATCTTCTCCATGGCCTCTTCAAATCTGTTTAGCACGTCTCCCACCTGGCCAGTCATCATTTGGTGAAATTTATCATGCAACTCCTTGTCCGTCATGTTCTCCCAGTCAATCTCGTCGGCTTGTGGCCCTTCCATGGTTAGCAGCAATAGAAACACACAGGATTATGATCCTACAGACTACTAGAAAGTGGCGGGGTGTCACCAATCCGTCAAGCGAATCTCAAAGGCTTACCAGTTCTTACAAAGCAGCAGGTGGTGACCGGCAACCGTTGTAGTCAAAACTCTCAAAGCTTGGATAGAGCGATTACGAGGGAGAGTCAAACGCACGATGTAGATGTATGTGGAGCTGGGATGGCTTATAATAAAGTAGCAAAAAGGGTCAGGAATAATCAATTTAGAGATGCAAAGTTGAATAAACGCTCAACAACGGTACTATGCTGGTCCTAGGCTAGACCGTACTAGAGATGCGAGCCTAGAACACGAACAAAATCACGGTGCAGCACGTAAACAAGGGAAAAGAACACTCTGAAAAAATTGCTCTTTCTTGCGCTCTATTTTTTTTGCAAAAATCACTATAATGGCGAGTGTCTCAAAAGTCTTCCCAAGTCAAACTAACCGGATAGGCACGAATTTTTTTTTACAATTTTTTTCGCAAATCAGGGCAGCAACGACGAAAAAGTGCGACAAAGAATCACTATGATGGCGTGTGTCTCAAAAGACTCAGAAAAGTCTAAAAACAGGATAGGGAAAAAATATTTTCGACTACCAAAATTTTGGCCTAAAAACTGCCCGGTGGTGGATATATGAATATGATGGTCAGATATGACAGCGGTGGTGGTATATGGCCGCGGTGGTGGTATATGGTAGCGGTGGTGGTATATGGATACAGATTGGTGATGGTATATGGATATGGATCGGTGGCGGATAAGCGGGGTGGTAGATGGCAGGGGCGATAATGATGTTGCGGCGGCATGACAACTTATGACCAGAACTCGAAACTCTAAAAGACTAGACGCTAAGACCAAGAACTAGACACGACGATGCAACCGCAAATTCAACAAAGCAAAAACCCTAAAAAGATTATGCAAAGGCTCAGATTGGTTCAGATATGATGAACTAACCCTAATTTTTTTGTGGCTGTTTCGTGGACTGTAGGTATGAAGAACAAACTCGGTCTAAACTACGAAAAACTGTAAAATCTCACCGAGCAACCTAGAAATCTGATACCACTTGATAAAGCCAAAGATGTCCCGTCTTTTGATGAGATGGTGATTATCGTTTCGGAGGAGTAGACTTTCACGATCCGACTACGAACGTGCGAGGACGTTGCGCCTTAGCAATCGCTAAACCAACTCCGAGAGGTTATTGACCACGCTGAAGCACGATCAACCTGTCCATGAAGGTCTATTTCCTGCAAGCAAACGAAGAACAAGCAAGAAACTAAGATTGCAATCTGGATACCGCGAATATAAGATGAAAGCTTTATTGGTCAAGGTGGGGTTCTGAGATGCCTTTGTCTGGTCGTTGAACACAAACGAAGTATGCGAAGTTGCAACTATGGCGAACTCTTAATCCAAACAAAACCCAATGTCTAAATGACGCCCTAAGGGCTGTATATATGGAGGAAGAGGGGGGGGGGGAATTCGTGGCCCTTGAAGGAGGGGTCCGAAACCAACCCTAACTCTTGTTTCCCCACACATACGGACTCTAAAAACAGCCTATAATCAAGTATTTCGAAATTACATGGGCCTGGCCCAATAATAAGGTGACACAGCACCTATAATAGCCTCTGGACGAAATTTGTGAAGCGGCATCTTGTATATTTCGTCCAAGACTTCATGCACTCATTACGGTGGCTTCAAAGTCCTGAAATCATCACTTGAACCTCCGTTCTTGTTTCCCTTGCGCATGCCATCATCTCCATGCTTTTTCTTGCTCCAATGTTCATCCTTCTCCAAGCTAGGCCCTTCATTTGTAAGCAACACAAATGTATCCAATTTAGGCAGCATCATATTCTCATGAACATTAGAATCATTACCAAGAAACAGAAGTACCTGGTAATTTAGTTGGCGTGCACGAGCTCTAGTAATTAGTCCAGTATGTATAGTAGCAGGGGCTGTGGGTGTAACAATGGTATTGATGTCCTCATCACTTACGGTGTAAGACCCTACTCCTACTTGTCGGTGGATTGCCTCGCAAGGGAGGATGAGTATGAGAGTACAAGGGAAAGTGAGAGGCCTCCGGAGGATTCAACCGGATCCCTCTCTGGGGTGGCGCCCTGCCTATACTTATACTGCCTTGGTCCTCTTCCCCCGAAAACACTAGGCGGGATGGGTTGCCACCATGGGCCATTCGAACGGGAACAAGAGTACAGCTTATCCTGACTAAAGGTGGTCTTCGCCTGCTAAAGCCTCCTGCCATGACACACTGGTGGGCTCGGTGATGACCTCCGTCTTGGCGAGCCCGCTGTCCTAGTCTTCTTGCACCAAGGTGGCAACCTTTGGGGATTGCTCTGGGAACCGGTGCATTGTCCATGCTCCCTTAGCATGAAAGGGGTAAACCTCCTCATCCGCGCTTGCTGGCACCTCTCTGGCTCCGCTCGTCACCACGCGCGTCACCCACGTGAAGAAGTAGGGTCGTGTGTCACGCCCAATATGTGATCCTATCTGAAAGGAACTCGAAGGTCCCACCAAGGATAGAGTCGCATATTGAAGACGCTTTGCAAGGTGGATATCATTACATCGTACCTTATAAAATACAATTGGGGATACATACAAAGGCATACATTCGCCACATAAATACATCAAACATCATACAGAAGAGCAGCATCCGTCTACGGATGAAATCAAACGGAAAACACAAATGACATCCACCCTGCTAGCCTAGGCTGCCGACCAGGAACCTATCCCAAGATCGACAAAGAAGAAGAAGTAGAAGGGGAACTCCAACCAAAGCAAGCATCGCTCTCACGTAATATCATCGGATTACCTGTACATGCAACTGTTGTTGTAGTAATCTGTGAGCCACGAGGACTCAGCAATCCCATTACCATGGGTATCAAGACTAGCAAAGCTTAATGGGTATGGATTGGATAAGTCGTGAGGTTGCAGCTGCATTAAGCATTGTATTGTGGCTAACTTACGAGTACAAGAGTAAGAAGAGTTACTACGCATAATGATCGCAACTAGTAATGATCAATAAGTGATCCTGAACTACTTACGAGTCAAACATAACCCCACCGTGTTCTCTTCCTAAACTCCCTCAAAAAGAGACGGTCACGGTTACGCACGCGGTTGGTGTAATTTAAATTCGGATCTGGTGTCAGGTTCTCTACAAACCAGATCTTATAAATTTCCATTCTGCCACATAACCGGGGACATGGCTCTCGAAAAGATTTAACCCTGCAGGGGTTTTCCAACCTGGCCCATCACCAGCCAACACAAGCTGCGGCGGAAATACCTCAAGCTCAAGAAAACCCGATCAACCTCGAGTCAGCCCGAAGTATCCTCGTAATCCCAGTGCACAAGACATTTCGATAATGGTAACACAATTCCATCAAGACCTCCCGACGTGCCGACACCCCGATTGGAGCCGCGCGTATCTCAAAATTAGGCCACGATCGGATGAGCGCAACGTACAACAACTGAGACCCGAGTTTCCCCGGGGGAAGCCGCTCACGACTCTATTTCTGACCAACACCATCGGCACTGGCCCCCTGTATTATGTTGAATAACGATCCTCGGGTAATGTTAACTCCCTATGCGTCAAATTTATTATCAGATTTATTACCATGTTGGGCAAATGTTAAAACCAATGTTGGGCCTTGCTGGAAGTGGTTATTCAATGCGAGTTGTCAAGAGGGTCCCATTCCCCTGAGCGTGTTATGAATGATAATCAAGGAACATAACACCGGTATGATGGAAACTAGGGCAGCTAGAGTGGAACAAAACACCAAGCAAAAGGCTAAGCATTCCACCCTTTACAAAGTATATAGATGCATTAATAAAATGAAAGATATTGTGATATCCCATGATATCCATGTCCCAACATGGAACAACCTGCAACTAGCAACGCTATAAGCGGGGCTGAGCAAAGCAGTAACATAGACAAACAATGGTTTGCTGGGATGGTGGAAGAGGTTAGAGGCTTATCAAGGCAATATGGGAGGCTTGACAAATAAGTGGTAGGTAGTGCGACATAGCGATAGCATCGAGACAACTAGTGATGCGGAGCATCCCAAGGTCATCCCCATGGACCTACCTACGTCTCCTACGACACCACTAGGACCATTGACAAGAGCTCGAGCAAAGTCTATCGAAGATAAGGTTAATCTATGCATCTTTCTAGACCATTTACATATAAAGTTCATTTAATTCGGATCTACGGTGAATTAGTTATGAAATACACCATTTTAACATGTCATCTATCAATTTTAGACATTTTTAACATGGATGAAAGTTGAATATTGTGAAACTACATGAAATACTGAGCAAGATGCCTATAGGACATGTTTTATTTTGATGCAGAGATATTAAGTTATTAAGAATTCAAAACGATGGCAGTTGTAAATATGCATGCATTGGAAGAAATACTAAACGACAGCGATAGGAAAAAATAGATACGGGCCAAAGGCAGCTCACTGCGCAAAGCCCAGAAGTGAATTGGCCCAAGTGGCTAGATGTGCACGCTTCAGAAAAGAAACAAAGGAAGCAAAAAATGAGGCTGCTGGGACATGATCAAAGGACCCCTAGGTTGAAATTCAAGGGTGGCAGCCACTATGCTAATCTGGTGTTCATGATACATAGGAGAATCGCTCGCAGATGATCACAACTCTTGTGCGGCTGGGAAAACAACAGCAGTCAAAACCAAAAATAAAGAAAATGGGCGGTGACTGGGATTTCAACCACAGACCCACTGGATATATTCGTGGTGCGCCCACCATTGCGCTGCTGCTGCTGTGAACTAAAGACCAATCAGCTCCTCTTGAACAATGGTATAAGGGCCAAGCTTGGAGTCATGGCTACACGGTGAAGCTTGGTGTTGACGTCGGCGAGTAAGACGACGACAATATCGGCTGAAGAGCGCCGACGGGTGTGCGGAAATGGCGCGGGAGTGCGTGTGCAGCCGAGTGCGTGCAAACGCTCGCTAGATGTGCTGCGCGTGAATTAGAACTTGGGTGAGGCCGAGCTAGGCTAGCCATGGCCACGACCATGGTTGCCGGATGGAACAGAGATGATGCGCAGACGGTGCGCGTGAGTGTGAGCGTGTGATGCGGGCGTGAGTAGTGGGCGCTGCGGTTGATGTGGCGTGTGGACCAGCAATGGGAGTAGCGTCACGAGTACGTGATGGAACTCGAGATCGTCCATGGCAAACGAACTCAGGGCATATGGATCGGCGACTATAGGGAAAGAAGTTGGGGAAGGTGTGGATTGGCACTGTGAGGATGTTGGCGTCGAATATGTCCTCGGGGAAGCAACGGAGACAACGTAGCGAGGCAATGACCGGTTGTCCATGAAGAAGATGTAGGGGAGGAAGAAGATGACGACGGCGTTGTAGTGGAGGCAACCTAGTGCAGGGAAGACGTCTGAAGGGACGTAGTCGACATCGAGGAACAAGATGGGCATGTTGGAGTCGAGCTTGACGCCCTTGGCTGCAAGAACGACGACAGACATCAACGGGTCTTTCTCTCGGGTGCTCTATTCTTGAATAAGAAGAACAAACACAGGATGAAGAGGGCTTGTGGCAGTGGCGAGAGGGGGAAGAGGGAAACCCTAGGGCACGTGGCTGTGACTTTATAGATGCACGAATGGAGGGCTCGGCCACGGGGGCGCCGCGGTGGCCATGCACCCTGGCTCGGCAGTTTTACTGTGAGAGGAGAAAGCGAGAGGATGGAGAAAGGAAGAGAAAGGAGAAACTGCCAGGCGGGCCCGGGGGTGCAAAACTTGTTGGAATAATCCAAACATTATGGTAGTTTGTTAGGCAAGTGCAAAATTTGACAAGTACAAGTTATACGTGTGTGAGGTTCTAGGTTAGTTCGATTAGGATTATTGATTAGTTAAGGAAAGTTATGATGTTCGAGTCAATAGCGTGGTAGGATAGGTTAGTCCTGCTGTGTCCGTGTGTGTCCGTGAGTCTAGTCCTATTAAGTTTGTTTAGCCGTATCAGGGACGTGTAGGTTTCTGTCTAATTTGGGTCGATTAGGCATTGGTCCTCGAGACTGCATATATATATGCACCAGGGCTGCGTGAGATTGTATCATGAGTTGAGAAATGGAAAATCAATAAAAGAAGAAAGGGCACGACACGTGCCCTCAGCCAAAGTTTTTGCGTCCGCGTGTTCGTCTAGTTTGATGTGATCCTGTGGGAGAATTTTCAACAATTAGTATTAGAGCTAGATCAATTTGAATCCGTGCTTGCCCTGGGGTGGCGACCCTGCTACCGCCTCGGGGTGGGCAATAGAGTCGCTGGTGTAGCAACAAGGAGCGGGCAATACAGTCGCTGGTGTAGCGACAACATGGAGCGGATGATACAATCGCTGGGTGGTGCAACAATGAGGAAGAGCTGGCGATATAGTCACTGGGTGGTGCAGTGACGTGAATGATCGAGCGATTGTTGTTGGGTGGAGCGACGACGAGAGGGCGGCAAGGACACTGTCACAAGTGAGGAGGCGGGTGATTGTAGTTTGGCAAATTGACCTGAAGGAGTGTGATAGGGCTATTGTCGGCAAGGAGTTGGTGATCATTGATGGTTATGGAGGTGCCGAAGTTGCGACACCAAGGAAATCATCAGGACCATCGATGGAAGGTGCAAGGTGGAGATGACAAAGTTGCGAGCCGTCATCAAGGGGTGCACATGAGTTCTTGTAAAGTGCGTCCAAGAGCTTTGGTCTGTAAGTCATCTGCTGCAGTTGAGATGCATCACTGGCAGAGGAGAATTGAGAGTGAGAGTGGATGGAAAAAGGAATTTGTGCCTTGCGTTTCCGTCTGTTATCAAGGAGTTCTGGCGAGTTCATATACGGTGAAGTTGAGTTGTGCGTATATGGCGAGTTGTGATGCTGTCGGACTGGGAGCGTCGTTTGGTAAGTTGTGTCACCACCGACAACGAGAATGTGAAGATGTGGCGGGTGAAAAGATGTGTCTCCCCATGCACAAGCAACCAATGAGAAGATGAAGATCAACATGAAGAGGACGTGCACCAGTTAAGTTGAGTTCCTACATGAAGCTATGCGTTTCGTCTGCATGTAGCACGCTAAGATGTGGCAGCGTGGCTGGTAGTCCGAGTATACGTTGGTTCCAGTCTATAAGTCGGCATGAAAAAGATGGTGATGGAGTGCATCGTTGCATGAAGAGAGAATTTGCGGTCCGGTAAGTCGCGTCACCGTAGGCAACCAACATGACAAGATGAACAGATGGTCATCTGCGCGTTTCGTTCATGTAAAGTGTTGGATGTTTGGATTAGGGGGTTAATCTTGGAATAATCCAAACATTATTATAGTTAGTTAGGCAAGTGCAAAATTTGACAAGTACAAGTTATACGTCTGTGAGGTTCTAGTCTAGTTCGATTAGGATTAATACGGGTTATCAATGTGGCTGATTTTGTCCGTGTGTGTCCGTGAGTCTAGTCCTATTAAGTTTGTTTAGCCGTGTCAGGGACGTGTAGGTTTCTGTCTACTTTGGGTCAGTTAGGCTTTGGTCCTGGAGACTGCATATATATATGCGCCAGGGCTACGTGAGATTGTATCATGAGTTGAGAAAACAAAAAATCAATAAAAGAAGAAAGGGCAAGACACGTGCCCTTGGCCAAAGTTTTTGCGTGTGTGCTCGTCTACTTTGACATGATCGATACTCTGGGAGAATTTTCAACAAATTGCCACGCTGGAATAAAATAACCAGGCGAGGCTGAGACGGGCTGCGGGTTTGCTGGGAGCGGCTGGGCCGCTGCGCTGGCTGCTTGGCTGCTCTGGTGCTGCTCTTCTTCTAATTCTCCTTTATTTCTTCAAACAGAAATAGAAAAATTAAAAGCACAGAAATATGGGAGAGGGGTGGGACTGAGGCAAGGATATCCCTGGTGTCGGTGTACAAAAGTAGGGGCTCTCCTCTTTACCCCTCTACTTGTGCACGGGCAGTCAGAGCCGCACCTGCGGCCACACTTAGCAGGGCAAAGGGAGGAAGCAGAAGCACAAGAATACCAGAGCAGCGCTCCAGCCAGGGGCGCAGAAGACGGAGCAGCAAAACGGGTTTTTCCCCGGTAAGATCCTTGCCGGGGCGGCCTACACAGCCCCGGCTAGAGCCTTGCCGAGGCAGCTCACCCAACGCCAACATCGCGGCCACCCTTGAGCCTAAGAGTTCCGACACCATCGACAACATTGGAACCAAGGCTCAGGAAGCACCTGCATAGTTGGCATGCAGATCTCTGTGAAGACAAAGAGTCCACGAAGCCTAGATATGAACCAGAAGACAAGACGACCACAGGGCTCCTTGCCGAGGATGCCCACGAGGCCCCGGCAAGGCCCCTTGCCGAGGGCGCACACAAGGCCCCGGCAAGACCCTCGCCGGGAATATACGCAATACTATGGCAGGCCCTTGCCACCCCAGCTCAGCGGCCGACCCACCAGCTAAGGCCAGTACCCACGTGGCAGTACATGGCTCCTAGTCCAGCTACCCAAGCACCTTCGTGGTGGCATGCAGATCTTCGTGAAGACCCTACCACCACGCCATCTCAGCAGCCTGCCAGCCTACATGGCCCTACATGCCTCGTTGGCCTAGACGCGTGTCGGAGCGAGGTGGAGCGGCGACGGACGGGATGGGCCTCCTTGCCGTCCCCATTAAAGCAACGGGTCACCTAAGGAGCGCATTTAATGCGCCTTGTCCTGTAATGACAGGCCATAAGCTTGTACACTATATACCTTTCCACCTCCTGTATGCCACTGTGGCGACCTCTTTAGACTATAAAAGGAGGCCCGAGGCGTACTGGAGAAGGATTTGGGGATCTTTTGGACAAGACACATGTCGTAGCTAGTTCAAGAGCTCAAGAACACTCAAATATACACCAAAGCAGGACTAGGGTATTACTCATCCTCGCGGCCCGAACCTGGGTAAATGATCTTTGTGCTGCCGCCCAGACCCGCTCTTTGCACAACCCCGTGCCCACCAACCATAGAAGGGATCCCAGTGATTCCATAGGTGTCGTTTCCACCGACATCTTTGGCGCGCCAGGTAGGGGGCGCAGTTGTGAAAATCCGGTCTACAGTTAGTTTAGCAGTTCTTCATCGCCATGGCTCCCAAGAAGAAGACGATCACGCGATCGGTTCATCGGAAGCCGAACGGCCGGTATCAGTGCGGGCGAGTGGTGGGGCGGTCGCGGACGGAAGCCGAGGCGCAGTCCGCGAACACCCACATCGCTCTGGCAGTCAAAGCCTGGCGAGCGGCACCGTTCGTGCGCGAGACGACGGGCCACATGCCGCCAAATCCAAAGACGGAGCCGGGCCCCCCGCAGGCGGCGCGGGGCCCTCCAAGGGCGGCGTCCTACCACCCATGGGCGGCGCGGCGACTTCCAAGTCGCCTACGCCGGCGCCCACGACCCGCTCTTCCCAGGTTGTGCGCGACGAGCAACATCACCACGCTGGTGACCCTGGGCGCCGCCGTGGGAAGAGTCATGTGCCTCATTCGTGGGACGTAGAAGGCCAGCATGCACACCGAGGCGCTGGCGAAAATGGTGCACAGCCGCAAGGCTGTGGTAGAGCTCCTTCTAACGTGGTTAGAAGTCGGAGCGCGTCACGGTCCACGCAACTTTCGCCGCCACCCAGACCAGCAGAAGCTTTGGCACGCGCACAGTTGCTCCTCGACTTTCCTCCTGCTGCGGAAAAGCTCGACGAGTGGAGAGCCACCATCCGGAGCCTCGTCGGCGTTGCCAACAATGAACCGCGACCACCGGGGCCCTCAGGCCGGCGCTCCGTCGAGCCACGCATGCCAGTGGTGGAAGGACTGGAGGTGCTGTGGCCACGGTGCACTCTCCTCCCCCATGCCAGCCACCGGGGGTGTCGGTCGATCGTGATGACGCTTGTGATAACATTTCCATAGCATCGTCCGACCCACGGACCCACCGCGATCAGTGCTAAGTTCTTCGGGAGCGAGCCCATGAAGACGCTCGAACCACCATCGAGCGCCAGCGCGAAGCATGCCACCAGTCAGATAGGCGGGCGTGGCCCACTATGGACCAACCAGCACTGGGAGGCTCTGGCGGCCTACCCTACGAGGTGGGTTGCCCAGCCTTTACCCGTGAGCTGCGACAGTTCCAGTGGCCCTCCCACCGCACGTTCAAGCCCGACGTTGGCGAGAAGTACAACAACAAGACCCACCCGTCGGAGTTCCTCAGCATCTACACCATCGCGATGCAAGCTGCTGGAGCTCGCGACCACAAGGTGCTTGCCAATTACTTCCCGTTGGCACTTAAACCCAATGTCATGTCATGGTTGATGCACTTGCCGGCGGATTCCATTTCTTCTTGGTCGGATTTGTGTCATGAGTTCGTTGGCACCTTCACTGTAGGCCACCAAGCTCATGGCCAGGCAAGCAATTTGCATATCATCCCCCCAGAAGGAAGGTGAAAACCTGCGCAAGTACATACAGAGGTTCAGCCGGGTGCAGTACAACATCCCAGATGTTCATCCCGCCGCCGTGATCAGCGCATTCCATCAGAATGTGCGCAACCGCAAGATGCGCGAAGAGCTGGCGATGAACAAGGTCAAATATGTGGCCGAACTATATGTCCTGTCCGATAGGTGTGCTCGAGTTGAAGAGGGGAGGAAGTACCCCTGGAGGATGCCGGTGCGGAAACTGACTCCACAGACGAAGACACAGCCGCCCCGACAAAGAAGGGTCAGCGCCGCAATAGGAAGCGCAAGGTCAAGACCATGCTTGCCGTCGAGGGATCCGAGGACACAGGCACTGCCAAGAAGGCCAAGGCAGACGACCCCGGCAAGGAAATTGTGGGGTGCGCCGCTTGTCGGGCCTTGGCGGGTGCCGACAAGCCAGGAGGCTTCGACAAGCAGTACTGCAAGATCCACCGCACCAAGGGCCACGACCTCCAGAATTGCCGACAAGTTGAGCTGCTTGCTGAGAAGCAAAAAGCTGAGTATGAGAGGCGGGACAAGGAGAAGGGTCAGGATGGTGCCGAAGGATCCGACAAGAAGCATGGCGGCCAGGGAGGTCGCCGCAGCAAGGATAACCAGCAAGAGAGGCCCGCCCGGGGCCGCGACAAGAAGCAAGAAGACGACGGTCATGACGAGGACGACGAGTCCGGCGAGCATGAGTTCTAGAAAGCTATGGAGGCCATGTGCGTCGACGGTGGCGCCTCGCTCCACACCTCTCACCGCCGGCTCAAGAAGTGGGCGCGTGAGATCACAGTAGCGGAACCATCATTTGATGCTCAAAAGCCACTGAAGTGGTCCAGCACGCCTATCATTTTTGACACCGAGGACCACCCTGATCGCACAACTGCGGTCGGGTGTTTGCCGTTGTTGGTTTCGCCAACAATACACAACCTCAAGGTGACAAAAAAACTAGTTGACGGCGGGGCCGGTCTGAACTTGATCTCGCCTGTTGTGATCAAAAGGCTGCACATTCCTGATGGAGACCTCGAAGAGACGGGCACATTTCAAGGGGTCAACCCGGGAAGGAGTCAGTCGAAGGGTAAGGTCACGCTGCCCGTGACGTTTGGAGGTGAGTTCAACTATAGGACAGAGAGTATTGTTTTCAATGTAGCCGAGACCCCCCTTGCCCTACAACAGGATCCTCGGCCACCCAGCATTAGCCAAGTTCATCGCAGCCTCACCGCCTACAACACGCTAAAGATGCCTGGGCTGATGACCATCATCAACGTCCCCTCTGGCAAGAAGGATGCACTGATCTACGCTGACCAACTCTACCGGGAGGCAGTTGCAACGACTGCCGCCAAGACACTTGCTCCTGCCGTCGAAGCCCCGGGAGGGAAGAAGACCGGCAAGACCTCTCGCACCCACTCTGCCAAGCACACCTCTTCGAAGTGCTGTGCTCCCATCGAGGACGTGCCAGAGAGCTCCACCGGCAAGAGCAAGAAATCCAGAGCTGCACCACAAGAGACCAAGAAGGTTTCCGTCTAGGAGGATGGCACGGGAGGGGCTTTCACCATAAGCTCCTCCCTTGACAGCAAATAGGAAGGCGCGCTCGTCACCTTCCTGCGGGCGAATGTCGATGTGTTTGCATGGTAAGCATCCGACATCCCCGGCGTTCCCAGGGAGGTGATTGAGCACCATCTTCCTGTCTGTCCTCATGCGCGGCCCGTCAAGCAGAAGGTCAGGAAGCAAGCTTTGGAACGACAGGAGTTCATCACGGAGGAGATCAGGAAGTTAGAAGCGGCAGGCTTGGTGAGGGGATTACTTCATCCGACGTGGTTGGCCAATCCTGTGGTGGTGCGCAAGGCAAATGGGAAGTGGAGGATGTGTATTGATTACACAGATATCAATAAGGCTTGTCCGAAGGACCCTTTCCCGTTGCCGCGCATTGACCAGATTGTTGACTCCACGGCCGGGTGCGACTTGTTATCGTTCCTTGGCGCCTACTCAGGATACCACCAGATCTTCATGAAGACAAAAGATGAAGAGATGACAGCATTCGTCACCCCATTTGGTAAGTATTGTTTTTTACGAATGCCTTTCGGGTTAAAGAGTGCTGGCTCAACGTTTGCAAGAGCAGTCCAATTTGGTTTTGAGCCCCAGCTACATAGAAATATGGAAGCTTATATGGATGACATAGTGGTCAAAACCAAGGACAGGGCAACACTCGTACAAGATTTAGAAGAGACGTTTGCAAATTTGCGCAAGATCAACCTCAAGCTGAACCCTGAGAAGTGTGTCTTCGGTGTTCCGTCCAGCAAACTTCTCAGGTTCTTTGTGTCACAGCGCAGGATCGAGGCGAATCAAGATAAGATCAAGGCCATTTAGCAAATTGAGGCGCCTAGGCGGATCAAGGATGTGCGTCGGCTCACTGGCTGTGTTACCGCCATGAGCAGGTTCATCTCCAAGTCTGTTGAGCGTGCCCTTCCCTTTTTCAAAATCATGAAGTAGGCGGGCCCAATGGAATGGACCCCAGAGGCCGAAGCAGGACTAAACAACAAGAAATACCTCTTCTCTACACCGATACTGGTTGCGCCTAAACAACAAGAGCCGTTGCTGCTGTATCTAGCAGCAACAAACCAAGTGGTCAGCGCCGCGCTAGTGGAGGAGAGGGAGGTCGACGAAGAGGCAGTGGCAACGGCAGGACAGGCGGATGACGAGCCAGAGCTCCCCCCGGTAGGGCCTGGTGCCGGTAAGGCAAGGCCCCTGGCAGAGTCTAACGCCGGCGGGACAGGGCATGTGCAACCAAATGTAGTGCTGCAGAAGAAGAAGATGATGCAGCACCCGGTTTACTTTGTCAGCTCCCTCTTGCGGGGGGCTAGATCAAGGTACTCCGGTGTGCAGAAATTGCTCTTCAGCCTCCTTATGTCCTCGAGGAAGCTGCGTCATTACTTCCAAGCACACGAAATCACCGTCGTCACCCGCCTTCCGTTGTGACGGATATTGCATAACCCAGACGCAACCGGGAGGATTGTGGAATGGGCCTTGGAACTGTCGAGCTTTGGTTTGAAGTTTGAAAGTAATTCGACAATCCAGAGCAGAGTCTTGGCAGTGTTCATTGCATAATGGACCTCAAAGCCCGACGAAGAGATACAGGAGACCACTCGTCCCGACAAGGAAACAAGTTGCAACTGGATTATGTACTTTGATGGGGCTTTCTCAGTACAAGGCGCCGGTGCTGGTGTGCTGTCGTTGCACCCACCGGAGAGCACCTCAAGTATGTAGTCCAGATGCACTTTCCCAGGGAGATGTCAACGAACAACACTGCCGAATACGAGGGGTTGCTTGCTAGTCTCTGGATCCCGGCAGACCTCGGAATCAAGAAGCTCATCGTCAGGGGTGATTCACAGCTTGTCGTCAAGCAAGTTAACAAGGATTATCAAAGCCCGTTGATGGAGGGCTACGTAGATGAGGTGAGGAAGCTGGAGGAGCGTTTTGATGGTATACAAGAAGAGCGTGTTCCTCGAGTGGATAACGACATCGCCGACTACCTGTCGAAACGTGCTGCCCTCAAACTACCTGTGGAACCAGGTACTTTTGTGCTTCGGTTAACTCAACCATCCATTGAACCATCGACAATGCAAAACAAGCGGAGGAAATCAGGCCCTGGCATGTACTTTCCCGCCGAGCTCCCAGGAGCCGCCGGCAAGGATGTTGCCATAGACACTGAGCCTGCCATGGGGCAACAGACTCCGGCAGGGCGTCAAGCCCTGGCCGTAGAGACAGCCTCTCCCATGGCAGAGGAAATGCCTTTGGTCCTTGCCGTCGAGCCCCAGGCTCTGGCGTGGGCACAGTAGACCGTCTGATTCCTCCAAACAGGGGAACTCCCTAAGGAGCAGGAAGAAGCGGAGAAAGTAGCCCGTTAGTCTTCCATGTATCAGTTCGTCGACGACGTTCTGTATAGAAAAAGACCAAACAGTGTGAAATTGGAGTGCATTCCCCGGGAGGAAGGACTGGAGCTGTTGGCAGAGATACACGGAGGCATATGTGGCTCCCACATAGGGTCAAGGGCCAATGCCGGCAAGGCATTCTAGCAAGGTTTCTTCTAGCCCACAACCCTCTAGGATGCAACGGCACTAGTAACCAAGTGTGAAGCGTGGAAGTTCCATTCAAAGAAGCTTCATCAACTAGCTCAAGCTCTCCAAACAATCCCTCTTTCCTAGCCATTCTCGGTCTGGGGGCTCGACATACTGGGCCCCTTTCCCCGTGCTGTCGGGGGCTTTGAGTACTTGTACATTGCAATCGACAAGTTCACAAAGTGGCCGGAGGTGGAAGCAGTGAGAAAGGTGACAGCACAATCAGCCATCAAATTCTTCAATGGGCTAGGCTGCCGTTTTGGTGTGCCAAATAGAGTCATCACCGACAACGTCACGCACTTCACGAGCCGCATCTTCATGCAGTACATCCAGGACCTCGGCAGCATGGTCTGTTTTGCCTCTGTTGCATATCCACGAAGCAACGGCCAGGCTGAGAGGGCAAACGCTGAAGTATTGCGGACGACGCTGGATTGATGAATTGCCAGCGGTTCTTTGGTCAATCAGAACGACACCAAATCGAGCCACCGGCCAGACACCTTCCTCCCTCATTTACGGGGCAGAAGCAGTTCTCCCCACGGAACTCATGTACGTGTCACCCCGAGTGCTCACTTATGACGAGTTTGAGGAAGAGCAATTGTGGCAAGATGACGCAACGCTCCTTGAGGAAGATCGTCTTCTGGCGGCTGTGAGAGCAGCGCACTACCAGCAAGCCTTGCGCCGCCACCATAGCCGCAAGGTTCATGCCCGAAGCTTTGAGGGAGGCGACCTTGTTCTTTGGCGCGTTCAATCGGCTAAGAATTCCAACATGTTGACGCCGAAGTGGGAAGGACCTTATTGGGTAATACGAGTTACCAGGCCCGGCGTAGTCCGCCTGGAGACCGAAGATTGTATTCCAGTGAGCAACTCCTGGAACATCGAACATCTTCGCAAGTTTTACCCATAAGGCGCGGTTGCCGGGCTCCCCGGCAAACCACCTTTTGTGCAAGCCTTGTCGGCAAGGCATGTAACCCTTTGTACAAAGCCAGGCGCAGACCCTGAGCATAAAAAAATGAAGCGCTGGCGCCCTATGTTTTAGCATGCATGCTAGGTTGAGTCTCTCTCTGTGTTAGGGTTGATAGTGCTTGGCGGCGACTAACCCTTAGCATAGAGGTCGAATGTGCATCTCTCTGTTCCTTCCTATCCTTTTTGGTTCGCAGGGTGCGTGGACATTTCTGCTGAGCTATTTCGGAAGAAAGAGAATAGGCGGGTGCCCCGACCCCGACAAGCCAAGGTTGCCGGGGGCTGCAGGTCTAAGGATCCGATCACGGCAAGCCAAGGTTGCCGGGGGCTGCAACATCAGATAAGTCTTTTCCCCCACTCTGTGCCTCCGTATGAAACTTAAACGTACGAGACTTCGCTCGCTCTGATACCATCTTGCTCCCTCTGTCCCATGTCCAAAAACCTTACTTTGGGCCGGAACTTGGTTGTACTGCGATGGGAAGGGGACGAGCGAAGGGCCTAACCCTACTCGGCCCCTACCTCTGCCATGGGCGTATGTGTAGCCGAGCTATAGAGAAGGAAGATGACAAGGCCTGTTGCCGGGGTACAGTGTTTATCTTAAGAGAACGAGGACTCATTCCTTGGTGTGGCCCTCGCCCACGTGCAAACAAAACCCGGCAAACACCCTTCTCCTCATTAATACGTTGCTAACAAGTGCAATTCGTACGGAATGCATACATGAGCAAGGGGGTTATGAGATTTAAATCTTACAAAGTCCCGTAGGCTTAAAAACCAAAAAGAGATAAGATGCCCGTAATCCCTTTCTTGTCCCTCTCCTCAGGAAATGGAACAAGATGGCGGAAGGGCAAAAGGAGTGCCTAGGCAAGGTACGAATAGTAGAAGACGCCAAGAGAGTCCGAAAGGACGCCGGTGATGACGGTCCCGGAGGAAGAGCCGAAAGACGAGACAGCATCACAGAAATACGCGATGAAGGCATCGAGGCCATCGTACTCCAACTTGACGGCCGACCACCCGCCTTCTTCATCTTCCCCGTCCCTCCAACGCCAGCCGCCCAAGGCGACGACCCCGAGAAGTTCAAGGAGCTGGCGATGCAGATGATGGTGCTGCCGGCGTCGCCCACGAACGGTGTGCCCGACGCCTGGTTGGACCCGTCATCCTCCCGCCCGCTACCCTCGTCGTCGCTGTCGCTGTCCTCCTCGTCACTCTTGTCCGAAGAGGAGCTTTCACCATCAGTCAAGCTCTCCACACAGCACCCTAGCCTCTGTCCCGAGCGCCCGAAGACCTTGACCGAGAGCAAATTGCTCTCCGCTAGCTTGAAGCAGAGGACGTGCCCATCCATCAAGCAATGAGCGCGTGCAAAGGTTTTCCAGCCCCGGCGAAGGAGCATCACTTGAGGGGCAGGGAACCCTGTGTTCACCCACATATCGCCATGGCAACACCCCTTCATGTGAAGCCTCAACCGCGGTGGCTGGTCATTCTCCACCACCCTCGCGAATGCCCGGGGAAGACGAAGGCGGCAGCGCAGTGCCCCATGTAGCTGCAGGATAAACTTGAGCAGGAGGAGTTGGCGAGGGAGATGGCGACGTAGACAGAGACAACGCAGGCATCCCCCTTCCACGCCCACCTCTGCCTCGACCGCCTCGCTGACCGCGGCTCCGTCCAGCGGCCCCGCCTCGAGCATGGCCTTCACACTGGGCATCTATCTTTTCCTTGACCGCCGCAGCTCTCTGGCAGGAGGAGGACCTGGTCGCCTCCGCAGAAGAACGGCCGCGGCCACGCCCTCTCGCCATGATCGTGGGTGGGGATGGAGACGCAGGGAGATGCTCTTCCTGCTACCCCTAAGATCCATTTTTATAGTTGGGAAGGGGAGGCTGAAAGACTAGCTCTACGCCCCTGAAGAGCCCGCTCGAATCCGACTCATTAAAGTGGCAGCAAGCGAGGCCATCGACCGCCCTCCCCGCCTAATCGAAGGGACGTGAGTATCGGCCCCCTCGTGCCTTCCCATATTCCATGCGTCTGTCACCTACCCCGCGCCGTGCATGCCGTGTACGTGGCGTAAGAGGCAGGCGTAGTGGGAAAAGTGGAACGATGGTTCCAAGGCGAAGAGAGTAAATGAGCGGCGGCTATGCCGTTTCGAGGGAACATGCAAGCCGCCTCTTTACTGTTCACCACAGATGACGCAAGCATGCTGTGGTCATTCCGCGCATGACCCCCACGTCACGCATTCAACGCGGGTCGTGGGGAAGCACAACGGGCGAGGGAATAACCGCAGTAAAACTCCGCCCCGCGTGCCCGCGCACCGTTCTGGGCCCGACCCAACAACGCGTTGCGCTTATGTGTGGCCCAGGCCCGGGGGCTCCTCTTGGTGTACAAAAGTAGGGGCTCTCCTTTTTACACCTCTACTTGTGCACGGGCAGTCAGAGCCGCACCTGCGGCCACACTTAGTAGGGCAAAGGGAGGAAACAGAAGCATAGGAATACCAGAGCAGCGCCCTAGCCAGGGGCGCAGAAGATGGAGCGGCAAAACGGGTTTTCCCCGGCAAGATCCTTGCCGGGGCGGCCTACGCAGCCCCGGCAAGAGCCTTGCCGGGGCAGCTCACCCAACGCCAACATCGCGGCCACCCTTGAGCTTAAGAGTTCCGACACTCGCCGGGAATATACGCAAGACCGCGGCAAGCCCTTGCCGCCCCATCGTCGCCCCATCTCAGCGGCCGACCAACCAGCTAAGGCAAGTACACACGTGGCAGTACGTGGCTCCTAGTCCAGCTAGCCAAGCACTTGCGTGGTGGCATGCAGATCTTCGGGAAGACCCTACCACCACGCCATCTCAGCAGCCTACCAGCTGACGTGGCGCTGCATGCGTCGTTGGCCTGGACGCGTGTCGGAGCGAGGCGGAGCGGCGACGGACGGGATGGGCCTTGTTGCCATCCCCAATAAAGCAACGGGACACCTATGGAGCGCATTTAATGCGCCTTGTCCCTTAATGACAGGCGATAAGCTTGTACGCTGTATACCTTTCCACCTCCTGTATGCCACTGTGGCGACCCCTTTTGACTATACAAGGAGGCCCGAGGCGTACTGGAGAAGGATTTGGGGATCTTTTGAACAAGGCACACGCCGTAGCTAGTTAAAGAGCTCAAGAACACTCAAATATACACCAAAGCAGGACTAGGGTATTACACATCCTCGCGGCCCGAACCTGGGTAAACGATCTTTGTGCTGACTCCCAGACCCGCTCTTTGCACAACCCCGTGCCCGCCAACCGTAGAAGGGTTTCAGTTATTCCATAGGTGTCGTTTCCCCCGACACCTAGACTCCTGTATTTATGCAGGACTTGAATAAACTAGATTGGGCATTTTTAAGGACAGAAAAATAATTCAAGTTTGAACTAAATTCTCACTTGAGCCATTTTTAAACGGGCCAAAATAAGTTCAAAGGAGCTGAAATTTTACAGAGCGGTTATCGGCATGGTGTAATATTTACACAAAGTAAGTGAACATTTTACTAGGATAGAAAAATGCCACTTGCAATAAATGGGTGAGAATTGAAAGGAAGAAGCTAGTGATGGGTGTTGCACTTGGAGAAGGGCTTTCAAGAAAAAGATGAAGATGCAAACAACCATAGGAGGAGGAAGAGAAAATGGAGAGCACAACCAACACCATCAACATCAAGAATGCAACCCACATGATGATCATCATAGAATGCAATAAAATGGCACGAGGCAATATGACATCATGAAGCATAGAGTAAAGCAAGATGATCATCGCAACAACAAGGATGGCATAATATAATCAATAATGAACATGGTGCAAGAAGCAAAATATGACAGTGGCACTCATCATGATCATGGCAACAAACAATTGAAACACACAATGACAAAGAAAAATAAATGGAAGGTAACAGGAGCATCGGTCTCAGGCCATCAAAGCACTCCCCCACTAACAGAAGATATTGTCCAGAGATCTTAGGAATGAGACAGAAGAGAAAAAAGAGATGGAAATGAAATGAAACGATCAAAACTCCTGAAGAAGAGAATCGACTGAAGAGGACTCATCCTGATGTTTAACTTCGAAAGAATTAGCAAATAACTCCAGGAAATATTAGAAGAGTCAGGTAAGATCCTGGGGAAAAACCTTTGGGTTATGGGCCCACTGAAAAGAGATACCATTGGAACGATTGAAGAAGAGAGATGATGCACCGGAACAATTGAAAGACTTGAATGACCATCTTGAATTAATTGAACGCAATCACGAATCTTCTGAGATGTCTTCAGCACTCCGAAATGATTAACTGGCGAGAGGCGAACAAGCAAGGGGAAACATTAAAAGCAAGGAAACGAATATGACGACCACCACAAACTTGAAATTGGATTCATTGGAGAAGAAAACGAAGAGAGAATGACGAACTAGACGAGAAATCACTGGTTAAAATAAATTGAGGACAGAAGGAAGAGTCTTTGCAAAACAAAACAGATACTCCACTAGCGACTTCAGACTCTGTGAACAAAAAGGGTGGGAGGGTGGGAAAAGAAAACCAACTGAGGACGGGGAAATGACGGCGTTGAGAAAGTTGAGAGATGATCTTGCAAAAGATGAAGAGGGTCGAATTAACTTGAAGAGAAGTGCACCGGATGAAAAGGATTGACAATGCCACGATAAAAAAATACCCGCGTGGTCCTAAAGAAAATTTGAAGGGGAAGAGTAGTGGAATCAAAACACCTACGTCACGAAGCCTCACCAGAGCGACGAAGGGGATAAGGAGTAAAAATAATTCCTACTCTCCGATATAACTAGACTCCGAAATAGTTTTTCACATAGACTCGACAACGGCCAAGCTACGATCAATCAAGGGGGCTCCTATGGTCGGTCGAGGCTCTATTTCCAACTTGTCACGCCCAATATGCGATCCTATCCGAAAGGAACTCGAAGGTCCCACCAAGGATAGAGCCGCATATTGAAGACGCTTTGCAAGGTGGATATCATTACATCGTACCATATAAAAAACACTTGGGGATACATACAAAGGCAAACATTCGCCACATAAATACATCAAACATCATAGAGAAGAGCAGAATCCGTCTACGGATGAAATCAAACGGAAAACACAAACATCATCCACCCTGCTAGCCTAGGCTGCCGACCAGGAACCTATCCCAAGATGGATGAAGAAGAACAAGCAGAAGGGGAACTCCAAACAAAGCAAGCATCACACTCACGTTAGATCAGGGCATTACCTGTACCTGCAACTATTGTTGTAGTACTCTGTGAGCCACAAGGACTCAGCAATCCCATTACCATGGGAATCAAGACTAGAAAAGCCTAATGGTTATGGATTGGATAAGTGGTGAGGTTGCACTACTAGGGAAAAGCCTAGCAGTAGCACTGGTTTTAGGTCAAGCAGTAGCGCGGGGGACCGCGCTACTGCTACGACGGTACAACTAAATGGTAGCTATAGTGTCGGTTTACCCGTGCTACTGATATACCTACTTAGCATTAGTGCTTTTGGAAGAACGCGCTACCGGTAGTTACTAGCAGCGCGCCTCTCTACCCGCGCTACTACTATTATTACGTATTCGATTTGTTTTTTGTTTATGTCGTATTCATACACCATTATACACGTTTTCATACAGTAGCAGTTTAGAGATTGTTTTTACATCATAATGAGTTAGTACATCACTGGGTGAAAGAACCGTGGATTAGTTTCAAGTGTATGGATCCAAGTGACCAAGTCATGGATTAGCGTGACTTGGTCACTTTGGATCAATCCACTTGAAACTAATCCGCGGTTCTTTCACCCAATGATGTAGTAACTCATCATCCTCATCATCATCATCATCATCATCGTCATCGTCGTCATCATCATAATATCATTAACAACTTATCATTATAATACATCATTGTCATATAACAACTCCTCATCACCACCATTTTCGTCCATGAGACATCATATAACACCTTGGTCACTAGTCATAATCACAACTCCACCTCATCATCGTCATCTTTAACACATTGTAGCACCGAATAACAACTTCTCATCATCATCATCATCATCATCATAGTCATAATCAATACTAACTAATTGTTCTTAATACCTAGGACCCACTCCTCTCTCCTAGGTAAACTACTATGAAAGAGATAAATCCATCCATCTCCATAATGGAGAATGGACATAAACCTATCTCCAACTTGTGGCTTGCATACATTCATGTTGTATCCAATTAGTTGCATGTGCGCATTCATCACTTTGCTCCATTCATTGATTTCGAGCCTTCCATCATTTGAAGAAATCGAGTATGTTGTATAGTAAGCCTTTGAAGGAGTTGGTCGTAAGCTAACCATATGCATATAACCTTCGGTAAACAGCATGTAAGGCACAACCTCCTTTGGGAGCCTCTATTGAAAAATGTAATAGTAACATATATAGTTAGCAATGTAATTTATATAATTAAGAAGAATGTATGCAATAAAGTTACCATCATTAACAAAATGTTACCAAGTTTTTGGCTATGAAGTTACCATCATGCAATTTATGGACTAGTGGCATGTATCTAGTAAAATTTGGGAGGATAGAATGATTGGTTTTAAAGGCCTCAACATCATCTATGAATGAGACAAGATAACCTTTCTCCTCACAATTAAGCTCGGAGTCATAGTTGTAGTATGTCCCATCTACAGCCTTCCGAGTATTTTTGGAAGATAAGAAATAAGCTGACAATTATAAATAAAGATGTTTAGTACCGATGAACACCAAATATTTTTAAATTAATAATATAAATTACTTAACTTAACAAATTAGTTTGACAAACTCACGTTTAGGCAAAACTGGAGGCATATCCACATCCACCCAGATATCGATATTATCATCATCATCATCTTTGGGACGAATATCAAATGTTATATGCATACCTTCGTCAAATCCATATGCCTTGCAGAGAGCTTCCCAATTAGAGCAACGGAAATGGGAGTGATTGTCCATATTGAATAGCTTAACCAGAAACACATAACCATGTTTAGTTCTTAAGTGAGCCCTCCTCATCTCCGTATTCTCAAAGTCTTTGAAACCGAGCTTCTGCAATAGATATGGTCTTGCATCGCATGGGATGTACTAATCGAATTGGAAAGAATCCAGAAATTACAGTTGACCAAAAGAACCACAAGTGATGATATTAATTACCATGAAATGCTTGTCGTTGCGTACTATACAAACATTAAAGGTCTCGTCCAGCTTCACGGTGAAAAACCTATCATTTTGCAGGTGAGGATACCTATCGCACAAACCCCAGTCATCCTAGCAGTAATCGCACTCTGGGATCCTATCGTCATCACACATCTCCTGTGTTCAATATTGAAAGATTAAAGTTCTGAATATTCATCACGGGTTGACTTTTTGTCTGTTGAGTCTTCCTTGAAAAATCTCATCTCACGTGGTCCATACAGTGGGAACTCCCTCTCTGATATATTCAACCGTAGGTGATGGTCGCTCTACTCCTCCTTCCCATGCATTACCAAGAGGTCTATCACGAGAAAGAAGGGGAAGAGCGACCCCCACGACAACAGTCGGCATTCTTCTTCTCTTATATATGGTGGACACTCCTTGACGGTTTTTTCACTGTCATGTATGGAGTCCCAACAGACTTAAAGTCAACCCAAAATGTCGTTTAATGCTCTATGCCGAAAATCCAAGGTGCTCGATATTTCGTACATTCTAGCACAAGCCATGCTAAAATTCACGGAGAAATCCAGCATGACCTTTGCTAAAAAGGACATATCGAGGGCCTAAAATTTGCTGGAATGGGAATTAATCAAGACTCCGGCAAAATATAGGCCACTCGCAGGTGTTCCCTGCAAACATAGGCTACTTGGGCAAGCACATATCCTATTTGGCTACATCATCATCGTCGACATAAACGACATGGGGATTTGGCTGCTCTCACCTCAAGGTCGAAGGGGGTCGGTGACGTGGACGACGACGGGGATGATGCAGGGGCTCCTTGATTTCTGCAAAAACAAAATATAAACCCTATAAGCTATCAACTAAAAATTATTATGCCGATTAAAAAGACCTACATTTACTAAAAATTCAATATATCTTATAACCCGAATATTTCATTTGGTTAGGAAGCATAACTACTGTTTCTTACTAAAAAAAATCATACCTAAATTTTCTTACTAAAAATTTCTGTTACTAAATTTCTCATATGGCATTGCGATACATTTCTATATTGAAATTTTTTATACCTAAAAAATTTCTATTATTAAAATTTCTATTCAAAAGACCTAAAATTTCGGTTCCTAAATTTGTATACCTACATTCTACATGAACAAGAACAGATAAGGGATGGAGGAAGGGAGGGAGAGGAGGGGGAACAAGGGAGGGAGGGAGGAGGGGGGAGGAAGAGGTGCCTCACTGGCGGTGGTGCGCCGGCGACGGGCGATGGCGGTGGGCGACGGTGATGGCCGGGTGGTGCAGCGCAGGAAACGGTGGGGGGTGGTGGCGTGCGGGCTGCGGCAGCGGGCGATGGTGACGGTGACGGCGACCAGAGAGTGTTTTGGAGTGAGAGTGTGTGGTGAGGGAGAGGGAAACGGGCGGGACGGCCAGGGTATAGGACAAGGTTGTTTTAGCAGTAGCGCGGGGAGCCAAAAAGTGCTACAGCTAAAACTTTAGTTGTAATGCATTTATGCACACCGCGTTGCTACTAAAGCTAGACTCGGGGTCACCGCATAGCCCACTTAGCAGTAGTGCCTGGCCAGTGAGAGCGTGCTAATGCTAAGTATTACCTGTAGCGCGCCCGACTTACACGCGCTACTGCTAAGTAGCAGTAGCGCCTTATTTTAAACCACGCTACTGCTAAGGTTCTGTGTATAAGGTTTTCCCTAGGAGTGTTGCAGCAGCACTAAGTATTGTACGGTGGCTAACTTACGAGTACAAGAGTAAGAAGAGTTACTACGCATTACGGTGGCAACTAGTAATGATTAATAGTAATCCTGAACTAATTATGAGTCTAACATAACCCCACCGTGTTCTCTTCCCGAAATCCCTCGAAAAGAGATGGTCACGGTTACGCACGCGGTTCGTGTATTTTAAAATTTAGATCTGGTGTCAAGTTCTCTACAACCGGATATTGTAAATTTCCAATCTTCCACATAACTGCTGGCATGGCTCTCGAAAATATTTAACCTGCAGTGGTGTTCCAACCTGGCCCATCAAAAGCCAACACAAGCTGTAGTGGAAATACCTCAACCTCGAGAAAACCCGATCAACCTCGAGTCAGCCCGAAGTATCCTTGGAATCTCGGTGCACAAGACATTTTGACAATGGTAACACAAGTCTAGCAAGGCCTCCCGACGTGCCGACAACCCAATTGGATCGAAGCGTATCTCAAAATCAGGCCACGATCGGATGAGCGCAGCTTACAACAATAGAGACCCGAGTTTCCCGGGGGGAAGCCGTATATGACTCTATTTTGGACCAACACCATCGGCACTGGCCCCCTGTATTATGTTGAATAACGAACCTCGGGTAGCGCTAACTCCCTATGCGTCAAATTTATTATCAGATTTATTATTATGTTGGGCAAATGTTAAAACCAATGTTGGGCCTTGCTGGAAACGGTTATTCAAAGCGAACTGTCAAGAGGGTCCCATTCTCCTAAGCGTGTCAGGAACGATTATCAAGGAACATAACACCGGTATGATGGAAACTAGGGTGGCTAGCGTGTAACAAAACACCAAGCAAAAGGCTAAGCCTTCCACCCTTACCAAGTATAGATGCATTAATTAAATAAAAGATACTGTGATATCCCATGATATCCATGTCCCAACAAGGAACAACCTGCAACTTGCAACGCTATGCGAGGGGCTGAGCAAAGCGGTAACATAGCCAAACAATGGTTTGCTGGGACGGTAGAATAGGTTAGAGGCTTATCATAGCCATTTGGGAGGCTTGACAAACAAATGGTAGGTAGCGCGACATAGCGATAGCATCGATACAATTAGCATAACAAAGATAGTAGTGATATCCAGGGGAATGGTCATCTTGCCTGAAATCCTGCTCGAAAGAAGATCGAGTGCATGAAGAAGATGAACCAACATAGTCAAACGCAACCTCACAATCGCAATGAAACCGGGACTATCGAGAAGAAGCAGAACCGGAAAGAAGCAAACAACATAGTAAACAAACAAGAATAAACATGGCATGATGCATAATCAAGTATAATTGTGACGCCCGGGTAATTAAGCTACAGTAACCCTCTGGAAATGATGCCACGTCACCTCGGTTAGTGTTGATAATCTCACGTTAGTTCAAAACCGAGTCAGAATTCAACTTCAAATTAAAGACAAACAATAAAAGTTTTCAAATATTAAAACTAAAATGTTCGGGTTGTGCCAAATAATGCATAGGTATTTATGGTGGAGGAACCAAACTTATATAAAATGTTTAAATATTCGAAACTGAATAAAACGTAGCAAGAACAATTATTTAAATGCTTTTAGAGTAATAATCAATTACAAACTAAATTATTTTAGGTGCCAAAGTTATTGTGGCAGAGGTATATTCACTAATGCGAATTTGGGTGTTAATTATATATTTAAGAAACAAAAATAAATTGGGAAATAAAATAAAAACAGTAAAAGTATAATAAACAAGAATAGAACAAAAAAAGTAATAGAAAAGAGAAAAGGCCTCCCCCCTCTGGGCCACGGCCCAGCTGGCCACCAGGCCGCCAGGCCGTCCCACTAGCCGCGCCCCTATCCCCCACTACCCCGAAACTATAACCCCCAGTGCACCCACTCCCCCCGCACGATCCCCACCCCACTCTCTCGTCCCTGTCGCCCCCGCCCCCCCGATCTAGATCGGGGCTCAACCCCGACCGCGCCCAGTCGACGTCGCCATTGCCGCCTGTGGATCCCGCGTCCCGCCGCCTAGCTTTGTCACCGGATCTGCCACCTCCTCGTCTCCTCCTCACGCCGCCCGAACACGCCTCCCCGTCTCTGACGCCGTCGTCCCCGTCGCCCTTCCCACGCCCCGCTGCCCGGTGCCCTACGACCCGTCATGAGCCCCGACCTCTCCTCCTCTCCCCACACTCGCCGTCCGCTCCGGCCGCTCGCCTTTGCCGGCAGGTCCGTGCCTCACGGCCTCTGCACCTGCGACGCGCTCGCCTCGCCATGCCGCTGCTGCCCTCCACCGCACACGCCGGTTGGCGCGCGCTGACCCCCCTGCCCCACACGGCTTCGCCAAATGGGCGACGCCCGGAACCCCGAAGCCCATAACCGTGCCCCGTTAAGGCCCTCGGCCAATGACAGCCGGGACCCACGCCCCTGAGAACGTTAAAAAATAATAATATATAATTAATTAATTAATTAATTAATGAGTTAGTTAACTTAATTAACTTGTGTTAGTTAATCTAATAACCTAATTAGTCTATTTAATCTGTTAGGTCAGTAAAACAGTGTATGACAAGGGGGCCCCACCCCCTGTTGACCAGTCAAAGTTTGACTCATCAACTGGGACCCCTTGGACCCTCATGTCAGTCCCTATGGTACACTTATGTGTACCTAGAGCTGGGTGCACCTAGCAATTCACATTTATTTCGTACTAAATTAAATTCAAAAAATGAATAAAACTTTGAAAATTAATATAAAATAATTTGTAGCTCGGATTAAAATACTTTGTACATGAATGTTGCTCAGAACGACGAGACAAATCCGGATACGCAGCCCGTTCGTCTGCCACACATCCCTAGCATAGCAAACACACAACTTTCTCCCTCTGGTCCGTCTGACCGAAAACGCGAAACACCGGGAATACTTTCCCGGATGTTTCCCCCCTTCGCCGGTATCACCTACTAGTGCGTTAGGGCACACCTAGCACCGCTCATTGTCATGTCATGCATCGTCATGCATATGTTTGCATTATGTTTATTGTTTCTTCCCCCTCTTCTCTCGCTAGACACCGAGACCAATGTCGCTGCTACCCAGTACGGCTACGGTGTTGAAGACCCCTCCTTCTCGGCTGAGCTTCCAGGCAAGCCCCCCCCCCTTGATCACCAGCTATGACCTATTCCTTCTCTCTACTGCTTGCATTAGAGTAGTGTAGCATGTTACTGCTTTCGGTTAATCCTATTCTGCTACATAGCCGGTCATTGTTTCTACAGTTGTTACCCTTACCTGCAATCCTAAATGCTTAGGATAGGATGCTAGTATTCCATCGGTGGCCCTACATTCTTGTCCATCTGCCATGCTATACTATCGGGCCGTGATCACTCGGGAGGTGATCACGGGTATATATATATATATACATACAGACTATACAGGTGGTGACTAAAGTCGGGTCGGCTCATAGAGTACCCGCATGTGATTCCGATTGGGGGCTGAAAGGACAGGTGGCTCCATCCAGGTAGTGGTGGGCCTGAGTGTTGCAAATATGCCCTAGAGGCAATAATAAATTGGTTATTATTATATTTCCTTGTTCATGACAATCATTTATTATCCATGCTAGAATTGTATTGATAGGAAACTCAGATACATGTGTGGATACATAGACAACACCATGTCCCTAGTAAGCCTCTAGTTGACTGGCTCGTTGATCAATAGATGGTTACGGTTTCCTAACCATGGACATTGGATGTCGTTGATAACGGGATCACATCATTAGGAGAATGATGTGATGGGCAAGACCCAATCCTAAGCCTAGCGCAAGATCGTGTAGTTCGTTTGCTCAGAGCTTTTCTAATGTCAAGTATCATTTCCTTAGACCATGAGATTGTGCAACTCCCGGATACCATAGGAATGCTTTGGGTGTACCAAACGTCACAACGTAACTGGGTGGCTATAAAGGTGCACTACACGTATCTCCGAAAGTGTCTGTTGGGTTGGCACGAATCGAGACTGGGATTTGTCACTCCGTGTAAACGGAGAGGTACCTCTGGGCCCACTCGGTAGGACATCATCATAATGTGCACAATGTGACCAAGGAGTTGATCACGGGATGATGTGAGTTACGGAACGAGTAAAGAGACTTGCCGGTAACGAGATTGAACAAGGTATAGGGATACCGACGATCGAATCTCGGGCAAGTAACATACCGGTAGACAAAGGGAATTGTATACGGGATTGATTGAATCCCCGACATCATGGTTCATCCGATGAGATCATCGGGGAACATGTGGGAGCCAACATGGGTATCCAGATCCCGCTGTTGGTTATTGACCGGAGAATGTCTCGGTCATGTCTGCATGGTTCCCGAACCCGTAGGGTCTACACACTTAAGGTTCGATGACGCTAGGGTTATAGGGAAAGTATGTACGTGGTTACCGAATGTTGTTCGGAGTCCCGGATGAGATCCCGGACTTCACGAGGAGTTCCTGAATGGTCTGGAGGTAAAGATTTATATATGGGAAGTCCTGTTTTGGTCACCGGAAAAGTTTCGGGTGTTATCGGTAATGTACCGGGACCACCGCGAGGGTCCCGGGGGTCCACCAAGTGCGGCCACCAGCCCCAGAAGACTGCGTGGGCCAAGTGTGGGAGGGGACCAGCCCCAGGTGGGCTGGTGCGCCCCCCACCAAGGCCCAAGGTGCATGGGAGAGTGGGAGGGGGCAAACCCTAGGTCCAGATGGGCCTTAGGGCCCATCTAGTGGGGCGCCCCCCTCTCCTCCCCTTGGCCGCCCCCCTTGGATGGGATCTAGGGCTGGCCGCCTCCTCTTGGGGTGGGAACCCTAGAGGGGGGCGCAGCCCCCTCCCCCCTATATATAGTTGAGGTTTGGGCTGCCCAAGACATATGAGAACGTCTCTCTTTCGGCGCAGCCCTACCCCTCTCCCTCCTCCTCCTCTCCCACGGTGCTTGGCAAAGCCCTGCGGGATTGCCACGCTCCTCCATCACGACCACGCCGTCGTGCTTCTGCTGGATGGAGTCTTCCCCAACCTCTCCCTCTCTCCTTGCTGGATCAAGGCGTGGGAGACGTCACCGGGCTGCACGTGTGTTGAACGCGGAGGCGCCGTGGTTCGGCGCTTAGATCGGAACCAACCGCGATCTGAATCGCTACGAGTATGACTCCTTCATCCGCGTTCTTGCAACGCTTCCGCATCGCGATCTACATTGGTATGTAGATGCACTCCCCTTCCCCTCGTTGCTAGATTACTCCATAGATTGATCTTGGTGATGCGTAGAAAATTTTGAATTTCTGCTACGTTCCCCAACAGTGGCATCATGAGCTAGGTCTATGCGTAGTTTCTATGCACGAGTAGAACACAAAGCAGTTGTGGGCGTAGATGTTGCCAATTCTTCTTGCCGCTACTAGTCTTATCTTGTTTCGACGGCATTGTGGGATGAAGCGGCACGGACCGACCTTACACGTACGCTTACGTGAGACAGGTTCCACCGACTCACATGCACTAGATGCATAAGGTGGCTAGCGGGTGTCTGTCTCTCCCACTTTAGTCGGAACAGATTCGATGAAAAGGGTCCTTATGAAGGGTAAATAGAAATTGGCATATCACGTTGTGGTTTTACGTAGGTAAGAAACGTTCTTCCTAGAAACCTATACAAGCCACGTAAAAACTTGCAACAACAATTAGAGGACGTCTAACTTGTTTTTGCAGCATGTGCTATGTGATGTGATATGGCCAGAAGATGTGATGAATGATATATGTGATGTATGAGATTGATCATATTCTTGTAATAGGAATCACGATTTGCATGTCGATGAGTATGACAACCGGCAGGAGCCATAGGAGTTGTCTTTATTTTTTGTATGACCTGCGTGTCATTGAATAACGCCATGTAAATTACTTTACTTTATTGCTAAGCGCGTTAGCCATAGAAGTAGAAGTAATCGTTGGCGTGACAACTTCATGAAGACACAATGACGGAGATCATGATGATGGAGATCATGGTGTCATGCCGGTGACAAAGATGATCATGGTGCCCCGAAGATGGAGATCAAAGGAGCAAAATGATATTGGCCATATCATGTCACTATTTGATTGCATGTGATGTTTATCATGTTATGCATCTTATTTGCTTAGAACGACGGTAGTAAGTAAGATGATCCCTCACTAAAATTTCAAGAGACGTGTTCCCCCTAACTGTGCACCGTTGCGAAGGTTCGTTGTTTCGAAGCACCACGTGATGATCGGGTGTGATAGATTCTAACGTTCGAATACAACGGGTGTTGACGAGCCTAGCATTTACAGACATGGCCTCGGAACACATGCGAAACACTTAGGTTGACTTGACGAGCCTAGCATGTACAGACATGGCCTCGGAACACAAGAGACCGAAAGGTCGAGCATGAGTCGTATAGAAGATACGATCAACATGGAGATGTTCACCGATGATGACTAGTCCGTCTCACGTGATGATCGGACACGGCCTAGTTTGACTCGGATCATGTGTCACTTAGATGACTAGAGGGATGTCTATCTGAGTGGGAGTTCATTCAATAATCAGATGAACTTCATTATCATGAACATAGTCAAAAGGTCTTTGCAAATTATGTCATACGCTTTAGTTCTATTGTTTAAGATACGTTCCTAGAGAAAATTTAGTTGAAAGTTGGTAGTAGCAATTATGCGGACTGGGTCCGTAAACTGAGGATTGTCCTCATTGCTGCACAGAAGGCTTATGTCCTTAATGCACCGCTCGGTGTGATGAACCTCAGCGTCGTCTGTAGATGTTGCAAAACATCTGACATATAGGTTTTGATGACTACGTGATAGTTCAGTGCGTAATGCTAACGGTTTAGAATTATGGCACCAAAGACGTTTTTGAAATGTCGCAGAACATATGAGATGTTCCGAAGACTGAAATCGGGATTTCAGACTAGTGCCCACGTCAAGAGGTATGAGACCTCTGACAAGTTTCTTAAGCCTGCAGACTAAGGGAGAAAAGCTCAATCGTTGAGCATGTGCTCAGATTTTCTGAGTACCACAATCGCTTGAATCGAGTGGGAGTTAATCTCCCAGATGAGATAGTGATAGTTCTCCATAGTCACTGCCACCAAGCTAGTAGAGCTTCGTGATGAACTATAACATATCAGGGAGAGTTATGATGATCCTTGAGCTATTCGCGATGTTTGACACCGCGAGAGTAGAAATCAAGAAGGAGCATCAATTATTGATGGTTGGTAAATCCACTAGTTTCTAGAAGGGCAAGGGCAAAAGGGATACTTCATGAAACAGCAAATCGTTTGCTGCTCTAGTGAAGAATCCCAAGGTTGAACCCAAACCCGAGACTAAGTGCTTCTGTAATGAGGGGAACGGTCACTGAAGTGGAACTACCCTAGATACTTGGTAGATGAGAAGGCAGGCAAGGTCGACAGAAGTATATTAGATATACGTTATATGAATGTGTACTTTACTAGTACTCCTAGCAGCACCAGGGTATTAGATACCGGTTCGGTTGCTAAGTGTTAGTAACTCGAAATAAAAGCTGCGCAATAAACGGAGACTAGCTAAAGGTGAGATGACGATATGTGTTGGAAGTGTTTCCAAGGTTGATGTGATCAAGCATCGCATGCTCCCTCTACCATCGAGATTTGGTGTTTGCGTTGAGCATGATTGGATTATGTTTATCGCAATACGGTTATTCATTTAAGGAGAATAATGGTTACTCTGTTTATTTGAATAATACCTTCAATGGTCTTGCACCTAAAATGAATCTCGATCGCAGTGATACACATGTTCGTGCCAAAAGATATAAGATAGTAATGATAATACCACATACTTGTGGCACTGCCACTTGAGTCATATTGGTATAGAACGCATGAAGAAGCTCCATGTAGATGGATCTTTGGACTCAGTCATTTTTGAAAAGATTGAGACAGGCGAACCATGTCTATTGGTATATATGCATGAAGAAACTCCATGCAGATGGATCGTTTGGACTCGCTTGATTTTGAATCACTTGAGACATGCAAATCATACCACATGGGCAAGATGACTGAAAGGCCTCGTTTTCAGTAAGATGGAACAAGAGAGCAACTTGTTGGATGTAATACATTTTGATGTGTGCAGTCCAATGAGTGCTGAGGCATGCAGTGGATATCGTTAAGTTCTTACTTCACAGATGATTTGAGTAGATGCTGAGTGTATTTACTTGATGAAACACAAGTCTGAATTGTTGAAAGGTTCAAGTAATTTCAGAGTGAAGTTGAAGATCGTCGTGACAAGAGGATAAAATGTCTGTGATATGATCATAGAGATGAGTATCTGAGTTACGAGTTTGGCACACAATTAAGACATTGTGGAAAGCGTTTCACAATTAATACCGCCTGGAACACCATAGTGTGATGGTGTGTCCGAACATCATAACTGCACCCTATTGGATATGGTGCATGCCATGATGTTTCTTATCGAATTACCACTATCGTTTATGGCTTAGGAGTTAGAGACAACTGCATTCACTTTAAAAAGGGCACCACACAATTCTGTTGAGACGACACCGTTTAGAGAAACCTAAGTTGTCGTTTCTTAAAAGTTTGGGGCTGGGATGCTTATGTGAAAAGTTTCAGGCTGATAAGCTCGAACCCAAAGCGGATAAATGCGTCTTCATAGAATACCCAAAAACAGTTGGGTATACCTCCTATTTTAGATCTGGAAGCAAAAGTAATTGTTTCTATAAACAGGTCCTTTCTCGAGGAAAAGTTTCTCTCGAAAGAATTGAGTGGGAGGATGGTGGAGACTTGATAAGGTTATTGAACTGTCACTACAACTAGTGTGTAGCAGGGCACAGGAAGTTGTTCCTGTGCCACCTACACCAATTGAAGTGGAAGCTTATGATAGTGATCATGAAACTTCGGATCAAGTCACTACCAAACCTCGTAGGACGACGAGGATGCGTGCTACTTCAAAGTGGTACGTGATCCTGTCTAAGATATCATGTTGTTGGACAATACTGAACCTACGACCTATGGAGAAGCGATGGTGGGCCCATATTGCGACAAATGGTTAGAAGCCATGAAATCCGAGATAAATCGATCTTTGAGAAGAAGACGACGTGGACGGTAATGTTACCGTCTATGAAGCTCGACTTGTGGCAAAGAGTATTTCCACAAGTTCAAGGAGTTGACTACGATGAGATTTTCTCATCCGTAGCGATGCTTAAGTCCGTCGGAATCATGTTAGTATTAGCTGCATTTATGAAATCTGGCAGATGGATGTCAAAACAAGTTTCCTTACTAGTTTTCGTAAGGAAAGGTTGTATGTGATAGAATCAGAAAGGTTTTGTCGATCCTAAGGATGCTAAAAGGTATGCTAGCTCCAGCGATCCTTCCATGGATTAGAGCAAGCATCTCGGACTCAGAATATACACTTTGATGGAATGATCAAAGTTTTTGGGTTTATACAAAGTTTGTTAGAAACTTGTATTTACAATAAAGTGAGTGGGAGCGCTACAACATTTCTGATAAGTATATGTGAATGACATATTGTTGATCCAAAATGATGCAAAATCTCTGGAAAGCATAAAGGGTTGTTTGAAAGGAGTTTTTCAAAGGAAGACCTGGATAAAGCTGCTTACATATTGGGCATCAAGATCTATAGAGATAGATCAAGACGCCTGATGATACTTTCAAAGAACGCACACCTTGACATGATTTTGAAAGAGTTCAAAATAGGTCAGCAAAGAAGGAGTTCTTGGTTGTGATTATTGAGTAAGACTCAAGACTTGACCACAGCAGAAGAGAGAGAAAGGACGAAGGTCGTCCCCTATGCTTTAGACGTAGGCTCTACAGTATGCTATGCTGTGTACCGCACATGAAGTGTGCCTTGCCATGAGTTGGTCAAGGAGTACAATAGTGATCCGGGAATGGATCACATGACAGCGGTCGAACTTATCCTTAGTATCTGGTGGATAGGAATTTTCTCGATTATGGAGGTGAAAAGGAGTTCGTCGTAAAGGGTTACGTCGATGCGAACTTTGACACTAATCCGGATGACTCTGAGTAGTAAACCGGATTCGTATAGTAGAGCAATTATTTGAAATGGCTCCAAATAGCACGTGGTAGCATCCACAAGATGACATAGATATTCGTAAAGCACACACGGATCTGAAAGGTTCAGACTCGTTGACTAAATAACCTCTCTCACAAGCATAACATGATCAAACCAGAACTCATTGAGTGTTGATCACATAGAGATGTGAACTAGATTGTTGACTCTAGTAAACTCTTTGGATGTTGGTCACATGGTGATGTGACCTGTGAGTGTTAATCACATGGTGATGTGGACTAGATTATTGACTCTAGTGCAAGTGGGAGACTATTGGAAATATGCCCTAGAGGCAATAATAAATTGGTTATTATTATATTTCCTTGTTCATGATAATCGTTTATTATCCATGCTAGAATTGTATTGATAGGAAACTCAGATACATGTGTGGATACATAGACAACACCATGTCCCTAGTAAGCCTCTAGTTGACTGGCTCGTTGATCAATAGATGGTTACGGTTTCCTGACCATGGACATTGGATGTCGTTGATAACGGGATCACATCATTAGGAGAATGATGTGATGGGCAAGACCCAATCCTAAGCCTAGCGCAAGATCGTGTAGTTCGTTTGCTCAGAGCTTTTCTAATGTCAAGTATCATTTCCTTAGACCATGAGATTGTGCAACTCCCGGATACCATAGGAATGCTTTGGGTGTACCAAACGTCACAACGTAACTGGGTGGCTATAAAGGTGCACTACACGTATCTCCGAAAGTGTCTGTTGGGTTGGCACGAATCGAGACTGGGATTTGTCACTCCGTGTAAACGGAGAGGTACCTCTGGGCCCACTCGGTAGGACATCATCATAATGTGCACAATGTGACCAAGGAGTTGATCACGGGATGATGTGAGTTACGGAACGAGTAAAGAGACTTGCCGGTAACGAGATTGAACAAGGTATAGGGATACCGACGATCGAATCTCGGGCAAGTAACATACCGGTAGACAAAGGGAATTGTATACGGGATTGATTGAATCCCCGACATCGTGGTTCATCCGATGAGATCATCGTGGAACATGTGGGAGCCAACATGGGTATCCAGATCCCGCTGTTGGTTATTGACCGGAGAACGTCTCGGTCATGTCTGCATGGTTCCCGAACCCGTAGGGTCTACACACTTAAGGTTCGATGACGCTAGGGTTATAGGGAAAGTATGTACGTGGTTACCGAATGTTGTTCGGAGTCCCGGATGAGATCCCGGACGTCACGAGGAGTTCCGGAATTGTCTGGAGGTAAAGATTTATATATGGGAAGTCCTGTTTTGGTCACCGGAAAGGTTTCGGGTGTTATCGGTAATGTACCGGGACCACCGGGAGTGTCCCGGGGGTCCACCAAGTGGGGCCACCAGCCCCAGAAGACTGCATGGGCCAAGTGTGGGAGGGGACCAGCCCCAGGTGGGCTGGTTCGCCCCCCCACCAAGGCCCAAGGCGCATGGGAGAGTGGGAGGGGGCAAACCCTAGGTCTAGATGGGCCTTAGGGCCCATCTAGTGGGGCGCCCCCCTCTCCTCCCCTTGGCCGCCCCCCTTGGATGGGATCTAGGGCTGGCCGCCTCCTCTTGGGGTGGGAACCCTAGAGGGGGGCGCAGCCCCCTCCCCCCTATATATAGTTGAGGTTTGGGCTGCCCAAGACATATGAGAACGTCTCTCTTTCGGCGCAGCCCTACCCCTCTCCCTCCTCCTCCTCTCCCGCGGTGCTTGGCGAAGCCCTGTGGGATTGCCACGCTCCTCCATCACCACCACGCCGTCGTGCTGCTGCTGGATGGAGTCTTCCCCAACCTCTCCCTCTCTTCTTGCAGGATCAAGGCGTGGGAGACGTCACCGGGCTGCACGTGTGTTGAACGCGGAGGCGCCGTGGTTCGGCGCTTAGATCGGAACCAACCGCGATCTAATCGCTACGAGTACGTCTCCTTCATTCGCGTTCTTGCAACGCTTCCGCATCGCGATCTACAATGGTATGTAGATGCACTCCCCTTCCCCTCGTTGCTAGATTACTCCATAGATTGATCTTGGTGATGCGTAGAAAATTTTGAATTTCTGCTACGTTCCCCAACACTGAGTTCCCGACGGCCCCTGACTATTACTTTGTGGCGGAGCGATAGGGCAGGTTGACACCACCTAGGTGAGAGTTGGGCCTGGCCCTGGCCGGCGTTCGCTGTTACTTTAAAATAACATGCTTAACGAGATCTTGGTATTTGATCTGAGTCTGGCCACTAGCCTATACGCACTAACTAACTGTGCGCGAATAGTTATGGGCACTTGACGTTGTGGTATTAGCCGAAGCCTTCTTGACGTCAGTGACTGAGCGGCGCGCGCCGGGTTGCGCCGCGCAACGCAACTTCCTTTTGTAATGGAGGTTGCTAGGTCTGCTCACCGGCCGCGTTCGCAACATGCAGGTGTGCAATGGGCGATGGGCCCAGACCCCTGTGCGCATAGGATTTAGACCGGCGTGCTGACCTCTCTGTTGTGCCTAGGTAGGGCTGCGATGTGTTGATCTTCCGAGGCTGGGCATGACACAGGAAAGTGTGTCCGGCCAGAGGGATCGAGCGTGTTGGGTAATGTGGTCCACCCCTGCAGTGAAGTTTATCTATTCGAATAGCTGTGATCCTCGGTAATAGGACGACACGGAGTTGTACCTTGACCTTATGACAACTAGAACCAGATACTTAATAAAACACACCCTTCCAAGTGCCAGATATAACCCGGTGATCACTCTCACACAGGGCGACGAGGGGAGGATTGCCGGGTAGGATTATGCTATGCGATGATACTTGGTGAACTTACCATCTGCTCTCTTCTACATGCTGCAAGATGGAGGCTGCCAGAAGCGTAGTCTTCGACAGGACTAGCTATCCCCCTCTTATTCTGGCATTTTGCAGTTCAGTCCACCGATATTGCCCCTTTACACTGATACCCATCATATGTAGTGTAGATCTTTGCTTGCGAGTACTTTGGATGAGTACTCACGGTTACTTTGCTCCCCCCCTTTTCCCCCTTTCCTTTCTTCTCGGTTGATGCAACCAGATGCTGGAGCCCAGGAGCCAGACGCCACCGTCGGCGATGACTCCTACTGCACCGCGGGTGCCTACTACTACGTGCAGGCTTCCGACGATGATCAAGAGTAGTTTATGAGGATCCCAGGCAGGAGGCATGTGCCTCTTTCGATTTGTATCCCAGTTTGTGCTAGCCATCATATGGCAACTTGTTTAACTTATGCCTGTACTCAGATATTGTTGCTTCTGCTGACTCGTCTATGATCGAGCACTTGTATTCGAGCCCTTGAGGCCCCTGGCTTGTATTATGATGCTTGTATGACTTATTTTAGTTTTAGAGTTGTGTTGTGATATCGTCCCGTGAGTACCTGATCTTGATCGTACACGTTTGCGTGTATGATTAGTGTACGATCAAATCGGGGGCGTCACAAGTTGGTATCAGAGCCGAATGGCTATAGGAATCCCTTTCCAACTCCTTGGCCGAAGTTGAGTCTAGTCATTTCAAAACTTTTACTAACATGGTTGTGTGGCTTACGGGCCCACGTCGCCATTGGGTGGTATTAGGATCTTTTATTTCTCGTTGGTACTCTGGGACTCTGATCTCTCTTCTATTCGGGTTAAATGATTTTTCTAAAATCTAACTTTAGGTTCTCGAGAATACTTCTCCCGGAGAGCCCCTTCAGTCCAGATGAGCACCTGCTGCACCAGAAAATTTTGAAGATACTCTCCGATGTTTCCCCGACACCCTTTTGCCCTTCGCCATTGCAATTCCATACCACCGATAAATCCCTATGGAAAGCTACATACACTTGTCATCCATAACTTCATTTCCAATTGTTCTTGTTATTACAAGATACCCTGAAATACTTCGGATATTCCGAGAATCCTTCGTGTCTGCTGCCTTGCAGCTCCTTTTCCTCATGAATACATGTATGAATAATTCCTCACACTTACCGGGGATTCGTTCATCCCTAGTTGTTCAGGTGTTTCGCAAAATTCTTCGAAATGCCATTCGATCTTCTATAATCCTCAGTAGCCTATTGCTCTTGATCTTCTTTACCTGCTTGGATAATGGTTACTTCCATATCTCAAGCAATATTCATTAAAATACTTTGTGATCGACATTCTGATCCTGTTGATTCAACTTGTGTGTGAGTGCACACAATCATCAGTTATTCCCTGAAAATTATCCTTCCGGCTCGGATGTCATTTTGAACATGAGCTGGTTGTCGACCAATCAAATTGCCATCGTTTGTGCCTCTAAGTCTATTCAACTTACTTATCTTTTGATCAGAGCATCTGCTTCTGATCCCCCAATTTGGAAATCATAATTCCTTGTATTTAAGCTCTCGAATTATCCATATAATTCTATAATTCGATGCCTTCGGATTCTTCTTCTGGTTGAACATATATCTCATATCAGATCCTTTGCGGTCCGCCAGATCCTTTGGTGGATTATTATCCGACCGTTCCTGCATATTCTCAAAACCTTGAGTTCTTCCCCGATACACAATGCCTTTGGTAAATTGTATCCCCGCTTTTGTCAACCATGCTCTATTTTCGAGCTTGTGTTAGTTACTCCTGAAGTTCGTGGTATATGTTTCTAAGATGCCCCGATGGGTTGAGCCTATACCTTCCCTAAAACCATATTCACGCGAAAGTTTATAGAAGTCATACCATTCTGGTGTTTTATTAGATAATTTTCTGCTCCACGACTTCTTCGAAGACGAGAAGTAAGTGATAGGTTAGGCATTGAAGAAGTGGGAGTCGACCTCGAACTTTGTGTTCATGCCCATGGACACGATGTAGAATGTATCATGGAAGCTGCTCGTAAAAATAATTACCCCCTTGTTATAAGTTCATCTTGTATTCGTGGTTTGATAATCTATGATTGTGGTTCCGACCATAATTTCTTCCTTTGATTCCATTTCTCAGACAAGTTAAAGCGCTTGTCTTCTATAGATCAATACACCCCACTTCAACCTTTAATTTGTTATGCCTTCGAGTATTATCCCCCTGGTATCTCGAGGATATCATGCCATTGCACTACATCTTATGAATTTGTGCTGGAGTAATACTTCTCCCTGTCATAGTCACTCCACGAGTTCTGGGTTGTCGTCAACCGAGAACACCGAATAGTGAATCGAGTCCGCACTATGATTCGACAACTCTTAGTAATCTTCATTTCTTACGAGATTGTACTCGATCATGTCATTCCCAACTGATTGACTACATCATCATCGTCAGGCTGACTGCTTGACCATACTACCTATGTCCTTCATCCCCGGGACACAATCCCGATAGTGCACTAAACTTACATCGAACTTTCCGCATCATATTGTTTGTCTTGAGAGACAACTCCGAATTCTGAGATGGCATCTTATCTATGGTTATAGTAACCTTTTGCTTCACCATTCCCTTGGTGTGATATCGTCGCCGATCGATTACATCTTCTTGAAACCTCTTGATAAATGTGTCATGATCATCGTCAACATTTTAACTTCTTCCGAGACGTACATTGAGTTCCTGATAAGAAATTCCATGCTTGCCCAGTCGATGGTTTGTGTTAACATCGACAACATTCTTGATTTCCCTCCCAACACAAAAATCTTCTAGTTTTGTGTTATACCTTGAGATCCTTGCTATCCAGTATTTGTTCTTTACCTTGGAGTATTACCATCTTTTATGTCAAGAATGTCATGAGGATTTCACCACCTCTTAAGAATTCTTGATAAAGTATTACTTCTGCCAGAACCATCCTTTCTTGGTTCCCGTGTTGATTCTAACCAGGGTACCAACAAGTGGACGGTGCTGCTTGGATTCTGTATTTCTAGCAACCTTATCGCTTTGAAGTTAATGGTCGACAGTTTAGTCTTACACCATTGGTTATTGAAACACCATTCTAACCTTGATCATGCAACCTAATCCCATATTTCGGGTGCACCTTTCAACCAATGTTTAATTGTGTATGTTCTCCTCGAGCATACATCATTATATCATTTGATCAGACAAATGTTATTTCCTTGCTCACATAATTGTGGAATCCATCTTGTTGGTAATCTCGAGGAATTGTCGTTGAGTCCATCAGCCACCTCCTCATCCTCTCATTTGTTTACTTATGAACTCTTGTTTCGGAAATCGCTTCCATAGTTCATTTCCCGAGAATTATACAATGGCATATCGTCAATTTGTGTTGTACCTTTTCTTCTCAGGCATCCTAAGTCTGAGGTATTTTGACACCAATCAAATCTGAATCTCGGTCAGATATGATGGTTGGGACATATTTTCAAGAGTTATAACATTGGTCATTATATGACCCAGTAAGGTGATGTCATGCCTAGTACACCTGGCCGGAGGACCCATTGTTATAGTATCCTTTTTAGCAAGTTTAGCCATTCTTCCATGAGGAAATTGTAAGACTTTTTCTATAAGTTGCTCCTGATGGATCCTTTGTGAATCCAAAGTCTAATATTTACCCAATGACCATGTCAATGCTATCTCGAAGCATGTATGTGGTACTCCTATCTTCAATAAGAACACTTGAAGCACAATGCTAAATTTTCTTTATCAATTATTCAAACACTGTTGTTTGGGTAATGTCATGAATCCTCTCCCCTTACCTAAATGGTTACATACTTGGAGCCCTATCCTTAATACCTTGCTCTGCCTTTCCTTGGGAAAGATATACTCTAAAACTCGAGTATAAACACCTTTTCCTTTCCATTGGTCTGATTAATGTACTAAACACCTTTTCCTTTCCATTGTTTTGGTTAACCTTTCTTGTGACCTATATGATATAAGCAGTAATATTTACCTGCTTATGTAAACACCTCAGTGTACCATCCTGTCTGGTGTAACCCTGTTACTATTGTTGATGACATTCCGGTAACCACCGATGGATGAGAACTTTGCCTATTGGTCCGTCTCGTTCACCGAGCAGGAAATGGTTCTCTTCATCCCTCGCCCTTGGTACCGATGTTGTTGTCGACATAACTGACAGGCTATCCTCTGGCTTGACTTGCTTACATGATCATGCAAGATGTCATCATCCTTTCTACCTTCAACACACATGGTGGGCCCATAACCCACAACTCCACAGGATCGAAACCTGACTCTCTTGTACACCCCCGGTTTCCAAAGTTATTCCTCGTGCGTGGCCTCATATGTCATTCACGGGCCACATTCCTAGTGATCTATTCTGGTAACAGACGCAATACTCAATCTTGTTGCTCTCGGCCCCTTTCGCCAGTTGTTTCTGACATCGAGCGGTTGCCTATCCATTTGAAAATTCTCATGGTACCTTCTTACTTTGCTCTCGATATCTTCATAAGTTTCAATTTGAGAGATACTTATGCTTCTTCCCATGAGTTAACCGTCCAATGCTCAATCTTCTTTGAACCCGTCCGTATAGAGTTTCCCCCCTCTTATCCTTCTGTAAGTTCGGTGAAGATCCTGAAGGAAGGACGACAACTTCATCATGATGCATTGATGCATAGGAATGAAGACTTCAATGCTATGGATCGACCTCTTCGAGAAGAGCAACCAAGACCGAGAAGATTCGTTAGAATTCGTAGCCAGACCTTTTCCCCGTTTTCCACCTCTTAAATCTCGGGACGAGATTTTTTGCAGTGGAGGAGAATTGTAACGCCCGGGTAATAAAGCTACAGTAACCCTCTGGAAATGATGCCACGTCACCTTGGTTAGTGTTGATAATCTCACGTTAGTTCAAAACCGATTCGGAATTCAACTTCAAATTAAAGACAAACAATAAAAGTTTTCAAATATTAAAACTAAAATGTTTGGGTTGTGCCAAATAATGCATAGGTATTTATGGTGGAGTAACCAAACTTTTATGAAATGTTTAAATATTCTAAAATGAATAAAACATACCGAGAACAATTATTTAAATGCTTTTTGAGTAATAATAAATTACAAACTAATTTGGTTTAGGTGCCAAAGTTGTTGTGCTAGAGGTGTATTCAGTAATGCGAATTTGGGTGTTAATTATATATTTTAGAAACAAAAATAAATAAAAACAGTAAAAGTATCATAGACAAGAATAGAAAAAAAGAAAGTAATAGAAAAGAGAAAAGGACTCCCCCCACTGGGCCATGGCCCAGCAGGCCACCAGGCCGCCAGGCCGGCCCACCAGCCGCGCCCATATCCCCCACTACCCCGAAACCCTAACCCCTAGTGCACCCACTCCCCCCCGCACGATCCCCACCCCACTCTCTCGTTCCTCTCGCCCCCCGATCTGGATCGGGGCTCAACCCTGACCACGCCCCGCCGACGTCGCCGTTGCCGCCCGTGGCTCCTGCGGCCCGCCGCCGAGCTTCGTCGCCGGATCCACCGCCTCCTCGTCTCCTCTTCACGCCGCCTCGACCACGCCTCCTCGACGGACTGCCTCCCCGCCTCCGACGGCGTCCTCCCCGTCGCCCTCCCCACGCCCAGCTGCCCCGTGCCCTACGACCCGCCGTGAGCCCCGACCTCTCCTCCACTCCCCGCACTCACCGTCCGCTCCGGCCGCTCGCCTTCGCCGGCACGTCCGCGCCTCACGGCCTCTGCATCCGCGATGTGCTCGCCTCGACATGCCGCTGCTGCCCTCCGACGCACGCGCCGGCCGCCTCCCGCGCCACTTCACGCGCACTCGCGCTGACCGCACCCCGCGCTGCCCCCTGCTCGCGCGCTTGGCCACCCCGTTGCTACGCAGCCGCCGCCACGCCCCGGTTCCCCTGCTCCTGGCCGCGCCTGCCCACGCCACGGATGCTCCACCTGGCTTTGGCGTGCGCGCCCGCCGCTGAGCCCACGCTGGCCGCTCGCCGCGTTCGCCCCTAACCTCGTTGGCCGCGCCCGCATCCACTCGCCGTGGCCGCCGCCCCACCTCTCCGCCCGTGCCTCGCCCCTTGAGCTGCTGCACGCCCCCGCGCTGCTTCATCCCGCTGCCGCTGCCGTGGCTCTCGCCGCCCGCTGCCGCTCGCGTCTCGCTGCCGCACCCGGCGCCGGTTGGCGTGCGCTGACCCCCATGCCGCGCACGGCTTCGCCAAACGGGCGACGCCTGGATACCCGAAGCCCGTAATCGCACCCCGTTAAGGCCCTCGGCCAATGACAGTCGGGGCCCACGCCCCTAAGAACGTAAAAAAAATATAATAGAAATTAATTAATTAAAGAGTTAATTAACTTAATTAACCTGTGTTAGTTAATCTAATAACCTAATTAGTCTATTTAATCTGTTAGGTCAGTAAAACAGTGTATGACAAGGGGGCCCGACCCCCTGTTGACGAGTCAATGTTTGACTGGTCAACTGGGACCCCTTGGACCCACATGTCAGCCCCTCTGGTACATTTTGTGTACCCAGAGCTGGGTGCACCTAGCAATTCACATTTATTTCAAATTAAATTAAATTCAGAAAATGAATAAAACTTTGAAAAAAATATAAAATAATCCGTAGCTCGGATGAAAATACTTTGTACATGAAAGTTGCTCAGAACGACCAGACAAATCCGGGCACGCTGCCCGTTCGTCCGCCACACATCCCTAGCATAGCAAACACGCAACTTTCCCCCTCCGGTCCGTCTGTCCGAAAACGTGAAACACCGGGAATACTTTCCCAGATGTTTCCCCGCTTCCCCCTACCACGTTAGGGCACACCTAGCACCGCTCCTTGTCATGTCATGCATCGTCATGCATATGTTTGCACTGTGTTTATTGTTTCTTCCCCCTCTTCTCTCGCTAGACACCGAGATCGATGCCGCTGCTACCCAGTACGACTACGGTGTTGACGACCCCTCCTTCTCGGCTGAGCTTCCAGGCAAGCCCCCCCTTGATCACAAGATATCACCTATTCCTTCTCTCTACTGCTTGCATTAGAGTAGTGTAGCATGTTACTGCTTTCGGTTAATCCTATTCTGCTGCATAGTCTGTCATTGTTGCTACAGTTGTTACCCTCACTTGCAATCCTAAATGCTTAGGATAGGATGCTAGTTGTCGGAGTAATTAGCCACGGGTAGCCCCATTAGCTCCCCATGGAGTTTCAAGACATCGGGGCTGACTGCGCCCCTCAAGAATCAAAGACCCAGGTGCCGCCTTCTCACAGCCGGCTAGTCCAAGCGGCTGGCTGCCAGAAGACGGCCTCGAAGCGGACCAACTCCTAGCACGCGACCTCTAGAGAGGCCAGCTCCTAGCAGGCGGCCCCTAGCGCCCTCAAAGTCTGCATCCATATAAATACGATGAGACGGGGCACGCCTACAGCACGCCCTGCCACTCCCAAATCTAGGGCCAAGCGTGGCCAGGGTGCACCGTACGAGATGAAGATCTCCCGTCCAGCGCGACACTGTTGCCACTGAGCCCATGACATCACCCATCACAGGGGGAGCCATGCCCCCACGACGGGCTGTCGGTATGGCTCGCCTGCAGCGGGCCCTACCTGTCCGCGAGGAGCCAAAGGGCGGCGAGCCCTGACCAGTCGGCTCGAGGAGAGCCCGACCCCTAACCAGGCGGCTCTCCTCTCCTTGGAGTTTGTGCGTCATTAAACAGAAGAGACGGGGAATAGCTACAGTGAACGCCCGCCAGGCGGCGGTACTAAGGCCACGCCTCCCCTGACAAAGCATGCGTCATTAACAGGACGACTACAGTGTGGAGCAGCCGGCCAGACCCGCAAGCGGCGGGAGCGGCCTATCGGCCAAGTACGAGACAGCCAGCGGGGCCCACCAGGCGGCGAGCCCCAGGGCCGGCGGAGAAGCCGGCAACCATTGACCCTGACAGCCGGGTCCTACACCCGGCCAGATTACCTTTGTACCCCTGGGGGTAGGCCTATATAAACCCCCCAGGGCACCCATGCAATGGGTTCAGACCTTAGTTCATCCACACACACACATATAGAGAGAGGTAGCTAGGGCTAGCCTTGTTCTACTTCCCCCTCTAGAGAAACAGCTCAAGGAGCAAGCTTGTAGCCACCATTGTTGCTTGAGTGATCATGCGGAGACCCCGCAGAGTAGGGGTAGGGGTGTTATCTCCTAGGAGAGCCCCGAAGCTGGGTAAGATTCGCCGGCGTGCATGTTTGCACCTTATCCTGTTTCCTAGCACCGGTGACGTACTATTAGCCCCCTCCATGATAAGCCATCCTTTGGCATATGTCGCACGACACCCCCAACATTTGGCGCCCACCGTGGGGCTAGGTGCACCGTCGTCCGGAGATCTGTTCTGGACGGGAACCCTCTTCCTCCCCAGCGAGCGTAGCCAGCCTGGCACGCCCGACGGTGCTCGCGCCGATGCGCTGCAAGGCACTGAGCTCGCCTGCGCGGCGAGCTGCCTCGCTGACCTCATCGGCAAGGTCCGCCTCTCCGACGACCCCGTGCCCAACGCGGGAGCAGCCAGCCCTAAGAGCTCCCTCCTCGACCTCCTTGGCAAGCTCGACATCGCCAACGAGCCGACCTCCGACCTGAAGTCGATCGACTCCACTGACCCAATGCTTGTCGTTCTGACACGGCATCGCTTCATGCCTTCCCCACCAAGTTGGTGGTCATCGACGACCCTTTCCCTTGCGCCGACAGCAGCGGCAGCACCGTCACGGAGGTGCTCGTCATCAGTCATGACGGAGCCTCTGGTGGTGCCCAAGACCTGCTGCAGGAGGACCTGCGATATCTGTCTGCGCCTATCACAGAAGACGCAGACGTCAAGACGCTGGAAGCCCACCACGTCTTGCTCGTCGAAAGCGCCAAGAAATTGGCCACCATGAGATGCCTCTTAGAGGCCTACCAGCGCGAGATCGACCGCGCTATTGGCGGCACGCCAGCTGCCGGCGGGCCTAGCCGCATTGGCACGGTCCGGCAGCGCGGCGCTGCCATCGCCAGCATGTTTGGGGCAGACCACCCTATCTATGCCACGCCCATGGAGAACATACGAGCTGGCCAGGCGGCAGTAGACAAGCTGGACCACCTCGAGGGCGACGAGTGTCGCTACATGACGGAGCGCGTCCAGCAGCTCATTGACACAATTGCCGCACTTCAGGAAGCCGGCTGCCGCGCAGAAGATCCTGGCCAGCGGGTTGAGAACCCGCCTCCTTGCTGAGAGCAAGGCGTGACCTCCCGGACGCCGACTGGTGGCGTCCGTGACCAACGAGACAAAGAGCCGACTGCATGCCGCAGCCACACACGCCTAACCATCGAGCGCGACCAAGATGGTCGCCCACAAGCAGTGGAACGACGGGACGATGGTCCGCCTCCTCCTCTTTCTCGGAGGGAGAGGCGTGCTTCCCCGCCGCCTGTTGACCACCCAACTCTCGGTGACCGGCTGGGCCGCCGAGAGGGAATCGGAGAGAATGACGCACGGCACCGGATCGACCGCCTCAATCGGTCCCTGGCGCTAGAAGAGGAAGACGCGTTGGGCCAGCATTGTTTCGGCCCCCGCATCCGCAATGAGCCCTTTCCCAGAGGGTTCATGCTTCCACGAGATACGCCCAAGAACAATGGCTCCGTGAAGCGGAGGACTGGTTGGTCAACTACTCCACCGCAGTCAGCATAGCAAACGGCAACAAGCGTGTTGCCGTGAAGTACGTTCCGCTCATGCTCCAGGACACGGCCCGGACATGGCTGAAAAGCCTGAAGCCCCGCAACATCAACAGCTGGGTAAATTTCATTGAGGTCTTCGTCACCAGCACCTACAAGCGGCCTCCCAAGCCTCGCCAGCTCTCGTTGTGTGTCCAATGCCCCAACGAGTCCACCCGCGACTACCTGATGCGGTGACAGAACTGCGCAACTCCTGCGAAGGGGTGCATGAGGTCCAAGCTATCGAGTACTTCACTGCCGGGTGCCGACAGGGCACCTTACTCAAACACCGACTCCTCTGCGACGAGGCGGCAACACTCGACAAACTACTGATTATAGCAGTCAAGTACGCCACTACCGACTCCTCCATGAAGTCGGAGCATCGAGTGGACCCTTCTGGGAAGGTGCTCCCTCCGGCTCCTCGAACGCCGGCTGGAGACAACAGTTGGCGCCAGCAGCCGGACGACAACAAGCGCAAAGCCCCCCAGCCGGCATCCACCAGCCGGTAGGTGGTGATAGTTGAGGATCAACAACCTGAAGGGCAGCCACTCCCCAAGCGTCAGAAAGGCGGCAAGCCGGCTTGGTTGCCCGCTTTCTCCTTTGAGCAGACCCTCGACGCCCCCTACAAGTTCTGCAGCGGTGCGAAGCCGTCCAACCATACAACTCGGAAGTGCCACTGGCTTGTCCGCATTGCCAAGGGAGAAGGACTGCCCCCTCTGCCTGCTGGCCCACCGGCTCCGCCTTCTCAGCAGCCGGCCGCCCGTCCAGCAGTCGGTGCGATCCAAGATGATTATCTTGAAGAGCATGGTTCTTACGTTGTCGTCAACAATGTGGCCAGCGACAGACATAGCCGACCTCAGTAGCACCGTGAAGTGAATGCAGTTGCCTCAACTGCTCCAGAGTTCATGCACTGGTGTGAGAAGGCTATCAGCTAGAGCCGTGCTGACCACCCAGAAGTGATGCCTTCTGCAGGTTCCTATGCCGTGGTGTTGGATGCTACCCTTGCAAGGGAGAGGCGAGCTGCTAGTTTCTTCTGGGTCCTGATAGATGGCGGTTGCAGCATCAACATCCTTTACCGCGATACTATGGAGAAGTTGAAAATCAAAGAGAAGCAGCTCCTACCCGGTCGGACTGTGTTTCATGGCATTGTGCCCGGCTTGTCCTGCTCACCAATCGGCAAGATCAAGATAGACGTCCTCCTCGGAGACAAGGATGACTTCCGCCGTGAAGCCATTTGGTTTGAGGAGGTTGACCTGGAGAGTCCTTACCATGTGCTCCTAGGCTGGCCCGCTCTAGCCAAGTTTATGGCAGTGCCTCATTATGCCTACCTCAAGATGAAGATGCCAGGAACCAAGGGCATTATCACGATCAGTGGAGACTATGAGAAGTCGTCCGCCTGTGCTGCAGCCAGCAGCCGGCTGGCCGAGTCCCTTGTGATTGCTGCTGAGAAGAAGCTCCTTGAACGGGTGGTGGCCATGGCCGGCAAGCAGCCGGACATGTCCCCAGAACCCAAAGAGTTAGAGACCCAGGGCTCCTTCTAGCCGGCCAAAGAGACAAAGAAGATTCCCTTGGAACCTGAGCACCCAGAGAGGCACGCTGAGCAAATAGGAGAGCGAGCTCATCGATTTCCTCTGTGAGAATCGGGACATCTTCGCATGGTCTCCCAAAGACATGCCGGTTGTTCCGACGGACTTCCCGAGCACAAGCTACACGTCAGAGCAGATGCCAAGCCAGTCAAGCAACCCCTTCACCGACTTTCGGAGGAGAAGAGAAGAATTGTTGGAGAAGAGATCGCCCGCCTGTTGGCAGCCGGCTTCATCATGGAAGTTTTCTTTCCAGAGTGGCTCGCCAACCCAGTCCTTGGACTAAAGAAGAACAACAAGTGGTGCATGTGCATTGATTACACCAGTCTCAACAAAGCCTGACCCAAGGATCTGTTTGCATTACCCCGGATTGACCAAGTGATAGACTCCACAGCCAGATGTGAGCTGTTGAGTTTCTTGGATGCCACCTCAGGTTACCACCAGATCAAGTTGAACTCGGCAGACCGCCTGAAGACCGCCTTCATCACACCATTCGGAGCCTTCTGCTACCTGACCTTGACATTCGGCCTGAGAAATGCCGGTGTCACGTTTCAGTGTTGCATGCAGAAGTGCCTCCTCAAGCAACTCGGCAGAAAAGCCCACGTCTATGTAGACGATATTCTGGTGAAGACGGAGAAGCGCGGTACCCTCTTGGAAGATCTCAAGGAAACTTTTGAAAATCTGCGCTGGTTTCAGATCAAGCTCAACCTAGAGAAATGCATCTTTGGAGTACCAGCCGGCCAGCTCCTTGGCTTCCTGGTCTCAGAGCGCAGCATTGAGTGCAACCCTGTGAAGATCAAGGCCATCGAGAGGATGGAGAAACCCACCCGACTGAGAGATGTCCAGAAGTTCACCGGCTGTTTGGCATCCATCAGCCGTTTCATCAGTTGACTGGGCGAGAAGGTTCTTCCCCTGTACCAGCTCATGAAAAAGACCACTCATTTCGAGTGGATTGATAAGGCGAATGAAGCTTTTCTCCAGTAGAAGAAGATGTTGACCACGCCGCCTGTCCTGACGGCTCCGGCTGCTAAAGAACCCATGTACCTTTACATCGCCGCCACCAGCCGGGTGGTCAGCATAGTCATGGTGGTAGAGCGCCCAGAAGACGGCAGAGCACAGCCGGTCCAGAGGCCTGTGTAGTATTTGAGCGAGGTGTTGTCAACCTCAAAGTAGAACTACCCCCACTACCAGAAGATGTGCTACGGTGTGCACTTTGCCGCCAAGAAGCTCAAGCCATACTTTCAAGAGCACCCAATCACGGTTGTCTGCACTGCCCCACTTGCCGAGATCATTGGCAACAAAGATGCATCTGGCCGAGTGGCCATATGGGCCATCGAATTGGCCCCCTACACCATCTTCTACCAGCCACACACCGCCATCAAGTCCCAAGCACTGGCCGACTTCCTTGTCGACTGGGCCAAGATCCAGTACCTTCGGCCAGCTCCAGACTCCACTCATTGGCGAATGCTTTTTGATGGCTCGAAGATGCGCACCGGCTTGGGAGCCGGCGTTGTTCTCACCTCTCCCAAAGGCGACAAGCTCAGATACACATTGCAAATCCATTTCACCGCCTCCAACAATGTAGCCGAGTATTAAGCAGTAATACACGGCCTCCGGCTGGAGAAAGAGATCAGCATTCGCCGGATCCTGTGCGACGGCGACTCCGACTTGGTGGTCCAACAGTCGTCTGGTGACTGGGACGCCAAGGATGCAAACATGGTGAGCTGCCATTTCCTTGTTCAGAAACTCAGCGGAAATTTTGAAGGGTGTGAGTTCCTTCATGTGCCACGGAATGAAAACGAGCCAGTTGATGCCTGGCACGGATCAGCTCCACCCGTCAAGCAATACCAGCCAGCGCCTCGCTTCAGTGCCTCCGCAAGCCGTCAATCAAGCCTTCTCCAGAATTTGAGTCCATCTTTGTGCTGGCTCCTCCCGAAGCAGTCGGATCCGACTCGGGGACTGCAGCAGCCGGCCCGGGGAATTCAGCAGGCGTCGCGGGGACTACCGCAGTCGCACCCGGCCCGAGAACTTCACAACCCGGCCCGGGGGCTGCAGCAGTCGGCCCTGGGACTTCACCAAGCGCCTCGGGGACTGTAGCGGTCGCACCCAGCCCGGGGACATCACAACCCGCCCCGGGGGCTGCAGCAGTCGGCCCGGGGACTTCAGCAACGCAGCAAGCGGCAATCGATTCCAACCCACCGCCTCCCAACCCACCTCCCGCGTACAGAGTGGTCGTATTGGCAGTAGAAGAAATTCAAGCACCCTCATGGGCATTGCCCATCCTCAAGTTTCTGGTAAACAGAGAGCTGCCGACCGATGAGATCTCGGCACGACAAGTGCAGCGCCAAGCAGGAGCCTACACGATAGTAAACAGAGAGCTTGTCAGGCGCAGCGTGACTGGAGTCTTCCAGCAGTGCGTAGATTCAGAGAAAGGCCAAGCAATCCTCAAAGATATCCACCAAGGCGAGTGCGGCCACCATGCGGCCTCCAGTTCCCTTGTTGCCAAGGCCTTTCGCCATGGTTTCTTCTGGCCGACTGCCTTGGAAATGCCAAGTAGTTGGTCAAGCATTGCAAAAGATGCCAGAAGTTCAGTTCCAAGCAACTTTGGCCGGCTTCTGCACTCAAGACTATCCCCTCACTTGGCCCTTTGCCGTGTGGGGGCTGGACATGGTGGGACCATTCAAGACAGCACGCGGCGGCATGACCCATCTGCTCGTTGCCGTGGACAAGTTCACAAAGTGGATTGAAGCAAAGCCAATCAAGAAGTTGAATGGTCCGACTGCTGTGACCTTCATTTCAGACATCACCACCCGGTATAGAGTACCACACAACATCATCACCGACAATGGCACGAACTTTGCCAAGGGAGCCTTGGCCCGTTTCTGCGCGACGTAGGGCATCCGATTAGACTTAGCATTCGTTGCCCATCCGCAGTCAAACGACCAAGTCGAGCTAGCAAACGACCACATCCTCTCCGGCATCAAGCCTCGACTGGTCGAGCCACTGGAGCGGGCGGCCGGCTGCTGGATCAACGAGCGGTCGGCCATCCTCTGGAGCCTCCGCACCACTCCGAACAAATCAACCAGCTGCACTCCATTTTTCCTCATGTACGGTGCCGAGGCCGTCATCCCAACCGACATTGAGTTTGACTCACCTCGCGTCACCATGTACACGGAGGCGGAGGCAAAAGAGGCGCGAGAAGACGGCATTAATCTGCTGGAAGAAGGCCGGCTGTTGGCACTCAGCCGGTCCGCCATCTACCAGCAGAGTCTGCGCCGCTACCACAGTCGGAAGGTCAAGCCAATATCCTTCCAAGTGGAGACCTTCTGCTTCGGCTGATCCAGCGAACAGCCAGCCAGCACAAGCTCTCAGCCCCTTGGGAAGGCCCCTTGATCATCAGCAAGGCATTGGGCAACGACTCCTACTACCTCATCGACGCGCAGAAGCCCAGAGCACGCAAGAGAGACGATTCGAGCATGGAATCAGAGCACCCATGGAACACAAATCTCCTCTGAAGATTTTATAGTTGATTCAGTATGTACCACGCTACCTTTTGTATTAAGCACTAAGACATCGGGTCCCTCGAGGAGCACTCGGGGGCTACCCTCTCTATCTATATGATAAGTTCTATGCCTATGAATATGTTATTTCATCATTCTGCCTGGCACCGGGTTCGACCAGTCAGCCCGGGGGCTTGCCGCCTTGTACTATGTGCATGCTACCTGCAGTCGGACTAGTAGTGTGCCGGCACCTAAGCACTCTGCCACAAACCGCAGCTCGCAGAGCGACTGTCCGGTCGACAAGAGTTAAAGGCAGGAAACGGTGCCCACGCGAAAAATGGCTAAGGACTAAAGCATTTCCATAGGCCGAGCCGGCTCCTCGCCTCGCCGACCGACTACTGAGCAACCGGCCGGCTGGTTTCTAACTTCATTTGCTACGATCTACCAATGGCTAAATTACTTGCCTTACCAAAGCGGCCAAGTACTTGACCCAGCCACAGACCGCAGAGCGGCTGTCCGGCTGGCAAGACGGCAGCCAAGGGAAGGCGGCAAAGGAAAAAACCAAATAAGTAGAAAAGCAAGACAGGTCGGAAATCGGCAAAAACAATTTACACAGCAAAAGGCCCTTGGCCGGCATTCAACAGAGTTTGAATACACCCCCAGCGGGTGGAACTGCGCAAGTATAACAAATTTGTTCAACGAGATTACAAAACAGGAAAGAAAGATAACTTGGCCGCCTAGACCAGAGGAGCAGCAGCCGGATCAGAAGGGTCGGCGGATGTCGAGGCTCCGGGTGGTGGAACAGCTGTCTGGTTGGTCTCATCTTGGTCGGCATCGCCGGCAGTCGGCTCGTCGGCGTCCCATCCGTTTGTCAAAACCTGGTCAGGATGAGGCCGGTTGCCGTCTCCACTGCGCGGCGCATCGTCTTCGCCGTCCTCGTTCTCATCTTCATCCTCCTCGCCTTCATCGCTGGAGGTGATCTCCTCCACCAAATCCTCGTCGCCTTCTGGGTTCAGCCCGAACCAGTCGGGCGGCACTTCGGCGGCCGCTTCGTCTAGCTCGGGGAGGACGACACCGTTGACCGTGTACTCGCCAATTGTCGTGGCGAGGTGATAGAGCTCGAACGCCATTGCGTCCAGTTCCTCGCCGGCTTCAGCATGGAGCATGGCCAGCTGGTCTAAATTTAGCCCAGGGTACCACCCCTTGACGAATTCCAAGGCTCGGCGTGTGCCCACCCGGGCAGAGGAGCCCTTCCATGCCTCGATGCGATCGATGGCCACCTCCAACCAGTCGGAGATCCGACTGGCGCTGCACAGAATGGGAGTACCCGGCCAGAGGGCGGAAACCACCTGGGCCCCGGCGCGTTGAAGACGGCGGCGAGCCCGATGCGTCGGCTGGAGACGAGCCTGGATGGCGAGCATCTGCTCTGCAAGAGTCCGAGGGGCGTTGGGTGCGATTGTTGCACCAACCTCCGCTCGTCACGGCGAGCCTTGACGGCTTGGCTGGCGGCGATGGAGTAACCAGGGAAATACTCTGCATAAAAAATAAAAAGGAAGTATGAAGCCAGAAGCCGGCTCATACAACAAGACGGAAGCCGGAAGAAAGAGAAGGAGAACTCACCGTCGAGCAGGTCCTCGATTTCGCCATAGCCGTCTGACAAGGCCTTCTCCTTCTCGACCCAGTTCGAGCGCTGAGTCTCGAACTCGGCCTGAAGGGCCTCCTCCGCGTCCTTGAGCTTCTGCAGCTCTGCCTTGTGCTTGTCCGCCTGGTTAGCCAGCTGCTTGGCCAGGCGGTCTCACTCTTGCTCCACCTTGAGGCGCTACTCCTCCTTGGCGTGTAATGCGGTTTGAGCTTCACCCATTTGTTGCCGCAAGGTGGCATTGGCTCCTGCAGAAGAAAGAGAGAGAAGAGATCAGCAAATCAACAAGGAAAGAAGTAGTTGCCGGAAGATCCGACCCGACTGCTCAGCAGTCGGCCCGAATCTCGGGGGCTACACCCCGCGGGTGCGCTGGCGCGCCCCCGCGAGAATAAGGATTGAGCAGTTCAATGAAAGAAATAAGAAAAGGTATTTGCCGGAAGATCCGACCCGACTGCTCAGCAGTCGGCCCGAATCTAGGGGGCTACACCCCGCGGGTGCGCTGGCGCGCCCCCGCGAGAATGAAGAATGGAGTGCTTACTCCGGCTGTCGGTCAGCTCGGTGGTCTGCTTGGCCAGCTATTGGACATGGGAGTTGTAGGCGGCCGCACAAATATTGTGGTAATCCTGCAGCGGAATCAACAGAAGAGAAGAAAGGGCCAACACTCGGAACATACCTTTAAGTGTCGAGCCGACTGCTCAGCAGCCGGCCCGGAACTCGGGGGCTACACCCAGTGGGTGCGCTGGCACGCTCCCACAGAAGATTTCAAAGATTGAAAGCAAAAGGATAAGGAGCATACCCGGACGGCGGCTAGCGACACCAGGAACGTCTGCGTATAGTTCTGGAGGGCGTCGCCTTGGGTTTGAAGCTGGGACCGGACATCCTGTGTAGCCTTGTTCAGGACGCCCGTCCCGCCCCCAGACGTCCACTCCCACGGGACGGCACTAGTGGCCTCCGATTTTGGGGCCGACGAGCTCGAGGCTCCGACTTCCTGAGGTCGCAGTGCTGAAGTCACCTTCGTCACTCGCCGACGCGTCAGCGTGCGGACGACGGGAGTCGCCCCCACCACCAGCTCGCCGCTGGCTCGAGGCGCCGACGGTGCGTCAGGCCGACTACCCCGAGCCTCGGCAGCTGGCGTCTTCTAGGACACCTCCGTCCTCAGGATGACGGCGTCGCCTCCCTCCCTCTCGATGACCGGCTGGTCATTGCCGGCTCCTCCAGTCGACGCTGGGATCTCTGTTGCCGGCGGCATGGAGCGCAGCGGAATGACCAGCTGTGGAGCCTGGCCACCCGCGGCTGCTCCTGCCTATGCCTAGGCGGCCGCAGCCGCCTGGGCCTTGATCGCCTCCTCTTCCCGGACCTTGGCCTGGTCTTTGGCCGCCATGTCCGCCTCCTCCTGCGCCACCTTGGCTGCGTCCGCCTTCGCCTGCTCCACCCTCTCCTTCTCCTCGTGCGCCTCTCCCGCATTCTTCTCCATCGCCTCCCGGAGGCCGGCGAGCATGTCTATGCGGCAGGTGTTGGTGGAGCCCACCATCCCCCCAATGATGGAGGCGGAGGCCGACCGCTCAAGAGAGAGCAGGGCTCTATTCACGCAAGACAAGAAGAATTCAGAAGGGGTTTGAGAAAAAAGACACAGAAAGGACACACGAAGACACAAAGGAAGATATGCTCTTACGCGGACACTGTCGGCGGCTGCTTTGGGGCCCTCTAGATCCGGGCTGCCTTTGCGGCAGCCTCCTCTCGCCTGGTCGTCGTGGCTGAGCCCTTGGGCTTCTTAGGCCGGCCGCCTTGCAGCTACGTGCCGGCTCGACGCTTCGGTGCACCGCCTGGTGCGTGTGGCGCCGCTGAGGAGCTCGCCCCTGCCCTATTAGCAACCGGCGGGCGGCACGGCTCGGCCTCCTCCTCGTCGTCATACGGCCCCGTCGCCACCGCCTGTGGCGTCGTCTTCCTCCAAAGCGGCCGCCCCCAAGTCGGGGTCGTCCGCGTCACTCACCGCTCGGTCCGGCAACAACTTCTGGCCTTGCGCCAGAGTGTCGGCTGCCGGCTGCGTCGTGAGGAGCTGCGACACGTCCGACTGATCAGCCGGCAAAGCAAAGCTTGGTAGGAAAAGAAAATACCAAGAAAAGAAAGGAGATTCGGGAGCTTATGGCAGGAGGCGGATCCGCGCGGGAGTACGGCCGCTTGCCGAGCTACCAATCCGACTCCGAGAGCTTGCAGTTCGCGATCTCGTTCACCATGCGGGCCACCTCCATGGCCGGCATCTCCCGGGTGGACAGCCAGCACGGGTCTCAGTGCCCACTCATCTGACTGATCATGTGAGGCCGGCCTTGGAGAGGGAAAACCCGGCGCACCATGAAGGCGGTCAACAAGTCGGAGGCCTTGAGGCCCTCCGAATCTGTCATCATCTTAAGCCTGGCGACGGCGGCGGTGGAGGCGGGCGACAGATGCTTCCGCTTGAAGGTCTAGTTGGTGCGCGGCTCAGCCAGTGGGCCGGCTTCGTAGGCCGGCAGGTTGACGAAGTCTAGCGTCGGGTTGACGTTCTTGACGTAGAAGTACGACTCTTCCCACAGCTTGACCGATTGCGTCAAGCTGATCAATGGGAAGCGGTTCCCGGCTCCTGGGCACCGTACCGCGACGAAGGCGCCGCACTGGGCCGCCTCGTTCTTGGCGCAGACGCTGAGCTTGGTGTATAAGAACTCTCCCCACAGCTCGAGAGTGGGGAGAACGCCGAGGTAGCCCTCGCACAGCGTGACGAAAGCTGACAGCAGCACCACCGTATTCGGTGTGAGGTGGTGCGGGTGGAGGTGCTAAAACTGGAGGAAGGAGCGGAGGAAGCCGCTCGCCGGCAGGCCGAAGCCCCGGAGGAAGTGCGAGCAGAAGATGACGCGCTCGCCCTCCTCCGGCGCCGGTGAGATCTCCTCCTTGGGTGAGACGCGCGTCTTGACGTAGCCCTCGCTGGGCAACCGTCGCGTGTTGCGGAGGTAGGAGATGTGGTCTTCGATGACATTTGAGCCATCCCAGTCGCCGGCTCGCTCTCGCGCCATGGAAGCTCAGGCTCGACGAGGCGACAGCGCGACGAAGAAACGGGGCTTGGTGACGACGGGCCGCGGCAGCACTTCGGCACGGTGCGGGAGTGCGGTGGCGGCAGAGAAGAGAAGAGGAAGACTGAAGCAAAGGGAGAGGAGAGCGCGCGTGCTAGAGCCGCCGCCTCCTCCCCCTACTTATAGCCCTGGGCTGCGAAGCCGAGGGGACGGGGCGTGGGGATCGTGGGATTAACTGTGCCCACGACCCCACGACCGCGCATTAACCATGCAGTAACGGCGTGTAGTAATCACACCACGGAATCCCAACCTTTCGCCTCGGTCGTAGTGGATCCGCGCTCTTGCCGAGGCTCGATAGTGGTGGGCCCCGGCCTGCGGTGATGTCCCATCGCGCGCGTGGGCTGGCAGGCGGCCTGGCCGGCTGGAGCCACGTGGCGTGCGGAGAGCTGGCGGCGGGCATGGCACCTGGCTGGCGCGCCACCTGGCTCCCACCGCGATGTTTCAAAAACCACCAGGCGGCCCGCCTGATCGTGTCCGGCTCCTGGCAGCCGGCGTTCCGGAAGACGGATGAAGCCAGATCAATGAAGCACTTAGAGTAGGAAGCCGCTGAGGCCCCTCGCCTCTTTCAGCCGCGGCGCTCCACCAGCTTCGGGGACTACTGTCGGAGTAATTAGCCACGGGTAGCCCCATTAGCTCCCCATGGCGTTTTAAGACAATGGGGCCGGCTGCGCCCCTCAAGAATCAAAGACCCAAGTGTCGCCTTCTTGCAGCCGGCTGGTCCAAGCGGCCGGCTGCCAGAATACGGCAAGGCCGAGAAGACGGCCTCGAAGCGGACCGACTCCTAGCAGGCGGCCTCTAGAGAGGCCGGCTCCTAGCAGGCGGCCCCTAGCGCCCTCAAAGTCTGCACCTATATAAATACGATGAGACAGGGCGTGGCTATAGCACGCCCTGCCAGCCCCAAATCCAGGGCCAAGCGTGGCCACGGTGCACCGTACCAGACGAAGATCTCCCGTCCGGCGTGCCACTGTTGCCACTCAGCCCATGACAACACCCACCACAGGGGGAGACATGCCCCCACGACGGGCTGTCGGTACGCTCGCCTGCAGCGGGCCCTACCTGTCTGTGAGGAGACAGAGGGCGGCGAGCCCTGACCAGTCGGCTCGAGGAGAGGCTGGCCCCTAACCAGGCGGCTCTCCTCGCCTTGGAGTTTGTGCGCCATTAATCAGAAGAGACGGGGAATGGCTACAGTGAACGCCCGCCATGCGGCAGTACTGTAGCCACGCCTCCCCCGATAAAGCATGCATCATTAACAGCACGGCTACAGTGTCGAGAAGCCGGCCAGACCCGCAAGAGGCGGGAGTGGCCTGTCGGCCAAGTACGAGACAGCCAGCGGGGCCTACCAGGCGGCGGGCCCCAGCGGCCGGCGGAGAAGTCGGCGACCATAGACCCTGACAGTCGGGTCCTACACCCGGCTAGATTTCCTTTGTACCCCTGAGGGGTTGGCCTATATAAACCGCCCAGGGCACCCATATGGAGAGAGGAAGCTAGGGCTAGCCTTGTTCTAGTTCCCCCTCTAGAGAAACACCTCAAGGAGCAAGCTTGTAGCCACCATTGTTGCTTGAGTGATCATGCGGAGACTGGCGATGTACTATTAGCTCCCTCCATCATAAGACATCCTTTTGGCATATGTCGCATGACACCCCCGACACTAGTATTCCATCAGTTGCCCTACATTATTGTCCGTCTGCCACGCTATACTATCGGGCCATGATCACTCGGGAGCTGATCACGGGTATATACATATATACATACATACTATACAGGTGGTGACTAAAGTCAGGTCGGCTCGTTGAGTACCCGCATGTGATTCCAATGTGGAAACTGAAAGAACAGGTGGCTCGATTCAGGTAGTGGTGGGCCTGAGTTCCTGACGGCCCCCGACTGTTACTTTGTGGCGGAGCGATAGTGGAGGTTAAGACCACCTAGGTGAGAGGTGGGCCTGGCCCTAGTCGGCGTTCGCGGTTACTTTAAAATAACATGCTTAACGAGATCTTGGTATTTGATCTGAGTCTGGCCACTGGCCTATACACACTAACCAACTACGCGGGAACAATTATGGGCACTCGACGTCGTGGTATCAGTCGAAGCCTTCTTGTCGTCAACGACTGAGCGGCGCGCGCCGGGTTGGACCGCGTAACGCAACTTCCTTTGTAATGGAGGTTGCTAGGTCTGCTCACTGGCTGTGTTCGCAACGTGCAGGTGTGCAGTGGGTGATGGGCCCAGACACCTGCGTGCATAGGATTTAGACAGGCGTGCTGCCCTCTCTGTTGTGCCTAGGTAGTGCTGCGATGTGTTGATCTTCCGAGGCCGAGCATGACCCAAGAAAGTGTGTCCGGCCAGAGGGATCGAGCGTGTTGGGTAATGTGGTGCACCCCTGCAGGGAAGTTTATCTATTTGAATAGCCGTGACCCTCGGTAACAGGACGACCCGGAGTTGTACCTTGACCTTATGACAACTGGAACCGGATAGTTAATAAAACACACCCTTTCAAGTGCCAGATATAACTCGGTGATCGCTCTCACACAGGGCGACGAGGGGAGGATTGCCGGGTAGGATTATGCTATGCGATGATACTTGGTGAACTTACCATCTACTCTCTTCTACATGCTGCAAGATGAAGGCTGCCAGAAGCGTAGTCTTCGACAGGACTAGCTATCCCCCTCTTATTCTGGCATTTTGCAATTCAGTCCACCGATATTTCCCCTTTACACGGATATCCGTGCATATGTAGTGTAGATCCTTGCTTGCGAGTACTTTGTATGAGTACTCACAGTTGCTTTGCTCCCACCTTTTCCCCCTTTCCTTTCTTCTCAGTTGTCGGAACCAGATGCTGGAGCCCATGAGCCAGACGCCACCGTCAACGACGACTCCTACTGCACCGCGGGTGCCTACTACTACGTGCAGGCTGCCGACGACGATCAGGAGTAGTTTAGGAGGATCCCAGGCAGGAGGCCTGCGCCTCTTTGATCTATATCGCAGTTTGTGCTAGCCATCTTATGGCAACTTGTTTAACTTATGTCTGTACTCAGATATTGTTGCTTCCGCTGACTCGTCTATGATCGAGTACTTGTATTCGAGCCCTCGAGGCCCCTGGCTTGTATTATGATGCTTGTATGACTTATTTTATTTTTAGAGTTATGTTGTGATATCTTCCCGTGAGTCCCTGATCTTGATCGTACACGTTTGCGTGTATGATTAGTGTACGATCAAATCGGGGGCGTCACAATAATGCATGACAAGGTTAAATGTTGGTTAACATGGCAAGAGGTGATGCATAATAAAACTACCTATCTAGGCAATTTAAATGGGGCCGGAAACAACAAACAACAATTTCGGAAACTCCCCATATGCAAATTTCGAAATTGGTACAGATCTGAATTAAACACAATGTTAAAGTTGGTAACCAACAAGTTAACGTGCACCATGTTAATATATGCATCTTTCTAGACCATTTACATATAAAGTTCATTTAATTCGGAGCTACGGTTAATTAGTTATGAAATAAACCATTTTAACATGTCATTCAGTAATTTTAGACATTTTTAACATGGATGAAAGTTGGATATTGCAAAACTACATGAAATACTGACCAAGATGCCGATATGACATGTCTTATTTGGATGCATGGATATTTAGGTATTAAGAATTCAAAATGAGGGCAGTTGTAAATATGCATGCATTGGAAGAAATACTAAACCGCAGCGATAGGAAAAAAACAGATACGGGCCGGAGGCAGCTCACTGCGCAAAGCCCTGAAGTGGAATTGGCCCAAGCGGCTAGATGTGCACGTTTCAGAAAAGAAACAGAGGAAGCAAAAGAAATGAGGCTGCTGGGACATGATCAAAGGACCTCTAGGTTGAAAGTCAAGGGTGGTAGCCACTGCGCTAACCTGGTGTTCATGATACATAGGAGAATCGCTCGTAGATGAACGCAGCTCTTGTGCAGCTGGGAAACCAACAACAGTCAAAACCAGAACTAAAGAAAACGGGTGGTGACTGGGATTTGAACCCCAGACCCACTGGGTATTTTTGTGGTGCGCCCACCACTGCGCTGTTGCTGCTGTGAACTAAAGACAACCCAGCTCCTCTTGAACAATGGTAAAAGGGCCAAGCATGGAGTCATGGCTGCACGTTGAAGCTTGGTGTTGACGCCGGCGAGCAAGACGACGGCAATAGCGGCTGAAGAGCGCCGGTGGGTGTGCGGAAATGGCGGGGGAGTGCGTGTGCAGCCACGTGCGTGCAAACGCTCGCTAGATGTGGTGCGCGTGAATAAGAACTTGCGTGAGGCCAAGCCAGGCTAGCCATGGCTACGGCCATGGTTTCTGGATGGAACAGAGACGATGCGCAGACGGTGCGCATGAGTGTGAAAGTGTGATGCGGGTGTGAGTAGTGGGCGCTGCGGGTGTTGCGGCGTGTGGACCAGCAACGAGAGCAGCGGCATGGTTATGTGCTGGAGCTCGAGATCGTCCATGGCAGACAAACTCAGGGCATATGGATCGGCGACTACGAGGGCGGAAAGCTACAGGGAAAGAAGTTGCGGAAGGTGCGGATCGTCACCGTGGGGATGCTGGCGGCGAATATTTCCTCGGGGAAGCAACGGAGACGACGTAGCGAGGCGATGTCCCGCGTTGTCCATGAAGATGTAGGACAGGAAGAAGACGACGACGATGTCGTAGTGGAGGCGGCCTAGTGCGGGGAAGACGTCTGAAGCGATCTAGCCGACGTTGAGGAAAGAAGATGCACATGTCAGAGTCGAGCTTGACACCCTCGGCTGCGAGAACGACGACGGACGCCGGTGGGTTTTTCTCTTGGGTGCTCTGTTCTTGAAGAAGAAGAAGAAGAAGAAGAAGAACAAATAGAGGAAGCAGAGGGCTTGTGGCGGCGGCGAGAGGGGGAAGAGGGAAACCCTAGGGCGCGGGGCTGTGGCTTTATAGATGCACGGATGGAGGGCTCGGCCGCGGGTGCGCCGTGGTGGCCATGCGCCCTGGCTCGGCAGTTTTACTGTGAGAGGAGAAAGCGAGAGGATGGAGAAAGGAAGAGAAAGGAGAAACTGCCAGGCGGGCCCGGGGGTGCAAAACTGCCACGCTGGAAGAAAATAACCAGTGGAGGCTGAGATGGGCAGCGGGTTTGCTGGGAGCAGCGGGCTGCTGCGCTGGCTGATGGGCTGCTTTGGTGCTGCTATTCTTCTAATTCTCCTTTATTTCTTCTAACTGAAATAGAGCAATGAAAAGCATTGAAATATGGGAGAGGGGTCGGACTGAGACAAGGATATCCCTGGACTTTTGTATTTATGCAGGATTTCAATAAACTGGTTTGGTCATTTTTAAGGACAGAAAAATAATTCAAGTTTGAACTAAATTCAAACTTGAGCCACTTTTTAACCCGGCCAAAACAAGTCCTAAGGAGCTGAAATTTTATAGAGCGGTTGTTGGCATGGTGTAATATTTACAAAAAGTAAGTGAAGATTTTACTGGGACAAAGAACTGCCACTTGCAATAAATGGGTGAGAATTGAAAGGAAGAAGCTAGTGTCGGCGTCCTGGGAACGGGGGTACCCAGACTTGCCTGCCTGTGACCCACGGCGTGGCTCCACCAACGGCCTGGTACGACCCAGCTACGGCGACAACGACTCAGGACCCTCGCGAGGGGCCAAGCCTCGCGAGGCGGACGTGTCACATCCTAGCTAGTTCATGCATTAGAGATTTGCATCATGTTTACTTTTCCAAAAACTTGTAATGTGGATGACAGAACCCCCAGCACCCCCCCTGAAAACAACTAGGGATTACTAAAATCATTTTCAATGAACCTGAAATGCCCTTCTAAAAAGTCCACCCTTTTTGTCTTGGGTTAGAACCTCTGACAAAATGGGTTCACAATTTTCTAGGTCATCATAAGATCATTGAATTAAATCATATGTAACTTGCATTTGGACATTTAAATGCTAGTAAATATTTTAAATGTCCAAATAATCCCAAACTGAAATGTTCCATGTTGGATATGTTCCATACAGTGAGCACGTGCAGTTTGGTGATTTTTGGAAATGCCTAGGTATTTTTAGAAATTCCTAGGTATTTTTAGAAATGCCACAAACTTGCAGAAATAAAAGAAAACAGAAAATAAAAGAAAAACAAACTTACCCGGCCGCAACCCACCACCCCGCCCACCTGGCGGCCCAGCGCTGTGCTGGCCCGTGCCAGCCAGCTGCTTCTTCCCCGCTGAGGGAGTCCTGGATTAGGGGGTCCTCGGACTGCCGGACTATATACTTTGGCCGGACTGTTGGACTATGAAGATACAAGATTGAAGACTTCGTCCCGTGTCCGGATGGGACTCTCCTTTGCGTGGAAGGCAAGCTTGGCTATTCGGTTATGTAGATCTCCTCCCTTGTAACCGACTCTGTGTAACCCTAGCCCCCTCCGGTGTCTATATAAACCGGAGGGTTTAGTCCGTAGGACCAGAAGAACAATCATAATCATAGGCTAGCTTCAATGGTTTAGCCTCTACGATCTCGTGGTAGATGAACTCTTGTAATACTCATATCATCAAGATAAATCAAGGAGGAAGTAGGGTATTACCTCCATCGAGAGGGCCCGAACCTGGGTAAACATCATGCCCCCGCCTCCTGTTACCATCCGCCTTAGACGCACAGTTCGGGACCCCCTACCCGAGATCCGCCGGTTTTGACACCGACATTGGTGCTTTCATTGAGAGTTCCACTGTGCCGTCGCAATAAAGGCTTGATGGCTCCTTCGATCATCGACAACGATGCGAACCAGGGTGAGGCTTTCCTCCCCGGACAGATCTTCGTATTCGGCTGCTTCGTACTGCGGGCCAACTCGCTTGGCCATCTGGAAGATCGAAAGCTCTGCCTCTGTCCATCTGGTCAGGTTTGGAAGCTTGAACTATACTGCCGACATCCACGGAGACTTGATCTTCGACAGATTCGAGCCCATGTCAGGTGCGCCGCACAGTCACGACGAGCATGACTTAGCATTGCCGTCGGACAATGTTCGGGAGATCACACCTGCAGCTACTCCGGCCCTCGATCCGGAGCAGATCGTGCCTTCCGAGGAAGGGTGGATAGACCCCGCCACGGAGGCCACGCGCTCAGCGGCGATAGAGCCGAATGCTGACTTCACCCCCTATGATACATGTGCTGCCGGACACTTGGATTCGTCCCCGGCCACGGGCTCCGAACCGCCTGTGTCCGTGCCTATCGAATCTGCTTGGGCACCGATCATGGAGTTTTCCTCCGCGGATATCTTTCAGCACTCGCCCCTGGGCGATGTGCTAACTTCATTAAGGTCTCTCTCCTTATCAGGAGGACCTTGGCCGAACTGTGTCCGGCTTGAGTGGGAAGCGGACGATGAAGAAATTCGTTCCCCACCCATCACCCATTTAATAGCCACTGTCGACGACTTAACCGACGTGCTTGATTTCTGCTGCGAAGACATCGACGGTATGGACGACGATGTAGGAGAAGAACAGGAACCACCGCCCACAGGGCACTGGACCGCCACCTCATCATACGATATATACATGGTGGACACCCCCAAAGAAAGCGATGGCAATAAGGCAACAGAGGATAATCCCCCCGAGAAGCAACCTAAGCACCAGCGTCATCGGCGCCGCTCTAAGCCCCGCCATAGCAAAAGCAGCGATATGGGCACAAGAGATAATAACGCTGCAGATAGTGCCGAAGACGATGACAATCCCCTCCAGCCAGGCTTCGATCGGGGGGATGGGCAAGATAGCCCTAAGGAACAGGCAGCTGACGGAGAATCAGAGGATGACAATTACATGCCCCTTTCCGAAGACGAGGTGAGCCTCGGCGACGAAGAATTTGTCATGCCTGAGGATCCCGTCGAGCAGGAGCGCTTCAAGCGCCGGCTTATAGCCACAGTAAATAGCCTGAAGAAAAAGAAACAACAGCTTCGAGCTGATCAAGATCTGCTAGCGGATAGATGGACTGAGGTCCTGGCGGCCGAGGAATACGAACTCGAGCGCCCAAAGAAAAGTTACCCAAAGCGCAGGTTGCTACCCCAACTCGAGGAGGAAGCATTAAAACCAACATTACCAGCGTATGATGCAGCCGATCGGCCACCTCGTGGCTGAGACAGAGTGGCATATCCGCCCGAAGTTCAGCCCGCACCCCGGCGCCATTTAAACAAAAACAACAAGGCCTGGGGAAACACGCGGGACCTGCTAGACGTATTGGAAAACAAAGCAGGACATACAAGATCGATCTACGGGTCACGGGGACGCGCCCCAACGCGTGACGATGATCGTCAGGCTGGATACTCTAAAAGTAAATCCTGCCGGGCCGAATACAGCAGACAAGACTCGTATGAACTGCGTCGTGACATAGCCCGGCACAGAGGCGCCGCACACCCCTTTATGCTTCACTGATGAAGTGATGGATCATGAATTCCCAGAAGGGTTTAAACCCGTGAATATTGAATCATATGATGGTACTACAGACCCCGCGGTATGGATAGAGGACTTCTTCCTCCACATTCACATGGCCCGCGGGGACGATATACACGCCATCAAGTATCTCCCACTAAAACTCAAAGGGCCAGCTCGACATTGGCTGAATAGCCTGCCGGCAAACTCCATCGGAAGTTGGGGGAACCTGGCAGACGCATTCCTGGACAACTTCCAGGGCACTTATGTGCGACCACCGGATGCTGATGATTTAAGTCACATAATAGAACAGCCCGGAGAGTCAGCCAGGAAATTCTGGACTCGGTTCCTAACTAAAAAGAACCAAATTGTCGATTGTCCGGATGCCTAAGTCCTAGCGGCCTTTAAACATAACATCCGTGATGAGTGGCTCGCCCGACATCTCAGCCAGGAGAAGCCAAAATCCATGGCATCCCTCACGACACTCATGACCCGCTTTTGCGCGGGCGAGGATAGCTGGTTGTCCCGTAGCAACGACACAGCAAGCAACCCTGGCACATCAGAGGCCAGAGATAGCAACGGCAAACACCGACGCAACAAAAACAAGCGCCGCAAATATGGTGAAAACACCGGAGATACGGCAGTTAATGCCGGATTTAGTGGCTCTAAGTCCGGTCAGCGGAAAGGGCCACTCAAAAATAACAATTTGGGTTCGTCCAGTCTGGACCGAATACGCGACCGCCAATGCCAAATTCATGGCACCCCAGGAACGCCAGCCAGCCATACCAATAGAGAATGCTGGGTCTTCAAACAAGCCGGCAGGGCAGGCGCCGAAAACAAAGATGCGGGGTCCCAAAGCGATGATGGCAACGAAGAGCGCAGATCACCAAATACAGGAGGGCAAATGAAATTTCCCCCGCAAATCCAAACGGTGAACGTGGTAAACAACACCCACATTCCCAACCCGGACCGGATGCGCACCCTTAGGGATGCCGACTTAACGGAACTAGTCGTCCAACAATATAAACTAGGGCCGGTCACCTTCAACCGCACGGATCGTCCGGTTAACGCCAATGAGGGCAATCCGGCCGCACTAGTCCTCGACCCAATAATTGACAGGTTCCACCTCACAAGAGTCCTTATGGACGGAGGCAGCACTCTAAACCTGCTTTACCAGGAAACAGTGCACAAGATGGGCATCGATCATTCGGTGATCAAACCCACTAAAGCCACTTTCAGAGGCGTTATACCAGGTGTGGAAGCCAGCTGTACAGGCTCCATCGCTCTTGAGGTAGTCTTCGGATCACCAGACAATTACCGTACCGAAGAGTTAATCTTCGAAATCGTCCCTTTCCACATTGATTATCAGGCACTGCTCGGACGAACCGCGTTCGCTCAATTCAACGCGGTGCCACATTATGCCTACCGTAAGCTCAAGATGCCCGGTCCACGGGGCGTCATCACGGTTAAGGGCAAGGCCGAGCTTTCTTTCGGCACCAACAAGTACACAACTGCCTTAACAGCAGAAGCAACGAGCAGCACCTCACAGCCAAAGGACTCAGAAGTACTTCGTGGCAGGATAGCCCGGCTCGTCCAGAGCTCAATTAAACACTCCGGCGAAGGCCAGGACAGGCCGCACATAGCGGCTCAACCGCCCTTCGGAACAAAAACATTTCTAACATTTCCTTTGCAGGTTCACCTTTGCACCGACCAGGACGGGCGATAAGGAGGAAAGTCGAACACGCAAGGGAATCCTTAGATATTCCCCGCGATGACCATCCGACTATACTCCGGAGTCGCACACAGCTTCTTCCCCGCTGGTCTCAGCAGGTTCCACAGTCATATTTCTTTTTTATCACATTACCTGTGCTCATACGCGTCGACGTACTATTCAAATACAACATGTGGATTGATATGACGCTTTTCTTCTATTATTTCTTATTAAAATTCTTTTGTCAAGTGGCATCCGTACACTGCGATATGCCTTAAAACATGCTAGGGGCTTCGTTTTACCCATAATACGGCAATAAAGTCCAAACACCGTCACGGAAGTTCGGCACCCCGAACCTATAGCATTATATGCATCAGCTCCCAATCATGTCTTGGGTCAATAGTTGGGTTTGCCCGGCTCCCATGTTTTGGTACCTTACGTTCCGCTATATCGGCTAACGTAGCACTGGGAGAACTACTGCGATTGTGTCCCGGTTCTTCCGGACGAGCACCTCAGTAGAGAAAGCCGAAAACTGATTGTCATGATAAGGCGAGAGTTGGTCAGCTGTTCGAGAGGTTGTAAAATCTTTAAGGATTTCTTCCGCATAATGCCATAACCAATGCAGCGTGCGATGGATCGGTTTTTCTTCCGATCAGGCGCTTATAGAGGCCCTCGTGCGGTCTTCCGAACACCAGGGGCTGCGCCTACCTTCCTAAAGCTCCTATGTCTAAGTGAGAGTGATAAAGCCCTATAGTCCGATTGCCTGGTTCGTTGTGCTGAACACCTCCTTCGAAGGACCCAAAACTGGGATAAAGAGTGATCAGGTTTATCCCGAACACCCCCGTACTTCTTACGTGGGGGCAGAAGCCGACGACTAGCCAACTCTCAGGATTAATATATAAAACGGCCGCGCAGGAGGATAAACTTTTATATAACAGGCAATAAATAGTATAAATGACCTTGTTCAAACATTACAAAGGACAACATGATTTGCATTCATAGAAATATAATGTCCTTGGTGCATAGCTCCGCTGCAAGGTAGGATCCTTTCAGGACACTCTCATAATATAATTCGGGCTTGCGGTGCTCCTTCCCCTCTGGCGGTCCTTCGGTAATCAGCTTTTCAGCATCCATCTTCCCCCAGTGCACCTTTGCGCGGGCGAAGGCCATTCGCGCACCCTCAATACAGATCGACCGCTTGATGACGTCAAGTCGTGGGTAGGCACTCACAAGCCGCTTCACGACCCCGAAGTAGCTGCTCGGAATCGGCTTGGCGTGCCATAGCCGGATAATCAAATCCTTCATGGCTAGTTCCGCCGCCTTATGCAGTTCGATCCGCTGTTTCAGTTGATCGACAAAAGGCACTGGATAATTCGGTGCCAAATACTGCGACCAGAAGAGCTTATCTGCAGTGTTCCTTTCTTAGGCTCGGTAGAATTGGGCGGCATCAAATATGCTGCGGGGCAGCTCCGCAAATACCCCTGGAGAAATCCGAATTCAAAATTAGAAACATAATTTTCTCCTAAAATAGTTGTTTTACATGGAAAAAGCCTTACCCGCCGCGATCTTCCTCGCCTCTTGGATCTCCTGCAGGGCGCTTTGGATTTCCCCGCGAGCATCGCTCGTGGCCTGATGAGCCTTGGTAAGTTCGGATTCTTTCTCCGTTAAACTCTGATCCAAGGTCCCGCATTTCTTCACGGCCTCTTGAAGCTCCTGCTCAGCTTCAATAACCCTGGCCTCGTGCTTTTCATGAAGAGCCTGCTCTGTGGCTGCCTTTTTCTCGGCCTCGGCCACAGCCTTCTTAAGAGCCTCGACTTCATTCATCATCCCTAGCGCAAATTATGAAACATATTTTATCATATTGAAAATTCGTCCGCAATAAACGTGAACAATCCTTGTGCATACCTTGTTTATCTCCTAACTGCATTTTCAACTGGCCAAGTTCTTCTTTGGCCCACTCCAGACATTGATTCAGTTCAGCTACCTCCGCAGTATGAGAGGCAGCAGCCGCTACAGACGCCTGCTTATAAAAAAGAGAGATAGATGTCATCAAGGGAGTCTTCCTGCGAACATAAATTTGATCCTGTGTCCGATTCTTTCTTTCACCGAACAGTGTATCAGGGGCTAGTATCCAAACCATGACACTCTTCGAAACCTCATAAAACATACCTCAAAACCTTTTATAAGGCCGATACAGGCTTCATTCAGTCCACTCTCAGTAGACTGAATCTTCCCAATCACCGCACCCATAAAGGCACGGTGTTCATCAACGATGGAGGCGCTCTTCAGCGCCGCCAAATAAGCATCCGACACCTCGGGTTGGACAGAGGTTGCCGGTAGAACAGGTACGCCCGCTCCAGCTGAAGGAGGCCGCCTGCTTGATCCTGGAGCTGTATTGGTCTCCGGAATTGCATCCGGCTGGGAGCTGAATTCCAGATGGTCCCCGCAGTCAACTCCCATGGGAATCTTCTCCCCCATGTGTCTGGCCCCTGAAGTTTGACCTCCAGGCACCGTCTTCACGATCTTTTCCTCCCCTCCTTGGCCGGGGTCCTTCTGGGACGAAGCATCGATGTTATTCACCTGTTTGGGGGAAGGAGCCTTCGGGGGCGTCCCGCTCTCCATAGCATCCGAGCTCAGCGAATCCTCTGATGAGGATTGTTTGGTACGGGATCTCGCCGAACTACAAATAATATGGCTCAGGTTAAAATATTATGCCATGATGAGTCTGGACGCATAAACGTATTCAGACTTTATATACTCACGAGTTCACCAGGGGCTGGGCCCTGGGATCCCATGTCGTGCCGCTATCGGTGGCGGCAGTGGACTCTTCCGGAAGAGGAGCTTTTCCCCTTTTAGGCGACTCGGCCTCCAAGTCTACGGAGGCCGTCCTCTTCTTTCTTCCCCCCATGGGGGATTCATCTTCCTCCTCCTCCTCGTCCTCTTCGAAGGCGGAACGGGCATCGGAACCTTCGGATATTGTGTCCGAAATGCCGCGGCGACGAAGGCCGCCCCGGGTCTTTTTGGCCTCCTTCTCGGCCGTCTTCTTCGGCACCTTGTAAGGCGCCGGGACAAGCATCTTCGTCAGAAGTGGGACAGCCGGTTCTTCGGGCAGCGGGGCCGGACAGTGGATCCACTCCGCCTTCTTCGTCCAGCCCTAGGAGAGTTGTGGAAAACACATTAAGCTTTTCCGTTGGGTTATGCGGATAAAATGTATGATGACTTACAGAGCTTGCAGGGAGGGACAGTTGGTACCCGCGGTCCTTGGCTGAGTCTGGCCATGATTTGCCGGACTTGAAAAGCACCTTCCAGATGTCTTTGTGCGAGGAGCCAAAGAGCTCTCACAGGGTTTGGTGCTTGGCCGGATCAAATTCCCATAGATTGCAAGTCTGGTGTTGACAATGCAGGATCCGGTGAACTAACCTCACGTGGACTACATTGACAAGTTCGATGTTCTTGTCTTCCATATCTTTTACGCGCGTCTGGAGCACCGATAGTTCGTCGGATGAAGACCAGTTCAAGCCCTTCTTGACCCAGGATGTAAGCCGCAGAGGGACTCCGGATCAAAACTCGGGAGTAGCGGCCCATTCCGTGCCATGCGGCTCGGTGATGTAATACCACTGCTGTTGCCACTCCTTGACGGAATCATTAAAGGTGCCTGTTGGCCATGTGACGTTGGGCATCTTGCTCACCATAGCACCACCGCACTCGGCGTGCTCGCCGCCCACTACCTTGGGCATCACATTAAAAATCTTCAGCCATAAGCCGAAATGTGGCGAGAAGCGGAGAAAAGCCTCGCAGACGACGATGAATGTCGAGATGTTGAGGAAGGAATTTGGGGACAGATCGTGAAGATCGATACCGTAATAATACATGATGCTGCAAATGAACGGGTGGAGGGGAAACCCTAGCCTGCAGACAAAGTGAGGGAGGAATACAACCTTCTCGTGGGGTTCCGGCGTAGGGACGATCTGTCCCACCGTCGGGAGACGGTGGCTGATTTTCTTGGCCAGGTACCCGGCCTCCCGAAGCTTTTTGATATCCTTCTCCCGGATGGTAGAGGCCATCCACTTGCCTCCTGCTCCAGATCCGGACATTTTCGGAAGGCCTTTTTGGGCGGAGAAGATGAACGCTTGGGCGTTAGAGCTTGAGCGAAGGGGAATGGATCGGAAGAAGAAAGCGTGGGTGCGAAAGGGAGTCCTTATCCCTTTATAAAGGCAGCAGGGATTCCGCGCCTCCCCACTTGCCTGGTAAACTCGCGTATTCCCCAAGCATCGTGATTGATGGCACGGTTGGGTTACCCACACCCGTAATGATGAGAATCCTGTGATAAGGGGACACGATCTCTGCTTCGACAGGACGTGCCGAGAAAACCGCCTCGCAATATGTGCAGTAGCTGGATGGGAAAAACGGTTCGAATAATGACCGGGCCGTGGCGTGATGTCACGCTATGAAACTTGTCAGCAGATTAGATTTGTGGAATATTATACTCTCTACGGTGGTATGTGGAATGTATTTTGCAGAGCCGGACACGATCCTTGTGTTCAAAATCTTCTATGAAGTATTCAGAGGAGGAACCCGCCATGCAATGCCGAAGACAATCTGCGCATCGGACTCATCATCATTGAAGCCTGGTTCAGGGGCTACTGAGGGAGTCTTGGATTAGGGGGTCCTCGTACTGCCGGACTATATACTTTGGCCGGACTATTGGACTATGAAGATACAAGATTGAAGACTTCGTCCCGTGTCCGGATGAGACTCTCCATTGCATGGCATGCAAGCTTGGCAATTCGGATATGTAGATCTCCTCCCTTGTAACCGACTCTGTGTAACCCTAGCCCCCTCCGGTGTCTATATAAACCAAAGGGTTTAGTCCGTAGGACCAGAAGAACAATCATAATCATAGGCTAGCTTCTAGGGTTTAGCCTCTACGATCTCGTGGTAGACCAACTCTTGTAATACTCATATCATCAAGATCAATCAAGCAGGAAGTACGGTATTACCTCCATCGAGAGGGCCCGAACCTGGGTAAACATCGTGTCCCCTGCCTCCTATTACCATCCGCCTTAGACGCACAGTTTGGGACCCCCTACCCGACAACCGCCAGGCAGGCAGGGAGGTGACGCCGGCGTGCGCGAGCTCGCCACGGCGCCACCTGCTTGCCGCTTCGCCTCTGGGCGCGCTAGAAGACCTCCACGTCATCGCCCCGACCCCCTGGACACCTCCATTCTCCCCCAACGCCTCTCCCTCGCCCTCTCCCACCATGACCGACACCGCCACAGCCGCACCGCCGACGTAGACGTGCCCACCGTCGTCCTCGTGTCACGTAGATGGTCTATGCCGCCCATTTGGTCGTCGGAGGACAAAACCCGCACCGGCCCGCCGCGTCTGGCCTCGCCGGCGGCTAAACATCGGCAAGTTTGACCCCGCTAACCGTTGACCCCGGGTGGACCCAATTTAACCCCCTGGGTCACTGACTTGTGGGCCCCAGGCCACTAACTAAACTAGGTTAGTATTAGTTTAATGCTAACTAAACTTAGTTAGTTTAATTGACACTGACAGACGGGACCCACAGGTCAGGGTTGACCTGGACCGTCTCCGTTGACTGCCGATGTCACACTGACGCAATGCTGGCGCAATAAGTATTTTCTAGATTTATTTTTATATAGGAAATTCCAGAAAATACTACAAACTTCAAAAATTCATAGAAATTAATCTGTAACTCCAAATGCAAAGATTTATATATGAAATTTGATCAGAAAAATTCAATCTTTCCATCTGTACTGGTTTCATGCATGTCAGAACAGTTTAACCTTGCTGCTTAGATGAAACAAGCTAATGCACTAATATGACCTCTTATTTTGGGTTTGCGTTTGAATCCTTGATTCAAATGAACTGAAACCAATCTGTTCTAAGTTGCATTAGCCAAAACACACTCATTTTGCCATGTCATTGCACGCATCATATTGTTGCATATTGCCATGTGATGATTGTGTTCCGATGTATTCTTCGTGGTAGGTTCTGGCTCCAAGGATATTCACGAGTATCCAACTGAAGGGCAGTATCCCACTACCACTCTGTCAGGCAAGCAACCCCATTGATCATTTCGATACAAACCCATCTTCTCGCTTCTGCTCTTGTTTACTGCATTAAGACAACGTGTTTCAAACTGTTGTGTGTTGCGGTAGTTGAACCCACTTCCTCTGCATGACCTGTCATTGCCACAGTAACTAGATGAAACCCACTAGCATGTGTAGGAGTTGATTGGGCCATGTTTGTGTTTCCTACCATGCTATGCCTGCTATGCTTAGAGTCATGTCAGGTCTGGCTCATCAGGGTGCTGAACTAGAGTGAATGGTTGTGTCGGTAATGAGAGTGAAGTGTTGAACATGATTTGGTAAAGGTATCGATGAGATGCCATGTAGGAGTACATGGTGGGTTGTTTCATTGAGGCCGTCCTTAAGAACGGAGATCTGTATGCGTGATTTAAGATACAGCTACTACCACACATTGGGATCCTTAATTGACTCTCTCGACTTATTAACCACCCCCGTCCTCTGTCCAGGAGTTGCAAGTAGTTTCTGGTGTTTGTAGTTGCTGGAGGTCGTGCGCAGCGCTGACCTTAGGGGTGGGCTGTGATGCGGTAGGCTCGTGGCACGGCGTACCGAGTCGCCCGTTTGGTGTCTCGGGAACCCTGCACACATCCTTTGGGGCCGTTGAGGACACCCCGGCCGGATTTCCTTGCGGATGGAACCCGAATAGGCGATAAACCTGGACTAGAGACTCGAGTGTTTAGTCAGGTCGTGGCTGACACCCTCGCGGGGCTTCCGCTTGAAGGTTGCCGAGTACATGTCATGTAGCGGCGATAAGTGGTGGAAGCGTGTGTGAAGAAGTACACCCCTGCAGGGTATAAAACTATTCGAATAGCCGCGTCCGCGGTAAAGGACTACTTGGTCGCTTATGCAGTTCATAGACAAGTTAATGGTTACTACTAAAAGACTCAAGATAAGTGTGAGTACCGCGGATGGTCCTCTCATAGGATGACGAGGGAGGATCCACGGTGGAGTATTGAGATGGTGATTCGTGGACTCGTGTGCAAAAACTATTTTACAAGTGGTGTCTCATAGGATAGCTTAGCCAAGAGTCAAAGATGGCTTCCTGCAATAACTCCACTACCTTCTTGAGAATGTGCATGTATAGTAGGATCTGTTGTAAGAATTGCTGTGTACCTTTGTACTCATGTTGCTTTAATTACTAATTTCAGACGACAACTCTGCCCCTCCGATGGGTTCTATGTAGATCTCGACGTTGACGAGTGACTTGCCACCTAGGTGGTGATCTGAGCTTGTGAAGGGCCTATGTAGATAGACAGGCTTCGTCAAGCCTTCTTTCTTTCTAGTTGTCTGTACTCAGACAAGTTTGCTTCCGCATGTGCTTGTATGTTTGTATGACTTGAGTGTCAGGTCTTGTGACCCCTACCTGTATGAACATGTTATGTATGGCTCTCCGGAGCCTTTAAATAAAGTACTTTGAGTTGTAGAGTTTTGTTGTGATGCCATGTTGTATTTACACATATCGAGCATATTGTGTGTATGATTGAAATGCTTGGTATGTGTGGGATCTGACAATCTAGTTGTTTATCCTTGGCAGACTCTCTTATGGGGAAATGTAGTCTGGTGTCTCCACTGAGCCTTGGTAGTCCGCTACAGCCCGGTTTACCGGAGTCCTGCTAGCCCAGCACTACAGCTCCGGAACACTTAGACGGACCGGCATGTGTTTCACTTTGTTCCTGTGTCTGTCCCTTCGGGGAAATGTCACGCGGTGACATCTAGAGTCCTGCCTAGCCTGCTACAGCCCGGGTTCCCCGAGTCCTGTTAGCCCAGTCTACAGCCCGGATTCACACGCTGTTGACCGATATGCTCGATGTTGATTCATGTATGCATGTCCCTGTAAGTTAGCGCCACTTTGGGTTCACGACTAGCCATGTCGGCCCGAATTCTCTGTCATATGGATGCTAGCGACACTATCATATACGTGAGCCAAAAGGCGCAAACGATCCCGGGCCATGGTAAGGGGACACCCGTGGGAATACCGTCCGTGAGGCCGCAAAGTGATATGAGGTGTTACAGGCTAGATCGGTGTGACTTAGAATCGGGGCCCCGACAGCGTTGGCATGAGAGCTGGACTGCCTGTAGGTTCGTTGAGCCAAACTGGTCGATGTCGAGTCTAGAAATGCTTTAGTTATATGTAGGGGAATCGATTGTGGGAGGGACGTATGGCTCTTTTACTCCTTTACCTTATGCCCTCTGATCTGAGTCATCCTCTTCTCTTTCTATGTGGGTTAAGGACTAGGCTCTCTTCTCTCTATCAGGTTCACACGTTTCTAATCCATAGACTCTTATAGGATTGTTGGTTACAAGCCTCAGTTCAGTTTCTACTACTTTTAGTATGTTGTCAGTTGAACCAGAACCTTGATATGATGTTGTTGAGTGGCTTTGCAAACTGTTGTGAATGTCTCAAATCTTTTCCTAAGCATTTACAGCCGTTATGTTGTCCGATTTCTCCTAGAAAATTCTAATGCCTTTGCATTATTTCGTGCTTTTAGATGGCCACCCGTTCCCAGAATCAAGTGGTTCGTCTGACTCCGTGCCTCGATGTACCTGGTCACACGGCCATGCTGGTCCGAGTGATGATCGAGACAGGCTATCGATGGTATCCTGAGTATACCGTCGAGGAGCAGTTTCGAGACTTGAATCAACGTCAATACCTTTGTACGGACAGGATATAGCCTTCCTATCCTGGAGCTACTGAACCCCTCCATTGCTCTTATGGACTTGGGGTTACCATCGAGATGTCCGTGCAGGACGCAGCTTACTCGATGATGACTATCATACGAGCCAGAACTGCCTTGCTTCGGAACACTGATTTCCCCTATATGCCAGCATCACTCCTTGGGGCACAAGGGTACTACCAGGCTATTTATGCTAACTCTACCCATGAGGATTCTCTACTCCGCACCACCACAAAGATGCTTGAGGACAAGGACCGTGAGAATCGTGCCTTGCGAATGGAGGTCTTCAACGCTCGTTCCGTTCACTGGGCCACTCTGACACGGTTTGCACCTGCCGTGCAAGCTGGGTATATGACATGAGGGACTTGTACCCCGTGCGGTCTGGTCTGCCAGATTGTTTGGACTGGCGTGATGTAGGAGGCATCACCCCTCCCCGTGGACTCCGTCTGCCACCGTTTGTTGGACCAAGGCCACATCCAAGTCCTTATGGACCGCAAGCTCCACAGGATCGACTGTTTCCAGATGATCATGTTCAGCTCCCAGGACATGGTGGTAATCTCTATGAAGATTACTACAGAGACGTCTGAGTTGGTAGTAGCCTCACTAGTATTGTAACAGTTGTATTCTCCACAGTCCTGCCTGACTTGTGGGATACGACTTGTTGTGTATCACATTCCGGGGGCGTAGAAAAATAATGTATAGGAGCTTGGAATGCCTCTGATGAGATGTATCGTCTTTCATCGTAGTTGTACTCTAGCCTGGGCTTGTACTAAACTATGTATGGTGTGTATGACCGATGGTATATATATGGTAGTTTCTATATTACCATGTCATACGGATGAACATCTCTGCATTCCGTGTTATCCATTACATTCTGCACTTCCTTGCCAGCATTTTGCCATCCTTGTCTAAACCATTGTCTTGTCTTTCCTAGGATGGTTAACACCCGCAACAACCCTGCTGTCTAGGCACATGGTGAAGCCAGTGCAGCTAGGGATGGTAATCTGCCTCACCCACCTTCTCTGGCCGAAGTTATGCTGGAGGCAGAAAGAAACAAGCGTGAGACCAACCGCTTGCTAGAACGCATAGAGCAGAATACTACACATCATCAGAGGAACGACTTGGTGTCAATCAATGACTTTATCAAGTTGTACCCAGCAACATTCCATCATTCTGTCGAGCCCCTCGACGCGGATGATTGGCTTCGCAGCATCACCAATAAGCTACGTTCTGCCAACGTAGCCGAAGCTGATAAGGTTACCTATGCTGCCTATCACCTCGAAGGCCCTGCTAGCCTTTGGTGGGAAAACTATGAGGCTATGCGCCCAGCTGGCCAAATCACTACTTGGGCTGAATTCAGTGAGGCTTTCCGTTAGCCTCCCATCCCGGAAGGTCTCATGGATCGTAAGAGGGAAGAGTTCTGCAATTTCACCCAAGGCAGACTGGCCGTGGATGCATACAGTCGTGAGTTTGGAAACCTAGCACGTTATGCTCCTGAAGAGGTATCCACCGACGCCAAGAAGCAGGCAAGGTTCCGCAAGGGACTTAGACCTGAGCTTCGCCGTGATCTTCGTCTGCACGAGTGCACCTCCTTCCAGAAGTTAGTGAATAAGGCCATCAGTGCTGAGACAGGTCAGACTGACTATGACACTTCATGCAAGCACTCCCGTGATTTTGGTTCTTCATCCGGCTCTGGACCTCAGAAGCGCCGGGTGTGGATTCCAAACACAGCTCTACCACCCAGGTTCACTCCGAGGCCATCCTTTGAGGCACCTCGCCCCAACCAGCAGTTCGCACCGCCTAAGGCCTATGGTGGCCCCACTGCTAATGCTGCTCCACGCCCCAATGTTGTGACATGCTTCAAGTGTGGAGAGACGGATCACTACATACGCGAGTGTCCCTAGAACAACAACCCCAATCAGCCTGGAAAGTCCGTTTGTCGTGGTAAGCCAGCGGGAAAGACTTATTACGCCAAGCCAGCAACCACTGCACGTGGCCATGTCAACTATGTCTCAGCTGAAGAAACTCATGATGATCCCAACGTCGTCCTTGGTACGCTCCTTGTTAATTGCCATCCGGCAACTGTTCTTTTCGATACTGGAGCATCTCATTCATTTATCTATGAGAGCTATGCTCGATTGCACAACACCACATTTTGTGACATGCCCACCTCCATGGTAATTCAAACACCTGGTTCTAGATGGAAAACCTCTAGAATAAGTCAAGGAAATGAAATTCTTGTCGATAGATTGGTCTACCTTGCATCACTAATAGCTCTCAAGTCCTCGAACATAAACATCATATTGGGTATGGACTGGATGTCAACCCATTATGCCAAGATTGGTTGCTCTACTAGAACTGTTCAACTCACCCATCCATCGGCCAAGACAGTCAATGTTTTGACTCGAGTGTCTAAGCGTCAGCTATACTCCCTAAATGCCAACCCTCTTCCAGACCTTGAAGATATCCCGGTAGTCCGTGACTTTCCGGATGTCTTTCCAGAAGAACTGCCAGGTATTCCACCTGACAGGGATGTCGAGTTCGTGATAGACCTTGTTCCAGGAACCGTCCCAATCTCTAGAAGACCCTATAAGATGGCACCCCTAGAACTAGCTGAGCTTAAGAAACAACTTGATGAGTCCTTGAAAAAGGGTTTCATCCGTCCTAGTTCTTCTCCATGGGCTTGCCCCATCCTCTTCGTCAAGAAGAAGGATGGAACAGATCGGATGGTTGTAGATTACCGACCTGTCAACTTGGTCAATATCAAGAACAAGTATCCGCTCCCCAGGATCAACGACCTATATGATCAGCTCGCTGGATCCTTAGTCTTTTCCAAGATGGATTTGAGGTTGGGCTACCATCAAATCAAAATCAAGAACGGGGACATTCCTAAAACGGCCTTTGTTACTTGTTATGGCCAATACGAGTACACCATCATGTCCTTTGGTTTAACCAATGCCCCAGCCACTTTCTCTCAGTTAATGAACTCGATCTTCATGGAGTATTTGGATAAATTCATCATAGTATACCTCGATGATATACTCCTCTACTCCAAGAATGAGGAAGAACATGCCGAGCATCTAAGGCTAGTATTGGTGAAACTTCGAGAGCATCGCCTTTATGCCAAATTCTCCAAGTGTGAATTTTTGTTGCCAGAAGTGACCTATCTAGGCCATGTAATCTCTGGCAAGGGTATCGCAGTCAATCCCGAGCGAGTTCAAGCCATCCTTGATTGGACTCCACCTGAAACGGTCAATTAAGTTTGGAGTTTCCTTGGCTTAGCGAGCTACTGTCGCCGCTTCGTCGAGAATTTCTCCAAGGTTGCTAAACCTCTAACTGAACTCCTCAATAAAGATAAAAAGTTCGAGTGGACCCCACAGTGCGAGTTCAGCTTTCAGGAACTGAAAAGATGCCTGACATCTGCTCCCGTACTTGTGCCACCAGATTTTTCTAAGGACTTTGTTATCTATCGCGACGCCTTGCGACAAGGACTAGGTTGCATACTCATGCAAGATCGTCATGTATTTGCCTACGCTTCTCGACAATTGTGCCCACATGAGGATAATTATCCCACACATGATCTAGAGCTTGCAGCTGTGGTCCATGCACTCAAAACATGGCGGCGTTATCTTCTCGGTAATCGTTGCGAGATTTACACAGATCACCAAAGTCTGAAATACATCTTCACCCAACCGGATTTGAATCTCAGGCAAAGACGTTGGGTCGAGTTGATCATATATTACGACTTAGGAATAACTTACACCCCGGGCAAAGCCAATGTCATGGCTAATGCGCTAAGTCGTAAACCTTATTGTAACAACTTCATGTTAGAACAAAGTCAACCACTTCTCCACGAGGAATTCCGTAAGCTTAACCTTCACATTGTTCCTCGAGGATTCCTATCCACCCTGGTGGCGAAACCTAACCTTACGGATCAGATCATCAAAGCACAGAAGGTAGATCCGGGAATCTCTCGTATCAAGAGAAACATCAAGAAAGGAGTCGCGGATTGTTTCTCCATTGATGATCAAGGTGTCGTGTTCTTCGGAAACCGCTTAGTGGTTCCCAAGGTACGGAACCTGAGGCGACTGATCCTTAAGGAAGCTCATGAATCCCCTCTCACCATTCATCCCGATAGTACTAAAATGTATCAAGACCTAGGCCAGAGGTTTCGGTGGACTAGCATGAAGAGGGAAATCGCTCAATACATTACTAATTGCGACGTCTGTCGTCGTGTTAAAGCAGAGCATCAACGGCCTGCTGGCACCCTTCAACCATTGGCTATTCCTGAATAGAAATGGGATAAGATCGGTATGGATTTCGTCACCGGGTTTCCCAGGACCAAGAGAGGGAATAATGCTATATATCTTCGTTGTTGTCGATTGTCTTTCCAAAGTAGCCCATTTTCTACCTATTCGTGAGAGTATAACCGCTAGCCAACTAGCTGACTTGTACATCTCCCGAATAGTGTCTCTTCATGGTGTTCCATTGGAGATTAACTCAGACCGTGGAAGTCTCTTCACCTCTCGATTTTGGGAAAGTTTCCAAAATGCTATGGGAACTCGCCTCTCCTTTAGCACCGCCTTCCACCCCCAATCAAGTGGTCAAGTAGAACGAGTCAATCAAATTTTGGAGGATATGCTCCGAGCTTCTGTCATCTCTTTCGGTATGGATTGCGAGAAATGCCTTCCATTCGCCGAATTCGCTTATAACAATAGTTACCAAGATAGCTTGGGAAAAGCTCCTTTCTAAGTTGTCTATGGACGAAAATGCCGAACGCCTCTTAACTGGTCAGAAACCGGGGAAAGACAACTCTTTGGCCCGGACATGATTCAGGAAGCAGAAGAGCAGGTTCGCATTATTCGTGAGAAGTTGAAAACAGCCTAATCTCGTCAAAAGAGCCAATATGACCGCAAACATAAGCTCATGACTTACGAAGTTGGCGAGAAGGCTTACCTCCGGGTTACTCCTCTGAAGGGAACCCATCGTTTCGGTATCAAAGGCAAATTGGCTCCTCGTTACATTGGAGCCTTTCGCATTCTTGCCAAACAAGGAGAAGTTGCCTACCAATTGGAACTACCTCCGCATCTTTCTAGAGTTCACGATGTCTTCCACGTTTCTCAACTCAGGTGTTGCTTCTCGGATCCTATCCGTGGAGTGGACCATGTAACGCTTGATCTCCAAGATAATCTCACATATCGAGAATATCCCGTTCGCATCCTTGATCAAGCCATGTGTACCACTCGACGCCAAAATATCAAGTTTCTCAAGGTTCAATGGTCACACCATTCCGAGAAAGAAGCTACTTGGGAAAGGGAGGATCGTCTTCGATTTGAGTACCCCACCTTCTTCCCGACGGATCCTAAATCTCGGGACGAGATTCTTTTGAGTGGGGGTGAGTTGTCACATCCTAGCTAGTTCATGCATTAGAGTGTTGCATCATGTTTACTTTTCCAGAAACTTGAAATGGGGATGACAGAACCCCTAGCACCCCCCTGAAAACAACTAGGGATTACTAAATTCATTTTCAATGAACCTGAAATGCCCTTCTAAAGAGTCCACCCTTTTTGTCTTGGGTTAGAACCTTTGACAAAATGGGTTCACAATTTTCTAGGTCATCATAAGATCATTGAATTAAATCATATGTAACTTGCATTTGGGCATTTAAATGATAGTAAATATTTCAAATGTCCAAATAATCCCAAACTGAAATGTTCCATGTTGGATATGTTCCATACGTGAGCATGTCCAGTTTGGTGATTTTTGGAAATGCCTAGGTATTTTTAGAAATGCCACAAACTTGCAGAAATAAAAGAAAACAGAAAATAAAAGAAAAACAAACTTACCTGGCCGCAACCCACCACCCAGCCCACCTGGCGGCCCAGCACTGTGCTGGCCCATGCCAGCCAACAGCTTCTTCCCCGCCAGGCAGGCAGGGAGGTGATGTCGGCGTGCGCGAGCTCGCCACAGCGCCACCTGCTTGCCGCTTCGGCTTTGGACGCGCTGGACGACCTCCACGTCATCGCCCCGACCCCCTGGACACCTCCATTCTCCCCCAACGCCTCTCCCTCGCCCACTCCCACCATGGCCGACGCCTCCACAGCCGCACCGCCGACGTAGACGCGCCCACCGTCGTCCCCGCGTCACGTAGATGGTCTCCGCCGCCCATTTGGTCGTCGGAGGACAAAACCCGCCCCGCCCCGCCGCGTCTGGCCTCGCCGGCGGCTAAACGCCGGCAAGTTTGACCCCGCTGACCGTTGACCCCGCGTGGACCCAGTTTGACCCCCTGGGTCACTGACGTATGGGCCCCAGGCCACTAACTAAACTAGGTTAGCATTAGTTTAACGCTAACTAAACTTAGTTAGTTTAATTAACACTGACAGACGGGACCCACAGGTCAGGGTTGACTTGGACCGTTCTCGTTGACTGCTGACGTCACTCAGACGCAATGCTGGCGCAATAAGTATTTTCTGGATTTATTTTTATACAGGAAATTCCAGAAAATACAAAAAACTTCAAAAATTCATAGAAATTAATTTGTAACTCCAAATGCAAAGATTTATATATGAAATTTCATCATAAAAATTCAATCTTTCCATATGTACTGGTTTCATGCATGTCAGAACACATTAACCTTTCTATTTAGATGAAACAAGCTAATGCACTAATATGACCTCTTATTTTGGGTTTGCATTTGAATCCTTGATTCAAATGAACTCAAACCAATCTGTTCTAAGTTGCATTAGCCAAAACACAGTCATTTTGCCATGTCATTGCATGCATCATATTGTTGCATATTGCCACGTGATGATTGTGTTCCGATATGTTCTTCGTGGTAGGTTCTGCCTCCGAGGATATTCACGAGTATCCAACTGAAGGGCAGTATCCCACAACCACTCTGTCAGGCAAGCAACCCCATTGATCGTTTCGATACAAACCCATCTTCTCGCTTCTGCTCTCGTTTACTGCATTAAGACAACGCGTTTCAAACTGCTGTGTGTTGCGGTAGTTGAACCCACTTCCTCTGCATGACCTGTCATTGCCACAGTAACTAGATGAAACCCACTAGCATGTGTAGGAGTTGATTGAGCCATGTTCGTGTTTCCTACCATGCTATTCCTGCTATGCTTAGAGTCATGTCAGGTCTGGCTCAGCAGGGTGATGAACTAGAGTGAATGGTTGTGTCTATAATGAGAGTGAAGTGTTGAACATGATTTGGTAAAGGTATCGATGAGAGGCCATGTAGGAGTACATGGTGGGTTGTTTCATTGAGGCCATACTTAAGAACGGAGATCTGTATGCGTGATTTAAGATTCAGCTACTACCACACATTGGGATCCTTAATTGACTCTCTCGACTTATTAACCACCCCCGTCCTCTGTCCAGGAGTTGCAAGTAGTTTCTGGTGTTTGTAGTTGCTGGAGGCCGTGCACAGCACTGACCTTAGGGGTGGGCTGTGATGCGGTAGGCTCGCGGCACGGTGTACCGAGTCCCCCGTTTGGTTTCTCGGGAACCCTGCACACATTGTTTGGGGCCATTGAGGACACCCCGGCCGGATTTCCTTCCGGATGGAACCCGAATAGGCGATAAACCTGGACTAGAGACTCGAGTGTTTAGTCAGATCGTGGCCGACACCCTCGCGGGGCTTCCGCTTGAAGGTTGCCGAGTACATGTCGTGTAGCTGTGATAAGTGGTGGAACCGTGTGTGAAGAAGTACACCCCTCCAGGGTATAAAACTATTCAAATAGCCACGTCCGCGGTAAAGGACTACTTGGTCGCTTATGGAGTTCATATACAAGTTAATGGTTACTACTAAAAGACTCTAGATAAGTGTGAGTTCCGCGGATGGCTCTCTCGTAGGAGGACGAGGGAGGATCCACGGTGGAGTATTGAGATGGTGATTAGTGGACTCGTGTGCGAAAACTATTTTACAAGTGGTGTCTCGTAGGATAGCTTAGCCAACAGTCAAAGCTGGCTTGCTGGAATAACTCCACTACCTTCTTGAGAATGTGCAGGTATAGTAGGATCTGTTCTAAGACTTGCTGAGTACCTTTGTACTCATGTTGCTTTAATTACTGTTTTCAGACGACAACACCGCCCCCTCCGATGGGTTCTATGTATATCTCAACGTTGACGAGTGACTTGCCACCCAGGTGGTGATATGAGCTTGTGAAGGGCCTATGTAGATAGACAAGCTTCGTCAAGCCTTCTTTCTTTCTAGTTGTCTTTACTCAGACAAGTTTGCTTCCGCATGTGCTTGTATGTTTGTATGACTTGAGTGTCGGGTCATGTGTGACCCCTACCTGTATGAACATGTTATGTATGGCTCTCCGGAGCCTTTAAATAAAGTACTTTGAGTTGTAGAGTTTTGTTGTGATGCCATGTTGTATTTACACATATCGAGCATATTGTGTGTATGATTGAAATGCTCGGTATGTGTGGGATCCGACAATCTAGTTGTTTATCCTTGGCAGCCTCTCTTATGGGGAAATGTAGTCTGGTGTCTCCACTGAGCCTTGGTAGTCCGCTACAGCCCGGTTTACCGGAGTCCTGCTAGCCCAGCACTACAGCTCCGAAACACTTAGACTGGCCGGCATGTGTTTCACTTCGTTTATGTGTCTGTCCCTTCGGGGAAATGTCATGAGGTGACATCCGGAGTCCTGCCTAGCCTGCTACAGCCCGGGTTCCCGGAGTCCTGTTAGCCCAGTGCTACAGCCCGGATTCACACGCTGTTGACCGACATGCTCGATGTTGATTCATGTATGCCTGCCCCCGTAAGTTAGCGCCGCTTTGGGTTCACGAATAGCCATGTCGGCCCGGGTTCTCTCTCATATGGATGCTAGGGACACTATCATATACGTGAGCCAAAAGGCGCAAACGGTCCCGGGCCATGGTAAGGCGACACCCGTGGGAATACCGTGCGTGAGGCCGCAAAGTGATATGAGGTGTTACAGGCTAGATCGGTGTGACTTAGAATCGGGGTCCTGACAGGACGACACCAAGACCTCCCTGGGGGCGGCCTCCCTAGGCTGGCTCCTGAGGAGCGGAGATATCTATGCAAGGGACACCTCGCGAGGTTCACGTGACGTGAGCCATGACGACCAAGGCCAGGCGGGCGCCAGCGGGTGCAGTGTACCAGGTTCCTCTTTGGTGCTAAAGAGGCAGGCGCAGGCGAGGAGTCCAGAGGCATCAGGCAAAGATTTCCATATCAGTGCAACAAGACCAAGACCAGCAGGACGGCAGGATGGAGGTCACCGTGGAGCCCACAGCAGCGTCACCACCAGAGCCTTTGGCAGGCGAAGACCACCTTTTGTCAAGATAGCTTGTACGAGTTGTCCCCCTTCAAACTTGGCCGTTGTGGAATCCCTTCCCGCCTACCATTTGGGGAGAGGACCAGGGTCTCTATAAATAGGAGTAGCCACCACCATAGGAAGAGGGGGATCATTCCGATCACCCTCACACACACCAGCTTATCGAGCTCAAGAACACCTCTCCTCATGAGGTTGTTCATCCATTGTACTAGTTCATCCTTAGCTCTCGAGGCAATCCACCACCACCACACTGGAGTAGGGTATTACACCACAACGGTGGCCCGAACCAGTATAAGCCTCTGTGTCTCGTGTTCCTTGGGTTTGTCGAGCTAGGACGTGAGATCGTTGAGCGAGCGAGCTAGAGAGGGAGAAAGTCCTTCGTGCGCACCCCAGAGTTCGAACCTCACAAGGGTTTACCGGAACCCAGAATCCAACATTTGGCGTGTCAGGTAGGGGTGCGTCGAAGCCTTTCCTCTGTCGATCCACGCTCCATCGCTCCACCAAAGCCATGGCTGATGCTCGCCGGGCCCGCGCTGAGCGCCGGGCCGCTCCCAACGCTTGCGCCGCCCAGACGGCACCCTTCGGCGGGCTTCCCAGCGCTCTCCGTCACCCGCTGCGAACGCCGCCACCGGCCCGGCAGGGAACGAGCAGAAAGCTTCATCGCTGCACCCCTCTGTGCGGCGGGACGGACGCACCGCCACCCCGTTGCTGACTCCGGCCGCCTCGTCGCCCCACGCTCGTCACGCACCCACGGACGCGCAGGCTGCGCTACTTATGGCGCGCGAGCTCCTGCATTACCGCCTCGTCAATGACCTCTACGAGCACTAGCTGGACCGCATCGCCGAGCTCATTAGCGCCGCTGGGGGCTCTCTCGTACCATCCCGCTCGCTGCCTCGCCCGCCTCCCGCTGCGGGCGACGGAGCCCATGGAGCACCTCCACCGCCTCCACATCAAGAAGGCGCCCTTGCACCAAGACATGAGTCCTCGTGGCGTGACCCACCGTGCAGGGCGCCCACGCACGAAGAAGGAAGCTGCCAAGAAATCCCATGGCCACAAGAAAATGCTCCTGCACTCCCAGCACCACCACGTCAGGACCGTGCGCAGCCTGTGGCAGCGGCGCGTGGGTACCAGGACCAGGCTCCGCCTCCACGACTGGCTCCAATGTCTACAGCAGGTTGCCGCGCCTTCACTCCTGAGCTGCGCAGCATCGTCTGGCCAAGCAAGTTCAGGCCTGTCCTGCGTCCACGCTACGACGGCACCCCCGACCCTGCTGAGTTCTTGCAGCTCTACGAGCTGAGCATCGAGGCAGCCAAGGGCGACGAGAAGGTCATGGCGAACTGGTTTCACATGGCCCTCTAGGATGGCGTGCGCTCGTGGCTCCTGAACTTGCCCGCGGGATCGATCTCCTCCTAGGGCGAGATGCGCGAGCGTTTTGTCGCCAACTTCCAGGGCACTTGCGACCGCCCGCCGGCCGCGGGTGACCTGCGGCGCATCAAGCAGCAGCCAGGGGAAACCCTGCAGAAGTACATCCAGCGCTTCAATAGTGTTCGCCTCAGTATCCCCAAGGTGACGGACGAGGCCATAATCTCAGCATTATCCGATGGCGTCCATGATGTCAAGATGAAGGAGGAGCTCGCCATCCACGAGGACCTATGCACGGCTCTGGAGATGTTTAACATGGCGACCAAGTGCGAGAGAGCTGAGGAAGGGCGCCTCTCCCTCCTCGAGCTTCCAGCTGCCGACCCGGAGGACAAGAAGGCCGAAACCAAGGATGTGAAGCGCAAGGGAGCAGCTGTGCTCACGGCTGAGCCAGAGATGAAGCGCGGCTGTGACCAACCGGAGTCGTCCAAGGGCAACCGTCCATTCTGTGCCTTCCACAACGTACACAGCCTCAACACCAATGACTATCAGGAGCTCAGGGCCATCCATGATGGGCGCTTTGGTCGACGCCCCGAATGCAACGACCGGGCCTACAGCCGAGGCGGAGGATAAAGCGGAGGATGCTGGGATGACCGCGACCCCCGCCAGGAGTGGCGCGACCGGCCTCGCGAGGACCACTGGCAGAACCAGCCTCGCGAGGACGCCTGGAGGGACCAACCTCGTGAGGACCGTCCTCCGGGCAAGGCTGGCCTCCCTCCGCTACCACCACCACCGAGGAGTAACGATGACCATCACCAGGACGAGGGGGTTGGGGGCTTCCAGGAACCTCGTGCCATCGCGTGCATCTTGGGCAGTGCTCAGGCCCCAGCATCCCAGCGCATCTTCAAGCAGTTTGCCTGCGAGGTGAACACGGCCCTCCCCAGGCTCGAGGCCATGCGCCCGCTCAGGTGGTCCAAGTGCACCATCACCTTCAGCTCGTCGGACTAGCTCAAGTGTGCGGCAACCACCGGTGCCCTCCCGATGCTCTGCTGGCCCGTCATCAGCAACGTCCAAGTCGCCAAGACCCACATCGACGGCGGCGCAGGGCTCAATGTCCTATCCGTCGAGACGTTCGACCGCCTCCAAGTGCCATATGATCAGCTACAGCCCACCAAGCCCTTCTCAGGAGTGATTGACGGCTACACCACCGCGATAGGGTAGATTCGCCTCCCTGTCACCTTCGGCCAACGCGACAACTACCGCACCGAGCTCATCGACTTCAACGTCGCCCACATCCGCCAGCCGTACAATGCCGTCCTTGGATATCTGGCTTTGGCCAAGTTCATGGGAGTGACCCACCGTGGCTACAACGTCCTCATGATGCCAGGGAACCGCGACATCATCATGATTGCTTGCGAGGAAAAGGACGCGGTGTGCTCTCTCGAGCGTGCCTACCAGGCCGCAGCGGCCGAAGACCCAGACAACGAAGGCACTCTATACCCTCCTAAGGCCGTCCCCAAGAAGAAGAAGCAGCTGCCCCATCAAGGGCCTCAGGAGAGCGGCGTCTCCAGCGGCACCACCTCAGGACCTGCGCCCGTAGATGGGGCGCCTCCTTCCCTCGCATAGGAAGGCGTGCCTGGCGCCCTCCTTAGGCTAGGCTCGGGGGCTCTCTTCTGGAGGGCCTCAGACCTAGCCAACGTCATGATGGAGGTGCTCGTGCACGACGTGGAGGCATGCTTCGCCGCACGCTTCCCACAAGAGGGCACAAGGCATGGAGTGCCTGGTGCTCAAGAGTTCATCACCAAGGCGATCGAGGAGCTTCAAGAAGCAAGGATCATGCGCGGCGACCGCCACACACCACCTGGCGCAGCTCCGCGTCCTGGCTAGGACGACGAGCTGCACGTCTGCATCGACATCCCAAGACTCAATAGGGCGGCATCTCAGGAGCGTTTCTGGCCTTCGCGTGTTGGTCAGTGTGAGGGTCCACCTCACAGCTATGTTCGCATGCCCTGCGGCTGGCCGAACGCGGCTGTCACCTTCCAGCGCCACTTCCGGAGCGTTCTGGCGGCTCAGGAGGCCAGGCAACACGATGTCTTGGCGGAGATGGCGACGGTTCTTTAAGAGCCTCCCGGGACCCCAGAGCCTCCTGAGGATCAGGACCCTGGCGACTCGTGAGGGGAAACTTCGTCAGCATGCATCTTCAGCTACTCCAACACCTCTTCAACAACGGTGCCAGGTGACATTTACTGGTTTATTCAGTTGGGGGTGCCCCTCGGGTTGCATCATCCCCAGGCTGCATGGGTCCATCCCTGTGGCATGTATCTGTCGGCGTTCTGGGAACGGGGGTCCCCAGACTTGCCTACCTGCGGCCCACTGCGTGGCTAAGCCAGCAGGTCGTACGGCCCATCTTCATCAACAAAGCATCCAAGACCCTCGCGAGGCGGACGACGCAAGACCTCCTCTAGAGTGGCCTAGCTAGGCAGGCTCACGAGGAGCGGAGATATCAAGGCGGGGCAAACCTCACGAGGCTCTCGTGACATGAGCCATGACGAACGGCGCCAGGCGGGTGCCAGCGCGCAGCATCCTTATTTCATCTTTGGTGCTAGGAGGCCAGCGCAGGCGAAGAGTACCGAGGCATCAGGCAAAGGTTGCTATATTGGTGCAACGAGACCAAGACCAGGAGGACGGCGAGACAGAGGTCATTGTGGAGCCCAAGACGGCGTCACCACCAGAGCTTTTCGCAGGCGAAGCCGCTTTTGTCAGGATAGCTTGTACTAGTTGTCCCCCTTCAAATTTGCCCGCCGTTGTTGGCTCCTTCCCGCTAGATATTGGGGAAGAGGACCAGGGCCTATATAAGTAGAGCTAGCCACCATAGTAGGGGCATCTGAGTTGATCTGATCTTAGCTCGATCCAACCCGATCGAGAGCCTACTCACAAGAACACCTCAACCTCATGAGGTTGTTCTTCCCTTGTACTGTTCATCATCAGCCCAAGATGCAATCCACCACCACCACACTGGAGTAGGGTATTACACCACAACGGTGGCCCGAACCAGTATAAACCTCGTGTCCCTCTGTGTTGCGAGTTCGTCGAGTTCGTCCGCGAGATCTTAGCGAGCTAGAGCATAGATCGGTATGAGGGAAAGACTTCGCGCGCACCCCAGTGTTCGAACCTTAAGGGTTTGCCGGAACCCCACTCCGACATTTGGCGCGCCAGGTAGGGGTGCGCCGAAGCTCCTCCTCCACCGGCCAGCTCGTCGACGCTCCCCAGCCACGATGTCCGGCGACTCAAGGGCCGGCTCCGACCGCTGGGCAGCCTGGCCAGCCCGGGCTGTGCCGCCTGCCCCTGAAGGTCTCGACCCCGCACTCCAGGCGGCACGAGCGCCGCCAAACTCCGTCGGGCACGGGCAGCGCGGCCAGGCATCGTCCACCCTCACCCCACGACAGGTACGGGCCGCCGCAAGAGCAGCGAGCCACGCCGCAGCAACGGCACCGCACTCACGGCGGGAGCAAGCAAACATGCGGGCAGCGCTCACCGTGGCAAGGGAGCTGCTGTGGTGCAGGCTGATGGAAAGCGGCCGGGACACACTACTGGAGCGTGTTGCCGAGCTGCTAGATGCAGCGGCGTCGGGAGCACCACCCTTCTGCTATCGAATTCCTCCCCAGGCCACTGCAAGGCTGCCCGGCGAACCTCACCACATCCGCGCGCCATCAACTACGCCCGGGGGCTTCATCAACATCAGCACGGCCAGCGGCGCAGGGGGCTCCAACTCGCCCATGCCGCCCGCGACGGGCACGGGCGCAATCGTCGCCCTCCACGGTCCCAGCCGGATGCCATGCTGTCATCCCCAGGACGCCACCATGGGCCGAGCAACATGGAGCGTGGGGCACCACAGCGAGGTGTTCGGGGTGACGGCCCCGGAAGCCTACGTACCCCGCATGATCGACCAAGGGTACGCACCAGAGGAGGACCCTGGCTCGTTCATTGGAGAAGATTGGGGAGAGGGGGCGCAAGGAGTCGAAGCCTTCCAAGAACCAACGGAGAACCACGACGGTCACGCCGGCAACGGCAACTATAGGGTACCGCTAATCTCTCAGGAACAGGCTAATGCTAACCATGGGCTGCAGATGACTCAGGTTGCAGCGTCGATCGACGACCCTGGCACGATAGCATCCGTTCCAACAAGGACACCCTGGGGGCCACTGGGAGGAAGCCAGGAGCAAGGCCCCTCCCCATGGCGCGCGACGCATGGAGGACACCCGGAGGTAGGCCCTCTGCCGGGGAGGCCTCGACAACCCTTCCCCCGGCAGAGGACCTGTGGTCGCCGGGGGCACCGCTGGTGTCCCCTTTCCCTCCTTTGTGTCGTCCCGGTGACCGGTCGGCCCAAAGGAGGTCAAGGGTAGCGCAAGGCGGGGCCCTCGTCTAGCGATATGAAGCAAGGTCGGTACCTGTGAAGAAGGCCCAGTGCCTGTGAAGCTCGCCGCTCGTGACACTCTCACGTAATAATGAGTTGGGGCTGTACACGTCCCGGAGTCTTAGGGGTGCCGGCCACAGGCCCTGGGGCTCCCTCCCATGCCTAGTGGCAGCACTTAGCTCCGCGCTAGTGAGAAGACTCGAAGACCAGAAGACTAGACTAGGTGCCGGACGCGGCCTTTTGCTTTGGATCTCTCTCTCTGTAGCATTGCTTTCTGGATCTGGATTTCAGTTGAAGCTGAGTTTTTATTGGTGCGCGCGGGGGGAGCCTTTTCTTGTTCGAGCAATTTCTTGCCTTCTGGATCTCGTTTTGACTGGGACTCATGTCCATTGCCTTCCCCTCACGAGCTCCTCTCGAGCGGGACGGCACGAAGCACTCACGCCAAGTGCGCGCAAGCACTGCAACTGGTGCTCAGCTCTAGTGGGGCCCCTTCTGACAGGGCGACGAGCTTCGCAGGTTTCTCAGGAACTCGACATGTCGCAGCCCAGCTCAAAGCTGGCGCTGACTAAGGTAAACCAAGGCAGAGAACTCGCATCCGGATTCACAAGTTCACGAGGACACAAACTCACAGCGCATGGGAAAGTAAAAACTGCAATTTGCTTACATGAGGGGCTCCCCCTCCCAAAATGCTCTTACAAGTTTTCCAAGGGCCCTGCCCGAGCTTCGTGTGCAGGATGAAACGACAGGAGAACATGGGATCAGCCAGAAATGTCGCTCGCTACATCACCCTCGGATGCGTCGCTCGCATCATCATCGTCTTCGCCGGCAACGTCGCCACCGCCGGCGACGCCCCCGACGCCGTCGTCAACCATGTCGCCTTCGTCTGCGACGACCACCACCGCGTCATCCTCCGAAGTGAAGGCCCTGACCAACGCGTCCACATTGTCTTCAACCCAACGCGCTAGGTCACCCCGGACATCCGTGGGTACGGGGGCGATGGCGGCGTCGAAATCAAAGTTGGGGTCGGCATTCAGGAGGTGGCTGAAGACACGGGAGAAAGCGCGCTCGAGCAGACCATGCCCCCTTTCCTCCACAAGCTGGCGGGCACTGGCAGATCGAGCCTCCAGGCGCACCACCTCGGTGAAGAAGGTCAGGTGGCTGGCATAATCATTCGAGTGAGGGGTCGGCGCCTCCACGTCGCAAATATGGCCCAGGGCGATATTGGCCCTGTTCCGGAGATCCTGAAGCATAGGGGCATGCTCGCGCTCCAGCGTTTGTCGCTGGAGCACTTCCTCCGTGTTTTGCCTCGCGATGGCCTCTGCATCATCAACCCGCCTCCGGAGGGAACGCAACTCGACGCGGGCGGAGGCCAAGTCCGCCTGCGCCGTAACTAGGGCGGCGGCCATGGCTTCCGCACGCCTCTCAGCCTCGTCCAACCTGGGCCTGAGGGCAGCAGCCCTGCCCTCATCCTCCGTGCCTGCGAACTTCAGCTTGAGGTCGTACCTACCCTCCAGATCTGAGCAAACCTCGGCCACCCGGCGATCAACCTCCTCCTCGACTCTAGCCTCGCGAGCCCCGACGGCATCTTCTGCTTGGGCAACTTGACGCTCCCTCATCTCCAGTTGCTCGAGCTCGAGGCTGCGCTCCATGGCCTCCAGGGCCAGCGCCTCCTCACGCTTCCAGACCTCCTCTTCCTCCGCGGGCGTCCCCCTCAGTGACGCAAGAGCGGCCCTGCGTGCCTCCACCTGCTGCTCAAGAGACGCGCTCCAGGCCTAGAGCTCCCACGCGCGCTTCTCCGCAGCCTCGCAGCGGCGGTCAGCCTCGCGAGCCTCGTCCAAAGCTCGTGAGCGGGCTTCATGGGAAACATTGAGAGACGCGTCGGTCTTCGCGTTCTCAAGGTCGTGTTGATAGCGGCCGAGGTTGATGGCCACCTTCAGCTTGCACCGCTCCTCCGCCAGCCGGAGACCTTCAGCCTCAAGACGCGAATCGACACTCGCGAGCTCTTCACCAAGTCGACACATCGCGCCCATCGCCTCCTGGAAGAGCTCGTGACGAACCATGCTCCGCCCGCGCTCAAGCTCGAACGCTCGGCCCACCTCGTCCTCCTCCTCGGGGGCCGCCAGTGTGGCACCAAGTGGTGCGCCCCCTCCAGGCAGGGGGCTAGGGGCTGACACCAGGCCTGACGTCAACCGGTCCTTGCGAGGAGCCCAAGCAGACCGAGGCCCGCTGCTTGAAGAGGACCCGAAGATCTAGGCCAACAGATTGCCGTCCATGACCAGCGGAGGAGTCTTGGGCACGCTTGCCAAGCTCCACACCAAACCGGGGGGAAGGAGCGACAAGGCCGCAGGTTTGGCACGCCAAGAAGGCAGGAGTGCCCCTTCAACCAACCCTGCTCCGGGGGCGACAAGCGGACTCAAAGCGCTCGAGGCCGGCGGAAGAGTAGAGGAAGAAGGAGGCTGTTTCCCAGGAGACTCGGCAGCCTCGGTGGAAGGAGCCCTGAAAGACTGGCGTCAGAAGAAGAAAGCAGCATGTAATAAGCCATGGCGGCAAGGTACTTACACGTTGACGGCGATGTACTTCTTGCGCTTCAACGGCCCAAAGATATTGCTGGCGCCAGGGGACCCTTTCCTCTTGCGGAGCTCTTTGAAGTCCACGCAAAGCCGACAAAAGTGTTGGACGTGACGGCCGGTGCACTGCGGAGTCGAAGAAGAGCGTGGAAGGATGTCTTCAAGGGTACCCGGTGGCGGTGAACAGCCAAGCACCGTTTCACCACAACCTCCCGAGGCCCTTGAAGCCTTGGCCTCGGGAGTCGCATGCTGCGTCTCCCCAGCAACCGACGCCTCAGGAGGGGGGTGGCAGGCTCCTGAAGACGATGCCCCAGGATCATCACTCGACATGTGCTCCTCAGCACCCGAGCCACCAGCCTCCGCCGGAGGTCGCCCACCTACACTGTCGCTTGGGGCGAGCTCGGCACCAGCGGCAAGGAAGGGAACCACGACGACGAGGTTCTCACGAGGCCCCTCCAGGCCGATTGGCCGCGGCCCCCACTCATCAAAGGGAGGCATGTTCTCTACAAATTCATCCTTGTTCTTGCAGCGGTACAGCAAACAGTTCTTCCCAGGCAGTTTGGCCGGCAAGAGGACACCCGTCAGGACCTAGAGCACTGTTTGCCGCGTCCCGAGGAGGAGCACAGACTCCTGAAACCTCATGTGGTCCTGGCTGCTGAGCCAGGTCCACATTGGGCAAGAATGGCGCTGAAGCGGAGCGACCCAGCGTTTGACGAATCCCTCCACCACCATCGGCACAGTTACGCCGCGATCTTTCAGCAACCTCGACCTGAAACAGACGTTGGCAAGGTGGGGGCTCGTGAGCCGCTGATGGCTCCAGCCGGAGTTAGGAACAGTGGGCCCCGACGGAGCCTGCAGCAGAGGACTGAGCACGCCAGCATCGACGAACACCCATCGTGTCCGGAATTCGCTCGTGGATGGAGGAAGCTCGAAGTCGATCCCCTCGCCCACCGTCGCAGCCACGGCATGTAAGCTGACGCATCCTGAGCTTTGTTGAGGGTCAGTCAGATGCAATGAGAAGAAATGGCGAAGGAGGGCAACAGAAAGGGCTATGCCAGCCACGGCTTCGCACACGAAGGCGAAGACGGCAAGAAGAGTCACAGACTGAGGGTCGAGATGCAGCATGTGGATCTGATAATGCTCAACCACCGCATTGAAGAAGGCAGAGAAGGGAGGAATCAGGCCAGCCCAGAGGGCATCTATGAAGATTGGGACCTCGGTGGCCGCCTGAGCCGTGCGAGTGCGAGATGCAGGCCAAGCCACCGTCTACCCCCACTCATTGAAGCTGGAAGCAACCATCAGGCGCACCATGTCCATGGCCTCGTCGTTGAGCACCCGAGACCGGCCGAGCGCCGGCGCAAAGGACGGAGGAGCAGCTGGCAGAGACAGAGGTCTCTTCCTCTTTTCAGCTTGTTTCGGTGCCATGGCGATGGAACAGGCGGAGCGCAAGTCAGATCAGAGAAGGGAAGTAGAGCCACAAGGAAGCAGGGGAATTGGGGAAGCAAGGCACAGGCGATGGAGGAATAACTATGTAGGCCGTAGGGGCCACATAGCCAGGCGGATTCAAAGGCAGCGTGGGGAAGCGGAGGCGCGGACGTCCAATCAACCGCCACACGTCAACCGAGGCCGCATGATTTTGGGGCCCGCGGTGCTCCAAACTTGACCCTTGGCTTCGCCGCGAAGCCAAGCCCGAGCGCACCTTGGGCTCGGGGGCTACTGTCGGCGTTCTGGGAATGGGGGTCCCCAGACTTGCCTGCCTGCGGCCCACAGCGGGGCTAAGCCAGCAGGCCGTACGGCCCATCTTCATCAACAAGGCATCCAAGACCCTCGCGAGGGTCCGAGCCTCGCGAGGTGGACGACGCAAGACCTCCTCTGGAGTGGCCTAGCCAGGTAGGCTCACGAGGAGCGGAGATATCAAGGTGGGGCAAACCTCACGAGGCTCTCCTGACGCGAGCCATGACGAATGGCGCTAGGCGGGCGCCAGCGCGCGCAGCGTCCTTATTTCCTCTTTGGTGCTAAGGTGGCCAGCGCAGGCGAAGAGTATCGAGACATCAGGCAAAGGTTGCTATATTGGTGCAACGAGACCAAGACCAGGAGGACGGCGAGACAGAGGTCATCGTGGAGCCCAAGACGGCGTCACCACCAGAGCTTTTCGCAGGCGAAGACCGCTTTTGTCAGGATAGCTTGTACTAGCTGCCCCCCTTCAAATTTTCCCGCCGTTGTTGGCTCCCTTCCCGCTCGATATTTGGGAAGAGGACCAGGGCCTATATAAGTAGAGCTAGCCATCATAGTAGGGGCATCTGATCTGATCGGATCTGATATGATCTTAGCTTGATCCAACCCGATCGAGAGCCTACTCACAAGAACACCTCAACCTCATGAGGCTGTTCTTCCCTTGTACTGTTCATCATCAGCCCAAGATGCAATCCACCACCACCACACTGGAGTAGGGTATTACACCACAACAGTGGCCCGAACCAGTATAAACCTCGTGTCCCTCTGTGTTGCGAGCTCGTCGAGTTCGTTCGCGAGATCTTAGCGAGCTAGAGCGTAGATCGGTAGGAGGGAAAGACTTCGCGCGCACCCCATTGTTTGAACCTTAAGGGTTTGCCGGAACCCCACATCTGACAGTATCGTTCTTGCATCTATTTGAACTAGCTTGCCTCGTTGCACGAGTTACCTTGTGATCATCACCTGCTTGCCCGTGGCCCTTCGCGGCCACCCGTGTTGCTGACCAGCCCCCTGCTCATCCCACAACGGGGGCTACACATGCTACACATGCTGGCACGACACTTGTGCTTGGGTCCGTCCATGCAACGCTGACAAACCTGAGTGGTCGAGCTCTGGCTCGTGGCACGCCCCGCGCATGTCACCTCACCAGACCCTCAGTGCCTTCATCTTCTTGCGGAAAGACCAGTGGCAGGGCAGCAAACCCGATTGCAAGCTATATTCTCCCCTCACGCTAACTTGCAGGAATCTCCGGAGTCTAACTACGGCAGCACCGCTAGTGTCGGATCACGGGTTCCGGCAAAACCCTTAAGGTTCGAACTCTGGGGTGGGCCCGAAGTTCTATCCCCCCTACCGATCCACGCCCTAGCTTGCTAAGATCTCGAAGACAAACTCAACGAACTCACAACACAAGAGACACAAGATTTATAGTAGTTCGGGCCACCATTGTGGTGTAATACCCTACTCCAGTGCGGTGGTGGCGGATTGCCTCTTGGGCTGATGATGAAAAGTACAAGGGGAAGAACAGCCTCCTGAGGTTGAGGTGTTCTTGTGCTTGGCGAACTTGTGTGCGTGGATTCGGTCAGCTTGGGCTTGCTTGTGAGCTCCGAACCAGTTGTCCCCTAGGTGGTGGCTGGTTCTAATTATATAGGCCATGGTCCTCTTCCCAAATATTGAGCGGGAAGGGAGCCAACAACGGACAATTTGAAAGGGGACAACTAGTACAGCTTATCCTGACAAAAGTGGTCTTCGCCTGCAAAAGGCTCTGGTGGTGACGCCGCCTTGGGCTCCATGGTGACCTCTGTCTTGCTGTCCTGCTGGTCTTGGTCTCGTTGCACCGATACGGAAACCATTGCTTGACGCCTCGGTACTCTGCGCCTGCGCTTGCTTCCCTATCACCAAAGGGGAAACAAGGACACTGCGCGCGCTGGCGCCCGCCTGGTCTCGGTCGTCATGGCTCACGTCACGAGAACCTCGCGAGGTTTGCCTTGCCTTGATCTCTTCGCCCCTCGCGAGCCAACCTGGTGAGGCCGCTCCTGAGGAGGTCTTATGGCGTCCGCCTCGCGAGGCTTGGCCCCTCGCGAGGGTCTTGGATGCCTTGTTGATGAAGATGGGCCGTCCAGGCCTGCCAGCACAGCCACGCCATGGGCCGTAGGTAGGCAAGTCTGGGGAGCCCTGTTCCTAGAACGCCGACAGTAGCCCCCGGGCCCAAGGCGTGCTCAGGCTTGGCTTCGAGGCGAAGCCAAAGGTCAAGGGCGGGGCACCGTAGGCCCCAAAAGCCTGCGGCCTTGGTTGACGCGTGGCTGTTGATTGGACGTGCGGGTCTCCGCTTCCCCACGCTGCCTCGGCAACTGCCCGACTTGACAAGTCCCTGCAACATGCAAGGAAAAACCATCATTACTTGTGATCGTGGGAGGCGCCGATTGGCCTTCTCCCGCTATAAATGGGGAGGGGGCAGAGCCCCCGTCGCCATTTCTCCCCATCTTGTTTGCTTCTTCCTCCTCGATCCTCTGCTAGTAGCAATGGCGCCCATCCGAAGGTTTTCTGCTGCGGAGAAGGGAAAGACTCCCCTCGACGAGCAGGCGCCGCTCCCGCCGAAGAAGAGGTCGGTTCACCGCCGCGACGCAGCGGCGATGCAGGTGGTGACGTGACCTTGGTGCGAGCGGCCTCCTCCTGGGTTTCTGCTACCCCTGTACGCCCAAGCCGGGGGCTCAGGAGGAAGGAGCGACGAGCGGCGCCGCCCGCGGCGCGACCGCGATCGCTGCACGATGGCGATACGCGTCGTCGCCCCTGGAACCCATGTCGCAGACTCCTCTCGCGAGCTTGTGTTGTGGGTGGCGATGCCCCTAAGCACCTGGATCCGCTTCCCACGGTTCTTCTTCGACGTGATGCCGCCGAGGGGACCCCTCGAGCTCTGGTTGCAGCATGCTGACTGCGACGCCCCAGCGACCGGAGCAGATGTTGAAGTGGTCTCCCCCGGCAAGATCTTCATGACACGCGGCTGAGGTGAGGTCGCGCGGGTCTGCCGTGCTGAGGGCGCCCTCGCGATCCACTTCAATTATGATGGCACTTCCACGCTGTCCTTCAAGGTCTTCAATGCGGAGGGCTGCCACGTGGAGTGCTATCCCGGAGGGGAGCGCCAGGTCGATGCGTGCTCCGCTCGCGGTTCCTCCAGCAGCAGCGACCCTTGGGAGTCCAGTGGTTCTCCTGAGCTCTATGAGACTCCGGAGATGAGCAATGACAGCTACTTGCCCCCGAGCTCTCGCCGTGCCCGGAGCAAGGCTGCAGCGTCCAGCCGCCGCCGTCTCTGATCTGGATGGGTTTGGCGCCAGCCTCCCGCGGCCCACTATTGATGATGGCGCTGGCCGCGGGGGCGTGTGGATAGGACTCTCCTAGGTTCTCGTCTTTTGTTCCCTGCAAGGAATCAAGAAGTACCCCGTGGGGGCATGTAAAGGGCCCGTAATGAATTTTCTTGATACTATCCTTGTTATGAAAATTTGCGAATGCCTGCTCTGTTTAGGCTCGGTCTTCCCTTTCCAAACTCGCGACGGCTTGTTGCTCTATGCTGACAAGTCCCTGTCCCCAGGCAAGCTGCAGCCATCACTGGTATGCCAGGTCGCGTGCCGTGGTCAAGGCTAGGAGGTGAGCGGCCCGAGGTCCAGTAAAAGCCCCTGATGCGCGATGCTCAGGTGGTCCCCTTTAGCGCTCAAGCAGCCGTGGTAAGGTAAGAAATGGAGGCGACGTTGCCACAACAGGCCTGCGGCGAGCGTGACTCCTAGGCTCCAACTATTAGCCGATCTGAGCACAAGACTTATCTTGGCGGTCTGGAGTCGATTCCTTGCGATGCGCCGTGTTAATGCGTAGCTAGGCCAGGTCCATGCGAGCCTCCCCCTCTTCTCCACGCTCTCCTTTGTGCTCTACATCCTCAGGTCCTGGCCCTCGAGCGAGCTGAGCCGCCGCTGGTATACCAGGTCGCGTGCCATGGTCGAGGCCAGGGGGTGAGGGCTGGAGAGACAGTAGGAGCTCCTGAGTCGCGATGCTCAGGAGCCCCCCTTTTAACGCGCAAGCGGATTGCATGGGAGAAGAGGGAGCTCGCGGTGCCGCCTGCTATCATTCTCACGAGTTTCCTGCAAGCCAGCACATGGAGAAACACAGTTTGCTATTATGGTTGCCAGTCCGCCGCGGGTTGCCTCGCGAGGAGACGAAGGCACTGAGGGCCTGGTGAGGTGACGTGCGCGGGGCGTGCCGCGAGCCAGAGCTCGGCCGCTCAGATTTGCCGATGTTGCAGGGACGGACCCGTGCACAAACGCCGTGCTAGCGTGAGCAGCCCTCGTGGAGGGTTGGAGTCAAACAGGTGATAATCATAGGCAGATTAAGCATGGGAAGCATACTGGCTTAGGTAAATGCAAGGAAGATACATGCCGCCGGGTCCGGCCCGAGCGGCTTTGGGATGGTGCAGCCCGAGGGGCGCCCACAGCAAGGTCAGCTAAAGACATAAGAAAAAGGGGCACATTCCATAGGGACGAACCCACGTGGCCTGGGAATGATGCAGCCTGAGGGGTGCTCCCAGCTAAACAAACTTGGGAAATGTCACCTGATTCTGTCGATGAAGGGGTGTCGGGGCAGCTGAAGGTACGCGGCAAAGGAATTGCTCCTCACGAGCCACCGGGGCCCTGTGCCTCGGGAGGCTCTGGGGGTCCAGGTGGTTCCCTGAGGATCGTCTCCATCTCCGTCAGGACGACGTGATGCCTGGCCTCCTGAGCGGCCAGGACACGGCGCAAGTTGCGCTGATAGCCGGACGACATGCTCGGCAGGCCAAAAGGCATGCGAACGTAGCTGTGCAGTGGACCCTCGCAGCGGCCCACGCGCGAAGGCCAGAAGGGCTCCTGAGATGCGGCCCTGTTGAGTCCTAGGACGTCGATGCAGATGCGCAGCCCGGCATCCTTGCCTGGATGGGGAGCTGCGCCTGGTGAGCGGCGGCCGCCGCGCATGGCCCTTGCGTCTTGCAGTTCCTGAGTGGTCCTGGTGATGAACTCCTGAGTGGTGGGCGCTCCTCGCCCTGTGTTCTCATGAGGGCAACGTGCCGTGAAGCACGCCTCCAAGTGGTGCCCGAGCGCCTCCCTCGTGATGTTGGCAAGGTCTGAGGCCCTCCCGAAGAGAGCCCCTGAGCCCTGCCCAAGGAGGGCGCCGGGCGCGCCTTCCTATGCGATGGAGGGAGGCACCCCTGGCGCTGATCCTGACGAGGTTCTAGTTGCGACGCCACCCTCCTGTGGTCCTGCACGGCGCAGCTGCTTCTTCTTCTTGGGGGTGGCCTCAAGAGGTCACTCGCCCTTCCTGTCGGGGTCGTTGATTGCTGCAGCTTGAAAGGCACGCTCAAGGGAGCACACTGCATCTCTTTCTTCGCATGGGACCGTGTTGACTCTGCTGCTTCCCGGCATCTTGAGGACATTGTAGCCGTGATGGGTCACTGCCATGAACTTGGCCAGGGCTGGGTACCCGAGGATGGCATTGTACGGCAGACGGATGTGCGCGACGTCGAAGTCAATGAGTTCGGTGCGGTAGTTCTTGCGTTCTCCGAAGGTGACGGGAAGGCGGACCTACCCGATCGGGGTAGTGGAGCCGTTAGTCACTCCTGAGAAAGGCTTGGTGGGTTGAAGCTGATCATACGGCACTTGGAGGTTGTCGAACGTGTCGACGGATAGGACGTTGAGCCCTGCGGCGCCGTCGATGAGGGTCTTGGTAACTTGTGCGTTGCTGATGAATGGGGGGCAAAGCATCAGGAGGGCGCCTGCGGTAGCCGCGCACTTGAGCTGATCCGCCGAGCTGAAAGTGATGGCGCACTTGGACCACCTGAGCGGGCGTGTGGCCTCAAGCTTGGGGAGGACTGCATTCACTTCACGAGCAAACTATTTGAAGATACGCTGCGAGGCTGGGGCCTGAGCTCTGCCCAAGATGCAAGCGATAGCACGTGGCTCCTGGAATTCCCCAGCCCCCTCGTCTTGATGGTGGTCATCATTCATTCTTGGCGGCGGCGGTGCGAGGAGTGGCGGAGCATTCTCTTGCGGTCGAGGGACTTCTCGACAACTTCTTTCTTCATGCGCGGGCGCCGGACGCGGTGGGTCGCGCCGCGGAGCCGCACGCCTTGGCGCCGTCTTAGTGCAGAGGTGGTGGAGGCGCTCCGTGAGCTACGTCGCCCGTAGCTGGTGGAGGGCGAGGCAGTGAGAGGGACGGCGCAGGGGATCCCCCTGCAGCACTGACGAGCTCGGTGATGCGGTCGAGCCAGTCCTCGTAGAGGTCGTCGACCGGGCGATAGCGCAGGAGCTCGTGCGCCATGAGGAGCGCAGCTCGTGCATCCATGGGAGCGCGATGAGCGTGCGACGACGAACCAGTGGGAGTCGGCGATGGAGTGGCGGTGTGGCTGTCCCACCGCACCGAGGGGTGCAGCAAGGACACTTGCTGCTCGTTCCCCGCCGGGACAGTGGCGGCGTTGGAGGCAGGCAATAGGGTGGCCCGGCGACAGGGGCCGTCTGAGCAACGCGGGTGGCGGGGGCAGCTTGGTGCTCGGCGCGGGCACGGCGTGCGTCCACCATGGAGACGATGAAGCGACGTGACGTGGAGCGTCGGACGGGAAGCTTCGGCGCACCCCTACCTGGCGCGCCAAATGTCGGATCATGGGTTCTGGCAAAACCCTTAAGGTTCGAACTCTGGGGTGTGCGCGAAGTTCTTTCCCCCCTACCGATCCATGCCCTACCTTGCTAAGATATCGAAGACGAACTCAACGAACTCACAACACAAGACACACAAGATTTATACTGGTTCAGGATACCGTTGTGGTGTAATACCCTACTCCAGTGCAGTGGTGGTGGATTGCCTCTTGGGTTGATGATGAACAGTACAAGGGGAAGAACAGCCTCCTGAGGTTGAGGTGTTCTTGTGCTTGGCAAACTTGTGTGTGTGGATTCGCTCAGCTCGGGCTTGCTTGTGAGCTCCAAACCAGGTATCCCCTACGGTGGTGGCTGGTTCTACTTATATAGGCCCTGGTCCTCTTCTTTGGTCATCCTGATCGACCAAAGAACCGCCGGCAATTCATCAATCTAGCGCCTTCCGCTCTTGCGCAGCTTGTCAAAAGTCTTTGTCCTTAGGCCTCGCAACACTTCAGCATTTGCCCTCTCCGCTTGGCCATTGCTCCGTGGGGTGTGCCACAGAAGCAAAACAGACCTTGCTGCCAAGGTCTTGAATGTACTGCATGAAGGTGTGGCTCGTGAACTGCGTGCCATTGTCGGTGATGACTCTGTTTGGCACACGAAAACGGCAGACCAGTCCCTTGAAAAACTTGACAGCTGATTGAGCAGTCACCTTTCTCAGTGCTTCCACCTCCGGCCACTTTGTGAACGTGTGGACCGCAATGTACAAGTAGTCAAAGCCCCCGATAGCACGGGGGAATGGGCCCAGTATATCAAGCCCCCAGACCGAGAATGGCCAGGAGAGACGGATTTTTTGAAGGGCTTGAGCTGGTTGATGAAGCTTCTTTGAATGGAACTGACACGCTTCACACTTGGTTACTAGTGCCGTCGCATCCTGGAGGGCGGTGTACCAGAAGAAACCTTGCCGGAACGCCTTCCCGGCAAGGGCCCTCGACCCTATGTGGGAGCTAGATATGCCTCCATGTATCTTCGCCAACAGCTCCAGTCCTTCCTCCCGGGGGATGCACTTCAATTTCACACCGTTTGGCCTTCTCCTGTACAGGATGTCATCGACGAACTAGTACAGGGCGCACCAACAGGCTACTTTTTCCGCTTCTTCCAGCTCCTCAGAAATCTCCCTTTTTTGGAGGAATTGGACGGTATGCTGCGCTCATGCCGGAGCCTGGGGCTCGACGACAAGGACCAAAGGCATTTCTTCTGCCATAGGAGCGGCTGTCTCTACGGCCAGGGCTTGACGCCCTGCCGGAGCCAGTTGTTCTTGGGTAGGCTCAGCGTCCGCGGCAGCACCCTTGCCGGCAGCCCCAGGGGGCTCGGTAGGAAAGTATTTGCCGGGACCTGATTTCTTCCGCTTGTTCTGCCCCGCTGATGGTTCGACGGATGGTTGAGTTAACCGGAGCAAAAAGGTACCTGGTTCCATAGGTAGCTTGAATGCGGCACGCTTTGACAGGTAATTGGCAATGTCGTTCTCCGCTCAGGGGACGTGCTCCGCTTGGATACCATCAAAGCATTCCTCCAGCTTCCTCACCTCATTTACGTAAGCTTCCATCAACGGGCTCTGATAATCCTTGTTGACCTGTCTGACAACGAGCTGCGATTCACCCCTGACGATGAGCTTCTTAACCCCGAGGTCTGCCGCGATCCTTTGACCGGCAAGCAATCCCTCGTACTTAGTAGTGTTGTTGGTGGACATCTCCCTGGGGAAGTGCATCTGGATCATGTACTTGAGGTGCTCTCCGGTGGGTGCGACGAGCAGCACACCGGCACCGGCGCCTGGCAGCGAGAAAGCCCCATCAAAGTACATGATCCAGTCGCGGTCTGCTTCCTTGCCGGGGAGAGTGGTCTCCTGGATTTCTTCGTCAGGCGTCGAGGTCTATTCTGCAATGACCTCCGCCAAGACTCTGCTCTAAATTGTTGAGGTACTTTCAAACTTTCAACCAAAGCTTGACAACTCCAAGGCCCATCCCACAATCCTTCAAGTCGCATCTGGGTTATGCAGTATCTGTTGTAATGGGAGGCGGGTGACGACAGTGATCTCGTGGGCTTGAAAGTAATGACACAGCTTCCTCGAGGCCATAAGGAGGCCGAAGAGCAATTTCTGCACACTGGAGTACCTCGATCTAGCTCCCTTCAAGAGGGAGCTGACAAAGTAAATCGGGTGCTGCATCATCTTCTTCTTCTGCACCACCTCACTTGATTGCACGGGCACTGCCTCGCCTTGCCGGCACCAGGCCCTACCGGGGGAATTTTGAGCTTGCCATCCGCTGGTTCTGCCGCCGTCACTGCCTCCTCGTTGTCCTCCCTCCGTGCCACCAGCGCGGCGCTGACCACTTGATTCGTCGCTGCCAGATACAGCAGCAACGGCTCTTGTGGTTTAGGCGCAACCAGTATTGGCATGGAGGAAAGGTATTTCTTCAGATCCTGCAATGCTGCCTCGGCTTGTGGGGTCCACTCTATTGGGCCTGCCTTCTTCAAGATTTTGAAGAAGGGAAGGGCGCGCTCGGCGGACTTGGAGATGAATCGGCTCATGGCGGCAACGCAGCCGGTGAGCCGACGCACATCCTTGATCCGCTTGGGCGCCTCAATCTGCTCAATAGCCTTGATCATGTCTGGGTTTGCCTTGATCCTGCGCTGCGACACAAAGAACTCGAGAAGCTTGCCAGATGGAATGCCGAAGACACACTTCTCAGGGTTTAGCTTGAGGTTGATCTTGCGCAGGTTAGCAAATGTCTCTTCCAGATCTTGCACAAGAGTTGGCCCGTCCTTGGTTTTGACCACTATGTCATCCATGTATGCCTCCATATTTCTATGGACTGAGGTTCAAAACCAATTTGGACTGCTCCTGCGAACGTTGAGCCAGCACTCTTCAACCCGAAAGGCATCCGTAAAAAGCAATACGTACCACATGGGGTGATGAATGCTGCCTTTTCTTCATCCTCTCTTGTCATAAAGATCTGGTGGTAGCCCGAGTAGGCGTCGAGGAATGATAACAGATCACACCAGGCTGTGGAGTCAACAATCTGGTCAATGCGCGGCAACGGGAAGAGGTCCTTAGGACAAGCCTTATTGATATCTGTGTAATCAATACATAGTCTCCACTTCCCATTCGGCTTGCGCACCACTACCGGATTGGCCAACCATGTCGGGTGGAGCACTCCTCTCACCAAACCTGCCGCTTCCAACTTCCTGATCTCCTCTGTGATGAATTCCTGCCTCTCCAGAGCCTGCTTTCTGACCTTCTGCTTGACGGGCCGCGTGTGGGGGCAGACAGCTAGGTGGTGCTCAATCACCTCCCTGGGAACACCGGCGATGTCGGATGCTTGCCACGCAAACACGTCGACATTCGCCCGCGGGAAGGTGACGAGCGCGCCTTCCTATTTGCTGTCGAGGGTGGAGCCTATGGTGAAGGCCCCTCCCATGCCATTCTCCCTGATGGGCACCTTCTTGGCCTGCGGTGGCTCGGCCCTGGATCTCTTGCTCTTGTCGGTAGAGCTCTCTGGCATGTCCTCGACGGTAGAACAACACCCCGAGGAGGTGCGCTTGCCGGACTGGGTGCGAGAGGTCTTGCCAGGCTTCTTCTTCCCTCCCGGGCCTTCAGCGGCAGGAGCAGGTGCCTTGACGACAGCTGCTGCAACTGCTTCCCGGTAGAGTTGGTCGGCGCAGATCAGCGCGTCCTTCTTATCGGAGGGGACGGAGATGATGGTCAACGGCCCGGGCATCTTTAGCATGTTGTAGGCGTAGTGTGATGCCGCCATGAACTTGGCTAGTGCCGGGCGGCCGAGGATCCCATTGTAGGGCAAGGGGATCTCGGCCACGTTGAAGATGATCCTCTCCGTCCTGTAGTTCAACTCTCCTCCAAACGTCATGGGCAGTGTGACCTTCCCCTTCGGCTGGCTCCTCCCCGGATTGACCCCTTGAAACGTGCATGTCTCCATCAGGGATTTGCAATCTTTTGATCACGACAGGCGAGATCTAGTTCAGGCCGGCCCCGCCGTCAACCAACATCTTGTTCACCCTGAGGTTGCGTATCGTTGGTGAGACCAACAATGGAAAACACCCGACCGCGGTAGTGCGGTCAGGATGGTCCTCGGCATCAAAGATGAGGGGCGTGCTGGACCACTTCAGCGGCTTCTGAGCGTCGAACGACGGCTTCGCTGCTGTAATCTCACGCGCCAACTGCTTGAGTTGGCGGTGAGAGGTATGCAGCGAGGTGCGGCCATCGACACACATGGCCTCCGTAGCCTTCTGGAACCCTTGCTCACCAGACTCGTCGTCCTCGTCGTGGTCATCATCTTCTTGTTTCTTGTCATGGCCCCGGGCGGGCCTCTCTTGCTGGCTGTCCTTGCCGGGGCGGCTTCCTTGGCCGCCACGCTTCTTGCCAGATCCCTCAGCACCGTCCTGGTCCTTCTCCTTGTCCCGCCTCTCGTACTCAGCTTTTTGCTTCTCAGCAAGCAGCTTAACTTGCCGGCAGTTTTGGAGGTCGTTGCCCTTGGTGCGGTGGATCTTGCAGTATTGCTTGGCGGAGCTTCCTGGCTTGTCGGTAGCCGCCAAGGCCCGGCAAGCGGCGCACCCGGCAATCTCCTTGCCGGGGGCGTCTTCCTTGACCTTCTTGCCGGCACCGGTGTCATCAGATCCCTCAACGGCAAGCACGGCCTTGCCTTTGCGTTTCCTATTGCGACGCCGGCCCTTCTTCGTCGGGGTAGCAGCATCTTCATCGGTAGAGTAGATTTCCGCGCCGGCGTCTTCGCCGGGGTACTTCCTTCCCTCTTCATCCCAGGCGCACCTATCCGCCAGAACGTAGAGCTCGGCCACATCCTTAACTTTCGTCATCGCCAGCTCTTCGTGCATCTTGCGGTTGCGCACGTTCTGGTGGAACGCGCTGATCAAAGCGGTGGGATGAACGTCGGGGATGTTGTCTGCACCCGGCTGAATCTCTGGATGTACTTGCGTAGGGTTTCCCCTTCCTTCTAGGGAATGATATGCAGATCACTGGACTGGCCATGAGCTTGGTGGCATCGTGTGAAGGCTCCAACGAACTCATGGCACAGATCCGACCAAGAAAAAATGGAATCCACCGGCAAGTGCATCAACCAAGACATCACATTGGGCTTCAACGCCAGTGGAAAATAGTTGGCAAGCACCTTGTCGTCGCGAGCTCCAGCAGCCTGCATCGTGATGGTGTAGATGCTGAGGAACTCGGACGGATGGGTCTTGCCAGTGTACTTCTCCCCGACTTCGGGCTTGAACGTGTGGTGGGGCGGCCACTAGAACTGCCGCAGCTCACGGGTAAAGCCCGGGCAGCCCACCTCGTAAGGTAGGCCGCCGGGGCCCCCCGGTGCCGGGTGGTCCATAGCGGGTCCTGCCCGCTTGTCCGACTGGCGGCGCGTTTCGCACCGACGCTCGACGGTAGTTCGAGCGTCTTCGGGAGCTCATTCCCGAAGGACCTGGCGCTGGTCGCGGAGGGTCCGCGGGTCGGACGACGCTATGGAGATGTTATCACAAACGTCGTCACGACGGGCCCACGCCCGCGGCGGCTGGCGAGGAGGAGGAGAGTGCACCGTGGCCGCAGCTCCCCCGGTCCTCCCAGCGCCAACATGCGGTGGCTCGGTGGAGCGCCGACCCGAGGGCCCTGCCGGTCACGGATCGTCTTTGTTGGCGGCGGCGACGAGGCTCCGGATGGTCGCCCTCCACTCGTCAAGCTTCTCCGCAGCAGGAGGGAAGTCGAGGAGCAGCTGTGCACGCCAAAGCTTCCGCTGGCGTGGGCGGCGGCGACAGCTGCGTGGATCGTGGCGCTTCGACTTCTAACAACATTAGAAGGAGCTCCGTTACGACCCAGCGGCTGCGTGCCATTTTTGCTAGCGCTTCGGTGAGCGTGCTGAACCCCTTCATCATGCGGATGACGCACAGGGCTCTTCCCATTGCGGTGCCCAGGGTCACGAACGTGGTGACACTGCTCGAGCGCACACCATGGGAAGAACGTGCAGTGGTCGCCGATGTGGGCGTCTTGGAGGTCGCTGCGCCGCCCGAAGGTGGCACAACGACACACCTGGAGGGCCCCGCGCCGCCTACAGGGGGCCCAGCTCCGTCTTTGGATCTGGTGATGTGCGGCCGGTCGTCTGGCGTGCGAACGACGCCACTCGCCAGGCTCCGACTGCCTGGGTGATGCTGGTGCTCATGGACCGCCGCCCGGGTCCTATCTGTGACAGGTCCACTGCTCGCCCGCACCGGCACGGGTCGTTCGGCTCCCAACGAGCTGATCGCCGTGGCCGTCTTCTTCTTAGGAGCCATGGCGACGAAGAACTGCTAGGCCAACTACTAGACCAGTTTCTCACAATTGCGCCCCCTACCTGGCGTGCCAAAGATGTCGGGGGAAACGACACCTATGGGATCACAGGAATCCCTACTACGGTTGTCGGGGCGCAGGGTTGCAAGAAGAGCAGGATCAGTAGCCAGCATAAGGAGCATTTACCCAGGTTCGGGCCGCGAGGATGCGTAAAACCCTACTCCTGCTTTGGTGGGTGTATTTTAGAGAGTTCTTGAGCTCTCGAACTAGCTGTGGTGAGTGCGTGGTTCGAAAGAGCCGAATCCTTCTCCAGTATGCCATGGGCCTCCTTTTATAGTCGAAAGGGGCTGCCGCAGTGGCACACAGGAGGTGGAAAGGCGCACAGTGCCCTGAGCTTATTGCTCGTATTACAGGACAAGACGCATTTAATGCGTAGCTTAGGTGTCTCCCTGCTTTATCGGGGACGGGGGCGAGGCCCGTCCCGTCCGTCGCCGCTCCTCCTTGCTTCGACACGCGCCTTGGCCAGCGATGCATGCGGCGCCATGTAGGCAGGCAGGCAGCTGAGGTGGCGCGGTGGTGGAGCCTTCACGAAGATCTGCATGCCGCCACGCAGGCGCTCGATGAGTTGGCATGGGGGCTGCATGTTGCCACGCAGGTGCCCGCCCAGATAGTTGGGCTTGCAGCTGCATGTGAACGGCGGTGGAAGCTTGGTTGGCGTGAGCCTGGCGGTGGCCCTCCTGGCGTCCTTGGTGAGGGCCTTGCCGGGTGGCCCGGCAAGGGTCTTTCCGTGGCGCGCTGTCGTCCCCGGCAAGGGCCTTGCCGGGGGCATGGTGGCCTTCCTCGGCAAGGATCTTGCGGAGGATCGTCGTCTTCTAATCCTCATCTGATCTTGAATATGTCTTCACAAAGATCTTCATGCCACCACAGAGGTGCCTTCTCGAGCCCTGGCCCCACGTGCATGATGGCGTTGGGGACCGTGGGCTCAAGGGTGGCTCGCTCTGTTGGTGTGGGGCGAGCTGCCCCGGCAAGGGTCTTGCCGGGGGAGCCTGCTTTGTCCCTCTGCTCCTTGTGGTCTCGGCCTTGGCGTTGCTCTAATTATCTTGGGCTTCGGTCTTACCTTGGCTCACCTCCCCTGTGCTGCTTGGTGTGACCGTGGGCGCGGCTCCGACTGCCCGTGCACAGGTAAAGGGGTACAAAAGCAAGCCCCTCTTTTCGTACACCGACACGGGAGTACCCAAGATCACACACTGTCCAATAAGAATATGCGTGTATGATTATAAGGAAAAGTGGCGGAACCGCCGATTTTTTGCAATGCTCAAGGCGGGTAGTTCAATTTTAGATTTCTAGCTAGCTGGTCTATCGCACATGGTTCGTCCTAGTTTCCAGACGGAGACGTGGAATTCAATCTAAATAAACTACCTGCCTTTAGCTTGCGCATGTGATGATTTTACAACGCACTTGCATCCCACACGGTAAAGCCAGTAGCCCTACCTTTGCTCGCGCTTGCGCAGTCATGGTGATTTTACAACGCACTTGCATCGCACATGGTTGAGCCAGTACCTCCACCTTTGCTCGCGCTTGCGCAGCCATGGTTATTCACATCGCACTTGCATCGCACACGGTTAAGACATTATTCCCATATCCGTTGAGCGTCATCAAAGTCTTTGCAGCAAACAAACATTAGAGAGGGTCAGAAGACAACCACACCAGCATGTGGCCCAAATATACATGAGTGAAAAGGATGGTATGTGATGTTCAAAATTCCAATGCACAACTTTGACCGCGTGGGCCCACGGTTGGGCGCATCATTGAAGATCGATGAGAGGGGCCAGAAGTCAAGAACCACATGGAAGTGGCCAAATATATGTAGGAATATAGGGTGTGATGTTTAAACTTTAACTACACAATGCAAAACTTTGGTGGCACCTGCCTCGCCAACCCGAAAGCACCCTTGGATATATCTATAATGACATAATGTCGTAGCTAGCTTGGGTGCTTGACCCACCTCCCACTTCGTGTCAGCGGGGCAGATGCACGTAATGATACTTTGGTCATACATCCATGTCGCCATGACCTACCATAAGATGGACTAGTGAATCTATCGTTTGGTCAAACGACAACTTTTGTTGTCAATAAACCGCTTGGGCCAATAGATTGAACCATCATAGAAAATTGCACGAGAGGGACCACAAAATCAGCACCTCTTGCATGTGGCCCAAAATGATGTACGTTGGAAGGGGTGATGTGTGTTTTCAATATAGTATTATGTACAATTTAGATGTGGTGCCGGCTTCAAGATACAGACAACAACCATGAATGCCAGGTAGTTAAGGATGAGATACGCAGGGTACGGTGTAGGTCGAACCCAGCAATCCGAGCCTGTGGGAGGGAATCCTGACAACGCATGAGCTCGAGCTTTGTTTGAACGACATGTGACGGTAACTGGCCCTAACACGAACTAGGAGGAATCCATTCAAGGCCAACACATACTATCGTGGATTCGTCACGGCAGATGTCCTAGTGTGAGGACTTTAGTCGTGAGGCCAACACATCTATGTAGTAGCTTGAGAGGGGTTGAGTGGCACGAGAGACACGTGGTTTTTTACCCAGGTTCGGCCCCACACGGTGGAGGTAAGATCCTACATCCTTCTTCATTGATATTGATCATGGTGCTCACGATTACAAGGGTGCTCTTTGGCTACCTCTCTCTCGAGAGCTATTGACTTGTCTATCTTGACTTGTCCCTCTCAGGGTACCCTGTCCCTCCTTATATAAGTTGGAGGGGCGGGTTACATGTGGATTCCTAGTAGGGTTAGGACTACTCTATTACAAGTGGAATTCTAGTCTTGCTTCCTTTGTAAGGGAATACTCATTATTCCTTTCCTCTTAAGCCGGCCTACTAGGCCTTGGGCCTTGTCGTCCATCTGTCCCGCTGTTGGGGTCATTAATGTGTCGCCAGACCAGTGAGCCGGATCTTGTCGGGCGGGTTACCAATGAAATGCCAAGTCCCAGCTGGGTCATATATCCGGCCGGGTCATACCGCAGAGTATATCCCCGACATTAGCCCCCAGTTTAATTTGGATTTATCCATGTTAAATTGGTCCTACAAAATAAACACAAGAACAAATTTGGCAGGTTGTGCTCCGGGTTACAAAAATTCCTAAACCAGCACTTGGTCATCCTTAAGTACTTGTCATTTCCTGCTTGATATGTGTCCATGATCTCATAGCAAATGTCCTTTAGCAGATATGTTCAAACTTTGCCAATGCAAAAAATCCAGGTACTTCTTCTGAAAGTCCGGGTCAATAGGTCAGCTTAAAAATCAATTTGCTCACATTGGTTTCTTGCAGAATAATATTATAAAGAATAATCCATTTGATTCGGCTTCCAATGCTCTAGTTTGACAAAAAATATTGGTCTTGAATTACTTATCTGATTTTCAGCCGGCTTGAAGATGTAGATCTTGCCGATTGATGATTGCAAAAATTGCCCGGTTATAAAACAAATGACACTGGGTCACGATTGTTGCTGATGTCGGGTCAATCTTAAGGCGACTTGGTGCTCGCTTTTGTTAATGTAGCTTTCCAATCATCGAGTCGGCTTTCTAAAGCTTTCTATGAATAGCTTAGAGGAAATAAACTTTGCAAATTTCTCCAATAATAATATAATACCTAGTTTGCTCAAAACTGAAAATTTGAAGATGTAGCCCCCAAGGGCGGATTCATCACTATGTGATGGGTCGGGTCTTTAATGAGGCGAGTTAAAATGACTTTGCATTAGCCGCCAAGTGCCATGGTGCATGCTTGCAGTGACATGGGACTTGCATACTTGATTTGAATAATTTAGCCCCCAAGTGTCGGGTCGTATGCCTGCAGCAACTCGGGACTATTCCTTCCATTATAAAATAAAACCATATCCATTGTCCGAATGATGTTGCTGAAAGCCCTCCATATCAATATTGAACCATGCACTTTGTTGTAAGCTGGTATTTTTGGATGAGAAAATAATAGCTATTATTCTGAAGGAGCTTTGAAAACCTCAATCATAATACTGGTTATTGATAACCATAATAAAAATCCAGCCATGCTGGCTATTAGAGATTTGAATAATATAACCCGGTTGGAAAACTTCCATCATTCAATACTGGTTATAACCCAGTTGAAAATCCAGCCATGTTGGTTATTAAGATTTGAATAATATAATCTGGTATGAAAATAATCACAAGATATTGTCTGTTGACAAGTAAATCCAGAGTTAAATACTCAGTGGCTCTTGGCCGATGGCGACTTAATGCGCATTCATTGTAATCCCGGATTTTTGTAACCCGGTAGCTTATAGCCTTTGTAAAAAACAAGAACTGATAACCCTTTGAAACACCAATCTTAATCTTTGATGATGGGCTTGAACTTAATCCTTTATGTAAGTCATAGCTCTGCATGTCCTGCACAAAGCTAAAACAACATATGCCCTGGCGAGTTAAAGACAAAGGCCAGGGCGTTACCAAACCACAAATATTCATATAATTATTGAAATACATACCAGTAGATTGAAACTATGGCGACATGTTGATAATTAATATCCGTAGCTAACCCGGAGTCATGAAATATCATGATTTTGATTGCTCAAGGCAAAAATATCCTGGCGACGTCGAGTCCGCTATCAGGGCGGGTTACCAAACCAAATATGCTAAATTAGGAGTCATATACTCAAGGCTGGATGGCCTGAATTGTACCAAGCGCACTTGGGCAGAAAAATTCTTCAAGGGATACAAATCCAAAATATTCAGTGGAAAAGAAATTCAGAAAAATTCAAGTGCTTTCATAGGCCGCACAGCCTTAAAATTCAAGTGCTTTCATGGGCCGCACAGCCTAAAAAACCCAAGTGCTTTCATCGGCCGCAGAGCTTACAGTTATCTTGGCTCACTGTAAGCCGACCCTCACATGACAAACCGCCGTTTTATCCTTAACGAGTTCAGGGTCTTAAAAAAGATTGACTCTTAAGAGTACATCGGGTTATTCAGGATTACCTAGTGGAGTAGCATCATGCAAACAGGCAGGACAAACTCGGGATTCGGCGTCCACGCCCGGTCAAGAGGGTAAGAAAGCTAAACCCGGTTGGTTGGAAGCCCCCATGTGACCTTGTGAACAAATAATAAAGACTCAGATGCTTAGAAATGAAACTATAGAGGCCCTGAATTATCAGGGATGCCGGCTTTATAAAGTTCATTATAATTAGATAAGCCCATAAGGCAGGATACCCATGTTTGAACCATGCTTCATGGCAGTAAGTTCTCATTGGCAACCTTTAATTTTTCTGAGAGTCTCGAACATGCGAGAGATGATTTCCTCTTGAACCGTATGTTGTGCCGAATATTGAGAGCTCAAAACATTGTGGGAGAGAGATTTCCCTTGAGCCGGATATTGAACTAGAATCTTTTCTTATAACCCGGAACTCTTTCTTTTGAGCCGGAACTTTCACATTGCTCGACACTGTTTAAGACGGTAATTGTGTGACAGCCTTCTGAAGTTTCACCAATGTGGCAGTAGCCTTCGGGACCGGGTTCTTTTCTCTCCAATGACCCAGGGTTTGTTGAATCTGGAAACATTTGCTAAGTCATGTCATCGTAGCCCCCGAGTCTTAATACGACTCGAGGATTTGTCTTGAGATTCTCCATACTTGACCGTGATATAAACCGGCATATAGTTGAACAGCGGAACACTAAAATTTATATAAACCAGAAGCTTGAGTTGATGATCCTCACAATACTTGTTATATACTCCCGGTATGAGTCATTCAACAAACTCAGTGACATGACGGTCACTTTTGCAGTCGACAACTTGTCCTGCACTAAAGAATTTGCAAGCAAGAGTAATTTCTCTATTAAAGAATAAAACATATCAATAGAAATTGATTGGACATAATTCACCTAATTTATCCGGACGGTAGATGGTCCGTTCCGTGAACAACTTCGAATACTTGCAATGGCAATTTAAACACTCTCCCTTGCACAGCTAGTGGAAACACGGTGGCTCGGAACGACAAAGATTGGGGTGGCTCAATACAAGGTCATAGTGACGACAGCGGAAGCGGCGGCTTAGAGCACGACCCTGGTGGAGACTGGAACTGGGCGGCTCAGCACGGACCCTCCAGGTCATCATCATTTTTTAAGAGGCATGAGGCCTATCTCGGTATCTAGCGGGTCAAACTCCTCCTCATTTTTTTATTCCAGCCGACTTGCTCCATCATTGCACACCGGAACCTCATATCGATGTTTCTAAAAGTATGTATCTGTTGCAGGCAGTGATTGAAGATCAAAAAATCTGATGTATAGCCTTCTCAGGTCACCTTTCTTGTTTTTGTTCCGCCTGCAACCAAGTGATTCTCTAGGGTTCCTTTGGAGCGGATGTAGCAATGGTTTATCAATAGTACCAACTTGTACTTGACCGTGATATCTTTTGCGCGAGCAGTGGCAGGAGTGTTTGATGCAAATTTTCTCTGCCCCATTGTTGTCTTTGTCTTCACATGCATGTGTTGCAGACTGAAAAATAGCGACGTGGTGAAAACGCAGACCACGGCCTCGGGACTGATCCTGGTGCCGATCAGGCATGGCTTTGACCACAACAGCGCACAGCTGACCCCTTTTTTTTAAAATACTAACGCCCACATGTGTGGGCGTTTGCATCTCGCCCAAACGCATGGATCAACGTCCATTTGTGTTTGCACGAATCTTGGCATGTTTGCTACCTCTTGAGCACTGCGTTGGTTTTCCCTTGAAGAGGAAAGGGTGATGCAGCAAAGTAGCGTAAGTATTTCCCTCAGTTTTTGAGAACCAATGTATCAATCCAGTAGGAGGCCACGCACGAGTCCCTCGCACCTACACAAACAAATAAATCCTCGCAACCAACGCGATAAGGGGTTGTCAATCCCTACATGGTCACTTACGAGAGAGAGATCTGATAGATATGATAGGATAATATTTTTGGTATTTTTACGATAAAGATGCAAAGTAAAGAAAGTAAAATAAAAACGGCGCCAAAAATAGCTTGTTGTCGGAAGATTAATATGATGGAAAATAGACCCGGGGGCCATAGGTTTCACTAGTGGCTTCTCTCAAGAGCATAAGTATTTACGGTGGGTGAACAAATTATTGTTGAGCAATTGACAGAATTGAGCATAGTTATGAGAATACCTAGGTATGATCATGTATATAGGCATCACGTCCGAGACAAGTAGACCGACTCCTGCCTGCATCTACTACTATTACTCCACACATCGACCGCTATCCAGCATGCATCTAGAGTATTAAGTTCATAAGAACAGAGTAACGCTTTAAGCAAGATGACATGATGTAGAGGGATAAACTCATGCAATATGATATAAACCCCATCTTGTTATCCTCGATGGCAAAAATACAATACGTGCCTTGCTGCCCCTACTGTCACGGGGAAAGGACACCGCAAGATTGAACCCAAAGCTAAGCACTTCTCCCATTGCAAGAAAGATCAATCTAGTAGGCCAAACCAAACTAATAATTCGAAGGGACTTGCAAAGATAACCAATCATACATAAAAGAATTCGGAAGATTCAAATATTGTTCATAGATAAACTTGATCATAAACCCACAATTCATCGGTCTCAACAAACACACCGCAAAAGAAGATTACATCGAATAGATCTCCACAAGAGAGGGGGAGAACATTGTATTGAGATCCAAAAAGAGAGAAGAAGCCATCTAGCTAATAACTATGGACCCGAAGGTCTGAGGTAAACTACTCACACTTCATCCGAGAGGCTATGGTGTTGATGTAGAAGCCCTCCGTGATCGATGCCCCCTCCGGCGGAGCTCCGGAACAGGCCCCAAGATGGGATCTCACGTGTACAGAAGGTTGCGGCAGTGGAATTAGGTTTTTGGCTCCGTATCTGGTAGTTTGGGGTACGTAGGTATATATAGGAGGAAGGAGTATGTTGGTGGAGCAACGTGGGGCCCACGACGGTGGAGGGCGCGCCTGGGCGGGTGTAGGCGCGCCCCCTACCTCGTGGCTTCCTGGTTGAAGTCTTGACGTAGGGTCCAAGTCCTCTGGATCACGTTCGTTCCAAAAATCACGTTCCCGAAGGTTTCATTCCGTTTCGACTCCGTTTGATATTCTTTTTCTACGAAACTCTGAAATAGGCAGAAAACGGCAATTCTGGGCGGGCCTCCGGTTAATAGGTTAGTCCCAAAAATAATATAAAAGTGTATAATAAAGTCCAATAATGTCCAAAATAGAATATAATATAGCATGGAACAGTAAAAAATTATAGATACGTTGGAGACATATCAAGCATCCCCAAGCTTAATTCCTGCTCGTCCTCGAGTAGGTAAATGATAAAAACAGAATTTTTGATGTGGAATGCTACTAGGCATAATTTCAATGTAATTCTTCTTAATTGTGGTATGAATATTCAGATCCGAAAGATTCAAGATAAAAGTTCAATATTGACATAAAAATAATAATACTTCAAGCATACTAACTAAGAAATTATGTCCTCTCAAAATTACATGGCCAAAGAAAGTTCATCCCTACAAAATCATATAGTTTAGTCATGCTCCATTTTTGTCACACAAGAATGCTCTCATCATGCACAACCTCGATGACAAGCCAAGCAATTGTTTCATACTTTAGTAATCTCAAACCTTTTCAACCTTCACACAATACATGAGCGTGAGCCATGGATATAGCACTATGGGTGGAATAGAATATAATGATGGGGGTTATGTGGAGAAGACAAAAGGGAGAAAGTCTCACATCAACGAGGCTAATCAATGAGCTATGGAGATGCCCATCGATTGATGTTAATGCAAGGAGTAGGGATTGCCATGCAACGGATGCACTAGAGCTATAAATATATGAAAGCTCAACAAAAGAAACTAAGTGGGTGTGCATCCAACTTGCTTGCTCATGAAGACCTATGGAACTTTAGGAGGCCCATTGTTGGAATATACAAGCCAAGTTCTATAATGAAAAGTTCCCACTAGTATATGAAAGTGACAAAACAAGAGACTCTCTATCATGAAGATTATGGTGCTACTTTGAAGCACAAGTGTGAAAAAGGATAGTAGCATTGTCCCTTCTCTCTTTTTCTCTCATTTTTTGGGCCTTCTTTTTTTTATGGCCTTTCTCTCTTTTTTTATTTTCCTCACTTGGGACAATGCTCTAGAAAATGATGATCATCACACTTCTATTTATTTAACCCTCAATGATTACAACTCAATACTAGAACAAGGTATGACTCTATATGAATGCCTCCGGGGGTGTACCGGGATATGTAATGAACAAAGAGTGACATGTATGAAAGAATTATGAATGGTGGCTTTGCCACAAATACTATGTCAACTACATGATCATGCTAAGCAATATGACAATGATGAACGTGTCATGATAAACGGAACGGTGGAAGTTGCATGGCAATATATCTTGGAATGGCTATGGAAATGCCATAATAGGTAGGTATGGTGGCTGTTTTGCGGAAGATATAAGGAGGTTTATGTGTGAATGAGTGTATCATATCACGGGGTTTCGATGCACGGGCAAAGTTTGCACCAACTCTCAATGTGAGAAAGGGCAATGCACGGTCCGAAGAGGCTAGCAATGATGGAAGGGTGAGAGTGCGTATAATCCATGGACTCAACATTAGTCATAAAGAACTCAGATACTTATTGCAAAAATCTACAAGTCATCAAAAACCAAGCACTACGCGCATGCTCCTAGGTGGATAGATTGGTAAGAAAAGACCATCGCTCGTCCCCGACCGCCACTCATAAGGAGGACAATCAAAGAACACCTCATCTTTCAAATTTGTTACATAACGTTTACCATACGTGCATCCTACAGGACTTGCAAACTTCAACACAAGTATTTCTCAAATTCACAACTACCCGGCTAGCACAACTTTTATATCACTACCTCCATGTCTCAAAACAATCATCAAGGATCAATCTTCTCTTAGTATTCAACACACTCATAAGAAAGTTTTTACTAGTCTTGAATACCTAGCATGTTAGGATTATTTAAGCAAATTACCATGCTATTTAAGACTCTCAAAATAATCTAAGTGAAGCATGAGATATCAATAGTTTATAGAAAACAAAAGTTACCACCGTGCTCTAGAAGATATAAGTGAAGTACTAGAGCAAAACTATATAACTCAAAAGATATAAGTGAAGCACATAGAGTATTCTAATAATTTCCGAATCATGTGTGTCTCTCTCAAAAGGAGTGTACAGCAAGGATGATTGTGGTAAACTAAAAGCAAAGACTCAAATCATACAAGACGCTCCAAGCAAAACACATATCATGTGGTGAATAAAAATATAGCTCCAAGTAAAGTTACCGATGGAAGTAGACGAAAGAGGGGATGCCTTCCGGGGCATCCCCAAGCTTTGGCTTTTAGGTGTCCTTAGTTTATCTTGGGGGTTCCATGGGCATCCCCAATATTAGGCTCTTGCCACTCCTTGTTCCATAATCTATCAAATCTTTCACCCAAAACTTGAAAACTTCACAACACAAAACTCAGCAAAAAATCTCGTAAGCTCCGTTAGCGAAAGAAAACAAAAGACCACTTCAAGGTACTGTAATGAACTCATTTTTTACTTATATTGGTGTTAAACCTAATGTATTCCAACTTCTCAATGGTTTATAAACTATTTTACTAGCCATAGATTCATCAAAATAAGCAAACAACACACGAAAAACAGAATCTGTCAAAAACAGAACAGTCTGTAGTAATCTGTAACTAACGCAAACTTCTGGAGCTCCACAAATTCAGCCAAAATAGGACGTCCTATAAAATTTGTTTATTGATCAGCAGCAATTGGAATCAATATTTTATCACGTTCTGGTGATTTTTAACAATTATTTTCGTGAACAGAAAGTTTCTGGAATTTTCTGCTGGATCAAATAACTATCATCCAAGAAGATCCTATAGGTTAAACTTGGCACAAACACTAAGTAAAACATAAAAACACATCTAACCAGGGGCTAGATCAAAAATTTATTCCTAAACATAAGCAAAAATCAAAAAACTAAAAATAAAATTGGGTTGTCTCCCAACAAGCGCTATCGTTTAACGCCCCTAGCTAGGCATAAAAGCCAGGATAGATCTAGGTATTGCCATCTTTGGTAGGCAATCCATAAGTGGCTCTCATAATAGATTCATATGGTAATTTTATTTTCTTTCTAGGGAAGTGTTCCATGCCTTTATTTAATGGAAATTGGAATCTAATATTCCCTTCCTTCATATCAATAATTGCACCAATCGTTGAAAGGATAGGTCTACCAAGAATAATAGGACATGAAGGATTGCAATCTATGTCAAGAACAATAAAGTCTACGGGCACATAGTTCCTATTTGCAACAATAAGAAAATCATTAATTCTTCCCATAGGTTTCTTAATGGTGGAATCCGCAAGGTGCAAGTTTAAAGAGCAATCGTCAAAATCACGGAAACCTAGCAAATCGCACAAAGTCTTTGGAATCGTGGAAACACTAGCACCCAAATCACACAAAGCATAGCATTCATGATCTTTAATTTTAATTTTAATAGTAGGTTCCCACTCATCATAGAGTTTTTTAGGGATAGAAACTTCCAACTCAAGTTTTTCTTCATAAGATTGCATCAAAGCATCAACGATATGTTTGGTAAAAGCTTTATTTTGACTATAAGCATGAGGAGAATTTAGCACGGATTTCAACAAGGAAATACAATCTATCAATGAGCAATTATCATAATTAAATTCCTTGAAATACAAAATAGTGGGTTCATTAATATCTAAAGTTTTGTTCTTTTCAATCCCACTTTTATGAAATTTAGCATCAAGATCTAAAAACACCGAATTTCTGGAACACCTTCTAGGTAAAGGTGGATCATATTCAGTCCCATCATTATCAAGATTCATATTGCAAAACAAAGATTTAATAGGGGACACATCAATAACTCTTAGATCTTCATTTTTGCTTTCATAAACACTAGAAGAACACGCTTTCACAAAACAATCTTTCTTAGCACGCATCCTAGCGGTTCTTTCTTTGCACTCATCAATGGAAATTCTCATGGTTTCGAGAGACTCATTGATATCATGCTTAGGAGGAATAGATCTAAGTTTCAAAGAATGAACATCAAGAGAAATTCTATCAACGTTCCTAGCCAATTCATCAACTTTAAGTAATTTTTCTTCAAGCAAAGCATTGAAATTCTTTTGTGAATTCATAAATTCTTTAACACTAGTCTCAAATTCAGAGGGCATCTTTTTAAATTTCCATAAGAATTGTTGTAGGAACTACCATAATTATTACAGGAATTACTAGGATAAGGCCTAGGATTAAAGTTTCCTCTATACGCGTTGTTACCAAAATTATTCCTACCAACAAAATTCACATCCATAGATTCATTATTATTCTCAATCAAAGTAGACAAAGGCATGTCATTAGGATCAGAAGAAACACTTTTACTAGCAAATAATTTCATAAGTTCATCCATCTTTCCACTCAAAACATTAATTTCTTCTATCGCATGCACTTTTTTATTAGTAGATCTTTCTGTGTGGCATTGAGAATAATTAACCATAATATTATCTAGGAGTTTAATAGCTTCTCCTAAAATGATTTCCATAAAAGTGCCTCCCGTGGCCGAATCTAAAAGATTTCTAGAAGCAAAATTCAATCCGGCATAAAATTTTTGTATGATCATCCATAAATTCAAACCATGAGTAGGGCAATTACGTATCATTAATTTCATCCTCTCCCAAGCTTGTGCAACATGTTCATGATCAAGTTGCTTAAAATTCATAATATCGTTTCTAAGAGAGATGATCTTAAAGGGAGGAAAATACTTAGAGATAAAAGCATCTTTGCACTTATTCCAAGAATCAATACTATTTTTAGGCAAAGACGAAAACCAAACTTTAGCACGATCTAAAAGCGAAAAGGGAAATAGCTTCAATTTAACAATATCATTATCCACATCTTTCTTCTTTTGCATATCACACAAATCAATGAAGCTATTTAGATGGGTAGCGGCATCTTCACTAGGAAGGCCGGCAAATTGATCTTTCATGACAGGATTCAACAAAGCAGTATTGATTTCACAAGATTCAGTATCGGTAAGAGGAGCAATCGGAGTGCTCAGGAAATCATTGTTGTTGGTATTGGTGAAGTCACACAATTTAGTATTATCTTGAGCCATTGTGACAAGCAAGCAATCCAACACACAAGCAAACAAGAGACGGGCAAAAAGAGGCAAACGGAAAAGACAGGGCGAATAAAACGGCAAGGGTGAAGTGGGGGAGAGGAAAACGAGAGGCAAATGGCAAATACTATAATGCGGGAAAGAAGGGTTTGTGATGGGTACTTGGTATGTTGACTTTTGCGTAGACTCCCCGGCAACCTCTTGAGCACTGCGTTGGTTTTCCCTTGAAGAGGAAAGGCTGATGTAGCAAAGTAGCGTAAGTATTTCCCTCAGTTTTTGAGAACCAAGGTATCAATCCAGTAGGAGGCCACGCACGAGTCCCTTGCACCTACACAAACAAATAAATCCTCGCAACCAACACGATAAGGGGTTGTCAATCCCTACATGGTCACTTACGAGAGTGAGATCTGATAGATATGATAGGATAATATTTTTGGTATTTTTATGATAAAGATGCAAAGTAAAGAAAGTAAAATAAAAACGGCGCCAGAAATAGCTTGTTGTCGGAAGATTAATATGATGGAAAATAGACCCAGGGGCCATAAGTTTCACTTGTGGCTTCTCTCTAGAGCATAAGTATTTACGGTGGGTAAACAAATTACTGTTGAGCAATTGACAGAATTGAGCATAGTTATGAGAATATCTAGGTATGATCTTGTATATAGGCATCACGTCCGAGACAAGTAGACCGACTCCTGCCTGCATCTACTACTAATACTCCATACATCGACCTCTATCCAGCATGCATCTAGAGTATTAAGTTCATAAGAACAGAGTAACGCTTTAAGCAAGATGGCATGATGTAGAGGGATAAACTCATGCAATATGATATAAACCCCATCTTGTTATCCACGATGGCAAAAATACAATACGTGCCTTGCTGCCCCTACTGTCACTGGGAAAGGACAACGCAAGATTGAACCCAAAGCTAAGCACTTCTCCCATTGCAATAAAGATCAATCTAGTAGGCCAAACCAAACTAATAATTCGAAGAGACTTGCAAAGATAACCAATCATACATAAAAGAATTCAGAAGATTCAAATATTGTTCATAGATAAACTTGATCATAAACCCACAATTCATCGGTCTCAACAAACACACCACAAAAGAAGATTACATCGAATAGATATCCACAAGAGAGGGGGAGAACATTGTATTGAGATCCAAAAAGAAAGAAGAAGCCATCTAGCTAATAACTATGGACCCGAAGGTCTGAGGTAAACTACTCACACTTCATCGAAGAGGCTATGGTGTTGATGTAGAAGCCCTCCGTGATCGATGCCCCCTCCGGCGGAGCTCCGGAACAAGCCCCAAGATGGGATCTCACGGGTACAGAAGGTTGCGGCGGTGGAATTAGGTTTTTGGCTCCGTATCTGGTAGTTTGGTGGTACGTAGGTATATATAGGAGGAAGGAGTACGTCGGTGGAGCAACGTGTGGCCCACGAGGGTGGAGGGCGTGCCTTGGGGGGGGGGGGGTAGGCGCGCCCCCCTACGTCATGACTTCCTGGTTGAAGTCTTGACGTAGGGTCCAAGTCCTCTGGATCACGTTCGTTCCAAAAATCACGTTCCCGAAGGTTTCATTTCGTTTGGACTCTTTTTGATATTCTTTTTCTGCGAAACTCTGAAATAGGCAAAAAAACAGCAATTCTGTGCTGGGCCTCCGGTCAATAGGTTAGTCCCAAAAATAATATAAAAGTGTATAATAAAGTCCAATAATGTCAAAACAGAACATAATATAGCATGGAACAATAAAAAATTATAGATACGTTGGAGATGTATCAATGTTTTGCCAGATTTTTATGCCACGTAGGACTGGGCTGGTGTGTGGGCATTCATCCAGTCGCCTACATGTCCGTTTCACCACGCGGAGGGGCTGGTGTGTGGGCGTTTAGCAGTTCGCCCACACGCCATTTTTCACGCACGTAGAGGGGCTGGTGTGGGGCGTTTATCAGTTCGCCCACACACCCGTCTCCTGTCCCACACCAAGAGCTGTTAGTTGCCATGTGTTTTGCAGGGTACATGGCAACTGCCCTAGCGTGCTTGTAAGCAGATGGCAACTCTCTCTTTACCCGAGTTTCCATGAGTTTTGCACGGTACATGACAACTGCCCTAGCGTGCTTGTAAGCAGATGGCAACTCTCTCGTTACCCGAACATGTTTTTTGGCCATGCCTTTTTTGTAGTGCTACATGGCAACTGCCTAGTATTAGTAGGTGGCAACTCCTAAAGTTTTCAAATCATGGCAACTGTAGTAGACCACACCATACATGGCAACATCTGTAGTTGTCCAAAAATTGCATTTGGCACTTGACCTGAGATGGCAACTATAGTTGAGCAACCATGGCAACTGTAGTTGTCAGACATGGCAATTGTAGTTCAGCAACATGACAACTACAGTTAAACGAACATGGAAGAGGGTCCGGACCATGGCTACTGCGGGGACGTGTGCTGACTATCACGTGAAGCGTGCGTGACCATGAGTATAGGCGTGTGGGCGTTATCTATTTTGCCCACACGTAGGTGTGTGGGAGGGACCGCGAGGCAAAAGACCGGGCATGTGGGCACTACTTGTTTTGCCCACACGTAGACGTGTGGACTAGTTCTTTAGATACCACACGAAACGTGTGGCCAAACCCCTTAACGCCCGCACGTATGGGCGTTATCAGGACCTTTTTTTAATATGTTGACTCGCACGCTTCGGCCATATTTCCTCTGCTGTGTGAGAAACGGAGTAGTAGTAATACTGCTTGGCCTCGGTTGGTCAGGTGAAAACACGGCAGAGGCAGCAGGCCCGACTTGGAGGCAGGGCCACCCGGCGAAGGCAGCTTGATGACGGCGCGAGGTGTGGTGAAGGGCAGCAGGTAACGGCGGCTTGCGGAGCCGGCGGGTGCGAGGCAAGGAAGCCGAGGTGGCTTGTGGCGCGGCCGTGACCACAACAGAGGCGACCCGACGATGCGGCGCGGCAGCCATGGAGGCGAGGGTTGCAGTTGCGGCTTGAAGGCGGCTTGCGGCGCTGCCGGCTGGAGGCGACTCAGGGCAGCAACGGCGCACAACAGGAGGCGGGGACGACGCGATGGGCGGCTCATCGGAGGAGCGACGCGAGGCCATGGCGGCTTGGAGGCGCGAACCCGCAACGGCGGAGGAGCAAACCGTCCCCAAGGAAAGGCAGGCCCGACTTAGAGCGGCTTCGGGGTGGCTTGACACAGAGTAGTGAGCCCGCAACGGAGGTGTGTCGGTGAAGCACAACCACGGCGGCGGCTCGACACAAAGACGGGGCCGGTCAAGGCGTGGGCAGCTCGACAAGGGACCACGGTGGCGGCTCACAGTGGGCATGATGCCTGAGCGGCTGCTTGAGGTGGCAGAAAATCCAGTGAAGAGGGGTGGCTCATGGACAAGGCCGCAACCACTTGGAGCAAAGATGAAGACCAGGCAAGGTCACAGCCACAGCGGAGCTCGGCGGCTTAAAGGTGGCGACTTGGTGATGGTCCAGCAGCGGTCGGCAGCTCGAGGACGAAACCGAGGCAGAGAATGGAGGAGACAGGCTGGCTTAACAACGGTGGAGATCCAAAACAATGGAGGCGGCTCATCAGCAGCGTGGTCGAGGTAAACCACGGTGGCAGCGGCCGCTCACGTCCGAGGCGAGGCCGGCGAGGTGCGGAGCGGCTCATCAACAGCGTAGGCGAGGCCGTGGCGACCATGAGGCCGCCTTTTTCATGTGTGTGGCACTGCTGATTTGCCCTCGCAGCTCGTGTCTCCTCGTATAACCTGCTTCCTCATGTGTACGTACAGTTATCGAAGATAACAATTCAGAAAACTGAATTACTCCCGTGTGAAGTACAGACCCTGTTGGTCCTTTGTATGACAAAGTGGAGCAGTAGTAGATACGGTTAATGGATGCTCCATGACTTGGAATTAGCATTAGCAGTAGTGACAAACACATCAGGACTGGCGCGACGGTGAAAACATGCTGCAACAAGAAAACACGGTCTTGACGATTTGCGATTTGACCTTTCCCCAATCGCACAACACACTGCAAATGTTTCTCTTTGTACCCTGTCGGTCTTTGGGACTTGATCTTGCACTGATCGATCTTGAACACGTCTTCAACTTGCCGTGGCAGCGGTGCACCCGACGCAATCTTAATGTTCTTGAACTCAAACCACGTATTGCCAACTGAAAAGTTAATCATAATTCCAAGTAAAAATCCATGAATTTTCCGGCACTACCCAAAAGTGTCTCTTGTTGGGTTATCCTGTGCGATTGTTCCATGCTGGCTCTACTTCATCTGTCTAATCACGAGCTTCTCAATCCCTGAAGAGAGATCCCTCCAATAACTCAACACCACCGTGTGTGGCCCCACGGTAGGCACCAACTGTCGTGGATTCGTCACGACAGAAGTCCTAGTGTGAGGACTTTAGTCGTGAGGCCAACACATCTACGTAGTAGCTCGAGAGGGGTTGAGTGGAACGAGAGATGCGAGGTTTTTTACCCAGGTTTGGCCCCTCGCGGTGGAGGTAAAAGCCTACATCCTGCTTTATTGATATTGATCATGGTGCTCATGATTACAAGGGTGCTCTTTGGCTACCTCTCTCTCGAGAGCTATTGACTTGTCTATCTAAACTTGTCCCTCTTGCCGTGCCCTATCCCTCCTTATATAAAGTGGAGGGGCGGGTTACATGTGGAGTCCTTGTAGGATTAGGACTACTCTATTGCAAGTGGAGTTCTAGTATTGCTTCCTTTGTAAAGGAATACTCCTTATGCCTTTCCTCTTATGCCGGCCTACTGGGCTTTGGGCCTTGTCATCCATCTGTCCCGCCGTCGGGGTCATTAGTGAGTCACCAGACCAGTGAGTCGCATGTCGTCAGGCGGGTTAGCGATGAAACGCCAAGTCCCAGCCGGGTCATAATTTCGGCCGGGTCATACCGCGGGGTATATCCCCGACACATACCCCTCACTATCGATCAAAGGGATGATATATATACACTCGGGGAGCCCACAGATATGCATGTCGTCACAAAAAACCGCACAAGGGAGACATGGTTGATCAGAAGACCCCGTATACACTGCTTGCGCCCCAAAAATATGCATGGGTACGGTGGTGTGTGATGTGTTTATATCCCGAATGCACAACTTCGATGGGCCACCAACTATATTACAAACTAAACACCGTACCCGACCCCAAGCCTATTTCAAGACGTGCGCTGTCGGTTTCCCATCTTTGAGGCGGGGGGGGGGGGGGGGGTGGGGGGGTGTAGTCCAACGCATGCGCTCAAACTTTATTTGGTCTAACATGGCACACATAGCAATAGGACACCATCATGGTCAAACCCTTCTTGTATGTTGGCTCAAAGGGATAGATTGTGTGGGCCACCTCATTATTGGTCAAGGATAATATATATACCTTAGGGAGCCCACAGATACGTGCGGCGTCTATAAACCGCACAAAGGAGACATGCTCGCTCAGAAGACCCGACCCCTATACCCTACGCGCGACCTGAAAAATGTATGGGTCTGGTGTGTGATTTGTTCAAATCCCGAAAGCACAAGTTCGATGGGGCACCTACTACATCAGTAACATTACAAATGGAACATCGTACCCCCCCCCCCCCCCCCCGCAGCCAGGTTAAAGACGTACGATGTCCGAACGCAACTTCGAGGCAGATGGGGGTGGGGGGAGGGCCGGGTGCCGCCCAACGCATGTGCTGGAAGTTGATTTGCTCTAACATAGCACACGAAGCAAAGTGTAAACCCTTCTCGTGCGTTGAGTCAAAGGGATAATTTGTGTGGGCCTACAAATGTCGATCATTCTTTGATTTTTGAGAATAAAAAATAACCAATAAAAACATAGTCTACAAATTAGCAAAACAAGGATCCCGAGGTTTATATAATCGCCATGACAGGTCACTATGGATTCAATCTCTTTTGATTTTTTAGAACAAAAAATAACCAATAAAAACATAGTCTACAAATTAGCAAAACAAGGATCGCAAGGTTTATATAATCGCCATGACAGGTCACTATAGAGACATTTATCTCTATAATGACCGTGTCATAGCGTTAAAATGAAGCTTGAGATATGCAAATTCCCACCGGGTCACCCATCCTTAGACTACACGAGCCCGAGCACACTTAACTTCTATGTTCTATTCGACTAGGCTAGCGGATGGGAAGCTACCCCTTGCTAATAGGAATTGCCTCCTTGCCTTTAAGGCATTTCACGCTGGTCACCCTATGGGACCTACTCCCTCCTATTACACACATTTGTGATTTTCGAAACTGTGTGCGATATTTACATGGACGGTGTGTCACCGCCTAGCCTTCAATGAGAACTGACACTGGCAGCGGGAAAACGATGGGAGAAGAGGTGGGAAACCGATGAGAGGAGTGGCAGGAAACGGTAGCGCGTTTGGATATATAACAATATTAATATAAAAAACTTAGTAGAGAAGGAAGCGTGAGCTAGCACAACGCATTCTCATAGTTCTTACCCATATACTGTATGTGCTATTGAAAGGGATGATGATTGCCGTTCGATCTGAGAGCATCCAACGGTGCAGACGTACGCTCCATGGGTTTTGGGTTCTGGCTAATCAGAACACACGACTCAGATCGCGGTCATAGCAGGGGGGATCGGCAACGGTTTGGTAGGCACACGGCTTTCGTGAGTGAACCGTGTGCTATTTGAAAACATTTTGTGAGAAGTCTCTGTTTTTAAATCCCGTAAATCCAGAACTCACCCGAAAATCGTGAAACTTGGGATGTTGTCACGAGATGGCACATATATGTCGAGGATTTTTTTTCCATTTTGGCGCAAGTTTTATTACAAGCCTCTTATAAACCGGAGCTTCTCTCAAAGAAGCCTCATGGTTCCGATAAGGAAACGTGTCCCCCTTGTGGGCTAAACGATAATCACGGCCTTTGTTCACCTTGTATTTTCTTCTACGGGCAACATGGAACGACAGGATTTCTGTGATGAAATTTAAACTTATTCAGGGTTCGTTTGGCCTTTTTATAAACTAATTGAGTTTCCTAGGCATTTAATATCCACAATTCAAATCTGAACTACAAATACATGCTCCAGTTCACCAAAATGGCTAGAAAAATTATACATGTCTCTGGAATGGGAATGAATTACAACCGTATCGTTGTCCTCGCTCATCCTCAAACATTTGAAATCTCAGTTTTTATATCCCCATAAATCCAAAACTCACCAGAAAGTCATGAAAGTTGGCATGGTGTCACGTCATGGCACATAGGTGTCGTGGTAAAAACATTATCCAATTTGGGCCAAGCTTTATTACAAACCTCTTACAAACCGGAGCCTGTCGCAAGAACCTTCGTGCTTTCGATAGGGAAACGTGTCCCCTTGTGGGTTAAAAGATAATCGCTCCCTCTTCTAGCCTTGTATTTTCTTCTACACGCCACATGGAACAACGGGAGATTCGCGCAGAACTTTGAAATTATTCAAGGTTCGTTTGACCTTTTTTATTCATTAAATGAGTTTTCTAGGAATTTAATGTCCATAAGTCAAATCCGAACTACGAATAAATGCTAAAGTGCACCAAAATGGCTAGAAAAAACGTACCTGTGTCCTTGGGGTGCATGTTTAGGTCCCATGGAATGAATGGGAATGAATTCAACTGTCTCGGCGTCCTGGCTCGGCCACAAACATTGCGAATCTTGATTTTTAAATCTCTGTAAATCCAAAAGTCACCAGGATCTTTGAGGAAGCCCGCAAAGGTCCATGTCCCAAGCATAGTACCCAGGATAAGTCGGCCAACCACTCTTGGTAGAACTATTATATTATGTAGCAGTTTCGCAACCTAGTTTACAAGAATCACCAGGGAGGTGGTGGTAAAAACCCAGGTCAACCCGAGGCTGGTGGCTCAGAGTCCGGTTGCAATAGGGCCGGCTCATGTGGTGGATATAACAATCATGGTGGGTCTCGATCTGGATATCAAGGGTCTGGTCCCAGAAGAAGGAAACACTGCTTGACGATATTGGTTTCGTAATCAGATTGGACGCAACGTTCATGCTTATGTTGATGATATTTTGGTCAAGTCCCAGAAGAAGGAAACACTGCTTGACGATCTCAAGGAAACTTGTGATAATCTTCGGATTTATAAGATGATGCTTAACCCGGCCAAATGTGTGTTTGGAGTTCATGCAGGTAAATTGCTTGGTTTTTTGGTGTCTGAGCGAGGCATTGAACCTAATCCAGAGAAAATCAAGGCGGGGACCTCCCTTGCCAAGCCAGCCAACATCAACGATGTTCAAAGTATGGCGGTTCATATAGCTGCTTTGAGCCGGTTCATAAGTCGCCTCGGTAGGAAGGCAATACCTTTGTATCAGATGCTGAAAAAGACTAACAACTTCGTTTGGAGTGATGTTGTGGATAAAGCTTTTGAAGCCCTCAAGAAGCAGTTGCCTAAGTTGCCCGTCTTGGCTGCTCCTATTGACAAAGAGCCTATGCTGCTGTACATTGCTGCCAATAACAGAGCAGTAAGTGTTGAAGTTGTCATGGAGCGCATGGAGGCTAGGAAAGAATATCTTGTTCAACGGCTAGTCTACTATGTCAGCGAAGTTTTGACAGAATCCAAGCAGAGATATCCACATTGGCAGAAACTAGTATTTGGTGTCTTCATGGATAGTCACAAGTTGAAACATTATTTCCAGGGACACTCCATCACTGTGGTCAGCTCCACCCTATTGGGGGATATCATCCAGAACGGGGAAGCCATGTGTCGGATTGCTATGTGGGCAATTGAGCTTGGGCCACATCATCTGAAATACATGCCCCGAACAGCTATCGACTCTCAAGCACTAGTGGATTGCACAATGATTGGACTAAACTTCAATTTCCCGAAGAGATGCTAGACAACACTTATTGGACAATTCATTTTGATGGTTCAATACAGTTGGAGGGCTCGGGGGCTAGAGTTATCTTATCTTCCCCAAGAGGTGATAAATTTTCTTATGTTTCGAGGATCATGTTTCTGTGTACTAACAATGCAGCTAAGTACGAAGCACTCCTCCATTGTCTCCGTAAGGCTGAGTAGATGAACCTTAGCCGGGTCAGATGCCTCAGTGACTCTGACTTGGTTGCTCAGCAAGTTTCTAGAAAGTGGGACTCCAAGGATCCCCTAATGGCGTCTTATCGGAAGGAAGTGACTAACATTGCAGATCACTTCAAGGGTTATCAAGTGGATCACAATGACAGGCGCCTCAACGAGGCGGCTGATGCATTGTTACAACTTGGCTCTCAATGTAAGCTGGTCCCTCCCAACGTTTTCCTTGATGTCCTCCATAATCCTTCTGTCAAGTTGCCATCCGAGGAAGATCTGGCTATCCCTGACCTGGAGGCACAGTTGGTGGAGGCTCTTCGTCCATCCCCGGACTGGATGGTTGCTTATTTGGCATATCAGACTCGAGGAGAGCTCCCTGGGGATGAACTTATTCCTTGTCAAATCGTTCGACGATCCAACTCCATGACTATTGTCAACGGCGAGTTGCATAGAAGAAGCATCACTGGTGTTTTTCAACGATGTGTTTCCCCTGTTGAAGGGTGAGAGATCCTCAATGAGATTCACTCTATTGATTGTGGTCATCATGCTGGCTCAAGATCCCTAGTGGGAAAGGCGTTTTCGCATGGTTTTTAGAGGCTCACGGTTCATACAGATACTGAAGATATTGTGTGTAAGTGGGATGGATGTCAGATGTTTGCACGTCAAGATCATGCTCCTTCTCAAGAACTTCAGATGATTCCAATCACTTGGCCCTTCACTGTCTAGGGGCTTGATATGGTTAGACTATTCAAATGATCCAATGACAAGAAGACTCACCTCTGGTTACTATTGATAAGTTTACCAAGTGGGTTGAAGCAGAGCCAATAACCAATTGTGATGCAGAAACAAGAGTCAAGTTCGTGAAAAAGTTGATCTTTAATTTTAGTTATCCCCCTAGCATCATCACTGATAATGGGACAAACTTGTCCAAAGGAGCCATGAAGAAGTTTTGTCTGCAAGAGCACATCCAGCTTAACGTGGCGTTTGGGGCACACCCTCAGTCCAACGGCCAAGCAAAACATGCTAACTAGGAGATTTTACGAGGCATCAAGCCCAGACTCACGGTCCCTCTTGAGCGTACACTGGGTCGTTGGGTTGAGGAACTCCCGTCAGTCCTTTGGATCATATGAACTACTCCCAAACAGATCAACAGGCTATACGCCTTTCTTCATGGTTTACGGTGTAGAAGCCGTATTACCAAGTGATATTCGTCATGACTCCCCCATAGTGGCGGCTTATGTTGAAGCAAATAATGGGAAAGCTGAAAAAGGTTTTCTTGATACCCTGGAGGAGGAACGTGACTTTGCAACATCAAGATCAGCAATATATCAGCAAGACAATCACAGCTATAGAGTCCATAGCCGTACTTTCCAGGAGGGTGACTTAGTGCCCTGACTGATATAAGATCAAACCGGTATGCACAAGCTCTCACCTCCTTGGGAAGGGGCTTTTGTCATCAACAAGAACCTCAATAACAGGTCACAAGAAGTCACGCAGATCTGAGGAGTAGACTAACAAGCCTTAGCACATTGCTCATCTCCATCCTTACTATACTTAGAGCCACTGGCTGCAGCTATTGTACATACCTATGTGTATATATCTTTTATGATCAATGTTAATAAAGTCGGCATCCTCGAAACTCAGGGGATCTATTGTTTCATCCCATATATTGTGCATGAGTCTTTATTTCTTCATCATAAGTCACTTGGGGGCTTCCAACTCATCATCTTTAGTAATTAACATCCATCTTGACCCGACATATGCCATTTTATTACATGGTTAAACATGCCTATTTGCTTGATGCTCATCCGCCATGATGACCCGGCGTACTCTTGACAGTCAATCTATTATGACCCTGATGTCAAGGTTAAAACGCTGGCTTAAGTCATGTGAGAGCCGGCCTACAGAAAGATAGTACAGGTCATAGGATATCAAGCCTGCTTCATTGAAGCGATACTCGAGCCTCGAAAGATGTCCTTTTTGTCGCGCCTCGAAAGCCGACTCAGCATTAATCTTATCTATGTACTAAACATTTTTTTTGTTTTTCAGGTTATGCTGACCATGATTGAGTTTAGAACATCCATCAGTCGCCGGGTCATTAATACACCGGTTTATTTTTCAAAGATAGATTATTATCGACCATGAGTCGGCGGGTTATTAATACCCCGGGTTATTCTAAGCATCCGTTGTGCAGACAAAGATCAAGTTATTGATGACTCATACAAACATAACTCACCATATCATCATTTGAAGCAGCTGATATTCAAAGGAAACTGGGCGGGTGAACATCACACCACACCAGCTCAAATCTTTCTGCAAAATAAACTTCATGTATCAAGGTGCGCGATCACACCACAGCTGACCATAAGTGTTTTCTACCACCCTATTACATCGCCACATGGGGGCTCAAATATTAACAAGTTTTTTATGGGATAATCTATTCCCGTAAGCCGGATTTTGAGCCTTCCGGATTGTCACTTTCTGGGTTGACACCTTCTTAGCGATCTCCAGTATTTGAAACTTCTGGGTCATCCTACGCCTTTTTCTCCTGCTCGTGCTGTTGATTGCTCAAATCCCGTTCAATCGCGGTTAAGGCTTCAAAAACAGCATCATCTTGCAACATAATTGATGCATCAACATTAGGAGCAAAGTAATTCTTATGCCATTCTAGAGTCAGATCAATCGGCTCGAAAGTTGGCGGAGGGACCCGTATGTTTGACTCATCATAGGCTGGACGATATTTTGACAAGTCAAGCTCCCCAGCAAGATGAATTTCCAAGACGCACGTCTCCTTCAAACACCGAGTATAATCCACCGCAGTAACATGGCTACCATCAATGTTAAATTCTGGAAACCCTTCAAACATATCAGCCGAGTCCATTTTTGGCATGAAGGCCTTTGCACAGCTTAGTGATTGCATTGCGTTGGCTTAGGCACCTTGTCGGATTCAGGGCTCTATAGACCCAAGAAGGTTCGAACTCTGGGGCGTGTGCGAATGTCTCAACCGCTCAAGCTCAGAGCTCGTCACCCTACAACCTAGCCTAATTCGTGTGTGCAGGGAAGAAGATGAACATGGCAGGTTACCCAGGTTTGGGGCACCTTGCGGTGTAAGACTCTACACCTGCTTTGTGGTGGATTGGCCTCAAGAGGGGCCGATGATGAACTAGTACAATGGATGAACAACCTCGCGAGGGCTCCTCCTACAATGGTGGCCAACCTATATTTATAGTGGCCTTGGTCCTCTTCCCCCAAAACTTAGGCTAGAAGGGATCCCACAACGGCCAGTTTGAAAGGGGAGAAGTAGTACATCTAATCCTAATGAAAGGTGGTATTCGCCTGCAAAGATTCTGGTCGTGACGCAGCGGTGGGCTCGGTGATGACCTCTGCCTTGCCAAGCCTGTGGTCTTGGTCTTGTACCACTAGAATGGGAACCTCTGCAGGATTCCTCTGGAACCCACGCCTGTCCTTGCCTCCTCAGCACCAAAGAGGAAACTGCCTCCTTTGTGCCCACTGGCGCCCACCTGGCCTTGGTCGTCATGGCTCACGTCATCGTAGCCTCATGTGGTTGGGCACCCGCATAGGAATCTCTGCTCCTCGGGAGGCCGCCTGGGGAGTGTCGGTGTCAAAACCGGCGGACCTCGGGTAGGGGGTCCCGAACTGTGCGTCTAAGGTTGATGGTAACAGGAGACAGGGGACACAATGTTTACCCATGTTCGGGCCCTCTCTATGGAGGTAATACCCTACTTCCTGCTTGATTGATCTGGATGAATATGGGTATTACAAGAGTTGATCTACCACGAGATCGTAATGGCTAAAACCCTAGAAGTCTAGCCTGTATGACTACAACTATGATCGTTGGCCTCTATGGACCTAGCCCTCTAGTTTATATAGACACCGGAGGGATCTTGGGTTGCATAAAGTCGGTTACAGAGATGGGAATCTTGATATTTGGTCGCCAAGCTTGCATTCCACGCCAAGGAGAGTCCCATTCGGACACGGGTAGAGTCTTAGGTCTTTGTATCTTCACATCCCATCAGTCCGGCCCATGGCTAACAGGCCGGACGCCCGAGGACCCCTTAGTCTAGGACTCCCTTAGTAGCCCCTGAACCAGGCTTCAATGACGAGGTGTCCGGCGCACAGATTGTCTTCGGCATGCAAGGCAGGTGCCCCTTTCCGAATACTCCAAGATAGTCTTCGGACGCAACGAACGTGTCCGGATCTGCAACACAAGTACCGCACACACAACCGTAGAGAGTATAATATTTCACGAGTCCAATCTGCTCACAAGTTTTTACAATGTGCCATCACGTCTGACCGGTCATTACTTCGAACTGTTTTCATCTGCCGTTCCACGTTTCGAGATGCGGTTTTCATTGGCATGTCTTGTCAAAGCAGAGATCGTGTCCCCTTATTGCGGGATTCTCATCAATACGGGCGTGGGTAATCCAACCGTGCCGTTTGCACAGTCCTTGGGAATAGGCGAGTTTTAAGGCGAGTGGGGAGGCGCTTGATATTCACTGCTTTTATAAGGAGATAAGGATTCCCCTTCTTCACCCACGCCTTCTCTCTCTGACCTTCCATTCTCGAGCTCCAGCACCCAAGTCCTCATCTTTTTCGCCTCAAGAAAGCACTCAACCATGTCTGGATCTGGAGGGCAAGGCAAGTGGATGGCCTCCTCCATCAAGGAGAAGGACATCACTGAGCTTCGGGAGGCCGGATATTTGGCGAAAGAAATCGCCCACCGGCTTCCAGCCAAGGGGCAAGTCGTCCCCAACCCGAAGCCCAATGAGAGGGTGGTGTTCATCCCCCATTTCGTCCGTGGGTTAGGGTTTCCTCTCCACCCTTTCGTCCGCGGACTTATGTTCTATTACGGGCTAGATTTCCATGATCTAGCCCCAAACTCCGTCCTCAACATCTCGGCATTCATTGTCGTGTGCGAGGCCTTCCTCCGCATTCCTCCCCACTTCAGACTATGGCTCAAGATCTTCAACGTGAAGCCGAAGGTGGTGGATGGACACCACGCGGAGTGCGGAGGTGCCATGGTGAGCAAGATGCCCAATGTCACATGGCACAAAGGTACTTTTGTGGAGACCGTCAAGGAGTGGCAGAAACTGTGGCTCTATATCACAGAGCCCCGTGACGCCACCTGGGCCACGGCTCCCGAGTTCAAATCCGGAGCTCCAATGCGGCTCACCTCCTGGATAGAGAAGGGCCCAAATTGTTCTTCGTCGGATGAACTAATAGCGCTGCAAACGTGCATCCAAAGTATGGTGGATAAAAACATCAAGCTCGTCAACGTGATCCAGGTGCTGCTAGTTCGCCGGATCCTTCCATGCCAGAGCCGAACATGCCCTTTATGGGAATTTGATCCGGAGAAGCACGAGACCTTGGAGAGGCTCTTCGGAACCACTCACGAAGATGTCTGGAAGTTGCTCTTTAAGGGCAGTGAGACGCCGCCGGACATAGACTCGGACCGCGGGCACGGTCTTGCCCATCCTGCCAGTGCCGTAAGTCTTTCTTGTCTCAAGGTGCATCCTCTACTTGCTTGTTTAAGGAAGATATCTAAAACTTAACTATTTATTTTTTCAGGTATGGACAGAGAAAGCGGAGCAGATTCGGTGTCCGCTCCGCTGCCCGAGGAACCAGTCATCCCGCTCCTGGCAAAGATGCTAGTTCCGGCGCCCTACAAGCCGCCGGAGAAGAAGGCCAAGAAGAAGGCCAAGGGGGCCAAAAGTGGCCCTCGCCGCAAAGGAGCTTCAGACGTGTCGTCCGAAGACAAGACTCACTCCCCTGCCACCGAAGACGGCGACGAGGAGGAGGAAGAAAGCAACTCTCCCCCTGATGGGGGAAGGAAGAAGAGGGAGGCCTCCACAAATCTGGAGGTGGAGGCGCCCAAGAGGGGGAAGGGACCCCTCGCGGATAACTCCGTGTGGGACGTCAACAGCAGCCCAGAGCGACGCCCCCGAAGCAAGCCCCTGGCCGCATCATAAGTGCTAAAAAACCCGTATACGTCCATGTATCTGGCCTCTCCTCTTCATGGTATTAACATGTTAAATTATGCTATTGCAGTCCGGCCCATGACAGCTCCCTACGATCCTCATCAGGAGGTTCGCTGGATTCAAAGGCGATTGCCAGCGAGTCACCGCCGGCTGCTCACTCTCCCAAGGCCAAGGGCGACGACGAGGTGCTGTCCCAGAGGACCTTCCCAGGCCAGGGAGAGGATCAGGAGGCCGTCAGGGTGGCGCCGGAGGGCGAAACCGCGGTTGCCGAACACCTAGGGGAGCGGATCCCCATGGAGACTGGCGATGGGGGACGTGTTCAGTTCAGCCCTCAGCCGTGTACAGTTCCGGAGACCTATACGGCTCCGGAATCCAGCGAGCAGCCTCATTCGAGAGAAGGAGGTGTGCCTATCCCGCCAGTGACCTCTGTCCAACCAGAGGCACTGGATAATCTGTTGGAAGCGCTACGAGGCGCTTCCATTGTGGATGAACACCGTATCCTTATGGGTACGGTGATTGAGAAGGTTCAACCCATCAAGAGCAGACTAACCGAAGCCTGCGACAGCCTCCTGACAGGCTTTGAGGTAAGCGATGCAAAAGAAAAAGTCCCAGTATAGACAGTAGCCCCTGAGACACTGTCCGGTGTTCGGAAAGAAAAGCCGGATAGAGGATCAATTTATTCACAGGAAACTAACTAAGTATGTCTTATATGAATAAGCAGGCGTCGTTGCTGGCCGCAACCTAACATGCTACGGAGGTCTCCGGACTGAAGCACAGTCTGGAGTGGGCCGAAGAAGAGCTCGGCCTTGTAAAAAGGCAGCTGGAGGACAAGCAACGTATGTTGCGTCTTGCTGTATACTCAAAAAGAATGAATGATGTGTAGTGACTGTAGTGCCATAATATTTGTAGGAGCGGCGACCGAGGTTGAGGTCCATAAAAAGGCCCTGGCCGAAGCCGAGGAGAAAGCTGCCAAGGAACAGGTCGCTCGTAATAAGCACGAGGCGAGGCTTAATGAGGTCTAGCAGGAGCTCCAGGATGCCCTGAAAAAATGCAAGACCTTGGAGCGCGATGTTTCGGCTCAAGAGACCGAACTCGCCAAGGCTCACCAAAGCGCGGAAGAGGCCCGGGTTGAACCCCAGGGCGCCCTCCAGGAGATCCAGGAGGCCAAGACAATCGCGGCGGGTAAGGCGTTTTGTATGCAAAGCAAGTATGTAAAGAAGAAGTATTTCTTACTAACCCGGATTCGGAGTTCTCCAGGGTGTTTGTGGATTTACCGCGCAGTGTTTCTGATGCTGCGGAATTCTTCCAAGCCAGAGAAGGGAGCTCAACGGAGACGCTGTTCTGGTTGCAATACCTTGCGCCAGAACATCCGGTGCCCTTGAGCGCTCAGCTAAAATAGCTGGTCGAGCTGCATATGGTGGCCGAACTGGTCATGAAGGATTTAATAATCCGGTTGTGGCCTGCCAAAGCTATACCCAGCAGCTACTTCGGTCTCGTGAAGCGGCTGGTGTCGGTGTCAAAAGCAACGGATCTCGGGTAGGGGGTCCCGGACTGTGCGTCTAGGATTGATGGTAACATGAGACGGGGGACACGATGTTTACCCAGGTTCGGGCCCTCTCTACGGAGGTAATACCCTACTTCCTGCTTGATTGATCTTGATGAATATGAGTATTACAAGAGTTGATCTACCACGAGATCGTAATGGCTAAACCCTAGAAGTCTAGCCTATGATGAATATGAGTCCCCTTTCCGGACTAACCCCTCCGGTTTATATAGACACCGGGGGAATCTAGGGTTTACATGGAGTCAGTTACATAAGAAGGAATCTTCATAGTTGGTCGCCAAGCTTGCCCTCCATGCCAAGTAGAGTCCAATCCGGACATGGTGCAGTCTTCGGCCTTCATGTCCTCACAGCCCATCAGTCCGGCCCACGGATAACAGGCTAGACACCCTTGGACCCCTTAGTCCAGGACTCCCTCAGTAGCCCCCGAACCAGTCTTCAATAGCGAGGTGTGCGGCACACATATTGTCTTCGGCATTGCAAGGCGAGATCCTCCTTCGATGATCTCCAAGTAATGTATTCGGCCATTGATCCAATGTCGTCTCCTTGGCTTCTGCACGTTAAATAATCTTCGTCCTCCACGTGTCGAGCGAATGCGGAAAGTCAGGGTATTTTTCCAAATAACACCCTATCTACGCGAGGAAGAGCGCCTATTTAAAGAGATTGGATCCCAGATCCATTCAGCATTACGCAGAAGAAATCCCCAGAGACTGCCTAGGAGAAACCATTCCAGCATGGCTAGTGTTCCCAGCTCCTCCGCTCGTCCCGGCCCAGGGAAAGGAGAGTGGGAGAGGTGTTCCGTGTCTCATAGCCAATTGGCGAAGTTGCAAACGCAGGGATTTCTTCCCCCTGCAGATCTAGTCACTGTTCGAGTGGGGCTAGCTTCTTTCAATGGCGGGACTCAGGCAGAGGACTTCCCCAATCCGTCCGGGGGAGATCGAGTGTGTTTCGTCCCCTACCTATTAAGAGGCGTTGGATTTCCAATCCATCCGTTCCTCCGAGGGCTTCTAGAGTACTACGGCCTCGAGCTGCACAACTTCACTCCAGCCTCCATCCTGCATATTGCGGGTTATGTCGCTTTATGCAAACTGTTCCTGGGCGTCGAGGCTCATTTTGAGTTGTGGAGGAAGTTGTTTTGTCTCGTCCCACGCAATCACGAAGGGTCGATATTTGAAGTGGGCGGGGCCGAAGTATGGCGCATCGCCAATACTGGATATCCATCCGGCACACCAAGGAAGGCACCTGATGGATGGCCCTCCGAATGGTTCTATATTGAGGACGTCGCGCTTCCCGACCCGGTTTGAAAGGGTCTCCCTGAATTCGCGAGCGTCCCTCTGAGGAAACACCACAGTTGGCGCCCCGGGAGCCTTGAAGAGGAAGATAGTGCGGAGGTTCGTCAGCTGATGAGCAAGATAAAAGAGCACACTCAATCCGGACTCACAGTAATCGAGGTCATGGCGATCTCCATAGCACGAGGGGTTCAGCCGCTCCAGTGCAGAGGGCTTCCAATGTGGCACTGCAATGGGGAGGATGACGCCTCTCGCTGCGGCCGGAAAAGTCCGGATACCCCTGCCGCTTTGGCTAAGATATTAGCCGAACTATTCAAAGGGGAGGAAAAGGAATTTCTTCATATCAAACCCAGGGACGGGTACTCTATGTATAACCTTCCCAGTTGGGTAAGGCCCGACCCCTCTTTTTTTATTCCTCCAATCTCTGAATTGCCTTTGATAAATTTCTAGTTTGTTTGCTTATGACAGCACTTGCGAAAGGTCACCGAGGGATTTTATAGTCCCGCCCCACAGCCGGAGGACCACAACCGGGAGCTTGATTCCGGGTTTGAAGAGGATCCAGATATATTTGTGGTGCTCTCAGAGGGAGTGTTTTACCAGACGAGCTATGATGGCACAAAAGTGGCCATCATCAACGACTACCCCGGTCTTCTTCCTGCTTCACGGGTAAGTAAACAAGAAACACCTCCTTTGAAAGGGTGCTCGTACTCTGCCCCACCCACCGCATTGTCGCGCGTTTTATAGGGGAGGTGTTTGACGATACCGAGGAAGTCGGTTCCTGCGCCGGGTAGGCCTTCGAAGAGGAGGGCCGGTGAAGGCACCGCCGGGCCCTCGTCGAGGAGGTACGGATAAATATATTTTTCAGTGGCCGTGCCCAACTGTGACCTATGCGCCTGTTTGATTACAGGAAAAAGGTTCGCCGAACTCTGTCCGGGGGTCCGGCCGGCCGCGCTCCGAACAACCAAGATTTAAATCCAGTCGGGGAGACGGGAGCCGATGTAGGAACAAAGCCGGACTGCCCTTCGGCCGAAGGTTCAGACAATATGTCTGTTACCAACTCAGAAGTATAGAGGGCCATGAATCATCGGCGCTGCAGAGCTGTTTTACGAGACCCAAAGTTCTCGGACGAGGCATTTAATGCCTTTAGCTCGGGCGATGCATACATCCGAGCTGCTCGAGACAGGCTTAGAAAAGCCACGAGGCAATATCTGACAGATGTGCATGTAAGTTTTCTTTGCCCAAAAAAAGATAGCCATATACCCGTAGCCCCAGGGACTGAAAGCAGTTGGTACAACTGATTTAAGGACCATTGTATGACCAGGTTCATACAGAGAAGAACAACCTACTGACCCAAGAGCTGGAAAAATGTCGAGCGCAGCTAAATGCTGCTACCGCTGAACTGGGAAAGTCCAAAAAGGCGTCGCCTATTAATTTTCCCCTCCATCGAGAAAATATAATCATATGCCATTAATGCTAACAGTCCTGCCTATATCATGACATGATTGTCAGAGGAACTCAAAGAGGCGCTGGAAGTCACGCAAGCGAATGAACAAGAAGCCAAGAGGCTACATGCTATGGGCGACCGTGTGCTGAAGCAGGCCATTGTTGAGAAAAACCAGCTCCAGGATTGCAAAACCCAGCTAGGTGAAGAGTTGAAGGATGTGCGGGCCCAGCTAGCCAATTCCATGAAGGAGAACAAGAAGCTGCGGGGCGGCATATTCAGTATGTGTCCGAACTATAGTTAAAGTAGTTCGGAGATAGATAGAACTGATATAATTATGATTGCAGGTATATTGACGGGCCGTCCTGAAGAGGAGGTGTCTGGATCAGCTGATGATCTGCTGCAAAGACTGTCGCAGGTGCACGAGCATGCTCGGCTGGCCATGCGGAGCATTGCCAAGGCCTTATGGCCACCCGCCTCCCTTCGAGGAAGTATGGAGGAGCTTGTAGAGCTGTTCAAAGGAGCGCGGCGGCGTATCCAATTATGGAAGATATCGGCCTGTCGAGAGGGTGCGCGAGAAGCTTGGGCCATGGTGAAAACTCGGTATACCAAGCTTGATCCTAATCACATGGCGCGGGTCGGACCGCTAGGGTCGAATGGGGAAGAAATTCCCGTTAGTTTAGTGTATGACCAAGTAGAGGTGGCCGCCAAATATTCCCAGCAGGATTGTAAGTTACACCTCCTGTTGGACATTATAGAGAAGGAAGTGTTTCAGTCCCAATGACTATGTACTTTCCTTACCCTATGTAATTCTAGCTGAATTGTATAGCATTTGTCATGGCAGACCTTTTCGCTTCAACCTCCAGACTCGATGGTGCGGAGTGTTTCCAAATACCCTCGCGGCCGAATAGACCGGCGTATGCTTTGAAAACTAGGCGTAGGGGTCATAGTTGCTTGAACAGACAAGTTGTATCCGGCTAGTTATGTTATATTACATTGAGATTTTAAGAAACATCTTCCAGGGAGAATAGTTTCGTTAAGGGTTCCTTTCCCTGGGTGTGCATGCATTAGTACACATGTTCGAATTGTGATGTAAAAATGACAGTGTGTATAGCTTCTGGGGGTTCACAATAGAGTGAGTGCAAAGAGTATTTTTCATCCACCGACAGAATATTCCCTTAAGAACGCTAGCTTTCGGCTTCACCCAGTCTGAGTTACACATCCGGATAACCCGGCAGTAACAATCGCAGAGGTGCTCCCTTTACCACCTAGCCGAACAATCGGGAACGTAGGGGTAAGCACAGGAGCCAGGCAACCCAGGTTGCCAAAAACTTAAGTCATATCGATGCATATAACGGTGAAGAAAAGACATACGAGAAGAACGCATATGTATGATGAGCTTGATGCTCGAAAAATAGTATTAACAAGCTTCTGTTAAAGAAGCCCCCAGGTATGATGGGCGTACATATGTAAGAATGTGTATGTTAGTAGTGTTTGGTCGAGCCGAATGAGAGCTTTAAGGCGAAAAGAAGAATTGCGTAAAATGGAGAAAAAGTAATGGAAACTATAGGGGAGAAGGAGACTAACAAAGAGTTCGGCACTAGGCATAGAACCTTCGGAGTCTGGCCGCATTCCAGCGGTTCGGCTCTAGGCGATTGTCTGATGCGTCACGAAGATGGTATGCTCCTCCGGTAAGAACTTCGTCAATTATGAAGGGACCCTCCCATTTGGGCTTGAGTTTGTCCTTTTTCTTCTCCGGCAAGCATAGAATGAGTTTGCCAACATTGTAAGTCTTGGCCCGTACTTCTCTGCTTTGATATCTTCGAGCCTGCTGCTGATAAAATGCTGAACGGGCTTTGGCGACGTCGCGCTCCTCCTCCAGGGCGTCTAGGCTGTCCTGCCGATCCAACTCGGCCTCTTTCTCTTCGTACATACGCACTCGAGGTGATGTCATGTACAATATCGCAGGGCAATACAGCCTCTGCGCCATACACCATGAAGAAAGGTGTGTATCCGGTAGTACGGTTGGGCGTGGTCTGCAGCCCCCAGAGTACAGATCAAGCTCCTTGACCCAGTATTTGTCTGATGCTTTCAAAGACCGCACTAGCCTGGGTTTGATGCCGCTCATAATAAGACCGTTAGCTTGTTCGATTTGACTATTTGTTTGCGGCTGGTAGACAGAGGCGTAATCGAGCTTAATGCCCAGATTAGCGCACTAGGTTTTCACCTCATCAGCTATGAAATTGGAACCGTTATCAGTGATGATGCCGTACGGTACACCATAACGGTGCACCACATCGGAAATAAATGTGATCACTGGTCCGGACTCGGCCGTTTTGACTGGTCTAGCCTCTATCCACTTGGTGAATTTGTCCACCATGACAAGCAGATATTTTTTCTTATGGCTTCCCCCTTTAAGGGGTCCAACCATGTCCAAGCCCCAGACCGCAAAGGGCCATGTAATGGGGATTGTTTGTAGGGTGGTTGGGGGCATATGGCTTTGGTTGGCGAAGAGTTCGCATCCAACGCAGCGCTGGACGAGGTCCTGTGCGTCTGCCCGGGCTGTAGGCCAATAAAATCCTGTCTGGAAGGCCTTGCTGACAAGTGCCCGGGCTGCGGCATGGTGCCCACCGAGACCGGCGTGAATTTCTCCCAAGAGTTGCCGCCCCTCCTCCTCGGGGATACAGCTTTGAAGGACTCTGGTGGTGCTTTTCTTGTAGAGCTCTCCCTCGTGAACTTTATAGGCCTTCGAACACCGACGATGTGGCGAGCCTCGTTCTGATCTTCTGGGAGCTCCTTCCTATTAAGGTAGGCCAAGAATGGTTTGGTCCATGGGTCAATTACAGCCATGATGAGGTGGGCCGATGGTGTTATTTCGGTGGCTGAGCCTCCGATGATATCGGCGTGTTCGCTATCTGTGTCTGTGTTCGGAACGGGACTGTCGTTGCTGTCTCCCCCTTGCCACCCCACGGATGGCTTAAAGAGCCTTTCGAGGAAGATGTTAGGTGGGACGGGGTCGTGCTTAGCGCCGATGCGAGCAAGGACGTCTGCCGCCTGATTACTTTCACGGGCGACGTGATGAAATTCAAGTCCCTCGAATCGAGCCGACATCTTTAAGATGGCATTGAGATAAGCTGCCATCTTTGGATCTTTGGCATCAAAGTCTCCATTAATTTGGGATTTTGCAAGGTTTGAGTCCCCGCGCAGCTCCAGGCGTTGTATGCCCATTGATACAGCCATCCGAAGGCCATGTAGAAAGGCCTCGTATTCGGTTGTGTTGTTGGAGTCTGTGTATAATATTTGGAGTACGTACTGGACGATATCTCCTATGGGGGACGTTAATACAACGCCCGCCCCGAGCCCTGCCAACATTTTGGAGCCATCAAAATGCATCACCCAGTTGGAATATGCGTCGTACTCTTTAGGGAGTTCGGCCTCTGTCCATTCGGCGACGAAGTCAGCCAGTACCTGGGATTTGATGGCTCGACGTGGTTTGTATGTGATGTGGAATGGCAGGAGCTCAATGGCCCATTTGGCAATCAGGCCCGTTGCATCCCGGTTGTTGATTATATCATTGAGGAGCACTTCGGAAGCCACCGTGATCGAGCACTCCTGAAAGTAGTGTCGCAATTTTCGAGATGCCATGAAGACTGCATATGCTATCTTTTGATAGTGAGGGTACCGAGATTTGCATGGTGTGAGGACGGTGGATACGTAGTATACTGCCTTTTGGAGCGGAAATTTGTGTTCGTCCTGTTCTCGTTCGACGACGAGCATGGCGCTCACCACTTGATGTGTTGCCGATATGTATAGCAACATGGGTACGCCTGCATTTGGAGCAGCCAAGATTGGATTGCTTGCTAGGAGGGTCTTCATCTCCTCCAGTCCGGCAGTCGCCGCGTCCGTCCATTCGAAGTTATCTGTGCGCCGTAAGAGGCAATAGAGCGGGAGTGCCTTTTCTCCTAGTCTGGAGATAAAGCGGCTTAGTGCTGCCACACATCCTGCCAGTTTTTGGACCTGTTTGAGGTCTGTTGGTGTAGCTAACGGTGACAGAGCTCGGATTTTAGCCGGATTTGCTTCGATTCCTCTATTGGAAACTATGAAGCCCAGCAGTTTTCCAGCGGGGACACCGAAGACACACTTCTCTGGGTTGAGCTTAATGTCATATGCCCGGAGGTTGTCCAATGTGAGACGTAAGTCGTCTATTAGTGTTTCGACGTGACTAGTCTTACTGACGACGTCATCAACGTAAGCTTCTACCATCTTGCCGATCTGTTTCTCAAGGCATGTTTGGACCATGTGCTGGTAGGTGGCGCCGGCGTTCTTGAGCCCGAAAGGCATGGTGTTGAAGCAGAATGGCCCGTATGGGGTAATAAATGTTGTTGCAGCTTGATCGGATTCCTTCATTTTGATTTGGTGGTATCCGGAGTATGCATCGAGGAAGCACAGTGAGTCGTGTCCTGCGGTGGTGTCAATGATTTGATCAATGCGGGGAAGGGGAAAAGGATCCTTAGGGCAAGCCTTGTTGAGATCCTTGAAATCGACACACAGGCGCCAGGATTTATCTTTCTTTGGTACCAACACCAGGTTTGCCAGCCAGTCTGGATGCTTGATTTCTCTAATGAATCCGGCCTCGATGAGCTTGGCCAGCTCCTCCCCCATGGCTTGTCGCTTGGGTTCGGAAAAGCACCGCAGTGTTTGCTTGACTGGTTTAAATCCTTTTAATATGTTGAGGCTATGTTCGGCCACTTGCGTGGGATCCCTGGCATATCTGAAGGGTGCCAGGCAAATATGTCCCAGTTTTCGCGCAGGAACTATGGTAGTGCGGCGTCAACTGTTGGTGTCAGTTGAGCTCCGATAGATGCTGTCTTCTTGGGGTCCGTTGGGTGGACCGGGAATTTGACTATTTCTTCTGTGGTTTGAATGAGGTGGATTTGGGGGTTTCTCGAGGATCACATCGTCCCTGTCCACTGTGGAGCGTAGTGTAGTTAATTCTTCGGCCGCGAGGGCTTCGGATAGCGCTTCCAGGGCCGGGGATGCGGTTTTGTTTTCAGCGCAGTGCTATGTCCGGATCACTGGCGAGAGTGATTGTACCGTTTGGTCCGGGCATTTTGAGCTTCATATATCCGTAGTGAGGTATAGCTTGGAAGCGTGTGAAAGCATCCCACTGCTGAAAGGGGCCACTTGGAAGGTTATTTCTTCGGATCGATAATTCTCCGGCGTGCCGAATACCACGTCAAGTGTGATTTTGCCCGCGCACCGCGCCTCCCGACTAGGAATAATTCTCCGGAAGGTTGTGTTACTTTGTTCGATGCGGCTCCTGTCTATTTCCATTTTATGGAGTGTGTCCTCATAAATGAGATTTAGTCCGCTGCTACCGTCCATGAGGACCTTGGTGAGTCGAAACCCATCCATGATGGGGCTGAGGACTAATGCGGCTGGTGCTCGTATTGTTCTGTACTTTGGTTCATCACCGGCGTTGAATGTTATAGCCGTGTCGTTCCATGGGTTTATTACAGCAATTTGGCAAACTTCGTTGAGCTCGCGAAGTGCCCTTTTGCCCTTGTTATTTGAAGCGAATGTCTCAAAGACTGTCAGTACTCTTGGGTCGTCATCTTCTGGGGGGTATTGTTCCAGGGCGTCCTTTATAAGGATGTCCTCGCCGATCTTGGCTACCTGTCATAGTATACAACATGCTCTAAGGCTGTGGGTTGCCATGGTATCTATTGTTGCATGTATTTAGCAGGGGCCATTGAGCCACCCTTCCAGAACGGTGTCGTCCCGTATGGCGGCTTTGTGTTTTTTGACTGTGGGACTGGGCGTGCCACGAGGGTACGCCCTTTTCGCCTGTAGGGGGAGTCGGGTTGGGGCTGGTGGTTCCCAGCGAGTTGCCCGAGTTTCCCAAGCGCTTTCCATCGCGTAGTATTTTTGTACGATGATTGCTAAGTCAGCAAATTTCAGTATGCGGCGGCGATTAATGGCGTTGAGGATTCCTTCGTCCGCGCAATTTTTGCAGAACGCCGATATTGCGTCCTCGTCACGGCAATCTTTTACCTTGTCCTTGACAAGGAGGAATCTGGCCCAAAAGTGGTGGACCTTTTCCTGAGACAGCTGTTTTATGCTCATGAGAGCCTCTGTGTCCGGGTGGGTGGGTGCAACGAAATCCGAACCCTGACCCGATTTTGGATCCGGAGTTTGAAGATCTACCGGCCCTGGCAGTTCGGGTTCCGGGATATCGACTGATTTTTTAGGCTCACCGTCCAACTCCATGTTCGGGGGACGGGGCATGCCTTTCGGCCGGAGAATGTCCGGCCCTTCAAGATCGGAGATCCGGACATAGTTCGTCTTCAATATAATAGAAGAGTTGCTCCGCTCCTCGACTACCGCTATCTGGTGGGTGATCGGCGGAGTTTTAATTTCTCTCTGGTCGGTTTTAAGCCCAACCCGATCGTAGTCTGTAGCGACCCCCAAGGCGGCCATGCGATCCAGGAGTTCGTTCGACGACGATAACTCCGTTGGATCCATCCGGGCGGAGTATTCGGGATCAACACGGTGGCTATATTCGATGACTTGAGAGGCCATCGTCGGCTTAAGGGCCGATCCGGCGGTCATGACGAAGCCGCCCAGCCGGAGGGTTTGGCCTGGGGCCAGGGTTCCTCCGGAGATGATATTATCCTTGAGAACAAGGTGAGCCATCAACCCTCTTGACGACGGCACAGTGGAACTCTCAATGAAAGCACCAATGTCGGTGTCAAAACCGGCGGATCTCGGGTAGGGGGTCCCAGACTGTGCGTCTAGGATTGATTGTAACAGGAGACGGGGGACACGATGTTTACCTAGGTTTGGGCCCTCTCTACGGAGGTAATACCCTACTTCCTGCTTGATTGATCTTGATGCATATGAGTGTTACAAGAGTTGATCTACCACGAGATCGTAATGGCTAAACCCTAGAAGTCTAGCCTATGTGAATATGGTAATGAGTCTCCCCTTTCCGGACTAACCCCTCCGGTTTATATAGACACTGGGGGAATCTAGGGTTTACATGGAGTCGGTTACATAAGAAGGAATCTTCATAGTTGGTCGCCAAGCTTGCCCTCCACACCAAGTAGACTCCAATTTGAACACGGTGTAGTCTTCGGCCTTCATGTCTTCACAGCCCATCATTCCGGCCCACGGATAACAAGCCGGACGCCCGAGGACCCCTTAGTCCAGGACTCCCCCAGCTGGTGAATGCCTTCCCTCGGCTAGACGTCGTCAAGCGGTCGGTCTGCATCGACGGCGCGCGTATGGCCTTCGCCCGCGTCAAGGTGTGGTGGCGAAGATGGACGTCGTCAAGCTTGTGACCGAGGGACCGCTTGAGGGCAAGGAGCACCGCACGCCCGAGCGGTATTTTGAAGACGTCCTGGAGGGGTCTCGTATTGTGGCGACGCAATGTGTACAGAACATTATTTTTGAATGAATACATTCATGTTGTCTCTGCCTTGTATGATGAAACCAAGTCGTTATGTAATATAATGTTTGTTTTAAAATTTTCACCTCCTGTGAGGCCGTGTTGTATGAAATCTGAGAGTTGGCCAGTCATCGGCTTCTGCCCCCACGTAGGTAGTACGGGGGTGTTCGGGATGTAATCTAAACACTATTGATCCAATTGTTTGGTCCTTGAAAGAGGTGTTTAGCGCAACGAACCAGGCAATCGGACTATGCGGATTTAGCACTCTCACCTAGCCATAGGAGTTTGAGAATAAAAATATAGGCGCAACCCCTAGTATCCGAACTAGGATGATGTAAACGCCTGATCGGGTAAGTTCTGATCCTTCGCGTAATGCGGAAACAATCTCTAAAGATTTGAGACCTCCGAAGAGCTGACCGGCTCTCGCCGCATCATGACAGTCAGTTTTCGGCTTTCTCTACTAAGGTGCTCATTCGGGTAAAACAGGGCACAATCACAGTAGTTCTCCCTTTACTACCCTAGCCGAAACAATGGAACGTAAGGTAGCAAGCACAGGAGCCGGGCAACCCAACTTTTGACCAAAGACATGATTCGGAGCCAATGCATATAGTGCTAAATTCGGGGTGCCAAACTATACTACGAAAGTGTTCGGACTTTGTTGCAGTATTGCGGGGCGCTATGAAGCCCCTGGGAAATTGAAACGTACCAAATTGTACGGGTGTTATCAAAAAAGAAAAGAAGAAAGAAGGAAGGGTAGTAAGCTAGAGCCGCAGAATTTGGGCCGCAAACTGTTTCCATTATAATTTGATTAATACATCAAAGCGCATTTGTACAAGTAGTGCAATAAGCAACACGCTATTTAATATGCCACAACCAAGGGAGAGCTACGTGTGGGTCCTGCAAACAGGTAGAGTGATTGTTAAAGAGACCACCTAAAGATTCCCCTATACGTCCATGCTTACTGCCATCTTGGTGCATTTATCCTTCCAAAGGACCGGTGATTAGGCCATCAGGGATGACCTGTGGAAAAGGAACCTGAAAAGGAGAAAAAAGGAAATAGTGAAAGTATGTGTGTCCAGGGGCTGTCGAGCCGTATTGTGGATCACAAGCTAGTTATGCCTCCGTCTATGCCCATGGTATTTTGAGTGCGTAGTTATGTACATGCGGTACGAACGCTGCCACTTGATCGTGGCTAGGACGGAGGCCAAATTGCTAGTCGAGCTCTTGACGAGCCGAGCTGTCCTGCTGCAGAATAGTCCGGATTCTCTTGACAGTGTCCGGGAGCTCGACCGCCGAATTAAGGTTCTGCTTGAAAAGGTCGCTTTGTACTTCTGCTGCTAAGGCAGCGGTGTGCTCTTCGGTACCGAGGGAGTGTTCCGTGTTTCCATTAACTGTTATGACGCCGCGTGGCCCGGACATCTTGAGCTCGAGATAAGCATGGTGTGGCACCGCGTTGAATCGAGCAAATGTGGTTCGCCCAAGCAGTGCGTGATAGCCGCTGCGAAAGGGGACGATATTGAAGATTAACTCTTCGCTTCGGAAGTTGTCCGGAGATCCGAAGACAACCTCTAGTGCGATTGAGCCTGTACAGCTAGCCTCTACACCTGGTACGACTCCTTTAAGTGTAGTCTTTGTGGGCTTGATCCGTGATGGATTAATGCCCATTTTCCGCACTGTATCCTGATAAAGCAGGTTGAGGCTGCTGCCACCGTCCATTAGGACTCGCGTCAGGTGGAATCCATCAATCATTGGGTCAAGGAGCACTGCGGCCGAACCGCCGTGATGGATACTGGTCAGATGGTCCCGACGATCGAAGGTGATCGGGCATGACGACCATGGATTAAATTTTGGGGCGACTGGCTCTACCGCATAGACATCCCTGAGCGCGTGACTGCGCTCCCTCTTGGGGATGTGGGTTGCGTATATCATGTTCACCCTTTTGACCTGAGGGGGAAACTTCTTCTGTCCCCCTGTGTTCGGTGGCCGGAGCTCCTCGTCATCATCCTCGCTTTGCGATCCCTTCTCCTTGTTCTCGGCATTTAACTTGCCGGCCTGTTTAAAAACCCAACAATCCCTGTTGGTATGGTTGGCTGGTTTTTCGGGGGTGCCATGGATCTGGCACGGACGATCGAGTATGCGGTCCAAACTAGATGGCCCCGAGTTGTTTCTTTTATATGGCTTCTTTCGCTGACCGGACTTGGAGCCACTGAATCCAGCGTTGACTGTAGTGTCATCGGTGTTATCACCATTGTTTCCATAGTTGTGCCTGTTGCGTCAGAGCTTGCCGTTGCTATTTTTGATCTTGGAGTTTGCTTGCCGTGTTTTTGCTACGGGCCAACCAACTATCCTCACCCGCACAAAATGCGGGTCATGAGTGTCGTCAGCGCCGCCATGGACTTCGGCTTTTCTTGGCCGAGGTGGCGGGCGAGCCATTCGTCGCGGATGCTGTGTTTAAAGGCCGCTAGGGCTTCGGCATCTGGACAGCCGACGATCTGGTTCTTTTTATTTAGGAACCTAGTCCAGAATTTCCTGGCTGACTCCCTAGGTTGTTGAACTATGTGACTTAAGTCATTGGCATCTGGTGGACAGACATATGTACCTTGGAAGTTGTCGCAGAAGGCGTCTTCCAAATCCTCCCAGCTGCCAATATAGTTTTCAGGCAGACTGTTTAGCCAGTGCCGAGCTGGCCCTTTGAGTTTTAACGGGAGGTATTTGATGGTGTGGAGGTCATCTCCACGGGCCATATGGATATGGAGAAGAAAATCCTCGATCCACACCTTGGGATCAGTTGTTCCATCATATGATTCAATATTCACGGGTTTAAACCCTTCTGGGAATTCAGGCTCCAGTACTTCATTAGTGAAGCAAAGAGGGTGTGCGGCGCCTCTATATCGGGCCACATCGCGACGTAGCTCCGATGGAGTCCGTCTACGGTTTTCGGCCTGGGCGTGACTAGGCTTGTCACGTCCGAGTAGATAGTCGTCGCCGTGTGTCGGGGCACGTCCTCGCGATCCGTAGATCGATCTGGTATGTCCTGGTCTACTGTCCAGGTCCTGCCGAAGGTCATATGTATAACCCAGAGCTGTTTTATCTCTGCCTTTACGATGAGGCGGGGCGGGCTAGTGTTCGGCTTGAGTTGCCGGTTTATCCCGACCACGTGGTGATCGGTCAGCCGCATTGCACGATGATGGTACGGGCTCAGACGCCTCATCATCGAACTATGGTAGCAATTTGCGCTTCGGGTAGCTTTTGCCTGGGCGCTTGAGGCCGTATTCTTAGGCTGCTAGGACATCAGTCCATCTATCGTTGAGCAGATCTTGGTCAGCTTGAAGCTGTTGCTACTTCTTTTTCAGGCTCCTTGAAGTGGCTATTAACCGGCGCTTAAAGCGCTCCTACTCGAGAGGTTCCTCAGGCACGATAAAATCCTCGTTGCCGAGGCTCACGTCATCCTCGGAGAGTGGAAGATAATTACTGTCCTCCGAGTCATCGTTTATGGCCTGTTCATCAGGGCTAACTTGCGTGTTTTCCTGTTCCTCCTGTTCGGAAGTTATCTCAACGGGGTCTTCATTTTCTTCGGCATCGTCCGGAGTATTGTTTTCTCCCGTGCCGGTATTGCTATCTTTTCCATGACGTGACTTAGAGCGACGCCGCTGAAGCCGGTGTTTTGGCTGTATCTCAGGAGGTTTATCCTCGACTGGATCTTCTTTGTCATCGTCGTTAGTTCTTTGAGGTGTGTCCACCATGTACATGTCGTAAGAAGAGGTGGCCGTCCAGTGTCCGGTAAACGACGAGTTTTGGCCCTGCTCCTCATCGGCATCCTCTTCTATACCGTCGATGTCTTCGGAGTCGTAATTGAGCATGTAGGTTAAGTCTTCGACAGTAGCTATGAAGTGGGCGGTGGGTGGGAAGCGAAATTCTCCGTCATCAGCCTCCAGTTCGAACCAGATATAATTCGGCTGTGAGCCCCCCGCTAAGGATAGTGCTTTTAACGAGTTTAACACGTCGCCCAAAGGCGAGTGCCTAAAGATGTCCGCGGAGCTGAATTCAATGATCGATGACTGATCGAGCTCGACGCACGTGGACGCACATGGTTCGGAACCTGTAGCCGGAGATGAGTCCGTGGCTCCGGTGACACAGATTCCACTCGAGGTTGGGTCTGTGTGCAGCTCTGACGCCGCTAGGACTGCGGCATCCGTGGCGGGGTTGAGCTTCCTGTCTTGGGATGGCGCGATCTGCTCCGGATCTAAGGCCAGTGCAGCTACAGGTGCTATCTCCTGGGTATGGTCCGATGACAGATTTAAGTCATGTTCATCGTGGTGATGGGGAGCGACTGCCGTGGTCTCGAATCCATCGAAGATCAAGTCTCCGCGGATATCCCACTACTAGAAAAAGGCTTACTAGTGGCGCACCAGTTTTGCATACTAATGGCGCACTACTGGTGCGCCACTAGCATCACGCCACTAGTAATTTTTACTAATGGCGCACCGGGCCGTGCGCCATTAGTATAGGCCACGGTGCACCATTAGTATGCCTCCCAAGGGGCCATATATACCCATGTGCTTTGCCATACTAATGGCGCACTGCAGTGTGATGCGCCATTAGTATCCTTCGGCATACTAATGGCGCACTGCTGGGTGATGCGCCATTAGTACCCTCTGGCATACTAATGGCGCACTGCTCTGGGATGCGCCATTAGTATCCTTTGGCATACTAATGGCGCACGTTGGCGTGATGCGCCATTAGTATGTATATTAGGGATTATTATTATTTTCTTTTCTGATTTTTGCACAGATTACAAAATATATTATTGGACAGAAAATAAGCAGCAGGACACAGCAACAGCAGATTCATCGAATACAATAGAAGATTAGTCTCCGAATACAATTCATCATATTAGCCTCCGAATTCAAAAGACCAAACGAAGATAGAACATTACAAGTCTCGAGACCGCGAGTAGCGAGTTTGTCTTCACATTACAAGTCGATATCGATCATCTAAACTACCATCACATAGAAGAGAGATGCGGTCATCATGATGAGCATCATCGCGATGAAACTGGTCTTCATCCGGTTCCTCCAACGCTCCCTCCTCTCTCCCGCTAGATAGCGTGCGTACCTAGATTCCGCCTCCGCCCTAGTGGTGTACCCTTTGTAACTGTTACCGCTGAAACGGTGAACCTGTCTCTGACACTCCTCCCAGTCGTCGTAGACTCCGGGAACCTTACCCTTGTACATGACATACGACGGCATCTCTATGCACTAGGCAAACAACAGACAATACATAAGCAATATATAAGTATGCAACAAAAGGATCGGAAGAGAAAAGCAAGACATCCATAGCATGATTCATGGTCCTACTAACAAATAGCATCGATTACATCTAAGTTGAACGACTGTCCAAACCAAAGAGACATACAAGTTCACTACAGTTTAATTACAACATGAGCTAATGAATGTTTCATAACTACACATAGCATCACAACTTTCGACTCGACTCATGGGACCGGAGCGTGGATGAAGCCGCCGTCTGTCGTGATGGTCATGAAGTCGCGGGCGTTGTCAGCCTGCATTTGTAGCATTGTGTCTATCTCGCTGTTGGATGGTTGAAATTTGAGGTAGAACTGCCCCGAGGTACGAAGGACATCTTGATGGATGATTTCTGCAAACTCCGACTGGATGCGAAAGATTCTTGTCAGATGTCCGCGTCCTAGATTGCCCCCAAGCTTGCGGCCCAATCTTTGAGATTATTTGGTAGGAGAAGGTGATTATGGTCCCGCACGATCGCCCGCATGTGATGGAGGGCGTAGTAGGCATCCTTCTGACCGCCAGGCGGCTGCTTGACGCAGGGGAACGTCGTATTGTGGGTGAACACGTGCCTGCCGTACCTACGAACTGGCCTCTTACAGGTGCCTCCAGATGCGGCGTAGCCGGGGAGAGCATCATCAAGAACTTTCTTGATATTTGTGTAGTCTATCTTGGAGTCACGGTCCGGGTCGAGATACGTGGCCATGGAATATTTCGGGCTTAAGAGGATGAGTGTGCAATGTGTGTCACTGCACAGAACACGGAATGTTAGAAAAAAAAGAACGATCGAAATCTAAGAAATCATATGTTACGGGGCGGTTAGGAGATGACTTACTCGGGAAAGTAAGGCACGAGGAAGTTATCCTTATCTGGGTTTGCCCGAATGACGCCTTCGAGGTGTGAACTCGCGACTTGCCGGTCCCCAGCGCTGCCCAAGATCTTGGCACGCATGTAGAAGGGGTCGACTATCACAATGTCCGGGGTCTTGTCTCTAATGATCCGCATCTCCATACTCAGCGAAAACAGCCGAACGAAGGTGTAGTGCAGCGGATGAAGGTTAAGCATAGCAAAGATGTCATCAAATCGCAGGACGATCGTACCCCCGACGGCGCTATCCACAAAGCCCTTGCCCTCTGGCACCTTGGCCACGAAAACCGGGTATGCCACATCATTCTCTCTGAGACGCCGCTTCTCCAAAGAAAGAACACTGTCATGCAGACTCCACATAGCACCGGTTGCAGCATTGAGCATATTTGTCGGTAGCATCGGCCTACCCGCCACATGCACCCTCCTCGAGATATCCTTAGGTGAAGGTGGTCCGTCCTGAGCACGGATCGTACTCGGTGCCGGTTGGCTCGCACTGGCGCCCTTGTTAGTCTTTCTTTTCCGTCCCTTCTTCTTGATCTGCTGTAATGGGATCGAGTTCTGCTCACAGACCGCCTTCTTGAGCGTGTTGGGGCTGATAATATTTGGCACCTCAGCTATCTGAGGCTCAGTGAAGGCGGCAGCTGGAGGCGTCTCCTGAGAACTGAACGCCAGACGACGCCTGTTGCAATTGGGTTTCTCCGCCGTACCAGCTAGATCGCGGTCGTCTTTTTGAGGGTTGGGTTCTTGAGAAGGAGGCCCGCAGAACTCGTCACCGTACCCATGCTCGGCAAAGTACTTATCGACGTTGGTAAATGTACCGTCGTCGTTGTCGTCGTCGTCCGGATCCTGTGCCATATGCATGTTTGGATCCTGTGCCATAGGGATGTCCGGCAGGTCCGGTAGCGTTGCGGCGTTCTTGCCATGGCTTGGCGCTGGCACGACTGGCGGTCTTGTCTGTGGGGTGGTGTCCCCCGCCCCCAAACGAATCTGGCTCTTCGGACAAAGCAGGGGCCAGCTTACACAGGCGCTGAGGGTCATCACATCATCTTCGTCGGCCCCAGCGGGTCGAATCGGAGGTAACAACTCGTCGCAGCCTGGCAGTACCCGAACCAGTTCAACCCTATAGAAGGTGGGTGGCATCGGATTACCGTGGAACACGCGGTTGCCCGGTTGAACGATTCCGCCCTTGGCGACATCGACCAACTCGCCGCCCACGAAGTGCAGGAGAGTGCAAGGAACATCGGTGGCGCCCTGCGAAAACATGTAGGGCATCAGGGATGCCCAGTCAAAGGCAAGGAGATGAAGTCATCGGCCGAGAGGCTTAGTTACCGTGATGCCGTCGAGCTCGGCTAATGTCAAGGCACCGCCAACGGCGGGCGTGCGCGTGCAACTGACGGAGGGGCCGCTTGCTGGCGAGGTGCCGGCCGGCGTACACCCAGGTGCATTAAGCTCCAATGCCCGTGCCGGCGCCGGAGACACGGATACCGCCTCCGCCGGAGACACCAATGGCGCCGCCTGCGCGTTGTGCGAGTTGCTGGCCGTGAAGCTGGGAACCGGGGGAGGCCCCTGTTGGCCACCCGCAATCCACGTCGTCCGCCCCTGAATCAAGGTAGGCACAATGGCGGTGAGCGTCGTTCCCAGTTGTTGTTGCACTTGCTCTTGGACAATCTCCGGAATCCGCGCCACTTGTGCCTTGAGTTCTTGAACCTCGCGCGACTGGCTTTCCGAGATGGTCTTTTTCTCCTTTCGCCCACCAGCGGTATAGTATGACGACCATTTTGTGGACAAGCCTTTGCCGGGCACACGACCAGCTGACGACGGCTTACTGAGCTTATCCTTGTTTTTCATTACGTTCAACGCCCTATTTAAAGGGGTGTCAAACGGGGAGCTCTGAGATGACCCCGCGCTACTGCTTTCAGCCTCCTGCGGAAGGAATGTGAACCATTTAGAAATTTGGCTTCATTAACTAGAATGCAACCATATATGTAGCTAATTACGCGGGGGTGTATTCCTTACCAGAACTTTCTCAAGCGCCTTGGTCTTCGGATCCGTGGTAAGCTCCTTTGTTACCGGGTCCTCCTTGTAGCGGGCCCTGACAAAGTTCCTGGTCTGCTTGTCAGTTAATTTCTCGAAGCGGGGCGGTAGGCCTTGCTCGGCACGCTCCGCGTCCTCCTTGTCCCATATAGGCTCCGCCACTCTATAACCGCCGGGACCGAGTTGGTGGACCCCTAAGTTCAACTGCCGCATTTCTTTCCCCCACTGACTTGATTCGGAGGTTGCGCTGCTCTTGCACTTGATCTTGAACTCCTTGTTGTCATCTTCAGTCATCAAAGCATATTTCTCCTTGATCTTCTCATAACTATCACCTTTTTCAATCATTGCCTTCACCGTGCTTCTCCATGTAGACAGGGCCGTGCTCATCCTCGTAAGGGCGGCACTGTTCACTTTATTCCCTGAGAGGCGTGTGTTTGCAAACTCATTGGGGAACTTGTATCGTTCGTGCAGCTTCGTGAAGAGGAGGCAGCGCAAATTCCCTCGGTCCTTATGCCTTAGGTTCTCGGTGTTGATCGAGACGGTGCTCCGGAGAATGCACCCGAGCTGAACCGAGTACCCCTTGACTACATGTTTGGGCGCCGTTGGATGCCCGTCGGAGTTCACTTCAGTAAATTCCTCCTTGACGGTGCCGAGCATGTTCGGGCGCCGGTCCTTCCGTTGCCTCTTCGGTTGGCTGCCATCTGTGCGTGCGCCGCCATCATCAGTGGTGGCATCCTCGGCGGCACCATCAGTGGTGTCATCATCCCCGACACCACTAGGGGTTGTGTAGTCAGGATCGGTGTCTTCCGCGGGATCGTCCCGATAGCGGTGAGGTTCTTCCTCCATCTCCTGGGACAGCTCCCAGAATTGCTTGCCGCCCGAACCGCCGGCCTCATCGTTGTGGGCCATGTTTCGCTCTAAATAGGAAAAAAGTTTGGTCAAAAAGTTGGTTATTGTCAAGGAACAAGATCATGGTCTCATCATTTAGGGTTTGTCGACACCGAGGCATCCTAAAAGCTAATCTTTTATCATTTAGGGTTTGTCGACGCCGAGGCACCCTAAAAGCCTAAGCGTACATCATTTAGGTTCTCATCGACACCGAGGCACCCTATAGAAGCCAAGGTTTCATCATTTAGGGTTTGTCGACGCCGAGGCACCCTAAATGCTAAGTTAAGTTTTCATCATTTAGGGTTTATCGATGCCGAGGCACCCTAGGTTGGGGCTAATCACTTGGCACTAATCACTTGGCTCTATTGCCACCTATGTTGGGTTTATCATCTAGGGTTTATCGATGCTAAGGAGAATTCTAAGTTGGGCGTAATCACTTGGCTCTATTGCCACCTATGGTTTAATGCAGCAAGAATGGCGGGGAAGTCGATCCTACTTAACTAAGTACTAAGATACCCCGGCCCATGCATTAGTCGCAAGTACCCTATATGTCCTATTTTTAGCAAAGTCATGCTAAATCTCATAGGGAAAATTTCAGCATGACCTTTGCTGAAAATAGGACATATGGAGTACCCGAATTTGCCGGAACGGAAGTTAATCGACATTCCAGCAAACTCAAGGGCCTCTCGGGGTACCTGCAAATTCATCACGACACAATGGTCGGAGACAAAACATGATGAGCAGGCCAAATACTCATGTCACAAGTAATTCAGAGGCATCACAATAAAGCAACACCCTGCACTAGCCTAAAAACAAGTGAAGTTTCACCCATATAAGAACAACTTTATAAAATAAGAGAAGTTGCTAAATTTTTTGTATCCTTCATACACACTGGAGTACAATGCTTTATAATGTTCCATCATCATTACAGAAATCCAAGAAACACATGGTCTTGAGGATATTCTTTATGACTGATTGTTTCAGTTTTACATGCAGATTTTGACCAAAAAACACATGGTCTTTTTAACAGTTTTCAGTTTGGCAGAATACTGAAAACTACAGTTTGGACAGAATTCCTAACACTTTGGTCATCTAGTTACAAAACAAAACTGACATAATTCTAGATGCCATAACTTAATTTTCCTTTGGCATCTAAAAACTGACATAATTTGGATAATTCTAGACCAACTGGCCTCTGTGAATGTCTAGTTCATTTTCCAACATATGAGATGAAGATCTAAGTGCTCAGCTACTTGATAGTGTTATAGGATATAATATAAATGAAAATTAATTTTAAGACAGAAAAATAATAATTTCGGTGACCCCTGCCAATACAACTAAAGAATATGACAAGAAAATAACTAGAGTATAAGTTGGCAGTAATTTTGCTAAAAAAATTGCATACAAACTAAAGAATATGACAAGAAAATAACAATATACACTTTTTGCTAAATTTGGAGTTACTTCCTATAACAGTGATGATGACAGAGTAGTGTAAAGTATATTCTCCTAGCAGTATGTTCCATCTTGTAAAAGAAAAGGAAAGAAAAATTGTTTTCTAGGCATAAAAAAGAGACCTTTTACAGTACAACAAGTTATTTTGGACTGTTTATTTTTTTGATCTAGTGACCCAGATTTGCTAATACTACACCAACAATTGTTTTCTAGGCTAATACTACATCAAGCAAGCAGAGTGTTGAATGATGGTGACAGAGCTCTAGAGTTCACATGACACTTCCATTAGTTCATAGCAGTAGCACAGAGGAAGGAGGAAGGAGGAGAGGTACCTGGTCGCCGGAGGGGTCGGGGTCGGGGCCGCGGTCGAAGGAGAGCAGGGGCCGATGGCGGAGGACGGCAGGGGCAGGCGGGATGGGCGCGTCGGGGCCACGCTCGCCGGCTGCTGCAGGGGCCGGAGGAGGCCCTCGCTCGTCGGAGGGAGGAGGAGAGGAGAGGAGCGGGCGGCGCGCGCTCGGCCGATCCCGTTCGGGGGGCGCGGGGGCGGCGGGGGTGGAGTCCGGCGGGGGTCGGGGCGGCGGCGTTGAGGCAGCGCAAGAGCACAGCGGCGGACGGCTTGCAGGCGCGGCGGACGGAGGGGGCGGAGCAAGGGGGCGGCGGCGTACGGTTGGATTCGAGGAGTGGGGGGATCTGGCGAGCGAGGGGAGGGATCAAGGGAGGCGACAGTGCGAGGGGAACAAGTATGTCTATTCTAATGGCGCACCTCCCCCTGGTGCGCCATTAGAATTTGGTTTTACTTACTAGCCCGACTGGTCAGGTTCTATCCCACCTAACCCTATGTCCATCAGAACACGCCCACTAGCCCGACTGGTCAGCACGCAGCACACACACTAGGAGGTCCTGGGTTCGATTCCCAGGCTCCCCAATTTTTATTTTTATGCATTTAAAATGCTGTTTGATATTTATTTGTGTTTAAATATGTGCAAACTTGTTTAAATCATAACAGTAATAATTTTTTATGCTATTTTTTGCAAATTTAGTTGCATTCATTTGTGACGGTGTAGCGGGCCGGGGAGGGTGCGGGGGAGAGGGTGCGGGGGGTCGTCGGCGACGGCCGGTGGAGCGGGGGAGGGTGCGGTGGGTCGTCGGCGACGGTGGAGTGGGGGAGGGTGCGGGCCGAGGGTCGGCGGCGGCGGCCGGTGGAGCGGGGGAGGGTGCGGGGGGTCGGCTACAATCGAGAAATACAATCGAGTGTCCATGAAATTTAAGAACATTCATGAGTTCAAAAAGTGCCCATGAAATACAATCGAGAAATGAAGGCTACAATTTAAATACAATCGATCTTAGCTAGCTATCTGTTCACAATCTTCTTGCCCTTATTTTTCGTAAATGGAGTTCTTCTCTTGAACGGACGTCCTTTAGGTAGGGTGGTCCTGCTTCTTCTTGTGGTGTATGCTAATACTTCATCGTCATCGTCATGTTCCATCTTCGGGTCGCCGTACTTGTCGAAGTCTTGCTCATTGGCGACTACATCCATTCCGATGATCTTCCTTTTGCCTCTCCTCACGACAACACGACTGGGCTTTGATGGGTCGGTAATGAAGAAGCATTGGTCCACTTGGGAAGCCAGTACCCATGGCTCATTTTTCGCGGTGACGTTCGCGCATGCGGTCTTGGATTTGGCTTCGGGTATAACCATGGTGGTGAAATACCGGTCTTCTTTTATGACGCTCTTGGCCCATCTGACACGGAACATCAGGACCTTCTCTCCAGCGTAGCTCAGCTCCCAGATCTCCTCGATCCTTCCGTAGTATCTATCCTTGTCGTTACTGGTGTAGGATTCCATCGTTACCCCGGAGTTCTGATAACCATCGCTCTTTATGTCCTTGTCCTCGGTGTAGAATGTGTAGCCGTTGATATCGTACACCTCATACGTCATCAGGTTGTGCTCGGCGCCCTGTGACAAGGCAAATATGAGTTGTTCTTCCGCAGAAGAATGCTCATGTAAAGGGTACGACAGAAGCTTCTGCTTGAACCAACGCGTGAAACATGAGTTGTGCTCTTTGATTATATCTCCGTCTGTCCTCTGTTGGCCTCGGTCATTGTACGTCTTCTCAATAAACGTTTTTTGCTCTACCACCCAAGGATCGACCACGTCTATGTGTTGTAGCGCGACTAGGTTTGCTCTTTCAAAGTCAGCGAGTCGACCATCGAAGTCGACATGCATTTCGCGGCGACCCTCACGGTGACCCCATCCAGCGAGCCTGCCGAGGTGCCTGTTGACGGGCAGACCAACGGGGTTCTCGATGCCTAGATAATTCGTGCAGTAGGAGATGCACTCTTCGGTCAGAGAGCCCCTGGCTTTGCTTCCCTCTGGACGTGACATGTTGCGAACGTATCCTTTGATGACACCATTCATCCTTTCGAACGACATCATGCTGTGCAGGAACGTCGGCCCGAGTTAGATGATATCCTCCACGATATGGACCAGCAGATGCACCATAACGTCGAAGAATGTGGGAGGGAAGTACATCTCAAGCTCGCATAGTATCACCACGATCTCTTCCTGTAGCCTTCTGAGTTGCCTCACGCCAACCGACTTCCGAGAGATGACGTCGAAAAAGTTGCATAGGCCAAATAGCGTTTCACGGACGTGCGCGTCCATGATCCCGCGGATTGCAACTGGAAGTATCTGCGTCATCAGCACGTGACAGTCGTGAGACTTCATCCCGCTGAACTTCTGCTTCACTGAGTCTAGGTATCTGCTTATCTTCCCCGCGTAACCGTAAGGAAGTTTTACTCCTACGAGGCAGGTGAAAAACTGATCGATCTCCTCCTGACTTAGAGTGAAGCACGCGGGAGGGAAGTCATTTCCGGTCTTCTTGGCCTTTTTGCCTTTGCGACGACTTTCCGTGTCCTGCTTCGCCTCATCATCATCATCATGATTAGCGTGAAGCTCCTCCCTGATGCCCATTGATTTCAAGTCTGCCCTTGCTTTCGGCCCATCTTTGGTCCTCTCTGGCATGTTGAGCAGGGTACCAAGCAGACTCTCGCACACGTTCTTCGTGATATGCATGACATCAAGGCTGTGAGGCACACGGTGGATCTTCCAGTACGGCAAGTCCCAGAAAACAGACCTCGTTTTCCATACCTTCAGCAGTGGCTCTGGCGCCTTTCGCTTCTTTCCCGGCTCTGGCGCCTTTTGCTTCTTTCCCGGCAGTGGGCAATCTTTCCAATTTTTCAACAGCTCGTCTATTTCCTCGCCGCTCCTCGTACGCGGGCGTCTTCGGGGTTCGGTTTCACCATCGAACAGATCCTTGCGTTTCCTCGACGGGTCATTGTCGCGAAGCCACCTTCAATGTCCCATGAACACGGTTTTCGAAGACCCGAGATCTCTATCTAGCTGGCGATATGCTGTGTCATCCATGCACCTGACACATCCAGAAAATCCGTGGACCACCTGCCCCGCGAGATATCCGAAACCGAGATAGTCGTCCACCGTCGTGAGCAGTGCGGCTCTCATAGGGAAATATTCTTTCTCTGCGGCGTCCCACGTATTGGCTGGCGTTTTCCACAGTGTGTCTAGCTCCTCTTCCAGCAGCCCCAGATACAGATTGATGTCGTTCCCTGGTTGTTTCGGCCCTTCAATTAGCATACTCATGTGAATGTACTTCCTATTCATGCACAACCAGGGTGGAAGGTTGTACATCCACACAAACACAGGCCAGGTGCTATGTGTGCTTCTCTGGCTGCCAAACGGATTGACTCCATCGGTGCTCGCGCCCAGCACGATGTTCCTTGGATCGTTAAATTTTGGGTGTTCGAAGTTTAACGCTTGCCACTGGCACCCATCCTTAGGGTGACTCAGCATCTTCTCTTTTTTATTTATCTCCGGATCATTTGCGTCATCTTCTCGCTTCTTCTCCTCCCTATCCGCGTGCCAACGCAGGAGCTTTGCTACCTTAGGGTCCGCGAAATACCGCTGCAGACGAGGAGTGATCGGAAAGTACCACACCACTTTTCGAGGAGCTTTCTTCCTCTTCTTGTATCGAGTGACGCCGCACACCGGACATATGGTAGACTTCGTGTGCTCGTCCCGATAAATGATGCAATTGTTCATGCACACATGGTATTTCACGTGCGGTAAATCCAGAGGACACACGATTTTCTTCGCCTCCTCGAAACTGGTCGGGCACTTGTTCCCCTTGGGAAGACGTTCGTGCCAGAATGACATGTTCTCGTCGAAGCATGCGTTGGTCATTTTGTGCTTTACCTTCATCTCCAGAGCCATGAGCGTTACTTTCAGGCGGGTATCCTCGGGCCTGCATCCTTCATACAATGGAGTAACCGCGTCTATCTCTAGTTGATCCAGCTTGGCTTTCTCTCGGGCGGAAGCTCTTGCGTTATCCGTCTGCTTGAGAATCAGCTCTTGAATATGAGGGTCCTGCACCCAGCCCATCGATGGTCCATCGTCGTCTGCTCCGCCGGCATCTTCATCTTCATGATCATGCCCTTCGTCTGCTCCCGCATCTTCCTCATCATCACGTCCGGCATCTTCTACATGATGACTGTGTACAGCATCACCGTCGTGATCATGTCCTGGAGATTCTTCGTCTTCTCGCCCGCTCGAGCCGCGGTGGTTGTCTTGCTGCCCATCCTCATTTCTTGCCCGACCCCCATGGACGACTTCATAGTCATCTTCATCACCTTGCCACCGATAGCCATCCATGAAACCACGCAAGAGCAGGTGGTCCCGCACCTGCCCGGAATCCGGGTCCGCAATAAGGCTCTTCAGCTTGCATCTTCGACACGGACATCTTATCTCCGTCTCGTTCTTTTCAAGCATCTCGGCCTTCGCAGAGCTCAAAAACCTATTCACGATGCCTTCGGTCATCGTGCGGACCATGGTCACCTGCGGGGTAGAGCAAAACGATATTTTAGAACCAAGAAAAAATTTGGCATGACTTTCCCTAAAAATAGGACCAAAAAGAATGCATAGTGCCAAAATTCTCGCCGAAACGGAAATGAATCAACATTCCGGCAAAATATTGGCAACTATCGCATTTCAAATACCGGTACCTGCAAACACAAACATATATGCAACACCACAAACATATGCAACACCACAAACATACATAGATCTAGCTAGAACATAAAAAGTGCATGTGCACGTTGTTGGAGGGAGAACAACATAAAGATAGCTTCCCCCTTACTTACCTATCAAAAAAAGGGGCTTTAACCACGTAATTTGGATGAATTTATGGTGCAAATGAGGTGAGGAGGAGGAGGCAGCCGAGACAAGCTTGGAGGAGGGAGGAGAGAATGAAGTGGGGAAAGTGAGTGGGTAGGTGTGGCTGTCCAAAATATCTAGCTCGTCCCAGGTTACTAATGGCGCACCACCAAACAATGCGCCATTAGTAACCCTGGTTACTAATGGCGCACCTGCTGGTGGTGCGCCATTAGTAGTATTGCAAAAAAACACTAATGGCGCACGGGGAGCAGTGCGCCATTACTAGCTTAAACTAGTAATGGCGTACTGCACCCGGTGCGCCATTAGTAGTTTTGCAAAAAAGTAAAAAATAAAAAAAATATTTTAGTGGCACACTATGTTGCTGGTGCGCCATTACTAGTTACAACTAGTAATGGTGCACCATGTCCTGGTGCGCCATTAGTATGTCTGGCAAAATAAAATAAAATAAAATTTGTTACTAATGGCGCACCGTTTGTCTGGTGCGCCATTAATGTCTTTCACACTAATGGCGCACCAGCACATGGTGCGCCATTGCTATATAGCAATGGCGCACCACATGTCTGGTGCGCCATTAGTGGCCATTCCATCTATAGCCCTTTTCCTAGTAGTGTCCACGACATAGTTCAAACTCCCGAATCTGACCTGACGACTAGGGGCGTAGCTATCGATCTGCTCTAGATGGCCAAGCGTGTTGGCCCGCAGGGAGAAGCCGACGAACACAAAGATCTATCCAGGGAGGAAGACTTCTCCTTGGACATCATTTTGTAGATGATTGAAGGGGCCATCAAACCTTTTGAGGACGGCACAGTGGAACTCTCAATGAAAGCACCAATGTCGGTGTCAAAACCGGCGGATCTCGGGTAGGGGGTCCCGAACTGTGTGTCTAAGGTCGATGGTAACAGGAGACAGGGGACACAATGCTTACCCAGGTTTGGGCCCTCTCTATGGAGGTAATACCTACTTCCTGCTTGATTGATCTTGATGAATATGAGTGATCTACCACGAGATCGTAATGGCTAAAACCCTACAAGTCTAGCCTGTATGACTACGATTATGATCGTTGGCCTCTACGGACCTAGCCCTCCGGTTTATATAGACACCGGAGGGATCTAGGGTTACATAAAGTCGGTTACAGAGAAGGGAATCTTCATATTTGGTCGCCAAGCTTGCCTTCCACGCCAAGGAGAGTCCCATCCGGACACGGGTAGAGTCTTCGGTCTTTGTATCTTCACAACCCATCAGTCCGGCCCATGGCTAACAGGCCGGACGCCCGATGACCCCTTAGTCCAGGACTCCCTCAGGGATGCCGCTCCCTCGGGAAGTCTTGGTGTCGTCCGCCTCGTGAGGCTTGGCCCCTTGCGAGGGTCTTGTCTTGGCGATGTTGCAGATGGGCCATACCGTGCCGTCGAGTGAGCCATGCTGTGGGCCGTAGGCAGACAAGTCTGGGTACCTTGGTTCCCAGAACACCGACAGTAGCCCCCGGGCCCAGGGCGCGCTCGGGCTGGCTTCGAGGCTAAACCTACGGGAAAGGGTGAAGAGTCGCAGGCCCCAATTGCCCGCGGGCCAGGCTGACGTGTTGCGCTCGGCAGGACGCGGATGCCTCCGCTCCCCCACATCGCCTCTACAACAGTTCTGAGTTGACAGCAGCGTGATGAATGCAGCAGGGCCATCATGCTCGGAACGTGGAGGGGCGCCGGTTGTTCTTCTTCCGCCTATAAATGGGCGAGGGGGTGGAGCCCCTTTGTCCATCTTCGTCTTCCTGTCATCACACCATCCTACCTCTGCCACATCCCCACCCTGCCAGAGCGACAATGGCGCCAGCAGGTAGGTTCTCCACAGAGGAGAAGGGCAAGACCTCCCTGGTGGGGCCGGAGGCGCCACCGCCCAAGAGAGGGCGCGGCCGTCCCCGCAAGTCTGCGGCCGCTCCGGCGACAACTCCGCGAGGGCGCGGGTTGTAGGATCGAAAGTATGTCTAGAGGGGGGTGATTAGACTACTTGACAAAATAAAAATCTAGCCTTTTCCCAATTTTAAGTCTTGGCAGATTTTAGCAACTTAGAACAAGTCAAGCAATCAACCTACACATGCAAGTCTAAGAGTATAGCATCCGAATGTCAAACATTGCATATGAAGGTAAAGGGAGGAGTTTGGAGGGAGCAAACGCAATGTAGACACGGAGATTTTTGGCGTGGTTCTGATAGGTGGTGCTATCGTACATCCACGTTGATGGAGACTTCAACCCACGAAGGGTAACGAATGCGCGAGTCCACGGAGGGCTCCACCCATGAAGGGTCCACGAAGAAGCAACCTTGTCTATCCCACCATGGCCATCGCCCACGAAGGAATTGCCTCGCTAGGGTAGAGCATCATGAAGTAGGCGACCTCCTTGCCCGTACAAACTCCTTGGTTCAACTCCACAATCTTGTCGGAGGCTCCCAAGTGACACCTAACCAATCTAGGAGACACCACTCTCCAAATGGTAATAGATGGTGTGTTGATGATGAACTCCTTGCTCTTGTGCTTCAAATGATAGTCTCCTCAACACTCAACTCTCTCTCACAGATTTGGATTTGGTGGATAGAAGATTTGAGTGGAAAGCAACTTGGGGAAGGCTAGAGATCAAGATATGCCACCTATTTATGATGAATATGATGATGAGCATGTTGATTTGCCTAGTTGAGATGCTATGCTCCATAGGATATCTTGTGAAAATTCTAGCAGTCACGTCATGTTTGACAATCCATTAAACTTTTCATATGCTATGAGTGAGATCTCCCATATTGCATCATTTCAATCCCAACATAGTAACTATGCATGCCCCATTAAAATAAATCCCATTTGCACTTGTGGCATAGATGACGACATGATGGTCATTGGCTTTTGTTTTTCATGCGATGATATTGCTATGCTTCCTTTACAAGATTTGCGCAATTCATCTACTATGCCATGCCATGATCACATTGTTCCAAATATGCATTGTTTTGGATGTTGTCAATATTCTCCATGTGATGTTTCCACTAATTCTCATGAGGAGACCCTCATAGTTTCCTCATAAATATTAGGAGATTTTGAGACATCCTATCCTTTGCATGCTTCCCATAATTGCTTGCACCATATGCATTCCATGAATAACAATGCTCTACACATCTCTCATGATGCATTACACAATTTGAGTCTCCATTATGATATACATAATAACAAACCTCTCATGATGGATGACATGTTTCTATATTATGCATCTCATTTATTTGAGCATTGGCTATTTTGTGCTAACCAACACATGCACGTGCACATCATGATGGATGATGTGTACATATACCACGCACACACAATTTTCCCATTGTCTTTGTTTTGTGTAGGTACTCACGTATACTCGTCAACCTATCAATACCAAGAGCTGACGAAACGAGCTCTTGAGAGCAATGATGATTTGGGATTCCGTGAATTGTCCATACCACCATTCTCTTCACGCACGGACTACGCGCATCTCTTTTACTTGGCTCTCACACGGCTATGGGTTATATATCACTTGTTACCTTATGCCCATTATATCATGTTCACTTTGCATGTTATGCCTCGTACAATGCCTTTGCCATGCAATTGTCACCCTTGCTTGCACTTACATGTGATTGACTATTATACTACTTCTATGTGTATTTGCTTGCTTGGTGGAGATCCTTGTTGATATTACCATATTTTCCTTTTGCCTCATTCTATTGTGGATTCTTGTGTTGGGGGAGCCATATTGTTCAATTTCTATTTACATATGACTTCTTGCCAGTACATTGATGATATTTTGCTCATATCTTGCTTTCATGCTTGTGATATGTCATGTGCATTATTCATGCCCACTATTTGCACACATGACCTCCTTGCCATGATTCTTTCTAGTAAGTTGCATCTTCGCACTACTAGCTTGCTTGACTTGATCATTATGATTGCTTGCTTTGTCAAATCACCCATGTTCCATTCTTACTCGCTTTCTTGGGTTGATGACATATATTTTCATGCCTCTCACATGATATATCTTGATCATTGTCTCTTGTGTTCATTAGTTGCACCTCTCATATGCCATTGTAGTGAGTGCACCCATGCTATGCTTATTGATCTCGGAGACTTGGACATATTACTTGTGAAGCATGTTTATTTGATTGAGCTTATTGTCTTTGGTTGTACTCGCATCATATGCTTTCATACCATACCACACCTTGTCCTTTCTTATGATAAGAATGATGAGAACACTTGTTGGGTATCTCGCCCCTTGAATGATAGGTGTTGCAATTGCACTAACCTCATTTGTTTTTCGGAGTGTTTGTCATGTTCTTTCATTTTGAGGGATTCACAAGGTGGTACCATGACGCGACATATTGGTTATGTGATGGCATACATGATGTGCGACACCAACATTTTCGACATCCTCATAAAGGTGAACTCTTTTCCTTTGAGCCATCTTCGCATATGCATACTAGATGGGTCATTCTTTCATTGTTGTCTCCTTCTTATTGTCTACATCATACATATGTTGGATGGACGACCGACATTGGAGATGGACCCTATGGACCTGCAAGTTGAGGAATGCTTGGACTTATGGGATGCACCTCCGGAACTCCACTCATGCCACGACATCAAGCATTGGTACATCAACACTCCTTTGACACATTGCACCAACATATACATATTTGTTGATTGTGCTCCCACATGTCATGCTCGATGGACATTTCATACTCACCGCAAGTTTGCACCCTATGCATGGATTGACACACATTATGATTTGCTTGTTGCATCTTGTATTCCCATGTCATCCATGATATATGAGCTTGTGCATTTTCTTAGCAAATTTGTTGTGATCTTTCTTCATGGCATCTTCATACATAATGATCACATTGCCTACCATCAATTGCATGATAACATAATCATATTGTGCATCCATTGCCATATTAATGCTATTGATAAACCATCTCACTATGACATCATTTTGCACCGTGGTTGCATTGATCATATTCACAACACATTTGTGTGCACAATGAATGCTTTTGCTCCCATGAACGCTTTGCATATCATTCTATATCATCTTGATAAGCTTCATGCTGTCGGCATTCTGGGAACGGGGGTTCCCAGACTTGCCTGCCTGTGGCCCACGGCGTGGCTAAGTCAGCGGGCCGTACGACCCATCTTCATCAACAAGGCATCCAAGACCCTCGCGAGGGGCCAAGCCTCGCGAGGCGGATGACGCAAGACCTCCTGAGGAGGGGCCTAGCCAGGAAGGCTCACGAGGAGCGGAGATATCAAGGCGGGGCAAACCTCACAAGGATCTCGTGACGTGAGCCATGACGATCGGCACTAGGCGAGCACCAGGCGGGCGCCAGCGCGCACAGTGTCCTTGTTTCCTCTTTGGTGCTAAGGAGGCAAGCGCAGGCGAGGAGTACCAAGGCATCAGGCAAAGGTTGCCATATTGGTGCGACGAGACCAAGACCAGAAGGACGGAGGTCATCGTGGAGCCCAAGACAGTGTCACCACCAGAGCCTTTCGCAGGAGAAGACCACTTTTGTCAGGATAGCTTGTACTAGCTGTCCCCCTTCAAATTTGCCCGCCGTTGTTGGCTCCCTTCCCGCTCAATATTTGGGGAGAGGACCAGGGCCTATATAAGTAGAACTAGCCACCACAGTAGGGGCATCTCAGCTTGATCTGAACTGATCGAGAGCCTACCCTAGCCACAAGAACACCTCAACCCCAGGAGGCTGTTCTCCCCCTTGTATTGTTCATCATCAGCCCAATCCACCACCGCCACACTGGAGTAGGGTATTACACCACAACGATGGCCTGAACCAGTATAAATCTCGTGTCTTTCTATGTTGCGAGTTCGTCGAGTTCGTCCACGAGATCTTAGTGAGCTAGGGCGTGGATCGGTAGGAGGGAAAGACTTCGCGCGCACCCCAGAGTTTGAACCTTAAGGGTTTTTCCGGAACACCACATCCGACACATGCGCTTTTTCATGAACAATCTTGCTGCATGGACTCATACTTACTTGATGGACACCTTGTGTGCACTAACCATTGTATTTCCGAGTATTGTTTATGTTTGCTCTTTGTGCACGTATGCCACTCTGGCAACACCTTGGAGTACTTGGATTGCGCCATGTCTCCAACTCTATCCAACTTCAAGTCCGTCCAAGACAATCGTTTCCATGGTGATGAGGATTACGATCCGAGGTCGGATCTTTCCCAAGGGGGGAGATGATGCAGATCATCCTACGATCATCCCCATGTACACTATGACTACTCCCCAAGCCCCAAGTGTCCATATAATGAGACCTCGAGGATACTCCAATGGAACTAAGGTGAACTTGCTCTGTTCCGAATTTTCCATTTCCGCATGTACGGCATGGATGCTACCTCAAGCGCAGACCTTGTGCATACTCAGGTACAACCGAGGAGACCATGGAGATCCCAAGGACCAAGGCCAAGTGTGCGTTGGAGTGAAGGAAGGAGAAGGAAGAAGAGCCAGCTGCTATAGTGGCCGGACATCCGGCCGCAGCCCGGACATCCGGCCGCAGCCCGGACATCCGGCCTAACCCCTTCCTATCCAGAGAGCTCCGGAAGCGACCCCGATAGCCCGGACATCCGGCCCCATGCCCCGGACATCCGGCTCCTCCCGAAGTCCCGGACATCCGGCCTCTTTGCCCGGGCATCCGGCCCCGCCTATCCAGAGAGCACAGGAATCGGGCAAGTCTAGCCCGGACATCGAGCTAGAGGCCCAGACATCCAGCTCTTCATGAGCCGCCGGACGTTCGGCCCCCAGCCCGGACATCCGGCCCCTGCCTGTGCACAGAGAATGGTCCAAGGGACCACGTATCCTCTCCCACTTACGCCTTCATGGCTAAGGCCTATATATACTCCCCCACCTCCTCCTAGTTAGGGTTAGTAAAGGATTAGCTCATTTGAGAGATACAGCTTTGCTCATCCACTTGGTTACTTCTCCATTGGAGTCCACAACCTCTTTAGAGAAGTTCCCCCAAGCGGATTCAAGACCCCTCACGGGAAGACCCCATCAAGACCTCCTCACAGAGAAGAACTTGCTACTTGTATCGTCCCTTGTTGGTCGTGGATCATGTATCTCATTGTATTACGAGGATCTAGCACATCTGTAATCGAATCTTGTTGGTTTGAGTGTTTCCTGTCGTGTTTTCCCCTCGTATTCTTCGTGTTCATCGCGGGATCCGCTCCAATCGTGAAAGATCGGACATCTAGGATTCTACCCTACATCCACTACTGCAGGATGCTGCTAACGCTACACTACGATCAGAGACCCTTCGAGAAACTGTGTGCGATGCAATAATCGCAAACAATGCTATATGAAAACCGTCAGAAATGTGTAAAACATTTGCAATGACGGATGCATCAAACACGGTTCAGGTTTTAGTTGCGTGTGCGATGAAGGGCATACGGTTCGGTTCAATGAACTGTTTGCGACGAGGAGGACAAAAGAAACGGGCTGCCAGATGAAGGCGTGTGCGATACATAGCATACGGTTCACTCGGATGAACTGTTTGTGATTAGGCAACACAAAAGAAATGGTCAGCCAGATCAAAGGTGTGTGCGATATACGGCATGCGGTTCACTCGGATGAACTGTTTGCGTTGATACATGAGAACATAAACGGTTCTACTTAACAAGATGTGTGTGATGCGCGGCAAACAGGTTTGTAATCAGAAATGTGTGTGAAGACCGATAAGAACACAGAAATGTGTGTGTTGTGTGATGGGATTGCATATAGAACAACAACATATATATATCCACACACTTATAAGGACATGCTTGCATAACCAAATTAAACATCCACTTACATAGGTGGCTACTACAACCATGGCATTTGCACACACCAAAGTAAACTATTACATGCATAATTACATACGTGGCTACTACACACATGACATTTCCACACACACCAATAAAGTAAACTATATATTACATGCATGATTAACTAGCATAAATGATCATCTGATCATCATCTACTTCTTGTGACGCTTGCTCTTCTTGTGGCTCGATCCGGGCTCGTCGATTTGGGTAATGAGGCACTTCCTCATGTCAACGATCCGCCTGTGCATCTCGTAGCATGTGTACACGCTCTTGGCCGCGAACCTGAGGTGAGGTTCATCCAGTTGCCGCATCCAGGCCTTGTGCCAGGATACAGGGCTTGTTCTCTAGGCATCCTACTTCATCTTTTCATAGTAGGGGTCGATGATGGCCGAGGCGAGTTCGACCAGGGAGTCCTGCTTCATGCTGCCCCAGACCCTGTAATGCTCACGGATTTCGACAAGGTTCTTGCTGGCCAAGCCCGTAACACTGAGCGCTTTTACATCGTCTTTGGTATCCACCATGGTGAACTTGTAGTCGGTGTTGTTGAAAAACCTATTGAAATGGTCGCAAGGCTTTGTGGCCATGCAGTAGTGGTAGATGAGGACATGATGGCGCACACACAACTGGGCAACGGCAACCTTCTGATCTATGCCGGGACGACCGGCGGTGCACTGGAGGTTGATGCCGACCACATTGTACTTGTCTCCAGCAAGCAACTGCTCAACATTGTTGATGTAGTCGTCTACCACGGCCGGGTCAATGGTGTACACCACCGAGAGATCAGTCTCCCTCGCGTGGGTCTCCACTCTATGCTCGCCGAACTCCATTAGAGCGCCGTCGGACATCCCCTCTCTATGTGTCATTGTGGGTGTGCTTATTGTGTTGTGGGGCGCGATCGAAAGGTTGAAGAGACTAAGGTTATAATGGCCGCTGGAATTAAAGGGGAAGCCGGACGGCCAGGCATATCGGCAGGCCCTAATCAGTTCTAATTTGCAGCGCGTAACTCCATCGTGCCGCATGTAACTGCATCGTGTGGCAGCGCGCGCGGCGCAACCGCATGCATATGGGGCCCTCGACGTGATTGTGCGCACGCCCAACCGCTGGCAGAGCGCGCGCGGAGGGACACGAGTAGAGCACTCCGCGGCCGCCTCAAGGAAAAGCTGTCCACAAACCGAGCGCGCCGACGGATGCGAGCAGAGCGCGCCAATGGACGCGACAGAGTGCACCGCGGCGCCTAACGGCGAGCACAACATGCTACGGCGCCTAACGGCGAGCATAGCTTGCCGAGGGACACGAGCAGAGGACGACACAGTGATACATGGCAAATAAGACGAACTGTGCGAGTGATGTCGGAGACATCAAGCACGAATCAGATTAGAGTTGCGTGTGCGATACGTGGCAGACAGTTGATCCATCGGAGCTGTTTGTGATGGAATAAGCCGTGTGTGTTGCGGGCAAACGCTTGCTGGTGTATAACCTTAAATATAACCAAAAAAGTGTTAATGCATGTTACAAAAATTGTATAGCTGGAAACTATGTTCAAGTACGACTCCAACGATATAATCTATAGTGACATGCATTCATATTTTTTTAGTTAAATCCTACTTATAAACCAGGACGGGGGTATAATAGGTAATTAAATCACAAACTTTTTTTATTAACTGTATGTGTACGTGTCCTCTCGTCCTCCACTCGCACGTCTTGTCACCCCGCTGCCGCAAACGGCTTACAGCGCAAGCTTGCGCAGCGCGCGGGGGCATTCTTTTGGCCAAACGGTGGCGCCAATGAATAGTCGGTGAGCCCGTTCCCATGCAACCTCGCAGGTTCCCGCACAAGCTTCCCACCCGACTCGGTGAAATCCCGAAAATCCCAATGCTTACCGGCCTGCTATAAAAACCCTCACGGCCGGCGAGTCCTGCGTCGCATTTTCCCCTCCCTCCCTACAGCTTATCTCGTCTGGTTCTCCCCCTATCACCAATGGCACCGGTCCGTCTCATCACTCAGCTAGTCCGCCGTCATCAGAGGACGGCTCCAGCTGGGAGGCTCCACCGTGACGGCAGCGCAGTCCCCGGCGTAGTGTAGTGCGCGTGGCATCCCTGTTGGGTGTGCGCGGAACACCCACCACACGCTCCGCCGCCGCTGCCCCTCGGCAGCTGTTGCCGGCCGCCGTTGCCGCCACACCACCGTCTAAAGCCAGTGCCATCTCCCCCTCCGCTGCCTCGGCCCGAAGGTGGGAGGTGGCCGTCGTGGCCGCCACCCCACTGCCGGCCACCGTGGCCATCACCCGCTCCGCCACCGCGACCCGAAGGCGGGAGGTGGTGGTTGTGGTGGCCACCCCATCGTCGGCCGCCGTGGCCACCAACCCACCGTCGACCGCCGAGATCATCACCCGCTCCGCCACCGCCGACCGAAGGAGGGGGCGGAGGTGGAGGCCCGCACGTGCGTCAACGACCTTTCGCGCTACATCGAGTTCCTGCGGGAGGAGGAGGAGTGCCTCGTCGAGCACGGAAAGAGCCTTACCGCAGCCGTGACGGCAGCATACGCCGACGCAGAGGCGAGGAATCAGGAGATCTATGAGCAGTCCGGCCACTTTGAGAGGGATCGTCTGGAGCGGCAGTGGGCGTTCGAGGTGGCGAGCGTCGCTGAATGTGAAGCAGCGGCAGGCACCGTATTGCATTTGTCCAGCTCGTCGGTAGGCTTTTCCGCGTCCTCTGCCTCTTACTGAGCGTGCTCGGCAGAGGAGAGGGTGCCGGAAGTAGCACAAAGCCCCTCCGTGGTAGTAGTATTTAGGGGCTATTTTTATTCAGTTCATCTGACTATAGATGTGTGGTCGAACTGTACAACTTACTTAAAATTAGCTAGTATATATAGTTGAACTAGCTATTTCAGTATGTGGTTGCAACAATTGGGGAGAAGTTTGGTCGGTTCAGCTCTCGAGTTGAACTGTTTGTATAAATTAAGAATGAATGCTTAATCTATGAATGAAATCTATGCTTAATTACGTAATTTTAGTTGCAAAAATTACATAGTGCTAATGATTTCCAGCTACATATTTTGACAAATCGCAGTGTTACAAGGATTGACAAATGGCAATGTTACTAGCTCAACAAATGTTAATCTTTCCAGTTTGACAAATGGCAACATACCCAATATGACAGATGCAAATCTTACCAAATTGTTTGTACGTGGTTGCACACGGGTCATCCAGAACAACCATTTGCGCTGAAGGGATGCACAAATCCTGTGCTGCTCTCACTTTGCATACGGGTGTTCTATCTAAATCGTTTGCGATCAAGAGCTGCAGAAATCCTGCTCGGCACATTTTCTCTTGGCTTCCTGGGGAAGCTGTCGGTTTGCATACGGGTGTTCTAACTAAAACGTTTGCGATGAGTGTTTTATATATAAAAAGAGAATTAAACTGCGACTTGGGCGCCACTAATGGAGAGGATGCGAGCAAGGCGGGCAGCCATGGAAATCAAAGGGCTTGCTTCCCAGTGAGCCTGCGCAGCGTACAACTCGCATGCTTCCCAGTGAGCCTGCGCACTCGAGGACAACTTGCACGCCTCTCGGTCAGCCTGCGCACCGGACGCCGCTCGAACGCCTCCCGTTCAGTCAAGGTCAAGCAGCTGTCCGCACGGCACCTCCTACAGCCATTAAAACCAAGACACATGGCGTCACATGAATGGTTAACAGAATTTTGGATTTACTAGAATTTAAACACCAGGCATCTCAATGTTTTGCCGGCAATCAACGGTGCCCTGGTCTTTGAAATTCATGCCCATTTCTTGCATGGGACCTAAGCATGCACCCACGGACACAGATTTGATTTTCCAACCAATTTATATGCACTGGAGCATGTGCATGTAGTTCAAATTTGAATTATGCACATAAATGCATTGAAAACTCAGTCAATGCATAAAAATGTCCAAATGAACCCCAAAAAATCACAAAAAATCACACAACACTCCTGTTGTTCTATGTCGACACGAGAAAAAAAATTGAAAGCAATAAGAGGCAATGGATATCGTTTCAGCCCCAAAGGTGGGACGTTCCCTACCAAAAACCATCAGGCTTGTTGTGAGAAGCTCCGGTTTGTGAGAAGCATATACACAAACCTGCCCCAAATGGGACAAAATTTGTACCACGGCATGTTCATGCTGCTCCATGATAGCATGCCAAGTTTCATGAATTTCAGATGAGTTTTGGATTTACTAGAATTTGAAAACCAGGCATCTCAATGTTTTGCCGGCAATCAACGGTGCCCTGGTGTTCGAAATTCATTCCCATTTCTTGCATGGGACCTAAGCATGCACCCGAGGACACATATTTGATTTTTCAACCGGTTTATATGCACTGGAGCATGTTCATGTAGTTCAAATTTGATTTATGCACATAAATGCATTGAGAACTCAGTTAATGCATAAAATGTCTAAATGAACACCGAAAAATCACAAAAATTGACACAACACTCCTGTTGTTCTATGTTGACACGAGAAAAAAAATTGAAAGCTATAAGAGGCAATGGATATCGTTTCGTCCCCAAAGGTGGAACGTTCCCTACCGAAAACCATCATGCTTGTTGTGAGAAGCTCCTGTTCGTGAGAAGCATATACCCTAAACCTGCCCCAAATGGGACAAATTTTGTACCACGGCATGTTGATGCTGCTCCACGATAGTATGCGAAGTTTCATGAATTTCAGACGAGTTTTGGATTTACTAGAATTTAAACACCAGGCATCTCAATGTTTTGCCGGCAATCAACGGTGCCCTGGTGTTTGAAATTCATTCCCATTTCTTGCATCGGACCTAAGCATGCACCCAAGGACACAGATTTGATTTTTCAACCAATTTATATGCACTGGAGCATGTGCATGTAGTTCAAATTTGAATTATGCACGTAAATGCATTGAAAACTCACTTAATGGATAACAATGTCTGAACGAACGCCGAAAAATCACAAAAATTCGCACAACACTCCTGTTGTTCTACGTTGACATGAGAAAAAAAATTGAAAGCAATAAGAGGCAATGGATATTGTTTCGTCCCCAAAGGTGGGACGTTCCCTACCGAAAACCATCATGCTTGTTGTCAGAAGCTCCGGTTTGTGAGGAGCATATACCCAAACCTCCTCCATATGGGACAAAATTTGTACAACGACATGTTGATAACGCTCCATGATAGCATCCCAAGTTTCATGAATTTCAGACAAGTTTTGGATTTACTAGAATATAAAACCAGGCATCTCAATGTTTTGCAGGCAATCCACGGTGCTCTTTCAACCAATTTATATGCACTTGAGCATGTGCATGTAGTTCAAATTTGAATTATGCACATAAATACATTGAAAACTCAGTTAATGCATAAAAATGTCTAAACAAACGCCGAAAAATCACAAAAATTCACACAACACTCCTGTTGTTCTATGTTGACATGAGAAAAAATTGAAAGCAATAAGAGGCAATGGATATCGTTTCGTCCCCAAAGGTGGGACATTCCCTACCGAAAACCATCATGCTTGTTATGAGAAGCTCCGGTTTGTGAGGAGCATATACCCAAACCTGCTCCAAATGGGACAAAATTGGTACAACGGCATGCTGATGCCGCTCCATGATACCATGCCAAGTTTCATGAATTTCAGACGAGTTTTGGATTTACTAGAATTTAAAACTAGGCATCTCAATGTTTTGCATGCAATCCACGGTGCTCTGGTGTTCGAAAGTCATTCCCATTTCTTGCATGGGACCTAAGCATGCACCCAAGGACATAGATTTGATTTTTCAACCAAATTATATGCAGTCGAGCATGTGCATGTAGTTCAAATTTGAATTCTGCACATAAATGCATTGAAAACTCATTTAATGCATAAAAATGTCCAAATGAACCCCGAAAAATGACAAAAATTCACACAACACTACTGTTGTTCTACGTTGACACGAGAAAAAACTTTGAAAGCAATAAGAGGCAATGGATATAGTTTCGCCCCCAAAGGTGGGACATTCCCTACCGAAAACCATCATGCCTGTTGTGAGAAGCATATACCCAAACCTGCCCCAAATGGGACAAATTTGTACCACGGCATGTTGATACCGCTCCATGATAGCATGCCATGTTTCATGAATTTCAGACAAGTTTTGGATTTACTAGAATTTAAAACCAGGCATCTCAATGTTTTGCAGGCAATCCACGGTGCTCTTTCAACCAATTTATATGCACTGGAGCATGTGCATGTAGTTGAAATTTGAATTATGCACATAAATACATTGAAAACTCACTTAATGCATAAAAATGTCTAAACGAACGCCGAAAAATCACAAAAATTCACACAACACTCCTATTGTTTGAAGTTGACATGAGAAAAAAAATTGAAAGCAATAAGAGGCAATGGATATAGATTCGTCCCCAAAGGTGGGACGTTCCCTACCGAAAACCATCATGCTTGTTGTGAGAAGCTCCGGTTTGTGAGGAGCATATACCCAAACCAGCTCCAAATGGGACAAAATTGGTACAACGGCATGCTGATGCCGCTCCATGATACCAAGCCAAGTTTCATGAATTTCAGACAAGTTTTGGATTTACTAGAATTTAAAACAAGGCATCTCAATGTTTTGCATGCAATCCACGGTGCTCTGGTGTTCGAAAGTCATTCCCATTTCTTGCATGGGACATAAGCATGGACCCAGGGACACATATTTGGTTTTTCAACCAAATTATATGCACTCGAGCATGTGCATGTAGTTCAAATTTGAATTCTGCACATAAATGCATACAAAACTCATTTAATGCATAAAAATGTCCAAATGAACCCCGAAAAATGACAAAAATTCACACAACACTCCTGTTGTTCTACGTTGACACGAGAAAAAAAATTGAAAGCAATAAGAGGCAATGGATATAGTTTCGCCCCCAAAGATGGGACATTCCCTACCGAAAACCATCATGCTTGTTGTGAGAAGAATATACCCAAACCTGCCCCAAATGGGATAAATTTGTACCACGCCATGTTGATGCCACTCCATGATAGCATGCCAAGTTTCATGAATTTCAGACAAGTTTTGGATTTACTAGAATTTAAAACCAGGCATCTAAATGTTTTGCAGGCAATCCACGGTGCTCTTTCAACCAATTTATATGCACTGGAGCATGTGCATGTGGTTCAAATTTGAATTATGCACATAAATACATTGAAAACTCAATTAATGCATAAAAATGTCTAAACGAACGCAAAAAATCACAAAAGTTCACACAACACTCCTGTTGTTCTATGTTGACATGAGAAAAAAATTGAAAGCAATAAGAGGCAATGGATATCATTTCGTCCCCAAAGGTGGGACGTTCCCTACCGAAAACCATCATGCTTGTTGTGAGAAGCTCCGGTTTGTGAGGAGCATATACCCAAACCTGCTCCAAATGGGACAAAATTGGTTCAACGGCATGCTGATGCCGCTCCATGTACCAAGCCAAGTTTCATGAATTTCAGACAAGTTTTGGATTTACTAGAATTTAAAACCAGGCATCTCAATGTTTTGCATGCAATCCACGGTGCTCTGGTGTTCGAAAGTCATTCCCATTTCTTGCATGGGACCTAAGCATGCGCCCAACGACACAGATTTGGTTTTTCAACCAAATTATATGCACTCGAGCATGTGCATGTAGTTCAAATTTGAATTCTGCACATAAATGCATTGAAAACTCATTTAATGCATAAAAATGTCCAAATGAACACCGAAAAATGACAAAAATTCACACAACACTCCTGTTGTTCTACGTTGACACGAGAAAAAAAATTTGAAAGCAATAAGAGGCAATGGATATAGTTTCGCCCCCAAAGGTGGGACATTCCCTACCGAAAACCATCATGCTTGTTGTGAGAAGCATATACCCAAACCTGCCCCAAATGGGACAAATTTGTACCACGCCATGTTGATGCCGCTCCATGATAGCATGCCAAGTTTCATGAATTTCAGACAAGTTTTGGATTTACTAGAATTTAAAACCAGGCATCTCAATGTTTTGCAGGCAATCCACGGTGCTCTTTCAACCAATTTATATGCACTGGAGCATGTGCATGTAGTTCAAATTTGAATTATGCACATAAATACATTGAAAACTCACTTAATGCATAAAAATATCTAAACAAACGCCGAAAAATCACAAAAATTCACAGAACACCCCTGCTGTTCTATGTTGACATGAGAAAAAAATTGAAAGCAATAAGAAGCAATGGATATCGTTTCGTCCCCAAAGGTGGGACGTTCCCTACCGAAAACCATCATGCTTGTTGTGAGAAGCTCCGATTTGTGAGGAGCATATACCCAAACCTGCTCCAAATGGGACAAAATTGGTACAACGGCATGCTGATGCCGCTCCATGATACCAAGCCAAGTTTCATGAATTTCAGACAAGTTTTGGATTTACTAGAATTTAAAACCAGGCATCTCAATGTTTTGCATGCAATCCACGGTGCTCTGGTGTTCGAAAGTCATTCCCATTTCTTGCATGGGACCTGAGCATGCACCCAACGACACAGATTTGGTTTTTCAACCAAATTATATGCACTCGAGCATGTGCATGTAGTTCAAATTTGAATTCTGCACATAAATGCATTGAAAACTCATTTAATGCATAAAAATGTCCAAATGAACACCGAAAAATGACAAAAATTCACACAACACTCCTGTTGTTCTACGTTGACACGCGAAAAAAAATTTGAAAGCAATAAGAGGCAATGGATATAGTTTCGCCCCCAAAGGTGGGACATTCCCTACCGAAAACCATCATGCTTGTTGTGAGAAGCATATACCCAAACCTGCCCCAAATGGGACAAATTTGTACCACGGCATGTTGATGCCGCTCCATGATAGCATGCCAAGTTTCATGAATTTCAGACAAGTTTTGGATTTACTAGAATTTAAAACCAGGCATCTCAATGTTTTGCAGGCAATCCACGGTGCTCTTTCAACCAATTTATATGCACTGGAGCATGTGCATGTAGTTCAAATTTGAATTATGCACATAAATACATTGAAAACTCACTTAATGCATAAAAATGTCTAAACGAACGCCGAAAAATCACAAAAATTCACACAACACTCCTGTTGTTTGAAGTTGACATGAGAAAAAAAATTGAAAGCAATAAGAGGCAATGGATATAGTTTCGTCCCCAAAGGTGGGACGTTCCCTACCGAAAACCATCATGCTTGTTGTGAGAAGCTCCGGTTTGTGAGGAGCATATACCCAAACCTGCTCCAAATGGGACAAAATTGGTACAACGGCATGCTGGTGCCGCTCCATGATACCAAGCCAAGTTTCATGAATTTCAGACAAGTTTTGGATTTACTAGAATTTAAAACCAGGAATCTCAATGTTTTGCATGCAATCCACGGTGCTCTGGTGTTCGAAAGTCATTCCCATTTCTTGCATGGGACATAAGCATGTAACCAGGGACACATATTTGGTTTTTCAACCAAATTATATGCACTCGAGCATGTGCATGTAGTTCAAATTTGAATTCTGCACATAAATACATACAAAACTCATTTAATGCATAAAAATGTCCAAATGAACCCCGAAAAATGACAAAAATTCACACAACACTCCTGTTGTTCTACGTTGACACGAGAAAAAAAATTGACAGCAATAAGAGGCAATGGATATAGTTTCGCCCCCAAAGATGGGACATTCCCTACCAAAACCATCATGCTTGTTGTGAGAAGCATATACCCAAACCTGCCCCAAATGGGACAAATTTGTACCACGCCATGTTGATGCCCCCTCCATGATAGCATGCCAAGTTTCATGAATTTCAGACAAGTTTTGGATTTACTAGAATTTAAAACCAGGCATCTAAATGTTTTGCAGGCAATCCACGGTGCTCTTTCAACCAATTTATATGCACTGGAGCATGTGCATGTGGTTCAAATTTGAATTATGCACATAAATACATTGAAAACTCACTTAATGCATAAAAATGTCTAAACGAACGCCAAAAAATCACAAAAATTCACACAACACTCCTGTTGTTCTATGTTGACATGAGAAAAAAATTGAAAGCAATAAGAGGCAATGGATATCGTTTCGTCTCCAAAGGTGGGACGTTCCCTACCGAAAACCATCATGCTTGTTGTGAGAAGCTCCGGTTTGTGAGGAGCATATACCCAAACCTGCTCCAAATGGGACAAAATTGGTTCAACGGCATGCTGATGCCGCTCCATGATACCAAGCCAAGTTTCATGAATTTCAGACAAGTTTTGGATTTACTAGAATTTAAAACCAGGCATCTCAATGTTTTGCATGCAATCCACGGTGCTCTGGTGTTCGAAAGTCATTCCCATTTCTTGCATGGGACATAAGCATGGACCCAGGGACACATATTTGGTTTTTCAACCAAATTATATGCACTCGAGCATGTGCATGTAGTTCAAATTTGAATTCTGCACATAAATGCATACAAAACTCATTTAATGCATAAAAATGTCCAAATGAACCCCGAAAAATGACAAAAATTCACACAACACTCCTGTTGTTCTACGTTGACACGAGAAAAAAAATTTGAAAGCAATAAGAGGCAATGGATATAGTTTCGCCCCCAAAGGTGGGACATTCCCTACCGAAAACCATCATGCTTGTTGTGAGAAGCATATACCCAAACCTGCCCCAAATGGGACAAATTTGTACCACGGCATGTTGATGCCGCTCCATGATAGCATGCCAAGTTTCATGAATTTCAGACAAGTTTTGGATTTACTAGAATTTAAAACCAGGCATCTCAATGTTTTGCAGGCAATCCACGGTGCTCTTTCAACCAATTTATATGCACTGGAGCATGTGCATGTAGTTCAAATTTGAATTATGCACATAAATACATTGAAAACTCACTTAATGCATAAAAATGTCTAAACGAAGACCGAAAAATCACAAAAATTCACACAACACTCCTGTTGTTTGAAGTTGACATGAGAAAAAAAATTGAAAGCAATAAGAGGCAATGGATATAGTTTCGTCCCCAAAGGTGGGACGTTCCCTACCGAAAACCATCATGCTTGTTGTCAGAAGCTCCGGTTTGTGAGGAGCATATACCCAAACCTGCTCCAAATGGGACAAAATTGGTACAACGGCATGCTGGTGCCGCTCCATGATACCAAGCCAAGTTTCATGAATTTCAGACAAGTTTTGGATTTACTAGAATTTAAAACCAGGCATCTCAATGTTTTGCATGCAATCCACGGTGCTCTGGTGTTCGAAAGTCATTCCCATTTCTTGCATGGGACATAAGCATGTACCCAGGGACACATATTTGGTTTTTCAACCAAATTATATGCACTCGAGCATGTGCATGTAGTTCAAATTTGAATTCTGGACATAAATGCATACAAAACTCATTTAATGCATAAAAATGTCCAAATGAACCCCGAAAAATAACAAAAATTCACACAACACTCCTGTTGTTCTATGTTGACACGAGAAAAAAAATTGAAAGCAATAAGAGGCAATGGATATAGTTTCGCCCCCAAAGATGGGACATTCCCTACCGAAAACCATCATGCTTGTTGTGAGAAGCATATACCCAAACCTGCCCCAAATGGGACAAATTTGTACCACGCCATGTTGATGCCCCTCCATGATAGCATGCCAAGTTTCATGAATTTCAGACAAGTTTTGGATTTACTAGAATTTAAAACCAGGCATCTAAATGTTTTGCAGGCAATCCACGGTGCTCTTTCAACCAATTTATATGCACTGGAGCATGTGCATGTGGTTCAAATTTGAATTATGCACATAAATACATTGAAAACTCACTTAATGCATAAAAATGTCGAAACGAACGCCAAAAAATCACAAAAATTCACACAACACTCCTGTTGTTCTATGTTGACATGAGAAAAAAATTGAAAGCAATAAGAGGCAATGGATATCGTTTCGTCCCCAAAGGTGGGACGTTCCCTACCGAAAACCATCATGCTTGTTGTGAGAAGCTCCGGTTTGTGAGGAGCATATACCCAAACCTGCTCCAAATGGGACAAAATTGGTACAACGGCATGCTGATGCCGCTCCATGATACCAAGCCAAGTTTCATGAATTTCAGACAAGTTTTGGATTTACTAGAATTTAAAACCAGGCATCTCAATGTTTTGCATGCAATCCACGGTGCTCTGGTGTTCGAAAGTCATTCTCATTTCTTGCATGGGACCTAAGCATGCACCCAGGGACACAAATTTGGTTTTTCAACCAAATTATATGCACTCGAGCATGTGCATGTAGTTCAAATTTGCATTCTGCACATAAATGCATTGAAAACTCATTTAATGCATAAAAATGTCCAAACGAACCCCGAAAAATGACAAAAATTCACACAACACTCCTGTTGTTCTACGTTGACACGAGAAAAAAATTTGAAAGCAATAAGAGGCAATGGATATAGTTTCGCCCCCAAAGGTGGGACATTCCCTACCGAAAACCATCATGCTTGTTGTGAGAAGCATATACCCAAACCTGCCCCAAATGGGACAAATTTTTACCACGGCATGTTGATGCCGCTCCATGATAGCATGCCAAGTTTCATGAATTTCAGATAAGTTTTGGATTTACTAGAATTTAAAGCCAGGCATCTCAATGTTTTGCAGGCTATGCACGGTGCTCTTTCAACCAATTTATATGCACTGGAGCATGTGCATGTAGTTCAAATTTGAATTATGCACATAAATACATTGAAAACTCACTTAATGCATAAAAATATCTAAACGAACGCCGAAAAATCACAAAAATTCACAGAACACCCCTGTCTTTCTATGTTGACATGAGAAAAAAATTGAAAGCAATAAGAGGCAATGGATATCGTTTCGTCCCCAAAGGTGGGACGTTCCCTACCGAAAACCATCATGCTTGTTGTGAGAAGCTCGGATTTGTGAGGAGCATATACCCAAACCTGCTCCAAATGGACAAAATTGGTACAACGGCATGCTGATGCCGCTCCATGATACCAAGCCAAGTTTCATGAATTTCAGACAAGTTTTGGATTTACTAGAATTTAAAACCAGGCATCTCAATGTTTTGCATGCAATCCACGGTGCTCTGGTGTTCGAAAGTCATTCCCATTTCTTGCATGGGACCTAAGCATGCACCCAACGACACAGATTTGGGTTTTCAACCAAATTATATGCACTCGAGCATGTGCATGTAGTTCAAATTTGAATTCTGCACATAAATGCATTGATAACTCATTTAATGCATAAAAATGTCCAAATGAACACCGAAAAATGACAAAAATTCACACAACACTCCTGTTGTTCTACGTTGACACGAGAAAAAAATTTGAAAGCAATAAGAGGCAATGGATATAGTTTCGCCCCCAAAGGTGGGACATTCCCTACCGAAAACCATCATGCTTGTTGTGAGAAGCATATACCCAAACCTGCCCCAAATGGGACAAATTTTTACCACGGCATGTTGATGCCGCTCCATGATAGCATGCCAAGTTTCATGAATTTTAGATAAGTTTTGGATTTACTAGAATTTAAAGCCAGGCATCTCAATGTTTTGCAGGCAATGCACGGTGCTCTTTCAACCAATTTATATGCACTGGAGCATGTGCATGTAGTTCAAATTTGAATTATGCACATAAATACATTGAAAACTCACTGAATGCATAAAAATATCTAAACGAACGCCGAAAAATAACAAAAATTCACAGAACACCCCTGTCTTTCTATGTTGACATGAGAAAAAAATTGAAAGCAATAAGAGGCAATGGATATCGTTTCGTCCCCAAAGGTGGGACGTTCCCTACCGAAAACCATCATGCTTGTTGTGAGAAGCTCCGATTTGTGAGGAGCATATACCCAAACCTGCTCCAAATGGGACAAAATTGGTACAACGGCATGCTGATGCCGCTCCATGATACCAAGCCAAGTTTCATGAATTTCAGACAAGTTTTGGATTTACTAGAATTTAAAACCAGGCATCTCAATGTTTTGCATGCAATCCACGGTGCTCTGGTGTTCGAAAGTCATTCCCATTTCTTGCATGGGACCTAAGCATGCACCCAACGACACAGATTTGGTTTTTCAACCAAATTATATGCACTCGAGCATGTGCATGTAGTTCAAATTTGAATTCTGCACATAAATGCATTGATAACTCATTTAATGCATAAAAATGTCCAAATGAACACCGAAAAATGACAAAAATTCACACAACACTCCTGTTGTTCTACGTTGACACGAGAAAAAAATTTGAAAGCAATAAGAGGCAATGGATATAGTTTATCCCCCAAAGGTGGGACATTCCCTACCGAAAACCATCATGCTTGTTGTGAGAAGCATATACCCAAACCTGCCCCAAATGGGACAAATTTGTACCACGGCATGTTGATGCCGCTCCATGATAGCATGCCAAGTTTCATGAATTTAAGACAAGTTTTGGATTTACTAGAATTTAAAACCAGGCATCTCAATGTTTTGCATGCAATCCACGGTGCTCTGGTGTTCGAAAGTCATTCCCATTTCTTGCATGGGACATAAGCATGTACCCAGGGACACATATTTGGTTTTTCAACCAAATTATATGCACTCGAGCATGTGCATGTAGTTCAAATTTGAATTCTGCACATAAATGCATACAAAACTCATTTAATGCATAAAAATGTCCAAATGAACCCCGAAAAATGACAAAAATTCACACAACACTCCTGTTGTTCTACGTTGACACGAGAAAAAAAATTGAAAGCAATAAGAGGCAATGGATATAGTTTCGCCCCCAAAGATGGGACATTCCCCACCGAAAACCATCATGCTTGTTGTGAGAAGCATATACCCAAACCTGCCCCAAATGGGACAAATTTGTACCACGCCATGTTGATGCCCCTCCATGATAGCATGCCAAGTTTCATGAATTTCAGACAAGTTTTGGATTTACTAGAATTTAAAACCAGGCATCTAAATGTTTTGCAGGCAATCCACGGTGCTCTTTCAACCAATTTATATGCACTGGAGCATGTGCATGTGGTTCAAATTTGAATTATGCACATAAATACATTGAAAACTCACTTAATGCATAAAAATGTCTAAACGAACGCCAAAAAATCACAAAAATTCACACAACACTCCTGTTGTTCTATGTTGACATGAGAAAAAAATTGAAAGCAATAAGAGGCAATGGATATCGTTTCGTCCCCAAAGGTGGGACGTTCCCTACCGAAAACCATCATGCTTGTTGTGAGAAGCTCCGGTTTGTGAGGAGCATATACCCAAACCTGCTCCAAATGGGACAAAATTGGTTCAACGGCATGTTGATGCCGCTCCATGATACCAAGCCAAGTTTCATGAATTTCAGACAAGTTTTGGATTTACTAGAATTTAAAACCAGGCATCTCAATGTTTTGCATGCAATCCACGGTGCTCTGGTGTTCGAAAGTCATTCTCATTTCTTGCATGGGACCTAAGCATGCACCCAGGGACACAGATTTGGTTTTTCAACCAAATTATATGCACTCGAGCATGTGCATGTAGTTCAAATTTGAATTCTGCACATAAATGCATTGAAAACTCATTTAATGCATAAAAATGTCCAAATGAACCCCGAAAAATGACAAAAATTCACACAACACTCCTGTTGTTCTACGTTGACACGAGAAAAAAATTTGAAAGCAATAAGAGGCAATGGATATAGTTTCGCCCCCAAAGGTGGGACATTCCCTACCGAAAACCATCATGCTTGTTGTGAGAAGCATATACCCAAACCTGCCCCAAATGGGACAAATTTTTACCACGGCATGTTGATGCCGCTCCATGATAGCATGCCAAGTTTCATGTATTTCAGATAAGTTTTGGATTTACTAGAATTTAAAGCCAGGCATCTCAATGTTTTGCAGGCAATGCACGGTGCTCTTTCAACCAATTTATATGCACTGGAGCATGTGCATGTAGTTCAAATTTGAATTATGCACATAAATACATTGAAAACTCACTGAATGCATAAAAATATCTAAACGAACGCCGAAAAATCACAAAAATTCACAGAACACCCCTGTCTTTCTATGTTGACATGAGAAAAAAATTGAAAGCAATAAGAGGCAATGGATATCGTTTCGTCCCCAAAGGTGGGACGTTCCCTACCGAAAACCATCATGCTTGTTGTGAGAAGCTCCGATTTGTGAGGAGCATATACCCAAACCTGCTCCAAATGGGACAAAATTGGTACAACGGCATGCTGATGCCGCTCCATGATACCAAGCCAAGTTTCATGAATTTCAGACAAGTTTTGGATTTACTAGAATTTAAAACCAGGCATCTCAATGTTTTGCATGCAATCCACGGTGCTCTGGTGTTCGAAAGTCATTCCCATTTCTTGCATGGGACCTAAGCATGCACCCAACGACACAGATTTGGTTTTTCAACCAAATTATATGCACTCGAGCATGTGCATGTAGTTCAAATTTGAATTCTGCACATAAATGCATTGATAACTCATTTAATGCATAAAAATGTCCAAATGAACACCGAAAAATGACAAAAATTCACACAACACTCCTGTTGTTCTACGTTGACACGAGAAAAAAATTTGAAAGCAATAAGAGGCAATGGATATAGTTTCGCCCCCAAAGGTGGGACATTCCCTACCGAAAACCATCATGCTTGTTGTGAGAAGCATATACCCAAACCTGCCCCAAATGGGACAAATTTGTACCACGGCATGTTGATGCCGCTCCATGATAGCATGCCAAGTTTCATGAATTTAAGACAAGTTTTGGATTTACTAGAATTTAAAACCAGGCATCTCAATGTTTTGCATGCAATCCACGGTGCTCTGGTGTTCGAAAGTCATTCCCATTTCTTGCATGGGACATAAGCATGTACCCAGGGACACATATTTGGTTTTTCAACCAAATTATATGCACTCGAGCATGTGCATGTAGTTCAAATTTGAATTCTGCACATAAATGCATACAAAACTCATTTAATGCATAAAAATGTCCAAATGAACCCCGAAAAATGACAAAAATTCACACAACACTCCTGTTGTTCTACGTTGACACGAGAAAAAAAATTGAAAGCAATAAGAGGCAATGGATATAGTTTCGCCCCCAAAGATGGGACATTCCCTACCGAAAACCATCATGCTTGTTCTGAGAAGCATATACCCAAACCTGCCCCAAATGGGACAAATTTGTACCACGCCATGTTGATGCCCCTCCATGATAGCATGCCAAGTTTCATGAATTTCAGACAAGTTTTGGATTTACTAGAATTTAAAACCAGGCATCTAAATGTTTTGCAGGCAATCCACGGTGCTCTTTCAACCAATTTATATGCACTGGAGCATGTGCATGTGGTTCAAATTTGAATTATGCACATAAATACATTGAAAACTCACTTAATGCATAAAAATGTCTAAACGAACGCCAAAAAATCACAAAAATTCACACAACACTCCTGTTGTTCTATGTTGACATGAGAAAAAAAATTGAAAGCAATAAGAGGCAATGGATATCGTTTCGTCCCCAAAGGTGGGACGTTCCCTACCGAAAACCATCATGCTTGTTGTGAGAAGCTCCGGTTTGTGAGGAGCATATACCCAAACCTGCTCCAAATGGGACAAAATTGGTTCAACGGCATGTTGATGCCGCTCCATGATACCAAGCCAAGTTTCATGAATTTCAGACAAGTTTTGGATTTACTAGAATTTAAAACCAGGCATCTCAATGTTTTGCATGCAATCCACGGTGCTCTGGTGTTCGAAAGTCATTCTCATTTCTTGCATGGGACCTAAGCATGCACCCAGGGACACAGATTTGGTTTTTCAACCAAATTATATGCACTCGAGCATGTGCATGTAGTTCAAATTTGAATTCTGCACATAAATGCATTGAAAACTCATTTAATGCATAAAAATGTCCAAATGAACCCCGAAAAATGACAAAAATTCACACAACACTCCTGTTGTTCTACGTTGACACGAGAAAAAAAATTGAAAGCAATAAGAGGCAATGGATATAGTTTCGCCCCCAAAGATGGGACATTCCCTACCGAAAACCATCATGCTTGTTCTGAGAAGCATATACCCAAACCTGCCCCAAATGGGACAAATTTGTACCACGCCATGTTGATGCCCCTCCATGATAGCATGCCAAGTTTCATGAATTTCAGACAAGTTTTGGATTTACTAGAATTTAAAACCAGGCATCTAAATGTTTTGCAGGCAATCCACGGTGCTCTTTCAACCAATTTATATGCACTGGAGCATGTGCATGTGGTTCAAATTTGAATTATGCACATAAATACATTGAAAACTCACTTAATGCATAAAAATGTCTAAACGAACGCCAAAAAATCACAAAAATTCACACAACACTCCTGTTGTTCTATGTTGACATGAGAAAAAAAATTGAAAGCAATAAGAGGCAATGGATATCGTTTCGTCCCCAAAGGTGGGACGTTCCCTACCGAAAACCATCATGCTTGTTGTGAGAAGCTCCGGTTTGTGAGGAGCATATACCCAAACCTGCTCCAAATGGGACAAAATTGGTTCAACGGCATGTTGATGCCGCTCCATGATACCAAGCCAAGTTTCATGAATTTCAGACAAGTTTTGGATTTACTAGAATTTAAAACCAGGCATCTCAATGTTTTGCATGCAATCCACGGTGCTCTGGTGTTCGAAAGTCATTCTCATTTCTTGCATGGGACCTAAGCATGCACCCAGGGACACAGATTTGGTTTTTCAACCAAATTATATGCACTCGAGCATGTGCATGTAGTTCAAATTTGAATTCTGCACATAAATGCATTGAAAACTCATTTAATGCATAAAAATGTCCAAATGAACCCCGAAAAATGACAAAAATTCACACAACACTCCTGTTGTTCTACGTTGACACGAGAAAAAAATTTGAAAGCAATAAGAGGCAATGGATATAGTTTCGCCCCCAAAGGTGGGACATTCCCTACCGAAAACCATCATGCTTGTTGTGAGAAGCATATACCCAAACCTGCCCCAAATGGGACAAATTTTTACCACGGCATGTTGATGCCGCTCCATGATAGCATGCCAAGTTTCATGAATTTCAGATAAGTTTTGGATTTACTAGAATTTAAAGCCAGGCATCTCAATGTTTTGCAGGCAATGCACGGTGCTCTTTCAACCAATTTATATGCACTGGAGCATGTGCATGTAGTTCAAATTTGAATTATGCACATAAATACATTGAAAACTCACTGAATGCATAAAAATATCTAAACGAACGCCGAAAAATCACAAAAATTCACAGAACACCCCTGTCTTTCTATGTTGACATGAGAAAAAAATTGAAAGCAATAAGAGGCAATGGATATCGTTTCGTCCCCAAAGGTGGGACGTTCCCTACCGAAAACCATCATGCTTGTTGTGAGAAGCTCCGATTTGTGAGGAGCATATACCCAAACCTGCTCCAAATGGGACAAAATTGGTACAACGGCATGCTGATGCCGCTCCATGATACCAAGCCAAGTTTCATGAATTTCAGACAAGTTTTGGATTTACTAGAATTTAAAACCAGGCATCTCAATGTTTTGCTTGCAATCCACGGTGCTCTGGTGTTCGAAAGTCATTCCCATTTCTTGCATGGGACCTAAGCATGCACCCAACGACACAGATTTGGTTTTTCAACCAAATTATATGCACTCGAGCATGTGCATGTAGTTCAAATTTGAATTCTGCACATAAATGCATTGATAACTCATTTAATGCATAAAAATGTCCAAATGAACACCGAAAAATGACAAAAATTCACAAACACTCCTGTTGTTCTACGTTGACACGAGAAAAAAATTTGAAAGCAATAAGAGGCAATGGATATAGTTTCGCCCCCAAAGGTCGGACATTCCCTACCGAAAACCATCATGCTTGTTGTGAGAAGCATATACCCAAACCTGCCCCAAATGGGACAAATTTTTACCACGGCATGTTGATGCCGCTCCATGATAGCATGCCAAGTTTCATGAATTTCAGATAAGTTTTGGATTTACTAGAATTTAAAGCCAGGCATCTCAATGTTTTGCAGGCAATGCACGGTGCTCTTTCAACCAATTTATATGCACTGGAGCATGTGCATGTAGTTCAAATTTGAATTATGCACATAAATACATTGAAAACTCACTGAATGCATAAAAATATCTAAACGAACGCCGAAAAATCACAAAAATTCACAGAACACCCCTGTCTTTCTATGTTGACATGAGAAAAAAATTGAAAGCAATAAGAGGCAATGGATATCGTTTCGTCCCCAAAGGTGGGACGTTCCCTACCGAAAACCATCATGCTTGTTGTGAGAAGCTCCGATTTGTGAGGAGCATATACCCAAACCTGCTCCAAATGGGACAAAATTGGTACAACGGCATGCTGATGCCGCTCCATGATACCAAGCCAAGTTTCATGAATTTCAGACAAGTTTTGGATTTACTAGAATTTAAAACCAGGCATCTCAATGTTTTGCATGCAATCCACGGTGCTCTGGTGTTCGAAAGTCATTCCCATTTCTTGCATGGGACCTAAGCATGCACCCAACGACACAGATTTGGTTTTTCAACCAAATTATATGCACTCGAGCATGTGCATGTAGTTCAAATTTGAATTCTGCACATAAATGCATTGATAACTCATTTAATGCATAAAAATGTCCAAATGAACACCGAAAAATGACAAAAATTCACACAACACTCCTGTTGTTCTACGTTGACACGAGAAAAAAATTTGAAAGCAATAAGAGGCAATGGATATAGTTTCGCCCCCAAAGGTGGGACATTCCCTACCGAAAACCATCATGCTTGTTGTGAGAAGCATATACCCAAACCTGCCCCAAATGGGACAAATTTGTACCACGGCATGTTGATGTCGCTCCATGATAGCATGCCAAGTTTCATGAATTTAAGACAAGTTTTGGATTTACTAGAATTTAAAACCAGGCATCTCAATGTTTTGCATGCAATCCACGGTGCTCTGGTGTTCGAAAGTCATTCCCATTTCTTGCATGGGACATAAGCATGTACCCAGGGACACATATTTGGTTTTTCAACCAAATTATATGCACTCGAGCATGTGCAGGTAGTTCAAATTTGAATTCTGCACATAAATGCATACAAAACTCATTTAATGCATAAAAATGTCCAAATGAACCCCGAAAAATGACAAAAATTCACACAACACTCCTGTTGTTCTACGTTGACACGAGAAAAAAAATTGAAAGCAATAAGAGGCAATGGATATAGTTTCGCCCCCAAAGATGGGACATTCCCTACCGAAAACCATCATGCTTGTTGTGAGAAGCATATACCCAAACCGGCCCCAAATGGGACAAATTTGTACCACGCCATGCTGATGCCCCTCCATGATAGCATGCCAAGTTTCATGAATTTCAGACAAGTTTTGGATTTACTAGAATTTAAAACCAGGCATCTAAATGTTTTGCAGGCAATCCACGGTGCTCTTTCAACCAATTTATATGCACTAGAGCATGTGCATGTGGTTCAAATTTGAATTATGCACATAAATACATTGAAAACTCACTTAATGCATAAAAATGTCTAAACGAACGCCAAAAAATCACAAAAATTCACACAACACTCCTGTTGTTCTATGTTGACATGAGAAAAAAATTGAAAGCAATAAGAGGCAATGGATATCGTTTCGTCCCCAAAGGTGGGACGTTCCCTACCGAAAACCATCATGCTTGTTGTGAGAAGCTCCGGTTTGTGAGGAGCATATACCCAAACCTGCTCCAAATGGGACAAAATTGGTTCAACGGCATGCTGATGCCGCTCCATGATACCAAGCCAAGTTTCATGAATTTCAGACAAGTTTTGGATTTACTAGAATTTAAAACCAGGCATCTCAATGTTTTGCATGCAATCCACGGTGCTCTGGTGTTCGAAAGTCATTCTCATTTCTTGCATGGGACCTAAGCATGCACCCAGGGACACAGATTTGGTTTTTCAACCAAATTATATGCACTCGAGCATGTGCATGTAGTTCAAATTTGAATTCTGCACATAAATGCATTGAAAACTCATTTAATGCATAAAAATGTCCAAATGAACCCCGAAAAATGACAAAAATTCACACAACACTCCTGTTGTTCTACGTTGACACGAGAAAAAAAAATTGAAAGCAATAAGAGGCAATGGATATAGTTTCGCCCCCAAAGGTGGGACATTCCCTACCGAAAACCATCATGCTTGTTGTGAGAAGCATATACCCAAACCTGCCCCAAATGGGACAAATTTTTACCACGGCATGTTGATGCCGCTCCATGATAGCATGCCAAGTTTCATGAATTTCAGATAAGTTTTGGATTTACTAGAATTTAAAGCCAGGCATCTCAATGTTTTGCAGGCAATGCACGGTGCTCTTTCAACCAATTTATATGCACTGGAGCATGTGCATGTAGTTCAAATTTGAATTATGCACATAAATACATTGAAAACTCACTGAATGCATAAAAATATCTAAACGAACGCCGAAAAATCGCAAAAATTCACAGAACACCCCTGTCTTTCTATGTTGACATGAGAAAAAAATTGAAAGCAATAAGAGGCAATGGATATCGTTTCGTGCCCAAAGGTGGGACGTTCCCTACCGAAAACCATCATGGTTGTTGTGAGAAGCTCCGATTTGTGAGGAGCATATACCCAAACTTGCTCCAAATGGGACAAAATTGGTACAACGGCATGCTGATGCCGCTCCATGATACCAAGCCAAGTTTCATGAATTTCAGACAAGTTTTGGATTTACTAGAATTTAAAACCAGGCATCTCAATGTTTTGCATGCAATCCACGGTGCTCTGGTGTACGAAAGTCATTCCCATTTCTTGCATGGGACCTAAGCATGCACCCAACGACACAGATTTGGTTTTTCAACCAAATTATATGCACTCGAGCATGTGCATGTAGTTCAAATTTGAATTCTGCACATAAATGCATTGAAAACTCATTTAATGCATAAAAATGTCCAAATGAACACCGAAAAATGACAAAAATTCACACGACACTCCTGTTGTTCTACGTTGACACGAGAAAAAAATTTGAAAGCAATAAGAGGCAATGGATATAGTTTCGCCCCCAAAGGTGGGACATTCCCTACCGAAAACCATCATGCTTGTTGTGAGAAGCATATACCCAAACCTGCCCCAAATGGGACAAATTTGTACCACGGCATGTTGATGCCGCTCCATGATAGCATGCCAAGTTTCATGAATTTAAGACAAGTTTTGGATTTACTAGAATTTAAAACCAGGCATCTCAATGTTTTGCAGGCAATCCACGGTGCTCTTTCAACCAATTATATGCACTGGAGCATGTGCATGTAGTTCAAATTTGAATTATGCACATAAATACATTGAAAACTCACTTAATGCATAAAAATGTCTAAACGAACGCCGAAAAATCACAAAAATTCACACAACACCCCTGTTGTTTTATGTTGACATGAGAAAAAAATTGAAAGCAATAAGAGGCAATGGATATCGATTCGTCCCCAAAGGTGGGACGTTCCCTACCGAAAACCATCATGCTTGTTGTGAGAAGCTCCGGTTTGTGAGGAGCATATACCCAAACCTGCTCCAAATGGGACAAAATTGGTACAACGGCATGCTGATGCCGCTCCATGATACCATGCCAAGTTTCATGAATTTCAGACAAGTTTTGGACTTACTAGAATTTAAAACCAGGCATCTCAATGTTTTGCATGCAATCCACGGTGCTCTGGTGTTCGAAAGTCATTCCCATTTCTTGCATGGGACCTAAGCATGCACCCAAGGACACAGATTTGATTTTTCAAACAAATTATATGCACTCGAGCATGTGCATGTAGTTCAAATTTGAATTCTGCACATAAATGCATTGAAAACTCATTTAATGCATAAAAATGTCCAAATGAACCCCGAAAAATGACAAAAATTCACACAACACTCCTGTTGTTCTACGTTGACACGAGAAAAAAATTTGAAAGCAATAAGAGGCAATGGATATAGTTTCGCCCCCAAAGGTGGGACATTCCCTACCGAAAACCATCATGCTTGTTGTGAGAAGCATATACCCAAACCTGCCCCAAATGGGACAAATTTGTACCACGGCATGTTGATGCCGCTCCATGATAGCATGCCAAGTTTCATGAATTTCAGACAAGTTTTGGATTTACTAGAATTTAAAACCAGGCATCTCAATGTTTTGCAGGCAATCCACGGTGCTATTTCAACCAATTTATATGCACTGGAGCATGTGCATGTAGTTCAAATTTGAATTATGCACATAAATACATTGAAAACTCACTTAATGCATAAAAATGTCTAAACGAACGCCAAAAATCACAAAAATTCACACAACACCCCTGTTGTTCTATGTTGACATGAGAAAAAAATTGAAAGCAATAAGAGGCAATGGATATCGTTTCGTCCCCAAAGGTGGGACGTTCCCTACCGAAAACCATCATGCTTGTTGTGAGAAGCTCCGGTTTGTGAGGAGCATATACCCAAACCTGCTCCAAATGGGACAAAATTGGTACAACGGCATGCTGATGCCGCTCCATGATACCATGCCAAGTTTAATGAATTTCATACAAGTTTTGGATTTACTAGAATTTAAAACCAGGCATCTCAATGTTTTGCATGCAATCCACGGTGCTCTGGTGTTCGAAAGTCATTCCCATTTCTTGCATGGGACCTAAGCATGCACCCAAGGACACAGATTTGATTTTTCAACCAAATTATATGCACTCGAGCATGTGCATGTAGTTCAAATTTGAATTGTGCACATAAATGCATTGAAAACTCATTTAATGCATAAAAATGTCCAAATGAACCCCGAAAAATGACAAAAATTCACACAACACTCCTGTTGTTCTACGTTGACACGAGAAAAAAATTGAAAGCAATAAGAGGCAATGGATATAGTTTAGCCCCCAAAGGTGGGACATTCCCTACCGAAAACCATCATGCTTGTTGTGAGAAACATATACCCAAACCTGCCCCAAATGGGACAAATTTGTACCACGGCATGTTGATGCCGCTCCATGATAGCATGCCAAGTTTCATGAATTTCAGACAAGTTTTGGATTTACTAGAATTTAAAACCAGGCATCTCAATGTTTTGCAGGCAATCCACGGTGCTCTTTCAACCAATTTATATGCACTGGAGCATGTGCATGTAGTTCAAATTTGAATTATGCACATAAATACATTGAAAACTCACTTAATGCATAAAAATGTCTAAACGATCGCCGAAAAATCACAAAAATTCACACAACACCCCTGTTGTTCTATGTTGACATGACAAAAAAATTGAAAGCAATAAGAGGCAATGGATATCGTTTCGTCCCCAAAGGTGGGACGTTCCCTACCGAAAACCATCATGCTTGTTGTGAGAAGCTCCGGTTTGTGAGGAGCATATACCCAAACCTGCTCCAAATGGGACAAAATTGGTACAACGGCATGCTGATGCCGCTCCATGATACCATGCCAAGTTTCATGAATTTCAGACAAGTTTTGGATTTACTAGAATTTAAAACCAGGCATCTCAATGTTTTGCATGCAATCCACGGTGCTCTGGTGTTCGAAAGTCATTCCCATTTCTTGCATGGGACCTAAGCATGCACCCAAGGACACAGATTTGATTTTTCAACCAAATTATATGCACTCGAGCATGTGCATGTAGTTCAAATTTGAATTCTGCAAATAATGGATTGAAAACTCAGTTAATGCATAAAAATGTCCAAATGAACCCCGAAAAATGACAAAAATTCACACAACACTCCTGTTGTTCTACGTTGACACGAGAAAAAAATTTGAAAGCAATAAGAGGCAATGGATATAGTTTCGCCCCCGAAGGTGGGACATTCCCTACCGAAAACCATCATGCTTGTTGTGAGAAGCATATACCCAAACCAGCCCCAAATGGGACAAATTTGTACCACGGCATGTTGATGCCGCTCCATGATAGCATGCCAAGTTTCATGAATTTCAGACAAGTTTTGGATTTACTAGAATTTAAAACCAGGCATCTCAATGTTTTGCAGGCAATCCACGGTGCTCTTTCAACCAATTTATATGCACTGGAGCATGTGCATGTAGTTCAAATTTGAATTATGCACATAAATACATTGAAAACTCACTTAATGCATAAAAATGTCTAAACGAACGCCAAAAATCACAAAAATTCACACAACACTCCAGTTGTTCTATGTTGACATGAGAAAAAAATTGAAAGCAATAAGAGGCAATGGATATCGTTTCGTCCCCAAAGGTGGGACGTTCCCTACCGAAAACCATCATGCTTCTTGTGAGAAGCTCCGGTTTGTGAGGAGCATATACCCAACCCTGCTCCAAATGGGACAAAATTGGTACAACGGCATGCTGATGCCGCTCCATGATACCATGCCAAGTTTCATGAATTTCAGACAAGTTTTGGATTTACTAGAATTTAAAACCAGGCATCTCAATGTTTTGCATGCAATCCACGGTGCTCTGGTGTTCGAAAGTCATTCCCATTTCTTGCATGGGACCTAAGCATGCACCCAAGGACACAGATTTGATTTTTCAACCAAATCATATGCACTCGAGCATGTGCATGTAGTTCAAATTTGAATTCTGCACATAAATGCATTGAAAACTCAATTAATGCATAAAAATGTCCAAATGAACCCCGAAAAATGACAAAAATTCACACAACACTCCTGTTTTCTACATTGACACGAGAAAAAAATTTGAAAGCAATAAGAGGCAATGGATATAGTTTCGCCCCCAAAGGTGGGACATTCCCTACCGAAAACCATGATGCTTGTTGTGAGAAGCATATACCCAAACCTGCCCCAAATGGGACAAATTTGTACCACGGCATGTTGATGCCGCTCCATGATAGCATGCCAAGTTTCATGAATTTCAGACAAGTTTTGGATTTACTAGAATTTAAAACCAGGCATCTCAATGTTTTGCAGGCAATCCACGGTGCTCTTTCAACCAATTTATATGCACTGGAGCATGTGCATGTAGTTCAAATTTGAATTATGCACATAAATACATTGAAAACTCACTTAATGTATAAAAATGCCTAAACGAACGCCGAAAAATCACAAAAATTCACACAACACTCCTGTTGTTCTATGTTGACATGAGAAAAAAATTGAAAGCAATAAGAGGCAATGGATATCGTTTCATCCCCAAAGGTGGGACGTTCCCTACCGAAAACCATCATGCTTGTTGTGAGAAGCTCCGGTTTGTGAGGAGCATATACCCAAACCTGCTCCAAATGGGACAAAATTGGTCCAACGGCATGCTGATGCCGCTCCATGATACCATGCCAAGTTTGATGAATTTTCAGACAAGTTTTGGATTTACTAGAATTGAAAACCAGGCATCTCAATGTTTTGCATGCAATCCACGGTGCTCTGGTGTTCGAAAGTCATTCCCATTTCTTGCATGGGACCTAAGCATGCACCCAAGGACACAGATTTGATTTTTCAACCAAATTATATGCACTCGAGCATGTGCATGTAGTTCGAATTTGAATTCTGCACATAAATGCATTGAAAACTCATTTAATGCATAAAAATGTCCAAATGAACCCCGAAAAATGACAAAAATTCACACAACACTCCTGTTGTTCTACGTTGACACGAGAAAAAAATTTGAAAGCAATAAGAGGCAATGGATATAGTTTCGCCCCAAAGGTGGGACATTCCTACCGAAAACCATCATGCTTGTTGTGAGAAGCATATACCCAAACCTGCCCCAAATGGGACAAATTTGTACCACGACATGTTGATGCCGCTCCATGATAGCATGCCAAGTTTCATGAATTTCAGACAAGTTTTGGATTTACTAGAATTTAAAACCAGGCATCTCAATGTTTTGCAAGCAATCCACGGTGCTCTTTCAACAAATTTATATGCACTGGAGCATGTGCATGTAGTTCGAATTTGAATTATGCACATAAATACATTGAGAACTCACTTAATGCATAAAAATGTCTAAACGAACGCCGAAAAATCACAAAAATTCACACAACACTCCTGTTGTTCTATATTGACATGAGAAAAAAATTGAAAGCAATAAGAGGCAATGGATATCGTTTCGTCCCCAAAGGTGGGACGTTCCCTACCGAAAACCATCATGCTTGTTGTGAGAAGCTCCGGTTTGTGAGGAGCATATACCCAAACCTGCTCCAAATGGGAAAAAATTGGTACAACGCCATGCTGATGCCGCTCCATGATACCATGCCAAGTTTCATGAATTTCAGACAAGTTTTGGATTTACTAGAATTTAAAACCAGGCATCTCAATGTTTTGCATGCAATCCACGATGCTCTGGTGTTCGAAAGTCATTCCCATTTCTTGCATGGGACCTAAGCATGCACCCAAGGACACAGATTTGATTTTTCAACCAAATTATATGCACTCGAGCATGTGCATGTAGTTCGAATTTGAATTCTGCACATAAATGCATTGAAAACTCATTTAATGCATAAAAATGTCCAAATAAACCCCGAAAAATGACAAAAATTCACACAACACTCCTGTTGTTCTACGTTGACACGAGAAAAAAATTTGAAAGAAATAAGAGGCAATGGATATAGTTTCGCCCCAAAGGTGGGACATTCCTACCGAAAACCATCATGCTTGTTGTGAGAAGCATATACCCAAACCTGCCCCAAATGGGACAAATTTGTACCACGGCATGTTGATGCCGCTCCATGATAGCATGCCAAGTTTCATGAATTTCAGACAAGTTTTGGATTTACTAGAATTTAAAACGAGGCATCTCAATGTTTTGCAGGCAATCCACGATGCTCTTTCAACCAATTTATATGCACTGGAGCATGTGCATGTAGTTCAAATTTGAATTATGCACATAAATACATTGGAAACTCACTTAATGCATAAAAATGTCTAAACGAACGCCGAAAAATCACAAAAATTCACACAACACTCCTATTGTTCTATGTTGACATGAGAAAAAAATTGAAAGCAATAAGAAGCAATGGATATCGTTTCGTCCCCAAAGGTGGGACGTTCCCTACCAAAAACCATCATGCTTGTTGTGAGAAGCTCCGGTTTGTGAGGAGCATATACCCAAACCTGCTCCAAATGGGACAAAATTGGTACAACGGCATGCTGATGCCGCTCCATGATAACATGCCAAGTTTCATGAATTTCAGACAAGTTTTGGATTTACTAGAATTTAAAACCAGGCATCTCAATGTTTTGCATGCAATCCACGGTGCTCTGGTGTTCGAAAGTCATTCCCATTTCTTGCATGGGACCTAAGCATGCACCCAAGGACACAGATTTGATTTTTCAACCAAATTATATGCACTCGAGCATGTGCATGTAGTTCAAATTTGAATTCTGCACATAAATGCATTGAAAACTCATTTAATGCATAAAAATGTCCAAATGAACCCCGAAAAATGACAAAAATTCACACAACACTCCTGTTGTTCTACATTGACACGAGAAAAAAATTGAAAGCAATAAGAGGCAATGGATATAGTTTCGCCCCCAAAGGTGGGATATTCCCTACCGAAAACCATCATACTTGTTGTGAGAAGCATATACCCAAACCTGCCCCAAATGGGACAAATTTGTACCACGGCATGTTGATGCCGCTCCATGATAGCATGCCAAGTTTCATGAATTTCAGACAAGTTTTGGATTTACTAGAATTTAAAACCAGGCATCTCAATGTTTTGCAGGCAATCCACGGTGCTCTTTCAACCAATTTATATGCACTGGAGCATGTGCATGTAGTTCAAATTTGAATTATGCACATAAATACATTGAAAACTCACTTAATGCATAAAAATGTCTAAACGAACGCCGAAAAATCACAAAAATTCACACAACACTCCTGTTGTTCTATGTTGACATGAGAAAAAAATTGAAAGCGATAAGAGGCAATGGATATCGTTTCGTCCCCAAAGGTGGGACTTTCCCTACCGAAAACCATCATGCGTGTTGTGAGAAGCTCCGGTTTGTGAGGAGCATATACCCAAACCTGCTCCAAATGGGACAAAATTGGTACAACGGCATGCTGATGCCGCTCCATGATACCATGCCAAGTTTCATGAATTTCAGACAAGTTTTGGATTTACTAGAATTTAAAACCAGGCATCTCAATGTTTTGCATGCAATCCACGGTGCTCTGGTGTTCGAAAGTCATTCCCATTTCTTGCATGGGACCTAAGCATGCACCCAAGGACACATATTTGATTTTTCGACCAAATTATATGCACTCGAGCATGTGCATGTAGTTCAAATTTGAATTCTGCACATAAATGCATTGAAAACTCATTTAATGCATAAAAATGTCCAAATGAACCCCGAAAAATGACAAAAATTCACACAACAGTCCTGTTGTTCTACGTTGACATGAGAAAAAAATTTGAAAGCAATAAGAGGCAATGGATATAGTTTCGCCCCCAAAGGTCGGACATTCCCTACCGAAAACCATCATGCTTGTTGTGAGAAGCATATACCCAAACCTGCCCCAAATGGGACAAATTTGTACCACGGCATGTTGATGCCGCTCCATGATAGCATGCCAAGTTTCATGAATTTCAGACAAGTTTTGGATTTACTAGAATTTAAAACCAGGCATCTCAATGTTTTGCAGGCAATCCACGGTGCTCTTTCAACCAATATATATGCACTGGAGCATGTGCATGTAGTTCAAATTTGAATTATGCACATAAATACAATGAAAACTCACTTAATGCATAAAAATGTCTAAACGAACGCCGAAAAATCACAAAAATTCACACAACACTCCTGTTGTTCTATGTTGACATGAGAAAAAAATTGAAAGCAATAAGAGGCAATGGATATCGTTTCGTCCCCAAAGGTGGGACGTTCCCTATCGAAAACCATCATGCTTGTTGTGAGAAGCTCCGGTTTGTGAGGAGCATATACCCAAACCTGCTCCAAATGGGACAAAATTGGTACAACGGCATGCTGATGCCACTCCATGATACCATGCCAAGTTTCATGAATTTCAGACAAGTTTTGGATTTACTAGAATTTAAAACCAGGCATCTCAATGTTTTGCATGCAATCCACGGTGCTCTGGTGTTCGAAAGTCATTCCCATTTCTTGCATGGGACCTAAGCATGCACCCAAGGACACAGATTTGATTTTTCAACCAAATTATATGCACTCGAGCATGTGCATGTAGTTCGAATTTGAATTCTGCACATAAATGCATTGAAAACTCATTTAATGCATAAAAATGTCCAAATGAACCCCGAAAAATGACAAAAATTCACACAACAGTCCTGTTGTTCTACGTTGACATGAGAAAAAAATTTGAAAGCAATAAGAGGCAATGGATATAGTTTCGCCCCCAAAGGTCGGACATTCCCTACCAAAAACCATCATGCTTGTTGTGAGAAGCATATACCCAAACCTGCCCCAAATGGGACAAATTTGTACCACGGCATGTTGATGCCGCTCCATGATAGCATGCCAAGTTTCATGAATTTCAGACAAGTTTTGGATTTACTAGAATTTAAAACCAGGCATCTCAATGTTTTGCAGGCAATCCACGGTGCTCTTTCAACCAATATATATGCACTGGAGCATGTGCATGTAGTTCAAATTTGAATTATGCACATAAATACATTGAAAACTCACTTAATGCATAAAAATGTCTAAACGAACGCCGAAAAATCACAAAAATTCACACAACACTCCTGTTGTTCTATGTTGACATGAGAAAAAAATTGAAAGCAATAAGAGGCAATGGATATCGTTTCGTCCCCAAAGGTGGGACGTTCCCTACCGAAAACCATCATGCTTGTTGTGAGAAGCTCCGGTTTGTGAGGAGCATATACCCAAACCTGCTCCAAATGGGACAAAATTGGTACAACGGCATGCTGATGCCGCTCCATGATACCATGCCAAGTTTCATGAATTTCAGACAAGTTTTGGATTTACTAGAATTTAAAACATGGCATCTCAATGTTTTGCATGCAATCCACGGTGCTCTGGTGTTCGAAAGTCATTCCCATTTCTCGCATGGGACCTAAGCATGCACCCAAGGACACAGATTTGATTTTTTAACCAAATTATATGCACTCGAGCATGTGCATGTAGTTCAAATTTGAATTCTGCACATAAATGCATTGAAAACTCATTTAATGCATAAAAATGTCCAAATGAACCCCAAAAATGACAAAAATTCACACAACACTCCTGTTGTTCTACATTGACACGAGAAAAAAATTTGAAAGCAATAAGAGGCAATGGATATTGTTTCGCCCCCAAAGGTGGGATATTCCCTACCGAAAACCATCATCCTTGTTGTGAGAAGCATATACCCAAACCTGCCCCAAATGGGACAAATTTGTACCACGGCATGTTGATGCCTCTCCATGATAGCATGCCAAGTTTCATGAATTTCAGACAAGTTTTGGATTTACTAGAATTTAAAACCAGGCATCTCAATGTTTTGCAAGAAATCCACGGTGCTCTTTCAACCAATTTATATGCACTGGAGCATGTGCATGTAGTTCAAATTTGAATTATGCACATAAATACATTGAAAACTCACTTAATGCATAAAAATGTCTAAACGAACGCCGAAAAATCACAAAAATTCACACAACACTCCTGTTGTTCTATGTTGACATGAGAAAAAATTGAAAGCGATAAGAGGCAATGGATATCGTTTCGTCCCCAAAGGTGGGACGTTCCCTACCGAAAACCATCATGCGTGTTGTGAGAAGCTCCGGTTTGTGAGGAGCATATACCCAAACCTGCTCCAAATGGGACAAAATTGGTACAACGGCATGCTGATGCCGCTCCATGATACCATGCCAAGTTTCATGAATTTCAGACAAGTTTTGGATTTACTATAATTTAAAACCAGGCATCTCAATGTTTTGCATGCAATCCACGGTGCTCTGGTGTTCGAAAGTCATTCCCATTTCTTGCATGGGACCTAAGCATGCACCCAAGGACACAGATTTGATTTTTCAACCAAATTATATGCACTCGAGCATGTGCATGTAGTTCAAATTTGAATTCTGCACATAAATGCATTGAAAACTCATTTAATGCATAAAAATGTCCAAATGAACCCCGAAAAATGACAAAAATTCACACAACACTCCTGTTGTTCTACATTGACACGAGAAAAAAATTTGAAAGCAATAAGAGGCAATGGATATTGTTTCGCCCCCAAAGGTGGGATATTCCCTTCCGAAAACCATCATCCTTGTTGTGAGAAGCATATACCCAAACCTGCCCCAAATGGGACAAATTTGTACCACGGCATGTTGATGCCGCTCCATGATAGCATGCCAAGTTTCATGAATTTCAGACAAGTTTTGGATTTACTAGAATTTAAAACCAGGCATCTCAATGTTTTGCAGGAAATCCACGGTGCTCTTTCAACCAATTTATATGCACTGGAGCATGTGCATGTAGTTCAAATTTGAATTATGCACATAAATACATTGAAAACTCACTTAATGCATAAAAATGTCTAAACGAACGCCGAAAAATCACAAAAATTCACACAACACTCCTGTTGTTCTATGTTGACATGAGAAAAAAATTGAAAGCGATAAGAGGCAATGGATATCGTTTCGTCCCCAAAGGTGGGACGTTCCCTACCGAAAACCATCATGCGTGTTGTGAGAAGCTCCGGTTTGTGAGGAGCATATACCCAAACCTGCTCCAAATGGGACAAAATTGGTACAACGGCATGCTGATGCCGCTCCATGATACCATGCCAAGTTTCATGAATTTCAGACAAGTTTTGGATTTACTATAATTTAAAACCAGGCATCTCAATGTTTTGCATGCAATCCACGGTGCTCTGGTGTTCGAAAGTCATTCCCATTTCTTGCATGGGACCTAAGCATGCACCCAAGGACACAGATTTGATTTTTCAACTAAATTATATGCACTCGAGCATGTGCATGTAGTTCAAATTTGAATTCTGCACATAAATGCATTGAAAACTCATTTAATGCATAAAAATGTCCAAATGAACCCCGAAAAATGACAAAAATTCACACAACACTCCTGTTGTTCTACGTTGACACGAGAAAAAAATTTGAAAGCAATAAGAGGCAATGGATATAGTTTCGCCCCCAAAGGTCGGACATTCCCTACCGAAAACCATCATGCTTGTTGTGAGAAGCATATACCCAAACCTACCCCAAATGGGACAAATTTGTACCACGGCATGTTGATGCCGCTCCATGATAGCATGCCAAGTTTCATGAATTTCAGACAAGTTTTGGATTTACTAGAATTTAAAACCAGGCATCTCAATGTTTTGCAGGCAATCCACGGTGCTCTTTCAACCAATATATATGCACTGGAGCATGTGCATGTAGTTCAAATTTGAATTATGCACATAAATACATTGAAAACTCACTTAATGCATAAAAATGTCTAAACGAACGCCAAAAAATCACAAAAATTCACACAACACTCCTGTTGTTCTATGTTGACATGAGAAAAAAATTGAAAGCAATAAGAGGCAATGGATATCGTTTCGTCCCCAAAGGTGGGACGTTCCCTACCGAAAACCATCATGCTTGTTGTGAGAAGCTCCGGTTTGTGAGGAGCATATACCCAAACCTGCTCCAAATGGGACAAAATTGGTACAACGGCATGCTGATGCCGCTCCATGATAGCATGCCAAGTTTCATGAATTTCAGACAAGTTTTGGATTTACTAGAATTTAAAACCAGGCATCTCAATGTTTTGCAGGCAATCCACGGTGCTCTTTCAACCAATTTATATGCACTGGAGCATGTGCATGTAGTTCAAATTTGAATTATGCACATAAATACATTGAAAACTCACTTAATGCATAAAAATGTCTAAACGAACGCCAAAAATCACAAAAATTCACACAACACTCCTGTTGTTCTATGTTGACATGAGAAAAAAATTGAAAGCAATAAGAGGAAATGGATATCGTTTCGTCCCCAAAGGTGGGACGTTCCCTACCGAAAACCATCATGCTTGTTGTGAGAAGCTCCAGTTTGTGAGGAGCATATACCCAAACCTGCTCCAAATGGGATAAAATTGGTACAACGGCATGCTGATGCCGCTCCATGATACCATGCCAAGTTTGATGAATTTTCAGACAAGTTTTGGATTTACTAGAATTTAAAACCAGGCATCTCAATGTTTTGCATGCAATCCACGGTGCTCTGGTGTTCGAAAGTCATTCCCATTTCTTACATGGGACCTAAGCATGCACCCAAGGACACAGATTTGATTTTTCAACCAAATTATATGCACTCGAGCATGTGCATGTAGTTCAAATTTGAATTCTGCACATAAATGCATTGAAAACTCATTTAATGCATCAAAATGTCCAAATGAACCCCGAAAAATGACAAAAATTCACACAACACTCCTGTTGTTCTACGTTGACACGAGAAAAAAATTTGAAAGCAATAAGAGGCAATGGATATAGTTTCGCCCCCAAAGGTGGGACATTCCCTACCGAAAACCATGATGCTTGTTGTGAGAAGCATATACCCAAACCTGCCCCAAATGGGACAAATTTGTACCACGGCATGTTGATGCCGCTCCATGATAGCATGCCATGTTTCATGAATTTCAGACAAGTTTTGGATTTACTAGACTTTAAAACCATTCATCTCAATGTTTTGCAGGCAATCCACGGTGCTCTTTCAACCAATTTATATGCACTGGAGCATGTGCATGTAGTTCAAATTTGAATTATGCACATAAATACATTGAAAACTCACTTAATGCATAAAAATGTCTAAACGAACGCCGAAAAATCACAAAAATTCACACAACACTCCTGTTGTTCTATGTTGACATGAGAAAAAAATTGAAAGCGATAAGAGGCAATGGATATCGTTTCGTCCCCAAAGGTGGGACGTTCCCTACCGAAAACTATCATGCGTGTTGTGAGAGGCTCCGGTTTGTGAGGAGCATATACCCAGACCTGCTCCAAATGGGACAAAATTGGTACAACGGCATGCTGATGCCGCTCCATGATACCATGCCAAGTTTCATGAATTTCAGACAAGTTTTGGATTTACTATAATTTAAAACCAGGCATCTCAATGTTTTGCATGCAATCCACGGTGCTCTGGTGTTCGAAAGTCATTCCCATTTCTTGCATGGGACCTAAGCATGCACCCAAGGACACATATTTGATTTTTCAACCAAATTATATGCACTCGAGCATGTGCCTGTAGTTCAAATTTGAATTCTGCACATAAATGCATTGAAAACTCATTTAATGCATAAAAATGTCCAAATGAACCCCGAAAAATGACAAAAATTCACACAACACTCCTGTTGTTCTACGTTGACACGAGAAAAAAATTTGAAAGCAATAAGAGGCAATGGATATAGTTTCGCCCCCAAAGGTCGGACATTCGCTACCAAAAACCATCATGCTTGTTGTGAGAAGAATATACCCAAACCTACCCCAAATGGGACAAATTTGTACCACGGCATGTTGATGCCGCTCCATGATAGCATGCCAAGTTTCATGAATTTCAGACAAGTTTTGGATTTACTAGAATTTAAAACCAGGCATCTCAATGTTTTGCAGGCAATCCACGGTGCTCTTTCAACCAATATATATGCACTGGAGCATGTGCATGTAGTTCAAATTTGAATTATGCACATAAATACATTGAAAACTCACTTAATGCATAAAAATGTCTAAACGAACGCCGAAAAATCACAAAAATTCACACAACACTCCTGTTGTTCTATGTTGACATGAGAAAAAAATTGAAAGCAATAAGAGGCAATGGATATCGTTTCGTCCCCAAAGGTGGGACGTTCCCTACCGAAAACCATCATGCTTGTTGTGAGAAGCTCCGGTTTGTGAGGAGCATATACCCAAACCTGCTCCAAATGGGACAAAAATGGTACAACGGCATGCTGATGCCGCTCCATGATAGCATGCCAAGTTTCATGAATTTCAGACAAGTTTTGGATTTACTAGAATTTAAAACCAGGCATCTCAATGTTTTGCAGGCAATCCACGGTGCTCTTTCAACCAATTTATGTGCACTGGAGCATGTGCATGTAGTTCAAATTTGAATTATGCACATAAATACATTGAAAACTCACTTAATGCATAAAAATGTCTAAACGAACGCCAAAAATCACAAAAATTCACACCATACTCCTGTTGTTCTATGTTGACATGAGAAAAAAATTGAAAGCAATAAGAGGCAATGGATATCGTTTCGTCCCCAAAGGTGGGACGTTCCCTACCGAAAACCATCATGCTTGTTGTGAGAAGCTCCGGTTTGTGAGGAGCATATACCCAAACCTGCTCCAAATGGGACAAAATTGGTACAACGGCATGCTGATGCCGCTCCATGATACCATGCCAAGTTTCATGAATTTTCAGACAAGTTTTGGATTTACTAGAATTTAAAACCAAGCATCTCAATGTTTTGCATGCAATCCACGGTGCTCTGGTGTTCGAAAGTCATTCCCATTTCTTGCATGGGACCTTAGCATGCACCCAAGGACACAGATTTGATTTTTCAACCAAATTATATGCACTCGAGCATGTGCATGTAGTTCAAATTTGAATTCTGCACATAAATGCATTGAAAACTCATTTAATGCATAAAAATGTCCAAATGAACCCCGAAAAATGACAAAAATTCACACAACACTCCTGTTGTTCTACGTTGACACGAGAAAAAAATTTGAAAGCAATAAGAGGCAATGGATATAGTTTCGCCCCCAAAGGTGGGACATTCCCTACCGAAAACCATGATGCTTGTTGTGAGAAGCATATACCCAAACCTGCCCCAAATGGGACAAAATTTGAACCACGGCATGTTGATGCCGCTACATGATAGCATGCCAAGTTTCATGAATTTCAGACGAGTTTTGGATTTACTAGAATTTAAAAACCAGGCATCTCAATGTTTGCGGCCGAGTGACGGTGGCTGGGTGTTTGAAATTCATTCCCATTTCTTGCGTGGGACCTAAGCATGCAACCAAGGACACATATTTGATTTTTCAATAAGTTTATATGCACTTGAGCATGTGCATGTAGTTCAAATTTGAATTATGCGCATAAAATGCCTGGAAAACCCAGTTAATGTATAAAAATGTACGAACGAACCATGAATCATTCCAAATTTTTTGACGACACACCTATAGTTGCATGTTCACTGCAGATAAAAGTTCTAACAAATTCAAACACCATCCTTTGTAGTTGTGACCCCATTACATAATTCAAATGATCAAGACGGTAAATCAAGTAGATCGCACACAGTTTATTATCACCAACCGTGTGAGATGAAGCACAAAATATCTTGGAGCACCGTCGGTGTATAGTAGGCCCATGGCTTATGAGAGAAGGTGTATCGGCTACCATCCACAGCCGGCGTGTCAAGCACATTAGCTCACTCCCCAAATATCATTTCACTGTTCATTCATCGTCGGTGAAAGATGGGGACTTGGACCCACGTCATGAGGGAAACTTTAGCGGCCCACTCCGGCGAGAGCACGGCCGCAGCCGCCTGGCGCATGCTAACAAGCTTCATGAGGGCGACCGTAGTCTGCGTCCGGGCGGCCAAGGAAGCCTAAACGGCCGCTATTGCTTCTTAGGCGGCGGCGGCAGTATCTGCTCGGGGATAGCAACTGACGAGAGCGGCACAGCAGCTGTCCGTTCCGCAGCGGCGGGCTTAGCCATACAGGAGGCTGCCCACTTCCATTTCGAGGCCGTCCACACCCAGCTTGTGGCGGTCAGCGCACAAATCGAACGAAGCTTCTCCGACAACGGTGGGCAACCCACGGTCGAAGAGCTGGCAATCGCCTTGAGAGTTCGAGCAGCCGCCCGTTCCTGCACGGCATACCTTGCCACGATGGAGTCCGCCAGAGCCCAGATGGCATGTGCCCGTGCCCAGCTCATGGCGGCCTTTTCCAAAGAGATGGCAGACGCGGATGGCGAGATGCTTGCCGAGTATGGTGCGATGGATGCCATGGAGCCCCTTCCCCAGGAGATTGTCGGGCGCGAGCTGGACATGGAGGCGGCGGCGGAGATCGACGAGCACCTGTTGTAGTAGTACTCTTTGTTTTGTTTAATTAAGAGCGCCGGTCTTTAATTCGTTAGAGTAATGTTTAGGTCAGCAAGCTCTGTTTAATTGCTGAACTTGCTCGATTAAGAAGTTAGTCACCTTTGTGTACCCAAATTATGCAATGACGTGGATGACCACTGTAACTAGGGAAATTCGAACCAAATTTTTTGATGTTCAAACTCAACACACATGGGTTAAGCTATCTGAATCGTTTGTGATGTTCATATATGGTACATTGTTATAAATAAGGGACCGTGTCCGATGACACTTTGCGCGCCAGCTTTTTGGCTGAAGCGATTCCAAATTTTAGGCTTCCGTGGAAATATCTACCTCCCCGCCCCTCCCCCTTACCAAAAGCCACATTTAACCTCTTTCTGCCTTCCTTTCCAAGTTGAAACCTTCACTCCTTGCTTGCAGCGCTGCCGCCTCCTCGCCGGCGACCCTCCTTCACGCTCCTCGGCCTCGCCTATCCAGGCAGGTAATCCACACCCGACCCCCGTCCTCCTCCTCCTTCCACATCCCACATGCCCCTACCGCCGGCGCGAGCGCGACACCTTCCACCCAAATCACCGACCCCTCGAGCAAATAAGCACCGGCCTAAGCCATGGTGCACGCAGTATAGCCAGGACCTCAAGGAGCATTTGGCAGCGGAGAAGCAAATCACGGCTGCACGTGCCGATGAGGTCGCGATGGCTGTCATTCGTGCCGACCCCTAGATCTTGAAGGAGCACCTTTCCATTAGCTAGCTACGCTGGTTATGCATTCTCGGTTTACCCGTTGCGTGTGCTGCTCCTGCCTTTCCTTCACGAATTCTAGTGAATTGTGCTATCTAATTTTATGATGCAATATGTTGCTCTAGTGTATATGTTCTATATTTCGCGCAGTGTGGTGCTCACTTATTAATTGTTTTGTTAATTAGTTGTCGTCTTCAGTTAATTGTTTGGTTCAATTCTGCAAATGTGATGTTCAATTCTTCAGGCTGCAATTTTGTATTGTCTTCCATGTGAGAAATAAATTGAATTTATCTTTACAAAATTGTGGGTGCATTCTGTTATTGTATACCATGTGAGGAATAATTGAATTTGGCTGTAGTAAATACATGTGAAACAAATACAATTGCTACAATTGGCTGTAGTTAACTGTTTGGTTAACTGTCTGATCTTCTATTAGGAGTATGTTATATTGTGCAATGTGGTGCTCAGTTAATGTTTGGTTCATTTGTTGTGGTGTTTAGTTAACTGCTTGGTTCAATGTTGTATTGTGCAATGTGGTGCTCAGTTAATGTTTGGTTCATTTGTTGTGGTGTTTAGTTAACTGCTTGGTTCAATTCTGCAATGCGATGTCCAATTGTCGTGGGTAGAATTTTGTATTGTTGTGTATGTGAGTAATAAATCGAATTTGGCTGCACTTAATACATGAGAAACATATACAAGTGCTATATTTCCTAGTTCTTAATCATGCTTGGTTTGGATAAATGGGTTTTCCCTGTGGCTTGAATTAATCTGATGAATTTGCAAAGGGATTATTTTTCATCAACATATTTTACTGATAGCATGCGAACTCTTACTTAACCCGATGACTAACTACCGTATATATGTTGCAGGGAAACAATGGGAAGCACTGAGGTTTACAATCGATGTTAGGACGTGCATGCTCCGTTTTCTAATAGCACATTATTGTGCAATTGCAGGAACCATTCTAATATTTAGGTTTTTAACAATTTGGTCTTGGACATGTAGGTCCTGCTGTCAGAGGTTTTGACCTACTGTTCGACCCTTTTTGCATATGGGGAAATGAGTTGTATATGAATATCAGTCAAGTCAAGAAACTCAGAAAGATTGTTAGGATAAAGAAATTAGCGACAAAAAATGACAACATCTTTGTCTGCACAATGAAGAAGACATCAGTTCACTACAGGATAGTACTAACTATTATACCTTGCCTTTTTTTATTCCTTTGCCCCATTTCCAATATAGAGAAGATATTTATGCACATCCTAGTTTTCAGGCCTTTCCAAAGAAGTTCACTGATGATTACCTCTCAAACCACCTGTATGGTCACGAGGCGAGGAAGGTATTCATACAACACCCATGGTTCAATATTGAAGTGTTCCTAAAGAGGACGAAGGATGGACGGTCAATGATCCACAGGCACTGGCCTAAAGTTACAAAGACCTTCAACATCAATGAAGGCTCAATATCCGCCTTCTACTTCAGCAGTTTTCCAGAGGAGATACATCTGTCTATGTACCGTCTATGATGCTAATTTCGAAAGGTTATAGATGCTGCATGTGAAACTTGGTCCTGGTGTAGTTGTGTAATGGGGTAGCTGAGTGCTGAAGCTATATGATGTTGTACTCTGATGTATTTCAATTATGAACATGAAATATAATGTGTTCTTAATATGAACTGTCAATTAGATTAGTAAATGGATTATGAATAATCGGATAATTAGCCTGCTAGTGGTGAATTAGCCTGCTAATTGGGTTTTGCTATTGCAAACGGTTGTTAAGAAAATACCGTGGGCAATGACCTCAGGCAATGCACAAAGTTTCTAGGAATAAACTGTGTTGGATCAATGAACAATCACACACAACTTTCTCTTGAGAACTGTTTGCGTTAGGCCACCTTGCGTAAAAGTTTACCACATGAAAAATGTGTGTGATGGACAGCCTTTGCCACACAGTTTCTTCCACGGACCGTGTGTGATATATTCAATAATGCAAGCGATTTAACGGGAAAAATTGTGTGTGATGTACCTGTGAACGGAAACGTTTTCCTTTGAGCGAGTGTGTGGGATGTACATACGAATGGAAACTTTTAGCGAGGACTGACTGTGTGGGATGTACTTGCGACCGGAAACAATTTCGCCGTATAATTTTATTTTTTAGCTCTACTATATGCATTTCCATATTCGAGCGCTCGCCGGTCGCACACGACCTCATTTTGCCGAACATGTGTGCCAGGAGGGCATATCCCCGACGGTTTCTGGGTCGTGTGGGAAGGACCCCCCTATCGCCCACACTCACATGGCGACGGTTCCAGATGCCGTCGCGGAAAGGGGTTTTAAACCGTTTGTTTAGGAGCTCACTGTACTAGTGCTCATTTATCATTTCTGATAATTTACAAGCCAGTTGATTTTAGTAGAAATGGACCCATTTTCTAGGATGGGTGAAAAAACAATGATGGTCTGGACTGAGCATTTCATATAAAAATAATATTGAGATAGGAATAATATGAAAATTATGTTGAGCTTGGTAATCTTATTATATAAAAAATGAACTAGGTTTTGCATTTTATTTTATTAAAAGAAAGATAGGCTAGGCTGCGCTTATTTTAGGATATTGTCTACAACTGTCGTCCCAGTTGCATTGCTGATGTTCAGAAAAAGGCCTATGTAGTATAGTACAACTTTACATGGCTACTCAACCCACATTCAACGACGACGGGAAGGCCCAAACAAGGCTTCTGTGCAACTTTTTGAAGTCACTGAGCTCAACTAATAACTTAAGAAAAAAGTTAGAGTACAGCGGAACCTAATTAAAAGTTGTCACGAGCGAAGAAATAATTCAACGGGTCCCACTTGAGTGTGTGTGTGTGTGAGAGAGAGGGGGGAGAGAGATACCCATTGGTCGATGCTCGTAAATACATCTTTTAGCCATAAGCATTGCTGATGCTCAGTAAAAACTTCTATAGTTGACACAATCATATATAACATCATAGCACACTGAACCTGCATATAAAAATTTCACGCAGGCAGCACAATCAGGGTGGAAGCAGTGGATCGCTACAGGTAGCGCTATGTTGAAACCAACGAACTCGTACTTAACGGTTCATTGTCTTTATCAATGACGGGGAAATATCTTGAATGCTGTGCAAAGAAAACAGACAGTCAATACAATAAGTTCTGCTAGCACATTAAGTTGATGTACAACCCTTTCTAAAAAAAGTTCAGGTATAAAATAGAACATGTCACAATCAAATATACTGGCACATCACTGCTTCACACTGATAGCTCAGATTTAACTAGTTTCTGACAAGATTCAGTTGTTACCTCAAATTAGAGCACATCCAGACAGACAGCCCTGCCTCTTCTCCCAAAGAAGCAGTAGCCTCCACTGCGCGATGGAGTAGGCCCTGTGCCATCCATCGTTTCGAGCAACACAGGGAAAGTCTGACATTGACTCCTGTAATGGACGTCGTCGACGGACCCTAGCACCAGCGGTGGCGGTAGGAGTTCGATTGATAGATTGACCACTTCTTTGACATGCATGAACACTCGATATAGGTACATCCCTAACATGGTCCGCAGCAGCCTTGGTGGCGATGAATAGTACAACCCCAGTTCCTGCACCGGTATCTCAACACCAATCACGTTCGATCTGGTGGACGGCTTCTTCGTCGATACCATAACCGTCAGAGCCCAGCTTTTGGAGGAACAAACATACTTACGAGCTCACCTCCAAGGTCATCGATAAGCTCATTAATGGACTCGCTATTCCAAGCACGTGGAAGGTAAGCTTTGTTAAAGCCTCAAGTTTAGAGGTCATCGAGCCCCATCCTAGGTGCCACCGAGCAAAGCTCACCAGAGCGCCATCGCAGAACAAAGTAGGGAAGATTTGAACACACGACTGCAGTGGAAAGTTGTCTAGAACCTGACAAAGAAATCAGCCGGTGGCGGACATACATCGACGAGCAAGTCACTTATTTGGATGTCGTGCACAATGCCATGAGCTTTGACAAGGTCGTCCGGCGAGACGGGAGTCCGGTCGCCGTTGATGGTTACCATCAGCACTTTCCCGGCAAACTGTCGTCAAGCGCCGCCATGCCGCTGTTGAGCGACAGCACGCAGCGCCCGAAGGTAGGACAAGCCTCAGGATCTCCAGCTCGAAGATCCACGTTGACCGGTGACATGATAGTGCGCTTGAGTACAGGGAGTACAGTAGGGGCATTTGGGGGACCTAGAGTTGGAATCGAGATTTCAGAGGTGGGGGAGGGGCAGGAGATCGGGGATGAAAAGGTAGTATGAATTTTGAACACGCGCCAGTAAGCTCTTGGTGCGCAAGCGCACCAAAACACCGGTGGCGCCCACATGTCGGCCTAAGAGTCCTTATTCTTTCTTTTTTTGAGATCCTGGCCTTTTTTGAGGATCTTTTGAAATCTCGGCCTGAGAGTCATAATTGACTTGTTTGGCATTGTCTTACTACTCAACCCATATTCAACGACACCTCACTGGCCCAAACAAGTGTAAATCATCGAAAAGACACTGAGCTCAAATTATAACTTGAAAACAAGAGATATACTCTGAACATTAAAGAATGGTGATGCCCTCATTTAGCCCAGCAGCAGTTCGAGACAATAAACAGTTTGAAACAATGATATATACAACATTCAAACACTGACTAGTGACTACTACTGACATAAACAGCAAGACATGGTAGTTCATAAGAAGTCTTGCTACACCACCAAAACGCACCCATCTGCAGCGCTTGGACTCTCGTGGTCCAGACGAGAATGAGATTCTAAAAAGAGGCAACTATTACATAGTAAGAGTGACATAGACAAGGATGACCAAATGACAAGAAATATGCATAACAAAAGAGAGAACTACCCATCCAGAACAAGCAACAAAGACAACAAGTCATTCGAAGAGGGATGATCCAACACCATCATAATTTGTAGCCCCGCTTCAGCCACCACTGATCCAGAGACACCAATACTCCACCCTTTCGATGCAACAACCCAATTACCTATCAAACTGAAGGCTTGAACCACATCACCGCCTATCGGACTTGAGACATCCAAGGATCAAATTTAACCCACATGCCTTTGTCATTCTCACCTTCTTTTGGCTGCAGGTTGTATCATTGACAATCAGGGGAGTTTGCTCCCGAAGTCCTAGGGCTCGCCGTGTAGACACAGTTTTCCATAGCAAACAGAGCCTCTCTGCCATCAAGTTCCCTGCCAACGGTGATCTCCTAGTTAATCGGATAATTGAGTCCGAGAAACAGAGAGCGTGAACCAAGGTTGTTTACCCGCATCCAACTCAAAATTCCTGAAGGCCCCAACAAGCTAGTATCCTTCTCATAGACATAACAACCACTGTCCGGATACTCATGTATTTCACGGTGCTTGTACATAATGGGGTTTTTGCATTATAACTTTTCCGGCTCATGTGTGTGAATGATCATCAGTCTTTTGCTGTCGTCTGATCGAGCGAGGAACTAGTTGTGCTTCCCTATTTTTGGCAAAGGTGGTGTGATTACAAAGGGAAGTAACCGTAGGGACACTGCATCATATCAAAAAGGACAGGCATTGTTAATGTACGATCAGCATTGTTCAGAGTATGAGTAGGATAATGCAAGAAACAACATTGATATGTCCCTGTTGGAACTGGGAGGAATATACAGGGAAATGTATACTGGGTTCGAAAATATAGAAGTGCCATGCATGGTTATACTCATGTTATCTCGCAATCGGTTCTTCACAGGAAACTACCATGTCTTGCATGTTATGTAATCATGTTCTGTCCTCACAAACAAATTCTTCGAGGAAACTAACCGACAATGCATTGTTATATACTCATGTTCTGTGAGCAAATTTTTTGTAAGGATATTATTCTAGCTAGCCATTGATTGCTGAAGGGCGAATATAGGTATGTACACATGGTAAGCATTACAGGATTTCACTACTTCCAAATATAGAGTTCTCCATATGCACATTTACTTCCCTAATGTATAGTTAGATGAAACAAACAGTGTGATGCATGTTTCTACATCATGAAAATGAGGAAACTAACATGGCCATTGATACAGACTCATATTTAGTAGTATATAGATTACTATAAAATACGGAGAATATCCATATCTTCCTAACTGTTTGATTATTCAAGGGTACAAACTGGCCGTAATGACTTGGTCACAATCGCATGAATTAACTCATGCCAAATATAGCTGATTTACGGCGTCTCTAATACATTGCCATAGTTCTACTCATATTCTACTCAAACAGGGATATGCCAATCATCACAAAAAGTTCAAACAGTGTCATGGCGTTATCATTAACATCAGACGAAAACAACTTACACATGCCATCCCAGCAATACGTGGTGCCATCTGCTTTCTCGATCGCGTAGATGATGCCACTGTGTTCAATAGCATCATAGAAGTGTGTATCAACTTTGACGATCCACTGCGAGGTGAGTTGTCTCCAGCTAAAGAAGGCACCAGCGGAAAGATAGGCGATTTCGCGGTCGAAGAGGGCAATTAGCTTGAAGTCTGCATAATCCGCATCTCGTGTGGGCACTTGGTAGATTACAATCTTCTGCAAAACAAGGTGCGTCCAACTGACGACGTAATCTAGATGACTTGGACCGCGATGGTAAAACCCTATATAATCCAACGTATGAAGGATAATCTCATGGGAGGTGTGGAAGTTCACGAGCACCAACTGTTTCCAGTCTTCTCTGATGGCAGCCATCTAGTGAGAGTTCATGACGACCCAATACATACCTGCCAAGATGTTTCGGGCGATGGTGATAGGATCGAAGTCGAGGGAAATGATGTACGACGACCCACTACATACCTGCAAAGAAGTTTCGGCTAATGGAGGTCGGATTGAAGTCGAGGGGCATCATGTACGCCACCGTATCATGGTGAGCAAATCTCGCAAGACCAGATAGTACTAAGCAGGGTGTCTTGAAAAGCTTAGGCCTCGCTTTGACGATTGTCGTGTGCATGTCCCTTGAGCATGCAGCCAGCCGCACGGTGCTCAACATATCCATACATGAACAACAGAGGTCGAGGATGTCACTGGGAGATTGCTCCAATCGCGGCTCATATGGATGCTGCGCGGTTCGTGTTCGGCCATGGTGGAGTTCGGAAGGTAGGGTTTTTGGAGGCTTGATTTACGGGGGAGAAGACTCTCGGTGCTGGAGCGGCTAGTGAGGGAATAGTGTACCGGGGGAGGCGAGCGAGACGAGGGTACGCGGGGGCACAGTGAGAGATAGAGGCAAAGGAGTCCCGATGTTTTGATGAGATGGTGGCTATCTTTTTCTGTGGGAGTCGACCTTGACGATCCGACTACGAACGTGCGAGACGTCGCGCCTTAGCAATCGCTAAACCAACTTCCGAGGGGTTATTGACCATGCCGGAGTACAATCAACCTTACCAGGAGGGTCTGTTTCCTGCGAGCAAACGAAGAACAAGCAAGAAACTAAGATTGCAATCTGGATATTGCGAATATAAGAGGAAAGCTTTATTAATGAAGGTGGGGTTATGTGATGCCTTTGTCTGGTCGTTGAACGCAAACGAAGTACGCGAAGTTGTAGCTATGGCAAACTTTTAATCTAAAGAAAACCCAAAGTCTAAACGACGCCCTAAGGGGAGGAAGAGGGGGGAATTTCGTGGCCCTTGGAGGAGGGGTCCGAAACCAACCCTAACTCTTGTTTCCCCACACATACGGACTCTAAAAACAGCCTATACTTAAGTATTTTGAAATTACATGGGTCTGGCCCAATAATAAGGTGACGCAGCACCTAGAATAGCCTCTGGACGAAATTTATGAAGTGGCATCTTGTATATTTCGTCCAAGGCTTCATGCACTCCTTATGGTGGCTTCAATGTCTTGAAATCATCACTTGTAACTCCGTTCTTGTTCCCCTTGCACATGCCATCATCTCCATGCTTGGTCTTGCTCCAGTGTTCATCCCTCTTATCCATGCCAGGCCCTTCATTTGTAAGCAAAAGAAATGTATCCAATTTAGGGAGCATCATATTCTCGTGAACATTAGAATCATTACCAAGAAACGAAAGTACCTAATAATTTAATTGGCATGCGCGAGCTCTAGTAATTGGTCCAGTATATGTTGAAGTAGGGGATGTGGGTGTAACAATGGTATTGATGTCCTCATCATCATCCCCTTCTTGAAATGAAGTCGTCCTCGACGGAAGCTCATCTTCCTTACCCAAATAAGCCTTCAAATCTGTTAAAAGTGGGACTAACCCCAAAATCAGCAGGCAGCTCAAGTTTATATGCATTATCATTCATTTTCTCTAACACCTTAAATGGACTGTCAGCACATGGCATTAGCTTCGATTTGCGCAAATCAGGAAATCTATCCTTATGCAAATGTAACCAAACAAGATCTCCAGGTGCAAACACAATATGTTTTCTACCCTTATCTCCAGCAAATTTATATTTAGCATTCATACGCTGAATGTTTTCCTTAGTTAACTCATGCATTTTTAAGATCAATTATGCACGTTGTTTAGCATCAAAATTAACCTTCTTTGAAGATGGAAGAGGCAAAAAATCAATAGGTGCACGAGGTAGGAAACCATACACAATTTTAAAAGGGCACATCTTAGTAGTAGAATGCATTGAACGATTATAAGCAGATTCAATATGAGGCAAGCGTTTTCCCCACATTTTATTATTATTCTTCAAAACAGCCCTAAGCATAGTAGACAATGTTCTATTTACTACTTCAGTTTGTCCATCAGTTTGGGGCTGGCAAGTAGTACTGAAAAGCAGTTTAGTCCCCAACTTAGCCCATAAACATCTCCAAAAGTGGGTAAGAAATTTTGTATCACGATCTGAAACAATAGTATTTGGCGCACCATGCAAGCAAATAATTTCACGAAAGAACAAATCAGCAACATTAACAGCATCATCGCTTTTATGACATGGTATAAAGTGTGCCATTTTCGTGAACCTAGCCACGACAACAAATATGCTATCCCTCCCCTTCTTTGTTCAAGCTAAACCGAAAACAAAGTCCGTAGATATATCTTCCCAAGGAACACTAGGTACAGGCAAAGGCATATTTAAACCATGAAGATTGAGTCATGACTTAGCTTTTTGACAGGTAGTGCAGCGAGCAACAAAACGCTCAACATCTCGTCTCATATTTGGCAAAAAGAAATGTGTAGCAAGTATATCCTCCATCTTATTCACGCCAAAGTGTCCCATTAATCCTCCTCCATGCGCCTCCTGCAACAACAGAAGACGAATGGAGCTAGCTAGAATGCATAGCTTGTTAGTACGAAACACAAATCCATCGTTAACAATGAACTTGTTCCATGTTCTACCTTCTTTACAATTCTGCAATACATCTTTAAATCCAGCACCATGCACATATTGATCTTTGATGGTCTCCAAACCGAATATTTTAAAGTCAAGTTGTGAAAGCATAGCATAATGACGAGACAATGCATCAGCAATAACATTTTCTTTACCCTTCTTGTGTTTAATGACATAAGGGAAAGTCTCAATGAATTCAACCCATTTAGCATGTCTATGGTTCAGTTTTGCTTGACTTTTAATATGTTTCAAGATTCATGATCAGAATGTATAACAAACTCTTTGGGCCATTAATAATGTTGCCATGTTACTAAGGTCCGAACAAGAGCATATAATTATTTATAATAAGTAGAATAGTTCAAACTAGGCCCACTCAATTTTTCAGAAAATTATGCAACAGGTTTGCCATCTTGTAATAACACACCTCCTAATCCAATTCCACTAGCATCACATTCAAGCTCAAAAGTCTTATTGAAATCAGGAAGTTGGAGTGAAGGAGCATGTGTCAACTTATCTTTCAATCCCGTGAAGGCTTCTTCCTGTGCAGTACTCGAAACAAAAGGCACATCCTTGTTTGTAAGCTCATTGAGAGGTGCAGCAATGGTGATGAAATCTCTCACAAAACTCCTATAGAAACCAACGAGTCCAAGAAGACTCCTAACTTGTGTGACCGTTTTGGGCTGCAGCCAACTCTCAATAGCTTGAATCTTGGCTTTATCAACTTCAATTCCCAGTGGAGTAACAACATAGCCAAGAAAAGATCCACGGTCGGTGCAAAAGGTGCACTTCCCAAGGTTACCAAACAAACGTGCATCACGTAGAGCAATAAAAATAGCACGTAAATGTTCCAAATGTTCCTCCAAAGATCTGCTATAAATCAGTATATCATCAAAATAGAATACCACAAATCGTCCAATGAAAGCATGTAAAACTTCGTTCATTAATCTCATGAAAGTACTAGGTGCATTAGTTAACCCAGAAGGCATGACTAACCACTCATATAATCCAAACTTAGTTTTAAATGATGTTTTCCATTCATCCCCCAATTTCATACGAATTTTGTGGTATCCACTATGCAAATCAACTTTGGAGAATATTGTAGAGCCACTCAATTCATCAAGAATATCATCGAACCTAGGAATAGGATGACGATAACGAATAGTAATATTATTAATGCCTCTACAATCAACACACATACGCGATGTACCATCCTTTTGTGGCACTAGAATAATAGGAACAACACAAGGACTAAGGGAGGTATGAAGAACAGACTCTACCTAAACTACAAAAAACTGTAAAATCTCACCGAGCAACCTGGAAATCTGATACCACTTGATAGAGGCGAAGGTGTCCCGATGTTTCGATGAGATGGTGGCTATCGTTTTCTGTGGGAGTCGACCTTGACGATCCGACTACGAACGTGTGAGACGTCGCGCCTTAGCAATCGCTAAACCAACTTCCGAGGGGTCTGTTTCCAGCGAGCAACGATCAACCTAATCACGAGGGTCTGTTTCCAGCGAGCAAACGAAGAACAAGCAAGAAACCGAGATTGCAATCTGGATATTGCGAATATAAGAGGAAAGCTTTATTAACGAAGCTGGGGTTCTGTGATCCCTTTGTCTGGTTGTTGAACACAAATGAAGTATGCGAAGTTGCAGCTATGGTGAACTTTTAATCTAAACAAAATCCAAAGTCTAAATGACGTCCTAAGGGCTGTATATATGGAGGAAGAGGAGGGAATTTCGTGGCCCTTGGAGGAGGGGTCTGAAACCAACCCTATATCTTCTTTCCCCACACATACAGACTCTAAAAACAGCCTATATACTTAAGTATTTCGAAATTACATGGGCCTAGCCGAATAGTAAGGTGACGCAACACCTAGAATAGCCTCTGGACATAATTTATGGAGTGGCATCTTGTATATTTCGTCCAAGGCTTCATGCACTCCTTATGGTGGCTTCAATGTCTTGAAATCATCACTTGTTACTCCGTTCTTGTGCCCCTTGCACATGCCATCATCTCCATGCTTGGTCTTGCTCCAGTGTTCATCCCTCTTATCCATGCCAGGCCCTTCATTTGTAAGCAAAACAAACGTATCCAATTTAGGTAGCAACATAATCTCGTGAACATTAGAATCATTACCAAGAAACGTAAGTACCTGATAATTTAATTGGCGTGAGCGAGCTCTAGTAATTGGTCCAGTATATGCAGCAGTAGGGGATGTGGGTGTAACAATGGTATTGATGTCCTCATCAGTGAGATGATGAAGAGTGACCTCAGGATATCCGGCGAGCCGGAGATGGAGATGGAGTGGTGCTACGGGAGAGGGAGATTAGTTGAGGCATGCTATACAGCGGCGGCGACAGTGACTGCACAATGCAGAAGGTGAGGCTGACTTTGGTATCCCGAACACGCCTCCTGGACTAGTGTCACCCTGGGCGCAGAGTCTTGTCACTTCACTGTGAGGACCGGATGAATAATATTTTGAGCATCAAGTGTACCACAGTTGTACTACTACTACTATTAGGAACATACAGAGTAGTACTGTATTGCAGAAATAGGCCCCCCATGCTAGCATGCCTCTGGGTTCACTTCATCCTCCATGTATCATCCATATTGCGAGAAGAACCAAATTCTCGTGCATGCGGAAGTGCGAAGAAGGGATTTTTCTTTTTTGAGGATAACCGCATATCCCTCAAACAGAGAATGTTGTGTCTCGCACGCACGCGCCAATATCCATCTGAACCAGCTACGACACATTTTTATTTCTGTTTGCATACGTCCCACCTGTCAGGAGGGGTGCAGAAATAAAAAGGAATCATAAAATGTCTCGCCACGGTGATTTGAAAGAGTGACCTCAACTAGCCAGTGGCGCATGTAGCGCTAGAAGGATGGGCACGTACACGGACAGGTACCACTCCTCAGTCTACCCTCGTAGCCTTTTTGTTTAGTCGACCTAGCCGTCTAATCAACTGTGTGCAGGCCAATTCTCCCATTTACTTCTCCAGTGGGAACCGATTTTCCTTGGCTTCTTCACCTCAGCTTCATCTTCATTTGCATCCAAACCCCAATGCATTCACATTGTTTTAACCTCTTCACATACTCCTGGAGTAATTCTGAAGCCCCTTTAAATAATCATCTTCTTTAGTTAGACTACCCATCTAATCCTAATTCTCCAAACCATAGCCCTCCGGTCCAGTGGTTCCAAATGGTGAAGAGATCCAGATGCAGGTTTTTAGCATCCAACATGTCCTCGTCGAAGGCTCGTTGAGCATAGTTGCTACCGTCACCGACCACCCAAGGGTTATTCGGAAGTGGATCAACAATGTATCCAACTCCCTCTAAAAGGTAGAGATGAAGGTCATCGATCTCGATGTAGAGTACACGAAGCGTGCCACTGGGAAGATCCAACGTGCCGCCGGCCTTCAGCTGTGCCTCGAAGATGGTGTTTTGGTGTACCACATCATACACGCGCCCTCCATACCAGGTGAGCTCCACGATTTCTTGTCTCGGGAGGATATATACTTCTGTGGGGCAGCCATCGAAGGGGACAAACAGAAGCTGGCGCCGTACAACCATGATTTGAAAAGCATCGCTGACCTACAAACAAAAATCAAAATGCATGTAGAAGATTGTGATAAACAAACACCATCCCTATTCGACGTAGCAAATTTGTGCTCGGTACAAATCTTCATAAGGATGACGAGACACTGGCATTAAGGTCATCTGGATGGGAGAATTATCCCTTGACGTACGAGCGGATAAAATATGCTGCCCTCAATGCTCGTGTGAGTTTCCAAATAGCTGCAAGGTTGAAAGAGCTTGTTGTGAAGCCATCTCCCACAAAAAATGAGAAGAAGAAGAAGAAGAAGCTGCACCAGCAACATGGCATTATGGATGGATGAACTACTTCCTCTCTAGTAAAAAAATATTCCCTCTCTGTGTATATTGATATAGATGAACTATTTCGATGGTGTGCATGTCTTTGGAACAAGTAGCAGCGTAGGTCCACTTGTGATAGAGGCAAAGGCGTGCCGTCTTTTGATGAGATGGTGATTATCGTTTCGGAGGAGTAGACTTTGACGATCCGACTACAAACGTGCGAGGACGTCGCGCCTTAGCAATCGCTAAACCAACTCCGAGGGGTTATTGACCACGCCGGAGCTCGATCAACCTGACCATGAAGGTAAATTTCCCGCAATCAAATGAAGAACAAGCAAGAAACTGAGATTGCAATCTGGATATTGTGAATATAAGAGGAAATCTTTGTTAATGACGGTGGGGTTCTGTGACGCGTTTGTTTGGTCGTTGAACACAAACGAAGTACGTGAAGTTGCTGCTATGGCGAACTTTTAATCTAAAGCAAACCCAGAGTCTAAATGATGCCCTAAGGGCTGTATATATGGAGGAATAGGGGGGAATTTCGTGGCCCTTGGAGGAGGGGTCCGAAACCAACCCTAAATCTTGTTTCCCCACACATACGTACTCTAAAAACAGCCTATGTTCAAGTATTTCGACATTACATGGGTTTGGCCCAATAATAAGGTGACGCAGCACCTAGAGTAGCCTCTGGACGAAATTTATGAAGTGGCATCTTGTATATTTCGTCCAAGGCTTCATGCACTCATTATGGTGGCTTCAAAGACCTGAAATCATCACTTGAAACTCCGTTCTTGTTTCCCTTGCGCAAGCCATCAACTCCATGCTTGTTCTTGCTCCAATGTTCATCCTTCTCCAAGCTAGGCCTTTCATTTGTAAGCAAAACAAATGTATCCAATTTAGGCAGCATCATATTCTCATGAACATTATAATCATTACCAGGAAACGGAAGTACCTGGAAATTTAATTGGTGTGCGCGAGCTCTAGTAATTGGTCCAGTATGTAGAGTAGCAGGGGCTCTGGGTGTAACAATGGTGTCGGCGTTCTGGGAACGGGGGTCCCCGGACTTGCCTGCCTGCGGCGCACGGCGTGGCTTCACTAACGGCCTGGTACGACCCATCTTCACCAGCAAACACTCAAGACCCTCGCAAGGGGCCAAGCCTCGCCAGGCGGGTGACACAAAACCTCCTCAGGGGCAGCCTCACTAGGCTGGCTCACGAGGAGCGGGGAGATCCAGGCGAGGGGCACCTCGTGAGGTTCCCGTGACGTGAGCCATGACGACCAAGGCCAGACAGGCGCCAGCGGGCGCAGAGTACTGGTTTCCTCTTTGGTGCTAAAGGAGCAGGCGCATGCGAGGAGTCTCGAAGCATCAGGCAAAGGCTTCCATTTCGGTGCAACGAGACCAAGACAAGTAGGACGGCAGGATGGAGGTCATCGCGGAGCCCACGACGGCGTCACCACCAGAGCCTTTGGCAGGCAAAGACCACCTTTTGTCAGGATAGCTTGTACTAGCTGTCCCCCTTCAAACTGGCCCTTGTGGGATCCCTTCCCGCCTAATATTTGGGAAGAGGACCCGGGCCTCTATAAATAGGACTAGCCACCACCTCAGGAGGTAACTCATCTTGGATCAGATCCATTCCATCCCCACACGTACCAGCTCACCGAGCTCAAGAACACCTCTCCTCAGGAGGTAGTTCTCCCCTTGTACTTGTTCATCCCAGTCTGCAAGGCAATCCACCACACCACACTGGAGTAGGGTATTACACCACATCGGTGGCCCGAACCAGTATAAACTCATGTGTCCCTTGTTCCTCAGGTTCGGCGAGCTAGGCTTTGAGATTGTGGTGAGAGCGTGAGCTAGGGGGAGAGAGATCTTCGTGCGCACCCCAGAGTTCGAACCTCAAGGGTTTTGCCGGAACCCGTAATCCGACATTTGGTGCGCCAGGTAGGGGGTGCGCCGAAGTTCACCTCTCCGCAGGCACCGCCCCCCATCCTGTCCCCATGGCCGGCGTTGCTCCTCCGACTGGGTCAACGGAAGCCCACGACGGCGCCAGGCGGCTCAGAGCTTTTACCCCCGCCTTGCGGCGGGTGCAGTGGCCGCCCAAGTTCAAGATGGAGATGCCACCGCGCTATGATGGTGCGGAGTCTGTCGGCCTTCCTGCTAGCGTACGAGGAGGCCGTCCTGGAAGCTGGAGGCGACGACAAGGTCATGGCCAACTAGTTTCCCATGGCCCTCGCTGGCGCACTGTGCGCCTGGCTGCTCACCCTCCCAGGATCCTCTGTGGCCTCTTGGGAGGAGCTGCGTGGCCTTTTCGTCGCATGCTTTGCGGCACCGGCGCCTGTCGTCGTCGCAGCCCTCCTCGACAGCTCGCAAGCACCACCCTCGGACCATCACACCAAGCAGTTCTTCCGCTAGATTGGCACCACCTCTGTGCAGCAAGGAGCTCCTCCAGGATGGGTGGTGCCCAAGACCGACCTCACCTTCGACTCGGGGGATCACCCCGTCACCACTGCCAGCTCGGGCTTGCTCCCAATGCTTTGCACGCCCATAATCTATAACGTAGCCGTCACCAAGACCCTCATCGACGGCGGGGCCGGCCTTAACATGCTCTCTGTGGAAGCTTTCGGCTTGCTTCATGTGCCGCATGAACGGCTCCGTCCCACCAAGCCCTTCTCCGGAGTCGGCAGCGGCTCCACCAGCCCCCAAGGGCACATCCGCCTTCCTGTGACCTTAGGCACTCGCGACAACTACCGCACCGAGCTGATCGACTTCAACATCGCCCGCATCGGCCTCCCATACAACGCCATCCTCGGGTACCCGGCCCTAGCTCAGTTTATGGCGGTAACCCATCCAGCCTACAACCTTATGAAGATGCCTGGGAGCAACGGTGTTCTAACCATGGCGGGGGGCACCAAGGAGGCTCTGATGGCACTCAAGCTTGCCTTGAAGGCCGAAGCGGCAGCATGCCCGGCCGACGAGGCCACCCCCGGAGCTAACGAGGTCGCGCCGGCTAAATAGAAGCAGATGTTCACTCAAGATCAGGCTGAAACGAAGCAAGTACCGGTCGAGGAAGGTGAACCCTCAGGAGCCACCTTCACCATAGGTGCCAACCTCGACCCAGATCAAGAGGAGGCATTGGTGAAGTTCTTGCGCGCGAGAAAGGAGGTATTCGCCTGGGAACCCAAGCAGCTGGTAGGGGTCCCGAGGGGGGTAATCGAGCATCACTTAAGGGTGTGCCCCAATGTGCGCCCTGTGAAGCAGAAGGCGCGGCGACAGTCCGCGGTGAAGCAGTCCCTCATCGTCCAAGGAACCCGCAAGCTGGAGGCAGTAGGTGTCATTCGCGAGGTCCGGTACCTGGAGTGTTTGGCGAACCCCATCGTCGTGCCAAAGAAAGGCGGGAAGGAGCACATGTGTGTCGACTTCACCAACCTCAACAAGGCCTGTCCCCAAGACCCGTTCCCTCTTCCGCACATCGACCAGATTGTCGACTCCAGCACTGAGTGTGACCTGCTGCGTTTCCTGTGCGCGTTCTCGGGCTACCACCAAATCAAGATGGCAGTGGAGGATGTGGAGAAGACGGCTTTCCTAACCCCGTGCGGGGTATACTGCTACACTTGCATGCCGTTCGGGCTGCGCAACTCAGGGGTGACCTTCCAATGGCTGATGCACATCGCCCTGGGTCAGCAGCTCAGGAGAAACGCTGAAGCCTATGTCGACGACATCATGGTAAAATCCTAGGAGGCGAGAACCCTGATTCAGGACCTGGAGGAGACCTTCGCAAGCCTGTGCCAGGTAGACCTGCGGCTTAACCCAGAGAAGTGCGTGTTCGGCATTCCCTCCGGCAAGCTGCTGGGCTTCCTCGTGTCCCACAGGGGGATGGAGGCTAACCTGGAGAAGGTCAAGGCAATAGAAGATATGAGCCCACCGCAAACTCTCAAGGAAATGCAGAAGCTTGCTAGCTGCGTGACCTCGCTGGGGCGCTTCATCTTCAAGCCGGGGGAGCGCGCCCAGCCATTTTTCAAGCTGATGAAGAAGAAGGGCACATTCAAATGGACCCCGGAGGCCAACCTGGCGTTTCAATACCTCAATAGATACCTGACCAGCCCTCCGGTGATGGTGTCGCCTCGTCCCCTCGAGCCCCTGGTGCTTTACCTAGCAGCCACTCCCCATTCCGCCAGCGTGGCGCTGGTGGCGGTTCAGGAAGAGCGCCAGGCCAAGAATCCGCCGCGCCATGCCGCACTTTCGGCCGGGGCGACGCAGCACCAAAACGGTGCCACAAGGGCTGCAACAACGATGGTGAACGGTCAGGCCCAGCAAGACGGTGTCCTCGGGCCTGCGGGGGCCCCAACGGATGACCAGGCTCCTGAGGTCCCATCACCTCAGGAAGCGCTCCAACCTCCGGCAGCCGCAGGCTCCATCGACGCTCCCGCCCTCGTCGAGCACCCAGTGTACTTCGTCAGCACGGTGCTGCGGGACGTGAGAGAGCGGTATCCCATGCCGCAGAAACTTCTGCTCGCGCTCCTTGTGGCCTCACACAAGCTGCGCCACTACTTCCAAGGACACCCGATCAAGGTCGTCTCGGCCTATCCATTGGAGAGGGTGCTCCGGAGCCCCAATGCCGCGGGAAGGGTCGTCGAGTGGAACATCGAGCTACAGGCATTTCAGCTCGAGTTCAGCACAACCAGGGTCATCAAGGGGGCCGCCCTCGCCGACTTCATGGTCGAATGGACCGACACCCCGGAACCTGAAGTCGGCGAGAGCCGATCCCTCTAGCCGGGAAGTGAAGCACCAGATGGTTAGGTCATGTATTTCGACGGCGCCTTCACGCGCCAAGCCGCGGGGGCAGGAGCTGTTCTCGTCTCGCCCACCCAAGACAAGCTCTACTATGCTGTGCAGGTCTGCTTCCGGCGGGGCGAGAACGTCTCCAACAACATTGCGGAGTACGAGGGGTTTATCGCTGGCCTCAAGGTAGCGGCGGCCTTGGGAGTGAAGCGTCTCACCATCAAGGGCGACTCCCAGCTCCTCGTCAACTTCTCTAACAAGGAGTATGAGCCAAGGGACGAGCACATGGAAGCATACCTCGCGGAGGTGCACAAGATGGAGAAGCAATTCTTGGGCCTGGAACTGTAGCATGAACCGCGTGGCACCAACAAAGAGGCTGACGAGATCACCAAGAGGGCGTCGAAGTGCTAGCCCCAAGAACCCGACATCTTCGAGGAGCGACTCTTGAAGCCCTCGGTGACTCCCCCTGCCACCAAACTCATACCGCCTCAGGAGGAGCTCCCCGCGCCACCAACCTCAGGGGCCCCCGCCTATGGCCCGACTTCAGGGGATCCCTGCTCCTGGCGCTCGAGCCCCAGGAGGGGTGCTGGACCAAAGAGTTCAAGGCACACTTGGTGCGGGGGACGCTGCCAGAGAAGGAGGAGGATGCGGAGCGTGTGGCCCGGCAAGCCACGGCATACTGCATCCAAGATGGTGAGCTCTACAGAAAACGACAGAATGATGTTTCCTTATGTTGTATCTCCAGGAAGCAAGGTGGCGAGCTGTTAGCTGACATACACGGCGGAGATTGCAGGCACCACTCATCATCGCGCACCCTGGTTGGCAAGGTGTTCCGCAGCAGGTTCTACTGGCCCACGGCACTCAATGACGCAGCTGAGCTAGTGAAATCCTGCGAGGCCTGCCAATTCCAGGCCAAGCAGATCCACCAGCCATCTCAGGGCCTCCAGACTATCCCGCTCCCGTGGCCGTTCGCGATCTGGGGGCTGGATATCCTAGGCCCGTTCCCTCGAGCGCCTAGGAGCTACCTCTACCTCTACGTCGCCATCGACAAGTTCACCAAATGGGCGGAGGTGAAGGTCGTCTGCACCATCCCAGGCCAGTACGCAGTTAAGTTCATCAAGGGCGTCGTGAGCCGGTTTGTGGTCCCTAACCGCATCATCACCGACAACGGCTCGCAGTTCAATAGCAATCTCTTCAAGTCATATTGTGCTAACCTTGGAACGCAGATATGCTACGCCTCAGTAGCACACCAAAGGAGCAATGGCCAGGCCGAGCGTGCCAACGCGAATGTCCTGAGAGGCCTCAAGACCAGAACCTTCAAGAAGAAGCTCGAGGCCTGCGGTAGGGGATGGCACGACAAGCTCCAGTCCGTGCTATGTTCCATCCGCACCACCGCCACCAAACCAACAGGCGAGACCCCGTTCTTCCTCGTCTAGGGAGCTGAAGCAGTCCTCCCTCACAAGGTCAAGCATCGCTCCGCGTGGGTCCTGGCGTTCGACGAAGCGCACCAGGACGCCATGCGGGGGATGGACCTCGTGCTGGGGGAGGAGCGCCGCTGCCAAGCGTCGCTCCGGGCGGCAAGGTACCAGCCGGCGCTACGATGGTATCACTGCCGTAGCGTCCGCTCCAGGATGGTCGAGGTGTGCAATCTCATCCTAAGGCGGGTGATCTCCAGGGAAGGGCTGCATAAGCTCTCACCCATGTGGGAGGGCCTGTTTAGGATTGCCCACGTCTCCAGGCCTGGCGCAAAGCACCTGGAGATGCAGGACGGGATCCCCATCAAGAACACCTGGAACATTCAGCACCTCCGGAAGTTCTACCCATGAAGCAAGGCCCAGTGCCTGTGAAGGTCTCCGCCCGTGACACCCTCACGTAATAATGAGTGGGGCTGTACATGCCCCGGAGTCTCCGGAGTGCCGCCCTTGGGCCTCGGGGGCTCCCACCCACGTCATAGTGGCAACACTTAGCTCCGTGCTGGTGAGAAGACTAGACTAGGTGCCGGACGCGGCTATTCATTTGCTTTCCGTAGTTGGCTTGCCGCTCTTTAATGGAAATTTAAATTGTGGTGTTTCTCGTTGGCTTGGTTCGATTCCCTTTTCTCTCTGGTTTTTCCCTCGGTTCTCTATTTTGACCGACACTCTCCCTCGCACGCCTCGCGAGGGGGCTGGACAGGTGCGCGCATAAGCGCTTCCCCTAGTCTTCACGAGGCACCCTCGTTCGAGCTTGCAACTGGCGCACCCACTTTTTAAGTCAGTGCCTCACGGGTACTGCGGTATGGTGCGCTGGGCCATGACCTGCCACGCCTGGGGCCCTGAGCATGGAAGAATATGGGCTTCTTAACGAATTTTTGCAGTATCTCGACGCCCACCCCCCATGTCCGCAGCAGGGAGGTCTCATCAGGTGCTGGGAGATGCGCGCCTCACGAGGTGGAAACTACTTCAGACACACCGAGCTAAGTTATCTTTACATGCCTACGTAAAGCACTGACGCCACAAAACAACTCAGAAGTTATAAACATAGAAAAAGGCAGGAGAAGCGTTACGGTTCACCATACGCCCCCATGGGGCCCTATACTTGTTTCTTGTGATGCAGGAAGAAGAAAAAAAGAGGGAAACAGGCAAAAGCAGCCCCTACACCCGCGGCTACTCCTGAGAATCAGCTCCCCGCGCTCCCCCAAACTCAGCTAGAGCCCTCCTCGCGCTTCACTGGGGCACGATGACGGGACGACCCGCCACCGTCCTCGAAGCGAGCGCGGCGACGGGGCGGTTGGTCGTAGCTGCCGCTGCTGGAGCTTTCGCCGGAGGAGGAGCCGCCGCTGCTGGACGAGCCACGGGTATCATCGAGGGCGAGCTTGCCCTCGTCCTCGTCGCGGCCGTCACCAAGGCCAAGCACTTCGTCACCGTCGCTGTCTTCAGGGCAGCACCTAGCGCGACGACCATCTTCCCTGAACACCCTCACGAAGAGGGCCGCGGCACCGTCATACTTGAAGTGGTGGGTGCACCGCTTGCCTAGGCCATGCGCGCGGGCAAACGTCTGCCAGCCGAGGGCCAGGGCTACGTTGCTCGCGACGGAGATCTCCAGCGCGACCCACCAGGCCTTGCTGCAGCAGCCGTCCGCCTGCAGCCAGAGGCCACCGTGCTTAAGAGGGCGACCACGCCCCCTCTTGGGCGGAGTGGAGCCTTCCCTTTCCCCGCGGCGAGAACCTCTTCGTTGGTGCCATGGGTGTCGTTGCTAGCAGTGTAGCAAGGAAGAAGCAGCAAGCGGAACAGAGGAAGAGATGGGCGACGGGGGCTCCGCCCCTCCCCATTTATAGCAGGAGGAGGCCAACCGACAACCCCCACGATCGCGGGTAATGATGGCTTTTCTGCATGCACCAGGGACTCGACAGGTCGGGCAGTTTCCAAGGCAGCATGGGGAAGCGGAGACGCCCACGTCTCGTCTGTCGCCACGCGTCAATCAAGGCCGCAGGCAGTTGGGGCCCGCGGCGCTTCGCACTTGCCCCTTGGCTTCGCCTCGAAGCCAAGTACGAGTGCACCTTTGGCCCAGGGGCTACTCTCTGCGTTCTAGGAACGGGGGTCCCAGACTTTCCTTCCTGCGGCCCATGGCGTGGCTCTACGAACGGCCTGGTACGGCCCATCTTCACCAGCAAACACTCAAGACCCTCGCAAGGGGCCAAGCCTCACGAGGCGGGCGACACAAGACCTCCTCAGGGGCAGCCTCACTAGGTTGGCTCACGAGAAGCGGAGAGATCAAGGCGAGGGGCACCTCGTGAGGTTCCCATGGCGTGAGCCATGACGACCAAGGCCAGGTGAGCGCCAGGCGGGCGCTAGTGGGCGCAGAGTACTGGTTTCCTCTTTGGTGCTAAAGGAGCAGGCGCAGGCAAGGAGTCGCGAGGCATCGGGCAAAGGTTTCCATATTGGTGCAACGATACCAAGACCAGCAGGACGGCAGGATGGAGGTCATCGCGGAGCCCACGACGGCATCACCACCAGAGCCTTTGGCAGGCGAAGACCACCTTTTGTCAGGATAGCTTGTACTAGTTGTCCCCCTTCAAACTGGTCGTTGTGGGTTCCCTTCCCGCCTAATATTTGGGAAGAGGACCCGGGCCTCTATAAATAGGACTAGCCACCACCACAGGAGGTAACTCATCTTGGATCAGATCCATTCCATCCCCACACGTATCAGCTCACCGAGCTCAAGAACACCTCTCCTCAGGAGGTAGTTCCCCCTTGTACTTGTTCATCCCAGTCTGCAAGGCAATCCACCACACCACACTGGAGTAGGGTATTACACCACATCGGTGGCCCGAACCAGTATAAACTCTTCTGTCCCTTGTTCCTCGGGTTCGATGAGCTAAGCTTTGAGATCGTGGTGAGAGCGTGAGCTAGGGGGAGAGAGATCTTCGTGCGCACCCCAGAGTTCGAACCTCAAGGCTTTTGCCAGAACCCATAATCCGACAAATGGTATTGATGTCCTCATCATCCTCCCCTTCTTGAAACAAAGTCGTCCTCGACGGAAGCTCATCTTCCTCACCCAAATAAGGCTTCAAATCTGCAATGTTAAAAGTGGGACTAGCCCCAAAATCTGCAGGCAGCTCAAGTTTATATGCATTATCATTTATCTTCTATAACGCCTTAAAAGGACCATCAGCACGTGTCATTAGCTTTGATTTGCGCAAATCAGGAAATATATCCGTACGCAAATGTAGCCAAACAAGATCTCCAGGTGCAAACACAATATGTTTTCTACCCTTCTCTCCAGTAAGTTCATATTTAGCATTCATACGCTCAATGTTTTCCTTAGTTAACTCATGCATTTTCAAGATCAATTCAGCACATTGTTTAGCATCAAAATTGACCTTCTTCGAAGATGGAAGAGGCAACAAATCAATAGGTGCACGAGGTAGGAAACCATACAAAACTTCAAAAGGGCACATCTTAATAGTAGAATGCAACAAATGGTTATAAGAAAATTCAATATGAGGCAAGCATTCTTCCCAAATTCTCTTATTATTCTTCAAAACAGCCCTAAGCATAGTAGACAATGCTCTATTGACTACTTCAGTTTGTCCATCAGTTTAGGGGTGATATGTTGTACAAAAAAGAAGTCTAGTCCCCAACTTAGCCTATAAACATCTCCAAAAGTGGCCTGGAAATTTAGTATCACGATCTGAAACAATAGTATTTGGCACACCATGCAAGCGAATAATTTCACGAAAGAAGAAATTAGCAACATTAACAGCTCGTCGCTTTTATGACATGGTATGAAGTGTGCCATTTTCAAGAACCTATCCACGACAACAAATATGCTATCCCTCCACTTCTTTGTTCGAGGTAAACCTAAAACAAAGTGCATAGATATATCCTCCCAAGGAACAATAGGTACAGGCAAAGGCAAATATAAACCATGAGGATTGAGTCGTGACTTAGCTTTTTGACATGTAGTGCAGCGAGCAACAAAACGCTCAACATCCCATCTCATCCTTGGCCAAAAGAAATGTGTAGCAAGTATATCCTCCATCTTCTTCACGCCAAAGTTTCCCATTAATCCTCCTCCATGTGCCTCCTGCAACAACAAAAGACGAATAGAGCTAGCTGGAATGCATAGCTTGTTAGCACGAAAAACAAATCCATTGTTGACGATGAACTTCTCCCATGTTCTCCCATCTTTACAATTCTGTAATACATCTTTAAATTCAGCATCATGCACATATTGGTCTTTGATGGTCTACAAACCAACTATTTTAAAGTCAAGTTGTGAAAGAATAGTATAATGACTAGACAATGCATCAGCAATAACATTTTCTTTACCCTTCTTGTGTTTAATGACACAAGGGAAAGTCTCAATGAATTCAACCCATTTAGTGTGTCTACGGTTTAGTCTAGCTTGACTTTGAATGTGTTTCAATGATTCATGATCAGAATGTATAACAAATTCTTTGGGCCATAAATAATGTTGCCATGTTTCTAAGGTCCGAACAGGAGCATATAATTCTTTATCGTAAGTAGAATAGTTCAGACAAGGCCCACTCAATTTTTTAGAAAAGTATGCAAGAGGTTTGGCATCTTGTAATAACACACCTCCTAATCCAATTGCACTAGCATCACATTCAAGCTGAAAAAGACTTACTAAAATCAGGAAGTTGGAGTAAAGGAGCATGTGTCAACTTATCTTTCAACATCATGAAGGCTTCTTCCTGTGCGGTACCCCAAACAAAAGGCACATCCTTCTTCGTAAGCTCATAGAGAGGTGCATCAATAGTGTTAAAATCTCTCACAAAACGCCTATAGAAATCAGCGAGTCCAAGAAAACTCCTCACTTGTGTGACCGTTTTGGGCTGCTCTCAACAGCTTCAATCTTGGCTTTATCAACTTCAATTCCCTGTGGAGTAACAACATAGCCAAGAAAATATACTCGGTCGGTGCAAAAGGTGCACTTCCCAAGGTTACCAAACAACGTGCATCACGTAGAGCAATAAAAACATCACGTAAATGTTCCAAATGTTCTTCGAAAGATTTGCTATAAATCAGTATATCATCAAAATAGACTACCACAAATCGTCCAATGAAAGCACGTAAAACTTCATTCATTAGTCTCATGAAGGTACTAGGTGCATTAGTTAACCCAAAAGGCATGACTAACCACTCATATAAACCAAACTTAGTTTTAAATGTTGTTTTCCATTCATCTCCCAATTTCGTACGTATTTGATGGTATCCACTACGCAGATCAACTTTGGAGAATATTGTAGAGCCACTCAATTCATCAAGCATATCGTCTAGCCTAGGAATAGGATGATGATAACAAATAGTAATATTATTAATGCCTCTACAATCAACACACATACGCGATGAACCATCCTTTTTCGGTACTAGTATGATAGGAACAACACAAGGACTAAGAGATTCGTGTATATAATTTTGTCGAGCAGCTCATGTACTTGATGCATAATCTCCTTCGTCTCCTATGGATTGGTACAGTAGGGTGCATGATTGGGTAGTGATGCACCAGGAATTAAGTAAATTTGATGCTCAGTCCCCCGGATAGGTGGTAATCCCGGTGGCACGTCTTGTGGAAAGACGTTAGTGAACTCCTGCAAAATGTTAGTGACAGCAGAGGCAAAGAGGAAGGCACGTCCTCGAATGAAAATAATGCCTCTTTGCACACAGAAGCATAGCAAACAGATTTGCTGCAATCTAGATCATCAATATCAGATTTGGTGGCATGTAAACATCCACTTTTGAATTTAATTTCGGAAGCAACACTATATGGTTTATTAGTAGGTTTCATTTGTTGCTCAAATTCTTTCGCCACTATCTGATTTTCACTCTTATTTTGCTCCTGTTTTTCTTTACTAGCTCGATTAATATCATCTTTCAAAATGGCATCAGGAGTCATAGGAAGCAAAGTAATATGTTTATCCTTATGAACAAGAGTATAGTGATTGATTCTACCATGGTGTACAAAATTTTTATCGAATTACCATGGTCTACCAAGTAATAAGCAACATGCTTGCATAGGTACCACATCACAATCAACAAAATCAGCATATGTAGAGATACTAAATTGCACACGAACAGTACGTGTTACCTTAACCTTGCCGTTGTTGTTGAACCATTGGATGTAGTAAGGACATGGATGTGGTCTTGTGGTGGGAGATAGCTTATCCACCATCTCCATGCTAGCCAAGTTGTTGCAACTCCCTCCATCTATGATGACGCGGATAGAACGTTCCTTCACAACTCCCATTGTATGGAACAAATTATGCCTCTGATTTTGCTCAGCTTGTGTGACCTGCACACTCAAAACACGTTGAGCAACTAAACTTTTTACCTGTCAGCATCTTTGGCAGCCATGTATTGCATCTCATGATCAGAATCATCTCCTCCGTGTTCTTCACTTGTAATAAGGGCCAAAGTCTCCTCATCATAGTCACTAGCGGACTCATACCCACCATCCTCAGTAGCAATTATAACACGCGGAGATTGGCATTCTCTCGCATAATGACCTCTAGCCTTATAGTGTCGACAAATAATATCATGCGTGTGCCTTGTGGATGCCATGGATGAAGAAGAGCTCTGTGCAGGACCGGTAGGTGTGCTCTTGGCAGATAGTGGTGGTAGTGCCTGCTTTCTTGTATCACAACTGGGGGTGGCGGCAGACGGAGGTGCCGGTGTAGCAGAACATGTTGAAGTAGAAGATGCACACGGTGTCCATCATGAAGGTCGACCTGTAGAAAAGTTAGTCCGCGCCAATGCATGTCGATCCTACACTTCACGTTCAGCTTTGCAAGCAAGATGGAATAAACGAGTGATATTATTATATTCCGTATACTCAAAAATGGTCTGAATCTCTTTATTTAATCCACCCATAAAACACGCGAGCATAGCTTCGTTATCCTCAACAATACCACATCTAATAGTACCAGTTTGCAATTCCTGATAATATTCCTCTACAGAATTTTTTCCTTGTCTTAAATGCTGCAAATTTTGAAGCAATTCACGTTGATAATATGGTGGAACCCAACGAGTACGCATAGCAGTTTTCAAAGCAACCCAAGTAGCTGGAATAGGATATAATCTACAATGTTCAGACCACCAAACAGAAGCAAAGCTAGTGAATTCATAAACAGAAGCAGCAACACGTCTATCCTCAAGATATTGTAAGCATGTGAAATGTTGTTCAGTTTATAATTCCCACGTAAGATAGACATCAGGAATGTATCGACCCTCAAATGGTGGAATATTCAATTTCAGTTTAGGAACATGGTCGTAATCTCGTACCTGAGGTGGTGGTGCAGCCGTACCATTACGCTTATACGCATAAGGACGACCTGGTGCTGGTGCTGGTGGTTGCACATAGTGCTGATTTTGATCAACCTCATCCTCATAATCGCCCTCGTAAACGTCCTCCTCAGCGGCAGCAGCAGGAGCCACAGAAGCATCAACAGTAGGTGGAGCGGCACCAGAATTTTAACCAGGCTCAAGGGAAATGCGCAGTGCTCGTCCCACTTGATTTGGAAGGTGACGTTGTTGTTGTTGTAGAGGTGCGGCAGGTGTAACCGGTGGTGGTTGTGGAAGACGCGCGAGCAATTCAATAAACTTGTTATCGAGCTTTGTTTCGAACGTGTTCTCAATGCCATCTGTCTTTGCCATTGTGATAGCCTGGCTTAATAGGGATGATAGACTACTCATATCAATAAGGAATTCCTTCTTTTTCGGAAGCTCATACGGACAGAACTCCAAAGTTAAGTGTGCTCAGCTTGGAGTAATTTCAGGATGGGTGACCGACCAGAAGTTGCTCCCGGGTGCCCACAGGTGAGGACGAAGTGCGTAGAAAAGACTAGTATTGATCTGTGGGGCCAGTCTAGATCCCGCCAGGAGTAACGACCACCGGCGGGTGTGTCCAGGGCGTTACAAGTTGGTATCAGAGCCGACCCTCGCGGTTAGATGGATTTTTGCGGACAGGTGCGCGGTCATGTTGTTCATGACGTTTGTGACCCGTCGTGGCACACGACATGGCACATGTACCAGACTGGATGCACAGACGTATGTGCCAAGAGGGAACGTTCCTGTGGCCAGACGAGGACGTCGGTTCCTTTGAGTGGGGGTGTATGTTATAGCCTGGCTTAATAGGGATGATAGACTACTCATACCAATAAGGAATTCCTTATTTTCCGGAAGCCCATACGGACAGAACTCCAAAGTTAAGCGTGCTCAGCTTGGAGTAATTTCACGATGGGTGACTGACCGGGAAGTTGCTCCCGGGTGCGCACGAGTGAGGACAAAGTGGGTAGAAAAGACTAGTATTGATCTGTGGGGCTAGTCTAGATCCTGCCAGGAGTAACGACCACCGGCGAGTGTGTCCGGGGCGTTACAGCCATGGCCTCTTCAAATCCTTTTAGCACATCTTGCACCTGTCCACTCATCATTTGCTGAAATTTATCATCTAGTTGTTTGTTCGTCAGGTTATCCCAATCAATCTCATCGGCTTCTGATCCTGCCATGGTTAGCAGCAATAGAAACACACAAGAATATGATCCTACAGACTACTAGGAAGTGGCGGTGGTGTGTCACAAATCCGTCAAGCGAATCTCAAATTCTTACCAGTTCTTACCCAGCAGCAGGTGGTGATCGGCAACTGTTGTAGTCAAAACTCTCAAAGCTTGGATAGAGCGATTAGCAGGGAGAGTCAAACGCACAACGTAGATGTATGTGGAGCTACGAAGGATTATAATATGGTAGCCAAAAGGGTTAGCAAGAATCAATTCAGAGATGCAAAGTTGAATAAATGCTCAACGACGGTACTGTGCTGGTCCGAGGCTAGATCGTGGTATAGACATGAGCCTAGAACACTAACAAAGTCACAATGCTGCACGTAAACAAGGGAAAAGTACACTGTGAAAAAAAATCGCTCTTTTTTTTGCCGAAAATCACTATAATGGCAAGTGTCTCAAAACTCTTCCGAAGTCAAGATAACAGGATAGGCACGAAATTTTTTTGACAATTTTTTTGGAAATCAGGGCAGCAACGATGAAAAAGGGCAACAAAAAATCACTATGATGGCGAGTGTCTCAAAAGACTCGGACAAGCCTAAAACAGGATTGGGAAAAAATTCGACTGCCCAAATTTTGTCCTAAAAACTGCCCGGGGGTCTCCAGACTTTTTTTCTTTTCTTTCCAAAACGTACTCAGGCAAGGAAACACGAATTGGAAAATAGATGGATCTCAAAAACAAACCTAATATGAAAAGAACTCGGATTGGTGGCGGATATATGATGGTAGGATATGGTAACGGTGATGGTATATGGCACTGGTGGTAGGATATGGTAGCGTTGGTGGTATATGGCAATATCGAAGAAGATGGTGCGGCGGCGGCATGACAACTGTGACAGAACTCGAAACTCTAAAGGACTAGACGCTAAGACATGCAACTAGACACGACGATGCAACCGCAAATTCAACAATGCAAAACACTAAAAATATTATGCAAAGGCTCAGATTGGTTCGGATATGATGAACTAACCCCAATTTTTTTGGCTTTTTCGTGGACTGTAGGTATGAACAACAAACTCGATCTAAACTACGAAAAACTATAAAATCTCACTGAGCAACCTGGAAATCTGATACCACTTGATAGAGGCAAAGGTGTCCCGTCTTTCGATGAGATGGTGATTATCGTTTCGGAGGAGTAGACTTTGACGATCCGACTACAAACGTGTGAGGACGTCGCGCCTTAGCAATCGCTAAACCAACTCCGAGAGGTTATTGACCATGCCGGAGCTCGATCTACCTGACCATGAAGGTCTATTTCTTGCAAGGAAACGAAGAACAAGCAAGAAACTGAGATTGCAATCTGGATATTGCGAATATAAGAGGAAATCTTTATTAATGAAGGTGGGGTTCTGTGACGCCTTTGTCTTGTCATTGAACACAAACGAAGTACGCGAAGTTGCTGCTATGGCGAACTTTTAATCTAAGCAAAACCCAAAGTGTAAACGATGCCCTAAGGGCTCTGTATATGGAGGAAGAGGGTGGAATTTTGTGGCCCTTGGAGGAGGGGTCCAAAACCAACCCTAACTCTTGTTTCCCCACACATACGGACTCTAAAAACAGCCTAAATTCAAGTATTTCAAAATTACATGGGCCTGGCCCAATAATAAGGTGACGCGGCACCTAGAATAGCCTCTGGATGAAATTTATGAGGTGGCATCTTGTATATTTCGTCCAAGGCTTCATGCACTCATTATAGTGGCTTCAAAGTAATGAAATCATCACTTGAAACTTCGTTCTTGTTTACCTTGTGCAAGCCATCAACTCCAGGCTTGTTCTTGCTAGGCCCTTCATTTGTAAGCAAAACAAATGTATGCAATTTTGGCATCATCATATTCTCATGAACATTAGAATCATTACCAAGAAACGAAGGTACCTGGTAATTTAATTGGCGTGCGCGAGCTCTTGTAATTGGTCCAGTATGTATAGTAGCAGGGGTTGTGGATCATATTCTTGTGTGTTTCTATTGCTGCTAACCATGGCAGCATCACAAGCCGACGAGACTGACTGGGAGAACATGACGAACAAAGAGTTACATGATAAGTTTCAGCAAATGATGAGTGGACAGGTGGAAGATGTGCTAAATAGATTTGAAGAGGCCATGGAAAAGATAGATGGCATTGAGAAGGCGTTCGAAACAAAGCTTGATAAAAAGTTTAATGAACTGCTCGCTCGTCCTCCTCAACCACCGCCCACTGCACCTGTCGCACCTCTACAACAACAACAACAACATCGCCTTCCAAATCAAGTGGGACGAGCACAACGCGTTCCCCTTGAGCCTGATCAAACTTGTCGTGCCGCTGTACCTACTGTTGCTGGTTCTGTAGCTCCTGCTGCTACTGTGGAGGTGGAGGACCATTACGAGGATGAGGTTGATCAAAATCAGAACTACGTGCAACCACCACCAGGTCGTCCTCATGCATATCATCGCAACGGTAGGGCTGCACCACCACCTGAGGTACAAGATCATGACCATCTTCCTAAATTAAAATTGAATATTCCACCATTTGAGGGTAGATATGTTCCTGATATATATCTTACTTGGGAGTTAGAAATTGAACAACGTTTTACATGTTTAGAATATCCCGAGGAGAGATGTGTTCCTGCTGCCGTTTGTGCTTTCACTAGTTTTGCATGTGTTTGGTGGTCTGAACATTGTAGATTATATCCTATTCCAGCTACTTGGGCTGCTTTGAAAACTGCTATGCATACTCGTTGGGTTCCACCATATTATCAACGTGAATTACTTCAAAAGCTACAGCGTTTAAGACAAGGAAAAAATTCCATTGAAGAATATTATCAGGAATTACAAACTGGCATGACTAGATGTGGTATTGTTGAGGATAATGAAGCTATGCTTGCACGTTTTATCAGTGGATTAAATAAAGAGATTCAGACCATTCTAGAGTATAAGGAATATAATAATATCACTGGTTTATTCCATCTTGCTTGCAGAGCTGAACGTGAAGTGCAGGATCGACAGGCATTGGCGCGAACTAAGTTTTTCTGCAGGTCGATCTTCATCATGGACACCGCGTGCATCCTCTACTTCCACATGTTCTTCTGCACCAGCACCTCCGTCAGCTGCCACCTCCAACCGTGATATAAGAATGCAGGCACAACCACCACTATCTGCCAAGAGCACATGTTCTGGACCTGCATAGAGCTCTTCTTCACCCATGGCATCAACAGGGCAAACACATGATATTAGTTGTCGTCGTTGCAAGGGTGGAGGTCATTATGCGAGAGAATGCCCATCTAAGTGTTTGATGATTGTTACTGAGGATGGTGGTATGAGTCCGCTAGTGACTATGATGAGGAGACTTTGGCTCTTATTACAAGTGAAGAACACGGTGGAGATGATTCTGATCATGAGACACAACACATGGATGCTCAAGATGCTGACAGGTATGAATGTTTAGTTGCTCAACGTGTTTTAAGTGTGCAGGTTACACAAGCTGAGCAAAATCAGAGGCATAATTTGTTCCATGCATAACTTCATCCAACACATAACTTCATCATACATGCATAGTTCCATCCAACCATACCAAGTTCCATGCATAGTTCCATCACACATAGCAAGTTCAACATAGAGGCATCCAACCATATATATTACAATAGTTTCATCCAACGATACATGCATAGTTCAATGATATAGAAGAAACAGAGAAAGGGATAAGAAGCACTCCATCAATGCAAGCTTTCGTCAAGTGAATGAAATCTGCAAAATGGGAAATAAGAAAGTTAGGAGAAGAAGAAGAAAATGAAGAAGAAGAAGAAGTAAGCAAACTTAGGTAAAATGGAGCTAACCTAGCTAATTATGCCATTTTTGAGTGAACTAAGCATATTATGCCATTTTTGATATAAAGTAGCTTAGTATAGGTCATTATTGAGCTAACCTAGGTAACTCAGCATATTAGAGCTAACTTAGGTCATTTTGGAGAAGAAGAAGACTAGAAAACTAGAAGAAGAAGAAGAAGAAGAAGACTAGAAGAAGAACAAGTCTAGAAGAAGAAGAAGATCCTTCTCATTCTTCTTCTTTTTCTCCTCTTCCTTGTTTTTCTTCTTCTTATTCCTTATTTGTGTCATATTAGAGCTTACATAGGTAATTATGCCATTTTTGAGCTAACTAAGCTTATTATGTCAATTTGGAGGAAAAAAAGGTAAGTATAGGTCATTTTTGTGCTAACATAAGTAATTATGCCATTTTTTAGCTAAAATAGGTAAAATGGATCATTTTGGAGCTAACCTAGGTAAAATGGATCATATTGAGCTAACCTAGGCAAACATGGTCATTTTGGAGCTAACCTAGGTAAAATGAATCATATTGGAGCTAACCTAGGTAAAATGGGTCATTTTGGAGCTAACCTAGCTAATTATGCCATTTTTTAGTTAACTAAGCATACTATGCCATTTTTGACATAAGTAAGCCAAGTATAGGTCTTTATTGAGCTAACCTAGGTAACTAAGCATATTAGAGCTAATTTAGTATTTTAGAGCTAACATAGAGCTAACTTAGGTCATTTTGGAGGTAACTTAGGTAAAATTCATTATTTTGGAGCTAATTAGGCTTATTATTTCATTTTCGAGGAAAATAAGCTAACTATATGACATATATGAGGTTACCAAGATTGTTATGCCATTTGAAACCTAAGTAAGCTAATTATGCCAATTTTTACATAAGCTAAGTGTATGTCATTATTGAGAAAACCTAGGTAACTAAGCATATTAGAGATAACTTAGCATAATAGAGCTAACTTAGGTCATTTCGGAGGAAACAAAGCTAACTATAGATCATTTTGGAGCTAACTAAGCTAATTATGTCATTTTGGAGGAAGATAAGCTAAGTCTAGGTCATTATGGTAAGCATCTTGGAGGAAACAAAGCTAAGTCTAGGTCTTTATGGATTTCGTAAGCAAAACACTAGAGAAAACTTACCGTCATCACGGAGGAGAAGCACCACCATGGCTCGTGCCAGTACCACCACCTGGAGAAGGATCATGTGATGCTTGTCTGGAGGCACACTGCACCAAAGATCATTTGCATTGTCTCGTTAGCATGACGACACTCAAATGTTAATACTAGTAACTAATGACCATTCAAATTAAACTCACCGTGGTCCCCGGAGCAATCTCTGGCATCAACGGAGGAGTCTGACCGGCCTTCTGGCACATAGACTGCACATTTGATTTTCACGGGTTAGTCATACTAGTTAGTAATGAAACGAACATTACGTGCATGATTTGGCTAATATGCATAAGAAAATTACCAAGAGGAGCTCATACATGGCCCGATTCTGCATGTCATTCCATGCCCTCTCCTCCTCCATCAAAATTTCCGTCTTCTCCTCCAGCTCCAGCTCCCTCTCCGCCAGAAGCGCCTGGGTTCTATCTCTCTCTGTCTGAAGACCAGCCTACAATACCACTCCTCGTTAGCATTGTAATCATCGACGGCCGCACACACAATGTAATGCTTGAAAGAAATCTGAGTCTGTATAACTAACCTGGAAGGCGAGCTCGATTGGCGGTGGACAAGGCCTTATCTCAGGATCTGAGCTCGTTTGGCGCGCCTTGATCTCCGGGAGAGTGTAAGGAAAACAGATAAGTCCATCCCCAATGGCTATCGAGCCATGGGACCTCCCGCCACCAGATATCATCACCAGCTCCGGATCAAACGGCCCGCTCGGATTAAAGTCCTCACCTTTCATCGCCTTTCCCTCATCTCTGTACTTCACAAGCTTGTTTGTGGGAGGAGATGTTGGTGAAGTTCTCTGGATGATCGAGGTCAGACGCGGAGAATTCCTTGGCCTTCTTAAACGGGGCAGTATGGGCCATGGCATAGAGGTCGAACACCTCTGGCACCGGTGCCATATTGTATCCCGCCTAAAAGAGAGGGACATAGTATTAGTAACTATATGGCTGAACCTAGCAAGACAGAATGAATTGCATGAATCATGAAGCAAACCACATACCCAGTTCCGCCCGTATTGATATAAGTTGGCTCTGCCTTGATGGTGTGGCACACCTCTCATTTGGGCACGCTTGTCCTTGGCACCTTTGTGGACGGCCCGGCATGCATCTGAGCACCACTCATCCACCATCACCTCCCAAAAATCCATCTTATGAGCACACCATCTCGGGGCACCTAAGTCAGTAAAGATAAACTTGAGTGCTACGCCTACGAATCGAATCAACAAAACTAAGAACAAGGCCTTAAGAATATAGGCAATTAACTTCATGTACTGCTCCTTCTGCAGATACTTTCCACGACACTTCTTCTTGGGCTTCCGAACACCACGTGAGGCGAAGTAGTCTTGAACAGCCTACACCTGAGCCTCATGGCGTATGTTTTGTAGTAGGCGCCTGCACTCGGCATCGATAACCCGTTCACAGGCCTCCTCATATCCCTCCTCACACTTGTAGAAGGTCTGCAATCAAATGAGACAACATTGATTAGTACAATAACTAAGCTTATTCGAAGATTTTTAATTGTGTAAATGAGAAATTACCCAAAACGTTCTGATCACCATGTCGGCCCTCGTGTTGCACAAGACACCGTTGATGATCTCCTCTAGTGGGGCCGGGGCAGACAAGTAGTGCTCCCAAGTCAATCCTAGCTCTGGAAGCTGACCCTCACCGGGCAATATGACCCACCCAAGGAAATTTTGCCAGCAAATCATAGCAAGGACTTGGTTGGGCCTGCGGACATCCTGGTGGTGGTCTGAACCCCTGCAGTATGACAAGGCCAACGCATTAGATATTTTGAAAAAACATGATGGCAAAAGGTACAAAAAGAGTAAATGCACTTACCTCGTCCCATCAGGCCAAATCAACCACCTTTTCTCGCGGGTCGCCGGCATGGACGGGAGCCATGTACTACCACTCTGGTAGACGGTGGCCCCCTCAACCACCTCATCCTTGCTGCTATCATTAGCATGGCCACTCGACCACTCAGGCGGATCCTGCCAGGTACCCCATCCGGACGTCTCCTAGGACGTAGCCTGGGGCGTCACATGGGCCCAAGCGTCCTGGCCCAAAGTCTCATGGGTCGAAGAGGAGGGGGGCGAAGGCCCGTTGACCCGAGGCTCATGGACCGGAGTCTTGTGGACCAAGGAGGAGGGGGGCGAAGACCCGTCGACCTAAGGCTCGTGGACCGGAGTCCGCATAGCCTCCTCCTCAGACGTGCCCCCTAGCAGCCATGTGCTCGGGTGACTCAGCTGGGGGTGGCGGCGAGGAAGGCGTAGGAGCCTGCCTACCTCTCCCGCAGCCACGTCATCTCCGACCTCCTCTCTTCCCCCAACCTCTTCTCCTGGTGGGCAACGATGGCGACGAAGAAGTGCCCACTGGTGAAGCCATACCCTCGTACCACGCTCTCCGGAGAGGTATGGGTGGAATGGAAGTACCACTCCCACCATGCTGAGGACCAACGCCCACCATCTTCAACACCTCTCATGATAGAAGAGTAATCAGAATTAGCACAACATAAATAGTTGAATACCGACATGAATAATAAAATGTATATTAACTCATGAGTTTCGTTTGGGTGTTTCAAGTTTCAACCCCTCGTCGATCATCTACCCCTGACCCCACAGCGACCCTCGTCCCCTCGGCGACTATCGACCCCTGACCCCTCTGCAATCCTCGACTCTCGGCCCCTCGGCGGTCTTATCGAACACCTTCACTGTGAGCATGGTGCGGCTGTTGTCGTAGCTTAAAATGCAGACGTGCCCGAGCTGAAGGTCATCAGCGCGGGCGAACTACTTTGATCCGTTCTTCGCGCACGGATGGAAGAAGTTCACCCAGTCTCATGACCTTTAGCTCGGGGACGTCCATGTCTTAAGCTACGACACCAGTCGGTCAGCACTCGGACCGGAAGATCCTCGACCATCGACCCCTAGACCCTCGACCCCTCGCCCCCTTGGTGGTCCTATCGAACACCTTCACTGTGAGCATGGTGAGGCTGTTGTCGTATCTTAAGATGCAGACGTGCCCGAGCTGAAGGCCGTTAGCGTTGGCGAACTGCTTCCATCCGTTATTTGTGCACGGCTCATGACCTTCAGCTCGGGGACGTCCTCTTCTTAAGCTACGGCGCCAGTCGGTCAGCACTCGGACCGAAAGATCCTCGACCCCTCGCCCCCTCGGTGGTCCTGTCGAATACCTTCACTATGAGCATGGTACGGCTGTTATCATATCTTAAGATGCGGACGTTCCCGAGCTGAAGGTCATCACCGCGGGCGAACTGTTTCCTTCCGTTATTCGTGCACGGATGGAAGCCGTTCACCCACGCTCATGACCTTCAGCTGGGACATCCTCATCTTAAGCTACGACACCAGTCGGTCAGCACTCGGACCGAAAGATCCTCGACCATCGACCCCTAGACCCTCGACACCTCGCCACCTCGGTGGTCCTATCGAGCACCTTCATTGTGAGCACGGTGCGGCTGTTGTCGTAGCTTAAGATGTAGACGTGCCCGAGCTGAAGGTCATCAGCGCAGCTGACCTTCTTCCATCCGTTCTTCGCGCGCGGATGGAAGCAGTTCACCCAGTCTCATGACCTTCAGCTCGGCGATGTCCTCATCTTAAGCTACGACACCAGTCGTTCAACACTCGGACCGGAAGATCCTCGACCATCGACCCCTAGACCCTCGACCCCTCGCCCCCTCGGTGGTCCTGTCGAACACCTTCACTTTGAGCATGTTGCAGCCGTTGTCATAGCTTAAGATGCAGACGTGCCCAAGCTGAAGGTCATCAGTGTGGGCGAATTGCTTCCATCCGTTCTTTGCGCTCAGATGGAAGGAGTTCACCCAGTCTCATGACCTTCAGCTTGGGGGTGTCCTCATCTTAAGCTATGATACCAGTCGGCCAGCACTTTGACCATAATATCCTCGACCATCGACCCTTAGACCCTCCACCCCTCGCCCCCTCGATGGTCCTATCGAACACCTTCACGCTCATGACCGGAAGATCATCGAACCCTAACCTCGATCCTCGACCAGGTTCCATCGGCTCCGATGCACCCCTAACCTCGATCCTCGGCCAGGTTATTTCGGCACCGACGCACCCCTATCCTCGACCAGGTTCTGTTAGCACCTACGCACCCCTAACCTCGACCCGGTTCCGTCGGCACCGACGCACCCCGAACCTCGATCCTCGACCAGGTTCAGTCGGTGCCGACACACCCTTAACCTCGAACCCGGTTCTGTCGGCGCCGACGCACACCTAACCTCTTCTTCTTCTTGTTCCTCCTCCTCTTCTTTTCTTCTACTTCTTTTACTTCTTCTTCATCTTGTTCTACTTCCTTTTTCTTTTTTTCATCTTTCTTCTTTGTTCTTAAGTAAACCAGAACTAAACTAATATAAATCTAAACCTAAAAAACAGAAAACTCAACCTAAACCAAACTAAATCTAAACTAAACTAAACACAAACTAAACCTAAACTAAACTAAACTAAACCTAAACTAAACTAAATCTAAACCTAAACCTAAAAAAAAGAAAAAAACCTAAACTAAACAACTAAATATAAACTATAAACTAAACTAAAAAAAAGAGGGGGAGGGGCTCACCAGAGTGGGGGAGGTGGAGGAGGCCAACGCAGGTGGGTCAGGGCGGCGAGGCACCGAGCGGGCCGGGGCAGCGGGGTGTCGGGGAGGCCGGGGCGGCGGGGTGTCGGGGGGCCGGGGCGGTGGGGCGTCGGGAAGGCAGGGGCGGCGAGGCGTCGGTTGGGCCGGGGCGTCTGGCGGCCCGGAGCGGCGGGGCGTCGGGGGGGGGGGGGCGGAGCGGTGTGCAGGAGCGGCAGGGTGGGCGGAGGAGCGGGCCAGGGCAGTGTGCTGGAGTGGCGGGGGGGGCGGAGAGGCGGTGGCAGCAGGCTGGGGCGGCGTGTGGTCGGGGACGGGGCGGTTGGGGGCGGCGGCGGGGGTGCAGGGCGCGGTGGGGGTTAATTAGGGGGAGAGAAAACAAAGAGAGAGGAGGCGGGGCAACGGCCGTTACATAGTAAAATCTTTGTCGTCCGCTAGCAGACGTCAAAGAGGTGGGGCTGGTGGGCCGTCAGGGTTTGGACCTCCACTGGGCCCTACCCACCTCTTTTCCGTTTGCTAGCGGACGACAGAGAATCTTTGCCATCTGCTAGCAGACGACAAAGAATTGGCTGACGGCAAATAGGGTCTTTGCTGTCAGCCCGTTCTTTGTCGTCCATTTTTTGGAAGCAGACGGCAAAGACCTTCTTTGCCGTCCGCTAGCAGACGGCAAAGATCTGGCTGTTGGCAAATTATCTGTTTCCAGTAGTGGGCTATGGAGAGAAAGACCTATCGAGTGTGTGTGAGCGAGGCACAGAGACACAACTAGCGTGTGTGTGTGTCTGTGTGTCTGTGTGTGTGTTTGAGAGAGAAACCCATTGATAGATTAAGATCAAGATCGAGTTTTGACCCATCTGCTGTCATTGTTGGGAGGGGTGGGGAGGGGGAGGGAGAGAAAGACGTATCGAGAGTGTGCGCGCGATAGGCACAGAGGCACAACTAGCGAGTGTGTGTGTGTGGGTGTATGTGTGTGTTTGAGAGAGAAGCCAGTAGATAGATTGCCATCAAGATCGAGGTGCCACCCTACTCCTTTGGTGTCGGGTAGTGTGTGTGTGTGTGTGTGTTTGTGTGTGTTTGAGAGAGAAGCCAGTAGATATATTAGTATCAAGATCGAGGTGTCACCCTACTCCTTTGGTGTCGGGAAGTATGTGTTTGTGGGTGTGGGGGGGGTACTGACACTTAGATACAGGGAGAAGGAGTTTGTGTGACACATATCTATATTAAGGGATAGGTAGAGAGCATGTGTGCGAGGCATACTTAAAGCATCACGGAGATAAATAAGCGGTGTGCATGCAAGTGCCGGAAAAAATGATGGTAGAAACAATGTCTACGCGCGCGCTCGCGCGTTTATGTGTGTGTGTGTGTTTGTGTGTGTGTGTGTGTGTGTGAGAGAGAGAGAGAAATATCAAAACAAAAGGTGCTCTGCTGGAATTCCATTGTATGTATTCATATGGTTCCGGGACTCGAGTTAACTTTAGGCATATGTGTGCAAGACATAATTATAGTTTGAGACATTAGTGGTGGTGGGTGGGCGGAATAAAAGGGGTGGGTGTGTTCGATAGAGAGAGCGTGTGTGTTTATGTGTGAGAGACTTGTAGGATGGGGTAGAAAGACAAATTCTAACCTTGACGGAGGGAGAGAAGTACATGAAGTGCGCGTGTGTGATTCCGATGCCCACGGAGAGATGAGATATATATGCGTGTGAGAGATTGCACAATTCATTCACGTACCACTATCTAGTGATCGTGGACGTGCATCGCTTGAACATAAATCAATATCTACTTCGTATCGTGGCCAAAGATACAATATCAATTCAACGTATAAAGATTGGACACTCACATATCACATTTTTTTCTAAATAATCCTTTTCAATTGTGCAAGCCAAAGTTACAGTGATGTTTCTTCAAACAACCAATGTAGCTATCATGTACATGCACCATTGTTAGTATTGCATTCAAATTCATTAGTCTTGCATGATTTAAGGTTCTATTATGAAGTAATATATGTAATATTCATATATGAATTCAACGGGTATGCAATTTATGAAATGGAGGCTATGTAATCATATGTGGTAACACTTTTAAGTAGCAGACTACAATATCCATTTCTTTTGTTGGAATACAATATCCTTTTCTTTTTGTGCGCCTCTACAATAACACGTCAATGCATTATGTTTAAAGTAAATAACCAATGACTGGGTGTTTGATCCTTTTTTTGTGAATGCGCCTCTACACCCGTACGATTGGCCGCGCCCGTGTGAACGTCCAAGTTATCGGTGCATCATCCCGAGTTATTGTCTTTTTTCCGGGGTGGACTTCACACCGGTTATTAACTGCTGACGTGTGTCCTGTGTACACAGTCTCACATGACCTTCCTGCTAGCACTGTCCAAAATTAGTTGAAATTGGATACGGACGATCCCGCGGGTGGCAAAATCTCCCGCCTCCTTCTAAAATTTCCGCCACCTAGTCTTTAGCATACGAAATTCCCTTTTTTCCTTGGTGCACGGAGAACAACAGTTACAATATGGCCCTCATTAACATAATAGGTCAGGGCTGCTTTGGTAACTTCCAGTTCCCCCCACAACATGGCACCCCCATTTCCTCTCCCCCTCCCGCAAAAACGACTAACTCCACAGCACCAGAGCATCTTACATCACGTCGTCCGTACTTCATTGGCCTTTCTACCCTCCCCTCTCGAAATCCTACACTGCTCATCCACCAGCGTATGAGAGCCCATTCACTGCCAGCGGCGTCCACCTCGCTGGATCTGCTTCTACGGCCGGATCTACCCCTCCCACCTCCCCTAGAAACAAGTAGACTGCTCATCCACCACTGTACCACCGCCCATTCAGTGCCGGCCTTGCCCACAGCGACGGATCTGCTTCGCCGGTACTCTCTTCAACCGCAGCACATCTACAGCGGCTCCTTCGTACTCCCCACCGGAGACGCTTCGTCCACATCCCCTCCGGAGCCGCCCCACCGACGCCCCCGTCGATGGCCTCTGATCCTCTTCGCCGACAACTTCCTCAACCCTACCGAAGCCGCTTCGCCGACACCATCGTCAACCCTACCGGAGTAGCTTCGCCTATACCATTCTCAACCCTACTGGGGCCGCTTTGCCAACGCACAAGTCCACGCCCTCAGATCTGCTTCGTTGCACCCTCGTCCAACCTACTCGAGCAGCTTCTGACGCCCCGTCCACGGCCGCAGATCCGCATCGCCGACACCATCCTGAACCCAACCACCGGAGCAGCTTCACCGATGCCCCCGTTGACGGCCTCAAATCCGCTTCGCCAACACCGTAGTCCACCCTGCCAGAGTCGCTCCACAAATACCCTACTCGATGGTACTAGATTTCCTCACCGGACACCGACAGCCAGCGCAACATCATCACCCTTGACGTTTCTAACCTCATTCCCACCGTCTGGCAAGATGCCAAGCACCCGCCATGGCGTAGGTACTTGTCACCTTTAAACCCGTCCAACATCACCTGCCCGATGTACTTAAAATATACTAACAGGTCGCTGTTACATGTCATGCAGCAGGCAAAAACTACAAGGACGATGTTTCTTGTAGATCTAACAGCTTGGCCAACCAAGATCTTGGACTAAGACATTGCTATGATCTTGTAAGTGCGTCTCTCTCTCTTGTATTGTTGTGTGCCTGCCAGCGTGCTTTGCTAGGATTTTCGACCAGTAATCGCTTTCTGCAGACAATGATTTCTACTACTGGCTGCTAAATTAGATATGTGGATGTCAGAGATGATACTCCCTCCTAAATATAAGTCTTTCTAGAGATTCCAGTATAGGCTACATACAGAGCAAAATGAGTGAATCTACACTCGAAAATGCATCTATATACATCTGCATGTGGTCCATACTGGAATCTCTACAAAGACATATATTTAGGAACAGAGGTAGTACATTACAGAAAATTGTAGGTGGCATGTAGGAATTCCAGTGCACTACATTAGGCTCCATTAGAGCATGTCTAACAGAGCCCTCAAACTGGTCAAACCCTCAAAATAACTGCCAGTTTGAGGGTTGAGCAAAAAAAAGCATAGATCAATACCCTCAAATCCCTAAACCCTAAAAAAATCCAGGCCGAACCCTCAAGTTCGAGGCCAACCTGCACTAGTGAGGGTTTGGGGCAAGTTTGTCACATCCCTAGTTCTGGTTTGCTCTGGGCTAGCTAGTCATGTGTGCATCATGTTTAAAATTCAATGAATTTGAAATGGGGACTTGTGAAGGCCTCAGAAATCATTTTGAAAATGATCAAGATAAAAATTGCTTCAAATTGGCCCAAGAAAATGTTCCTGTTTTTCTCTAATAATATTGGCCAGAGTTAAAATTCCAACCAATATTTTTGGGAGCACAGAAGTATTTATTTTTGGCCATTTGAGTTAATCCAGTAAATATTTGCATTGGATATATATATGTTATATATATTATATATGTCCAATAATTCTGATTATTACTACGGGGCTCTAGAATATTCCAATTAGTTCCTACATTAATTTTCAGAAGAAAATAAATTGGTTTACTATTTTACTAAATCAGAAAGAAAATTACAGAAAGAGAAAAGAAAAAAAAAATAAAAAAGGGAGAGAGGCTTACCTGGGCCACTTACCAGCCGGCCCAGCAGTTTGGCCCAGCTGACTGGCCATGCCAGTCGTCCCTCTCCTCTCGCTAGGAGGACAGGGCGCGTGCCCGCAGCAGGCCGGCACGCACCAGCCACCTCCAGCCTGCCTGCCTCATCCCCAATGCGCCTAGGCGTTGCCACGCATCCCCATGACCCCCTGCACCTCTACCTATCTGTCCCTCGAGTGCCCTCCCTCCTCTGTCTCTCTCGCACGCGTCCATCCGAACGCGCCCGTCACCGCCGCTCGCCACCACCGCAGCCACTGCCTCCCCGTCGACCTTTCGAGCTGACCACGAGCTCCGCCGCTCCGTCCTCGACATCGTCACCAAGCCAAGCATCGCCGGACGCCCTGCATCACCGGCATCTTCCTCGTCTTCAAGCTTCGGCAACGCCGACCATCGCAGTCGATCCGCAGCAACTGGAGCGTCCCCGAGCCCCTGAGCTACCCTGCCGCCTCCCTGTGAGCGCCCGCTTTGACTCCCCCTCTTCCCCGGCCTCTCTCCGTCCCCTAGCCGTGGCTCTACCTCCAGCCGAAGCTTGGTCCGCCGGCCATGTCGCAGTCGCAGCCACAGCTGCCGAAGCACGTGTCCAAGAACTCCGTCGTCCTCAGCACACCTCTAGGAACGAACAGTACTCATCGGCATCGACCCTCGTGCACCACCGCGCCGGTTCCGTCGAGGTGCAACTCCGGCCGCCGCCTGCCGTCGTTCCAGTCGATGTTTCGGACCACCCCTGCTCCTCCCGGTTGCTCCACTATATGCCCGCGGACGCCAAATCGCCGTAGAGCCAAACCCCACCGCAAACCACCGCTTGCAGTGCCATCCCGAGCAACTCCGGCATGCCACCGCCGTGCTATTGGTCGCCGGCGTCAACCGCTGATGTGGTCGGCCTAATTAGCCGACTAATCACTCGATTAGTTTAGCACTCAGCCACTGACATATGGGACCCCCACTATTATAACCCCCTCTATTAACTCTCTATCTCTCTGACCTTGTTGACACAATAAAGCTTTTCTGGCATTTAGAATAACCAGGAATTCCAGAAAATGACTTAAGCTTATAAAAATCATAGAAATTCTACCGTAACTCCATGAAATAATTTATATATGAAAAATTATCAAAAAAATGCAATCTATCCATCTATACCATTTTGATGAATGACAAAGCAACTTAACCTTGCTGTATAGATCAAAACATGATAATGCACAACATAAATTCATAACTTGAGTTTGAATTAGAACCCTTGGTTCAAATTAGCTCAAACCCTTCTGGTTTTAGTTGCATTAGCTCAAATCACGTCATATTGCCATGTCATGTTGATGCATCATATTGTTGCATTGCATTGATTGTGTTTCTTCTCTGTTGCCGGTAGTTGTCCCCCCTCAGTAGACGTGGTTCCGACGATGAGATCGATGACACCGATGAAGAGCTATATTATCTTCAGGAGTGCCAGGCAAGCAAAAACCCCTTGTTCATTCCGATACAATCCCCCTCTCTCGCTTATGCTCTCTTTTACTGCATTACGACAACAACGATTCAACTGTTACATGCTGCGGTAGTTGAACCCCTTTTCCTCTGCATGACCTGTCATTGCCATAGTAAATAGATGAAACCCACTAGCATGAGTAGGAGTTGTTTGAGCCCTGATGTGCCTACTCATTCATGCTTGTTTGTCATGCCTGCTACTGCTTAGAGTTGAGTCAGGTCTGATTCATCGGGGATGGATTGGAATGTGGTGAACATGTCCTACTGTTGAGAGCTAAGTGTGTGAACACGATTTGGTAAAGGTAGCGGTGAGAGGCCATGTAGGAGTACATGGTGGGTTGTCTCATTGCAGCCGTCCTCAGGAACTGAGTTCTGTGTTTGTGATCCATGTACAGGTACTACCACGCATTGGAATGCTTAAGTGCCCCTCTCGACTTATTAATCAACCTGATCTCTGTCCAGGAGTTGCAACTAGTTTCTGGTGTTTGTAGTTAGTGTTAGTAGTCTACCAAGTGGCACCCTGTACAGGTGGGCTTGGGACAGACTAGGCATAGTGGCATGGTGTAGCAAGTGGCACCCGGATGGTGGGCTTGGGAACCCTGCTCACACTGTTTGGGGCCATGAGCGACACCCCGGCCGGATCTCCTTGCGGATGGAACCCGAATAGGCGATAAACCTGGACTAGAGACTTGTGTGGTTAGTCAGGTCGTGGCCGACTCCCTCGCCAGGCTTCCGCTTGAAGGTTGCCGAGATACACGATGTGTACATGGTGGTAAGTGGCGAGAGCGTGTGTGAAGAAGTACACCCCTGCAGGGTTAACATCATCAATTCGAATAGCCGTGTCCGCGGTAAAGGACTTCTGGGTTGCCTGTACAGTTCATAGACAAGTGAAAGTGGATACTCTAAAATACGCAAGATAAGCGAGAGTGCTATGGATGGCGTTCTCGTAGGGGGACGGGAGCGGATCCATAGTGGTGTATTGATATGGTGAATATGTGGACTCGTGTGCGCCACCTCAAAGAGTTACTTGCAGTCGTAGTTCAGGTTAGCCACTGAGTCAAAGCTGGCTTGCTGCAGTTAAACTCCACCACCCCTTTGTTGATACCGATGCATATGTAGATAGTTCTGATGTAAGTCTTGCTGGCTACATTTGTACTCACGTTTGCTTATTTTATGTTTTGCAGAGAGACTTCAGTCTCGCTAGTAGTTCCGCGTGGACTTCGACGTTTAGCTTGTTACCTCAGCTATGATCATGTACCCTTGGGAGGGTCTTGTGGATATTCAGGCTTCTCAGCCTTTTTCACTTGTAGTTGTCTGTACTCAGGCAAGTTAAGCATCCGCATGTGCTTGTTGCTTGTATGCTCTGTATGTTGCGTCATGAGACCCATGTTTGTAATATCTGGCTCTTCGGAGCCTAATGAATAAATAGTTTGAGTCATAGAGTTTTGTTGTTATGCCATGTTGTATTTACACATATCGAGTATATTGTGTGTATGATTGAAATGGTTGGTATGTGTGGGATCCGACAACCTAGTTGTTTATGCTTGGTAGCCTCTCTTATGGGGAAATGTAGTCTAGTGCTTCCACTGACTCCTGCTAGCCTACTACAGCCCTGGTTCGCGGAGTCCTATTAGCCCAGTTGCTACAGCCCAGATTCACAAGCTGATGACCGACACGTTCGATGCTGGTTCATGTATGCCTGTCCCTGTAAGTTAGTGCCACTTTGGGTTCAGGACTAGTCATGTCGGCCCGGGTTCTCTGTCATATGGATGCTAGCGACACTATCATATTCGTGAGCCAAAAGGCGCAAACGGTCCCGGGCCAGGTAAGGTGGCACCCGTGGGAATACCGTGCGGGAGGCCGTAAAGTGATATGGTGTGTTACATGCTAGATCGATCTGGCTTAGGATCGGGGTCGTGACAGCTTTGGTATCAGAGCCTGACTGCCTGTAGGATTACCAAGCCAAACTGGTCGAAGTCGTGTCTAGAAATGCTTAATCATATAAGGGAATTGATTGCCGAAGGGAACGTAAGGCTCTTTTTACTCCTTTACCTTATGCCCTTCTGATCTGAGTCAACCTCTTCTTTTCTATGGGGAATAAGAACTAGGCTTCTCTTCTTTCTATCAGGATCACGTGTTACTAATCCGTAGAATCTTAGGATTGATGGTTCCAGGCCTCAATTCACTCTCTACTACTTTTAATATGTCATCAGTTGAACCAGAACCTTGATATGATGTTATTGAGTGACTGTGCAAATCCATGTGAATGTCTCAAATCTTTTTCTGAGCATTTACAACCGTTATGCTGTCCGAGTCATCCTAGGTTTCTAAATAGTCTGATGCATTTGCAAATCCTTTCCTTCCGTTCCCGATGTCCTTTTGGTTAGAATATGCACAGTAACCAGTGAGTTGACGTACTCTGTTGCCTCAACATATATGTTGAAGCTATTATTATGACCCTAGGTGTCTTAGAGAACCACCTAGTAATCCAGCCATGCTTTATATTCCTAGTGTGATGATTCTGGCCACCATTCTCGAAAGCATCTCGTGATGTTATTTAGTTAGTAGGTATCCTATTTCTGTGTCCTTGAACCCAAGATTCACTCCACCTACCTCCTGTTGATAGTGTTTGCTCGTTCCTTTAGGATATTAGTAACCTTTGCGTTAGTCCTCGAGGTCCGTGGTATTTCCTTCTTCCAAATATCATGAACTGCTTATGGCAGAAGTTCTCTGAACCAAAAGATCACAACAGAAGTGCTCTTGATGAGTTCTCCATTCTTATTGTGACTCTGCCAAATCTACCTTCTGCATTGTTTATCCGGAAGAAATATGTTGCACTTGTTCGACATATTAATCTATGCATTCACAACTCAGAAAATCATATATTCCTTGAGTTGTCCCTCTTCAGTTGTATCCCGACCTCCATCTATCAATTGATAGTCAGGACTAGTTGTGCATTCGTGTTATCGATGCCTACTATTCTTGTGGTCCGTCAAGTCGTTCTAATTCAAAATGAATAGGAGAAACAAACTCCAGAACCTCATCCATATCTAGGATTGGGTCAAAGCAATTGTATTCTGCAGATTAAAATGCCAATCCAGCTTTGCTCTGCTCTACCTTGGAGTGTTACCATCTTTATGTCAAAAGTGTCATGAGAATTGCACCACCTCTTATGAATTCTTGACGCGGTAATAACTCTTGCCATCATTGTTCATTCCTCGGTTTCCGTGTTCTTGTAACCGGAATGCCGACAAGTGAACTATGATGTATGAAATCAATACTCTTAGCAACCCCGTTGCTTGGTAGTTAAAGGACAATAATTTCATTCTTAGTGTGCTGGTTATTGAATTATCATTCTAAGACTAATCGTGCTACCTAGTCCATTTTTCCTGGTGCACTCTTTGATCAATGAGTTAGGATTGTGTCAGTCCCTCGCTCTCTTGATCATATCGTCTTGCCCTGAAAGGCGAGATTGTTCTTGAGCTTAGTAACATATCGGTGGTTCGTGATTTTCTGAATATCTTCTCGGAAGTATTACTAGGCTTCTCTCTGACTGTTATGTTGAGCTCGTGATCAAGTTGGTTTTCTTATAAACCACCCCTTCTCCAAGAATCTGTGTTGCATACCTCTGAGCTAGTTGGTTAAGCTAAACAACAATTTGGAGAGTATGAAGATAAAAGCTTGCCTAACTTAGTTCATTTAAAGGGATGTCTTGTGTTGAGTGTGTGTTGAAAAAAGATGATATCTCCATCGATTGATCCTCGTGATCAGTTGTTGGATCTATTGCCTTGTCAAAACTTTGACTTGAGTATGCGCTATCGTCAAGTCAAATCAGAACCAACGATGTTCGTAATGTTGTCTTACTCGTGGTTGATCCCTCGAGCGTACACCATTACATCTTTTGGTCTGACCAATGCTATCACTGTGTTCACATAATGGTGGAAGTCCAGTGATATGGAAATTCCGATGAGTTGCTATTGAGCCCATCAGCAACATTTTGTCTCCTCCATGATTCATGTTGAACATCAAGCTAGTGTTGGAAACTGTTGTAAGCATTATCTTCGTGTTCCGTTCATGAAGCCTATGTTTGGATGAAAGAAGTGACTTCCTTTGATTCACGTGTATTTGATGTAAGTTGCCCCCGAGAATTTGAGAAAGTTTTTTTTTGCTTCGTCTGGAATCATCCCAAGTCAGTCATGCATGTGCGAAGTATTCTATGGTCTGATAGACTGATCATCTTCATTCCATATGTATCCCCTAGCACACCAAGCCACTGATTGATTTGTTCAAGGAAAAGAAGTTCTTAAGTGTTAATCCTTAAGGACCCAAAGGTACATGCGCAGGACTTCGCTCTCCGCAATGATGGTTCCCAATCAGAACTTGGTAGTGTTTCGTTGTAAGACAACTATGTGGTCATGCTTGTCTTGGACAACGTGTTCACATGTATGTAGCAGAACCAGCTCATGTTTTGGAGCTTGCTATCATAGTTCACCCCCCGAGAATCTCGCAACGCCATCTCGTCGAATTGTGTTGCAAACTTTCTTTTGCAGACATGTTGAGTCTGAAGTATCCTGTTACTAACCAGATCTGAAACACAGGCAGATATGATGGTTGGAACGTTTCCCAAGAACTATATTAATGGTCTCTCTGTAACCCGGTAAGTGGATGTCGTGGCCAACACACCCAGCCGGAAGACCTATTATTGTAGTATCTTGATTGAGAAAGTTGGCCACCTCCCCATAAGGATTTCGTAGGATTTACTTCCGTAGTTTTCCTTATGGATTCTTGTGCTCCCGAAGTCCGACCTTTACTTGATGGCCATGTTGAGCTTTTAAGCATGAAAATGGTAGCTAGAACATCAAGGAGAACATTGGAAGCGGAGTGCTAAATGTCTCGGTCGATCATCCAGATTTCGTTCCCTTGTCCTCGCTAAGGTGAAATATGAGAAAGTGTTGTCTTCCTTTGCATCTGCATTGTCCATCACTATTCATCATGGTAGTAAGATGTGTTGCCAGGATCCTCGGCACGGATGTTGGTAAGACCTTGATGAGTATGGAAATGCTTAAGTTCTTGAGAGCACACTCAGTCACTAGGTTATATCCTCGATATCAATTGGGATGTGCCTCCCGTTTGCCGAGTTGTTCTATAACCATAGTTTCCTTTCCGAACTGAGTATGCCATTTCCCCGAACCCCTTCAACCAATCATCGTGAATTGCTCGATCTCCGAGGAGATCGTTTCCTATGGAATATCCTTTTGTCGTCATTGAGTTGAGTGAAGATCTCGAGAGCAAGGATATCAAGATCAACATGAAGCAAGGAATCAACGCTCCTATGAATGGCAGTTGGATCATGAACATTGTAATAGTTCGAGTCCCCTCTTCCTTTTACCCTACGCTTGAATCTCGGGACGAGATTCTTGTTTAGTGGGGGTGAGTTGTCACATCCCTAGTTCTGGTTTGCTCTGGGCTAGCTAGTCATGTGTGCATCATGTTTAAAATTCAATGAATTTGAAATGGGAACTTGTGAAAGCCTCAGAAATATTTTTGAAAATGATCAAGATAAAAATTGCTTCAATTTCGCCCAAGAAAATGTTCCTGTTTTTCTCTAATAATATTGGCCAGAGTTAAAATTCCAACCAATATTTTTGGGAGCTCAGAAGTATTTATTTTTGGTCATGTGAGTTAATCCAATAAATATTTGCATTGGATATATATATATATGTTATATATATTATATATGTCCAATAATTTTGATTTTTAATGTGGGGCTCTGAAATAATCCAATTAGTTCCTACAATAATTTTCAGAAGAAAATAAATTGGTTTAGTATTTTACTAAATCAGAAACAAAATTACAGAAATAGAAAACAAAACAAAATAAAAAAAGGGGAAAGAGGCTTACCTGGGCCACTTACCAGCCGGCCCAGCAGTTCGGCCCAGCTGACTAGCCACGCCAGTCGTCCCTCTACTCTCGCCAGGAGGACAGGGCGCGTGCCCACGGCATGCCGGCACGCGCCAGCCACCTCCAACCTGCCTGCCTCATCCCTGATGCGCCCAGGCGTTGCCACGCATCCCCACGACCCCTGCACCTCTCCCTCTCTCTCCCTCAAGCGCCCTCCCTCCTCTGTCTCTCTCGCGCTCGTCCACCCGAACGCGCCCGTCGCCGCCGCTCGCCACCACTGCCTCCCCCTCAACCTTTTGAGCTGACCACGAGCTCCGTCGCTCCGTCCTCGACCTCGTCACCAAGACAAGCATCACCGGACGCCCTGCATCACCGGCATCTTCCTCGTCTTCAAGCTTCGGCAACGCCGACCATCGCCGTCGATCGGCAGCAACTGGAGCGTCCCCGAGCCCCTGAGCTACCCTGCCGCCTCCCTGTGAGCGCCCGCTTCGACTCCCTCTCTTCCCCGGCCTCTCTACGTCCCCTAGCCGTGACTCCACCTCCGGCCGAAGCTTGGTCCGCCGGCCATGTCGCCCTCACATCCATAGCTGCCAAAGCACGCGTACAAGAACTCCGTCGTGCTTAGCACACCTCCAGGAACCAACAGTACTCATCGGTGTCTACCCTCGTGCACCACCGCGCCGGTTCCGTCGAGGTGCAACTCCGGCCGCCGCCTGCCGTCGTTGCAGTCGACGTTTCGGACCACCCCTGCTCCTCCCGGTTGCTCCACTAGATGCGCGCGGACGCCAAATCGCCGTAGAGCCAAACCCCACCGCAAACCATCGCTTGCAGCGCCGTCCTGAGAAACTCTGGCATGCCACCGCTGTGCTCTTGGTTGCCGGCGTCAACTGCTGATGTGGCCGGCCTAATTAGCCGACTAATCACGCGATTAGTTTAGCACTCAGCCACTGACATATGGGACCCCCACTGTTATAACCCCCTCTGTTAACTCTCTATCTCACTGACATGTGGACCCCAGTGCCAGGTTTGACCCGGGTCAACCCAGTTGACCTGCTGACGTCAAAGTTGACCTTGCTTACGCAGTAAAGCATTTCCGGCATTTAGAATAACCAGGAATTGCAGAAAATGACTTAAGCTTGACAAAGCAACTTAACCTTGATGTATAGATCAAAACATGATAATGCACATTATAAATTCATAACTTGACTTTGAATTTGAACCCTTGGTTCAAATTCGCTCAAACCCTTCTGGTTTTAGTTGCATTAGCTCAAATCACATCATATTGCCATGTCATGTTCATGCATCATATTGTTGCATTGCATTGATTGTGTTTCTTCTCTGTTGCGGGTAGTTGTCCCCCCTCAGTAGACGTGGTTCCGACGATGAGATTGATGACACCGATGAAGAGCTATATTATCTTCAGGAGTGCCAGGCGAGCAAAACCCCCTTCTTCATTCCGATAGAATCCCCCTCTCTCGCTCCTGCTCTCTTTTACTGCATTAGGACAACAACGATTCAACTGTTACATGCTGCGGTAGTTGAACCCCGTTTCCTCTACATGACCTTTCATTGCCATAGTAAATAGATGAAACCCACTAGGATGAGTAGGAGTTGTTTGAGCCCTGATGTGCCTACTCATTCATGCTTGTTCGTCATGCCTGCTACTGCTTAGAGTTGAGTCAGGTCTGATTCATCGGGGATGAACTGGAATGTGGTGAACATGTCCTACTGCTGAGAGCTAAGTGTGTGAACACGATTTGGTAAAGGTAGCAGTGAGAGGCCATGTAGGAGTACATGGTGGGTTGTCTCATTGCAGCCGTCCTCAGTAACTGAGTTCTATGTTAGTGATCGATGAACAGTTACTACCACGCATTGGAATGCTTAAGTGCCCCTCTCGACTTATTAATCAACCTGATCTCTGTCCAGGAGTTGCAACTAGTTTCTCGTGTTTGTAGGTAGTGTTAGTAGTCTACCAAGTGGCACCCTGTATAGGTGGGCTTGGGACAGACTAGGCATAGTGGCACGGTGTAGCAAGTGGCACCCGGATGGTCGGCTTGGGAACCCTGCTCACATCGTTTGGGGTCGTGAGCGACACCCCGGCCGGATCTCCTTGCGGATGCAACCCGCATAGGCGATAAACCTGGACTAGAGACTTGTGTGGTTAGTCAGGTCGTGGCCGACTCCCTCGCCAGGCTTCCGCTTGAAGGTTGCCGAGATACACGATGTGTACATGGTGGTAAGTGGCGAGAGCGTGTGTGAAGAAGTACACCCCTGCAGGGTTAACATCATCTATTCGAATAGCCGTGTTCGCGGTAAAGGACTTTTGGGTTGCATGTACAGTTCATAGACAAGTGAAAATGGATAATCTAAAATACGCAAGATAAGCATGAGTGCTATGGATGGCATTCTTGTAGGGGGACGGGAGCGGATCCATAGTGGTGTATTGCTATGGTGAATATGTAGACTCGTGTGCGCCACCTCAAAGAGTTACTTGCAGTTGTAGTTCAGGTTAGCCACTGAGTCAAAGCTGGCTTGCTGCAGTTAAACTCCACCACCCCTTTGTTGATACCGATGCATATGTAGATAGTTCTGATGTAAGTCTTGCTGGGTACATTTGTATTCACGTTTGCTTATTTTATATTTTGCAGAGAGACTTCAATCTTGCTAGTAGTTCCCCATGGACTTCGACGTTTAGCTTGTTACCTCAGCTACGATCTTGTACCCTTGGGAGGGTCTTGTGGATAGTCAGGCTTCTCAGCCTTTTACATTTGTAGTTATCTGTAATCAGACAAGTTAAGCTTCCGCATGTGCTTGTTGCTTGTATGCTCTGTAGGTTGGGTCATGAGACCCATGTTTGTAATATCTGGCTCTTCGGAGCCTAATGAATAAATACTTTGAGTCGTAGAGTTCTATTGTGATGCCATGTTGTATTTACACATATCGAGCATATTGTGTGTATGATTGAAATGCTTGGTATGTGTGGGATCCGACAACCTAGCTCTTTATCCTTGGTAGCCTCTCTTATGGGGAAATGTAGTCTAGTGCTTCCACTGAGCCATGGTAGTCTGCTACAGCCCGGTTTACCGGAGTGCTGCTAGCCCAGTTACTACTGCTCCGGAATACTTAGACTGGCCGGCATGTGTTCCACTTCATTCCTGCGTCTGTCCCTTCGGGGAAATGTCACGCGGTGTCTTCCGGAGTCCTGCTAGCCTGCTACAGCCCAGGTTCCCGGAGTCTTGTTAGCCTAGTTGCTACAGCCCGGATTCACACGCTGATGACCGACACGTTCGATGTTGGTTCATGTATGCATGTTCCCGTAACTTAGTGCCACTTTGGGTTCACGACTAGTCATGTCGGCCCGGGTTCTCTGTCATATGGATGCTGGCGACACTATCATATACGTGAGCCAAAACGCGCAAACGGTCCCGGGCCAGGTAAGGTGGCACCCGTGGGAATACCGTGCGTGAGGCTGCAAAGCGATATGGTGTGTTACATGCTATATCGATGTGGCTTAGGATCGGGATCCTGACAAAGTTGAAGGCCCAACCCTCACTTGGTCAACTCTGTGCGCGGGATGGAAAATTCCCAAGCCTCCTCTCCCCGCCGGCGGCTTCATCCGCGCCGCCGCCTCCCGTTCTTGTCGCCGCCGGTGGCCATGGAGCCCCTCCAGCCCCCGGCCACCCCCTCCGCCGCTCCTCCGCCGCCGGCTTCATCCGCGCCGGCGCCTCCCGCCTCCGGGCACCTCGATCGACGCCGCCATGGCGGAGATGGTGGCGGCCACCCACATCAGCCAAAAACGGATGCGGGCGGGCACCCACGTCGTGCCAAGCAAGCCGCCCGTGCCCGGCCCCGCAGCGAAGGCGGCGAAACCAGCGAGGAAGGCGGCGAAGCCCGCCAAGCCGGCAACCTCCACCACGGCTGCTCCCAAGCGCAAGGAGAAGCAGCTTGCAAGCCGCAACCGGGGGGCAGAGCATACCGCGGCACTGCCACCGCCGAGCACGGCCGCTCCAACGCCGCCACCGCCGTGCAAGTTGGTCATGCTTTATTTACTGGTTGGTTATGCTTGGCTGTGGTTTTGTTATGCTTCCAATGATGATATGTTTTAGGAGAAATATGCCGACTTGAGGTACAAGGACATGGTCGGTTCCAAGGGCAAATCCTTCCCATTCAAGCATTGTTGGGCATTGCTCCAACATCTTGACAAATGGAAATTGAGGGATCAAGATAGTGCACCGAAGAAATCGGATATGCTCAAAATGGATGATAGTGATGAAGAAGGAAGAAACCATGACAAGCCCGATGGAACCAAGAAGGGAAAAGAAAGGATGAAGATGGAAGTGGAGGCATCAAGCTTGAGGGAAAAGATAGATCAAATGATCAAGTCAAAGGAGACATTGACAACGAAGGCATTGGAGACAAAGCTTATTATCACCGAGAGAAAGAAAGAGGTGAAACTTGAATAATTGGAAGCAAGGCGAGAAGATGCCGAGCGCAAGGCCGACATGGAGGAGAGGATGATCAAGCTCAAGGAAGCAAAAGCATGGAAGGAGCTCATGGCCGAGGAGAAGGAGCACATGATGATGTCTAGAAAGGACATGGATAAAGAGCAATTGGCGTGGTGGAAGGAGTACGAGGAGAACATTGCGGACAGGAAGAGGCTACTGCGTGGTGTTGGTGGTGGTGTGTCGTCTACTCTCCGAGGTGAGTCTCCGATGAGTGGTGGAGGCGATGGAGGTGTGGACAACTTCACCGGTGCTTGAAGTTGTTCATACGTTTTATGTTTTGCAAATGATGTCTCTGATGACTATGTGACGATGATCATTTGCACGTTGTATGTTTTGCTATGATGTCCATGGGATTTACTATGTGATGATGATGATTTGAAAGTTTGTTTCATGTATGTGATCATGATCATTTGCAAATTTGAGAGTGATTTATGTTGTTGTCCTATTTTGAAGGTTGAAGGCCGGGGCGCAGATCAGTGCCCTCAAACCAACCGTCAAAACAGAATATTCTGTTTTGAGGGTTGATTTGAGTGCACTAATCTGCGCCAGGGATTTTCAGCCTTCAAAACGACATTTTCCCAGCCCTCAAACTGGTTTTGAAGGTTGAATTTTCGAGGGCTCTGTTAGACATGCTCTTAGAGTGCCTGCTAGTCCAGCACACAGAGTCATGGCTAGTTTATGCTACGCAAACAATTGTTAATTGGTGGTTTAAATATGCGCAAGGGATATGCAAAGTATTTTCATGTAGAGATGTCTGAAATTAGCCATGACAACTTGCAGATAGGGTTATGCAATGAAAAAGTACAAGATGTATGTGGCAATTTCATGGAACATCGCAAAAAAGGAGAGGCAACGGTGAGCCTATACAGTGTGCTATGGTAGGTCACTTTGGCCCAGTTATTTTGCATGATTCTCCCAGAATCTGCCCCTCTCTAGCTTCTCCTAGAATCTTTGACCCCCTTTTGTTTTACAATCCTAACTAATTAGACCCTAACTAGATAGGATTGTAAAACAAATGGGGCTCAAAGATTCTGGGAGAATCTGGGTAGCAGTCAAATTCTGGGAGAATCTGGCAAAAGAGTTGGGCCTCCATTGCAATCATCACGACATGTTATTTGTATGTCAGTTCTATTGGCCAAGTTTCTTAGGGACAGTTATTTTGAGTTATCCTAAGAAAATAAGCACATTTAAATATAAGCTCCAGGTGATAAGCCAACCAGTTCTTTTCATTGCCTGCCTTTTTAGCTTATCTGTGGTATGATTAGTGAAAAGTCTAGGTTGCATTATATTTTGTCATTTTGCCACCCATATGAAAATTAATTTGACTTGCAAACATCACAAATTGAACCTAGTGCAGTAATTAGTATGATAGGAAAATAGACCATCAATATTTGTTCAAAATGCAGATACAAAGATACCATCTACTTGTCAATCTACTTTGGTCAATGTCTTCTATAGCGATCCCATTGCCTAATTTAAACGAAGAACGCATGCCCCAAATTTAAATGGAGAACAATTAGTTATCAAAATTCGATGGTCCGAGTGGCTGGTTATTATAGAAAGTGCATTATATCGACTATTGGGGGGGTGAATAGGCGATTTTTATAAATTCTTCACTGAGGAGCTTGTGGGTGAGGAAATTCCTTAGCGAAGAACTACTTGCAGCGGAATAAGTACTCAAAAGTATGCATAGCAGAACATAAGCATAGTCATCATGATGAAATGAAAACAAGCACACAGTACAGAAAGCGTAAACACAGGATGAAGACAAACAGACTGAAGAAATTGAACTGAGGAAATTGAGAAAGACTTCAGTCAAAGTCTTCAAACACAGATATGAACAAGCGTACAACACAGTAATGAGGAAATGAAAGAGTTGAGGAAATAGAACCAGTTGGCTTGGTGAAGATAATGATTCGGTAGACCAGTTCCAACTACTGTCTCAGTTGTACGTCTGGTTGGAGCGGCTAGGTATTTAAGCCTGAGGACACCTAGTCCCGGACACATAGTCCTCACCGTATTCTCCTTGAACTAAGGTCACACAGACCTCGTTCAATCACTCGTGGTAAGTCTTCAGGTGACTTCCAAACCTTCACAAACTCGGTCACTCGGTGATCCACAATTTCCTCTTGGATGCTCTAGACCATGACGCTTAACCGTCTGGAAGAAGCACAGTCTTCAGAGGTAACAAGCGTCGGATCCACGCAAGATCAATCTCTTCAGTGATGCTCAATCACTTTGGGTTTGTAGGTGTTTGGGTTTGGGGTTTTTCCTCACTTGATGATTTTCGCTCAAAGTCCTCAGAGGATGGGATGCTCTCAATTGACAAGTGTCAGTTTTTCTCGGAGCAGCCAACATGATAAGACATAAATGCCCTTCAATGATATGACCGTTAGGTGGATAAGATATTTTGGGACAGCTGGCGCGCAGCACAGCAACCGTCGGAAATTTGAGGTTCAAATTCCTCAGAGACCAGAAGAACTTCTTCTTTGTCACTGAAGAATTTGACTGAACTGTATGAGACTTCCAATGGCTTCACTCGAAGGGATTGGTAGGGGTAGGATTTTGAGTTGAGCATCACATGGAAATTTTTCCTTAGTATTTCCTCGACCCCCTTTAACAGTACGGTGATTCCTATGACTCAAGAAAGAGAAAATGAAACTACGAAAACATAAGTCTTCACGCTTCATATTCCTGAAATGAATACTAAGTCTTCAAGGTCACACCAATTTCTTCACTTTCAAAGTCTTCAGAAAGTCTTCAGAAATACCAAAGTCTTCAGTCGAAGAACTTCATTTTTAGGGGTCGACTTTCTCTGTAAATATCAAACTTCTCATAGACTTATAGATCTGTGTACACTCACAAAAGCATTAGTCCCTTAACCTACAAGTCTTCAATACACCAAAATCACTAAGGGGCACTAGATGCACTTACAATCTCCCCCTTTTTGGTGATTGATGACAATATAGGTTAAGTTTTCAACGGGGATAAACATATGAAGTGTAAATACTGATATTGAGGAATTTGATTGCAAGATATAGAAGAACTCCCCCTGAAGATGTGCATAGTGAGGAGTTTGCTTTTGAAGCAATGCACACTTGAAGAGTTGAATCATGGAGATCTCCCCCTATATCTTGTAATTCATACACGCATTTGACATAATATATGAAGAATTTGAAATGCATGATGAAATATGGTGACTGATGTAACTCAGCATGCGTGCAATAACTTTAACGAGGAATAAGCATGCAGAAGAAACAACAAAAGTATCAGGTCACCATAGAGTTTAAGTTTACAACTCGATCCAACAAAGTCTTCAAAGAACGAGAGTTGCAACTTAGAAAAAAACGCCCATATAATAGACCCGCTTGAAGACTAACTCAAATTTCTCCCCCTTTGTCATCAAATGACCAAAAGGGTCGAAAATGAGGACTAAGGCCCCTGAAGAATATCAAGGTGATGAAGGAGCGTCAGCGTTGTTGGGGTCGTTTGTTGGAGTAGGGCCTGCCGCAGTGTCGTCCAAATCTTCATGTTCATCAGTGTCACGTGATGAAGAATAGGAGCTGGCCACCAAGGAAGGAACCTTGACCTTCTTGTACTTCTTCGGAGGAGGTGCAGCCCAGTCAAGATCGTCCTTGAGACCCATTGTCTTCAGATCTTCTTCACTATAGACTTGAGACAGAACAGCCCAGGTGCGGTTGAGGATTTCATGAAGGTAGTAGTGGTTTTTCTTCACTGCATTATGGGTAGCAGTCATGTTGTGAAGAATTGAACCAAACTGACGCTTCACCCATTTATGATTGCGATCAACCTTCTGGTGAAGACTGAGGAGAAGCTCACGGTCAGTCATCACCCTGGGTGCTGTTCCTTGAGGATTTTGCTTGGGTGAGTTGGCGGCAGAGTCATGGGTGGCAAAGTCATTGTTGGTGGAATAGGATGCAGCCTTGCGAAATTGTCCATCCAATGGACGAATGCCTTCATCAATTACAGCAGTAGCCTTGCCCTTCTCATCAGCTGAGGAAAATGTCCGTTTGAGGACTTCAATTGGGGGCAAGTAGCTGCAATGGTTCAGTGTATCAGCCTTATAGTTGAGTGAAGACCTTGTCCTGATGAATCTCATAATCCAAGGTGCATAAGGCTTCAGCTCAAACGGTGACATGGCGACGTTGGCTAGAGTCCTCATGAAGAAATCATGGAAGTTTATGGGAATGCCATGAATGATATTGAAAAGCAGATTCTTCATGATGCCAATGACTTCTTCTTCATTTGAGTCGTGGCCCTTGATTGGACTCAATGTCTTCGTCAGAATGCGATAGACAGTCCGAGGCACATACAGTAATTCCTTCACAAGGAATTTTGTTCTTGGGGTCTGACCTGGCTTCAAAGGCTTCATCAGCACTTGCATGTAGTGATCAGTTAGCTCAGGTTCATTGTAGACGCAGCAAGCACCTTCAAGGGGCGGACTGAGAGGTAAGGCACAAAGCAATTCAGTGGTTGGTGCCTTGTAGTGAGTGTTTTCAGACATCCAGTCCACCACCCATGAATTCACATCTTCAGAATTTCCGGTGATGTGCAGCGTCGCATAGAATTGAAGAATAGGTTCTTCATTCCAATCACAGATGGCAGTGCAGAAATTTAGCAGCCCGGCATCGTGAAGAACACTGAGGACTGGCTTGAAGCACGGCAGAGACTCCATGTCCACGTGAGGAACGTGCTCATGATCGAAGACTTTGTCTTTGTTGAACAACACTGAAGAATAGAAGTTTGCCTGACTGGCAGTCCAGAAACGCCTCTTCCTTATGCGAGCAGAATCATAAGGATTGTAATCAGTGAAGAATACATGCTCGCCAAAGAAGGCATCTGTCTTGAATTTCTACTTCCTGGAGAATGGATCCTTTGGCTTGGGCAGAGGGGTGTCAGTGAGTTGCATCACAACCTCAGGAATCACAATCTCAGGTTCTTCAGGCTGAGGAATCTCTGGTTCCTCTTCAGTGGCAGCCAGGTTCTTGAAATCTTCATTTTCAGTTTCTTCAGCACTAGCGGCTAGAATGTCTTCATGAGCTTCATCAAATCCCATTTGAACAGTAGTGACTGGGTACTGAGGAATTTGCTGCAGTGGAGTGAAGAGTGGAGAATTGGGGTGCTGACTTTCCCAGAAGTCATCATTCATTACAGGTGTGGTACAGCCAATGTCCACATCTTCATCTTCAATTTCTTCAACGTCGGCCTCTTCAGCAGTGAACTGAGGCACAGGCGAGGAAACAACTGGGGTTGAAGGGATTTCATCCACTTCAATTTCTTCATCCATCTGCTCTGACGTAGCAGCAGAAGGAGTTTCTTCATCAGATCCGCTAGGGATCACATATTCTTCATCAAAAGGAACAAGGTCCTTTGATGGCATGGAGGAAACTGGAACCGCATCAATTGGATTAGCAAAAGAGCTGGTCATAGTCTTCATTTTCTTCGGTGCTGAAGAATCTGAAGGAGTTGATGCTTTTATTTACAGCTGCACGCTCTGCAGCCTTGGTCTTCTTCGCATCTGATGCAGATGGAAGGATTGGAGTTGGAATAGGTGCAGAAGGAGTTGAGGAATTTGGTTCAGTTTCTTTAGGCACAACTGATGCAGTTGCCCTAACCTCTTCATTTTCTTCAGGCGTACCACTAGTGGGTGCCCTGGGAATTTCTTCAGTGGCTGGAATGCAGTCATCAGCCTTGGAACTCACATTGTCTTCAGCAGCCTAATTTTCATCAGCGATGTTGGCATGTTCTTCAGTTTGCTGAGCCGATGCTTCAGCCTGAGTGACTTCAATGTGCACAAGGGCAGCGGCACTTGAAGTGGGTGTCTTCGTCAAATTGACGAACCCGACCTTGGCTCCTTTCCAATCAGCATAATAGGCGTTGAAATCATCGCTGAGGACTTTGATTTCAGACTGGAGCTTTACAAGTTCATCAGTTGTCGTAGAGATAACGTTGTTCTTCAGGAACTTCTCCTTCATGTAGTGTGCTTTCTTGAGTTGCCTGACCTTCTCATATTTCCATTTTTCTTCACTGAGGAAATGGGTCAGCATGTGACTTTGGCCAGGTGTCAACTTGAAATCAGGCATAGGAGTGTTTGGGTCCTTGTGGTAGAGATCAATATAGTCGAGGATCAACTTTGGATCCAAAAGCAGTGGCACTTCTGTGCCCTTGCCTCTAGCGGCCCTGACTTGCCTGTCTCTAATGATTTCAGCAAGGTCTTCATCATCAGCTTCGTCTTCTTCAGACGGTACTTGGAAGGCGACCTGTTTCTTCTGAGGACTTGGGCGAGAGCCTCGTCCAGCAGTGGTCTTAGTCTTTAGCAGAGAGGGTCCTGTTGAAGAATGTGGTGCAGCTGAGGAAGTAGCTGAAGCTCCTGAGGCAATAGAGATGCCTGTAGTCCTTTGGCACATGGCAAGATGCACAGGTGCTGAGGATTTTGTCGGAGAAGCTGAGGACTTTGGAGGAGCAGGAGCGGCTTGAGGAATTGGCCGTGAGGGCTTAGCTGAGGAAATTGGCCGTGAGGGCATTGAAGAAGAGGCACTTGGCTTGTCTGCAGGCATCTTTGCCATGGATTTTTCGGCCTTACAGAGGCCTCAGCAGCAGCAGCAGTGGAATCTTCATTGAATTTCCTCACTGCATCCTTTGCCTGTTTGGCCAACTTGGCCTGGCGCTTGGCCCATTCTTCAAGAAATTCCTCACCGCGCTTGATGCTAGTGGGATCTGCCTCTTGGCCAGGTGCCAATGGAGGTCTTGAGCATGGAGGGGTAATAGTGAATTTCTTCATGTATTTTGGAGTCACATATCTGTACTCCTTCCACTCTTTTGCCCATCTCCGTTCTATCCTCTGAATGCACACCTTGCACTGATTTTTATCTTCCTCAGGGGGTGTGCAGTACCCATCATAAATGTCCTCAGGTATTTCAAAAGCAGTATTGACCTCAGGCCTCTTTCCTCCTTTCTGTGGCCTCTTTTCATTAGTCATTTTCTTCAGTTGAGGAATTTGAACAATTGAACTCTCTGAAGAAGTATGCAACTTTTCTTCAAGGAACACTGCAAATGAGTTAAGTTGATGAGAACCTAGTGATTCAGCAGCGGACATGAGTACCTGTGAACAGAGTATAGTTGCGAGGAATTTGGAGAGGTCATATGCGTTCTCTGAAGGTTTTTATAAGAACAAGTTTGAGGAATTTGACCAGATGAGTCTTGAAGAATTTCACTAAGCGCTCTTTGTCTTTGGTTCCAGAGTTGTATAGATCGAAGATCCACACAATTGAGGAATCTTGAAGAAAAATTATTGCTTAGAGAAACGAATCAAGAACAGATTACATCTGGGGTGTTTAGTGTGTGAAAAATTTGAGGAATAAACACCTTTGAAGATTTTGTAGAAGTCATTTGGATCAAAGAGGGCAGTAAAAGTAACTTTTAATTACCCTGAACGAAGAACACGACGAACTGAGGTGTGGAGAAGTGAAGCTCGTCTGTGCAGATCTTCCACGCCCTAACTTGGCGGAGGAAGACGGCTACGGGGGCGGCGGAGTGAAGATTTCCGCGGCCGGCGTGAGTACGGCGGCGATGAGGTCGAGGCAGTGAAGCTCTTCCTCACCGGCTACGATGATGTAGCGGCGGCACTAGGGTTTGAGAAGCTCGAGCGGGAGAGAGGTCGAGCGGAGTAAAAGAAGTGAGGAAGGGGAGAGGGGGTATTTATAGCCACGGTAAAAAATGGTTCGCCCGAAGAAATTGGATGAACGTGCCCCTGACCCCTTCACATTCGCATGACATGTGTCACCCACGTACTGAGAAGTGGAGATCATGTTAGATCGTGGGTGAATAGATAAGTATATCGTGGGAAGCGGAACGGTTTGAGCGGCAAAACCGAAAATTTTGGATAAGATAAGTTAAAAGTTCCATTCGGAAATTCTTCAGCTGTCAAGGACACAGTGAAGATTTTGAACGAGTTTCAAATAGAATGCACATGAAGAATTTGTGAATAGATTGGGTTGAGTATAGCATAGAGGGGGAAGGGTCCGATCACATTCGCTTAGCAGAAAAAAACCAACTTGAAGAACTAGCCGTAAGTCAATGCTGTAGAGGACATAAACTCATATATATATATAGCCAATGAAGAAAAACGACGGAAACAGTGAAGATTTTGCAAAGTTGAAGAATATGAACAACTGAGGAATTTAAAAAACTGAGAAAAAACTCAAATTGAAGATTTTCAACTTTTGTGGTGGCGTGACCCACCGTATAAGAATGATGATTTCAGACACCGCATACAATTGTCGTAGGGTTCTGAGAATCAAATTCTTCATTAATTTCTTCACACTTAGAGTGTTATTCTTCATTGATTGAAGAAAAACGTTTCTTCATGTGTTGCACATCTAAGTCATCAATTTTGCATAAGTGTTAGGATGAGTGTCCTATTCAAAGAACATTCGAAGATTCTAAGATATTTAGCTCACACCGCAACTTGCTAAATCTCCTCTCATCCAAGGTCTTTGTGAAGATATCGGCTAGCTGTTGTTCAGTCTTCACATGCTCAAAAGAAATGTCGCCCTTCAACACATGATTGCGAAGAAAATGAAGACGAATCTGAATGTGCTTTGTCTTCGAGTGCTGAACTGGGTTGTGAGCAATCTTGATGGCACTCTCATTGTCACAGAAGAGAGGCACATTCTTCACGTTGACGCCGTAGTCCTTGAGAGTCTGCTTCATCCACAGCAATTGAGCACAGCAAGAACCAGCAGCAATGTACTCAGCTTCAGCAGTAGACAGTGATACGCAGTTCTGTTTCTTCAAGGAACAACAGACCAAAGATCGTCCGAGGAAATGGCATGTACCATATGTTGACTTGCGATCCACACGATCACCATCATAGTCAGGGTCTGAATATCCAACGAGATCAAAAGCCGAGCCCTTGGGGTACCATAATCCTAGTGTTGGTGTGTGAGCTAGATATCGAAGAATATGCTTCATAGCCTTATGGTGTGATTCCTTCGGTGTAGCTTGAAATCGGGCACACATGCAAACACTAAGCATAATATCTGGCCTAGATGCACATAAGTACAATAAAGAACCAATCATGGAGCGGTATACCTTTTGATCGAAGTCAATACCATTTTCATCAGTGCACAGATGGCCATTTGTGGGCATAGGAATTTTGACGCCTTTGCAATCTTGCATGCCGAATTTCCTCAGTACATCCTTGAGGTATTTCTCCTGAGATATGAATATTCCATTGCGCTGTTGACGAATTTGATGACCTAAGAAGAATTTCAACTCTTCCATCATAGACATTTGATATTCTTCACTCATCATATAGGCAAATTCATCACTATAACGTTGGTCAGTACAGCCAAAGATGATATCGTCAACATATATTTGGCATACAAACAATTCATCATCATAGGATTTAGTGAAAATTGTAGGGTCGAGTGAATCGGGTTTGAAGTCTTTCTTCATGAGGAATTCCTTCAAAGTATCATACCACGCCCGAGGGGCCTGCTTGAGGCCATAGAGGGCCTTATTTAGTCTGAAGACTTTGTCAGGATGCTTAGGATCTTCAAAACCTGGGGGTTGAGTAACATATACTTCTTCCTCAATCTTACCATTTAGGAATGCACTTTTCACATCCATTTGATATAAAGTGATATCATGATGGTTAGCATAACCAAGTAATATGCGAATAGATTCAAGTCTAGCAACAGGTGCAAAAGTTTCATCGAAATCAATTCCTTCAACCTGTGTGTAGCCTTGAGCTACTAGCCGTGCCTTATTCCTCACCACAAGGCCATTTTCATCTTGCTTGTTGCGGTAGATCCACTTTGTGCCAATGATATTGTGTTTGCGAGGATCTGGATGATTGACCAGTTCCCAAACGTTGTTGAGCTTGAACTGATGTAATTCTTCTTGCATGGCCTGAATCCACTCAGGCTCCAGAAAATGCTTCATCTACCTTAGTGGGCTCTGAGATAGAGACAAAAGCATAGTGCCCACAAAATTTAGATAAATGTGAAGCTTTTGAGCGTGTGAGAGGACCTGGTGCTTCAATGTCATCGATGATCTTCTCAACTTGCACTTCTTTTGCAACGCGAGGATGAGTAGGTTGTCGTCGAGGAATTTGATCAGCATTTTCTTCAGCAATTTCTTCAGGTGCATTAGCTCGACGTTCTTCATGTTCTGGAATGAATTCTTCAGCAGATTCTTCGGTAGGAATGACATCTTCAGTAGCCTTGAACTTGATAGGTTCCTCAGGTGCTGGTTCATCTATCACAGAGGGTAGGTGCTCTCTTTGCGAGCCATTAGTTTCATCGAACCGCACATCTACAGTTTCAACAACCTTGTGAAGAACGGTGTTGAAGACTCTGTAGGTGTGTGAGTCCTTTCCGTAACCAAGCATAAAACCTTCATGTGCTTTCGGTGCAAATTTAGGATTGTGATGAGGATCTCTAATCCAACATTTAGCATCGAAGACTTTGAAATAACTCACATTTGGTTTCTTGTCAGTGAGGAGTTCATAGGCAGTCTTCTTGAAGAATTTGTGAAGATATACCCCGTTGATGATGTGGCACGCAGTATAAATTGCCTCAATCCAGAAGTGACGAGGCGTCTTGTACTCATCAAGCATAGTGCGAGTCATCTCAACAAGAGTTATGTTCTTGCGCTCCACTACGCCATTTTGCTGAGGAGTGTAAGGAGCAGATAACTCATGAGTAATACCAATTTCATCAAGATGGTCATCAAGACCAGAATTCTTGAACTCAGTTCCATTGTCACTTCTGATGTGCTTGATCTTCACACCAAAGTTCGTTGAAGCCCTCGAGGAAAATCGTTTGAAGACTTCCTGCACTTCATGTTTGTAAGTAACAATGTGTACCCATGTGTAACGAGAGTAATCATCAACAATAACAAGCCCATAGAGAGATGCGTCATTTGTGACAGCTGAGTAATGGTTAGGACCAAAGAGGTCCATGTGAAGCAATTCGAATGGTCGAGTAGTGGTCATGATAGTCTTCGCTGGATGCTTAGCCTTGGTCATCTTTCCAGCTTCACAAGCTCCATACAAGTGATCCTTGAGGAATTTGACATTCTCAATGCCAATGACATGCTTCTTCTTCGCAAGCGTGTGCAAATTCCTCATGCCTGCATGACCAAGTCGTCGATGCCATAGCCACCCTTCTGAAGCTTTTGCAAGTAGGCACACGGCTGGTTGCGGTCCTGTAGAGAAATCAACAATATACAAGTCTCCTCTCCTAAAGCCTTCGAAGACTTTGGAATTGTCAGCTTCCATAACCACAACACAACGATACTTGCCAAAGACAACTACCATATCAAGATCACAAAGCATTGAGACAGACATAAGATTGTATCCTAAGGACTCGACAAGCATGACTTTGTCCATGTGTCGATCCTTTGTGATCGCAACCTTACCTAGACGAAATACCTGACTTTTTCCTTTGTCAGCGAAGATGATATGCTTCAGATGCGATGGTGATAAGGGAGCATCAACCAATAGATTCTTGTCACCAGTCATGTGATTTGTACATCCACTATCGAGGACCCACTCAGTGGCTTTGGGTTGATCATCCTGCAGATGAATTAGTGCAGCTTACGAACTTCATATGCTTCATCAGTGAAGAATATGACATCAATTCATCAGATCAATTTCATCAAGCATTAGAACAGATAAAGCAGTATGTGGACGTGAGAAATGAAAGTTCATTTCTTCATGATTAGCCCGCGTCCTTTCAGGCAATCTTCAGGTCTCTAGCAAATTCTTCATACGTTAAAGTACGTCTGGAAACCTGACCCTGCAGAAGAGATTAGTTCTTTTTCTTCACCACCCACATATGAAGGGGTGGCAAAGAGTTCATCACTCTGCGAGCTCCATATGAGAAAGGTGGCGTAGCAGCCAATCCATTTCGTTTCACATAGGAGAAGTTAGGGTAAGCATATGAATAAGCAGAGAAATTCTTCGAGGACTTATGAACATAATGATTAGAAGAATAATGCTCATATTCATAGGCCTTGGCTCTTCCCTGCGAAACAGAGTTGTTAGCATGATGATGTTCATATGAGGACTTTGATCCTCTTCAGGAATTTGATCCATGAGAGGAATTTGGTCCGTATGAGGACTTGGATCCATATCAAGAATTTGGTCCATCTGAAGAATTTGATCTGGGGTTCCTATTCTTCACAGGTGGTGTCATGAGGACATTCACCTGAAGACTTTCAAGGCACCTTTTGGGAACCCAGATTTTCTTCATAGGGGAACCGTTCCTGCAGTTAGTGCCAACATATCTAGCAAATACTTCACCATTCTGATTTTGAACAGTTTATAGTTGGAGTCAAATGACTCATCAGAAGAATGAGGAGATTCACATGTAAAGCCAGATAAGTTAGATGGATCAACTGGAGGTCCCTTTGCAGCAACCCATGAGGTTTTGGGGTACTGCTCAGGCTTCCAATATGTACCATCAGCATTGAGTTTCGTCTCAAAGGCAATACCCTCCTTCCTAGGGTTCCTGTTGAGGATCTGCTTTTTAAGCACATCACAAAGAGTCTGATGCCCTTTGAGGCTTTTGTACATGCATGTCATGTACAATTCCTTCAACCCTGCATCGTCAGTGATACTAGCAATGTCCTCAGATGAGGAATTAATGATAGCAGAGATAGTTGAGGAATTTGTAGCATTAGAAGCATTTGAACATTCAGGTGAAGAATTAGCAGATTCACGTTCAATGCATTTCAAGCATTGAGGAACGAATTCTTCCTGAGCACCGCTGATTTGTTGAACAAGTAATTAATCGCGCTCCTTCTGAAGATCTTCATAACTCACTCTTAGCTTCTCAAGATCTTGCTTTCTTTGAAGAAATTCATAGGAAAGCTTCTCATGATCAGACAAGAGAGTGTTATGATGACCTTGAAGGTTGTCATACCTAGTCTGAAGTCTCTGAAGATTTTCAATCAAGGTTTTAGTGCAATCCATTTCTTCACCCAACATATCATCACTTTTGTCTAGCATGTTTTGAACCTTTTCAAGAGCCCTTTGTTGTTTCACAGCAATCTTAGCAAGTTTAGAATAACTGGGCTTACGATTTTCATCAGATTCATTTTCACTTGATTCAGATGAGGCATATTTGAGTACCTTGGCACCCTTTGCCGTGAAGCAGTAGGTGGGAGCGTAGCCATCATTGCCTTCATCAGCCTTGTTGGTGAGGTCATTTCCTTTAGCGTTGAAGATAGACTTGCTGACGAATGCAGTAGCGAGGGCTAGGCTTGCCACACCGGATTCAGAATTCTCAGATGCCTCCACTTCCTCATTTTCTTCAGATTCAGCTTCAGAGTCCATTTCCTTGCCAATGAATGCCTGAGCCTTCTTGGAGCTGCTCTTCTTGTGAGATGAAGACTATGACGATTTTGATGATGAAGATTTTGAGGATTTCTTCTTTTTCTTCGCATCATCAGAACTGTAATCCTTGTATTTCTTCTTCTTTGATTTCTTTTCCCACTGAGGATAATCTTGAATGTAGTGTCTTGGTTTCTTGCATTTGTGACAAAGCCTCTTCTTGTAGTCACTGGATGAGGAATCATTGCTCCTTGAGGATCTTCCAAAGCGACCACGTCTTGAGAGTTTCTGGAATTTCTTCATGAGCAGGCTAGATCTTGGCTCAGTTCTTCAGGATCACCAAGACTGCTTTCAGAGTCTTCATCTTCAGACTCAGAGACTGCCTTGGCCATCAGTGCACGTGATCTACCATAGCTCGAACCATAGAGATCTCTCTTCTCAGCAAGCTGGAACTCATGAGTATTTAGCCTTTCGAGGATATCAGCAGGATCAAATGACTTGTAATCAGCAGGCTCTTGTATCATTAATGCCAGAGTATCAAATGAGGAGTCAAGCGATCTCAGCAGTTTCTTCACCACCTCATGGTCGGTGATGTCATTGGCACCAAGTGCTTGAAACTCATTTGAGATGTCAGTGAGGCGATCGAAGGTTTGTTGAACATTTTCCTTGTCGAGTCTTTTGAAGCGGTTGAAGAGATTGCGAAGAACATCAACTCGAGAGTCACGTTGTGTTGAGACTCCTTCATTTACTTTGGACAGCCTATCCCAGATAAGCTTAGCAGTTTCCAAAGCACTCACTCTTCCATACTATCCTTTGCTCAGATGGCCACATATGATATTCTTCGCTTGAGAATCGAGTTGCTTGAATCTCTTCACATCGGCAGCGTTCAGTGAGGGTGAGACAGAGGGAACACCTTTTTCCACAACATACCAGAGATCGTTATCAATTGCCTCAAGATGCATTCGCATCTTATTCTTCCAGTAGGGGTAGTCCATCCCATCGAAGGTAGGACACCCAGTAGAGACCTTGATCATACCTGCAGTCGACATAGCTAAAACTCCAGGCGGTTAAACCAAAATCACACAGAACAAGGGAGTACCTTGCTCTGATACCAATTGAAAGTGCGTTATATCGACTAGAGGGGGGTGAATAGGCGATTTTTATAAATTCTTCACTGAGGCATTTGTGGGTGAGGAAATTCCTTAGCGAAGAATTACTTGTAGCGGAATAAGTACTCAAAAGTATGCATAGCAGAACATAAGCATAGTCATCATGATGACATGAAAACAAGCACAGAGTACACAAAGCGTAAACACAGGATAACACAGGATGAAGACAGACATACTGAAGAAATTGAACTGAGGAAATTGAGAAAGTCTTCAGTCAAAGTCTTCAAACACAGATATGAACAAGCGTACAAGACAGTAATGAGGAAATCAAAGAGTTGAGGAAATAGAACCAGTTGGCTTGGTGAATGTAACGCCCACGATGCGTCTATATCTCCCACGTGTCGAGGCACGACTTAGAGGCATAACCGCATAGTGGTTTTGTCGCAAGAAGGGTCATCTTCACACAATCCCATGTAATGAACAAGAATGGGATAAAGAGTTGGCTTACAATCGCCACTTCACACAATACATCAATATAATTCATACATCATCCAGAAATACACACATAAACCGACTATGGTCAAGATCCAAATGAAAATAAGATAACCCCAAACACTAGATCCCCGATCGTCCCAACTGGGCTCCACTACTGATCATCAGGAAAAGACACATAGTAACGACCACGTTCCTCATCGAACTCCCACTTGAGATCGATCCCATCATCTGCACTGGCATCGTCGGCACCTGCAACTGTTTTGGTAGAATCTGTGAGTCACGAGGACTCAGCAATCTCACACCCGTGAGATCAAGACTATTTAAGCTTATAGGGAAGGATGGTGTAATGAGGTGGAGCTGCAGCAGGCAATTTGAATATATGGTGGCTAACATACGCAAAAGAGAGCGAGAAGAGCAGCAACGGAATGGTCGTCATCTAGAAATGACCAAGAAGTGATCCTGAACTCCTACTTACGTCATACATAACTCAGACCGTGTTCACTTCCCGGACTCCGCCGAGAAGAGACCATCACGGCTACACACGCAGTTGATGTATTTTAATTTGGTCGAGTGTCAAGTTCTCTACAACCGGACATTAACAAAATCCCATTTGCCTCATAACCGCAGGCACGGCTTTCGAAAGATCATACCCTGCAGGGGTGTCCCAACTTAGCCCATGATAAGCTCTCACGGTCAACGAAGGATAAACCTTCTCCCGGGAAGACCCGATCAGTCTCGGAATCCCGGTTTACAAGACATTTCGACAATGGTAAAAAAAGACCAGCAAAGCCGCCCGAATGGGCCGACAAATCCCGATAGGAGCTGCACATATCTCGTTCTCAGGGCACACCGGATGAGCAGTCCGTACAACTAAAACCAATCCTCGAGTTTCCCCATGGTGGCGCTGCAAAGGGCTCTAGTTTGAACCAGCACTGAGAGGAACACTGGCCCGGGGGTTTAAATAAAGATGACCCTCGGGCTCTAGAAAACCCGGGGGGGAAAGGCTTAGGTGGCAAATGGTAAAAACCAAGGTTGGGCCTTGCTGGAGGAGTTTTATTTAAGGCGAACTGTCGAGGGGGTCCAATAAATCACCCGACCGCGTAAGGAACGCAAACTCAAGGAACAAAATACCGGTATGACAGAAACTAGGGCGGCAAGAGTGGAACAAAACACCAGGCATAAGGCCGAGCCTTCCACCCTTTACCAAGTATATAGATGCATTAATATAATAAGAGATATTGTGATATCCCAACATATCCATGTTCCAACATGGAACCAACTTCAACTTCACCTGCAACTAGCAACGCTATAAGAAGGGCTGAGCAAAAGCGGTAAGTTAGCCAAACAACGGTTTGCTAGGAAAGGATGGTTAGAGGCTGACATGGCAATATGGGAGGCATGATATAGCAAGTGGTAGGTAGCGCAACATGGTAATAGAACGAACAACTAGCAAAGCAAAGATAGAAGTGATTTCGAGGGGTGGTCATCTTGCCTGCAAGGTTCTCAGAGTTGTCGAAAGCTTGATCCTCGTAAGCGTACTCAACAGGTTCCTCGTTGACGAACTCGTCTCCCGGCTCTACCCAAGACAAGAACACAAGCAATGGAACCACAATAAATCACGGGAAATGCACAAGCAACATGATGCAAAACATGTATGATATGCGAGATATGATATGCGATGCATATGCGTGCTCTGGAAGGAAAATGATGAACAAGGCAGTAACTTGGCAAACGAAGCATGCCACTGGAAAGGTGAGATGATTTCGGTCGAAAACGATATAAAGATCACCGGAAACGGATGCACGGTTTGCAAATGGCAAGCAAAACAAGAATGACACGAATCTGCGATTAACAACACGATAGCACTTAGAATGCAACAAGTAACAATGCCACAGCACTCCAACATAGCAAAAAAGCATATGAAACTAATCTACAGGAGATGCTTCACAAAAGATCAACACTGAGCTACGGCTAGATCACAACATAACAAGCACAAACAAGCATGGCAAATGTGCAAAAGATAACAGGTTCAGAGACTTGGTGAAATTACTGGACATGGCAGAAAACAGCATCAGGTAGCAATGTTGAGAGCATGAAAACAACATGTTACACGAACTTAACATGGCAAAACAAGGCATGACAGTATTCTACTAAATGAATATGAGAAAAGTCCCTTAATGACCATCAGCCAAAAAGGATCAGAAGATATGATGGCAAGCATGTAAACATAGCAAGTTTCGTTAACAGGTTTCAGACTTGGCAGAAAACAGAGCATGGCAGAAATAATAATATGAAGGCATCTTGGTGAGCTTGATGCACTCACCACAAAGAAATGCATGACAAAACTAGCATACCTACAGCAAGATGGCATGTTTATGAAGCTATCCATGGCAAGAACAAAAGCATAGCATGTATGGATCAACTACAACAAGCTTGGCAAAATTGCATAACACGTAAACAATCTGGCAGAAATATTTTATAGCAAAAGTGGAGCAAGATTGAGTCATGCTATGGCACTACATAATTCCAAACAAGGGCAGGAATGGATCGGTTACAACAATATCCACAAAACATCCTTACTGAACATCTCCAAAATATGCATGGATCTCTCTGTAGCATCAAGTTTACATGGCAACAAAATAATAGCAGGCAAAGACACAATTCAACAAGTCCCTGAAATCAGAAACATTACGGAGCCTAGTTTGCATGCTTATTCTAGTCATCACAGAGATCACAAAAATACATCGCATACACCACTGGAAAGATGGCATGGCATACAACAAAACACATGTAGAGCTCATGCCCATAACATGCACAGATTAAAAGATACAAAAATAACATTTCTCCAAGTTCTGATAAGAACCAGCAGATAACAGCAACTAGCACTTTTGCACCAGATATTTGGGCATCAAGATGGACTCTAATGAACATGGCGCAATGGAACAAAATGTAGAGCATCACGAGACGAATATTTCGATATATTACACGCGCGAAACAGAGCTATGTACAGAGAGTTATGCCATGATGAACAGGTGCACATGCTGTAAAATTGCAAAGACTTGGAGAAAAATCGGGGTCTCGGGAAGTTAACGCATGGAGCTCTCGATCGGATCTGGCTCGGGCTCCTCGACGGCGGCGGCGCTAAAGCTCGGGGATGAGGCGCCCGGCGACGGGAGGAGGAGAAGACGCCGGAGAGGAGGCCGGAGGAGGCGCGCCCCGGCGCGGAGGAGGACGGGCTCCGGCCGGCGAGGTGGAGGGCGCGCGACGGCGGTGGAGGGCGGCGCGGTCGGTGGCGGGGCGGCGCCGGCCGGCGGTGAGGCGCGGCGATGGCGGCGAGGCCTCGGGCGCGGGGGCGGAGACGGGCGCTGGCGGCTTGAGCGGCGACGCGGGCCGGGGGTGCCCAGCCCGGGCTGCGGCGGGCCGGCGGCGGGCGCGGTGGAGATGGCCACGTGGCGGGCGGCCACTGGTCCGGGGCGGCGGCGCGAAGTGTCCGGCCGACGGCGGACTCGTCCGGCGCCACGGAGGGATTTTTCTAGGGTTTTGGACTGCGAACGTATACGGGAGGGGATGCACTTATATAGCTAGAGGGAGCTAGGAGAGTCCAAATGAGGTGCGGTTTTCGCCCACACGATCGTGATCGAACGACCTACAGCATGGGAGAGAGCTTGGTGGGTTTTGGGCTGGTTTTGAGGGGGGTTTTGCTGCAACACAAAAAGGACTTTGTGGATGCCCGGTTAACCGTTGGAGTACCAAAGGACCTCCAAATGGAACGAAACTTGACCGGTGGTCTACCGGTGGTATACCAAGGCCACTTGACAAGCCTCGGTCCATTCCGAGAACATTAGACACCCGCTGACGAAAGAAAACAAGAGGGGTGCACCGGAGGAGATGGGAGCGCCGGATTACAAAACGGACAACGGGGAAAATGCTCGGATGCAAGAGACGAACACGTATGCAAATGCAATGCACATGATGACATGATATGATATGCATGACATGAAAAAAATGCAAAACGAAAGGCAAAACCCGACCACGGAGGGAATATCATAGCACATAGCCGAAAATAGCAAGAGTTGGAGTTACAAATATGGAAAGTTACATCCAGGGTGTTACAACACTCCACCACTATGAGAGGATCTTGTCCCGAGATCTAGGACTGAAAGAACTCCGGATATTCGGAACGGAGATGGTCCTCGCGTTCCCAGGTGGCTTCCCGGTCGGAATGGTGTGACCACTTCACTTTCAGGAATTTGATAGACTTGTTGCGAGTCTTGCGCTCAGTTTCTTCAAGAATAGCAACGGGGTGCTCATGATAAGACGGATCTTCTTGGATGTCAATCTCTTCGAAGTTGATAGTGCGCTCAGGTGTCTTGAAGCACTTGCGGAGCTGTGACACGTGGAACACATCGTGCACGTTCGCGAAGTTGGAAGGAAGCTCAAGTTGATAGGCGAGGTCGCCTCTTTTGCCAATGATCTTGAAAGGACCCACGTATCTAGGGGAAAGCTTCCCTTTGATACCGAAGCGACGAGTACCTTTCATTGGAGAGACGCGGAGGTAGACATGGTCTCCGATCTCGAAAGCCACATCACGGTGCTTACTATCATAGTAACTCTTCTGGCGCGATTGCGCGGCTTTGAGATTATCACGGATGACTTTACACATTTCTTCAGCTTCAGTGATTAAGTCATTGCCAAGAAGTTGGCGTTCACCAGTCTCTGACAAATTGAGAGGAGTACGACACTTTCTGCCATAGAGAATCTCGAATGGGGCCTTGCCCGAACTCGCTTGGAAGCTGTTATTGTAGGAGAATTCAGCATATGGCAGACAATCTTCCCATTTCATGCCAAAGGAAATGACACAAGCCCTGAGCATATCTTCAAGAATTTGATTGACTCGCTCGACTTGGCCACTAGTTTGAGGATGGAAAGCTGTGCTGAAGCGAATGTTTGTGCCCATGGCCTTCTGGAAGGAGTCCCAGAACTTAGAGGTGAAGATGCTTCCACGATCTAAAGAAATCAATTGTGGAATGCCGTGCAAGGAGACAATTCTGGAGGTGTATAGCTTTGCCAACTGAGCTGCTGTGATGGATTCTTTGATTGGAAGGAAATGAGCCACTTTAGAAAGCTTGTCGATGACAACGAAGATAGCATCATTTCCACGCTTGGACTTGGGAAAACCAGTCACGAAGTCCATTTCGATGTGATCAAACTTCCATTCTGGGATAGCAAGAGGTTGAAGGAGACCAACTGGTCGTTGGTGTTCTGCTTTCACTCTTCGGCAGACATCACATTCATTCACGAATTGAGCAATTTCTCGCTTCATTCGAGTCCACCAATACGACTGCTTGAGGTCATGGTACATCTTCGTACTTCCAGGATGAATGGAAAGGAGAGAATTGTGCGCCTCGTTCATTATGAATTTCCTTAGATCACCTTTAGGAACCACAATCCGGTCCTCGAAGAATAAAGTGGCTGTGTCATCAATGCGATAGCACTTGTATTTGGAAAGACCCTTGTCGATACCACGTTTCACCTTCTTCACCATGGCATCAAGAAGTTGTGCCTCACGAATTTGATCTTCCAAAGTAGGAGAGACTATGAGGTTGGCAAGAAAGCCTTGAGGAACAACTTGGAGATTCAGCTTGCGGAAAGCTTCACAAAGATCCGGTTGGAATGGCTTGAGAATTAAGCTGTTGCAATAAGCCTTCCTGCTTAAAGCATCTGCAATGACATTTGCCTTGCCTGGAGTATATTCGATACTCTGATTGTACTCTTGAATCATTTCGACCCATCGAGTCTGCCTGAGGTTGAGGTTGGGCTGAGTGAAGATGTATTCGAGACTCTTGTGATCAGTGAATATGTCCACTTGTCTTCCCAACAAGAGATGTCTCCACGTTATTAATGCATGGACAACTACCGCCAACTCAAGATTGTGAGTGGGGTAGTTCTTTTCATTGGGCTTCAACTGACGAGAGGTATAGGCCACAACTTTCTTCTCTTGCATTAACACAGCACCGAGACCTTGGAGAGAAGCATCACAGAAAACTTCAAATGGCTTGGATTCATCAGGAGGAGTTAAGACAGGAGCTGTTACGAGTTTCTCTTTGAGAGTGTTGAAAGCAACGTCACACTCAGGAGACCAGACATACTTCACATGCTTCTGGAGGAGGTTGGAAAGAGGCTTTGCAATCTTAGAGAAATTTTCAACGAATCTTCGGCAATAGCTTGCAAGACCAAGAAAACTGCGGAGCTGGTTGACATTCTGAGGAGGTTCCCAATTCACAATTGCGGACACCTTCTCGGGATTAACAGCGATGCCCTTGGCAGAGATGATGTGACCAAGGAAAAGAACTTCATCAAGCCAAAACTCACATTTTGAAAACTTAGCATAGAATTGATACTCTCTGAGCTTGTCGAGCACCAATCGCAAATGTTTGGCATGATCCTTCTTATTCTTGGAGAAGACCAAGATATCATCGAGATACACCAGGACGAATTCATTGGTATAGGGGTTGAAGATGAAATTCATCATCCGAGAGAATACTGGAGGAGCATTGACAAGGCCGAAAGACACGACAGTATATTCATAAGAACCAAAGCTTGTTCTCAATGCTGTCTTGGGAATATCTTCTTCACGAATGCGAATATGATGATAACCCATACGAAGGTCAAGCTTGGAGAATACTTTAGCACCTTTGAGTTGCTCGAATAGCTCATTGATGTTGGGAAGTGGATACTTGTTCTTGATTGTCTTCTTGTTCAATGGACGGTAGTCGACACAAAGTCGGCCCGTGCCATCCTTCTTCTTTACAAAAAGAACACCACAACCCCATGGAGATGAACTCGGTCTGATCAAACCCAGACGCTCTTGTTCATTGAGCTGTTTCTTCAATTCCTTCAGCTCGTTGGGTCCAAGCTTGTATGGATGCTTGCAAACGGGTTCAGTGCCAGGCTCTAGATCGATAACGAACTCAACTGGCCGGTGAGGAGGCATACCCGGAAGCTCTTCTGGAAAGACATCTTGATACTCACAAACGACTGGAATTTGAGAGATGGCATTCAATTCGCCCTTCTCATTGAGAGAAAATAACCGAATGGTTTCATTACGAGCGGCATAAATGATCACATCCTCAGAAGAGTGTGTCATTGAATTTCCCTGGCAGCACAATCAAGTTGAGCTTTGTGCTTGGAAAGCCAGTCCATCCCGAGAATTAGATCAATATCCGAGTCACCAAGAACAACTAGAGAAGACAGAAATTTATAGTCGCCCATCTTGATTACGGAATCCCGAACGAATGCTCGAGAAGTCAGTTGTCGAGCCGGAGAAACAATAGACTGAGGACTCGGCAATACTTTAGTAACAAGATCATGCATAGCCACAAAAGGTCTAGAAATGAAAGAATGTGATGCACCAGTATCAAAAAGAACTTTTGCAGGAATATCATTAACTGGGAGATTACCCATTATCACATCAGTAGATTCCTCCGCTTGAGCTGCATTCATCATGTTCACCTTTGCAGACTTTGGATTATGCTTGACCACTGCATTGCTGGAAGATCTGAGAGGAGGAGGAGGTGGAAGACGCCTTTGGTTGAAGCATTTGTTAGCATAGTGACCTTCTGCTGACACTTGTTGCAAGTCACCTCTGAGAGTGGACGGTGATAAGGAGCATTGGACTTTGGAGCTTGATTCTGAGACTTGTTCTGATAGCCAATGTTGGAAGAGTTGGAAGAACCATGGCCACCTTTGTTCTTCTGCTGATAAGGCTGACGAAATGGAGGAGGAGGAGGCAACCAGAACTTCTGTTGCTTAGCTGCCACAATTGAGGAAGAAGAAGACTGAACTGCGTCCCTGACTCTCTTCTTAGAAGCCTCACACTTGAGCCGAGCAGCCTCTTGCTTCAGTGCCATGTTATAGAATTGATCAAACTGAGTAGGCTCAACAAGAACGAGAGCTAACTGTAGATCCTCTCTAAGACCACCTCTGAAGTGATAGATCATGCTCTTTTCATCAGGAACGTCTTGTTTAGCGAAGCGAGCATGTTTCTGAAACTGAATGTTGTATTGATACACAGACATGTTGCTTTGCTTGAGATTGCGGAACTCCTCACGCTTGCTCTCAACAACACTTTGTGGAATGTGGTGCGCTTTGAAGTCCCGACAGAATTCAGTCCAAGTGATCACACGACCTCCTCTGGAATCTTTGTATTGTTGATACCAATCAGCAGCTTGGTCCTTGAGCTGAAAAGAAGCGAACTTGACATAGTCCTCAGGCCTGACATTGCTACATTCAAAATGCTTGTTGATGTCGACGAGCCAATCATCGGCACTCGTGGCCTCGGCACAGTAGCTGAAAGACTTGGGCTGATTTGCGAGAAACTGGTTGAGGGTAGCGAAGTGAGGCTGATTGTTGCCTTGGCCTTGATTTCCTTGATTGCCTTGCCCTTGGGTGCGTTCTTGCAAGAGTTGCAGAATCATCTGAGCATTGGCGTTGGTGGCTGCCATGATAGCTTGCCATGCCTCCGGAGGCGGAGGTGGTGGCGGAGGGTTCGCTTGACTCCCTTCATTGCAATCCGGATTCTGACGCGTTGGCAGAGCCATCCTGAAGAGGGTGACATCGGTTAGCATCTTGATAGGCAAATAGATAAGTAGAATCAACGGATAGAAATTGCAACATATAGTCTTCACAATAAGCATTCGAACGAAGATGAACGAATGAATTCCGTAGTAAATAATCACACTTCCATAAGTGGAGAAGCCACTTGAAAAAGGTATGGAATCAACATCTGACTTCGAAGCAACTCGAATACCACAATTCAAAACAAAACAAAGTATTGGCTTGCAGAATAAGCCTGAACAAACATATGATAGAGATTTCGTCCGAAGTTTTCGTGGTGGGGCCCACACCGGCTCGATCGTACAGCACCATCATGTACAAGGCTGTGCACATGACATACGAAGCGTCCCCGAGTCGGCATAGCCAAGGACTCTTTAAACACTACGAGACCACTGTAAAACCAACCGTGTACAGGCGGACCACTAGACATCGAACCCCAATCTCATATCATTCGTTTGTCGGAAAGATATCCTAAGGCTACTTGAATTCCCACTTATAAACTCCCGAAACTTTCTGGTTATGCATCTGGTGTTGGGGATACAGGGGACACAAAATATATCACCCAAAAAAGCAATCCCTAGATCCAGCTGTATCCATCCGTCAACACATAACCAAGAAACCTTCAGAAATCATTTACCTCAACCTTCGAAAAACATCCATTATACGAGTTATGGAAATACTCCCGAACTCCCGCCCCAGTACTAGGTGGCATCGAGGTGATCTCACCAACAACTGCATAAAAGAGATTTCGATGTCGGCGAAACTCAGGTAGTCCAGAACTGCAACGATAAAATTGTGACGACAACACCTCGGAGCTCAACTCCCCGGGACACTGCCACAACCCCTAAATGTCAGGAGGCACCAAGAACAATGTTCTCGTCACAAAACCAACGGAACGATTCCAAGATACCCGCGTGATCCTAAAAATTTTTTTTTGTGAAATTTGAGGAGAGAAGAGTCAAAACTTCTACGTCAGGAGACGTCACCAGAGCGACGAAGGGACTGAGGAGTAAAAATAATCCTACTCTCCGATATATATAATCCTAAGACTCAAAACATTTTTGTTCTAGACTCAACAACGCCAGCAATTCGATCAAGCAGGGGGCTCCTAAGTCGGGGATGGCTCTGATTACCAACTTGTAACGCCCACGATGCGGCTATATCTCCCACGTGTCGAGGCACGACTTAGAGGCATAACCGCATAGTGGTTTTGTCGCAAGAAGGGTCATCTTCACACAATCCCATGTAATGAACAAGAATGGGATAAAGAGTTGGCTTACAATCGCCACTTCACACAATACATAAATATAATTCATACATCATCCAAAATACACACATAGACCGACTACGGTCAAGATCCAAATGAAAATAAGATAACCCCAAACGCTAGATCCCCGATCGTCCCAACTGGGCTCCACTACTGATCATCAGGAAAAAACACATAGTAACGACCACGTTCCTCATCGAACTCCCACTTGAGATCGATCCCATCATCTGCACTGGCATCGTCGGCACCTGCAACTGTTTTGGTAGAATCTGTGAGTCACGAGGACTCAGCAATCTCACACCCGTGAGATCAAGACTATTTAAGCTTATAGGGAAGGATGGTGTAATGAGGTGGAGCTGCAGCAGGCAATTTGAATATATGGTGGCTAACATACGCAAAAGAGAGCGAGAAGAGCAGCAACGGAATGGTCGTCATCTAGAAATGACCAAGAAGTGATCCTGAACTCCTACTTACGTCATACATAACTCAGACCGTGTTCACTTCCCGGACTCCGCCGAGAAGAGACCATCACGGCTACACACGCAGTTGATGTATTTTAATTTGGTCGAGTGTCAAGTTCTCTACAACCGGACATTAACAAAATCCCATTTGCCTCATAACCGCAGGCATGGCTTTCGAAAGATCATACCCTGCAGGGGTGTCCCAACTTAGCCCATGATAAGCTCTCACGGTCAACGAAGGATAAACCTTCTCCCGGGAAGACTCGATCAGTCTCGGAATCCCGGTTTACAAGACATTTCGACAATGGTAAAACAAGACCAGCAAAGCCGCCCGAATGGGCCGACAAATCCCGATAGGAGCTGCACATATCTCGTTCTCAGGGCACACCGGATGAGCAGTCCGTACAACTAAAACCAATCCTCGAGTTTCCCCACGGTGGCGCTGCAAAGGGCTCTAGTTTGAACCAGCACTCAGAGGAACACTGGCCCGGGGGTTTAAATAAAGATGACCCTCGGGCTCTAGAAAACCCGGGGGAAAAAGGCTTAGGTGGCAAATGGTAAAAACCAAGGTTGGGCCTTGCTGGAGGAGTTTTATTCAAGGCGAACTGTCGAGGGGGTCCCATAAATCACCCGACCGCGTAAGTAACGTAAACTCAAGGAACAAAATACCGGTATGACAGAAACTAGGGCGGCAAGAGTGGAACAAAACACCAGGCATAAGGCCGAGCCTTCCACCCTTTACCAAGTATATAGATGCATTAATATAATAAGAGATATTGTGATATCCCAACATATCCATGTTCCAACATGGAACCAACTTCAACTTCACCTGCAACTAGCAACGCTATAAGAAGGGCTGAGCAAAAGCGGTAAGTTAGCCAAACAACGGTTTGCTAGGAAAGGATGGTTAGAGGCTGACATGTCAATATGGGAGGCATGATATAGCAAGTGGTAGGTAGCGCAGCATGGTAATAGAACGAACAACTAGCAAAGCAAAGATAGAAGTGATTTCGAGGGGTGGTCATCTTGCCTGCAAGGTTCTCAGAGTTGTCGAAAGCTTGATCCTCGTAAGCGTACTCAACAGGTTCCTCGTTGACGAACTCGTCTCCCGGCTCTACCCAAGACAAAAACACAAGCAATGGAACCACAATAAATCACGGGAAATGCACAAGCAACATGATGCAAAACATGTATGATATGCGAGATATGATATGCGATGCATATGCGTGCTCTGGAAGGAAAATGATGAACAAGGCAGTAACTTGGCAAACGAAGCATGCCACTGGAAAGGTGAGATGATTTCGGTCGAAAACGATATAAAGATCACCGGAAACGGATGCACGGTTTGCAAATGGCAAGCAAAACAAGAATGACACGAATCTGCGATTGACAGCACGATAGCACTTAGAATGCAACAAGTAACAGTGCTACAGCACTCCAACATAGCAAAAAAGCATATGAAAGTAATCTACAGGAGATGCTTCACGAAAGATGAACACTGAGCTACGGCTAGATCACAACATAACAAGCTCAAACAAGCATGGCAATGGTGCAAAAGATAACAGGTTCAGAGACTTGGTGAAATTACTGGACATGCCAGAAAACAGCATCAGGTAGCAATGTGGAGAGCACGAAAACAACATGTTACACGAACTTAAGATGGCAAAACAAGGCATGACAGTATTCTACTAAATGAATATGACAAAAGTCCCTTAATGACCATAAGCCAAAAAGGACCAGAAGATATGATGGCAAGCATGTAAACATAGCAAGTTTCGTTAACAGGTTTCAGACTTGGCAGAAAACAGAGCATGGCAGAAATAATAATATGAAGGCATCTTGGTGAGCTTGATGCACTCACCACAAAGCAATGCATGACAAAACTAGCATACCTACAGAAAGATGGCATGTTTATGAAGCTATCCATGGCAAGAACAAAAGCATAGCATGTATGGATCAACTACAACAAGCTTGGCAAAATTGCATAACACGTAAACAATCTGGGAGAAATATTTTATAGCAAAAGTGGAGCACGATTGGGTCATGCTATGGCACTCCATAATTTCAAATAAGGCAGGAATGGATCAATTACAACAATATCTACAAAACATCCTTAATGAACATCTCCAAAATATGCATGGATCTCTCTGTAGCATCAAGTTTACATGGCAAGAAAATAACAGCAGACAAAGACTTAAGAGAATTCACCAAGTCCCTGAAATCAGAAACATTACGGAGCCTAGTTTGCATGCTTATTCTAGTCACCACAGGGATAAAAAAAATACATGGCATACACCGCTAGAGAGATGGCATGGCATACAACAAAACACATGTAGAGCTCATGCCCATAAGATGCACAGATTAAAAGATACAAAAATAACAAATCTCCAAGTTCTGATAAGAACCAGCAGATAACAGCAACTAGCACTCTTGCACCAGAGATTTGGGCATCAAGATGGACTCTAATGAACATGGTGCAATGGAACAAAATGTAGAACATCACGAGACGAACATTTCGATATATTACACGCGCAAAACAGAGCTATCTACAAAGAGTTATGCCATGACGAACAGGTGCACATGCTGTAAAATTGCAAAGACTTGAGAGAAAAATCGGGGTCTCGGGAAAGTCAACGCACGGAGCTCTCGATCGGATCTGGCTCGGGCTCCTCGACGGCGGCGGCGCTGGAGCTCGGGGATGAGGCGCCCGGCGACGGGAGGAGGAGAAGACGCCGGAGAGGAGGCCGGAGGAGGCGCGCCCCGGCGCGAAGGAGCACGGGCTCCGGCCGGCGAGGTGGAGGGCGCGCGGCGGCGGTGGAGGGCGGCGCGGTCGGCGGCGGGGCGGCGCCGGCCGGCGGTGAGGTGCGGCGACGGCGGCGAGGCCTCGGGCGCGGGGGCGGAGACGGGCGCCGACGTCTCGGGCGGCGATGCTGGCCCGGGGGCCCCAGCCCGGACTGCGGCGGGCCGGCGGTGGGCGCAGTGAGATGGCCACGTGGCGGGCGGCCACTGGTCCGGGGCGGCGGTGCGAAGTGTCCGGCCGACAGCGGACGCGTCCGGCGGCGCGGAGGGATTTTTCTAGGGTTTTGGACTGCGAACGTATACGGGAGGGGATGCACTTATATAGCTAGAGGGAGCTAGGAGAGTCCAAATGAGATGCGGTTTTCGCCCAGACGATCGTGATCGAACGACCTACAGCATGGGAGAGAGTTTGGTGGGTTTTGGGCTGTTTTTGAGGGGGGTTTTGCTGCAACACACAAAAGGACTTTCCGGATGCCCGGTTAACCGTTGGAGCACCAAACGACCTCCAAATGAAACGAAACTTGACCGGTGGTCTACCGGTGGTATACCAAGGCCACTTGACAAGCCTCGGTCCATTCCGAGAACGTTAGACACCCGCTCACGAAAGAAAACAAGAGGGGTGCGCCAGAGGAGATGGGAGCGCCGGATTGCAAAACGGACAATGGGGAAAATGCTCGGATGCAAGAGACGAACACGTATGCAAATGCAATGCACATGATGACATGATATGAAATGCATGACATGGACAAAATGCAAAATGAAAGACAAAACCTGAACACGAAGGGAATATCATAGCACATAGCCGAAAATGGCAAGAGTTGGAGTTACAAATATGGAAAGTTACATCCGGGGTGTTACAGTGAAGACAATGATTTGGTAGACCAGTTCCAACTGTTGTCTCAGTTGTACGTCTGGTTGGAGCGGCTAGGTATTTAAACCTGAGGACACCCAGTCCTGGACACACAGTCCTCACCGTATTCTCCTTAAACTAAGGTCACACAGACCTCGTTCAATCACTCGTGGTAAGTCTTCAGGTGACTTCCAAACCTTCACAAACTCGGTCACTCAGCGATCCACAATTTCCTCTTGGATGCTCTAGACCATGACGCTTAACCGTCTGGGAGAAGCACAGTCTTCAAAGGTAACAAGCGTCGGATCCACGCAGGATCAATCTCTTCAGTGATGCTCAATCACTTTGGGTTTGTAGGTGTTTGGGTTTGGGGTTTTTCCTCACTTGATGATTTTCGCTCAAAGTCCTCAGAGGATGGGATGCTCTCAATTGACAAGTGTCAGTTTCTCTCGGAGCAGCCAACATGATAAGACATAAATGCCCTTCAATGATATGACCGTTAGGTGGATAAGATATTTTGGGACAGCTGCCGCGCAGCACAGCAACCGTCGGAAATTTGAGGTTCAAATTCCTCAGGGCTATCATGTTCCTCACTGTGTAGGCAATCCGCACTGGCGAATTCCTAACTCCTCAGTCAGAACAAATTCCTCGGAGACCAGAACAACTTTGTCTCTGTCACTGAAGAATATGACTGAACTGTATGAGACTTCCAATGGCTTCACTCGAAGGGATTGATAGGTGTAGGATTTTGAGTTGTGCATCACATGGAAATTTTTCCTTAATATTTCCTCAACCATCTTTGACAGTACGGTGATTCCTGTGACTCAAGAAAGAGAAAATGAAACTACGAAAACAAAAGTCTTCACGCTTCATATTCCTCAAATGAATACTAAGTCTTCAATGTCACACCAATTACTTCACTTTCAAAGTCTTCAGAAAGTCTTTAGAAATACCGAAGTCTTCAGTCGAAGACTTCATTTTTAGGGGTCGACTTTCTCTGTAAATATCAAACTCCTCATAGACTTAACCTATAAGTCTTCAATACACCAAAATCACTACGGGGCACTAGATGCACTTACAATTATCATATAGCTACACCAGCTGAAAGCATTGTCGGTGGAAACGACACCTATGGAATGACTGGGATCCCTTCTACGGATGGCGGGCGCGGGGTTGTGCAAAGAGCGGGTCTGGTAGTCAGCACAAGGATCGTTTACCCAGGTTCAGGCCGCGAGGATGCGTAATACCCTAGTCCTGCTTTGGTGTATATTTGAGTGTTCTTGAGCTCTCGAACTAGTTGTGGTGGGTGCGTAGTTCAAAAGATCCGAATCCTTCTCTAGTACACCTCGGGCCTCCTTTTATAGACAAAAGGGGTTGCCTCAGTGGCACACAGGAGGTGGAAAGGTATATAGTGTACAAGCTTATCGCCTGTCATTACGGGACAAGGCGCATTAAATGCGCTCCGTAGGTGTCCGATTGCTTTATTGGGGACGGCAACGAGGCCCGTCCCGTCCGTCGCCGCTCCGCCTCGCTCTAACACGCGTCCAGGCCAACGAGGCATGCAGCGCCACGTAGGCTGGCAGGCTGCTGAGATGGCGTGGTGGTAGGGTCTTCACGAAGATTTGCATGCCACCACACAGGTGCTTGCTGAGTTGGCCTGGAGGCCGCACGTTGCCACGCAGGTGCCTGCCCAACTGGTTGGGCTGGCAGCTGTATGGGAAGGGCGGTGGAGTCTTGGCAGACGTGGGTCTAGCTGTGGCCCCGCGGGTGTCCTCGGTATGGTTCTTGCCGGGGCCCTGACAAGGGTCTTGCCATGGCATCGCGGTTGTCCCCGGCAAGGATCTTGCCGGGGGTCTCGTGGATTTCCTTGGAAAGGATCTTGGTGAGGATCATCGTCTTCTGGTCCTCATCTGATCTTGTGTGCTTATGATCTTCACAAAGATCTGCATGCCACCATGGAGGTGCCTCCCGAGCCTTGGTTCCAATGTGGTTGATGGTGTTGGAACCCTTGGGCTCAAGGGTGGCGCGCTCTGCTGGCGTTTGGGCAAGTTGCCCCGGCAAGGGTCTCCAAGGCCAACGACTCCATCAAAGACTGAGTAGCTCTCGGCAAGGCTGAGCAGCTCTCCAAGGCCAATGACTCCATCAAAGACTTGAAGCTGAAGCTGGAGGGTCTTGAGGGCATGCTTTCGGAGGTCAGGGCCTGGGAGGAGGCCCTGACCAATGATCTAGAGGAGGAAAGGCAGCTGCGGAGGAATAACGCCGCCAACCACGCGGATTTCGTGAAGGGCGAAAACCGCTGGATCAGCCGCCTTGCCGACGTCGCCGGCAGGATCACCACGAAGCTGGCGGCCATGGGGATGCCAAATGTGAGGTACGCCCCGGAGCCGAACGTGAGCCCCAACGCCAAACTGACCCTGTTCTTCGAGGGTGTTCTCAGGGCCCTTGAGCAGTTCCGCTCCAATAGGGCCGCCTCTCTAGCCGATGAGGCCCGGAAGCTTTGCCGGGGTGCCATGACCAAGGTCCTCACCAAGGTGGCATACTGGAACCCCAACCTCGGCTTCGACGCCGTGCTGGAGAGCTTGCCGGAGGATGCGGACCTCATGGCGCTCGAGGAGCGTATCGAGCCCGTCATCAGTCGCGTCGACGGAGTTCAGAGGGTAGAGGGCCAGCGCCGGGATTAGGCACCCCGTTTCTCATCGCCACTGCAAGTTCATGACCAAGACAATTTTTATCTTTAGAGCAACTCCAACGGGCCAACCCAAAGGGACGGCGATTTCATCCGCTTTTTGTCCATTTGGGTCGGCCAGACGGACATGGATGACCGCTTCCGCATTTGGGTCGGCGCGTGCGCCCAACGCTGACCTGAGACCCATTTTGACGGCGCCAAAAAAAATTAACGCATGCATATGAAAAAAAGAAAAACAGCATTAATTAAACATTAAAGCCGGCCACGAAGGCCGGCGAGAGTCCACGCGTCCACATTTGCATTTAAAAAAACACCCTAAACTACGAGGCAGCGCGCTGCCCTAGGCGTCGTCGTCGTCGTCCTCGGGGTCCGTGAGGTCGATGAGCGTCGGCGCCGGCCCGGCCCAGGCGAACGCCGTGTTCCAGAGCACCGCCATGTCAGGCTGTGCCGGCTCAGGTGGTGCCGGGGGGTGTGCGGCCGCCTGTGCAGCCGCGGCCTGGCGCGCCTCCTCCTCGGCCTCGCGCTGCTCCTCCTCGAGGTCGCGCTCGAGCATCTCCTCGTACTTGCCGTGACGGCGCTCCTCTGCCAGCCGGCGCTAGCGCCACATCTCGAGGTACGCCTGCTCCTGCGCCGGCATCGCCCCAGCCAAACCGGTGGCGCAGACACCCACTCGCGCACCACTCCCCTCCAGGAGAAGCGCGCGATGGGCTCGGGCTTGGGCTCCGGCTGCGGATCCGGCTGCGGCTCCGGCTTGATGGGGGACGGCGGGGCAACCGGCGGCACCACGCTGTCGCCCGCCGCGGTGAGGGCCAGGGCCTGCGCCATTGCTGCCTCATACCGGGCCTCCTCTTCCGCCTCCGCCACCTCCGCTCTGCGCCGCTCGTCCTCGCTCTCTCGATAGACGGCCGCAAGGGCCGCCTGGTAGGTGTCCTCCGCCGCCTGGTCCTCCTCGCGGACGACGAGCGGCGTTGGCCTCCGGTCGACCTCGCGCACGCCCCGTCGCCTCGCCTCCTCGTGCTCGAAGGCGTACCACCTTGCCCAGTTGGGTGAGTCGGTTGAGTAGGCCTTGTCGAGGCGCTGCTCCGGCGTCAGCAGCGCCCGCCGGTGCCGCACCTCCTCCGTGTGAGCACGAGCTGTCCGCGGCGCCGCCGGCACTGGGATCCTATCTGGATCCAGATGCCAGTCGTGCGACAGCGTCACATCCAGATACGGCAGAGGCTGGCGGTTCTGCCAGTGCCACTCCGCCTGGTGCACTGGCACGTTCACGCGCTGCCTCTGTCGGCGAGGCGCCGGCGGAGGTGGGAGGAACTCTGAGGGGAAAGGGGTGGCGGGGACTTGCTCTTGGCCTTGCTGCGGCTGGCGCCGGAGAAGAGGCCCATCTCACTGTGGTTGTGGTGGCTAGGGTTTGCCGGCGACGAGGGAGCAAAGGTGGGCAGATGTGGACGACGAGTTTGGATGAGGACGGCCCCGCCGCACGGTCGGCTTAAAAAAGGGAAAGCGACGTCGCTGACGCGTGGGCCCGTTGTCATAAATTAAGTTGACCGCATGGGCAGCGGGTAGTTGGACGGCCGCCATGTGGGGACGCGGCGGATAGCGAGAAGGCGCGCAAAGCGTCCGTTCGGCATCCGCAAATTTGGGCCGCAAATGCGTCGGCGCGGACGCGACGTGGACATGATTTGGGTTTGGGTCGGCGTGTTGGGCCGCCACTTTTGCCGCGCGGACCCAAATGGACGCAGGCGGACGAAATGGGTCGGCCCTTTGGAGTTGCTCTTAGTTACACCCGCAGCAACAATTGATGTAATATAACTCTGCAGTACCTTGAAACGATGCATGTTATTTTCCCGTTTGATCTCCCTTTGTATGTCCAGCCTACGTTAATCGGGTAGGCTTTCCCATGCGTAAACCCAGGTGGCGGCGCCTTGAGGACGAATCCCCAATAGCCAGCCAGGTGTGCTTGCTGCCGGGCAAACCACCTTACAGCTTTTAACGCGGCCGCTCGAACTGTCGAGCGGACTCGAGACAGAACGAGAGCGTTGCCAATTGCAGAAGGCCACCCTGCCGCTCTTGACGCAGCCACTCGAACTATTGAGCGGATTCGAAACAGAGCAAGGGCGTTGCCAATAGTGGAAGGGGCCCATTGCGTGCAGGTTTTCCATACACAGGGCAAGATCTTCGAGGACGATAACCATATATATAAAAAGGGATTGCTCAAAGTTTTGCATGACTTGGCTTTTCTGCCGCTGAGTGAGCATTCACTGCACCCGCCAATGATGTCGCTCGTTTGGTCGTCTTCTTCCTTGGAGGGACGACCACGATGATGCCGCTGCTCCAACCAGACCAGATTTCCACAACTGCGCCCCCTACCTGGCGCGCCGAAGATGTCGGTGGAAACGACACCTATGGAATCACTGGGGTCCCTTCTATGGTTTGCGGGCGCGGGGTTGTGCAAAGAGCGGGTCTGGTAGTCAGCACAAGGATCGTTCACCCAGGTTCGGGCTGCGAGGATGCGTAATACCCTAGTCCTGCTTTGGTGAATATTTGAGTGTTCTTAAGCTCTCGAACTAGTTGTGGTGCGTGCGTAGTCCAAAAGATCCGAATCCTTCTCCAGTATGCCGCGGGCCTCCTTTTATAGACAAAAGGGGTTGCCACAGTGGCACACAGGAGGTGGAAAGGTATACAGTGTACAAGCTTATCGCCTGTCATTACGGGACAAGGCACATTAAATGCGCTCCTTAGGTGTCCCGTTGCTTTATTGGGGACGGCAACGAGGCCCGTCCAGTCCGTCACCGCTCCGCCTCGCTCTGACACGCGTCTAGGCCAACGAGGCATGCAGCGCCATGTAGGCTGGCAGGCTGCTGAGATGGCGTGGTGGTAGGGTCTTCACGAAGATCTGCATGCCACCACGCAGGTGCTTACTGAGTTGGCCTGGAGGCCGCACGTTGCCATGCAGGTGCCTGCCCAACTGGTTGGGCTGGCAGCTGTATGGGAATGGCGGTGGAGTCTTGGTAGACGTGGGTCTAGCTGTGGCCCCGTAGGTGTCCTCGGCAAGGGTCTTGCCGTGGCATCGTGGTCGTCCCCGGCAAGGATCTTGCCGGGGGTCTCGTAGATTTCCTCAGCAAGGATCTTGCCGAGGATCATCGTCTTCTGGTCCTCTCTGATCTTGTGTGCTTATGATCTTCACGAAGATCTACATGCCACCATGGAGGTGCCTCTTGAGCCTTGGTTCCAATGTGGTTGATGGTGTTGGAACTCTTGGGCTCAAGGGTGGCGCGCTCTGCTGGCGTTTGGGCAAGTTGCCCCGGCAAGGTTCTTGCTGGGGCTGTGGAGGCCGCCCCGGCAAGGGTCTTGCCGGGGGAGTCCACCTCGCCCTCTTGTTCTTTGTGTCTCTAGTCTTGGCGTTGCTTTGCCCGTCTTGTGCTTTTGCTTCCTCCCTTTGCCCTGCTAAGTGTGGCCGCAGGTGCGGCTCTGACTGCCCGTGCACAAGTAGAGGGGTCGAAAGGAGAGCCCCTATGTTTGTACACCGACAAGCATCATATAGCAGCAGTAGGTCATAGCAACTCATCATACAACAGAACCAGCATCGTGCAATTCGTCATATACCAGCTGCAGCTCATAGCAATTCATCATATAGCAGCATCAGGAGCAGCCCATTGCAATTCATCATATAGTAGCAGCAGCTCATAGCAATTCATCATATAGCAGCAGCAGGAGCAGCTTATAGCAACTCATCATATAGCAGCAGCAGATCATAGCAATTCATCATATAGCAGTAGCAGCTCATAGCAATTCATCATATAGCAGCAGCAGGAGCAGCTCATAGCAATGCATCATATAGCAGCAGCAAAAGCGGCTCATAGTAATTCATCGTATAGCGGATCAGAATGAAAATTTGGCAAAAAATCAGAGGAGATCCTCACCTTGTTGGATGATCTCATCCTTCAACAGCACCTCAAGGCCACGGCCTGGGAGGAGCGGAGGGGGAACGAGGTGCCTTCTGCCGCAGTGTGGCATCGGTCGTTGTTGTGCGGCGCCCGCCGGAGTAGTGTGTTCGACGGACCACAGTGGAACAGCTGCTGGAGACCATGAGAATGAGGGGCAGCACCAGAGGGAGGAGCAGCCGGGGAGATTTGGCCCTAGCCGCCGGCCATGTAGCCTAGCTAGACAGAGCATTGTCGAGGACCATGCCAGATGGGACCAGTGGCGACGGCTCGCTGGAGGAACCCTAGCGCTGCAGGCAGGGGATCGAGGTAGAGGGAAAGGGGAGAGGAGATGCAAGCGGGTAGGGCAATGAACGCTTGCGTGTTTGTTTTTACTTGAGGGTCAGGTGTGACGCGGGCGTGAGCAGTGGCATTTTGAATGTAATATACGCAGATAACAGAGTCATTTCACTATTCCCCTTCCGTTCAATTTTTAGTGAGCTTCGACCCGAAACACCCCCGTCTAAAGCGAAATAAGTTAAGCCCAAGCCCATAACTCAGAAATGACTTCTTTATATCTTTTATGTCTTATTTTGACAATAAACTCTGAAAAGGCGGAATAGAATTGGACCTTAACCTGCAATTCAATTGTGCATGCAATGATGAATCACTCCTGCCTACTATAGTGTACATTTAGGCATCATCATACATGGCATAACCTAATACATGTGCATTTCATTATAGAATCTGAAATATGAAATGTTTATGTTAGTTCATACGTTGCAAATGATGTTTAAATGCCCCTTAAATTTGGTCTGTCAAGTGATGGTCTTTAAGCCTCCTTCTATGCTTCTTTTCTTGATACGCAAGAATTGCTCACACATCTGTTCAATTGCTTGTTTGTGTCAGCTAGCCAAACTAGGACTGTTTGCTTTGATTACTTGCTGTTCTTGACCTAACAGAGCTTGTCAATGATTTAAACACTAAGGGCTGCTGTAGTGGGGGCTTGTATAACTCATAGGTGACATAAAGGTTTGGTTGTACACTAAAGTAGGCTCTCCAAGAGTACCTGGAGATCCAGTTCGAAGGTATGCCTAGTTTTTACATAGTGCACACATAGTAAATGCTCATTTCATTGTGTGCAAGAGATGTGGCATGTTTCGTTATGTGGTGTTGTTTTGTTACAATATCATCCTTTTGTGTTGTTCACAGACTAGAAAGTATGCATATTTATCTTCCAAGGAGACCAGTAACTAGTTTTTTTCACCTTGCAGAGGGGGTGCAATGAAGATAAGATTGAGGATTTCAAAGTACAAGATCTTAGGAAGGAGCCTTGCATGAGAAGGAGGAGGAGTGATGAGCCTGTTCAACCAGTTAAGGTAACTCACATTGTATTACAACTACCAGGACATCCTAGTTATCTGACATTGTAATTGCGTAGGGTTCTTCACCTGTAACCCAATCATTGGGACATTGATTAAAACCCCCTCCACTGACTACTATATGATGTTCTAACTTTTTTGTAAATCATATGTATCTAAACACATTTTAATGTGTCTGTTCACTCCTTATGGATGTAGTCCACTTTTAAATATCTAAAACATCTTATAGTAGTGAACAGTGTGAAACTGCTTCCTGCCATGGTAGACTTGTCAATGTCATAAATGTCATAACCAAACGCATATTGACATCATTAGCCTCCCTATCATTACTAGGATATTGATTACATATTAGTCGAGATACTTCATAGGGGGCAAACAATATTACATTACTTGTTCCTTTATATAGTAAATGTAGCTAGGCCATGGATGTTATTGAGGCGTGCATGTATGCATGCTGCCAACTCAATAGTTCAATTGCTTGTTTGTTTTAGGCATAGTTAAATTGCTCTTTTCAATTGCTTTATTTGTCCTTAGTTAATGAGATGCCCAAACAATGATGCCGGATGTTGGGTACTTGTACAAATATTAGTTGAGATAATTAAAGGCCTTACCTTTTAATTACTCTCGTGAAGTGTGCCTAAAGCTTTGAAGTCTATTAACCAACTATTACTGCATAGTTTTGCATGCTGTAGTAGGTTTGTATAAATCCCTCTGTTGTTCATTATGCTCCCTAAGACTTTAATTGAGCTACAGAATGGCCAACTGCTTGCTTACTTATACGCAACGTGCTGTCTAAATTTGTAACCTGTCTTTTTTTTGGATTTGGCCCCAACATCATGCTCCTTCGGTGAGCTAAGAGAGATTTCTGTATGCGGGCTACATAGACTACCATTTTTATAAATTTTAAAATATCACCTGCTGATGCTTCATGACGTGTAACATTATTGTTAGTTCTGTTTTGCCATGTACAAAATAGTCTGTCTTGCTCGCTTTACTGTTGTAACTATATTCTTGCCCTAGTCATGTGTACTTACAGAAACATTTCAGGACAAAGTGACATCAACACAAAGATCTGCGAGCAGTGCTCCATGGCAATTACCAAATGATTATGGATTGGAATTGGAATGTGCTGATGTTCTCGAGCATCAACTAGAGGTGGCAAGAAAACGTGTACATGATTCTCAACATGCAATCAAAAAGTTGAGACTAGACTTGCAGTATTATATGCAGAAGTCAAAAAAATGAAACGAGAAACTAAGGTAACTGTCGTGGAATTGTCACGGCAGATGTCCTCGGGTTGGGACTTAGTCGTGGAGCCATTGCAATTGGGAAGCTTGAAGGGGTTAAGCGGGACAAGGAACACGAGGGTTTATACTGGTTCGGCCCCTTACGGTGAAGGTAAAAGCCTACGTCCAGTTCGAGGTGTTATTGATTAGGGTTACGATTGCCAGGGAGCTAAACAGCTATGCCCGGCTCTCGATCAAACTGTTGTCGCCCTTAAACCGCTGCCGGGTCGTCCCTTTATATAAGGAGGCTGACGCCCAGCAGCCCTTAGAGTCCCGGCCGGCTCATAAGAGTGTCCGGCTCGGACTCTAAACAATACTTGCCTTATACTACAAGTCTACTATAACAATGATTGTAACTACGGGCTTTAAGCTATATCCGGGTCTCAGCCCATCTCTGGCCCATTATCCTGAAACTTAGCTCCGGGCTTCTAGTAATGATCCTTGGAGTAACCCGGCCCTCCTGGCGGGTGACCCCCAGGTCTATATCCTCAACATTAGGCCCCAGATTGACTTGAGCCGGCTCGTGTCAATCTTCAGCTCTGCAGACAGAAAAATTCTCCGGCTTACCATTCATGTGAAGGTCATAACCCGGAGTGACGTCATCCTCTGGACTCCGGATAATCCGCCGTGACGTCATCCTCCATTAAGTCCGTTTTTTACTCCGCCAGATCCGCAACGGATCTTTGCTTTTACTGTCTTTGCGAAAATCGAGGCGCCGTGAGGGGGAGATAACCACGCCGTGGCCTTCTTGAATCCCGCGCCCACTTATGACTCGGCCTTATAAATAGGCCGGCCCGGCACTCTCTTCTCACACTCTCCTTCTTCTTCCTTGCGCTGCCGTTCCTCTGCCTGAGCTTCTGCCGCCGCCGCCGCCGTCGCGCCCCTGATCTTCACCGACCCGGCCGCTGCATCACCCTGACCCGGACCAGATAACGGCGGCGACCTTCGCTCTTCCTCAACTCCGGTGAGTCTTCCCTGCCTTGCTAGAACAAATCTGTGGTAGGGTTCATCTTGTGTTCTTCGCGTTCTTCACCATTGCCGCATGTTTCGGTAACCCCTGTAGCTACTGCCCCCGTTGATCTTAACTCTTCACAGACCCTTTGCGGTAACTGTTCGAGATCCATTCTATCTGCAAAAAATCCTCTTTTCACTACTTAAAAACCATGTTCCACCTTAAGAACTTCTCCTGTTTCTGTTTCTTTAGGTCTAGAAAATTTTCATCTTGCCCGACCATTTTGATCCGAAAAAGTTACTGTAATGTATGAAATCTGTTTTACCACACTTAGTAAAAACTGCAACCCTTGAATCTTGGCGGCTTATATTTCCGACTTAAAGAAAACACGCGCCGTAGAACTTTTCCGGTTTAAAGAGAACCATGCTCTGTAGTATCTTCCGACTTAACCGCAGTAAGCCGCAGATGACCAACTCATCCTGAATGCTCGGACGGCTTAAATAACCCACCATGTTAATACATACCATTAGTCCCCTTCATAAGCCGTCATTGTAACTTGAATGATAAACTCCGGCTTATAATTAACCCGGACACTTTCCTCTTTATCATAGATCACCAACCGTCACCATGCCTCCCAAAGCTCCCATCACTTGCAACTGGATGAGATCCAACATCACTGATGAGACCCTGGCCAACTTCGTTAAGTCCGGATATCTGCCCAGGAAGGAAGTGATGTCCTACCGTGCCCCTGACCCGTCCGAAGAGAGACCTCAGCCGAGGGACGGGGAGGTAGTGATCTTTGCAGACCATATGAGCCGGGGCTTCGCACCGCCCGGCTCAAAATTCTTCCGGGACGTGCTCAACTTTTTTGACCTTCGGCCTCAGGATATAGGACCCAATTCCGTATCCAACATCTGCAACTTCCAAGTTTTTTGTGAAGTATATCTTGGAGAAGAGCCGAGTCTGCTGCTCTTCAGAGAGCTGTTTTATTTGAACCGCCAAACCGAGTGCGCAAACGGCCCAAGTCTAGAGTTAGGCGGCATCTCCATCCAACGGCGCAGGGACTGCCTATTTCCTTACGCAGAACCGCCAAGTCACCCCAAGGACTGGAGCATGACTTGGTTCTACTGCCAAGACACGTCCCCGGCTGATGAAAGCCCGCTGCCCGGCTTTCGCCCAACGCGCCTGGAGCCGACTCATCCGCTATCCGACAAGCTGTCTGCCGCGGAACGCCAGCCTCTGCTTCCAACAATCAATAAGATCAAGGCCCTGCTAGGCAATGATCTGAACGGAATAGACCTGGTCCGGGTCTGGATCTCTTGGCGGGTGATCCCGTTGAGCCGCCGCCCCGGCTTAATGTGTGAGTACACCGGGCGAAAGGATGACCCGCAGAGGCACAGTCGCAATGATCTTCCAGAAGACATTGCTGAAGAAGAGACCAAGGCTCTGTTAAACGAGAGCCTGGCAGACTGTGGAAGAACCGGGCTAGCCCCGTTCTGCAAGACCAATCCAGCCCCAGCGGTAAGCCGCTGACTTTAACCTTTCCATTTTGTTTTACCTGTCCTTTTACTAAGAGCTCATTACTGTACTTCGCAGGCTGATGATAAATTCTGGCGGGTCAAGTATGACCATGAGGCGGCCAAGAAGGCCAGGAAGGCGAAGAAAGCCGCCAAGAGAGCCGCCCCTCGCAAAAAGGGAAACAGACCCACTGCTTCGGAGCTGCTGCAATTAAGCGATAGCTCCGAGTCAGAGGTAACCCTTAAACCTTTTAAATTCTTGCAGTATATGTTGTCTGATGCTGTCCGCCTTATCAACACTTGCTTACTAACAGGATGACACCGGCGCCAGTAACCCGGTGGTCGAAGAGGTAACATCACTTTCCTCCGGCTCGGAGCTTTTGCCACAGCTGAAAGTCCGAAGGGTAACCCGGAAAGTAAGTTTTTCCCATCCATTAGCTCACCGAGACCCTCAATTTCTTTTGAAGCAGCAGGTTCACGAGAGCCGGCGTCACACCCGGGCCCGCAAGGACACCGACCTCTCCACCGGATTACCCGACGCAACGAGGAAACGCCGCACTGAGGTTTTTTCTCACCTGTACCCTTTTCATCCGTTGGCGGGTGTCGTCCGTCAGCCACTCAACTCTTCTGACTCCAATTACCAGGAGACCTCCCCCTCTTCGGGTGACTCCATGCAGTCAAGTCTGCCGGCCTTCAAGACTGCCCCCGGGTAATAACAATCCCTTTACATTATCTGTCTGTACTTACCCTTTGTATACCTAACACTTCTGCCTTTTCAGTGCCCAGGCAAAGCTCACCAAAAGAGCAAAGAAGACAAGGTCAGCCGGAGTGCCACACTTGCCTGAGCCGGAGACGACGGCTCAAGAGCCGCCAGCCGCCTCCGCCCCCGAAGCCACCATTCCCATGGACACGGCACCTGAAGCCCCTGCCCCGAGCACCAAGAGAACAACCGAAGCATCAGCTAACCCGGAGGCGTCCGGCTCAGCCCCACCAGCTAACGACCCGGACGTGGTAATTACCCGGACGGAGTATGTTGAGCCGGGGAGGCCGACCGCACTGGCCAAATGCTCCGCGAAGGGGGAGTTGCTGCAACCCCATCGGGTGAATCTGGATCTCTCCAGCTACACCGATTTAAGCATTGGAGAGCTTGTCTCAGGCTATATCAGCCAGGTTCACAAGAGCCGAGACGCCGAGATCGCCATGGTCAGCCAGATCCAACAGAAATCGGAGGTAACCTTCTGCTGTTTTCTTATTTCTGCATAGTGATCCTTGTCATTCTAGCCCCCAAGTCTAGGACTTATACTTGAACATGTTGTAGACTTTAAATTCCGGCTTACTGAACTGAGCCGGCCGTACATAGATAGATACGTTCAATATGCATTAGCCCCCAAGTGCCAAGTGTCTTTGCTTGGAAAGCGCTTGGGACTTTATAGAATGACTGTTAATAACCCGAAAATATATGCAGGCTGTTGGCAAGAAATTAGAGTCGGACCTGGCGGATCTCAAGAGCCGGCTGAAGGCACAAGAGATGGAGACCCGGAAGGCAAATGCCAAGTTTGTCTCCAGCATCGCCGCTCAGGAGAAGTTGAAGACTGAATTCGACGCTGAGCGGAAGGCCTGGGCTGAGGAGAAAGCTGCACTGGTGACCCGGGCAGAACAGGCGGAGAAGGCCCTTACTGAGAAGACCGCTGAGCTCTCTGGTCTAAAGCGCCAAGTGTCCCAAATGGTAGCTGCCATCTTCGGTAAGTCGCCTCACCGGCTTTCATTCACGTTGGAATGTTTACATCTCTTAACTCATCCTTATCACCGGGTCATCTGATGTTGTTAAACAGGTTCCAGAAGCGCCAACTTGAACCAGAGCGTGGTCACCAAGTTAAAGGCCGTGTACACCCTGGTGGAACAGCTCTACACCGGGTCACAGCGGGCTTTAGCTGTGGTGGCCCTGTCGAATGAAGTGCCGACTCATCTGGCCGAAGTCCTGCGCCGGCTCGCAGTTCTGCCGCAGCGGATCCAGGAGCTACGACGAGCATCCGCGAGATCCAGAGCAATCGCCGCACTGAGCTGGGCCAAAGCCTTCTTGCCGGAGCTAGACCCGGCAGACATCGCCCTGGGTTACCCCAGCCTGAAAGAAGACGACTCGGCGTTCGACCAGAAGGACTTCGCGGCTTGTGTGAAGGCTGTGCGCCCGGTGGCCACCATCATCGGGAACGACACCGATTTAACCAAGTATCAGCCGGGGTACAACGCGGAGAATCAGAGGATTCCAACCCCTCGCTATGAAGCTATCAATCTGATTCCCCCGGCTCGCCAGCACACCTTCGCCCCAGAGATTAACCCGGCCGGGTTAATTGACGAAGAAGCTCAGTTCGAAGCTCTCAGTGGCATCAACTGGAAGTCGTCGACCTTCGAAGCCTTGGGATCAGCCGGAGCAGAAGATGAGCCGGGGACTTCGACTCAGCAGGCGTCATAAACCGGCTAGCGGCTCACCAAACAACGCTCCACCCTTGAAACTTTGAAAGATTTTTGTAATAGAATAGGTGCAACAATTTATCTCTGCCGTGCCATCGTGCATGTAATGAATGCTGAAATCCTTTGAAGTCATTCTTTTTGATGCTCCTCCGGGTTATAATTATCCTTCGTGCTTCTCAACCTTTTTTAAAAAGTACCTTTAATTATCTGCATAAGAAGGCAAATCGCAAGTCACAAGGCGGCTTACCGCCCTGAGAATCAGGTGTCTGAGATGGATAACTCGGAAATTCAAACCAAAAAGACTGGTCCTTAACTATATTCCGAACATAGTAGTGATAACACACTCAACAGCTTGTAAGCATACTTCCGGGTTAAATAACCCGGGTAGCACGGTTAGTATCTGAACTCGAATTTACTTGTCTTGATGACATCCATGATGCTCAACTAACAAGATAAACCAAAATTAAGCCGGCAAGTGAAACCCGGCAGTACATACTTTGACATGATCAGAGTAAACTTGTGGTAAAATGTAAAAATTTAAGGGCTTCCGGTTCGAATACGACCAGAACCTCGGTCCAAAGGGGTTAAGCTAAGATTCGGATACGATCATATAGCCCCCAGTGGGTTCGGCGATGCCAATCAAGAGGGTATCGACAGCTATGTTCTCTTGGGTTCGAATACGACCCATGTTTGAACAGGAAGCCCCCAAGTGATTCTGAAAATTGTTTAACGACGCTGATTCGAATACGATCCACGTCGGTTCTCAGAGGGGTTACACTATGATTCAAATATGACCAAAGGCAACCTCCCAATGAGCTCGGCACTTTGCCAATCAAATGGGTATCGACAGCTATGTTCTCTTTGGTTCGAATACGACCCATGTGTGAACAGGAAGCCCCCAAGTGACTTTATTGCTTACAGCTAGATTTGAAGATGATCATAAGCCGGATCTTCTGTAAGTCAGCATGTAAAAAACAACACACATACTTGGGAGAGAGCAAAGGACAGAGGTCCTGCTTTATTGCTTTATCATAATATATACATGGCTGAGATAAATATGTACATCACAAGAGCCGGTAGCTCAAGTGTAGTAAGGCCGAAGCTGAGCTATGTTCCACGGCCGACGGGTCTCCTCCTCAGATTTACGCGAGTCCTTATGCTCCCGGATATCAATGAGGTAATATGACCCGTTGTGCAATTTCTTACTGACCACAAAAGGCCCTTCCCAAGGTGGGGATAACTTGTGTGCATCCGTTTGATCCTGGATGAGCCGGAGCACCAGGTCGCCTTCCTGAAAGACCCGTGACTTGACCCGGCGGCTATGATAACGGCGCCGGAGAATTGCCGTCAACGGGAAGAGCCGCCAGTCGTGCTGCCGCAGCTACCATGTTCTCCAGCGGGTTATCGTAATGACCCGGGGGTATCGGCACATACTGAGGCGGGGCAGGGGGCACTTGGGGAGGCCCCATTACTAGTGGTTGAATAAGGGGTCCCGACCCGGGCGCAATGCCCCCTGGTGGGTTACTGGATCCCGCACCCGGCGTGTTGAAGAGATTGCGCGGATCGTAAACCGGCGGGAGTCGAGACTGGGCCTTCTGATGCCTCCTTCTCATGACCTCGTTGGCCGCGTTCTGATCCATCGTGAGTTGGAAGGACTGCGCCTGAATCAACTGAGTCCGGGCGTCGAGAGCCGCCCGCTCCGCCGCCAGCCTGATCCCTTCTGCTGCAAGATCCTCTTTGGCTTTCATCAGATCCAATTTTAACTGTGCCACCTCCGCGTCATGCTGGGCTTGATCTGCCAGGTCAACCGTGGTGGTTAACAGGGCCGTCATCTTGTCCGTGAGATTCATCAGCACCTGAGCCGGAGAAGGCACCGGGTTTCCCGATCCAGCTGCGGGGTTCTGAACAGGCTGCGCACCAGCCATAAAAACTCCGACCTGACTTGGCGGCTCAAAAAGGTCCGGAATACTGTTGCCATCGGAATAACTCATGAGCCTGCCATCTTGAAGTTGGTACAACGAGTTTGACTCATCAGCGGCCGACTCGCCGTCAGAGCCAGCGGCCGCCTCATCCCCAGACCCAGATGGATCGGAGGGCCTTCCATGGATGCATCCCACAAAAGCGCGCTTTAAGGCAGGCCGGGCCCGGGCGGGTCGTGCGCGCTGAGCCGTTTCGATGAGATCGGCGCAGAGATCCGGCTCGGGGCCCGGCTCACCAACCTTGCCAATGAAGACATAATTCCGCCAAAGGGGACCCGGTACCCGTACTCCACTGAGCCGGCGTCGGGGCCCCAGTCCGCATCGTCGATGTAGAGCTTGCCGCGATGACTCTTGCTCATCCGGCCCACAGCGTATCCCTTGAGCCCTTCGAAGCTGCCCTTCAAGAACTCAAATCCACCGTGCGCCAGCCCCACGGTGGGCGCCAACTGTCGTGGAATTGTCACGGCAGATGTCCTCGGGTTGGGACTTAGTCGTGGAGCCATCGCAATTGGGAAGCTTGAAGGGGTTAAGCGGGACAAGGAACACGAGGGTTTATACTGGTTCGGCCCCTTACGGTGAAGGTAAAAGCCTACGTCCAGTTCGAGGTGTTATTGATTAGGGTTACGATTGCCAGGGAGCTAAACAGCTATGCCCGGCTCTCGATCAAATTGTTGTCGCCCTTAAACCGCTGCCGGGTCGTCCCTTTATATAAGGAGGCTGACGCCCAGCAGCCCTTAGAGTCCCGGCCGGCTCATAAGAGTGTCCGGCTCGGACTCTAAACAATACTTGCCTTATACTACAAGTCTACTATAACAATGATTGTAACTACGGGCTTTAAGCTATATCCGGGTCTCAGCCCATCTCTGGCCCATTATCCTGAAACTTAGCTCCGGGCTTCTGGTAATGATCCTTGGAGTAACCCGGCCCTCCTGGCAGGTGACCCCCAGGTCTATATCCTCAACAGTAACCACGAAGGAATTGGAGATTTTGCAGACTGAAATTTGTGCTATCTGAATCCGGCCAATCCTATTTTCTGAAGAGATTAGAGTTCAAATGGTAAGTTCGGTTGATGCGTGTCCATGATGTATGAGCTTTATTTTCCCAGTGTATGTAATTTGTTGTTTGTGTATGCTTTATTATCACTGGTGCCGAACTATAATGCCCAGTGGGTATAATCGGCGGTAATTTCTTTATTGTATAGTGTAGGATTATTCTACGTTTCTATGACTTAGTCTCTTTATTGTATAGTGTATGTTTTTAGAGGCGATGGTATAGAGTAGGATAATTCTTTGAATATGCTATATCGTTGAAACGGGGGCCGACACACCCAAACATTTCCTGGACACCATACAGAAGAAAAAACATGTGCTGTCAAAGCGGGCCTTAATTGGGCTGGTCAAAATAATATTTAGTGGACCCCGAATGATGTGGCCCATCGTAACAACGGCTCTTAGCAGGCCGTTAATAGGGCGAAAGCTCGATAGGGACGTATAAATGGAAATGGCCCGCGGGCCTCTAGTAGGCCGAAATAAATGTCAATTTTGTCTCGGCCCTTTTACTTTATAGGCCAGTAAGAGGCCGAAAGTGTTTTGGGCCAGAGGAGGCCCAATTTGCAAACCAGGCTTTTAACAGGACGAAAGTCGCGTCGGGCCAGAATTTTGCCCTCCGGACATGGGCCCCTAATGGACCCAAAATTAGGTTGCACAGTCAAAGGCTCAACTCTTATGCGGGCCGTTAACATGTCGAAAGATAAAATGGGCTAGGAATTGGCCCATTTACCTAATGGGCCAAGGACAGGCCTAAAGTCACTACGGGCTAGAAGTTGGCCCAACTGTAGAATGGGCCGAGAAAATGCCGAAAGACGTTCCGGGCCGTTAATGGGCTTGAACTAACGATGGGCTACTAACAGGCCGAAAGAAGCTCAGGTAGTAATTGGGCCCAAAGACGTAATGGGCTGTTAACGGGCTAAAACTAACGATGGGCTGGAAATTGTTAAATCTAGATTGGGCCTTTGATGGGCTTATTCTGTGTAACTTGTATAGCCTGTGCTTGTGAATGGGCCTGACTCAAGTAGGCCGCTAATGGGCCGGCCCGCTTATTTTGATAGGCCCGACCTTTTAACCTGAATGGGCCACTGTTGGCCCAAGACACGTGTCGACGTATCATAGATGCGTCCCGTCCATTTACTGGATGACAACTGTCCGAACGCTGGGCTGACACATGGATCTGCCGGTGAATGAGAATTTTACACGTGGAAAATCCCCATTGGTCCGGGCTGTTAACGTGTTATCGGATCCAAACAGGAACCCGATAGCTTAACGGCGACCCGCTATAATGGATAACACGTGTCGGTTACCCTTGACGAAAGCACTTCTATGACGCGCGATTTATCTTCATGGAAGTGGACACTTCTGTGATGATAATTTTGGCAATGTGAGGGAACACTTCTACGACAGCACAGGTATGACTATCTTGATTCTTTCATAAAATCGTCATGGATGTACATGCATGACAGAAAACATGACCTACTGTGACAAACATGTATCATCACGGAAGTGGTTTTTTTTGTAGTGACTAGCGCAAAAAAGGGAGATAGGGTTACAAGAACAAAAACCTATATGAAGTAGGGAGTCAGAACAACCCTGCCAGCACAAGAGAAGATCTCAGAGGTCTCCAGCTTATCCTTCCACAAGTTTATGAGAAATTCCATTATGTCTTCTTCCATCTCCTGCCCTTCACCGGAAAGAGTATAAAGGACATGTCATGTGAGGTCAATGACATTCCCAGGGACCGTAAACACGCAGTAGCTTGTCCTCTAGATTTAAAGGATGGGACAATATTAGAAGCGCAACTCCAAGACAAGGAGAATGAATAGAACTTCAGATACTACAACATCAGAAGTTCACAAAAATAGCATGTCTGGTAGAAAAAAACATAAGAATAATACTCACTCAGAATACTTTTTCAGACTATCTTCACTACGCACAAACTGTTTCAACCTCTAGGCCTCAGATAGATGAGGGTAACTGTATTTCTTAGAGGAGCAACAACGGAACACCACTTCATAAGCAATCTTGTTGTTCTCTTCGAGGAAGTCATGTTGCTAAACTCAATTGCCGGATTCCTCCTCGTGATGACAGCATTCTTCCCACCTCCCCCAACAATAGTAGCAGCAGCAGATTTACCCTTCTTCGGGTAAGCAATCTTCTCAAAATCATCATCCGAAGAAATCACCTCTGCTTCGACTGCCCCAACCTTCCTAGAGCAAGGGATATTTGGAGCAGTACCAATACTGACAGGCTTCTTCCCCAACTTGGAAGGAATATTGGTTCGAGAGCTCTCATCTTCTCTCGGAGTTGTACTCATCGGTTCCTCCCTAGGCTGGTATTCCTGTGACTCGAGGAATGAGTAGTGGTAATCGGTCAAGTCCAATGGTGCACTATCGAAAAAAGGAAAAAAGACAATTAAATATAACTGACGTTCAGGTGGACACAATATACAGTCTAACAAATATAGATCACATGATTACTACTCAAGTTGACCTAAAAATGTGTTGCACTTTGTCGTGGTTTTGTCACGGCAGATGTCCTAGAGAAAGGACTTAGTCGTGGAGCCATCGCTACGGGTTAGCTTAAAGGGGTTAAAGCGGACAAGGGACGCAAGCGAGTTTTCTACTAGTTCGGCCCCTTACGATGAAGGTAAAACCCTACGTCTAGTTGTGATGGAATTGATGGGGTTTCGATGACCAGGGAGCGAATACGCTTTCCCTGACTCTCGAGATGTTGTCTGTTGTCCCTGAACCTCCGCCGGGTCGTACCCTTATATACATGGGTTGACACCCGCCGGTTTACAGAATCCCGAGGCCGGCTCATAATCGTGTCCGGCTCGGTCTCTGCTACTTCTATCTTACAACACAAGTTTACATATCAATGCCGGTTTACGTCTACAGGCCTTAAACCGGCTTTGGGCCCTGGGCCTGCTTGAAGCGTCACTGTCTGTCTTCATGGACTTCAGATACAGATGAACTACTCATGGGGTTAACCCGACCTCTCCTAGCCGGTTTACGCCCAGTGGTAATATCCCCAACATTAGGCCCCAGATTGATTTGAACTTGTTCATGTCAATCCTCAATACTTCAGAAATTTGCTTCTTCAACATCTTCACATAATCTCGTAAACCGCCGTGACATCATCTTCTAGGATCATGGTAAACCGCCGTGACGTCACCTGCTATTTAAAATTGTGTAACCCACCTTCATTAATGAGCCTCCGACAATCGAGGCGACAGCTACGCCTCATATCCAAAAATTCGGCTCCTCAATTTTCGCTCCAGTCGTTTATCTCCCTTATAAATAGGGCCAGGGGGTCTTTCCATTTCCCCCCTCGTGCCTCTTCGCGTCATCATCATCCTCGCGACGCCCGAACCTTTGACCTCGGCCGCCGCCGTCAACCTTCGACCGCTGCACCAACCTTGGCCGCTGCATCGACCTGAACGTACCAGAGCTCCTCCGCGCGCTGCCGCTGCTCAACAGCCTCCGTAAGTCTCCCCTTTCTCTTACCATAGATCGGCACTTAGGGTTTCTATCGTTCATCAGTGTTCGTCGCTGCCCTTCTTTTTCCTTATTTATATCCATGGATTAAATCCAAAAACCATATAGATCTCGCGCAGTAGTAGTTTTAGCACCTGTTTGATATCCAACTCCTCTCAACTTGGTAAACTTTTAGTATGCTGGAAATTAGGTCAGAATATATTTTGTTTTTCCAATGCGCGGTAGATCTGAAATTACCATAGCAAGATGTGAAACCTGTTTTTTCCCTTCACTTCTACATTTTTTAATACCAGATTGGGCGGTTTAACTTCATATACAAAATGATGACCCAGTAGATACCATTAGTCCCCTGTTGAACCGCCAATGCATTAGACTGTTTCCATCGTCAGACTCCGGTTTACGAATAACCAAATCCGGTTTATCAATATGCTTGTATCCTTATATCACTGTATAGTCGTCCACTGTAAATCTTAAACCGGCAATAATCATGTTTCAGATTTCCCTTGTCATGGCCAAGCAAGTTTATGAATGCAATTGGGCTCCCTCTCGAGTAACCTAGGAGCAGTTAAACAACCTTGTTAAAACGGGCGCTTTAGCCAAGAAAGATGTTATCCACTGGAGGGTCCCTGGCTCGGAAAATCCTCCTACACCCAAGGATGGAGAGGTAGTCGTGTTCGCTGATCATCTCGGGCGAGGCTTTAGCCCTCCTGGTTCAAAAAAATTCCGAGATGTACTAGCCAATTTTCAGTTGCGCCCTCAAGACAGCGGTCCCAACTCTGTTACCAACATCTGCCACTTCCAATATTCTGTGAGGTTTATCTGCAAGAGGAACCTACAGTCGAACTGTTTTGGGATTTCTTTCACTTAAACCGTCGCACCGAGTTCTCAGATGGACCCAATACGGAACTAGGCGGAATGGCGGTTCAGAAGAGGAAAGAGGTCACCTTCCCTCATCCCAAACTCCACAGTCACCCCAAAGAGTGGAACCAAACTTGGTTTTACTGCTAGGATACCTCTCCATCTGACGAAAAACCCCTGCCGGGTTATCGCCCTGAACGCCTGAGCAACACACACCCTTTTTCTCAGAGGTTAACTGCAAGAGAAAGGGCCAACTATGCTCCTCAATTATCAAAGCTCAGAACCTTCATGGCAAACGGTTTGACAGGAGTTGATCTTGCTCGCTGTTGGATAAGCTGGAGTATTCTGCCCTTAAGCCGACGCTCTGGTTTGATGTGTGAGTACACGGGAAGTTTGAAGGATGCTTAGCGGCACATTGACATTCAGCTTACAGATGCAGAAGTCACTGAAGCTGTAAAAAAGATACTGAACGAACCTGAGGTTGTCTGTGCTCAAACCGAACTACTCCCTTTCTGCACCTTCAACAAACCACTAGCTGTAAGAATCATATAATCTTTTATCTGAAGTTGCTTCTGTCCAAATATTCTCTGAAAGTGTAATTATTTTCTCACAGGGTGATGATCTGTTCTGGAACAAGAAGCCATCACAAGACAAACAGGTGAAGCCGCAAGACAAACCGGTCAAGCCAGTTCGTCCAAAGACCATGCCAAGAAAAGGACCACTTCATCCTCCGATCTACCCGCTGATGATGATGTGGGTAATCCGGAACCAGAGGTAGAACTTGACTCTCTTGGTTCATTTTTCGTACATCTCATTGACGATGACTATTATCAGGACGACGCTGAAGGCAGTCATGCTGAGGACGTAGAGGTAACTATCATTTCCTCCGATTCAGATCCTCTGCCAACATCAAAAATCTGCCAGGCAAACCGAAAAGTAAAATTTTCTCACCCTCTTGCTTACTTGGATCCAAACTTTCTTTTGAAGACACAGCAGCACGAGGCTCGCCGTACAGCGCGGCACAGCGGGTAGGTAGTTACCTCCACCGGTTTACCGAACATTCAGGTTCGGAAACGCCGATCCGAGGTCTCTTATCCCATTGATACTTCATACCCCAAAGCAGGTTGTTTCCGCCAGCCTCTTAAACCGTCTGATTCAAATTATCAGGGTACTTCTCACTCATCTTCTGGCGAGTCATCGGCCACACAGATTCCGCCCCTCAAAACAGTTCCTGGGTGAGCTATGCACGTGTCTTTATTCTTGATGTGTTTTCTTTTCATACTATACTGATTCTCATGTCTATCTTTTCTCAGCGCCAAGCCGAGACCCAGCAAGAAGGCTCAGTTAAGCAAACCGGCTGATGATAATGTAGCTGTTGAACCGGAAAAAACTCCAGATCCGGAAGAAACCGATGCTGACGACATGCTTAACAATCCGCCGCCTCAAGACCATGATTTCCTTGCCGAACAAGTGCAAGTTGACACTACAAGCCATGCAGACTGGCCAACCAGCCCTGTCCGAACTGATGACAAACCGGTCAGTCCAGTTAAGGATACTGACAAACCGCCGACTCCAGTGAGGGCTGCTGATGACCAAGATGATGATATTATGATTACTGGCACTGGCCACACTACTCCTGGCAACCCTGTCGCTTTGTCAAAGCATACCGCCAAGGACGACCTCTCTGCTATCGGCAAAGGCAAATGGAATGTCGATTTATCAAGCTATTCCCATCTCAATGCTCAAGACATTCACTCTGACTTCTTGAACCGTCTGTATACCAGCTGTGACTATGAAGCTAGTTTGGTAAACTTGATGAAGGAGCGATATGAGGTAACTACCATTTTTCTCTTTTGTCCAATTGCAGTTTATCAACTCCTAGTAGCCCCCAAGTGACGGTTTATGATACCGATCTAAACCGGGACCTTTGTCATAACTTATCTTTGCATATTTAGCCTCCAGGGACCGGATTACCTCTTTAAGATGAACCGGTTTCTTTAAAATTTGCCATACTGCTCTTTCACCGGTATAGCCCCCAAGGGCCGGTTTAACTTTATAAAGATAAACCGGGACTCTAGAAGAATTCCCATACCAACAGCTTTTTGAGCAAACACACATTAGCCCCCAAGTGCCAAGATTAATACTTGTATTGTGCTTGGGACTTGTAGAAATTTCTGATCAAGAGCAAACATGCATTAGCCCCCAAGTATCAAGGGCATAACTTGTTATGGGCTTGGTACTTCAAATATGTAATGTCAACTCATTATACATCTGTCCCTTCACAGGCGGCGCTGAGCAAGAAGGAAAGCCAAACCGCTGATCTGCAAGAGAACATCAAAACCCAGCAAGCTGAAGCCTCCAAAGCGAAGGAAGAGTGGACCCGCGCTCTAGGCGCTATGGAGAAACTGAAAGAGGGCTTCAACAAAGAGCGGGCGGATTGGGAGACTGAAAAAGCCGCTTTGATAAAAAGGGCTGAAAATGCAGAAGCCGCTCTTAAACCGGTGGTTGACGAGCTGACTGGTGTAAAGCAGCAAGTGCATGCTATGACCGCTGCTGTGTTTGGTAAGCATCCTTACTTTATGCTTTCAACATATCTGCCCATGCGTTGCCGGTTTACTGATGTTTGTAATGATACAGGAACTCGCATTAGCCATATGGGCTCTGATGTACAGAAGAAGTTGAAAGCTGCCTACACGCTGATAGAGCAACTGTATACCGGCGCACAATGGATTATCTGCACCGCTTATCACAATAAGCCACCCCCGACGTTGATCAAGGATACCTTAGACAGGCTATCTATGCTGCCTGCCCGGGTAGAAGAGCTAAAGAGGTCTGCTGCCAGGGCTGGCGCTCTGACCGCACTAACCCGGGCAAAAGCATGGGTGCCTGACCTTGATCCAACGGACGTGGCTAAAGGGTACCCAAGTTTAAAAGAAGATGGATCAGAGTTTGGCACTGAAGATCTCCGCGCCATAAACCGGGAAGTACATCCGCTGGCTTGTCAACTTGCTGAAGAGGCTGACCTTTCATTTTACCAGGCGAGTTATGATACCAATAACAAGCGGGTTGCTGCACCAACTCCTGAGGCTCAAAACCGGATCCCTCCAATCCGTAAGCACACTTAAGCCCCTGACATTGAACCGTCCACCCTTATAAGCGATGAAGCTGTGTTCCAAGCTTTAACTAGGATCGACTGGTCAACTGTTGACTTCCAGCCGCTGGGTAGAGACGAAGAAGATGAACCGGTGCAAGATGATCGGCAACCGTCAGGTCAAGCTGATAAGCAATCATAATCCGGGGGCCGGTTTAGCCTTCCATGCTGCAATGCTTATTGATAAACAATTATCCCGTTGGACACTTAAACGCCTTGTAATAGGCTAGTTAAAACTCTTGGCCTGTTATGCCTTCGTGCATATTTATCTGCAACTGATGCGTGTTAATCCGCCATGCTTAAGATATGATGTTCATAATCCATAGCTATTTATTCAAGTTGTTCCCGCAGATAAGAAGCTTAAATCGCCCTGGTGGTTTACCACCGGGCGGGTCATGATACCCAAATATATATATGACCAGGGTTTATAACCAAGGTTGTAAAAGATAACCAAACATGGAAATATATGATACCTGTGACCGTTAGGCATAATGTTGGCTGACCAACTTTGTAATGAGGGTAATAACCCTAATCCGGAGTAGAAGTAACTCCTGTTATATGATACCGGTTTACAATAACACCGTTCCGGGCTATGATAAACACCGGTTTATTCCATACTGGTGACATTTTAGCTAAAACCAGACCGGGCTGATAGTCTCCGGGTTATAACTTGATCATGTACTGATAACTTGTAGTGGACAGCCTAACCGGGTTGATAAACACCGGTTTGAAAACGTTACAAATCATATGAAAACAAAGAAAACTCAGCAAAAGGCAAGTAAAAACCGTTGTAGTCGAGGCTTTTTACGGGCTGCCAGGCCCTAAATTCGACAGCAAAGAAATCCCAAGCAACATTGTGAGCTGTGCTCAGTGGGTGCCTATGTTTGAGTTGTTATTTTACAACACTCTCTTTGGCCCCAGTTTGACGTGGCTTTGAGCCGATCAAAAGGCGTGACTATGGTTCGGGTTCGACCAAGTACCCAAGTGATGCTGTGGCATTCCGCCGATCAGGAGGTGTTGCTATGGTTCGGGTTCGACCAAGCCCCCAAGTGATGCTGTGGCATTACGCCGATCAAGAGGTGTAGCTATGGTTTGGATACGACCAAGCCCCCAAGTGATGCTGTGGCATTGCGCCGATCAAGAGGTGTAGCTATGGTTCGAATACGACCAAGCCCCCAAGTGATGTTGTGGCATTACGCCGATCAAGAGGTGTAGCTATGGTTCGGATACGACCAAGCCCCCAAGTGATCTAAAATGAAGCTTTGAGAAGCTAAATCAAGGGGTAAACCAGACGCCGCTTTGTAAGCTCCATGTAACCACACATGATGTAAGGAAAACAATGGATACCCTGCTTTAGCTGAGGTTCCGGTTTATTATATTGATCATAATATATACAATGTCATAATATGTACATAAGGAGAGCCTGTAGCTCATGTATAGTAGGGCCGAAGATGAGCAATATTCCACGGCCGGTTGGTCTCCTCCTCCGATTTACCTGAGTCTTTGCGCTCTCGAACATCGATTAGGTAGTATGACCCGTTGTGCAAATTCTTGCTGACCACAAAAGGTCCTTCCCAAGGGGGGATAACTTGTGCATATCCGTCTGATCCTGGATGAGTCGAAGCACCAAATTTCCTTCTTAAAAGGTTCTGGTTCTAACCCGGCGGCTGTGATAACGACGCAGATCTTGCTGATAAATCGCTGAATGGGCTGCCGCCATGTCACGCTCCTCCTCTAACAGGTCAAGAGCTTCCTGCCGTGCCTTCTCATTGTCAGCTTCAACGTATGCCGCTACACGAGGTGAGTCATGACGGATGTCACTAGGAAGAACCGCTTCCGCTCCATAAACCATGAAGAACGGTGTGTATCCAGTCGATCTGTTGGGTGTGGTATTGATGCTCCATAACACTGGAGGTAGCTCCTCAACCCAACAACCCGGCGTCCGTTGCAAAGGAACCATAAGCTGGGGTTTGATGCCTCTCAAGATCTCTTGATTGGCCCTCTCCGCTTGACCATTGGACTGGGGGTGAGCCACTGATGACACGTCAAGCCGGATGTGCTCACGTTGACAGAACTCTTTCATGGCACCCTTTGACAGATTGGTACCATTGTCTGTTATGATGCTGTGTGGAAAGCCAAACCGGAAGATCACCCTTTTGATGAATTGAACCGCCGTGACTGCGTCACACTTACTAACTGGCTCTGCCTCCACCCACTTCATGAACTTATCAACCGCCACCAAGAGGTGGGCCTTCTTGTCCTTGGACCTCTTGAAAGGCCCAACCATATCCAGCCCCCAAGTTGCAAATGGCCAGGTGATTGGAATCATCCTCAACTCTTGAGCCGGTACATGAGCGCGTCTTGAGAATTTCTGACAGCCATCACATCTTTTGACCAAGTCCTCGGCATCAGCATGAGCTGTCAACCAATAGAAACTGTGACAAAACGCCTTGGCCACCAAAGATTTTGAACCGACGTGGTGACCACAATCTCCTTCATGGATCTCACGCAAAATTTCATGGCCTTCCTCAGGAGACACATAGCATTGAAACGCCCCTGTCACACTGCAATGATGTAACTCTCCATTGATAATAGTCATGGACTTGGACCGCCGGGTTATCTGCCTGGCCAAAGTTTCATCCTCTGGTAACTCGCCCCGGTTTATATACGCCAGATACAGAACCGTCCAATCCGGGATAACATGAAGGGCCGCCACCAACTGAGCCTCCGGATCAGGAACAGCCAAATCATCTTCACCAGGGAGCTTGACGGACGGATTATGCAAAACATCCAGGAAGACATTAGGTGGAACCGGTTTACGTTGGGAACCCAGGCGGCATAAAGTGTCCGCCGCTTCATTCTTTCGCCGGTCCACATGATCCACCTGATAACCTTTAAAGTGACCTGCAACAATATCCACCTCATGACGATATGGTGCCATGAGTGGGTCCTTGGAATCCCAAGTGCCGGACATTTGTTGAGCCACCAAATCCGAGTCACCGAAGCACTTAACTCGGCTTAGATTCATCTCCTTAGCCATTCGAAGACCATGGAGTAAAGCCTCATATTCAGCTGCATTGTTAGTGGAAGGGAACATTAAACGGAGAACATAACAAAACTTATCACCTCGTGGGGAAGTTAATACGACTCGAGCCCCCGAGCCCTCCAATTGCCCGGACCCATCAAAATGAATAGTCCAATAAGTATGATCTGGCTTCTCCTCTGGCGCTTGTAATTCTGTCCAATCATTGATGAAATCCACAAGTGCCTGAGATTTGATCGCCGTTCGGGGTATGTATTTCAGCCCGTGAGGCCCGAGCTCGATAGCCCACTTAGCAATCCGGCCAGTTGCTTCCCTGTTCTGGATTATATCCCCCAAAGGAGCAGAGCTGACCAGCGTGATGGGATGACCTTGGAAATACTACTTAAGCTTCCGGCTCGCCATAAAAACCCCATACACCAATTTTTGCCAATGCGGGTACCTCTGCTTGGACTCAATACGCACCTCACTGATATAGTAAACCGGCCGCTGAACCAGATATTCCTTTCCTGCCTCCTTGCGCTCCACCACAATAGCCACACTAACAGCCCGAGCATTAGCTGCCACATATAGCAATAATGGTTCTTTATCCACTGGAGCGGCGAGAATCGGCGGATTAGCCAGCTGCCGCTTTAAGTCCTCAAATGCTTCATTAGCGGCGTCACTCCAGACGAAGTTATCCGTTTTCTTCAGCATCTGATACAAAGGGATGCCTTCTCGCCAAGGCGACTGATAAACCGGCTCAACGCGGCAATCCGACCTGCCAGGCGTTGAACATCATTGATACACTTCGGTTTAGCCAAGGAGGTGATGGCTTTGATCTTTTCCGGATTAGCTTCAATGCCCCTGTTAGACACCAAAAATCCCAAGAGCTTGCCTGAAGGTACACCAAAGACACACTTGGCCGGAATAAGCATCATCTTATAAACCAGCAGGTTATCAAAGGTTTCCTTCAGGTTATCAATCAATGTCTTCTTCTTCCTTGATTTTACCACAATATCATCCACAAAGGCATGAACATTGCGGCTGATCTGTTTATGAAGACAATTCTGCACACACCGTTGATAAGGCGCCTGGGCACTCTTGAGCCCAAAGGGCATGGACACGTAGCAGAAGGCTCCAAAGGGAGTTATGAAGGCTGTCTTCTCCTGGTCCTTAACTGCCATTTTGATCTGATGATAACCAGAATAAGCATCCAAAAAACTTAAACGTTCACAACCCGCCATAGCATCAATAATTTGATCGATATGGGGGGAGGGCGAAAGGATCTGCTGGACAAGCTTTGTTGAGATCTGTATAGTCCACACACATACACCAAGTGCCATTCTTCTTAAGGACCAGCACCGGATTAGCCAACCACTCAGGATGGAATACTTCAACGATAAATCCAGCCGCCAAGAGCCTGGCTACTTCTTCTCCAATAGCTTTGCATCTTTCTTCATTGAACCGGCGGAGAAACTGCTTGACCGGTTTGTACTTAGGATCAACATTGAGAGTGTGCTCAGCGAGTTCTGTCGGTACACCAGGCATGTCAGAAGGCTTCCATGCAAAGATGTCCCGATTCTCACGGATGAAATCGATGAGCGCGCTTTCCTATTTCGGATCCAAGTTAGCGCTGATGCTAAACTGCTTGGACGAATCGCCAGGCACGAAGTCAACAAGCTTAGTCTCATCAACCGATTTAAATTTTAGGACCGGATCATGCTCTGTAGTTGGTTTCTTCAACGAAGTCATATCTGCCGGATCAACATTGTCTTTGTAAAACTTCAACTCTTATGTTGCACAAACCAACTCAGCATAAGCCGCATCAGCTTCTTCACACTCCAGAGCAATCTTGCGGCTCCCATGCACGGTTATAGTTCCCTTGTGACCCGGCATCTTGAGCTGCAGATAGACATAACAAGGCCGTGCCATAAACTTAGCATAAGCTGGCCGTCCAAATAGGGCATGATACGGGTTTCTGATTTTCACCACTTCAAAGGTCAAGGTTTCTGATCTCGAGTCATGCTCATCTCCAAAAGCCACCTCCAGAGCTATCTTACCAACAGGATATGCCGACTTACCAGGCACCACACCATGGAACACCGTATTGGACGGTTTAAGATTTTTATCTGTTAGCCCCATGCGACGGAAAGTTTCATAATGAAGGATATTGATACTACTCCCTCCATCCATGAGTACCTTAGTGAACTTATAACCTCCCACCTGAGGTGCCACCACCAGAGCCAGATGACCCGGATTGTCAACCCGGGGCGGATGATCTTCTCTACTCCACACAATTGGCTGCTCGGACCAGCGCAAATAATCGGGCACCGCCGGTTCAACGGCATTCACCACCCTTTTATGAAGCTTCTGATTGCGTTTGTCCAAGCTAGTGGTGAAGACATGATACTGTCCGCTATTCAACTGCTTCGGGTTGCTCTGGTAACACGACTGCTGCTGCTGCTGCTGATTGCCCTGATGATTATAGCCACCATGATTACTTTGATTGTTATGTCCACCCTGATTACCGTGGAAGCCTGAACCGGAATTTCCTCCGCCATAACCCGGCCCATGAGAGCCGGGGCCCGAACCGCCTCCTGGTCCATGATCATACCAGAAAGAATCAGAATTTTTGAACTCCTGCATGATGTAACAATCTTTCCAGAGGTGCGTGGACGGTTCTTCCTTCGTCCCATGCTTTGGACAGGGCTGGTTCAACAGATAAGACAAACGGTCCGGATTAGGACTTGGCTTTCCACCGCGCTGGGGCGGTTTACCCTTACGCCACTGGCCCTTGTCATGTGCATTAGTGTTAGCCACAAAGTCTAAACCATGGTCCACTTTACGCTTGCCGCCGTTTCCATGACCCGCCGGGTTGTGATGCTGCCCCTTGGCGTTGCTGCTCTTTTTTCCCTTCCCTGTCTTATCATCGTCAGACTCGGGATCCTTGGTACTATCAGAGTCTGCATACTTCACCAGTGCAGCCATGAGGGTTCCTATGTCATTACAATGACGTTTGAGCCGTCCCAACTTTAACTTCAAGGTTTCAAACCGGCAATTTCCTTCCAATGTTAAAACTGCGGTGTCAGCGTTGATGCGGTCTGATGAATGCAAAATCTCCGAAACCCGGCGCACCCAATGGGTTGTTGACTCTCCTTCCTCCTAGACATAGGTAGCTAAGTCCACAATTGACATGGGCTGCTTCCATGTATCCTTGAAGTTCTAAATGAACCGGGCTCTCAACTCGGCCCATGACCTGATAGAATTAGCCGGTAAGCTCTTTAGTCAAGTGCGGGTTGTCCCTTCTAGCATCATGGTGAAGTACTTCGCACATGCCGCATCATCCACGTCCAGCATCTCCATCGCCATCTCATAGCTTTCGACCCGTGTTTCAGGGGATAAATCGGCGGTGTAATTCGGCACCTTGCGCGGGCCCTTGAAATCCTTGGGCAGGCGCACATTGCGCAACGCTGGGACAAGACATGGCACTCTCAAGGAACTAGAGGTAACTCCTCGTTCCACCGATGTGGTTGGACGAACCGGAGTAAGCTGACGGGCTTTATGCTGTGCCGCTAACTCGGCCTCTCTGCGTGCCCGAGCCCGGTCCACCACCTCCTGAGCATCACCAGCACCACCTGCCGGGTTATTGCCACGGGGCGGATCACGGTTCCGCGCATTGCTTGACACTTCCGGTTCATCCATACGCCTGCTGTAACTCCGTCTTGGACGGGGAGTAGAATGAATCCGGTCGCGACTATATGAATAAGCCTCCTGTTGAACCAAGGCTGTCTGAAGAAGCTCCTTAACCCGACGCGTCTCGACCGCCGCCAGAGAATCGCCTTCAATCGATGGCCGCCAGCCGTGAAGTGGCAGTGACAATGTTGTCCATTGGGTTAGAATAATGACCCGGTGGCGTGGGGACATGCGGTGCCACAATGTTGTTCTGACGAGGCGGATCCACCAAACGTGGCTGAACCGGCGCCCCTGCCCCCGGTGCCTCCGCCCGGTTTACCACCGGCGGATTACTGGTCCCTGCTCCTGGGGTGTTAAAGAGATTTCTAGCGTCATAAACCGGCGGCAAGCGAGATCGGTGCCTCCTCTTCAGGACTTCGTTCAACGCACTCTGATCCAGCATAATCCGGTAAGATTGTGCATCCAAAGCGGCCCGCTCCGCGGCTATCCTGGTATCCTCAGCTGCTCAGTCGGCTTTGGCCAGGGTGATCTGATCTTTCACTTTCACGATTTCCGCATTGTGTGCATCCTGGGTTAACCTCCGCCATCAGCATTGCCAACGCATCAAACAAATCAGATAGAACCTGAGATGGCAGTCGCACAGGGCCTCCTGCCCCTGCTGCTGCCGCCGCTGCCGATCTGGAAATCATCGCCGCTGCGGTCGAAGAGTGGAGCGCCGGTTGCGTGCCGGCCATGAAGATCGCAGCCCGGTTTGGCAGATCAAAGGGGTCCGAAATACTGTCGCCATCGGAACATCCCCCAATCCGGCCATCTTGTAACTGATATAACGACTCGGTCTCTCCGGTCGATGACTCGTCGCCGGAATAAACGACGGTCTCACCACTAGATTCCGATCTATCCTCAGATTCCCTGCCATGGATAACTCCCACGAAGGCACGCTTCATGATAGGCTTGACCCGGGCAAATCTCGCACACTGAGCCGTTTCGACGAGGTCCGTGCAGATGTCCGGCTCAGGGCCCGGTTCGCCGATCTTGCCAATGAAAATGTGTATGCCACCAAAGGGGACCCGGTACCCGTACTCGATTGAGCCGGCCTCGGGGCCCCAGCCCGCATCGTTGATGTAGAGCTTGCAACGATGACTCTTGGTCATCCGGCCCACAGCGTAACCCTTGAGTCCTTCGAAGTTGCCCTCCAAGAACTTGAAACCATCGTGCGATAGCCCCATGGTGGGCTCCAACTGTCGTGGTTTTGTCACGGCAGATGTCCTAGTGAAAGGACTTAGTCGTGGAGCCATCGCTACGGGTTAGCTTAAAGGGGTTAAAGCGGACAAGGGACGCAAGAGAGTTTTATACTAGTTCGGACCCTTACGATGAAGGTAAAAGCCTACGTCTAGTTGTGATGGAATTGATGGGGTTTCGATGACCAGGGAGCGAATACGCTTTGCCTGAGTCTCGAGTTGTTGTCTGTTGTCCCTGAACCGCTGCCGGGTCGTCCCCTTATATACATGGGTTGACGCCCGCCGGTTTACAGAATCCCGAGGCCAGCTCATAATCGTGTCCGGCTCGGTCTCTGCTACTTCTATCTTACAACACAAGTTTACATATCAATGCCGGTTTACGTCTACAGGCCTTAAACCGGCTTTGGGCCCTGGGCCTACTTGAAGCGTCACTGTCTGTCTTCATGGACTTCACATACAGATGAACTACTCATGGGGTTAACCCAGCCTCTCCTAGCCGGTTTACGCCCAGTGGTAATATCCCCAACACACTTAAAAACTAATGAAATTCAGGCACAACCCAAGGCACAGTTCAAGGTAAACTGGTGAAATGGAAAACATTTCAACTACATCTAACAAAAGCATAAAAAGGTATCATCTCTGAAGTTCATGTAGAATAAAAGCTGCTTTTCAAGTAAGCAATGACAGAAAAAATACTAAAACAAAATACACAAGCAAATAAAAGACAATGAAGTTCATGTAGAATAAAAATTGTAGTCCAAGTAAGCAGTCCAAGTTTCAAGACTTACATGACTAGTAGCCAAACAGACCATGGAAGTCTGTTTCAAACAAGTTAGAAGAAGCAATTGAGTACAACCATGTCTTCCTGATATCCAAGATATTATCATGGGAATAGTTTGCAAGAACCCCTTCATGAAACGAATTAACATTCGTAAGAATGAAGAATCCGCAGTCGATACTGTCATCAAATAAAGAGAACAGTGTTAAAAGAAATAAAGCCAAAGCATAAAAGATGTTGCAGCTTAAGTACAACTACAATTAAACAGAAATAGAGAGAAAGTGGAACTCATACTTGTTAGTATGTTGGGGGACATCAATCCAATTTAAAGGGAAATGGTCAATAGAAAGTGGACTTAAGGGTGTCTCCCTGTCATTGCTGGCATCGCTCCAAAGCTTCTTGATGTTATCAGTCATCCGCCAAAACAGGCGTATTGCATAGTCATCGTTTGGTCCATAGTAGGAGTCGAGAAGTTGGAACCTTGAATTCTTCATGTCAAGAAATATGGAAACCCAATGACCAACACCACCCAAGTGAGCAGGAAGTTCAGGTGGGTCAAAAGTCGGAAAAACAACCTGACGCAAGATAAACACAATCATTAAAACTGAAATTAATATCAAGAGCAAAAAAAATATAAACAGAGAGGATCACAGTGGAAACAAATACAGAGACAAAGAACAAAATATTGCTTACAGAATCATGCGCATCCATGCTATCTGGACCAGTCGCTAAGAAGTACTTCCTCACACGGGAATCAAAATGCCCTCTGAAAATCTTGTCCCAATATAATGCAGATAACAACAACATATGAAATACAATGAGACCAACAACTTTTTAACTAATATGGTAAAGAACAACAGAAAAGAAATTACTATGGGGTTGACTTACACAAACCCAATACGGCAGGATGAGTTTTTTTGATTCCTGGTATTTGGCACGTAGACAATACAGTGCAACCTCAGCTACATTAGATCAAAGCATTCCGTGAGGAGAAAAAGACATTGCGACATCTTCAACAGTAGCTTCACACTCATTGTTTTGGAACATAATCTTTGATCTAAAACAAACAAAAGAAAGTAAAGAAGTTCAGCATCAGAAACTCAAGAAGTTCACCACATAAAAAGCATATAAGTTTAGCTACATAACAACAGGCAGTACAAAAAGTTAGATGTTCAACATCAGAAAGTAAAGAAGTTCAGCAACAGAAAGTAAAGAATTTCAGGTATAAAACCATAGGCAGTTCATGTTAGATGAATATAAATTCTGACCAGCTACACTCACCTCTTAGAACGATCATTCTTAAGCCTAGATACACTAAAATAAAAGTCATCAACCTTCTTTCGGACGACAGAAAGTTCAATATCTGCTCAGCAAAAGAATAAAAATTAAGAGCAACATACAAACACATAGATCACAACAGGAGCAACAAACAACACAAGCACATCTTACCTGCTACACCGAAAGATAAACCACATGATTATAAACATCACAACCCATGTATTACAAACCTCCCCCCACATAAAAATAGCTTAACTTCACTTTACTTAGAAACCACATGACAAAGCAAAAACCAGAAGTTCGACTTGCACCACATAGACAGTACATAGGGATATCAAAGACTCAAACCAACAACAAAAGGGATGGGGATGGGGAAAAAAGAGAGAAGCATGCTCCTCTCTTTATGGATTCTTGCCTAGACCAGTTGCAGCTGTCGGATTCAGGGCTCCGCAGACCCAAGAAAGGTTCGAACTCTGGGGCGTGTGCGAAGAACTCAACCTCTCTAGCCAACCATTTCATCAAACCGACGGCCTAGCTCGATGCACAAGAAAGAAGAGCGACACAACAGTTTACCCAGGTTCGGGCCACCTTGTGGTGTAAGACCCGACTCCTGCTCTGTGTTGGATTAGCCTCGCGGGGGGCTGAGTATGAACTAGTACAAGGGAAGAACAACCTCATGAGGTCTGTTCTAGTGTGGTTGTCGGCTAGCGAGGTCTGGATCTGATCCAGCGAGAGCCCCCTTCTCTACGGTGATGGCTAAGCTATATTTATAGTGGCATCGGTCCTCTTCCAAAAAAAAGAAGGCGGGAAGGGATCCCATAGTGGCCAATTTTGAAGGGGGACAAGTAGTACATCTTATCCTGATGAAAGGTGGTCTTCGCCTGCAAAGATTCTGGCCGTGACGCTGCGGTGGGCTCGGTGATGACATTCGTCCTGCCGTCCTAGCGGTCTTGGTCTTGTTGAATGGGAATGGAAACCTTTGGCTGATTCCACAGGACCGTGTGCCTGCGCTTGCCTCCTTGGCACCACAGAGGAAACCTGCTCTTCTGCGCCCTTTGGCGCCCGCCTGGCCTTGGTCGTCATGTCTGGCGTCACCTCAACCTCCTGAGATGGGCGCCTGCATAGAAATCTCCGCTCCATGGGAGCCGGCCTGGGGAGGCCGCTCCCTCCGGAAGTCTTGATGTCGTCCGCTTCGCGAGGCTTGACCCCTCGCGAGGGTCATATCCTGAAGGTGTTGTACATGGGCCGTACCAAGCCTTCGAAGGAGCCACGGCATGGGCCGCATGCAGCCAAGTCTGGGTACCCTGGTTCCCAGAACACCGACAGTAGCCCCAAAGCCCAAGGCGCGCTCGGACTTGGCTTCGAGGCAAAGCCAAAGGGCCAGGGCGAAGCACCGCAGGCCCCAATTGCCTGCGGACCGAGCTGACGCATGGCACTTGATGGGACGTGGGCGTCTCCGCTTCCCTACGCTGCCTCGGCAACTGCCCAGGCTGACGAAAACACTGGCGCCTGCCGCCGAGCCCTCATTGCCTTCTCTTCGACTTGCTCCAGATCCCCTTTCCTCCTACCAAGAGCGTCTCCAGGTCTGGGGGAATTTTTCCCCTTTCCGCGTCTTTCCTTCCAAGATTATGCAGATGGAATCCGGAAAGGCGAAGCCGGCCGCGGGGTCCTCTTCTCCAGCGCAGGCCCTCAGCACGTCCGCCATCACCGAGGAGAGACACCTCGGTGCCGCGCCATCGCTGACGGCGAGCAACCACAATGAGCAGAATGAGACGGTGCTCCTGGCCGGCTCCGCCGGCCCTAGGACCTTGGCGGAGACGTTCTATGCCTTCTTCCTTCACAACGTCTTTGCGGGGCTCGTCCCGCCTTTCTCTAGGTTCTTCACCGCCATCCTCAACCACTACTAAGTTCAGACTCTGCACCTCTAGCCCAACTCCATCCTTCTCTTGTCCATCTTCGCCTTCTACTGCGAGGAGTTCGTGGGCGGGCTCGTGAGGGCGCACAACGTTAATGGTGACGAAGCACCGGACATGCATGTTGTAATATCTCAGGAAATTCGTAGGAGGCGAAAACAGTTCTGATAGATGCACAAAATGATACAGGCTGCATGGGCTGGCCCTAATAGCTTGAGGATAATGCAGCCCGAGGGGCGCCCTCAACTGAACAAACCAAAAAGTCACCTGGTACCATCGTTGTAGAAGTGTTGGAGTAGCTGAAGATGCACGCTGAAGAGGCCATTCCTCACGAGTCGTCCGGCTCGTGAGTCTCGGGGGGCTCCGGAGGTTCGGGGGGCTCGAGAGGATCCGACACCTTCTCCGTCAAGATTGCCTGACGCCTGGCCTCGTGGCTGCCAGGACGCCCTGCATGTAGCGCTGGTGCGTGGCAGCCATGTTCAGCAGGTTGAACGGCATGTAGACATAGCTGCGGGGGCAGCCCCCATTCTGGCCGACGCGAGACGGCCAGAAGAGCTCCTGAGAAGCGGCCCTGTTGAGACACAGATGCATAGCTCGCCACCCACGTCGGGGGCAATAGCTGCACTGAGTGGTGCGGGGTGGCGCTCGCCATGCATGGCTCGCGCCTCCTGAAGCTCTTCGATTGACTTGGTGATGAACTCCTAAGCACGTGGCGCTTCACGCCCTGCTCACGGAAGCGCGCGCTGAAGCATGCATCCACATGGTGCCCGAACGCGTCCCTTGTGACGCTGGTTATGTCAGAGGCCCTCCAGACGAGAGCCCCCTAGCCCGTCCTAAGATGGGTGCCGGGCGCACCTTCCTATGCAACAGGAAAGGGTGCCCCAGCAGTGGGCGTGGGGCCTGAGGCACGATCGTCGGACGCCCCGGCCTCTCGAGGGCCTCTGAGGTCATCTGAGTTCTCGACCGCTCTGGCCTGGTAGGCGCGCTCGAGGGAGCACACCGCATCCTTCTCGTCACATGCAACTGTGATGATGCCGCCGCTTACTGCATCTTGAGAACATTGTAGCCATGGTGAGTCACTGCCATGAACTTGGACAGGGCCGGATACCCAAGGATGGCGTTGTACGGGAGGCAAATGTTGGCGACGTCAAAGGCGATGAGCTCGGTGCGGTAGTTGTCACGCTTGCCGAAGGTGACAGGGAGACGAGTCTATCCCAGGGGAACGCTGGAACCGTCGATCACCCCTTAGAAAGGCTTGGTGGGGAGGAGCTGGTCGTAGGGCACCTGGAACCTCTCGAACGTGTCGGCAGAGAGGACGTTGAGCCCCGCGCAACCATCGATGAGTGTCTTGGTGACGAGGACGTTGCTGATGGTCGGCGAGCAGAGCATTGGGAGCACGCCAGCGGCAGCTGAGCACTTGAGCTGGTCTGTAGAGTCGAAGGTGATGGCGTACTTGGACCACCTGAGGGGACGCGATGCTCTGATCTTCGGAAGGGCCACGTTCACCTCATGAGCAAACTGCTTGAAGATGTGATGATAAGCGGGGGCCTGAGCGCCACCCAGGATGCATGCAATGGCGCGGGGCTCTTGGAAGCCCCCAGCCCCATCATCTTGCCGGTGGTCGTCGTTCCTCCTTGGCGGCGGCGGCGGCAGAGGGAGGCCGGTGTTGCCCTGAGGACGGTCCTCACGAAGCTGGTCCCTCCAGAGGCCATCGCGATGCTGGCCCTGCCAGCGATCCTCACCGGGCTGATCACGCCATTCCTGGCGGGGGTCGCGGTTGTCCCAGTGGCCTCCTCCGCGGCCGTACCTATGGTCGTTGCGCTCGAGACGACGGCCAAGGCGCCCATCACGGATGGCCCTGAGCTCTTGGCAGTCATTGGTGTTGTGGCTGTGAACATTGTGGAAGACGCAGAACAGGCAGCTGCCCTTGGAGGATTCGGTGTGGTCGCAGCCGCGCTTCATCTCAGGTTCGCCCGCGAGCATAGTAGGGCCCTTTCTATTCACATCCTTAGCCTTGGCCTTCTTGTCTTCAGGATCGGCCTCCGGGAGCTCCAGGAGGGGGAGGCGACCATCCTCTGCCCTCGTGCATCTGGTTGCCATGTTGAACATCTCCAAAGCCGAGCACAGGTCCTCGTGTATGGCAAGCTCTTCCTTTATCTTGACATCGCGGACGCCATCAGTGAATGCTGAAATGATGGCCTCATCCGACACCTAAGGGATCTTGAGGCAAACATTGGTGAAGCGATGTATGTATTTGTGCAGGTTTCTCCTGGCTGTTGCTTGATGCGCCGCAGGTCACCTGCGGCAGGTGCGAGGTCGCGAGTGCCCTGGAAGTTGGCAAAGAAGCGCTTGCGCAGCTCGTCCCGGGAGGAGATCGATCCCATCGAAAGGTTCAGGAGACACAAGCGCGCGCCGCCTTTGAGGGCCATGGGAAACCAGTTTGGCATGACTTAGTCGTTGTTGTTCGCCGCCTCGATGCTCAGCTCATAGAGATGGAGGAACTCAGCCGGGTCACGGGTGTCGTCATAGCGTGGAGGCAGATCCGGCTTGAACTTGCCGGGCCAGACGATGTGGCGCAACTCCGGTGTTAAAGCACGGCAACCTCCCGCACTCACTGGGGCGAGCCACAGGGGAGGAGCCTAGTCTTGACGCCCGGCACGCGGTCTTAACGTGGCGGAACTTGAAGCGCACGCGCCTCTCCTTGGGGCCGCTGCACCACCTGGCAGCTTTCTTCATCACGAGCCGGCGCCCTGGGGAGCCTCACGCCTTGGCTCGGGGTCCAAGCCATGTGGAGGAGGAGGAGGAGGAGGCGCGCCGTGATCCACGTCACCCGCGGGGGACGAAGCGAGCGGGACCGTGCAGGTGCCTCGCCAGTAGCGCTGACGAGCTCGGCGATGCGGGCGAGCCAGTCGTCTAGAGGTCGTTGGCCGGGCGATAGTGCAGGAGCTCGCGCGCCATGAGCAACGCAGTCTATGCATTCTCCAGCCCACGACGAGCGTGAGAAGACGACGCCGTGACAGGAGTGGGTGATGGAGTCGCGGTGCGGCCGTCGCGCTGCATGGATGGTGGTAGTGACGAGTCCTGCTGCTCGTGGGCAGCAGGGTCAGTGGCGTCGTTAGCCACCGGGGAGGTAGAGCGGCAAGGCGCGCCGTTGCCCACAGGTGCCGTCTGAGCGACACAAGCGGCCCGACGCTCGTCACGGACACGCCGGGCGTCAGCCATGGGAATGACGGAACATCGGTGGAGCGATTGACGGAGAAGAGGTTTCGACACGCCCCTACCTGGCACACCAAATGTCGGATTCAGGGCTCCGCAGACCCAAGAAAGGTTCGATCTCCGGGGCGTGTGGGAAGAACTCAATCTCTCCAGCCATCCAGTTCGTCACCCCCACGGCCTTGCTCGAAGCCCAAGAAAGAAGAGGGACACAACGGTTTACCCAAGTTCGGGCCACCTTGCGGTGTAAGACCCTACTCCTGCTTTGTGGTGAATTAGCGTCGCGGGAGGCTGAGTATGAACTAGTACAAGGGAAGAACAACCTCATGAGGTCTGTTCTAGTGTGGGTGTCGGCTAGTGAGGTCTGGATCTGATCGAGAGCCCCCTTCTCTACGGTGAAGGCTAAGCTATATTTATAGTGGCATCGGTCCTCTTCCCCCAAAACGAAGGCGGGAAGGGATCCCACAGTGGCCAATTTTGAAGGGGAGCAAGTAGTACATCTTATCCTGATGAAAGGTGGTCCTCGCCTACAAAGCTTCTGATCGTGACGGTGCAGTGGGCTCGGTGATGACATCCGTCCTGCCGTCCTAGTGGCCTATTCTTGTTGCACGAGGATGGAAACCTTTGGTTGATTCCTCAGGACCCCGCGCCTGCGCTTGCCTCCTTGGCACCGACGAGGAAACATGCTCCTCTGCGCCCGCTGGCGCCTGCGTGGCCTTGGTCATCATGGCTGGCATCACCTCAACCTCATGAGATGGGCGCCGGCATAGTCTCTGCTCCTTGGGAGCCAGCCTAGGGAGGCTGCTCCCTCCGGAGGTCTTGATGTCGTCTGACTCACGAGGTTTGGCCCCTCGCGAGGGTCTTGTCTTGAAGGTGTTGTAGATGGGCCGTACCAGGCCATCGATGGAGCCACGTCATGGGCCGCAGGCAGGCAAATCTGGGTATCCAAGTTCCCAGAACGCCGGTAGTAGCACTGGAAAGATCATACTCCTTTCCGAAGCTATTACTTTCTTCATCATCATCTCCAGTAGACATTGCAGTGTCCTTGGCAAGCACACTAGTAGCAGCTGGAGCAGCTGGAGAATCTGAAACAACAAAAATTGTTGGTTGTGCTGTAGTAGGAAGAGCTGGAGAACCAGCATCAACAATAACTAATGGCTCTGCTGGAGGAGACTTCCCCGGGCTTGCACAAGCACTACCAGTTTCAACAGCAGCCTCGATGGGATCTTTATCTGAAATAATATCTCCAGCTATCTTGCCCTGCTAAGCATCAGAAACCCCAGCACCGATGGACGACTGAGGTTCAGTTGGATCCGGCCCATTGGAGCAGCCAGTCCGTGATACAGCCTTGTGTGCAACCTTCTCTGAAAGAACACTAGCATCATTATTCTGCGGCAAGAACAAAAAGTGAATAAAAATGGGCACATAGTAAAAAAATGTACAAGTAAAACCAAAATGAAACAAATGGACAAGAAAAATGATACTAGGATCACTGCCATGAACCTCGTCAACAAATAAATCACTTGCAGGAGCAAATTCATGCACAGGGACAGTTCTACTTTCAGGTAAAACATCCTGATCAACCCTAGCACCATCATCAACAGCCTACAAAAATCATATAGAACACAATGTCTAACTAGGAGAAGTTCACATTATATAATTAAAGAAGGTCAGCTATGACCACTGACACATGAGGAAGTCCAAAGACAGTAAACATAGAAGGTCAGATATCAAACTACTATCATACAAAGGAAAAAAGGGCCAGTTAGGGAAAGCATAGAAGTTTAGATACTGTAGGCCTGGAAGTTCAGATACTGTAAACAAAGAAGGTCAACTATGAAACACTAATACTGAAAAAAGAAGTTGAGAACACATGAAATCAAGAAGGGTCACTTATGACAAAAACGGTAATAACTGAAAGCTAACAATGAACACTAATTCAAAGAACTATCAAAGCCAACATAAACAAACCTCTTTAGTATGCACCTCGTTGCCTGCTTCATGACCCAAACGAACAGAATCTTTCCTCTGAATTTCACTGACAACAACACTAGCCTCATCTTCAAAAGCCTTGCAACCAGCATCCAGCATTTCCTTGAACAGCCCAAAGCTAGTACGGACGTGGGAAGTGCTCTGATGAAGCTCATCAAGAAAACTAGCTTCAATTAACAAAACCTCCTTCGAAGACTCAACGTCAAAACCATTGCCAGGGCAAAGAATCCAATCGACGCGACTAAGACGCTCATGACTTGTTGGAACACGGGCCATCTCCCCACAAATAGTTTCCAGAAGACCATCAATCCTAACAAGGGAAACATTGGCAGTATCAAAGAAACCCTCAGAAGAAACGCCACCTGCAACACTCACACGGGTAGAAGAACCTCCAGGATCTATAGGGGGAGCACCAATATTGACATCCCGGGAGATTAAAATCTTGGGGCAACTCCACTCCCTCGGCCAGTAGCACGAGGCATAGTAAGAACAGGACGTTCGATATGCCTAAAGAACACAACGTCAGCCCGTGTCTTCCACTACATACAAAACAAAAGTCAACGCATCAAAAAACAATGAAGGAACATGGAACAAATATTGAAGACAGTTTCAGAAGTTCAAGTTAAACTATATAGGAAAGAATGATGCATAGAAACACTCACAGGTAGTTTCCCAAACACCCAGTTGGCTAGGTCATCATCACCCTTCTTAACCAAGTCAGCAGTAGCAAGCTCAGTTATCTTGGCCTGATCCATGTATTTGATGCAAGGGGTCCTCAAATCAACAACTGGCTTCTTGCCAATGATAAGGCAGTCCAGATACATAGCGGCGCAATACCATAGCCTGTAACAGCTTTTCCTCTACTAGTCCCTTGCTAATACCTAGTAACAGCCCTTCGAATATCATCAACAACCAACGGACAATAGTCCATATTTTCCATATCTTCAGAAACAAGATTCTCAGCCATTGCTGCCTCCCTAGACACTCGTCTAGATGTACCAGGAATAATAACCTTCATGAAAAGAATCAGGTAAAACACCTGCAGAGCCAGGTCATCATTCTTCTCATCCTTCACAAGTTCCCCGAGGATCTTCCGCAGATCCTTTGTCTTGATATCATCACTCCTCTTGTAGCCAAGTTTGGCCTTCAGCCTCATAACAGCATCATCAAACCCATCCTCCGAGGGCCTAGGAGGGGTACGATCACCTTGATCGAATCCAAAAAGATGGTGAACAGCATCACTTGTAATATGCAAAACCTTGTTCGCCTCACCCATGTCCAGAATCATAGTTAAAGGGTCAATCATTGTGTAGATGTGGCCCGTCAAAGGAGGAGAAATGTTGGAATCAATCTTCAAATCAAACAAACAACCAAAACCAGTCTTGATAACCCTCTCCTTGTGCCTAAGTTGTAGCAATTCTGCGCACAACTTGACCTCTTTCAGTGAGCAATGAACCGTCTTGTTAAAACATTTCGCATCATCTCCTCCTTCATCAACTTCTTCCACTGCTTTGCCTCCTCTCTTCCTTAGCTAAGGCCGCTTCACAAGGTGATACTGCAAAAAATGCAATGACAAGGAAAAAAGGCAGAACAATGAGATAAACAAACTAAACCAAGAGTTCACTAATGCTGAATTGGAAAAAGTACATAAGGAAATAGAGCATGGACCAAAAAATGTATATAGCAGAAGTTCAACCATTAAAAACAAGAAGTACAGCTGCTTTCAAAATGTTAGCACTGTACATTTCAGAAGTTCAACTATGTCTACATAGGCAGTACAACCATGTTTGACCAGAAGTTACGCTTCTTTCTAAATGTTATAAATTTACAAAGCAGAAGTTCAACTATGTACACCAAGGAAATAAAACCATGTATACCAAGAAGTTCAGCTAATTTCTTCATGTATATATTCAGAAGTTCAGCAATGTACATAAAGGCAGTAATACCATATAAACCAAGCAGTTCAGCTAATTTCTTCCTGTATATAAGCAGAAGGTCAGCTAAGGGGAAACAACACCAAAGAGGAAACAAGGGCGTTGCGCGTCCTGGCGCCTGCCTGGTGCCGATCGTCATGGCTCACGTCACGAGAGTCTCGTGAGGTTTGACCCGCCTTGATATCTCCGCTCCTCGTGAGCCCGCCTGGCTAGGCCACTCCTAAGGAGGTCTTGCGTCGCCCGCCTCACGAGGTTTGGCCCCTCGCGAGGCTCTTGGATGCCTGGTTGATGAAGATGGGCCGGACGGCCCGCTACCTTAGCCACCCCGTGGGCCGCAGGTAGGCAAGTCTGGGGACCCCCGTTCCCAGAACACCAACAGTAGCCCCCGGGCCCAAGGTGCGCTCGGGCTTGGCTTCGCGGCGAAGCCAAGGGTCAAGTACGGAGTGCCGCGGGCCCCCACAGCCTACGGCCTCGGTCGACGCGTGGCGGATGATTGGACGTGGGCGTCTCCGCTTCCCCACGTTGCCTTTTAATCTGCCTGGCTATGCGGCCCCCGCATCTCACACAGTTATTCTTCCTTCGCCCACGCCTGGCTCCCCCAATCTCCCTCCTTCCTCGAGACTCTGCTTTGCCCTTCCAATCTGACTTGCGCTCCGCCTGCTTCATCGCCATGGCGCCGAAACAGGCTGAAATGGGGAAGAAACCTTTGTCTTCGCCAAGTGCGCCTTCGCCCTTTGAGCCTGCACACGGCCGGCCTCGGGTGCTCAACAATGAAGCCATGGACAAGGTGCGCCCCATGCTTGCCTCTAGTTTCAATGAGTGGGGAGAGATGGTGGCTTGCCCGCGTCTCACACTCGCACAGCACGGGCAGCCACTGAGGTCCCGATCTTCATAGATGCCCTCTGGGTTGGCCTGATTCCTCCCTTCTCCGCCTTCTTCAACGCGGTGCTCGAGCATTACCAGATCCACATGCTTCATCTCGACCCTCAATCTGTGACCCTTCTTGCTGTCTTCGCCTTCTTGTGCGAGGCCATGGTGGGTATCGCTCCTTCTGTGGTCCTCCTCCGCAATTTCTTCTCATTGCATCTGACCGGTCCCCGGCGGAGCTCGGGGTGCGTGAGCTTCCAGGCCGTGACCGCGACGGCGGGCGCGGGGATTGACTTAGAGCTTCCTTCATCCACGAGCGAGTTCCGTACACGATGGGTGAGGGAGTCCTGGATTGGGGGTCCTCGGACCGCCGGACTATATACTTTGGCCGGACTCTTGGACTATGAAGACACAAGATTGAAGACTTCGTCCCGTGTCCGGATGGGACTCTCCTTTGCGTGGAAGGCAAGCTTGGCAATTCGGATATATAGATCTCCTCCCTTGTAACCGACTCTGTGTAACCCTAGCCCCCACCGGTGTCTATATAAACCGGAGGGTTTAGTTCGTAGGACAAGAACAATCATAATCATAGGCTAGCTTCTAGGGTTTAGCCTCTACGATCTCGTGGTAGATCAACTCTTGTAATACTCATATCATCATGATCAATCAAGCAGGAAGTAGGGTATTACCTCCATCGAGAGGGCCCGAACCTAGGTAAACATTGTGTCCCCCGCCTCCTGTTACCATCCTCCTTAGACGCACAGTTTGGGACCCCCTACCCGAGATCCGCCGGTTTTGACACCGACATTGGTGCTTTTATTCAGAGTTCCACTGTCCCATCACCATAAGGCTTGATGGCTCCTTCGATCATCGACAATGATGCGATCCAGGGTGAGGTTTTTCTCCCCGGACAGATCTTCGTATTCGGCGGTTTCGCACTGCGGGCCAACTCGCTTGGCCATCTGGAGCAGATCGAGAGCTACGCCCCTGGCCGTCAGGTCAGGTTTGGAAACTTAAACTATACTGCCGACATCTGCGGAGACTTGATCTTCGACGGATTCGAGCCCATGTCAGGTGCGCCGCACAAACACGACGAGCATGACTTAACTCTGCCGTCGGACGGTGTTCGGGAGATCACACCTGTGGCTACTCCGGCCCTCAATCCGGAGCAGATCACGGCGTCCGAGGACGGATGGTTGGACCCCGCCACGGAGGTCACACACTCAGCGGCGTTAGAGCCGAATACTGACTTCACCTCTTACGAGACCCGTGTTGCCGAACCCTTGGATTCGTCCCCGGCCACGGGCTCCGAACCGCTTGCATCCGTCCCTATCGAATCTGATTGGGCACCGATCATGGAGTTTACCTCCGTGGATATTTTCCAGTACTCGTCCTCGGGCGACGTGCTAGACTCATTAAGGTTTCTCTCCTTGTCAGGAGACCCTCGGCCGAACTATGTCCGGCTCGAGTGGGAAGCGGATGACGAAGAAATTCGTTCCCCACCCACCACCCACTTAATAGCCACTGTCGACGATTTAACCGACATGCTTGATTTCGACTCCAAAGACATCGACGGTATGGATGACGATGCAGGAGAGGAACAGGAACCACCGCCCACAGGGCGCTGGACAGCCACCTCATCACACGATATATACATGGTGGATACACCCAAAGAAAACAATGACAAGGAACGGAAGGATGCAGTGAAGGATAATCCCCTCGAGAAGCAACCAAAGCTACGACGTAGGCGCCACTCCAAATCCCGCATCGGCAAAAACAGCGATAACAGCGCAAGAAAGAATAATACCCCGATCGACTCCAAAGGAAACGACGACCACATTGACCTAGCAATAGAGCAGGATGAACCAACGGACGGCGAACATAGTACGGAGCCGCTGTCCGACCACGGCAACGCCGAGGGTAAAACTAATCAACTTGTCTCCGGAGAGGAGAACAGTCCGGACGACGATGCACACATCATCCCGGAAAGGCACTTGGAGCAAGAGAACCTCCATAGAAGGCTTATTGCCACCGCGAGGAGTCTAAAGAAGCAGAAGCAAAGGCTTAAGGCCGCGCAAAATACACTCAACAGTAGATGGAACAAAGTGCTCGACACTGAAGAAAAATACGGTGGTAGTCGCCACACAAAGAGCTATCCAAAGCGCAAGCTGCTGCCTGAATTTGATGCCGAGGCTTTAGAGCCTATACAGCCGAAAAATAAAATGGCCGATCAGCCGAATCGACCACCCCGTGGCCGCGATAGGGCGGCTAACGATGTCGCACATAAGTTAGCACACGATTTACGTGAGGACTTGCACCAAAAAGTCGGTATGACCAGGTCCATCTACAGATCTAGGAAGCACGCTCCAGCACAGAATCAAAAACAAACACTACAACCGTCAGAATGCCATGACACATCCAAATACAGGGGTGCCGCGCACCCCCTATGCTTCACCAATGAGGTGCTGGATCACGAATTTCCAGAGAGATTCAAACCCGTGAACATAGAGGCATACGACGGAACGACAGACCCTGGGGTATGGATTGAGGACTTATCCTTCATATCCACATGGCTCGCGGAGATGATCTCAACGCCACCCAATACTTGCCCCTCAAGTTGAAAGGACCAGCTCGGCACTGGCTGAAGAGCCTCCCTGAAAACTCAATTGGAAGTTGGGAAGAGCTTGAGGATGCTTTTAGGGCTAATTTTCAAGGGACCTATGTCCGACCTCTGGATGTAGACGATTTAAGTCATATAATACAACAGCCCGGAGAGTCAGCCGAAAGCTTTGGAACAGATTCCTCACTAAGAAGAATCAAATTGTCGACTGCCCGGACGCCGAAGCCTTAGCGGCTTTCAAACACAGTGTCCGGGATGAATGGCTCGCCAGACACCTCGGCCAGGAAAAACCGAGGACAATGGCAGCCCTAACAAGCCTTATGACCCGCTTTTACACGGGCGAAGATAGTTGGCTGGCCCGTAGCGGCACCTGCGACCCAGGCACATCCCAAGTAAGGGATGGCAATGGTAAACCACGACGCACTAAAAGCAAGCGTCAAAACAATGAAGACAACCCAGACAACACGGCGGTAAACGCCGGATTCAGGGGCTCTCAACCCGGTCAACGGAAAAAGCCATTCAAAGGCAGCAAAGATGGACCGTCCAGCCTAAACAAGATTCTAGACAGATTATGTCAGATTCATGGCACCTCCGACAAACCTGCAAATCACACCAACAGAGAATGCTGGGTCTTCAAGCAGGCTGGCAAGCTAAACGCCGAACACAAGGGGAGGGAGACACCAATAGAAGCCAAGGATGAGCCTCGCCAGCAAAACACTAGGGGACGGAAAAAATTCCCACCGGAGCTCAAAACAGTGAACATGATTCACGTAACGAAGAAGAGGAGCAAATGCGCACTCCGAGACGTACGCACCGTGGAGCCCGTCACCCCCAAGTTCAACCCTTGGTCGGCCTGCCCGATCACTTTTGATCGCAGGGATGACCCGACTAGTATCCGACATGGTGGATCGGCTGCCTTGGTGCTAGACCCAATAATTGACGGATACCATCTCACCCGAGTCCTTTTGGACGGCGGCAGTAGTCTTAATCTGATATATCAGGACACAGTCCGCAAAATGGGGATAGACCCGACAAGAATTACTCAAAGCAATACTACCTTTAAAGGAGTAATACCAGGCCCAGAGGCCCGCTGCACAGGCTCTCTAGTACTAGAGGTTGTATTCGGTTCTCCCGACAACTTTCGAAGCGAAGAATTAACCTTCGACATCGCTCCATTCCGAAGCGGCTATCACGCACTACTCGGAAGAACGGCTTGCGCTCATTTTAATGCAGTACCGCATTACGCTTATCTTAAGCTTAAGATGCCCGGTCCACGTGGCACCATCATAGTTAGCGGAAACGCAGAGCATTCCTTACATGCAGAAGAATTTGTGGCGGCTCTAGCAGCCAAACACTGAATGGCCTCTCCAACCAGAATAAATGATCGGTCGTCAAGACCGCGGACACGGCTAGACGAGTCTGGCGCACCACTAGCTGTAAAAGCTCAGATAAACCTAAGATTGGGTTGATGGATATACCCCCATAGGTGGGGCTAGGGGCTTCCCGCATGTAAAAAGGACTATGGTTCGGCTTGATCTTATTTAGATTGAATTTTAATGGTTCATTAAGAATAACCAATTTTTCGCACGAAAACTTTCACCTGGGTTTTTCTCTTTTACAGATGATAATCGTGCTACACCCTTCCAGTATACGGCACAACAGAGACACAGGCGCAGACGTGTAGCAGGGCCCCGCTCAAAGGTTTCTTTTTAGATCACGGCCATGTGTAAACCTTTCTTACTGTCTCTTGTTGCTTCACACCCTCCGGATACTCAACACAACCGAGAGGGATGCTGGCATTATTGGCATTTCGCAACGTCAGACTAATGCACGTACTTGGAAATTCGGGGTTCATTATCAAGGGCGTTACTCAGCCCGGTATATGTTGTAAAGTCCGAATACCTTAGGGAGTGTTCGGCGTCGCGAGTTTGGCCTTATATGCATCAGCTCCGAATCATGTCTTTGGTCAATAGTTGGGTTTGCCCGGCTCCCGTGTTTTGCTACCTTATGTTCCGCCCTATCGGCTAAGGTGGCACCTGGAGAACTGCTGCGATTGTGCCCTGGTTCATCTGGATGAGCACCTCAGTAGAGAAAGCCGAAAACTGACTGTCATGATAAAGCGCGAGACTGGTCAACCACTCGAGGACTCAGCGGAATCTTCGTGATTCCTCCGCATTAATGAAGGACCGGCTTCCCGGTCATGTATGTACGAGCACCGTATTCGGATAAGCGCGGAAGTACCAGGGGCTATATAGTAGCCCCACCGTCAAACTCCTATGGCTAAGTGAAAGTGTTAAAGCAATATAGTTTGATTGCCTTGTTCGCCACGCTATCACCTCCTTAATGGACCAAGACGTTGGATCAAGTGTGAATACACGCTTTTCGGAACACCCCCGCATTATATGCGTGGGGGCTGAAGCCGACGACTGCAAACTTTCAGGTTATATACATACATAAACGGCCGTACAGGAGGCATCATAATACTTTCAGGCAAAAGTATAAACACAACCTTTATAATCGAAATAGCATCGTTTTTACAATTGGGATACAAGTCACTCGAACATGATACTCTTCGAGCACTGAGCCTCTATTAAAAGAGCGCCTTCTAGGACTTCTCCAAAATAGTGCTCGGCCGAGACCTGGCCTACGGCCGGACCCGGTTGCAATAGCGGTGGCCTCCATTGTAACGCCCACGATGCGGCTATATCTCCCACGTGTCGAGGCACGAATTAGAGGCATAACCGCATTGTGGTATTGTCGCAAGAAGGGTTATCCTCACACAATCCCATGTAATGAAAAACAATGGGATAACGAGAGTTGGCTTCAAATCGTCACTTCACACAATACATAAATACAAATCATACATCATCCAAATCCACACATAGACCAACTACGGTCAAATCCAAATGAAAATAAGATAACCCCAAATGCTAGATCCCCGATCGTCCCAACTAGGCTCCACTACTGATCATCAGGAAAAGAAACATAGTAACGACCACGTTCCTCGTCGAACTCCCACTTGAGCTCGGTTGCGTCACCTGCACTGGCATCGTCGGCACCTGCAACTCTTTTGGTAGAATCTGTGAGTCACGAGGTCTCAGCAATCTCACACCCGCGAGATCAAGATTATTTAAGCTTATAGGAAAGGATGGTGTAATGAGGTGGAGCTGCAGCAAGCAACTAAGCATATATGGTGGCTAACATATGCAAATGAGAGCGGGAAGAGAAGCAACGCAACGGTCAAGAAGTGATCCTGGAACTACTTACGTTCATGCATAATTCAAACCGTGTTCACTTCCCGGACTCCGCCGAGAAGAGACCATCACGGCTACACACACGGTTGATGTATTTTAATTAAGTCAAGTGACAAGTTCTCTACAACCGGACATTAACAAATTCCTATCTGCCACATAACTGCGGGCACGGCTTTCGAAAGATAATACCCTGCAGGGGTGTCCAACTTAGCCCATCATAAGCTCTCACGGTCAACGAAGGATAAACCTTCTCCCGGGAAGACCCGATCAGTCTCGGAATCCCGGTTTACAAGACATTTCGACAATGGTAAAACAAGACCAGCAAAGCCGCCCGAATGTGCCGACAAATCCCGATAGGAGATGCACATATCTCGTTCTCAGGGCACACCGGATTGTCCAAGCTTCCGATAGGCGAGCCCAGGGTTGCCCCTGGTGGCCACCGGCGACTGACAGGTAGGACCAATACTCAGAGGAGCACTGGCCCGTGGGTTTAAAATAAAGATGACCCTCGGGCTCGCGAAAACCAAAGGGAAAAAGGCTTAGGTGGAAAATGGTAAAACCAATGTTGGGCCTTGCTGGAGGAGTTTTATTCAAGGCGAACTGTCAAGGGGGTCCCATAAATCACCCAACCGTGTAAGGAACACAAACTCAAGGAACATAATACCGGTATGACGGAAACTAGGGCGGCAAGAGTGGAACAAAACACCAGGCATAAGGCCGAGCCTTCCACCCTTTACCAAATATATAGATTCATTAATTAAATAAGAGATATTGTGATATTCCAAAAATATCCATGTTCCAACATGGAACCAACTTCAACTTCACCTACAACTAGCAACGCTATAAGAAGGGCTGAGCAAAAGCCAAACAACGGTTTGCTAGGAAAGGATGGTTAGAGGCTTGACATGGCAATATGGGAGGCATGATATAGCAAGTGGTAGGTACCACGGCATAGCAATAGAGCGAACAACTAGCAAAGCAAAGATAGAAGTCATTTCGAGGGTATGGTCATCTTGCCTGCAAGGTTCTCAGAGTTGTCGAAAGCTTGATCCTCGTAAGCATACTCAACAGGTTCCTCGTTCACGAACTCGTCTCCCGGCTCTACCCACAACAATAACACAAGCAATGGAACCACAATCAATCACGGGAAATGCACAAGGAACATGATGCAAAACATGCATGATATGCGAGATATGATATGCGATGCATATGCGTGCTCCGGAAGAAAAAGCATGAACAGAGCAGTAACTTTGCAAACCAAGTATTCCACTGGAAAGATGAGATGATTTCGGTCGAAATCGATATGAACATCACTGGAAACGGATGCACGGTTTGCAAATGGCAAGCAAAACAAGAATGACACGATTCTGCGATTAACAGCATGATAGCACTTAGAATACAACAAGTAACTATGCTACAGCACTCCAACATAGCAACAAAGTATATGGCAGTAATCTACAGGAGATGCTTGACAAAAGATGAACACTGAGCTACGGCTAGATCACATCATAACAGGTTCAAACAATCATGGCAAAAGTGCAAAAGATATCAGTTTCACAGACAGTGAAATTACTGGACGTGGCGTAAACAGCATCAGGTAGCAATGTTCAGAGCAAGCAATCAACATGCTACAGGAACATAAAGTAGCAAAACAAGGCATGGCATGAATATACTAAATGCATAGAAAGGATCAGAAGATATGATGGCATCCATGTAAACATAGCAAGTTCCGTTAACAGGTTCCAGACTTGGCAAAAAACAGAGCATGGCATTAACAGCTTTAGGAAGGCATCTTGGTGAGCTTGATTCACTCATCACAAAGCAATGCATGACAAAACAAGCACAACTATATCTACAAAACATCCTTACTGAACATGCCCAGAAGAAACATGGATCTCACTATAGCCACAAGGATACATAGCAACAAAATAACAGCAATAACATACTTAGTGAAAATCCTAAGTCCCTGAAAACAGAAACATCATGAAGCCTAGTTTGCATGCTTGTGCTAGTCACCACATAGATCACAAAAATACATGGCATACACCTCTGTAAAGATGGCATGGCATAGATCAAAACACATGTAGAGCTCATACTCATAAGATGCACACATTAAACGCAACAAAAATAACAAAACACCAAGTTCTGTGAACAGACAGCAGTAAACATCATATAGCACTCTTGCACCAGAGATTTGGGCATCAAGATGGACTCAAACGAGCATGGCACAGTGGAACAAAATGAAGAGCATCTCGAGGCGAACAATTCAATATATTATATGCACAAATCGGAGCAGTATGCAAAGAGTTATGATGCGTCAGAGTATGCAACATAATACACTATTCTCAGGACTTAGAGAAATCGAGGGGAGGGGAGAAACTCAACCTCTCGATCCAGATCGAGATCTGGCCTGATCGAGGCTCGCCGGAGTCGGGGCGCACGGCGGCCAGAGCGGAGAGGAGGGAGAGGCCGCGGGTCGGAGGAGAGGTCGGGGAAGGAGGAGGAGGCCGGGCGCGCGGCGGCGACGCGACCGGGAGACGGCGCGCGGCGGGCGCCGGCGGACGGCGGCGCCGGCGTCGGAGCGCGGCGGGGCGCGGGAGGCGCGGGGCTCAGGCGAAGCCAGGCAGCGGGGTCGGCGCGCGGGCTGGGAGGGCCGGCCTCTGGTCCGGGCGGGCCGCGGCGCAGGGACGGCGGCGACGCCCACGTGGCAGGCGGCGATTGGGCGAGGGCGGCGGCGGGATTCGTCCGGCGCCGGGCGGACGTGTCCGGCGCGCGGAGGGAGCGGTGGCTAGTGTTTGGACGCAAATTTCGGAGGGGGAGGTGCTTATATAGGCATAGGGAGCTAGGAGAGTCCAAATGGAGTGCGGTTTTCGCCCACACGATCGTGATCGAACGAGCGAGAGCATGGAGGGGACTTAGAGGGGTTATTGGACTGTTTGGAGGGGGGGTTTGCTGCAACACACGAAAGGGCTTTGCGGTTACCCGGTTAACCGTTGGAGCATCAAACGACCTCCAAATGGAACGAAACTTGACAGGTGGTCTACCGGTGGCATACCAAGGCCACTTGGCAAACCTCGGTCCATTCCAAGAATGTTTAACACCCGCTCACGAAAAGAAACAAGAGGGGTGCGCCAGTGCATGTGGGAGTGTCGGATTGCAAAATGGACAACGGGGAAAATGCTCAGATGCATGAGACGAACACGTATGCAAATGAGATGCACATGATGACATGATATGATATACTTGACATGAACAAAATGCAAAACAAAAAACAAAACCCGACCACGAAGGGAATAACATAACACATAGCCGAAAATGGCAAGAGTTGGAGTTACAAATATGGAAAGTTACATCCGGGGTGTTACAACACTCCACCACTACGAGAGGATCTCGTCCCGAGATCTAGGACTGAAAGAACTCCGGATATTCGGAACGGAGATGGTCCTCGCGTTCCCAGGTGGCTTCCCGGTCGGAATGGTGTGACCACTTCACTTTCAGGAATTTGATTGACTTGTTGCGAGTCTTGCGCTCAGTTTCATCAAGAATAGCAACGGGGTGCTCATGATAAGACAGATCTTCTTGGAGGTCAATCTCTTCAAAGTTGATGATGCGCTCAGGAGTCTTGAAGCACTTGCGAAGCTGTGACACGTGGAACACATCGTGCACGTTCGCGAAGTTGGAGGGAAGCTCAAGTTGATAGCTGAGGTCGCCTCTTTTGCCAATGATCTTGAAAGGACCCACGTATCTAGGGGCAAGCTTCCCTTTGATACCGACGCGACGAGTGCCTTTCATTGGAGAGACGCGGAGGTAGACATGGTCTCCGATCTCGAAAACCAAGTCACGGTGCTTGCTATCATAGTAACTCTTCTGGCGCGATTGCGCGGCTTTGAGATTTTCACGGATGACTTTACACATTTCTTCAGCCTCTGTGATTAAGTCGTTGCCAAGAAGTTGGCGTTCACCAGTCTCTGACCAATTGAGAGGAGTACGGCACTTTCTGCCATAGAGAATCTCGAATGGGGCCTTGCCCGAACTCGCTTGGAAGCTGTTGTTGTAGGAGAATTCGGCATATGGAAGACAACCTTCCTATTTCATGCCAAAGGAAATCACACAAGCCCTGAGCATATCTTCAAGGATTTGATTGACTCGCTCGAATTGGCCACTAGTTTGAGGATAGAAAGCTGTGTTGAAGCGAATGTTGGTGCCCATGGCCTTCTGGAAGGAGTCCCAGAACTTAGAAGTGAAGATGCTTCCATGATCTGATGAAATCAGTTGTGGAATGCCGTGCAAGGAGATATCCTGGAGGTGTATAGCTCTGCCAACTGAGCTGCTGTGATAGATTCTTTGATTGGAAGGAAATGAGACACTTTAGTAAGCTTGTCAATGACAACGAAGATAGCATCATTTGCGCGCTTGGACTTTGGAAATCCAGTCACGAAGTCCATTTTGATATGATCAAACTTCCATTCTGGAATAGCAAGAGGTTGGATGAGACCAGCTGGTCGTTGGTGTTCTGCTTTCACCCTTCGACAGACATCACATTCAATTACGAATTGAGCGATTTCTCGCTTCATTCGAGTCCACCAATACGACTGCTTGAGGTCATGGTACATCTTCGTACTTCCAGGATGAATGGAAAGAAGAGAATTGTGCGCCTCGTTCATAATGACTTTCCTTAGATCACCATTAGGAACCACAAACCGGTCCTCGAAGAATAAAGTGTCTGTCATCAATGCGATAGCACTTGTATTTGGAAAAACCCTTATCAATACCACGTTTCACCTTCTTCACCATGGTATCCAGGAGTTGTGCATCACGAATCTGATCTGCCAAAGTAGGAGAGACTATAAGGTTGGCAAGAAAGCCTTGAGGAACAACTTGGAGATTCAGCTTGCGGAAAGCTTCACAAAGATCTGGTTGAAATGGCTTGAGAATTAAGCTGTTGCAATAAGCCTTCCTGCTCAAAGCATCTGCAATGACATTGGCCTTGCCTGGAGTATATTCAATACTCGGATTGTACTCTTGAATCATTTCGACCCATCGAGTTTTCCTAAGGTTGAGGTTGGGCTGAGTGAAGATGTACTTGAGACTCTTGTGATCGGTGAAAATGTCCACTTTTCTTCCCAACAAGAGATGTCTCCATGTTATTAATGCATGGACAACTGCCGCCAACTCAAGATCATGAGTGGGGTAGTTCTTTTCGTTGGTCTTCAACTGACGAGTGGTATAGGCCACAACTTTCTTCTCTTGCATTAACACAGCACCGAGACCTTGAAGAGAAGCATCACAGAAAACTTCGAATGGCTTGGATTCGTCAGGAGGAGTTAAGACAGGAGCTGTGCCGAGTTTCTCTTTGAGAGTGTTGAAAGCAAGTTCACACTTAGGCAAGGCTATAAGAAGTGATCCTGGAACTACTTACGTTCATGCATAACTCAAACCGTGTTCACTTCCCGGAGTCCGCCGAGAAGAGACCATCACGGCTACACACACGGTTGATGTATTTTAATTAAGTCATGTGACAAGTTCTCAACAACCGGACATTAACAAATTCCCATCTGCCACATAACCGCGGGCACGGCTTTCGAAAGATAATACCCTGCAGGGGTGTCCCAAGTTAGCCCATCATAAGCTCTCACGGTCAACGAAGGATAAACCTTCTCCCGGGAAGACCCGATCAGTCTCGAAATCCCGGGTTACAAGACATTTCGACAATGGTAAAACAAGACCAGCAAAGCCGCCCGAATGTGCCGACAAATCCCGATAGGAGCTCCACATATCTCGTTCTCAGGGCACACCGGATTGTCCAAGCTTCCGATAGGCGAGCCCAGGGTTGCCCCTGGTGGCCACTGACGACTGACAGGTAGGACCAATACTCAGAGGAGCACTGGCCGGGGGGTTTAAAATAAAGATGACCCTCGGGCTCACGAAAACCCAAGGGAAAAAGGCTTAGGTGGCAAATGGTAAAACCAAGTTTGGGCCTTGCTGGAGGAGTTTTATTCAAGACGAACTATCAAGGGGGTCCCATAAATCACCCAACCGTGTAAGGAACGCAAACTCAAGGAACATAATACCGGTATGACGGAAACTAGGGCGGCAAGAGTGGAACAAAACACCAGGCATAAGGTCGAGCCTTCCACCCTTTACCAAATATATAGATGCATTAATTAAATAAGAGATATTGTGATATTCCAAAAATATCCATGTTCCAACATGGAACCAACTTCAACTTCACCTGCAACTAGCAACGCTATAAGAAGGGCTGAGCAAAAGCCAAACAACGGTTTGCTAGGAAAGGATGGTTAGAGGCTTCACATGGCAATATGGGAGGCATGATATAGCAAGTGGTAGGTACCGCGGCATAGCAATAGAGCGAACAACTAGCAAAGCAAAGATAGAAGTCATTTCGAGGGTATGGTCATCTTGCCTGCAAGGTTCTCAGAGTCTTCGAAAGCTTGATCCTCGTAAGCGTACTCAATAGGTTCCTCATTCACGAACTCGTCTCCCGGCTCTACCCACAACAAGAACACAAGCAATGGAACCACAATCATTCATGGGAAATGCACAAGCAACATGATGCAAAACATGCATGATATGCGAGATATGATATGCGATGCATATGCGTGCTACGGAAGAAAAAGAATGAACAAAGCAGTAACTTGGCAAACCAAGTATTCCACTGGAAAGATGAGATGATTTCGGTCGAAATCGATATAAAGATCACTGTAAACGGATGCACGGTTTGCAAATGGCAAGCAAAACAAGAATGACACGATTTTGCGATTAACAGCATGATAGCACTTAGAATAGAACAAGTAACTATGCTACAGCGCTCCAACATAGCAACAAAGCATATGGCAGCAATCTACAGGAGATGCTTGACAAAAGATGAACACTGAGCTACGGCTAGATCATAAAAACTTCATGCAACCCATTTTTGGCGGATGAAATCCTCTCAACCACCGCACCCATCAACGTACGATGCGCCTCTGAGATAGCCGCTTGCTCCAGAACACCCATCAGTGCGTCTGGTCGTGCATCGGACAGTCCCGGACTCTTTCTGTTGCTCTCCTTAGGAGCCGATACTCCGGACTTCGGGTGGCCGAAGGGTTACCTTCTGGCCTTGGCGAATCAGGAGAAATCCTCCGTGACGACACCTTAGGGTCGTCCGCCTCATGAGGCGGGGAGACAGGGGGAGGCGTTTCGCTCTCCATCATCTCCGGAAGAAGATCCCCCGAAGACGAACTCCGTCGAGAAGGGCTACGATCCGAACTGCAAGACATACATCTCGGTTATTGTCCTCGGAGATGAAGCAGCATATATTTACCAAAAGTACTCTTGTTCACTTACAGCTCGGTGGAGGGCTGATCTCCTTGTGGGCACTGTGCGGTAAGGGTGCCCTCCAGGGCAGGGGCCCCTGGCGAAGGTTTCTTCCCCCGTTTGGAAACCCTTGTTTCCAAGTCTTCAGAGGCGATCCTTTTTCTTCCTTGGGGAGAGGGAATTTTAGATTCTTCTCCCCGATTATCCTCCTTCATGGAGACACTAATTCCCCCGGTTTGGATGAGTAATGCTTGAGGCCCGCTTTCAGCTTCTTTATTCCTCCCTTTATCTTCCTCCGATGGCACTTGATAAGGTGCGTGCTCAAGCATCCTGGCTAGTACAGGATCCGGTGAGCCTTCGGGAAGGGGGGCCGAACACCTGATCATCTTCGCCTTTTTTATCCAGTCCTGGTCAAAGAGCGATTTTTTCAGAATGATGTTGTGACAAATAAAAAGACGGCATGTTCGGCCACAGAATTTCTTACGTGGGTGTCTGGACGATTGCAGTTCAGACCCGCATCCTCGGTGGTGTCCGGACACTTTATTCGTGATCCGAAGAACAATCCATACATCTCTTCGAGCGTCATGCCGAAGAATTGCTGAAGAGTTCGCGATCCTTCCGGGTTGAACTCCCACATACGGAGGGGTCGACGTTGGCATGGCAGGACCCGACGAACTAGCATGACTTGCATTACCTTGACAAGGCTGACATCTCTCTTGAGGAGATCTCGGATGCGACTCTACAGTGTAGGCACGTCATTAACTGGCCCCCAGTCTAGCCCCTTGTTGACCCATGACGCCAGTTGTGGCGGGGGATCCGAACAGATGGCGGGGGCAGCTACCCACTTAGTACTTTGGGGAGCTGTGATGTAAAACCACTCCCGCTGCCATAAGTTGGACCTCTTCGGGAAGGAGCCCTTTGGCTATGGAGCATCGGCGCCTTTGCTTATTATGGCACCTCCGCATTCTGCGTGTTGCCCATCGATCATCTTCGGCTTCACATTGAAGGTCTTGAGCCATAAGCCAAAGTGTGGGGTCATGCCGAGGAAGGCCTCACACACGACGATGAACGATGAGATGTGAAGGATGGAATCCGGAGCCAGATCATGGAAATCAAGCCCATAATAGAACATAAGCCCTCTAACAAAGGGATCAAGACTAAAGCCTCGCCCTCGGAGGAAGTGGGAAACAAATATGACACTCTCGTTGGGTTCGGGAGTCGGGATGACCTGAGCAGGCAGCCTTTGCGAGATTTCGGCGATCAGATACCTGGCTTCTCTCAGCTTCTTGATGTCCTCCTCTGTGACATAGGAGGCCATCCACCGGCCTTGAAGGTTGGATCCGGACATGATTGAAGGTCCGAAGCTCTTAGCCTGAGCCTTGGGTGTTGGAATTTAAGGTGGGGGAAGGGAAGGATCGAGCGCGAGAAGAAAAGGACAGGCCTTGGCCCCTTTATAAAGAGGGTGAATATCAAGCGTCCTCCGCGTGGCCGTTCGGGACTTGACTAAAATCGAGGATTCATACCAGCAGGCGCGATTGGGTTACCCACACCCATATTGATGAGAATCCTGTGATAAGGGGACACGATCTCTGCTTCGACAAGACGTGCCAAGAAAACCGCCTTGCAACACGTGCAGTGGCAGGCTGGCAAAAACGGTTCGTAAGGACCGGACCACGGCAGGATGTCATGTTATGAAAAGTTGTCGGCATATTAGATTTGTGGAATATTATACTCTCTACGGTTGTATGTGGAATTTGTTTTGCAGAGCCGGACACGATCCTTGTGATCAAAATCTTCTATGGAGTATTCGGAGGAGGAACCCGCCTTGCAATGCCGAAGACGATCTACGCGCCGCACTCATCGTCATTGAAGCCTGGTTCAGGGGCTACTGAGGGAGTCCTGGATTAGGGGGTCCTCGGACCAGCGGACTATATACTTTGGCCGGACTGTTGGACTATGAAGACACAAGATTGAAGACTTCGTCCCGTGTCCGGATGGGACTCTCCTTTGCGTGGAAGGCAAGCTTGGCAATTCGGATATGTAGATCTCCTCCCTTGTAACCGACTCTGTGTAACCCTAGCCCCCTCCGGTGTCTATATAAACCGGAGGGTGTAGTCCGTAGGACAAGAACAATCATAATCATAGGCTAGCTTCTAGGGTTTAGCCTCTATGATCTCGTGGTAGATCAACTCTTGTAATACTCATATCATCAAGATCAATCAAGCAGGAAGTAGGGTATTACCTCCATCAGGGCCCGAACCTGGGTAAACATTGTGTCCCCCGCCTCCTGTTACCATCCGCCTTAGACGCACAGTTCGGGACCCCCTACCCGAGATCCATCGGTTTTGACACTGACAATGGGTGTTTGTTGACGCCGGCGTGCTCAGCCCTCTGCTCCAAGTTCCGACGGGGCCTGCTGTTCCAAACTCCGGCTGGGGCCATCAGAAGCTCACGAGCCCCCGCCTCGCTTCCGGCTGGGCTAGGCTGAGGAGGTTGAAGGACCACGGCGTGACTGCGCCTATGATGCTGAAGGAGTTCGTCAAGCGTCGAGTCGCTCAGCTTCAGCGCTATTCCCGCCCGATGTGGGACTTGCTCGGTAGCCAGGACCATATGAGGTTTCAGGAGAAGGGCTTCCTCTTGCGACGCGGCAAACGGTGCTTACGGTCCTATCGGGCGTCCCTTTGCCGGACGACATGCCCAGGAATAGCTGCCTGCTATACCGCTGCGAGAACAAGGCCGCATTTGCCGCGAGCATGCCTTCCTTTGATGAGTGGGGGCTGCGCCCAATCGGCCTGGTGGGGTCCCACGAGAACGCCATCAACGTGGTCGCCTTCCTCGCCGCCGGTGCCGAGCTCGCCCCGAGTGAGGGTGCAGGAGGGCGAGCTCCGATGGAGATCTGTGGCCCAAGCGTTGGGAAGCACATGTCGCGCGGTGACCCTGGGGCGTCGTCCTCGGGAGGTCGCGATCCCTCCCGTGGGGCGTCGGTTGCTAAGGCGATGCTGCACGCGGCTCCCAAGATCAAAGCCCCCGAAGCCTCGGAAGGTCGTAGTGGGACGGCGCCTGACTGTTCACCGCAGCCAAACACCCCTAAAGTTGTCCCTCCAAGCTCTTCTTCGGCCCTGCCTCGCACCGGCCGTCATGTCCAGCGCTTCGGTCGTCTTTGCGTGGACTTCGAGGAGCTCTGCAAGAGGAAAGGATCCCCCAGTGGCGGCAACATCTTTGGGTTGCTGAGCGGAGGAAGTACATCGCTGTCGACGTGTAACTACCGTATCGATGTGGCTCCTTGTGTGTTGTTTCCATTTCCTGACGTTAGTTCTTCAGGGCTCCTTCCATTGAGGCGGCGGCGCCTTTTGAGAAACGGCCTCCTCCTTCCTCAACTCCCCCGTCGGCCTCGAGCGCTCCGAGTCCACTTGCTTCCCCTGAAGCAGGGTCAGTTGAAGGAGCACTCTTGCCTTCATGGCGCGCTGGACCCGCGGCTTTGTCGCCCCTCCCCCACGGTCTGGCGTGGAGCTTGGCGGGCGTGCCCAAGACCCCTCCTTTGGTCACGGACAATAGCTGGTTGGCTTCGATCTTTGGTTCCTCTTCAAGAAGCGAGCCCCGATTGGCTTGGGCTCTTCGCGAGGACTGGTTGACGTCAGGTGCAGCGCCAGCCCCCAGCCCCTTGCCTAGAGGTGGTGCACCGCTTGATACCGCGCCCGCATCCCCCGAAGCAATGGACGAGGCGGGCCGTGCGTTCGAGTTTGAGCGCGGGCGGAGCGTCGTTCGTCACGAGCTTTTCTGGGAGGCGCTGGATGTGATGAGCCGGCTTGGTGAAGAACTCGCAGGTGTCGACTCGTGCCTTGAGGCCGAAGGTCTGCGGTTGGCGGAGGAATAGCGCAAGCTGAGGGTGGCTATCAACATCGGCCGCTACCAGCGTGATCTTGACAATGCGAAGGCTGAGGCGTCTCTCAAGGTTTCCCGCGAGGCTTGTTCCCGAGCCTTGGAGGAGGCTCACGAGGCCGACCGCCGTCGCGAGGCCGCGGAGAAGCGCGCGTGGGAGCTCCACGCCTGGAGCGCGTCCCTAGAGCGGCAGGTAGAGGCGCGCAGAGCCGCCCTTGCGTCGCTGAGGGGGACGCCTGCCGAGGAGGAAGAGGTCCGGAAGCGCGAGGAGGCGTTGGCGCTGGAGGCCGTGGAGCGCAGCCTCGAGCTTGAGCAATTGGAGACGAGGGAGCGTCAAGTTACCCAAGTAGAAGATGCCGTCGGGGTTCGCGAGGCCAGGGTCCAGGAGGAGGTGGATCGCCGGGTGGCCGAGGTTCGCGCAGACCTGGAGGGAAGGTACGACTTGAAGTTGAAGCTCGTAGGTACGGAGGGTGCGGGCAGGGCTGCTGCCCTCAGGCCCATGTTGGAAGAGGCTGAGAGGCGTGCGGAGGCCATGGCTGCCGCCCTGGTCACGGCGCAGGCGGACTTGGCCTCCGCCCGCGCCGAGTTGCTTTCTCTTCGGAAATGGGTTGATGACCCCAAGGCCGTCGCACCACAAAACAAGGAGGAAGTACTCCAACATCGGACGCTGGAGCGCGAGCATGGTCCTATGCTTCAGGATCTACGGAATAGGGCCAATACCGCCCTGGGCTACATCTGCGACGAGAATGCACCTGCCCCCCACTCGAATGACTATGCCAGCCACCTGACCTTCTTCACCGACGTGGTGATGCACCTGGAAACCCGATCTGACAGGGCTCACCGGCTCGTGGAGGAGAGAAGTCGGGGCCTGCTCGGGCGCGCGTTCTCCCGCGTCTTCAGCCACCTCAGGAACACCTTCCTCGACTTCGACTTCGACGCCGCCATTGCCCCTGTACCGCAGGCCGTCCGGGGCGATATGGCCTGGTGGGTGGAGAACAACGTGGACGCGCTGGTCAGAGCCTTTGCCTCCGACGACGACGCGGTGGTGGTCGCCGCAGACGAAGGCTACGTGGTTGACGACGGCGACGGAGGCGTCGCCGAAGGCGGCGATGGTGCTGGCGAAGACGAAGATGATGCGAGCGACGCATCTGAGGGCGATGTAGCGAGCGACATATCCGGCTTATCCCATGTTCTCCTATCGTTGCATCCTCTATGCAAAAACTCGGGCGCGGCCCTTGGAAAACTTGTAAGAGCATTTTGAGAGGGGGGCCGTCATGTAAGCAAGTTGTTGCCTTTACTTTCCTACGCGGCATTGAGCAAGTGGCCTCGCGAACTCGTAAGTCCGGGGGTGAGTTTCCTATCGTGGGTTACCTTAGTCAGCACCAGCCTTGAGCTGGGTCATGAGGCGACGAGTTCCTGAGAGTCCTGCGGAGCTTGTCGTCCCGTCAGGAGGGGCCCCACAAGAGGCAAGCACCAATTGTAGCGTTAACGCGCGCTCGGCACGCGTGTGCTTCGCGCAGTCCCGCTCGCGAGGGGCTCGTGTGGGGAAGGCGATGGACATGAGTCCCAGACAAAATGAAACTCAGAAAGCAAGAAATTGCTCGAATTGAGAAAAGGCACCCCCCGCGCGCATCGATAAAACCTCGACTTCAACTCAAATCCAGATCCAGAAAACAAGGCTACAGAAAAAGAGATCCAAAACGAAAGGCCGCGTCCGGCGCCTATTCTAGTCTTCTGGTCTTCAAGTCTTCTCACCAGCGCGGAGCTAAGTGCTTCCACTAGGCGTGGGAGGGAGCCCCATGGTTTGAGGCCGGCACCCCTGAGACTCCGGGGCGTGTACAGCCCCAACTCATTATTACGTGAGAGTGTCACGGGCGGCGAGCTACACAGGCACTGGGCCTTCTTCACAGGTACCGGCCTTGCTTCATATCGCCAGAACAGGGCCCCGCCTTGCGCCACCCTCGACCACCTTTGAGCTGACCGGCAACCTGGACTACACAAAGGGGGAAAGGGGACGCCAGCGGTGCCCTCGGCGACCACAGGTCCTCTGCCGGGGGAAGGGTCGTCGAAGCCTCCCCGGCAGAGGGCCTACCTCCGGGTGCCGCCCGGCTTCGTCGACGTGGGGAGGTGCCCTGCTCCTGGCTCCCCTCGCGCAACCCCCAACGAGCTTCCCCTGGCGGGAGAGGCGTCGCCGTGCCAGGGTGATCTGCCGAGGCTGTAACCTGGTTCACTGGAAGCCCATGGTTAGCGTAAGCTTGCTCCTGAGAGATTAGCAGTACCCTGTAGTTGCCGTTGATGGCGCGATCGTCGTGGTTCTCCGTTGGTTCCTGGAAGGCTTCGTGTCCTAGCGCCCCTTCTTCCCAATCTTCTCCAACGAACGAGCTAGGGTCGTCCTCCGGTGTGTACTCCTGGTCCATCATGCGGGGCACATAGGCTTCCGGGGCTGTTACCCCGAACACCTCGCCGTAGTGCCCCACACTCTATGTTGCCCGGCCCAGCGTGTCGTCCTGAGGATAGTAGCGCGACATCTCGCCGGGACCATGGGGGCGGCGCTTGTGCCCGTGCTTGTCGCGGGTGGTATGGGGGCGGCAGAGCCGCCGGCCGCGCTGGTGTTGACGAAGCCCCCATGCGCGCCCGACGGCGCGTGGTTGCGGCGAGGCCCGCCATGAGGCCCCGTAATGGCCTGAGAAGGGAGCCGATAGCAGAAAGGCGGCGCCCCCGCGGCCGCCGCGTCCAGCAGCGCGTCCCGGCCACTCTCCATCAACCACCACCGCAGCAGCTCCCTTGCCACGGTGAGTGCTGCCCGCATGTTTGCCTGCTCTCACCACGAGTGCCGCGCCGTCGCCGCGGCGTGGCTTCCTGCCCTTGCAGCGGCTTGTACCTGTCGTGGTGTGAGGGTGGATGACGCCTGGCCGTGCCGCCCGCGCCCCGCAGCATTGGACGGCGCCCGCGCCGCCTGGAGCGCGGGGTCGAGGTCTTCATGAGCAGGCGTCGTCGCCCGGGCCGGCCAGGCTGCCCAGCGGTCGGAGTCAGCTCTTGGGTCGCCGGACATCTTGCCCGTGGAGCGTCGTTAGGTCGATTGTTGAAGAAGAAGCTCCGGCGCACCCCTACCTGGTGTGCCAAATGTCGGATGTGGGGTTCCGGCAAACCCTTAAGGTTCGAACTCTGGGGTGCGCGCGAAGTCTTTCCCTCCTACCGATCCACGCCCTAGCTCGCTAAGATCTCGCAGACGAACTCGACAAACTCGCAACACAGAAAGACACGAGATTTATACTGGTTCGGGCCACCGTTGTGGTGTAATACCCTACTCCAATGTGTGGTGGCGGATTGCCTCTTTGGCTGATGATGAACAGTACAAGGGGAAGAACAGCCTCCTGAGGTTGAGGTGTTCTTGTGTCTAGGGTAGGCTCTCGATCAGATCAGATCAGGCCGAGATCCCTTTCTACTGTGGTGGCTAGTTCTACATATATAGGCCCTGGTCCTCTCCCCAAATATTGAGCGGGAAGGGAGCTAACATCGGCGGGCAAATTTGAAGGGGGACAGCTAGTACAAGCTATCCTGACAAAAGTGGTCTTCGCCTGCGAAAGGCTCTGGTGGTGACGCCGTCTTGGGCTCCACGATGACCTCCGTCCTGCCGTCCTTTATGGTCTTGGTCTAGTTGCACCGATATGGCAACCTTTGCCTGATGCCTCGGTACTCCGCGCCTGCGCTGGCCTCCTTAGCCCAAAAGAGGAAACAAGGGCGATGCGCGTCCTGGCGCCCGCCTGGTGCCGATCGTCATGGCTCACATCACGAGAGCCTCGTGAGGTTTCCCCCGCCTTGATATCTCCGCTCCTCGTGAGCCCGCCTGGCTAGGCCACTCCTGAGGAGGTCTTGCTTCGCCCGCCTCGCGAGGTTTGGCCCCTTGCGAGGGTCTTGGATGCCTGGTTGATGAAGATGGGCCGGACGACCCGCTAACTTGGCCACGCCGTGGGCCGCAGGCAAGCAAGTATGGTGACCCCCGTTCCCAGAACGCCGACAACCTAAGCATGATACTAATGAGTCAATAAATTCTCTCCATGTCTCCATTAATGAAAGCAAAGAGAGAACCACTAGGTTGAGAGCTAAGCAAGAATTCCTAGAAAAAGCTATTCCACCCGGTTTTTATCGTAATCATGATGAGGTTATTAAAAGAGCAATGCTACACGCACGGATATTTTTTAGGGGATCAACGGGGAGGGTTAGTTGGCATGTTTTAATTGGCTATAAAAAAGGTGAGGGGCCCACCCCCGTTGAAAATTAGGGGCGGAGAGGAGATTAGTTATATAGATCCCTCTAAAACTCCGTAAATTGCCCGTGTGTATAGTATTTTCATTATTAAAATGATTGGTGTATTACCTATTGTATCTTTGATTAGTAATATAAAACTTGATGAAAAAGGGCCTGGAGATGAGTCAACCACTGGTGCAGCGACCTGCTTTACAAACGGTTTTTACCCCCTTTCTGGGACGGAGTTTTAAACCGTCGCCTTGCCTGTGTGTGCGATACGGGGGTCCTTCCCACATATCCTAGAAACCGTAGGGGATAGGGAGTAGGAATGCATAATTTTGGCAGAACTATGTGTATGCGATGCCCGCATCTATCCCAAACGCGACTCGTCACACAACTGTTTGTGATATATTGAATATCCCAAACGCTCCATCCTTGCTACTCGTGTGTGTTGGAATTACCATCGCACACGCTATTCTATGGTGCGATGTTTATGATGAGCGCCCCATCACAAACAGTTCATGATTGTAAAGCGTGTTTGATAAGGAGACTATCACATACATTCACTTCTCCCAAACTGTATGCGATATATAGATAAGAAGATAAGTTAATCATCATACGAGTGTCGAATAGGTTTATGAAATATCAGACTATTGTACTAGCGGACGGCAAAGAAGACTGCCGTCCGTGATCTATGCCTTTGCCGTCCGCCAGTAGTGTTCGTCTTCCTCGCCCACGAGCTCAAGCCTGAAGCCACCACATCGACCAGATCGACGCCATCTTCTTCCTCGGTCGTCGCCGCTATTCTTCATTGATCCATCGCCTCTGCAGCTCCTAAGCCACCAACGGGCCACCGTGTGCCTCCGTGGTGAGTTCCTCGTCACTTCCCCTCTTGCCATGCATTGATTCCATGCCTTGTGTTGCTGCTGCCATGGTCGCCGGAGATCAGTGCCGCCGCCGTGTTAACCGTCGCTGCTATTGTGCTCCTTTGGCCCAACCAAGCGCGCCACCCCACTCGTGGTGTCACGTAGAAGTTGCTCGTGCCCTTGGTGCGTCAGCTGCGTGCCCGTGGCTTCGATCTACATCAAGCCCAAGCCCCTGCGTACATTGCTCGCGCCTCCACGTTTGCCCGCTTGTGCGTGGCCTCGCCTCTTCACCCGCGCCCGCAGGAACCGCTACCGCTGCTTCTGTTAAACTACTGCTGCCGCTTGACTCTGCTCCCCCGCCCCGTGCAAGCTCCATCACGGCCAGGCTGCGCCCTCCCGCGCCGCTGCCGCCGTTCGCTGACCGGCGCCCTCGCGCGTGCGCATACGCCAGGGCCATGCCTACATACTGCTGCTGTTGCTTTCTGCTTGTCCGCCTTTGCTTCCGCTAACTGCTGCTGCTGCCTTGCACTGCCGCTGCAAACTGTTGTTGATGCTACTGCCGCCTACCGGTGTTGTCGCCGATGTCCGCCTGCTGCAATGCTACTCCTTCTACTTGCTACTCGCAAGCCGCTGCTGCTCCTCACTACTATTGCCGTCGACTGCTGCTCAATTGCCGCTGACCGCTGCTGATACTGAACATGGCAATGGCCATGGCTGAATGTGTTGTATTGTGGTCGGCTGGGCCACTGTCCAATACGGTCAGCCCTTGTTTAATTAGACTAGATTAGTTAGTGCTAATTTAGTTTAATATAGTAGAGAATAACACGTGAGCCACCTCTGTTTATTATCTCAAATTAATTGACTTAATAAAATAGAGTCCATGACAACTAGGCCCCCACTCCCACTGGCACTGTTCATGAGTTGACCAGTCAAATATTGACTGGGTCAACTCAGGCACTGACCCCACATGTCAGCCTCTTTGTGCCCTGCGCTGGGTACACTTATGAGTACCCATAGCCATTTTGCTATTTAATTCGAATTATAAAATAAATTCAGAAATTCATTTAAACTTTGAAAATTAATATAAAATAATCCGTAACTTGGATGAAAATACTTTGTAAATGAAAGTTGCTCAGAGCGATGAGACGAATCCGGATACCCAGCCTGTTCGTCCGCCACACATCCCTAGCATTGAGAACACGCAACTTTCCCCCTCCGGTTCACCTGTTCGAAAATGTGAAACACCGGGAATACTCTCCCGGTTGTTTCCCCCCTTCGCCGGTATCACCTCCTACCGCGTTAGGGCACTCCTATCACTGTTACTTGACATGTCATGCAGTGTTATGCATCTGTTTGTGTTGTATTATGTTTTCTTCCCCCTCTTCTCTCCGGTAGACTACGAGACTGACGCCGCTGCTCGTGCCCTGATCGACTACGTTGTTGACGACCCCTACTTGCCAGAGCAACCAGGCAAGCCCCCCCCCCCCCCCATGATCACCAGATATCGCCTATTCCTTCTCTCTGCTGCTTGCATTAGAGTAGTGTAGCATGTTACTGCTTTCGGTTAATCCTATTCTGCTGCATAGCCTGTCATTGTTGCTACAGTTGTTACCCTTACCTGCAATCCTAAATGCTTAGTATAGGATGCTAGTATTCCATCAGTGGCCCTACATTCTTGTCCGTCTGCCATGCTATACTACCGGGCCATGATCACTCGGGAGGTGATCACGGGTATATACTTACATACATATTATATGATACATGTGGTGACTAAAGTCGGGTCGGCTCGTAGAGTACCCGCAAGTGATTCTGATGTGGTGGCTGAAAGGACAAGTGGCTCCATCCAGGTAGAGGTGGGCCTGGGTTCCCAACGGCCCCCTACTGTTACTTTGTGGCGGAGCGACAGGGCAGGTTGAGACCACCTAGGTGAGAGGTCGGCCTGGCCCTGGTCGGCGTCCGCGGTTATTTCATAATAACATGCTTAACGACATCTTGGTATTTGATCTGAGTTGGGTCGTTGGCCTTATACACACTAACCACCATGTGGGACAAGATATAGGTGAGGGAGTCCTGGACTAAGGGGTCCTCAGGAGTCCGGCCTGTTATCCGTTGGGCCGGACTGAAGGGCCGTGAAGACATGAAGGCTGAAGACTACCGACTCCATGTAACCCTAGATCTCTCCAGTGTCTATATAAACCGGAGAGCGTAGTCCGGTTGGACAGATACATATTACCATAGTCATACAGGCTAGACTTATAGGGTTTAGCCATTACGATCTCGTGGTAGATCAACTGTTGTAACACTCATATTCATCAAGATCAATCAAGCAGGAAGTAGGGTATTACCTCCATAGAGAGGGCCCGAACCTGGGTAAACATCGTGTCCCCCGTCTCCTGTTACCATCGATCCTAGACGCATAGTTCGGGACCCCCAACCCGAGATCCGCCGGTTTTGACACCGACATTGGTGCTTTCATTGAGAGTTCCACTGTGCCATCGACAAGAGGTTCGATGGCCCCTTCAATCGTCAATAGTGACGCCGTCCGAGGAGAAACCTTCCTCCCCGGGCAAATCTTCGTGTCCGGCGGCTTCGTACTGCGGGCCAACTCGCTTGGCCGTCTGGAGCAGATCAATAGCAACGCCCCCGGCCACCAGGTCAGTTTTGGAAGCTTGAACTACGTCGCAGATACCCGTGGAGAATTGATCTTCAATGGGTTTGAAACCGCAGCAATCGCTCCCCCTCGTCCCGATGAACATGACTTATATCTGTTATCGGATTACATCCAGGAGATGGATCTTGTTGCCGCAACGGTCTTAGAACCGAAGCAGATCGTGCCCTCCGAGGCCACAAAGTCCACGGCGTTGGAGCTGCACACGGACTCGACGTTGTGCAATGTTTGCGTCAATGGAACTCCGGACTCGTCTCCGGCTATAAGTTCTGGACCAGGTACGCCTGCGGACACCGAGCTGGATCGGTTATTGATTTTCGAATTTAGCGCCGCAGACATCTTCCAGCACTCACCTTTTGGTGACGTGCTAAACTCTTTAAAGAACTTGTCCTTGGAGGAGGACTCACAGCCGAACTATGTTCGGTTCGAGCTAGAGGCGAATGACGAGGAATTTTGCTTCCCACCCGCCACCCACTTCATAGCCACTGTCGATGACTTAACCGACGTGCTTGACTATGGCTCCAAAGACATCGACGGTATGGACGACGATGCCGACAAGGAGCAAGGCCAAGATCCGCCATTCAATGGACATTGGACGGCCACCTCTTCATACGACGTGTACATGGTTGATACACCTAAAGGATCTGGCGACGACAAAGAAGAGCCAGATGCGAACAAACCCTCTGAGATGCAGTCCAAGCGCCGGTAGCCCAAACTCCGTTCTAAGCCCCATCGCTCAAAAGACGGCAACACTGGCACCGGAGAAAATAGTACTCTAGGCGACGCCGAAAACAATAAAGACCCTGTGGGAGCTGCATCCGAACAGGAGGAACACAACAACGGGCAAGATAACCCTGACGAACAGGCCATAGAAGATGACTCGGAGGACGATAGTTACCGTCCACCCTCCGAGGAGGAGACAAGCCTCGGCAACGAAGACTTCATCGTGCCTGAGGATCCTCTGGAGCTGGAGTGCTTTAAGCTTCAGCTCATAGCCACTGCAAGGAGCCTGAAAAAGAAACAGCAGCAGCTTCAAGCTGAACAAGATCTGCTCGTCGACAGATGGACTGATGTCCTGACAGCCGAAGAAAACGGCCTCAAGCGCCCAGCCAAGAGCTACTCGAAACGCAGACTGCTACCTCAGTTCGATGAGGAGGCGCCAGAGCACATATCTCCCTCGCATAATGCGGAACGACCACCACGTGGTCGAGACAGGGCAGCCGACCGGCCACCCCGAGGTCGGGACAAAGCGGCAACTCAGGCCGAACAACAACCTGCCCCACCGCCCCGTAAAAATAGAGACGGAAGAGTTCGGGGTCACACGTACGACCTCCAGCAGATCCTGGACAGTAGAGCAGGCCATACAAGATCGATCTACGGATCGCGAGGACGTGCCTATTCGGACGAGACAAACCTAACCACGCCCGGGCCGAATGCCGCAGACGGACTCCATCAGAGCTACGCCGCGATGCGGCCCGATATAGAGGCGCCGCACACCCTCTCTTCTTCACAGATGAAGTACTGGATCATGAATTCCCCGAGGAGTTCAAGCCTGTCAATATCGAATCATATGACGGCACAACCTATCCTGTAGTATGGATCGAGGATTTTATTCTCCACATCCATATGGATCGAGGAGATGACCTCCACGCCATTAAGTACCTCCCACTAAAGCTCAAAGGGCCAACTTGGCACTGGCTTAACAGCCTGCCTGAACATTCTATCAGTAGCTGGGGGACTTGGAAGAAGCCTTCCTGGACAACTTCCAAGGTACATACGTCCGGCCACCAGACGCCGGTGACTTAAGCCACATAGTTCAACAACCTGGAAAATCAGCCAGGAAATTCTGGACTAGGTTCCTAACCAAAAAGAACCAGATCATTGACTATCCGGATGCTGAGGCCCTAGCAGCCTTCAAACATAGCATCCGTGACGAATGGCTAGCACGCCACCTCGGCCAAGAAAAGCCGAAGACTATGGCAGCCCTTACGGCACTCATGACCCGCTTTTGCACGGGTGAGGACAGCTGGCTGGCTCATAGCAAGAACATAACTAGCAATGCAGGCCCCTCCGAGGCCAAGAACAGCACCGGCAAGCTCCGGCGCAACAGACACAAATGCCGAAGCAATGGCGCTAACACCGATGACACTACAGTTCACGTCGGATTCAGTGGCTACAAGTCCGGCCAGCGAAAGAAGCCCCATAAAAGGAGCAGCGGAGGACCATCCAGCTTGGACCGCATACTCGATCGTCCTTGCCAGATACATAGCACCCCAGACAAACCGGCCAACCATACTAACAAAGATTGACGGGTCTATAAACAAGCCAGCAAAGATAAATAGCAGAAACAAGGAAGGGGAATCACAGAGTGAGGACGATGACGAGGAGCCCCAGCAGCTGAACACTGGGGGGCAAAAGAAATTTCCCCCTCAAGTCAAAGCGGTGAACATGATATACGCTACACACATCCCCAAAAGGGAGCGCAAGCGTGCACTTAGGGACTTCTATGCGTTAGAGCCAGTCGCCCCAAAATTCAATCCGTGGTCGTCATTCCCGATCACCTTTGACTGCCGAGATCATCCAACCAGCATCCGCCATGGCGGTTCAGCCACACTGGTCCTCGACCCAATCATCGATGGATTTCACCTGACACGAGTCCTAATGGACGGTGGTAGCAGCCTCAACCTGCTCTATCAGGATACAGTACGTAAAATGAGCATCGACCCCTCACGAGTCAAGCCCACGAAGACTACCTTTAAGGGAGTCATACCAGGCGTAGAGGCCCGTTGTACGGGCTCAATAATGCTGGAGGTAGTATTCGATTCCCCGGATAACTTCCGTAACGAAGAACTAATCTTCGATATCGTCCCATTTCGCAGCGGTTATCACGCCCTGCTCGGACGAACCGCATTCGCTAGATTCAACGCAGTGCCACAATACACTTATCTCAAGCTCAAGATGCCCGGTCCACGTGGCGTCATTACAGTAAATGGAAACACGGAATGCTCCCTCTGTACAGAGGAGCACACCGCCGCCCTAGCAGCAGAAGTACATAGCGGCCTTCTCAAGCACCATTATAATCCGGCTGTCGAGCCCCTGGACATCATTAAGAGGGTCCGTATCACACTGCAACAGGACTACTTGGCTCGTCACGAGCCGAATTAGCAATTTGGCATCCGTGCCAGCCCCGATGAGGCAATGGCATTAATACCGCACGTACATAATCTACGCACTCAAAACCCCATGGGTATTAACGGAGGCATATCTCGTTCGCGATCCACAAGTACGGCTTGACTGACCCCGGGATTCGCACGCATTTACTTTTTCTTTTTTACGGGTTTTCTTCTCTTTTCGAGGTCTATACGGACAACCCGCTTGCAGAACACACCAAGGAGGCAAGGAGCTCTGGCTTACAAGGGAATCCCCAGGTGGTCTCTACTAAACGATTGCCATACTTGCTTTTCATACCCACACGTAGCTCGCCCTTGGTTGCGGCATGTTAAATAGCCTTACCTGCTTATCGCATTACTTGTACAAAGTACGCCTCGGCGTACTAGTTACATCACAATGGTGAATACATGGTAGTGTCAGCTTATTATTTCACTTTCCCATTTCCTCACCTCGGTATTAATTACTCATTGCACACGTGCACCATGGTACGCATTACTACGCCAGGGGCTACATTACACCCAACACTACGGCAATAAAAAGTCCGAACACTTTTATAGTATAGTTCGGCACCCCGAACTTATAGCATTATATGCATCGGCTCCGAATCATGTCTTTGGTCAATAGTTGGGTTGCCCGGCTCCTGTGCTTACTAGCTTACGTTCCGCTATATCGGCTAGGGTAGTAAAGGGAGAACTACTGCGATTGTGTCCCGGTTCTTCCGGACGAGCACCTCAGTAGAGAAAGCCGAAAACTGACTGTCATGATGCGGCAAGAGCCGGTCAGCTGTTCGAGAGGTTCCAAATCGTTAGAGATTTTTTCCGCTTCTTGCAAAGAATCGGTTCCTCCGATTAGGCGTATAGCACCCCTAGTTTGGTCTTCCGAATACCAGGGACTTCGCCAACTTAATTAATTGTCAAACTCCTATGGCTAAGTGAGGGCAGTAAAGGCCGCACAGTCTGATTGCCTTGTTCGTTGCGCTAAACACCTCCTTTAAGGACCAGAATGTGGAGTAAAGAGTGTTTAGATTTATCCCGAACACCCCCGTACTATCTACGTGGGGGCAGAAGCCGACGACTGGTCAACCCTCAGATTTAATAAACGGCCGCACAGGAGGTAAAATTTAAATCATAAGCATTATACTACATAACATCATTGCTCCATATTACAGGGCAAGGTAATACACATGTTCTCATGGGAATATGATATCCTTCGAACATTGCTCCGCCACAAGGCAGGACCCCTCCAGGACACCATCAAAATAGAGCTCGGGCCGACGATGCTCCTTGCCCTCCGGCAGCCCCTCGGTCATTAGCTTCTTGGCATCCAGATTTGCCCAATGTGTCTTAACGCGGGCAAAGGCCATACGCGCACCTTCAATACAGACCGACCGCTTCACGGCTTCAAGCCGCGGACAGGCACTCACAAGCCGCTGCACAAGTCCGAAGTAGCTGCTAGGTATAGGATCGGCAGGCCACAGCCGGACTATCAGGTCCTTCATGGCTAGCTCTGCCAACCTATGCAGCTCGACCAACTGCTTTAGCTGGTCACTGAAGGGCACTGGATGTTCGGATCCCAGATATTGGGACCAGAATAGCTTCTCCGTAGACATCCCTTCTTTGGCTCTATAATGCTCACCATCATCTGATACACTGTGCGGCAGATCTGCAAACGCCCGTGGAAAATCCAAATTTAGGATAAGTACAAGGAACGTTCCTTCTACATACTTGCTATGCATGATGAAAGACTTACCCGCTGTAATCTTCTTGGCCGCCTGAATTTCCTGGAGGGCGCTCTGGGCTTCGGCTCGTGCATCCTGCGTGCTCTGGCGGGCCTTTGCCAATTCAGACGCTTGCGCCTTACAATCGCGCTCCAAGGACTCAAATCTCACTACCGCGCCCTGGAGCTGTTGCTACGCCTCGCCAACCCGGGCCTCGTGCTTCTCGCGCGAGGCGCGTTCCTTGGCCGCTTTGTCCTTGGCCTCGGCTAGCGCCTTCTTAAGGGCTGCCACCTCGGTCGTGGCCCCTAATAAAGTTTATGACACTTTAGTCCGGTCGGACCATTCATTTTTTCGAAATGCACCCACAGGTTACTGCATACCTTGGCTATCCTCCAGCTGCTTCTTCATGAGGCCGAGCTCCTCCTCAGCCCGCTCCAGTTTCTGCTTCAGTCCGGAGACCTCCACAGCATGAGCAGTGGCAGCCTGCAGCGATACCTGCTTATTGACATAGACAACTCATGTTAGACTCCTGCGATATTTATTCTTGATCCTCTGTTCGGCTTTTCCTCCCGAACACCAAACAGAGCATCAGGGGCTACTGTCTATGCTGCAATATTTTTCCTACAATCGTATTACTGACCTCAAAGCCCGTTAGAAGGCTAGTGCAGGCTTTGGTCAGTCCGCTTTTGATGAACTGAACCTTCTCTATTACCGTGTCCATAAGGACACGATGTTCATCCACGATAGAGGCGCCTCGTAGCGCCTCCAGCAGATTATCCCGTGCCTCTGGTTGGACAAAGGTCACTGGTGGAACAGGCACATTCCCTCCTTGTGGGGAATGCCATTCGCCGGACCCCGGAGCCGTGTAGATCTCCGGAATAGTATCCGGCTGAGGTCCGAAGGGAACTCGGGCCCCGTCACCAGTCCCCGTGGGGACTTTTTTTCCCGTATGTCCGGCGGCCGAGGAGTCATCCTGGGGCGTCACCCCGATGATCTCCGGAATCTCCCCCCGGCATGGGAAAGTCTTTTTGGACACCACCTCATCACCCTTGGGTGAGACGGAATGAGCAGGTGGCGGAGACATGCTAGCCATCTCCTTCGAATCCAGCGAATCCTCTGTCGAGGATCGAGGGGAGCCATCGCGTGCCGGACTGCAGTGACAAAGTTTACAATATGTCAATATTACAAACCAGGAAGGTGTCAGGACCCCGATTCCAAGTCACACCGATCTAGCCTGTAACACCTCATATAACATTGCAGCCTCACGCACGGTACTCCCTCGGGTGTCGCCTTACCATGGCCCGGGACCGTTTGCGCCTTTTGGCTCACGTATATGATAATGTCGCTAGCATCCATATGATAGAGAACCCGGGCCGACATGGCTAGTCGTGAACCCAAAGCGGCACTAACGTATGGGGACAGGCATACATGAATCAACATCAAACGTGTCGGTCAGCAGCGTGTGAATCCGGGCTGTAGCACTGGGCTAACAGGACTCCGGGAACCCGGGCTGTAGCAGGCTAGGCAGGACTCCGGATGTCACCGCGTGACATTTCCCCGAAGGGACAGACACAGGAACGATATGACTCACATGCCGGCCAGTCAAGTGTCCAGAGCAGTAGTGCTGGGCTAGCAGGACTCCGGTGAACCGGGCTGTAGCGGACTACTATGGCTCAAGGAGGCAATAGACTACATTTCCCCATAAGAGAGGCTGCTAAAGGTAAACAACTAGATTGTCGGATCCCACACATACCAAGCATTTCAAACATACACACAATATGCTCGATATGTGCAAATACAACATGGCATCACAACAAAACTCTACAACTCAAGTACTTTATTTAAAGGGCTCCGGAGAGCCTTACATAACTTGTTCATACAGATAGGGGTCACATGACCCGACACTCAAGTCATACAATCATACAAGCACATGCGGAAGCAAACTGTCTGGGTACAGACACTAGAAAGAAAGAAGGCTTGACGAAGCCTGTCTATCTACATAGGCCCTTCACAAGCCTAGATCACCACCTGGTGGCGCGTCACTTGTCGTCGTCGAGTTCTACGTAGAACCCGTCAGAAGGGGCGGGGTTGTCGTCTGAAACAGTAATTAAGCAACATGAGTACAAAGGTACTCAGCAAGTCTTACAACAGATCCTATTATACATGCTCATTCTCAAGAAGGTAGTGGGGTTATTGCAGCAAGCCAGCTTTGACTCTTGGCTAAGCTATCCTACGATACACCACTTGTGAAATAGTTTTCGCACACGAGTCCACTAATCACCATCTCAATACTCCACCGTGGATCCTCCCTCGTCATCCAACGAGAGGGCCATCCGCGGTACTCACACTTATCTTGAGGCTTTTAGTAGTATCCATTTACTTGTCTATGAACTGCATAAGCGACCAAGTAGTCCTTTACCGCGGACGCGGCTATTCGAATAGTTTCATACCCTGCAGGGCGTACTTCGTCACACACGCTCTCACCACTTATCGTCGCTACACGACGTGTACTCGGCAACCTTCAAGCGGAAGCCCAACATGGGTGTCGGCCACAGCCTACCTAAACACTCGAGTCTCTAGTCCAGGTTTATCGCCTATTTAGGTTCCATCCGCAGGGAGTCCGGCCGAGGTTTCCACATACGGCCCCAAACGATGTGTGCAGGGTTCCCGGACACCAAACGGGCGACTCGGTACACCGTGCCACGAGCCTACCGCATCACAGCCCACCCCTTGGTCAGCGCTGTCCACGGCCTCCAGCTTACTACAAACACCAGAAACTACGTGCAACTCCTGGACAGAGGACAAGGGTGAATAAGAAGCCGAGGGGGTCCATTGGTTTCGGGCCCAATGTGTGGTAGTAGCTGAATCTTAAATCACGCATACAGATCTCAGTTCTTAGGGACGGTCTCAATGAAACAACCCACCATGTACTCCTACATGGCCTCCCATCGATACCTTTACCAAATCGTATTCAACACTTTACTCTCTTTACCGACACACACACTTTCACTCTAGTTCATCACCCTGATGAGCCAGACCTGACACAACTCTAAGCATAGCAAGCATAGCATTGTAGGAACACAACAAGGCTCAATCAACTCCTACACATGCTAGTGGGTTTCATCTAGTTACTGTGGCAATGACAGGTCATGCAAAGGAAAGTGGGTTCAACTACCGCAACACACAGCAGTTTGAATCGCGTTGTCTTAATGCAGTAAACGAGAGCAGAAGCGAGAAGATGGGTTTGTATCGAAATGATCAATGGGTTGCTTGCCTGACGGAGTGGTGGTGGGATACTGCCCTTCAGTTGGATACTCGTGAATATCCTCGGAGGCAGGACCTACCACGATGAGCATACCGAAGCACAATCAACACCAAGCAAGTGCAACAATATGATGCATGCATGAGACATGGCAAGATGGATGTGTTGGGCTAATGCAACTAAGACCAGATGGGTTTGGACTAATTTGAATCAAAGATTCAAATTCCAAGTTCATAAATGGCCCATATTAATGCTTTATCTTGTTCTGTATAAAACAGTAGGTTAACTTGCTTAATCATGCATGAAACCAGTACAGATGGATAGAATGGATTTTTCTGATCATTTTTCATATATAAATCTTTTCATTCTGAGCTATAGATTATTTTCTATGATTTTTTGAAGTTTGTGATAATTTCTGGAATTTCCAATATAAGAATAATTCCAGTAAAAGCTTTACTGCGTCAGCCTGACGTCAGTGTGACATCAGCAGGTCAACGGGGTCGTCCAGGTCAAACCTGACGTGTGGGTCCCCTGTGTCAGTGACACTGTTAGGTAACTAGTTAATTAGGATTAGTTTTAACTCTAACTCAGATTAGTTAGCAGGCGGGCCCCACTCGTCAGTGACCCTGGGGGGGTTGACCTGTGGTCAAACCACGTTGACTCGCCCGCGTTTAGCCGCCGGCGACGTCCAGACGCGGCGGTGGAGTGCGGGATCCCCCTCCGGCGACCAAAAGGACGGCGGAGAGTACCTACGTGTAGCTGGGGGCGAACCGCGTCGACTGGTGGTGGTAGGGGAGCTCGGGGTCGCCGGAATCGACGCCGGCGACGAGCCGGGCGGCTGCCGGGTACGGGCGTAGTCGAAACCGTAGCTAGAGAGCACGGCGAGCGGCAAGCGATGGCGCTACGGGTTCCTGGCGTTGCGGTGAGGCTAATGGCTACGGTGGTGTGGCCGTTGGATGGTCGGAGCCTCGTCGGCGACGAGCTCGTGCGGCGGCGCGTTCGGGTGAGCTTCGTGCGGTGGCTACAGCGCTCGAGAGAGAGAGAGGAGAGGATGGGAAGGTGGCCATGCTCACGGCGGTTGCGACGGAGCAGACGGCGAGGTCGGAGACGAGCTGTAGCAGTGGCGACGGCGGAGGGGATCTCCGACGGTGAGCGGCGAAGGCGAGGTCGGTGACGGAGCTTCGGGGCAAACGAGCGCTCGGGGCTCGGCTTGCTCAAAGGAGTGGGCGACGGCGGTGCTGTAGGACACGTTAGTACGGTGCGAGGTCGACGGTGGCCACGGTTACTCCGGTGAGGTGGCTGCGGCGGCGTCGGCCATGGTGGGGAGAAGGCGAGGGAGAGGCGATGGGGGGGGGCGCGTCGAGAGAGGTCGGCCAGCTCATCCGTGGCGAGGGCGGCAAGCTGCTGGCGCCGTGGCGAGCTCACGCTCGCCGGCGTCAGCTCTCTGCCTGCTCTGGCGAGAGCAGGCAGCTGACTGGCGCGGGCCAGCACAGTGCTGGGCCGCCAGGTGGGCTGCCAGGTAAGTTTTCTGCCTTCTGTTCTTTTCTCTTTTTTTATTTATTTCTGTACTGTGTTTTGAAATAGTAAAAATACTATTTCATTTGGAAAAATCCTGGAAATATTCTGAGGCACCTTTGAGATTATTCCCAACAGCCTAAAAATACCTTCAAGATTATTTGGGCATTTGAAAATATTTATAGCATTTAAAATGCCCAAATGCAAATACTTATGGCTTGTGCAAAAATCCAAGATGGCCTCCAAAAATATGAAACCATTTTTGGCAGAGGTTTTAACCAAGACCAAAGGTGGTGAACATTTATGGAGGGCATTTCAGGTTCATTGGAAAAAATTTAGTAAACCCTAGTTGTTCCAGGGGGTGCTGGGGGTTTCTGGCATCCCCATTTCAGGTTTCTGTGAAATGTAGCCATGATGCAACACTCTAATGCATGAACTAACTAGGATGTGACAGAAGGCCAGACGTTTGCGGATTCTGGTACTTACGAAGCGGCCCGAGGCTTGGTCCGGTGAGGTCACTCCGGACTGCTGTCACCATCCCACGCGGAGTTATCCGCGAGGGAGCCTTTAACCCTCTTAGGCGCTTTCGCTTCTGGACTCGTGGGGGCCGCTCTTCTTCCCCACCGGGGAGTCATCTTCTTCCTCCTCTTCGTCATCGTTGGTGGACGAAGAAGAAGTCTCGTCTTCGGACGTCACGTCCGGAGCGCCTTTTCGGCGAGGGCCCCTCTTGGCCCCTTTGGCCGTTTTCTGGGCCTTCTTCTCTGGCACCTCATAAGGTGCGGGAAAAAGCATTTTCGTCAGTAATGCGAATTCTTGGTCTTCGGGCAGCGGAGCTGGACAGTTAATTCCCTCTGCTACCTCGATCCAGGCCTGAAAACATGGATGGGAAGGCTTAGGCTTTACCTCAAAATATGCCAGTAAAAGGTATGCCTTGAAAACATGAAATAACTTACCAAATTGGCTTGGCGCTTTAAGCTAAGCCCACGATCCTCGGTCATAGGCGGCGGAGTCTCGCCGGCCTTGAAAAGCACTCTCCAGATGTCTTCGTGCGTCGTGTCGAAGAGCTCTTGCAGCGTCTGGTGCTTGGCCGGATCATACTCCCACAGATAGCAAGTCCGGCGTTGGCACGGAACGACCCGACGAATGAGCATGACCTGGACCACGTTGACAAGCTTTATTTTCCTATCTATCATGTTCTGGATGCACGTTTGGAGCCCATTCAGCTCGTCCGAAGGACTCCAGGTTAGGCCCCTCTCTTGCCAGGAGGTGAGCCGCATCGGGATTCCGGATCAGAATTCGGGGGCCGCCGCCCAGTTGGCGTCGTGCAGCTCGGTGATGTAGAACCACCCTGATTGCCACCCCTTCACCATCTCTGCGAATGAGCCTTCGGGCCAGGTGACGTTGGGCATCTTGCCCACCATAGCGCCTCCGCACTCTGCTTGTTGACCGCTCACTACTTTCGGCCTCACATTGAAGGTCTTCAGCCACAGGCCAAAGTGAGGTGGGATGCGGAGAAAAGCCTCGCAAACGACGCTAAATGCCGAAATGTTGAGGATGAAGTTGGGGGCTAGGTCATGAAAATCCAGCCCATAGTAAAACATCAGTCCACGGATGAATGGATGGAGAGGGAATCCCAGTCCGCGGATAAAATGTGTGAGAAACGCAACCCTCTCATGGGGCTCTGGAGTAGGGACAATCTGCCCCTTGGCCGGGAGTCGGTGAACGATCTCCTTGGCTAGGTATCCGGCCTCCCGGAGCTCCTTGAGTCCTTCTTCTTAATGGAGGAGGCCATCCACTTGCCTCCAGCTCTGGATCCGAACATGTTTGGAGTGCCTTCTTGGACGAAGAAAAGCTAAAGCTTGGGCGCCGGAGCTCAAGGACGGAAGGGCTGAGGGAAAGAAAGGGCGTGGGTGAGAAAAGGGAATCCTAACCCCCTTTATAGAGGTCGCGAATATCAAACGCCTCCCCACTCACCTGTTCCCAAGGGCCGTGCATATGGCACGGTTGGGTTACCCACGCCCGCATTGATGAGGCTCCCACAATAAGGGGACACGATCTCTGCTTTGGCAGGACGTGCCAATTACAACCGCGTCTCGAAACGTGGGATGGTAGATGAAAAACGGTTCAAAATTATGACCGGACAGACGTGATGTCGTGTTTTAAAAAAGCTGTCAACAGATTAGATTGGTGCAAATATTATATTCTCTCTGCGGTTGTGTGTGGTATGCGGTACAGGCCTGGATACAATCATCGCATCCGAAGACTATCGTGGAGTTCGAAAAAAGGGAACCCGCCTTGCAATGCCGAAGACAATCTGCGCGCCGGACTCCTCGTCATTGAAGCCAGGTTCAGGGGCTACTGAGGGAGTCCCGGAATAAGGTGTCCTCGGGCGTCCGGCTTGTTATCCGTTGGGCCGGACTGAAGGGCCATGAAGACATGAAGGCCGAAGACTATAGCCCTATCTGGATTGGACTCTACTTGGCGTGGAAGGCAAGCTTGGCAACCGAATATGTAGATTCCCTCTGATGTAACTGACTCCATGTAACCCTAGATCTCTCCGGTGTCTATATAAACCGGAGAGCGTAGTCCGGATGGACAGATACATATTACCATAGTCATACAGGCTAGACTTCTAGGGTTTAGCCATTACGATCTCGTGGTAGATCAACGCTTGTAACACTCATATTCATCAAGATCAATCAGGCAGGAAGTAGGGTATTACCTCCATGGAGAGGGCCCGAACCTGGGTAAACATCGTGTCCCCCGTCTCGTATTACCATCGATCCTAGACGCACAGTTCGGGACCCCCTACCCGAGATCCGCCGATTTTGACACCGACAATAGGCAACCTGCGTCGTGGTATCAGCCAAAGCACTTCTTGACGTCAGCTACTGAGCGGCGCGCGCCGCATTGGACCGTAAGCCCACGCTTGTATTAAGGGGGCTAGGTCTGCTTCCGGCCGCGTACGCAACGTGCAGATGTGCAATGGGCGATTGGCCCAGACCCCTGTTCTTAGGATTTAGACCGACGTGCTGACCTCTCTGCTGAGCCTAGGTAGGGCTGCGACGTGTTGATCTCCCGAGGCCAGACATGACCCAGGAAAGTGTGCCCAGCCAGAGGGATCGAGCGTGTCGGTTAATGTGGTGTACCCCTGCAGGGAAGATGATCTATTCGAATAGTCGTGTCCACGGTAACAGGCGACCCGGAGTTGTAACTTGACCTTATGGCAACTAGAACCGGATACTTAATAAAACACACCCTTCCAAGTGCCAGATATAACCCGGTGATCGCTCTCACACAGGGCGACGAGGGGAGGATCGCCGGCTAGGATTATGCTATGCGATGCTACTTTTTGAACTTACCATTTACTCTCTTCTACATGCTGGAAGATGGAGGCTGCCAGAAGCGTAGTCTTCGACAGGACTAGCTACCCCCCTCTTATTCTGGCATTCTGCCGTTCAGTCCACCGATATTGCCCCTTTACACAGATACCCATGCATATGTAGTGTAGATCCTTGCTTGCGAGTACTTTGGATGAGTACTCACGGTTGCTTTTCTCCCTCTTTTCCCCCTTTCCTTTCCTCTCGGTTGTCGCAACCAGATGCTGGAGCCCATGAGCCAGACGCCACCGTCGACAACGACTCCTACTACACTGGGCGTGCCTACTACTACCTGTAGGCCATTGATGACGACCAGGAGTAGTTTAGGAGGATCCCAGGCAGGAGGCCTGTGCCTCTTTCGATCTGTATCCTAGTTTGTGCCAGCCTTCTTAAGGCAATCTTCTTTAACTTATGTCTGTACTCAGATATTGTTGCTTCCGCTGACTCGTCTATGATCGAGCACTTGTATTCGAGCCCTCGAGGCCCCTGGCTTGTATTATGATGCTTGTATGACCTATTTTACTTTGAGAGTTGTGTTGTGATATCTTCCCGTGAGTCCCTGATCTTGATCGTACACATTTGCGTGTATGATTAGTGTACGATTGAATCGGGGGCGTCACAATATCAATATCATCACAAGAAAAACAAATGCCAATAACCATGGGCTTGTCATCTATGCCATATGTGCAAATTGGGTTCATTTTAATGGCATATGCATAGTCACTACAATGAGATTGCAAATATGACATATGATGGATCTCATGCATAGCATATGACAAGTCAAGCGGGTTGTCAAACATGATGTGACCTAAAGAATGATCACAAGAAATCCTATGTAACATGGCATCACAACTAATAGAATCCACATGAGAATCATCATACTCATCATAAATGGGCAATAAATCATCACATAGGGAAGTCGTGCTAGCATGAAGCATGGTAATAGGTTGATCAACATCATGCAAGCAATCAATGTCAAGAATGTCCACTAGTGGGACTAGAGAATTATCGTCACCTATGTTACCTTGTTCATTCCACTCAAGTGGTGTAGGTGATGTGGGAAAGACCAAATGGCTGTCATCTTCATCTTGATGGAACCATGTAGGGGTGCATCATATTCCACCATGGCCATCATCTTGTCCAAAGGAAGGACGTAGTCGTCACGAATCGGCGCATCGTCATATATGGGACCTAGCACCAAATGAGAAGACACAATAGAGGTAGAGGTCAAATTGTTAGAAATGCAAATGGCCTCACGAGACCTATCAACTATCTCACTCTCTCTATGTGGTGGTTCACTCACTCCCTCAATGTAGGTGCACTCAATCTCACGTATGGTGGAGTCACTCATCTCACTCAAGTGGTGGGGGTTGTGGCTCTCCTCACATGGGAATTTGGGCAACTCGTCATATATGGGGCTAGTGGTGAACTCACTCTGATTCTCAATATGGTGGCCAAAGTCACTCAAGTCATCATACGTCACCGTGGTCGAAGAGAAAATCCCATGCTCAACCGTCTCGTCGCCGTCGCCGTGGATGAAGGCTGAAGATGGCACATCATCACGCTCCGTCATAAACGCAGGGAAAATCCCATGCTCGATCATCTCGTCATCGTCGCCGTGGATGAAGGCCGAAGATGGCACATCATCGCTATCGCCTCGAAAGATGGAAGCATCATCCTTGCTCACCACCTTGTTGCTCGCCTCCAAAGCTTTGTCCTTGAGGGTCTCCGTAGTCGTACTCGTCGCTGCATCGTCTTGAAAAAAGAGTCGAAGTAGACTCGGCATCATCAATGCCACAAAGAGGGATGACGGTGAGGTCGAACTTGGGAGCATCGTCTTGGAGCTCATCGGGCATGTACATCATCGTGGTACTAGCCTCATGCCCGTTCTCATGGAGCTTGGTCATCGTGAAGTGAGCTTGGGGTGGAGAAGCCTTGGCCTTCTTGAGTTCTTGTTCCGCCTTGAGAGCACCAATGTAGTAGTCATCGAGGGACTTGTAGTTCTCGAGGAAGATAGTCTTGGAGATGTCGTTATGCAATCCCATCATGAAGTGGAACTTCATCGAAATGGGGTCGTCCACGCCGGCTCGTCGCAAGGTATTCTTCATCTCCTTGAAGTACGCGTCGATGGCCTTGGATCCTTGGATGGTGTTGTCCAATTGTCGTAGAAGTTGTTCCGTGTAGGTTGGAGGCACAAACTCTCGCCACATAGCTCTCTTCGTCTTGGGACAACTCATGCCGTAGCTCTCTGAAGGTGTCTGAAGCCACCCTGTGTACGCGTAATCGTGGAAGTTCCTTGTGGCACACTTCACTTGATCTTCGGGACAAACTTGATGTAGCTTGAGGTGGTCGTCCATCAAGCGCTCTCACTCGAGATACTCCTTGGGTTCTTTAGTCCCATAGAAAGGAATCTCGTGGTCGGTGTCGAGGTCGTAGTAGCTCATGGAAGTCAAGGACTTGAGCTTGGGGAGCTTCTCTTGAGCGTAGTCTTGGGGTGCTTGTTGGCGAAGATGCCGTATGTCCGTAGGCGAAGATGCCTTGAAGTCGCTTGGCGAAGATGCCAAGGGAGATGGTGAAGTCTTTGAGCGGTTGTTGGTGTTGAGCTCTTGACCTTCACGTTCTTGTTGGTGATGGTGTCGATGCCGATGTGATATTGCCGGAGATGGTACCTCGGAAGCATGTGCTCTTGAGCGTCTTCTCAAAGATGAGGAAGATCGCTTGTAGGACTCGATGAGGGCTGATACATCTCCAACGTATATATAATTTTTATTGTTCCATGATGTTTTATTATCAATCTTGTATGTTATATAATCATTTTATAGTCATTTTCTTGGTACTAACCTCTTGACATAGTGCCAAGTGCGAGTTGCTATTTTTCCATGTTTTTACATCGCAGGAAATGAATATCAAACGGAGTCCAAATGCCATGAAACTCCACTATGATTTTTTATGGGCCAGAAGAAAGGCAATGGGCCATGGTTGCACCTGGGGGGTGCCCCGAGGGGGGCATACCCCACCAGGGCGCGCCAGGAGGCCCAGGCGCGCCCTGGTGGGTTGTGCCCACCTCGGGTGCCGCCCGGACGGCCTCTTTTCTCTATAAATGCCACAATATTCCAGAAACCCTAGAACAGGCATCGAAATATTCATCCAGCCGTAGCAGAGTCCAGAACCACCAGATCCAATCAAGACACCATCACGGAGGGGTTCACCACTTCCATTGGTGCCTCTCCGATGATGCGTGAGTAGTTCTTTGTAAACCTTCGGGTCCGTAGTTAGTAGCTAGATGACTTTCTCTCTCTCTCGCTGAATTCTCAATACAATGGTCTCTTGGAGATCCATATGATGTAACTCTTTTGCGATGTGTTTGTTGGGATCTGATGAACTTTGAGTTTATGATGAGTCATATCATTTTATATCCATGGAAGTTATTTGAGTTTTTTTGATCTCTTATATGCATGATCTCTTATAGCCTCATATTTCTTCTCCGATATTTGGATTTTGTTTGGCCAACTTGATCTATTTATCTTGCAATGGGAAGAGGTGCCCGGTAGTGGGTTCAATCTTACGGTGGTCGATCCCAGTGATAGAAGGGGAAACGACACGTACATATCGTTGCTACTAAGGATAAAAAGACGAGATCTATATCTACCGCCATATAGATAAAAGGATCTTGTCAACATCATGTCATCGTTCTTATTGCATTACTCCATTTTTCCATGAACTTAATACACTAGATGCATGCTGGATAGTGGTCGATGTGTAGAGTAATAGTAGTAGATGCAGGTAGGAGTCGGTCTACTAATCTTGGACGGGATGCCTATGTAATGATCATTGCCTGGATATCGTCATGAGTATTTGAAGTTCTATCAATTGCCCAACAGTAATTTGTTTACCCACTGTTTGCTATTTTTCTCGAGAGAAGCCACTAGTGAAACCTACGGCCCCCGGGTCTTCTTTCTCATATATTTGCCTTGCGATCTACTTTTCCTTTGCATTTTTATTCAGATCTATTAAACCAAAAAATACAAAAATACCTTGCTGCACTTTATTTATTTGCGATCTATTATTTCAATCTATTACAATTTATCTCACGTCCGCTTGCCAATTTCTGGCGACGTTACCCGAAAGGGATTGACAAACCCTTTAACACGTCGGGTTGCGAGGTGTTGTTATTTGTGTGAAGGTGTTGTTCATGTTGTGTTGCTTGGTTCTCCTACTGGTTCAATACCTTGGTTTCATAACTGAGGGAAATACTCTACCGTCGCTGTGCTACATCATCCCTCCCTCTCTGGGGAAATACCGACGTAGTTCTAGCTACCATCAAGGAGAATTTCTGGCGCCGTTGCCGGGGAGGATCTTCAACATAACCAGGTTCCTAATCACAAATCTCATCCCCTTGCCATTTACATTATTTTCCATTTGCCTCTCGTTTTCCTCTCCCCCACTTCACAAAAAAAAATCGTTTTATTCGCCTCTCTTTTTTCGTTTGTTGTTTTCTTGCCGGATCTGTTTTTGAGTGCAATCTTGTTGTGGTCATCATGACTCAAGAGAACACCAAGTTATGTGATTTCTCAAATACCAACAAAAATGATTTTATTGGCACTCCTCTTGCTCCTCCCGCCACTAGTGCGGAGACTGTGATATTAATACTACTTTGCTGAATCTTGTTATGAAAGACCAATTTTCTGGCTCCTAATGAGGATGCCGCGTCCCATCTTAATACCTTCATGGAATTATGTGATATGCGAAAGAAGAAAGCTGTGGACAATGATGTGGTCAAGATGAAATTATTTCCATTCTCTTTGCGTGATTTTGCAAAAAATTGGTTCTCTTCTTTGCCTCGCAATAGTATCGATTCTTGAAATAAGTGCAAAGATGCTTTTATCACTAAGTATTTTCCTAATGCAAAAATTATTTCCCTTAGAACCCAGATCATGAATTTCGAGCAACTTGAACATGAGCATGTTGCACAATCTTGGGAAAGGATGAAAATGATGCTCAGGAATTGCCCAACTCATGGGTTAAATCTTTGGATGATCATACAAAACTTTTATGCTGGATTGAATTTTGTTTCTCGTAATCTTTTAGATTTTGCCGCGGGTGGTACTTTTATGGAAATAACTTTGGGTGAAGCCACCAAATTGCTTGATAATATCATGGCAAATTATTCACAATGGCATACCGAAAGAGCTCCTACTAGTAAAAAGGTTAATTCGGTTGAAGAAATTTCTTCTTTGAGTGAAAAAAGTTGATGCTCTTATGAAATTGATTGCTAGTAAAAGTGCTCCTATTGATTTAAATGATAGGGATAATTAGATTTATGCCCCTAGTTGTGTCCCACTCGTCTGTTTTACCCCTAATTCCCAAAAGTCACCGGTTCTGTCCTAGTCACTTTGCTCCTCTTATGCTTTTGCCCTTTGACCGTTTGACCCTCAGTTTGAAAACTTCATAACTAATTCATAGTGAATCAGAAAAATGCAAATAAGATACCAAAATGTTCAGAAAAACATCACCTATATGTCAGTGTCATTTGCATTCATGAAAAAAGTGTTCGAAAGTGCACATCCGAGTTTTAGCTCTTTTGATACCACCATGAATAGTGAACTCAAAAAAAAATTCAAAAAAAAATATGGTGGCGAAGAACAACAAATGTTCTAAGTGCTTGTCAAGTTTCATTAGGGAACGACATTCGTGGAAGTCGTGGCAAAAAAATAATCTATTTTGGAGTGATGATTGTTTTTTTGCCACGGCACCCACGAATGTTATTCCCTGATGAAACTTGGCAGGCACTTAAAACATTTGTCATTCTTTGCCACTATTTGTTTGTCAATTTTTTGAACTTTTTTAGATTTTACTATTCATGGTGGTAGCATAAGAGCTAAAACTCGGATGGGCACTTTCCAACACTTTTTTCATGAATGCAAATGACACTGACATAAAGGTGATGTTTTTCTGAACATTTCGGTATCTTATTTGCATTTTTCTGATTTAGTATGAATTAGTTATGAAGTTTTCAAACTGATGGTCAAACGGTCAAAGGGCAAAAGCATAATAGGAGCAAAGTGACTTGGACAGAACCAGTGACTTTTGGGAATTAGGGGTAAAACAGATGAGTGGGACACAACTAGGGGCATAAATCTAATTATCCCTTAATGATATGCCTTTGTCTACTTTGATTGAGCAAAACAGTGATGCCATTGATGTGAATTTTATCTCTAGAAATAATTTCAACAACAATGCTTATAGAGGTAATTCCAATCCTAGGGCTTTTCCTAGTAATTACTCTAATAATTATGGTAATTCCTATGGAAATAAATCTTACAATAACAATAGCAACACCTCTGATCTTGAGAATAATATTAAAGAATTTATCAATACACAAAAGGTTTTCAACACTTCCATAGAAGAAAAAATGAATAAAGTTGATGATTTGTCTAGAAGTGTTGATAGAATTGCTCATGATGTGGAAAATCTCAAGATGAAATTTTTTGTGCCTAAAGTAGATGAATCAATTAAGTCTCTTTATGTTTCTATGTATGAAAGTAAGAAAAGAACTGCTATGCTTAGAGCTAAAAGAGATTTTTTAGAAAAAGTTTTCTAGTGATTATTCTTGCAAAAGTGATGAAGATCTTAAAATGATTGGTGTTTCTTCTATTGATTCCTTGTTTAGTAAAGTTAAGAATGATGAAAAAGGGACTGGAGAAGAGTCAACTTTAGGTAGAAGGCGTCCCAATATTTCGGAGGGTGAAAATCTTGTTGAGAAAATTGATAAAAGTGGGTTGGGAGAGGTCAAAACTTTAACTAGTGATGTGCCCACTCTTTTGGATTACAAAGACTTTAATTATGATAGTTGCGCTTTTATTGATTGCATTTCTTTCCTGCAATCCATGATAAATTCACCCCATGCTTATGAACAAAACAAAGCTTTTACTTAACATATTGTTGATGCTATGATGAAAGCTTTGGAAGAAAAGTTGGAATTGGAAGTTTCAATTCCTAGAAAATTGCATGATGAATGGGAACATACTATCAAAGTCAAGATTAAAAATTATGAGTGTTTTGCTTTATGTGACTTGGGTGCTAGTGTTTCTACAATTCTGAAATCTTTATGTGATGTGCTTGGTCTTACTAATCTTGAAGAATGTTCTTTGAATTTGCACTTGGCGGATTCTAGTATTAAAAAGCCTATGGGAAGAATTAATGATGTTCTTATTCTTGAAAATAGGGATTATGTGCCCATAGATTTTATTGTTCTTGATATTGACTGCAATCCATCTTGTCCAATTATTCTTGGTAGACCGTTTGTACGCACTATCGGTGCCGTGATTGATATGAAAGAACGCAATATTAAGTTCCAATTTCCTTTGAGGAAAGGGATGGAACACTTTCCTAGAACTAGAATTAATCCACCTTATGAATCAATCATGAGGGCATCTTATGGATCTCTAACCAAAGATGACAAAACTTAGATCTTTGCTTTATGCCTAGCTAAGGGCGTAAAACTATAGCGCTTGTTGGGAGGCAAGCCAATGAATACAATTTATTTTTGCTTTTTGCTTTCTGATCTTGAGTGTTAGCACAATTATTCTATTGTTATGATTGTGTTTTTTGTGTTAGTTAGTGTTTGTGCCAAGTAGAACCAATAGGATCTTCTTGGGTGATAGTTGTTTGATCTTGCTGAAAAAGACAGAAACTTTGTGCTCACGAAAATAATTGTCACAATTCACCAGAACGTGATAAAATGGTAATTCTTTTTGCAGAAGATCAATATACAAATTATATAGGCTCTCTAAGTTTTCAAGAATTTTTGGAGTTCAATAAGTATTCGAACAAATCAGATTGCTACAGACTGTTCTGTTTTGACAGATTCTGTTTTCTTTGTGTTGTGTCCTTATTTTGATGGCTCTATGGTTTTCTTTGATGAGTTTTTGCCATAGAAAAGTTGGAATACAGTAGATATAATACAAAAACAAAATATTAATTGGTTTCATACAGAACTTATAGTAGTGTTTTATTTTCTTACACTAACGGATCTCACGAAGGTTTTGTTGAGTTTTGTGTGATTGAAGTTTTCAAGTTTTGGGTTATCTTACGATGGATGAAGGAAGGATGTAAGAGCCTAAGCTTGGGGATGCCCCGGCATCCCGAGCTATTATCCAAGAATGAGCAACCAACTAAGCTTGGGGATGCCCCCGAGTGGCATCCCCGCTTTCTTCCAACAACTATCGGTATCTTACTCAAGGCTATATTTTTATTCGTCACATGATATGTGTTTTGCTTGGAGCGTCTTGTATGATATGTGTCTTTGCTTGCTTTATTTTGTGTTTTAAGTCATCAATCCTTGCTGGACACACCTTTTTGAGAGAGCCAAAATTATATCATGACTTGTTAAAATTGCTCTCTATGCTTCACTTAAATCTTTTATGAGCTAGGACTTACTCTAGTGCTTCACTTATATCTTTTTGAGCACGGTGTGCTTTGTTATTTTTGAAGAAATTCTCTCTTTCTTCACTTAAATTATTTTGAGAGAAAGAAATTTTTTTATGCTCATGATCTTCACTTATATTTGTTTGAGCTTATGAAAAGCAACACATGAAAAATTAGTCCCAAAGTGATAGATATCCAAGAAGGATAAAAGAAATAAAAATGTCATGAAGATCATTGGAAAAAATAAACTTGATTCTTAGTAATAGTTTTGAGATATGATGATGTGATATGTGAGTTATGTTGATGAGTAATTGTGCTCTAGTAAGAATATTGGTGTTATGGTTTGTGATTCCCTATGCATGCACGAAAGTCAATAATCATGCAATGAAAATTATATCCTACTTGTGGTGCATTATTCGGTGTTAATTATGCTTAATGCTTGCTTATGAGATTATTCGTTTCTTGGTTGCTCGCTTCCCAATCTTTTGCTAGCCTTCATTTTGCACTAAGTATGACCTCTACTTGTGCATCCAAAATCCTTTAAACTAGTTTTGCCACATAAGTCCACTATATCTACCTATATGCGGTATTCTTTTGCCGTTCTAAGCAAATTTGCATGTGCCATCTCTAACTTTCAAAAATAAACTTATCTTTTGTGTGTTTGTTTTGCTCGCGGAATGGCAACGGGTGGCTGATTTTTTCCATGCTAGATGTGTTATTCTCAAGATGAGTGTTTATTCACTTGTCATTGCACGAGAGTAAGGAAAAGGTTTTAGGGATGCCCAGTCCCGAAATGCAAAAAACAAAATTTACATTATGTTGTCAAAAAATAAGTTCCTTGGAAAGTGTTGGTATGGAGGGCACCCGTGGATACGGTTAGCCATGGAAAGTGAAAGAATGGTGGAAAAAGGAATAAACTTTATTTTATGTTTGGGACCCGCCTATGGCATATCTAGCATGGAAAGTGTTCGGAACTCTAAGTCGTTTTCGTTGGTGGGATGGATACACCTCCCAAAATGTTTTTATCTCTAATTTTTCGCTTTGAGCTCTGGCACCTCTACAAATCCCTACTTCCCTCTGAGAAGGGCCACTACCAGGGAATAGCCTAGCAGCAGCGCGGGTTCTAGGTATATCAGTAGCGTGGGGACCAGCGCTACAGCTAACCCGTAGCAGCAGCGCGTGCACGCCCGCGGTAGTGATATACAAGTGTAGTAGCAGTGTGCTGCCTGGAAGCTCGCTACTGCTACTAGCTCTAGCGCGCTTTGTCTGGACGTGCTACTGCTACTGTCACGCTGCTGCTAACTTTTCTCCACTCGCTACTGCTAATTTTAGTAGTTTAAAAAAAATTGCATATTTGTTTTGTATTTGAACAGGCTTTATACAAGAATCTTTAGCAGATACAAATGTCATCATGATACACATACAAATGGCTGCGAGACCACAAATGTAATCATAGCATATACATACAAACAGTCTCATCATAATCATCATCCAACACAAAGTGGTATCTCATCATCATCTCGAAAATAGCGATACATGCAAGTCTTGAATACTTGCAACTACAACGTCATCCATCTAAACAATGGTATACGCGAGAAGAGCTATCACTATGAGTGAGAGCGGAACTATGCAGTACGTGAGGCGGCGGTTACGAGTCCTCGCTCGCGCTAGCGTGAACCTCAAGTAACTAGCTTCTCCTTCTTGTCTGCTTTTGAAGCCTTTATGGCTGGCGCCCGAGATCCCATTCACTTGCTCCTGACACTCAGGCCACTCGTTGTACACCCCCGGAACCTTCCCGTTGTACATGACATAGCACTGCCATCTCGCCATCAAGAAACTAGGTACCTGTTAGAGATGCATCTTCATCAAGAGGATGTACAATCATATGCAACAAAATATACTAGAGCAACACGAAAAAGAAAGGGTTAGCAACTAGATGCAACATACAGTACACAAACTAATTAACTAGAGGTACGCAGATCATCGTACCCAAACTAACAAACTAGCGTTACGCAAGTTCGGCAGGGAGCGTGGACATCACAAAGTTTCATCGCTACAGAAAGTATACAAGTTCAACCGACACATATCATCATCATCGGCATCGTAAATCACTAGAAGTTCCATCCTTCCATATCATCGAGGATGGATCCTAGCTTCTTGAACGGCGTGAGGTCTTGACGTTGCATGCCTATGCGAGTTCGGACGTTAGCTCGCGATAGGGCCGTGGTGGAACATCCCCTTCTCATCGACGACTTCTTTCATGATGATCGTCGCAATGTCCCTTTGGATGCGAAAGAAGTCATCTCTAAGTTTATAATCCGCTTCTCCATGAGATTCTAGCCACTTGTGGATATGATCATCATTTCTGCTTGTCATGTGAAGCTTTTGGTGATCTGTGCTAAACTCAATCATGAGATGGAGGATGTAGAATCCATCCTTCTTGCTTGGTTTTGGGACATGGATGCAGCAGAAGTTAGTTTTATGCACGAAACCCATCTTCTTTTTCCTTTGTTTCCTAATCTGCATGTGGCCACCTCTAATGCTAAAGCCTTGGAGAGCATCATCTAGAATATTCATTATGTGGGTGTAGTCCTTCTTTTCGTAGTCTCTAGAAGGGTCGAAATACATGGCGTGGTAGACTCGCGGGTAAAGAACAATAAAAACGGCGCGCCCGTTGCTGTTGGCAAAAGACACCTCAAATTATTCTCCATATGAGCGAGAAGGAATTATTGAAATGTACGAAAGGGTTGTCCGGAACTGACTTACTTTGGATGATAAGGCAGGAGGACAATTTCCTGGTCCTTATTCTATACCATGAAGTTTTGGAGGTAGTCCCTAGCGGTTTCACGCTCAAAGTCGCCGAGACTCAAGAAAGACTCATGCATGTAGTATGGATCCGCCACACATATTTGCGAGACTTCTTCTCTCTTCATGACGGAGCTCATATGTAGCGCAAAAAGCCGGACGATTGTAAAATTGAGCCGCCTTGTCAGAAACATCTCAAAGATATGGTCAAACCGTAGGAAGAACACCTCCGCGGGCCGTGTGTCGACGTAGCACTTCCCCTCAGGCACACGAGCCGTGTATGTCGGATATCCTGGATGCTTCGAGGCCAGTAGGTTGTTCTCAGTCGATAGCACATGGTCGTGCAGTCTTCTGAGATCCCCTGATAGTGCCTCCAGCGGTTTCGGCGGTAGCATCGGCTCACCAGTGAGATGGAACATGGCCGCACCTTTCACGGTTACACGCTCTTCAGAATCCATCGTCTGGTTGCTATGCGCTCTGGCTTGTTTTGAGGCAGCTATCTTCCCCGATCTCTTCCTCTCCTTTTTCTTGGGCACACCTTCCAGATCCTTCCTTAACCCCTGCCCCAGTGTTCCCGGGCTAAGCACTGTACGACCCACAGCTAGTTGAGCCTGTGTTGAGGCGGCATCTTCAGGCGTGTCCTGTGAGGATTTCATTTGCAATCCCTGCTACCACCTTCCTGCCCGGGCAAATCATCCATATCCTCATTAGCATGCTGATAGCCCGATTCGCCATATGGTTGACTCATCATATCTAAGTCACAGTCATACGTGTTTGTATTGAGGAAACCCATTGGGTCGACCTCTGTCTCATTATCCATTCTGTGTTCTACAGGACCGATTACATCAGCTAGTACTATTGCACGCCCTTCATCACGTCATCCGCCGCTCTCACCCGGCACTACAGGAGCTGGTTATTGGTCTCTGCACATGCTTGTTGATGTGTGGTTATTGGTGTGCTCTCGTCCGGCTCCAGACGAATAAGATTCTTCGGCCATAGCAGCACCCAACCCTTGCAGCTTCCAAGCCGCGGCGGGGTCTCGTCGTCCTCTCCCACATGCTGTACTGGAGGAGGCAAATCCTCGTGCCCCGATTTCACACTGGACAAGTTAACCCTGAAGTGCCCAGCGGGGATCGACTGGTTCTGGAACGTGGGTTGCAAGGGATTCATTATCATCCCCTTTCCCACGTCCACCTTCTGGCCTTTGATCAAGTAGAGTATGGTGCACGGGGTTTCTTCGGCTTGCAAACACATGTGTGTGTGGCGTAAAACATCCGAAAGGCAAAGAAAATGGAATATTCTATATATATATATATATATGTTGGTGCGACATGTAATTACCGTGAGGGCGTCGAGCTCAGCCAAAGACGAAGGCCCACCTAGCGCGCCAGAGACTGAGGACGGGCTGCTATGAGCGGGAGCGACTGCGAGAGGAGGCCCGGTTGCGTGAGAAAGTGATGGTGCGGTGGTGTTGTTGTTCATGGAGTTGCTCCCGACGAAACTGGGCAACGGGAAATCATGTACCGTCTTGTCTGGATTTTCTTTCGTCCAATTGATGATAGCTGGAACCAAGTTAGTAGCGAAATCATTTTTGCAGGCAGTTACAGCTGCATTGACTGCCTGCTGTAGCAACTCATTTTTCTCGTCGGCTGTTTTTTCGCGTCCTCAGCTGCTTTTTTCTCGACCGCAAGCTTCACCTTCTCGTTGACGTCTTCCTGACTAAACTTCTTTTTCTGCTTCTTCGCCTCCGGGCCCTCGTTGTAAAACACCTTCCACGTGGCGTCGTCTCCAGCGCCGTGCACACGACCATATTGCGGCCGCTGGCCCAAAGGGAGTCCCTTAAGTTCGTTCAAGGCCCGGTTGAGACGGGTGTCCCACTTGGGCCTCATCGGAGAAGTTGGGCTTTCGGCTGCAAGCTGGTGTTGCTTCTCCTGCAGAAGGAGCGTGAACCGTTTAGGAATGGGTAGTCGACTAGATCTGGAGCTAAATGTAAGGTGGTAAAAGAATAATTACCAGTAGTCTAATCAATTTCCTTGTGATCTGGTCCGTGTAAAAAACCTTCTTTTCCTTGTCCCACTTGTAGTGGGCCCTAATGAAGTCACGCTCCAAGGGGTTGGTGAACTTCGCGAAGGGGTCTGGGATACCCGTGGCTTCACGTTCCGCGTCCTCCTTATCCCATCTGGGCCTTTTACCGAGGTAGCCACGGCTTCCGAGGCGATGCTTCCCCGTGTTCCTTTGCTGAAGGCTCTTGAATTTCGCGGCCTTAGCCTTGGCTGCTCGGTAGCGCAAGTGTCCTTGAACTTTTCGAACTCCTCTTCCGTAAGTGTCGGATTTTCCTCAAGAATCATGGACAGGGGTTCCTCAGCATCAATAGCTCGTTTCACCCTCCCTTTCCAGGAGGCCAAATCATTACTGAACATGCCCATGGCGTGATTGTTAATCTTTTTCATCTTCGGATCATCTCACGGTTGTTCTATGTTATCATCCTGGTCGGGGAACTTGAATCTCTTGTGCAACTTCGTCAGGAGCAAATGCGTCAAATGTTCTTTACTCCTTAAGTCATCGTCGTTGATGATTGCGCATCCCCGTAGGATGCATCCTACTTGGTTCCCATAGCACTTGCGAGGTTCTTCCGGCTCTAATGGCTCAAACTTGCCAGGTGCCATCTTTATGATCACAAGTCGTCCAATCCCTAGTTTGTTAGGTTTTTGTATCCTATGCTTCTTCTGCTTCTTCTTTTCGGTAGCGGCATCGGCGTCGGTACCTTCCCTGCAGGTATCTTCCCCGCCGGTCTCGGTGCCGCCATCGGTGCCGGCGCCATCGGTGTCGATGTCGGCGTCAGTACCATCATCGAGGTCGACCTACAAACCTTGACTATGTGATTGCTTAGCAGTCAAATAGTAGAGGTACTCTTGTTCACCCTCATAATCCATCTCGTCTGCATCTTGGTCAGAAGACCCAGTTTCTTCGTTGTTCGACATGTTTCCTATCATTAAGTCTCCTCATTTAATTCTAAAACAATGAAAAAAATGTGAAATGACATAAAAAAGAAATATATGTTTGCCGGAATGTCATTTCCCAGCACTCGATATGCCTACTATCTAGCACAAATCATGCCAAAATTCACGAAAAATTTCGGCATGACCTTTGCTAAAAAATGGACATATCGAGCGCCTGAAATTCACCGGAACGGAAATGAATCAACATTCCGACGTAACATAGGCCAGTCGGATCATTTACCATGCACATATTCATCATGTCCAAATGACATGTCCAAATTTCCAAATATGACATGTCCAAAACATCACATGTCCACATCAAATTTGCATATAAAAGGAAGAAAAATATAGAACTTGAAGAAAAAACCTAGCTAAATTCATAACTAAATACATAACCTAATTAACCATCTTCCCTAACTAAAACCTAAGTAAATTAACCAAAAAACCTAGCTACCAGAGAGAGGAGGAGCGGTGGGGGCTTACAGACGGTGCAGGCCCGACGACGGCCGAGGTTGGGAGGGGTCGGGGTCGGGGTCGAGGCCGGGGCCGTGGGCAAGCGCTGGGGCCGGAGCCAGGGTCGGGGCCGGGGTCGGGGTCGGGGGCCGGAGCCGGCGACGGGGTCGGTCGGGGGCGAGCGCAGAGGCGCGGCGAGGGTAGGGCTCCGGTGGCACGACGGGGGAAGAGAGAGTGTGGGGATTTGGGGGAAAAGAGGCGGGATGAAGAGAGGAGTGGGAATTTTGGGGTTTAAGTGGGCATAGTAGTAGCGCGTTTAGGCAAAACGCGCTATAGCTACTCCAGGTAGCTATAGCTGTTCCATGTAGAAAGCGCTACTGCTATCTTGACTAGCTGTAGCTCTTTTCTCACAAAAGCGCTGCTGCTATAACCAGTACCTATATAACAGTTTTCCTGTTTGTTTCCTTCTATTTTCTTTTCCTTTATTTTCTCTCACTTTTCTTTTCTTTTTTTCCAAGACCAGTGAACGAAGTGAATTGAAGGCGATATATATTGCATCATTTGACGGTTAAATATGTATACAAAATAGGAACATATATATTACATCATTGGACCCATGCATAATAATGGCTAAGTGTGTATACAAGGAACATATATATTACATCATTTGACCGATAACATACGGTTCCTCAGCGTTGATGTTTTCGTTTTTGAGTCAGCTTCTTTCCTTTCTTGTTCGTTGAAGAATAATTGAGCTCCTCATTGTGACTTTGCCTTTTCCACGGAGTACGATTTTTCTTAGGTAATGTAGTATTGATTCTTCTTTTGACGTATACTTCTTCATCATCATCATATTCCCTCATTGGGTTGCCATACTGATCGTAATCTTCCTCGTTGGCGACTCCATCCATTCCAATGATGTTCCTTTTGCCTCTCCTCATGACAACACGGCTGGGATTGCGTGGGTCGGTTATGAAGAAGCATTGTGTCACGTGCTTAGCATGTACCCATGGCTCGTTTTTTGTGATAGCGTTCACGGTAGCGCTCTTGGCGTCGGGTATAGTCATGGTAGTGAAATTCCGGTTTTCTCTTTCGACATTCTTAGCTCATCTGACACGGAACATCGTTGTGTTGTGCAGTCCAGAGTAGTCAAGATCCCAGATCTCCTCGACTCTTCCGTAAAATCTTTCAGTTGCGTCGTTGTCGCTGCCGGTCATGCATTCCATCATCACCCCTGAGTTCTGAGCATCACTGTCCATATCTTTGGCCTCCGTGTAGAACGTGTATCCGTTGATATCGTATGCCCGATAGGTTAGGAGGTTGGGCGAGGGGCCATGTGCTAAGGCGTATATGAGCAATTCGTCCTTACAGCCCTCCTCCGGGGGATTAGCAATAATATGCTCTTTGAACCAATGCAGGAAAGTGGAGTTGTGCTCTCTAGTAACTTCGGCGTCCGTCCTGCATACCCCCTGGTCACCATACTTCTTTGCGATAATTTCTTTGTGCAGTGCCACGAAAGGATCTATCTCGTCTAGGTATTGTAGCACTACCAAGTTTGCTATGTCAAAGTCGTTGCGTCGATCTAAGCACGCCATGTGCAGTTCCCTGTGACCGTTGGAGTGACCTTCTCCTTCGAGCCTCCCATCGTGCTTGTTAACGGGCAAACTAACACTAACACCAGGCGGCTGGTCTGCGCCATATAGAAAATTCTCGTAGAAAGAGATGCACTCTTGTGTCAGATAGCCGTGGACGATGCTTCCATCCGGACGGGACATATTACGAACGAATCCTTTGATGATCCCATTCATCCTCTCAAACGGCATCATGTTGTGCAGAAATGACGGCCCCAGGTCTATTATGTCGTCCACAATACGGACACACAGATGCACTATCACATCGAAGAACGCGGGCGGGAAGTACATCTCAAGCTCATTCAGTATCATAACAATCTCTTCCTGTAGCCTTCGGAGCTGCTTCAGACTGATCGACTTTCGTGAGATGACATCAAAAAAGTTGCAGAGACCAATAAGCATGTCACGGACGTGCTTGTCCATTATCCCTCTAAGGGCAACAGGTAGTATCTGCGTCATCATCACATGACAGCCATGGGACTTCATCCCACTGAACCTTTTCTTGTCCGTGTCTAGATATCTACTTATCTTGCCATAGTAACCGGAACTAACTTTGACTCTGGTAAGGCACTTAAAGAATTGATTGATCTCAGCCTGACTTAAGGTGAAGCAAGAAGGGGGGCAATAATCCTCTTTCTTTATTTTCTTGCCCTTCTTCTCCTGCGCCTCTGTCTTCGTCTCTGTCTCGTCTGACTTTTTATGGGGCGGCATGTGCAGATCTTCCCTGATTTTCAAAGCTTGCAAGTCTTTTCTTGCCTTCGGCCCATCCTTGGTCTTATCCGGCATGTTCATCAGTGTCGCGAGCAAGCTCTCAAGGACATTCTTACAGATATGCATTTGATCAAGGCAATGAGGTGTATCGAGTTTGTGCCAGTACTCCAAGTCCCAGAACATAGACCTCGTCTTCCATACCTTCAGCAGCGGCTCCGGCGCCTTTTTCATCGTCTTTCAACAGCTCATCGATTTCGGCACCGCTTCGCTTACGTGGAGGTCCTCGATGCTCAGCATGACCATTGAATAGATCTCCACGGTTTCTCCACGGGTCGTCCTGTTCGAGCCATCTTCGATGCCCCATGTACACGATTTTCCCAGACCCGCCATCTTTCCTTGACGTTAGCTGCTAAGACGTCGTATCATCCATGCACCGCGTGCATCCGCAATATCCATGGCACACCTGGCCTGCGACATATCCATAACCGAGATAGTCGTGCACCATCATGATCACTACGGCTCTCATGCAGAAATACTAGCCTTTGCTGGCGTCCCATGTCTTGGCCGGTGTTTTCCATAACGTGTCTAACTCCTCTTGAAGTAGCCCCAGATACAAATTAATATTATTTCCTGGTTGTTTCGGCCCTTGAATAAGCATGCTCATGTGAATGTACTTCGACTTCATGCACAACCAGGGGGAGGTTTTACATCCATACAAACACGGGCCATGTGCTATGGTTGGTGTTCTAGTTGCCAAACGGATTCATGCCATCGGTACACACACCGAGCATTATGTTCCTTGCATCACATTCGAAATACCGATAGAAGCTGTTCAATGCTCTCCACTGGCTTCCATCCTTGACGTGTCTTAGCTTTGGATCATCTCCATCGTCGGGCTTCTTCCTCTCCGCGTGCCAGCGCATTAGCTTTGCTTCCTTGGGATCTACAAAATACCGCTGGAGATGGGGAGTGATCGGTAAGTACCATACAACTTTCTAGGGACATTTTTCCTGGCCTTCTTGTATCGAGAAGCATTGCACACCGGACAGCTTTTTTTTACGCGTGCTCCTTCCGATAAATTATGCAATCGTTGATGCATGCATGGTATCTAACGTGCGGCAGATCAAGAGGGCACACGATCTTCTTGGCCTCATCAACACTAGTAGGACATAGATTCCCCGCAGGAAGAACATCCTTTAGGTACTTGAGATGCTCATCGAGGCTAGTGTCGGTCCATTTGTTTTTAGCCTTCGTCTTCAGGAGTTGGAGCGTGAAACTCAAGCGGGTCACCTCAGGATTGCAACCATCATACAATGGAGAGTTCGAGTCTACCACCAGTTGCTCCAGCTTAGCCTCCTCTCTAGAAGCAGCTCTCTAAGTACTCATCTCCTTGCGAAGCAGTGCTTGAACATGAGGGTCCTGCATGATTGAACTTAGTACCGACGAACTCTGCTGCATGGAGTCCACGTTCTCTCCGCCGCCATGTCCGGCCCTTTCTCCTCTGCCATGTCCGGCCTCTTCTCCGCCGCCATGTACGGCATCTTCCCCGCCGCCATTAGCGGTCATCTCTTCGTATTGCCCCGTGTCGTCATTGCCTGCCCCGTCGGCGTCCTTAACATCGTCATCCTCATCTTCAATTATCCACCGAATATAGCCATCCATCAAACCAGTCATGAGCAGGTGCCCTTCGACACGACCATCGTCATAGGGGTCGGGCCAAACTATTCCTTTACATTTTTGACACGGACATAAAACCTTTTGTAACATCCCCAGCATCACACTACAGTAATCTCCCCCTAATGAAGGTCATGTCATCATGATCATCATGCCAAAATGCCACTTGTCCAAAATCTGCTTCAAATTAAAATTCTAATTCCATGTCAAATATTTGCTTCTTCTTTCAAGCAAATAAAATGGTTCATCCTATGGCAAATAATCCCTAGATATTTGTCGTTTTGAAGCCAACATTTTTGGATTCCCAAATTGCCCCTGGGAATTTATTATCTAGTCCAGCAGTATTTAAGATGTCCTTTTCATTTTCTAAAAACGCTTGGACAACTCTTTATGGCCCCAAACTTTTTGTGGCAGTGTCTAATACTAGATAGAATTTAAGTGGCCTAGTCCCATTTTTTTTCAAAGTATTTTGGTAGCCCAAACTTTTCCCTAGTTGTCTCTGATTTTAACATAAAAGAGAAACCAGAAAAAGAAAAGGTAAAACAAAAACAAAAGGAAAAGTTCCCCCTCCCTGTTGGGCCTGGACCCAGATGGCCAACTGGCCAAGAGGCCACCAGGCCGGCCCACCCCAGCCTACACCTAACCCCTCCCCATCGTGACCTAACTGCTGCACCCCACACCCCCCACGATCCCCACTCTCCCTCGTTCCCTCCCCGCGCCCCACGACACACACACAGGCAAACGCACAGAGGAGGGGCGCCCCCTGTTCGATCCCCTCCACCCGGCACCCCCGCGCTCGAGGACCGCCATCGCTCCGCTGGGGCTGCAGCCAACCGGCGCCGAGCGCCGCCCATCCTGACCTCCGCCCTCGTGCCGTCATCGCCCCACTCCTTTGCCCCCTCGTTCTAGATCGGGACCCCGCCTACCCGATGGTGCGACGTCGCCGGATCACCGAGGCTACCTCGCCCTGATGTTGCCCCGCCGCCTCGTCCTCATCACCCGTGCTGTCCTCGACCTCCTCCTCAACCACGGCTCCACCGAGCCTCGCCGGTGTTCCCCTGCAATAGAGGTGAGCCGCCGTCCGTCCTCCTCTTCCCACTCCTTGTTTCACCGTCGTAGGCCGTTGTTCACGCGGCCCGGTCGTCGTCTATTGTCCGCGGTCACCGCGACCGTGACCGCGTCCAGCCTCGCGTCGCCGCTCCCCTACCTGTGCTCCTCGCAGTCCCGTGCCCCGGCTCGTGCTTGCCCGTGTCATGTGCGCCCCGCCATGCCCGGAGCCCGTGTGCTCGCTGCTGCGCCCATGCCCACACACCCGCCGCCCCGCTCGACAGTGCCGTCGCTGCAGGCCACCCCGGCCGCCCTGGGGCCGCTGCTCGACGCGCCGGAGCAGCAGCTCTCCAACGAGCCCGCTCGCGCCATGAACGGCCGCCAGAATCGGCCGGCCGGAGCCCCCCCGCCGCGCTGGATTAGCGCCGGCGAGAACCGCTGATTTGGCCTCATTAGCACTAAACTAACCCCCCATTAGCATTAACCCTGGTTAATAAATCCTAAGCGCCTCCAAAAAACCTGTTTTATTAAGCCTTAGACCATGACATGTGGGTCCTGTTGCGATTTAATTTAATTTAGTTGAAACATATAATTATCAGTCAATGACATGGGGACCCACTGGCCAGTTTGACCAGTCAACAGTCAAGCTTTTACTGCTGACTGGGCTGCTGACTCAGTCCCTGGCCCCACTAGTCAGCCTTTGCTGACTTGGAAGTTGTCCCAGTCAACTAGGCCCACCCTGTTAGCCTCTGTACTGCTCTGCTGTGTACACTTTGTGTGTGCACGTAGCAATTTAGTCTTTATTTTCAAATTAAAAGTAATTTTAGAATATTACTAAAACTTTAGAAAATCATATTAAATAATCCGTAACTCGGATGAAAAAGTTTTATACATGAAAGTTGCTTAGAACGACGAGACGAATCCGGATATGCCCTCCATTCGTCTGTCACACGTCCCTAGCATAGCAAACCTGCAACCGTCCCCCTCCATTTCATCTGTCCGAAAATGCTAAACTTCGGGAAAACTTTCCCGGATGTTTTCTCCCTTCGTCGGTATCCTATAGCAATGCGTTAGAACACCCCTAGCACCGCTTATTATCTTGTACTGCATCTGTTTGCTTGTATTTACTGTTTCTCCCCCCTATTCTCTTCGGTAGACCCCGAGACCGCTGCTGATGCCCCTGTGATCGACAACGTCGACGACAAACCTTCTTCCCTTTCAGCGGAGCTTCCAGGCAAGCCCCCCCTTTGATCATTCCGATATCGCCCATTCCATTCTCTCATGCTTGCATTAGATTTTGCTATTGTAATTGTTTGATCCTATTCTGATGCATAGCCTACTTTTGTAACCTGCTCATTATACCTTAACTGCTTATCCTAAACTGCTTAGTATAGGTTGGTTAGTGATCCATCAGTGACCCCCACCTTGTCCTTGTTGCCCCTGCTTCATCATCGACCACTCGATCAACGTGATCGACAGCCAGGCCCCGACACCGCACATCACTTTCCCCTTAGTTGCTCGACACTACACGGTTATTATCGAGTGCCGAGGGTGAGACCTCTTCAGCACTTCTGATGTTAACCCTGTAGTGTAGCTATTCGCTCGTGGTCATCGAGGGTGATTTCCTCCTTAACCACTTCTGATACGACTCTGTCGTGCAACCCCTCAAGTGTGAACCTCGAGGGTGGTCCCTCTTACGTTCACCTTGATGATTTAATCGAGTGGAATTCGCCGGGGGTGATTCCTCGGGTTTTCCCCTTGATGTTTGGACACACGGATACTTGGACTTGACAACTGTTACTTGGAAAGGCGGGTCGACCCTGAGGGGTACCCGCGAGTGATGTGGAGACGGGTTGACCTGGAGGGTGCCCGCGAGATAATTACGAGGCGTGGCCGGGCATTCTTAGCCCTTGCCGGAAGTCCTCGAGACGGGGCAATGGGGTCACATCTTTCGTGAGTCTCTGCTTGTTACCGCGTGCTCCTAATCCACTACGATTTGGATATTTGATCCGAGGGGCCTCTGGCCAGATAGCACTAACCATCACGTGGGCATAGTATGGGCGTTCTGCGTCGTATGCATCAGCCGAAGCTTAATAGACGTCAGCGACTGAGCGGCGCGCGCCGGGTTGGACTAGTAAGCACCTGCCTTTTTTAAGGAGGTAGCTAGGTCTGCTCACCGGCCGCGTTCGCAACGTGCAGGAGTTCCCGGGGCGATGGCCCATGACCCCTGGGGGCATAGGTTTAGTCCGGTGTGTTGACCTCTCTATTAAGCCTAGGTCGGGTTGCGGCATATTGTTTAGCCGAGGCCGGGCATGACCCAGTAAAGTGTGTCCGGCCGGAGTTAATCGAGCGTGGTGGGTACGTTGGTGCACCCCTGCAGGGAAGAAAACATCTATCGATAGCCTGTCCTACGGTAACGGACACTTGGAGTTGTATCCCGATCGATACAACTAGAACTGGATACTTGTGATGAGAATTGGATTGTGATGAGCATTGGATAGTATGGCTCTGGGATTGCTTTCTCGCAGGGAGTCGAGAAAGGATCTCTGGCCGAGGTTGTTAACACTACTACTACTTTACATTATGTTGACTGTACTCTTCTAATGCTACAAGACCGCGGAAGATGTTGAAGATGCTAGTCTTCGATAGGACTAGGCTCTCCCCCTTATTCTGGCATTTCTGCAGCCCAGTCCACATATACAGCCTCTCTTTGATAATGTTGCATGTGTAGTGTAGATCCTTGCTTGCTGAGTACTTTGGATGAGTACTCACGGTTGCTTTGCTTCCCCTTTTCCCCCTTTCTTCTTCTTTCCGGTTGATGCAACCAGACGTCGGAGCCCAGGAGCCAGATGCCACCGTCGATGCCTACTACTACGTGGAGACCGCCGACGACCCGGAGTAGTTAGGAGGCTCCTAGGCAGGAGGCCTTGCCTTTTTGATCGATGTTGCTTTTGTGCTAGCCTTCTTAAGGCAAACTTGTCTAACTCATGTCTGTAGTCAGATATTGTTGCTTCCGCTGACTCTTGTGTATTCGAGCTTATGTATTTGAGCCCTCGAGGCCTCTGGCTTGTAATATAAAGCTTGTATTATTTTAATTTGTGTCTAGAGTTGTGTTGTGATATCTTCCCGTGAGTCCTTGATCTTTATCGTACACATTTGCGTGTTTGATTAGTGTACGATTGAATCGAGGGTGTCACAAGTTGGTATCAGAGCCGAATGCCTGTAGGTAGCCCCCTTCCCAACTCCTTGGCCGAAGTTGAGTCTAGAAACCGAAAATTGTTTCACTAACTTGGCTGTGTGGCTTACGGGCCCACGTCGCCAATTGGGTCGTTTTAGGATCTTTTATTCCTCATCTATACTCTGGGACTCTGATCTCTCTTCTATTCGGGTTTAAATAGATTTTACTAACTCTAACCTTAGGTTCTCGTAACTACTTCCTCCTGGAGAGCCCCTCATTCCAGATGGTCGCTTGGCGCACTAGAAGATTTTGAAGATACTCTTCGATGTTTTCCCGAGACCCTTGTGCCCTTCGCCGTTGCAATTCCCTGCCACCGATGAATCCCTATGGATAGCCACATACACTTGCCGTCCAAACCTTCTTTTCCAATTGCTCTTGTTATTACAAGATACCTTGAAATACTTTTCGATATTCCGAAAATCCGTTGAACCAGCTGCCTTGCAGCTCCTTTTCCGCATGAATACATGTTCGAATAGTTCCTCACACTTATCAAGGACTTGATCAGTCCTAGTTATTCATGCGTTTCACAGAATAGCCCGAAATGATATTCGACCTTCCGAGAATCCTTTACAACCTATTGCTTTGGAAAGTCTTGCGTGCCTGCATTATGGTTAATTCCATATTTCTAGTAATCTGCGTTGACATCCTCTGTCAGTATCGTTTCGAGTCCCTTGATCCGATATGTTGTGAATGCTTGCAATCCTCAAGCAGATCCTAGCATTCATCCTTCCGGCTCAGACGTCGCTCCGAACATGAGCTTCTTCTTGGCAAATCGAACCTTGATTGATTGTCGATCTATATCGATTCAACTCAATTATCTTTTGATCAGAGCCTCTGCTTCTGATCTTTTGGGTTGAAAATCGTAATTCCTTTGTATTCAAGCTTTGAAGTTATCCAGATATATCTATAATCCGATGCCTTTGCATTCCTTACTCTTCTGGTTCAGTATTGATACCCACATTAGATCCTTTATGGATCGCCATATCCTTGGTTGGATTATTATCCGACAGTGTCCTTCACATCCAATATCTTGTGAGTTTTTCCCTGATACATAATACCTTCGGTAAATTGTATCATCTGCTTTGACTTCGATATTGTGCATTCGAACTCGTATCTTTTGCTTGGTTGATGGTTGTATAGATTCAAAAAAATGCCCCGATGGGTTGAACTTATGCATTCCATAATCCGTGTGAACCCGAGAGTTCTCACGAGTCTTACTCTTCTGGTACTTCGCCAGATAAATCTTCTGCGCTACAATTTCTTCGAAAACAAGGAGTGAATGAAAGGTTATGAATTGAAGAAGTGGGAGTCGACCTTGAATCTTTGTGTTCATGCCCATGGACCCGATGTAGAACTTATCATGGAAGCTGCTCGTAAAAATAATTATTTCTTTGGTACAAGCTCATCTTGTATCTATGAATTGATCCCTTGCAATCGTGGTTTTGACCATATTTCCTCCTTGATACCATTTACTTGATAAGTTAAAATACTTATCGTCTGCAAATCATTTCCCCCGTCCAACCTCTACTCCGATTTACCTTCCGGCATTACACCTAGTACTTGATACTGGGAAGTTTTATACCCCATCACATCATTCCTAGCCTGATCGGCTATATTTTTATCGTGTCAACTTTTAACTATGCTACCTGGTCCTTATGCCCGGAGCAACTTCCGACGATGAGCTAAGCTTACGTCGATCTTCCTCATCTTATCATTTCACCATGAACAACAAGCTTGACCTCGAGCTTGTCTCGAATCCGTGGTTCTCATATCCTTTCACTTCATCCATCCTTTTCTGCTCGATGGCATCTTCATAGAGTCTCTCGACATAATTTGTCATGATCACCATCAACACTTTGGCTTCTTTAGAGATTTCAATTGAATTCATGGCTAGAAATACCATCCATGCCTCTCGATGATTTGTGTCAGCATTGACAACATTCTTGTCTCCCCCCCCCCCAACACAAACTTGTTCCTATTAATTTTGGGAATACATCCTTTTTGACATGTCGATGGATTGCTACTGAACCCATCGGCCACCTCCTCATCTTTTCCCTCATAAAATAACATGATATGTTCTAAAAGTTCTGATGGATCCTTTGTGTTCCCAAGTTCCGACCTTTACCTGATGACCGTGTCACTGCTATCCAAAAGTATGACTGTGTTACTCCAAACATCATTAAGAACATTGGAGGCGCAATGCTAAATGTTTCTTGCTCTATTATCCAAACACCGTTGTATGGATAACATCATGAATTCCCTTGCCGCTTTATCCAAATGGTGATGTACTTGTTGATCTAACATGTATATCATGCTCTACTTTTCCTTGGGAAAAGTTACACTCCTAAATCTTGTGTATAAACACATTTTCCTTTCCATTGGTTTGCTTAACCTTTCTTGTGATCTATATATGTTATACACAGAAATAATTCCCTGCTTATGGAAACACCTCAGTTTACAACTCTGTCAGTGTGACCCTGTTACTATTGTTGACGACATCCTGGTAACCCCCGATGGACGAGAACTTTGCATATTGGTCCGCCTCGTTCAACGAGCAGGAAAATGGTTCTCTTCGTCCCTCGCCCTTGGTACCAACATTGTTGCCAACATAACTGACAGGCTATCCTCTGCCATGTCTTGCTACCATGACCATGCAAAATTATTAGCGCTTTCCTGCTTTTAACCCACATGGTGGGCCCATGAACCACAGTTCCACAGGATCAAAACCTGACTCTCATGTACATCCCTGTCTTCCCAAATTGTTCCTCACGCTTGGTTTCGTATGTAATTCACGAGCCACCTTCTTGTGACCTGTTCTGATATCAGATTCAATACTTGTTCTCGATGCTCTGAACTCCTTTCACACTCCGTTTCAGACATCGAACGATTGCCTACCTGGTTGAAGCTTCTTATTGCACCTTTTTACCTTGCTCTCGTTGACTTTCTTAAACATCAACTCAAGAGATACTTCTGTCACGTTCCCTGCATTGTTCACTAGACAATTAACCCTATATGGGTCAGTTCGCCCGAAGTTACTCCTTACTTCCCCACTTAAATCTCGGGACGAGATTTCTAGTAGTGGAGGAGATTTGTAACATCCCCAGCATCACACTACAGTAATCTCCCCCTAATGAAGGTCATGTCATGATGATCATCATGCCAAAATGCCACTTGTCCAAAATCTGCTTCAAATTCAAATTCTAATTGCATGTAAAATATTTGCTTCTTCTTTCATGCAAATAAAATGGTTCATCCTATGGCAGATAATCCCTAGATATTTGTCATTTTGAAACCAACATTTTTGGAATTCCCAAATTGCCCCTGGGAATTTATTATCTAGTCCAGCAGTATTTAAGATGTCCTTTTCATTTTCTAAAAATGCTTGGACAACTCTTGATGGGCCCAAACTTTTTGTGGAAGTGCCTAATACTAGATAGAATTTAAGTGGCCTAGTCCCATTATTTTCAAAGTATTTTGGTAGCCCAAACTTTTCCCTAGTTGTCTCCGATTTTAACATAAAAGAGAAATCAGAAAAAGAAAAGGCAAAATAAAAACAAAAGGAAAAGTTCCCCCTCCCTGCTGGGCCTTGACCCAGATGGCTAACCGGCCCAACTGGCCAAGAGGCCACCAGGACGGCCCACCCCCAGCCTACACCTAACCCCTTCCCATCATGACCTAACTGCTGCACCCCACACCCCCCCCCACGATCCCCACTCTCCCTTGTTCCCTCCCCACGCCGTCACCCACGACATACACACACGCAGACGCACAGACGAGGGGCGCCCCCTGTTCGATCCCCTCCACCCGGCACCCCCGCGCTCGAGGACCGCCATCGCTCCGCTGGGGCTGCAGCCAACCGGCGCCGAGCGCCGCCCCTCCTGACCTCCGCCCTTGTGTCGTCATCGCCCCTCTCCTTCGCCCCCTCATTCCAGATCGAGACCCTGCCTCCCCGACGGCGCGATGTCGCCGGATCACCGAGGCTACCTCGCCCCGATGTTGCCCCGCCGCCTCGTCCTCATCACCCGCACCGTCCTCGACCTCCTCCTCAACCGCGACTCCACCGAGCCTCGCCGGTGTTCCCCTACAACGGGGGTGAGCCGCCGTCCGTCCTCCTCTTCCCTCTCCTCGTTTCACCGTCGTAGGCCGTCGTTCGCGCGGCCCGGTCTTTGTCTAGTGGCCGCGGTCACCGCGACCGTGACCGCGTCCAGCCTCGCGTCGCCGCTCCCCTACCTGTGCTCCTCGCGGTCCCGTGCCCCGGCTCGTGCTTGCCCGCGTCATGTGCTCCCCGCCACGCCCGGAGCCCGTGTGCTCGCTGCTGCGCCCGTGCCCACACACCCACCGCCCCGCTTGATAGTGTCGTCGCTGTAGACCACCCCGGCCGCCCTGGGGCAGCTGCTCGATGCGCCGGAGCAGCAGCTCTCCAACGAGCCCGCTCGCGCCATGAACGGCCGCCGGAATCGGCTGGCCGGAGCCCCTCCGCCGCGCTGGATTAGCGCCGGCAAGAACCACTGATGTGGTCTCTATAGCGCTAAACTAACCCCCAAATTAGCATTAACCCTGGTTAAAAAAATCCTAAGCCCCCCCCCCCAAAAAAACTGTTTTATTAAGCCTTAGCCCATGACATGTGGGTCCTATTGCGATTTAATTTAATTTAGTTGAAATATATAATTATCAGTCAATGACATGGGACCCACTGGCCAGTTTGACCAGTCAATAGTCAAGCTTTGACTGCTGACTGGGCTGCTGACTCAGTCCTTGGCCCCACCAGTCAGCCTTTGCTGACTTGGCAGTTGACCCAGTCAACTGGGCCCACCCTGTCAGCCTTTGTACTACTCTACTGTGTACACTTTGTGTGTGCACGTAGCAATTTATTCTTTATTTTCGAATTAAAAGTAATTTCACAATATTGCTAAAACTTTAGAAAATCATATTAAATAATCCGTAACTCGGATGAAAAAGTTTTATACATGGAAGTTTCTCAGAACGACGAGACGAATCCGGATACGCCCTCCGTTCGTCTGTCACATGTCCCTAGCATAGCAAACCTGCAACCGCCCCCTCCGTTTCATCTGTCTGAAAATGCTAAACTTCGGGAAAACTTTCCCGGATGTTTTCTCCCTTCGTCGGTATCGTATAGCACTGCGTTAGAACACCCCTAGCACCGCTTATTGTCTTGTCATGCATCTGTTTGCTTGTATTTACTGTTTCTCCCCCCCCCCCTCTTCTCTTCGGTAGACCCCCACACCGCTGCTGATGCCCCTGTGATCTACTACGTCGACGACGAACCTTCTTCCCTTTCAGCGGAGCTTCCAGGCAAGCCCCCCCTTTGATCATTCCGATATCGCCCATTCCATTCTCTCATGCTTGCATTAGATTTTGCTACTGTAATTGTTTGATCCTATTCTGATGCATAGCCTGCTTTTGTAACCTGCTCATTGTACCTTAACTGCTTATCCTAAACTGCTTAGTATAGGTTGGTTAGTGATCCATCAGTGACCCCCACCTTGTCCTTGTTACCCCTGCTTCATCATCGATGACTCGATCAACGTGATCGACGACCAGGCCCCGGCACCGCACATCACTTTCCCCTTAGTTGCTCGACACTACATGGTTATTATCGAGTGCCGAGGGTGAGACCTCTTCAGCACTTCTGATGTTAACCCTGTAGTGTAGCTATTTGGTCGTGGTCATCGAGGATGATTTCCTCCTTAACCACTTCCGATACAACTCTGTCGTGCAACCCCTCAAGTGTGAACCTCGAGGGTGGTCCCTCTTATGTTCACCTTGATGATTTAATCGAGTGCAATTCGCCGGGGGTGATTCCTCGGGTTTTCCCCTTGATGTTTGGACACACAGATACTTGGACTTTACAACTGTTACTTGGAAATGCGGGTCGACCCTGAGGGGTACCCGCGAGTGATGTGGAGACGGGTTGACCTGGAGGGTGCCCGCGAGATAATTACGAGGTGTGGCCGGGCATTCCTAGCCCTTGCCGGAAGTCCTCGAGACGGGGCAATGGTGTCACATCTTTCGTGAGTCTCTGCTTGTTACCGCGTGCTCCTAATCCACTACGATTTGGATATTTGATCCGAGGGGCCTCTGGCCTGATAGCACTAACCATCACGTGGGCATAGTATGGGCGTTCTGCGTCGTATGCATCAGCCGAAGCTTAATAGACGTCTGCGACTGAGCGGCGCGCGCCGGATTGGACTAGTAAGCACCTGCCTTTTTTAAGGAGGTAGCTAGGTCTGCTCACCGGCCGCGTTCGCAACGTGCAGGAGTTCCCGGGGCGATGGCCCATGACCCCTGGGGGCATAGGTTTAGTCCGGCGTGTTGACCTCTCTATTAAGCCTAGGTCGGGTTGCGGCGTATTGTTTGGCCGAGGCCGGGCATGACCCAGGAAAGTGTGTCCGGTCGGAGTTAACCGAGCGTGGTGGGTAAGTTGGTGCACCCCTGCAGGGAAGAAAACATCTATCGATAGCCTGTCCTACGGTAACGGACACTTGGAGTTGTATCCCAATCGACACAACTAGAACTGGATACTTGTGATGAGAATTGGATTGTGATGAGCATTCGATAGTATGGCTCTGGGATTGCTTTCTCGCAGGGAGTCGAGAAAGGATCTCTGGCCGAGGTTGTTAACACTACTACTACTTTACATTATGTTGATCTGTACTCTTCTAATGGTGCAAGACCGCGGAAGATGTTGAAGATGCTAGTCTTCGATAGGACTAGGCTCTCCCCCTTATTCTGGCATTTCTGTAGCCCAGTCCACATATACAGCCTCTCTTTGATAATGTTGCATGTGTAGTGTAGATCCTTGCTTGCTAAGTACTTTGGATGCGTACTCGTGGTTGCTTTGCTTCCCCTTTTTCCCCTTTCTTCTTCTTTCCGGTTGATGCAACCAGATGTCGGAGCCCAGGAGCCAGATGCCACCGTCGATGCCTACTACTACGTGGAGACCGCCGACGACCAGGAGTAGTTAGGAGGCTCCCAGGCAGGAGGCCTTGCCTTTTCGATCGATGTTGCTTTTGTGCTAGCCTTCTTAAGGCAAACTTGTCTAACTCATGCCTGTACTCAGATATTGTTGCTTCCGCTGACTCTTGTGTATTCGAGCCCTCTGGCTTGTAATATAAAGCTTGTATTATTTTAATTTGTGTCTAGAGTTGTGTTGTGATATCTTCCTGTGAGTCCTTGATCTTGATCGTACACATTTGCGTGTATGATTAGTGTACGATTGAATCGAGGGCGTCACACCTTTGTCCGGTTATTTTCTTTCATGTCCTACACCACGGACCGCAACCACCTGTCCATCATCGTTCCACTGACCATCATGAACGTCTGCACGGTAATAATACACAAATTGATTATAAAAATGCGTGCATGCATCAAAGTCATACAAAAATTCGGCATGACCTTCCCTAAAAATTGGACATATAGATCTAGAGTTTGCCCGGAATTAACCGAAACGGAAATAAATCTACATTTCGGCAAAACATAGGCAACTCAAAAGCACAATTTGGCGTCAACTCAAGCCACACACACAATTTCCATCATATTGCCCAATTATCATATCACACACACATACACATATTTCCATTTGGCAAAAGCATGAAATTTTAATCACCTCTATCTCGAGATCGAGCACACGATGGGGGATCAAAAGTGCACAAAGCTCTTCTTGACAAAGATAGATCTAGTTAGGGGGCAAATAGATCACTTAACTAAATGCTACATCTACCTAGCTAGCTAATTTGGGAGGACACAACTTCAACTAGTGGAGGGGGAAGGAAAAAGAGAAAGGAGATGCATTAATGGAGGTGGTGTAGTTAGCTAGGAGTAATGAAGAGAGAGAAAGGTAGGTAGAAAAGGGAGAGTAATGGGGGGAGAAGTATTGAGGAAGAAGAAGAGTGAGAGAGGGAGGATGTGGGAGGTAGGGGAAAGGGAGGAGAGGAGATGGGGGAGGGGAGGACGGGTGGAAAAAGGTGGTGGGGTGCTGCGACTTTACAGTAGCTCGGGAGGAAACACGCGCTACTATAAAGAGCATAGCAGCAGTGCGCTTCTCTCAAACGCGCTACTGCTAAACGGGGCCAACCGTGTGGACAATTTCAAAATTAGCAGCAGCGACGTGAGTAAAAAGCGCGCTACTACTATTGCATTAGCAGTAGAGCGCACCGTGACCCCGCGCTGCTGCTAAACTTAGGTTGTTGGCTACTGTCGGTCGATTTTTCTAGCAGCGCGGTTTAGCCCTCACGCGCTACTGCTAAATTTGCCCCAGTAGCGTGTTTTTCTTAACCACGCTACTGCTAATTTGCAGTAGCGCTTCTTTTTGTGCCGCGCTGCTGCTAAGATTCTGTGTATAAGGTTTTCCCTAGTAGTGGGCCTTTCTTTTACTTTATGCAATTTTTCTTTTGAAATTTGAGTCTCCATCTTCTCTCATAAAAAGCACCAACTAGGAGGCAGTAAGATCATGCTCAAGTATTGTGTGTAGTTAATATTCGACTGTGTTTCATGAATGGATCAATGTTTGAGCATGATGGGCTAGGGACAACTTATTTTAGCATTGATATTTTGAAAGACATGGTTTCTTGTTGATATGCTTGAGTATCTAAATTATTATGTCAAAACTAGACTATTGCTTTGAACAACTAAAAGTCCAATTGTCCATGATATAAAGAAAAGAATATGATATGATTTGATGAACAACACTCCACATCAAAAATTCTGTTTTTTATCACTTACCTACTCGAGGACGAGTAGGAGTTAAGCTTGGGGATGCTGATACGTCTCCAACATATCTATAATTTTTGATTGTTCCATGATGTTTTATTATCAATCTTGGATGTTTTATAATCATTTTATAGTCATTTTATATCATTTTTTGGTACTAACCTATTAACATAGTGCCAGTTGCTGTTTTTTCCATGTTTTTTACATCACAGGAAATCAATATCAAACGGAGTCCAAATGCCATGAAACGCCACGATGATTTTTTATGGGCCAGAAGAAAGTCAATGGGCCCAGGTTGCACCTAGGGGGTGCCCCAAGGGGGGAACAACCCACCAGGGCACGCCAGGAGGCCCAGGCATGTCCTGGTGGGTTGTGCCCACCTCGGGTACCCCCCGGACCGCCTCTTTGTTCTATAAATGCCACAATATTCCAAAAACCCTAGAACAGGCGTCGAAATATTCATCCAGTTGCCGCAGAGTCCACAACCACCAGATCCAATCCAGACATCGTCACGGAGGGGTTCACCACTTCCATTGGTGCCTCTCCGATGATGCGTGAGTAGTTCTTTGTAGACCTTCGGATTCATAATTAGTAGCTAGATGGCTTTCTCTCTCTCTCTTGCTTAATTCTCAATACAATGGTCTCTTGGAGATCCATATGATGTAACTCTTTAGCGGTGTGTTTGTTGGGATCTAATGAACTTTAAGTTTATGATCAGTCATATCTTTTTATATCCATGAAAGTTATTTGAGTTTCTTTGATCTCTTGTATGCTTGATCTCTTATAGCCTCGTATTTTTCTCCGATATTTGGGTTTTGTTTGGACAACTTGATCTATTTATCTTGCAATGGGAAGAGGTGCCCGGTAGTGGGTTCGATCTTACGGTGCTCGATCCCAGTGACAGAAGGGGAAATGACACGTACGTATCGTTGCTACTAAGGATAAAAAGACGAGATCTATATCTACCGCCATATAGATAAACAGATCTTGTCTACATCATGCCATCGTTCTTATTGCATTACTCCGTTTTTCCATGAACTTAATACACTAGATGCATGCTGGATAGCGGTCGATGTGTGGAGTAATAGTAGTAGATGCAGGCAGGAGTCAGTCTACTAATCATGGACTTGATTCCTATGTAATGATCATTGCCTAGATATCGTCATGAGTATTTGAAGTTCTATCAATTGCCCAACAGTAATTTTTTTACCCACCGTTTGCTATTTTTCTCGAGAGAAGCCACTAGTGAAACCTACGGCCCCGAGTCTTCTTTCTCACATATTTGCCTTGTGATCTACTTTTCCATTGCATTTTTATTCAAATCTATTAAACCAAAAAAATACAAAAATACCTTGCTGCACTTTATTTATTTGCGATCTATTATTTCAATGTATTACAATTTATCTCACGTCCGCTTGCCTATTTCTGGCGCCGTTACCCAAAAGGGATTGACAACCCCTTTAACATGTCGGGTTGCGAGGTGTTGTTTACGTTATGTTGCTTGGTTCTCCTACTGGTTCGATACCTTGGTTCCATAACTGAGGGAAATACTCTACAGTCGCTGTGCTACATCATCCCTCCCTCTCCGGGGAAATACCGACGTAGTTCTAGCTACCATCAAGGGCTTTGATCTACTCCAATTGAGAATGTATCTTGTCATCGTTGGAGTTGTCTGTGGCATCGAACTCGTCGTTGTTGTTGTAGACCGAAGGTGAAATGCCTTGCCTATCCATCATAAGACTCGAGTAGAGGTGCCTAGGAGATGAGATAAACAATACCAACTTACCTTTTCCCAAAGTTGAGGATGTAGATGAAACTTGAGGTGTGTTTCTGGACGCGATTTTGGGCGGAAATTAGGTTTGGAGTCAAAATTGAAGAGATTACGTGGATGAAAGATGGGGAAACTTGGGGAAATACTAGATCCACTCGAAACCAATCAAATCCATGGATCAAAATCAACAAAACTTCATCATACCAACAAATCACAAAAAAAAAATGGGGCTATTTTTGGTGGGGATTTTCGAAATTTAGGATGAAATCAAACAAAAGAAGGCTAGAAAACGGGGGTAGGGGCTCCAAATACATGATCAACCTGGCTATGATACCAAGATGATGTAGGGTAGAACCCTAGTGGCCCGATCTTTCACAATTGGAGCGGATTCCCTCGAAGAACACAAAGAACACGGGGAAGAACGGAGAGAAATCACAAGGGGAAACACTCAAGGACAAGTCCAATCACACATCCACTAGACAATGAAACACACAAGATCCACAAGGTACATGAACAACAAAGGGAAAGATACAAGGTAGAGTTCATCTCCAAGAGGAGGTCTTGATGGTATCCTAGACGGATCTTCCCACAAGGGGGTCTTGAATCTAAGGTGGATCTTCTCCGTAAAGGTCGCGGTCTCTCTCAATGGAGTAGATCCGTATGGATGAGAAAAGCTTGACCTAAAATGAGCTAATCCTTTGCTAACCCTAGCTAGGAGGAGGTAGGGGTTATTTATAGTCTAAGTGGGCGAAAGGGTAAGTGGGAAGGGATACAAGGCCAAAGGCCCACCGCTGCGCACAGGCAGGTACCGGACGTCCGGTCTGTGTCGGATGTTCGACGGCTCAAGGGGGACCGGTCGTCTGGACTGTGTCGGAAGTCAGAAGTTTCTTCTCTGGACAGGTGGCACCGGTCGTCCTGTCGGCGTCGATCGTCCGGGCACTGGGACTTGTTGGTCGTCCGGAGGTTGTCGGTCGTCCGGCCACTGTAGCGTCTTCGTCTGGCTGGGTGGAAGGTGTGTCGGACGTCCGGTGGACGCCGGTCATCCGGGCGCTGTAGAGTCTCGGACGTCCAGTGGCGTGTCGGTCGTCCGGCCGCGGTAGGCTCCGCAGCTCCGTGTTCTTCTGTCTTTGCTTCCGCGCTTCCCTCGCAGATGGTGTAGTTGTACACTTGCGCTCGCACTCCTCGTCGTCTGTGAAGCTCCGGCAATACCTATGCATGCACATGAGTGGAGTGTCAAGTAGTATTCCATCCTCAAAGGGGTCAAGTGAACATGTGTAAAGGAGAAGATTCACCTTTATGTACGAGAAGTAGAGGTCGCACCTGTCACTTGACAAATGGACTCTTGACATGGTGATGTCCATAGGATGCTCCGCATCATCTCCCCCCCCCTTGGGAAAGATCCGACCTCGGATTGAAAACCAAATCACCACGGGAAAGAGATGGCTTCGCCGTGTATAAGTGGACGTTCACCAAGTACTCATCATCTTCAAGCTCGCAATGGGCACTCTCCAATGTCGCACCGTCTCGTGATTCCTTCAAAAGGAGTAAGGACAACAAACATTTGGAAAAACAAATGTGGTTAGCGTTAGTGCAAAACCAAGCATTCGAGAGGTGGTTCACCCAACAAGTGTCATCATAGAGCATAGCATATGGTGTGACAAAGGATTGTGACATGGCATGTAAGCACATAAATTGAGCACAAGCAAAGAAATCATGGGGACAAGCATGTAAATGTGAGGTAGTGATGCAAATATGTGTCAGAAGAGGATAAGCATCTACCTCAAGTTCATAGCAAGCATTCACAAATTTCTCAATGAAAGGTCTATGGTAGGCATAAGAATCATTCACAACACCAAATAAAGTGAAGTGTCTAAACACATGGCTCAAGTGCAAGACAATCCAAGCATAACGTGCATAGGGTGTAGTGAAGATAGTGTGGCACTCAACACAATAGAAAGAGCACTTGTTCAAAATGTGTGAGGCAAGCAAGTCAAGCATGTAGCAATCAATGGGACATGGCATATGTGAAGAAATGACATTGTTGCAACAAAACATGTGATAGGAGCAAGTAATCCAAGAATTGGATGCAACACGCAAGGCATATATATGATGATGCACGGAAGTGTAAAAATTGCAAGTCGAAGCAAGAACTCTAACATGTGCGCAATCAAGGGGTCCAAGATCACAAATAAGTCTCATGGTGCAAGCAAAGCAACTAGTATGATCCACACTATTCATGCTCATGGTTTTGGGTTTCTCGAAAGAGAAGGATATCACCTTGAAAGCATGTCCTTGTGCGTCCTTCACAATGCCGAAGCACAAGCAAGTGCGATGTAGAATCGTCATGGTAGAAGGTGGTTCGCTCTCAAGAGCTCGAATGGTCAACTCACGTGAAGTGGAAGTCGACACAAAGTCCAAGTATCCTACACATGCACACAAGAAAACAAAGAACGTATGCGCAAGGTAGATAAACACATCATCCATCATGATGGTTCTCTTCTCTTGCACATAACCATTAGAAGCACAAGTGCATGAATAATATGATGCAACAATGGCTATATTCATGGCACTAGGTATATGGTGCAAAGAGGTAAGACAAGCATGCTTCACAAGAAATATGTCAAAATCTCCAAATACATGCGAGAATGCTATGGGGGCAATCTCATTAGCAAGACTAAAATCATTGTTGCACTCAATACATGGAAAATCGTCTAGCATGAGAGAGGCAACACATGGAGATATATGACAAGAAGCAATAACAATCATATGCAAAGCATATAGATGGTTGTCATCAACAGCATGAAGCGAGCAAGTATGAATCATCGGTGATGCAACAAGGCAAGCAATCACAGAAATCAAGCCGTGCAAACTAGTGGAGAAAAGATGCAACATACTAGAGGAAGTCATGGCAATCATGTCATGTGAGAAAATAGTAGGCATAGACAATGCACATGACATATGGCAAGCACGAACACAAAGCAAGATCATAGTATCATCATCGGAATGGGTCACAAAAGGAACATGGCAATAATAAGCAATATCTCCACCAAGCTTGCAAATACACATACAAGTACTAGATTCAATCATCATGTGTAATGCAAAGCATGGGTCACAAATGCATGGAAAAGGCATAGGAATAAGCATATCATGCAAAGTGAACATGGCAACATGGGCATAGAATATTTAATGGACAATAACCCATAACCAAGTGAGGGCCATGTAGAATGAATCGTGAAGTCTTTGCGCCAAGAGAGCGGTTGGAAAGGCAATCCATGGGATCCCAAATCATCCTTGCTCTCTAGAGCTCGTTTTGTCAACTCGTGGGATTGCGAGGTTGACAAGTATTCATGGGTACCTACACAAAAGAGACACAAACCAAAGAAATTGTGTGCGTGGTAAATGTACACATCATCCATCATGATGTGTATATGCATATGTGAGTTAGCACAAGATAAGAATCGCTCAAAGAAATTTGATGCATGGTATAAGAACATGTCATCCATCATGAAAGAATAGTTATTGTGTATAACACGATGGGAGACAAACTGAGCATACAAATATATGGCACATCAATTTCATTTTTATTCATGGGGAGCATATTGTGCACATAATTATTGGGATCATGCAATGGATGGGAGTGATCAAAATCTCCTAAAATGTATGAGGAAACTATGGGGGTATCCTCATGTGCGATACTGGGAACATCATACGGAGAATATGGACAACATCCAAAACAATGCATATCCAAAGCTAGGTGGTCATGGCATGGCATATGAGATAAATGATGCAAAGGGAGCATATCAATATCATCACAAGAAAAACAAATGCGAATAACCATGGGCTTTTCATCTATTCCAGATGTGCAAATTGGGTTCCTTTTAATGGCATATGCATAGTCACTACGATGAGATTGCAAATATGACATATGATGGATCTCATGAATAGCATATGACAAGTCAAGCATGTTGTCAAACATGATGTGACCTAAAGAATGATCACAAGAAATCCTATGTAACATGGCATCACAACTAATAAACTCCACATGAGAATTATCATACTCATCATAATGGGCAATAAATCATCACATAGGGATGTCGCACTAGCATGAAGCATGTAATAAGTTGATCAACATCATGCAAGCAATCAATGTCAAGAATGTCCACTAGTGGGACTAGAGCATCACCTTCACCTATGTTACCTTGTTCATTCCACTCAAGTGGTGTAGGTGAGGTTGGAAAGACCAAATGGTGGTCATCTTCATCTTGATGGAACCATGTGGGGGTGCATCATATTCCACCATGGCCATTATCTTTTCCAAAGGAAGGATGTAGTCGTCATGAATCGGCGCGTCATCATATATGGGACCTAGCGCCAAATGAGAAGACACAATAAAGGTAGTGGTCAAATTGTTAGAAATGCAAATGGCCTCACGAGACCTATCAACTATCTCACTCTCTTTATGTGGTGGTTCACTCACTCCCTCAATGTTGGTGCACTCAATCTCACGTATGGTGGAGTCACTCATCTCACTCAAGTGGTGGGGGTTGTGGCTCTCCTCACATGGGAATTGAGGCAACTCGTCATATATGGGGCTAGTGGTGAACTCACTCTCATTCTCAATATGGTGGCCAAAGTCACTCAAGTCATCATACGTCACCGTGGTCGAAGGGAAAATCCCATGCTCAACCGTCTCGTCGCCGTCGCCATGGATGAAGGCTGAAGATGGCACATCATCACGTTGCTCCATGACCGAAGGGAAAATCCCATGCTCGATCATCTCGTCATCGTCGCCGTGGATGAAGGCCGAAGATGACACATCATCACTATTGCCTCCAAAGATGGAAGCATCATCCTTGCTCGCCACCTCGTCGCTCGCCTCCAAAGCATGGTCCTTGAGGGTCTTCGTAGTCGTACTCGTCGCCGCACCATCTTGAAAAAGAGTCGAAGTAGAATCGGCATCATCAATTCCACATAGAGGGATGGCGGTGAAGTCGAACTTGGGAGCATCGTCTTGGAGCTCGTCGGGCTTGGACATCATCGCGGTACTAGCCTCATGCTCGTTCTCATGGAGCTTGGTCATCGTGAAGTGAGCTTGGGGTGGAGAAGCCTTGGCCTTCATGAGTTCTTGTTCCGCCATGAGAGCACCAATGTAGTAGTCGTCAAGGGACTTGTAGTTCTCGAGGAAGATAGTCTTGGAGATGTCATTGTGCAATCCCATTATGAAGTGGAACTTCATTGAAATGGGGTCGTCCACGCTGGCTCGTCGCAAGGCATTCTTCATCTCCTTGAAGTACGCATCTGTCGGTGTACAAAAGTAGGGGCACACCTTTGTACCCCTTTACTTGTGCACGGGCAGTCGAATACGCGCGCCACAGCCACACTAAGCAGGGCAGAGGACGGGGGCCGGAGAGAAGCCGAAGCCCAAGACAACGCCAAGGCCAAGAACACAAAGAAGCAGAGGGACGGAGCAGGTTCCCCCGGCAAGACCCTTGCCGGGGCAGCCTCAGCGGCCCCGGCAAGATCCTTGCCGGGGTAGCTCGCCCACACCAATGGAGTGAGCCGCCCTTGAGCCCACAGGTTCCAACCAACCAACTACGTTGGGACCAGGGCTCGGGAGGCACCCCCGTGGTGGCATGCAGATCTCTGTCAAGATCATAAACACACAAGATCAGATGAGGACCAGAAGACGGCGACCCTCGGCAAGATCCTTGCCGAGGAAAGCCACAAGACCCCCGGCAAGATCCTTGCCGGGGACGACTGCGCGCCATGAAAAGACCCTTGCCGGGCCCCTGGCAAGGCCCTTGTCGAGGATATCAGCAGGGCCGCTGCCAGGCCCGCACCAGCCAAGTTTCTACCGCCCTTCGCATGCAGCTGCCAGCCCGACCAGTTGGGCTGGCACCTGCGTGGCAACATGCAGCTTCTAGACCAGATCAGCAAGTGCCTGCGTGGCGGCATGCAAATATTCGTGAAGACCCTCTCAAATACACACCAAAGCAGGACTTGGGTCTTACACATCCTCGCGGCCCGAACCTGGGTAAACGATACTTGTGCTGACTGTTAATCCTGCTCTTCTCACAACCCTGCGCCCCGGCAACCGTAGTAGGGATTCTTGTGATCCCATAGGTGTCGTTTCCCACCGACATCTTTGGCGCGCCAGGTAGGGGGCGCAATTGTGAGAATCTGGTCTAGCAGTTAGCCTAGCATGTTCGGCATCGCCATGGCCTCTAAGGAAGAAGACGACCAGGAGAAACTGTGCCGCCTGCAAGCGTGAAGGACGCCAGCGCGGCAATAGAAAAGCTAAGTCATCCAGAGCCTTGAGCTATTTCCTTTTATACATAAGGTTATCGTCCTCGGAGATTCCACCTATGTATGGAAAACCTGCACGCAAAGGGGCCTTCCCGCAATTGGCAACGCCCTTGTTCTGTTTCGAGTCCGCTCAACAGCTCAAGCGGCCGCGTCGAGAGTGGCAGGGTAGCCTTCCACAGCCTAGCAACGCTCTCGATTCTGACTCGAGTCAAGGTCGACAGTTCGAGCGGCCGCGTCGGGGGCGGTGAGGTGGTTTGCCCGGCAGCAAGCACACCCGGCAGGCCAATGGGGATCCGTCCTCAAGACGCCGCCTTTGGTTTACGCGCCGGCAAGCCTACCCAGTTAACGTAGGGTGGACATACAAAGGAAAATCAAACAGGAAAATAACATGCATAATATCAGAAGTGTTGCAGAGTTATATTACATCAAATTGTTGTTGCGGTTCTAACTAAAGATAGAAATTGTCTTGGTCATGAACCTACAGCGGCAATAAGAAACAGGTGCCTAATCCCGGCGATGGCCCTCCACCCTTTGAATTCCACCGATAAGGCTGATGATGGGCTCGATACGCTCCTTGAGCGGCGCGAGGTCAGTACCCTCCGGCAAGCTCTCCAGCGCAGCGTCGAAGTCAAGGGTGGGGTTCCAGTACGCCACCTTGGTGAGGACCTTGGTCATGGCTGTAACGCCCCGAATCCGATGCGCCAGGTGTCTTCCAGTTATTCGCCGTCGTTGTCATGTCATGTGCTTGCGTGCTGCATTTTGCCATGTCATCATATGCTTTGCATCATCATGTTTTTTTCAAAACTTGCATCCGGTCCTTTTCCTCGTTGTCCGTTTCGCGATCCGACACTCCCACACGCGCCCGTTGCCCCTCTCAGACCTCGTTTCATGAGTGGCTTTTAAATGCTCTTGAAATGGGATGAAACTTGATGTGTGGTGTTGTTTTAGAGTAGGTAGACCGCCTATCAATTTTCATTCCATTTGGAGTTCGTTTGACGCCCTTACGGTTAACCGTGTAACCCCGAAGCCCCTCTCTCTTTGCAGCCCAGTCCCACTTCACCACAGCCCTCTAGCCCATCCAAACCCCCTCCATGCTCTCGGTCGTTGGATCGTGATCCTGTGGGCAAAAACCGCTCCTCATTCGGACTCTCCTAGCTCCCTCTACCTATATAAACACTTCCCCCCTTCAAAATCGTAGTCTAAACCCTAGCCCTCTTCTTCCTCCGCGCCGCCGGACGCGTCCGCTGGCGGCCGGACATGTCCGCCGCCCGCAGCCACGTCTCCAGAACCAATCCCACGCCGCCACCTCAGCGCCGCCGCCGCCCGGACCAATCGCTGCGCGCCACGTCGCCCGCGCCCGCGCCCCACTTCGCCGCCTCCAACGCGGGCCCGCGAAGCCCGACCGCGGCCCTCCCCGGCCCGCGCCTCTGCCGCCCGGGTCAACACCTGACCCCGCGCGCCCGCGCCCCGCACGTCCCGCGCCGAAGCCGCCCTTCGTCGCCGCCCGCCGCCCGTCTTCAACCGCGCCGGCGAGCTCCGCCACCCGACTCCGGCGCCGCCCCACCTCGCGGATCCGGCGGCCCCAAGGCCAGATCCGCCCATCCTCGACGTCTGCGCCCGGATCCGGCGACTCATGCCTCGCCGGACCTCCCTCGAACCCCTCCGGCCACCGTCTCCCTCTTCTCCGGCGGAATTCCGGTGAACCTCGGGAAGCGTGCCGACGAACCCTAGATCCGTTTCGCGAGTGGTATTTTTCACCAAGTCCCCAGGATTTTCATATTATGTGTGCATCTTTGACCTGCCATAAGTTCCTACTCGTAGCTCCGTTTTGCATGTATGATATATCAAAATGTTCATTGTGAGATGCTCTACATTTCATTCCATCGTGGTATGCTTTTTTGAGTTCATATTGATTCCTTAATCATAGTTGCAAGAATGCTATATGATGTTAACCTGCTGAGACTGTTATAACTTGCTGTTTTGTCTTTTTGGTTGCATTTTGTGTGTGCATCCTTTAAGCATGATGTATACATGTTTTAGGAGCATATTCATGCCATCTTTACAGTGTTGCCATCCATGTATTTTGTTTTTCCATGTAGTGAGTGAATCAAGCTTGTGAATTGGGCTACTTGCTGTTACTGTTCTGCTATGCTGAATCTGTCATACATGTTGCTATGTTTGCTTTATGATACCAATTAATCCATGCATAATCTGGAGATGCTTAGTTTACATGTTTTGTTTTCCATGTTATGATTTATCTTTCCATGCCTTTTGATGCCTCATATATATCATTTAGCATATGTTTTCATTGCCATGAACATGCCTAAATGATGTTCCAGTTTTCTGTCAACTTCATGATGCCATGTTATGAGCTCGATATTGATTAATCTATGCCTCTTTTAGAGTTGCTCCAATTACATAATTTCATGTATGCTATGAGTATTCTGTTCACATGCCATGTTTGTTAAGTTTGGATATCATATGACCTCTGTTCCAAGCTTGTCAACATGCTATGCTGATGTTGCTGTTTTACACTTGCTGAGACTGTTATCATTTGCAATCTTGTCATGCCCTTTTGAGCATGTTCTAGTGGTTTCTAGAGATATCTCAGTGTTCATGTTTTGTAATGCTTCACCTGTAAATCACGTACATGCCATTTTTTCATGTTGAGGTGTTGTAGCATGTCGTTTTGATGTTGGTAAGATGCCTAGTTGCTGTTTTGGACAGCTTGTCCTTTAAACTTGTTTCATGTGTATGTGTTGAATTGTTGCTCCATTGTGCATGTAGTTTCATGTTATCTCGTTGCATCTATGTTTTGAGTGTGTTTGCTTGATGTTTGAATGCATTTTGCATCAATGCCATGTTTAACTTGTTTTGCTCATATCTTCTAGGTCGTAGCTCCGAATTAAATGAACTTTATATGTAACTTGACTAGAATTTCGTGTAGATCATCTTGATGCATCTTAACTTGTTGTTTAACAACTTGAATATAAGGTTTATTCAGATCTGGACCAATTTCGAAATTTGCATATGAGGACTTACCGGAATTGTTATATGTTGTCTCCGGCCTCATTTAAACTTGCTTTGATGTGTTGTTCTTGTATGCATCATCTCTTGCCATGAGTAGCTTCATGTAGCCTTGTCATGCATCATACTTGGTTGAGCATCATGTCATGTTTATGTGTTGTGTGTTCACCGTGTGTTTGCTTCTTTCCGGTTGTGCTTCTTCTCGATAGTTCCTGTTTTGTTGCGATCGTGAGGATTCGTTCGACTACGCTTGGTTTGTCTACGTGGCTTCGTATTCTTCATGGACTCGTTCTTCTTCCTAGCGGGATTTCAGTCAAGATGACCGTTACCTGGATCTCACTACTATCATTGCTATGCTAGATGTCTCGATGCTATCGCTATGTCGCGCTACCTACCACTTGTCTATCAAGCCTCCCAAATTGCCATGAAAGCCTCTAACCTTTTTATCCTTCCTAGCAAACCGTTGTTTGGCTATGTTACCGCTTTGCTCAGCCCCTCTTATAGCGTTGCTAGCTGCAGGTGAAGTTGAAGTTTGCTCCATGTTGGAACATGTTTACGTTGGGATATCACAATATCTCTTATTCAATTAATGCATCTATATACTTGGTGAAGGGTGGAAGGCTCGGCCTTATGCCTGGTGTTTTGTTCCACTCTTGCCGCCCTAGTTTCCGTCATACCGGTGTTATGTTCCTTGATTTTGCGTTCCTTAAGCGGTTGGGTGTTATGGGAACCCCTTGACAGTTCGCTTTGAATAAAACTCCTCCAGTAGGGCCCAACCTAGGTTTTACAATTGCCAAACAACCTATTACCCTTCCCTTGGGTTGGCCAACCCGAGGGTCATCTTTATTTTAACCCCCCCGGGCCAGTGCTTCTCTAAGTGCTGGTCCGAACTGAGTAGACTGCGGGGCCACCTCGGAGAAACTTGAGGGTTGGTTTTACTCGTAGGATGTCTCATCTGGTGTTGCCCTGAGAACGAGATATGTGCAGCTCCTATCGAGATTGTCGGCACATCGGGCGGCTTTGCTAGTCTTGTTTTACCATTGTCGAAATGTCTTGTAACCGGGATTCCGAGACTGATCGGGTCTTCTCGGGAGAAGGAATATCCTTTGTTGACCGTGAGAGCTTGTGATGGGCTAAGTTGGGACACCCCTGCAAGGTATAAGCTTTCAAGAGCCGTGCCCGCGGTTATGTGGCAGATGGGAATTTGTTAATATCTGGTTGTAGAGGACTTGAAGTTAACTTAATTAAAATACACCAACCGCGTGTGTAACCGTGATTGTCTCTTTTCGGGGTTGCTCGAGAGGAGAACACGGTTGGGTTATATTTGACCGTAAGTAGTTCAGGATCACTTCTTGATCATTACTAGTTGGCGACCGCTTGCGTAGTTTCTCACCTTACTCTTGTATTCGTAAGTTAGCCACCATACATTGCTTAGTGCTGCTGCAACCTCACCACTTTACCCCTTCCTTACCCTTTAAGCTTTGCTAGTCTTGATACCCATGGTAATGGGATTGCTGAGTCCTCGTGGCTCACAGATTACTACAACAACAGTTGCAAGTACAGGTTATGTGATGATCATGACGTGAGAGTGATGTTTATTTGTGTTGGAGTTCTTCTTCTTCGTCGATCTTGGGTTAGGTTCCTGGTCGGCAGCCTAGGCTAGCAGGGTGGATATTGTTTGAGTTTCTGTTTGTGTTTCATCCGTAGTCGGATGTTGATCTCTTGTATGATGTTGATGTATTCTTGGGGCGTTTGTGCCTTTTGTATGTATCCCCATCCATTATGTAATGTTCATGTAATGATATCCACCTTGCAAAAGCGTGTCAGCATGTGGTTCTATCCTTGGTGGGACCTTCGAGTCTCGTATCGCATATTGGGCGTGACAATGGCACCCCGGCAGAGCCTTCGGTTCTCGTCGGCCAGTGAAGCCGCCCTATCGGAGTGAAACTGCTCCAGGGCCCCGAGAACACCCTCGAAGAATAGGGTCAGCTTGGCATTGGTGGTCCCACTGCGCTCTGGGGCGTACCTCACATTTTGGCATCCCCATGGTAGCCAACTGCGTGGTGATCCTGCCGGTGACGTCCTCGAGGCGGCTGATCCAGTGATTCTCGCCCTCCACGAAATCCTTGTGGCTGGCGGCTTTGCTCCTCCGCTGCAGCTTCTCGGCCTCCAAATCCTTGGCCAGGGTCTCCTCCCGAGCTTTGGCCTCTGAGAGCATCTCCTCGAGGCCCTCCAGCTTCAGCTTGCGGTCTATGGTGGAGCGGTTGGCCTCGGAGAGCTCCCTGGCCCTACTGATGGCCGCGCCCTGTGCCTCTGTCAGGGCGCCGTTGAGCGTGTTCTTCTCCTGGGACAGCTTTAGGGCCTGCTCCTTCAGCCCGTCCCGCTCCACCTCCTCACCTTGCCGGTGTGAACCAGAGCCTGGGCATCGAGCGTCTCCCTGTGCCTCTGCTCCAGCTCTTGGGTCTGCTGCGCGACAAGGTTCTCCACCTCCCTGTCCTTGGCGCGGAGTTTGGCGTCGAGGTCCGCCTTGCGTTTGGCGAGGTCCTCCTCCTGGGGGTTCAGTGCGGCCTGATGCTGGGTCCGAGCAGCCTCGGCTGCAGCGGCCAAGCCCTCCGCCGTCTCCTGGGCCTTCTTGATGTTGGCCAGCTTCATGGTGAGCTCCACATCGCGCTTGGCCAACTCACCCTGGGCGGCCTTCAGCTCTTCGCTAGCTTGGCGGAACCAAGTCCGCGCCTCGGTGACGCGCACCTTGAGATCCGCCTCCGCCTTGTCCACCGTTGCCATCCTGGACTTGGCCTTGTCCAGGCAGGTGCGGTGGAGCGCCTGGAGCTTCCGGAAATTGGCGCCCATGGCCTGGAGAAGCCGCTCCTCCTGAGAGCCATCGCCACCGGCGCTCGGCTCATCGACGACCTCGAGCACGGCGGCGGCAAGCACCTCTTCGTCAAACACCTCTCCCTCGACGGGTGCCCTGGAGCTGGACGCCCCTGGGAGGTGGACGAAGAGGTCGTCGGTCACCCGCAGATACTTGCCGGAGCCGGAGGCAGTAGAGGAGGAGGGCTGGTCATCGACCACCACCTCCTCGGTGGCGGCCTTGCCGGCCTCTCCGGCAGACCCCTTGCCGGGCTCCCCATCAGGCCCCTTGGCGGCGTCTTCGGCAGCACCCTTGGCGGACTCCTCGGCAGCGACCTTCTCGGCCTCTGCCGCGGCGTCCGTGGTGACGTCCCGGATGATGGCGTTTATGTCCTCCTGGTCCGCCGATGGACGATCTGGACACCAAGAGGGGAATGAGACAAAGCTAAGACCAAGAATCAGCAAGAAAAGAAAGAGAATAGGGACGAAAGGTGAGCGGCTTACCAATGCTGGGCTGGGGAGCAGAGGTCCCCTCCCCACCAACATTTGGCGCCGAGGCAAAGCCACCGGCACCCGAGTTCTCCTCCCCCTCCTTTGTGTCCATGGGCTCGGTGCTTGGCACCCTTGTCGGCGACGCCCCTCGGGGCGGCGTGGTCGATGGGGGCGGCGTGTTAGGGTTAGCCCTCCGTGGCTCCTCCTCCTACTGTCCTCCTCCTGCGACTACGAAAAGGTCAGCACCAGGAGATCGTGCCCCCCAACACATGTTGACGAGGGGTGAGTGATGAACTTACACTGGGGGCTGTGCCGGGGGCTGCTGTCCGGGCTACTCAGCACCACCAGTGGTGCCCTCGAAGTACCCGTCGGGGCCTGATCGCCCGTCGAGGCTTTGGCCCTCTTCACCCTCTGGGCCAGCGTCTCTGCATCCCTGCGAAGATGAAAACAAGTCAAGACAAGCGGTACAGATTGAGGGGACGGAGATGACAGAAAAGAGCAAGATACTTACTCGTCATCCACCTCCTCCTCTGCTGCTTTCCTCTTCCTCCTTGGGCCGAGGGACCCGAAGTCAAAGGTGACCCCTGCGTCAACGTTTGCGGGAGGAGGGGAAGGAGGTGGTGTCTGAACGCGCTTCGCCGAGGAAGAAGCGGATGCCTTCTCCTTCGCCACCGCGGCCGTCACCACTTTCTTCGCTGCCGCGGCCCTCGTCTCGCGTGCGGACATCTCCTGGGTCTGCTGCAGCTGCGCGGCCCTGCCGGGCCGGACCGGCTCCCCGGAGGTGGCCCGCCGTAGAACCCGTCCTCTCCCCATGGCTGGAGGGTCGACGGCAACGGCCTCCTCCTCCTCGGCCTCCTCCGACGACGACTCACCGACCACGTCTTCCACGAGAGGAGCCCCGGTGCCGGCACTGCTGGCCTCCCCGACGGCCTCCGCCCACTAGGCGAGCTCCTTCTCCTCTACTTCCACCGCGTCCTTGTCCTCCACGCCGCCGGTGCTGCCGGCCTCCTCGGCAAGCTTCGCCTCCGCCGCCCTAGCGGCGATCTAGTCCAGCTCCACCTAGGAGGTGTCCTGGATGAGCCGTGGCTCAGCGGTGACGTACCCCTCATGCAAGGTGTCGAAGAACTCCTGCACTTGGATATCCTCCGGCTCGGCCCAGTTCGGGTCAAGGCCATGCACGTTGAAGTCCAACATCATGGCGATGATGTCGGTCCGGCGAGAGTTGTTGCTCAGCGGGACCACTCCTGCCGGCAACCTGAACAACGACCCCTTGGCGACCTTGCCGGCCTTCGCGGTGGCCCTCGTGGCCTTGCCGGTCCGCTCGACCTCGCCATCGTGGTTCACGTCAAGCTAGAAGTGCCACTGGCAGAGATGGGCGTGCCTCATCACCTTGAGGTTCTGGTCGAGGCCGGGGCGGAGCCTCATGATGTCGGCGGCATTCGTAAAGAGTCAGGCCGGCCTCCACTTGTTATGCAGCGGAGAGATTCGGCGGCGGATGAAATCCTCCCCGATCATCTCGAGGGTGAGCCCGGCCTCGATGAGGCGGAGAATCCTGGTGGTGGCGACCGTAAGCTTCGCGTAGTTAGCATCGACATCGCTCCAATCGCTTCTGCGGACCGGCGGCGCCTTGCGGACCCGGCAAAAGTCCGGCGGGTCCTTCTCCTTAATCCAGCACCACCGGCACCGCCATTCTTCCCACCTCTCCTTCATGGCGCCCTCCGGGTACGCCCCCTTGGACCTTGGGATCCAGGTGACGCAACCGGAAATGGCGCCCCCTAGTTGGATCCGAGGGGAGAAGTAGTGGCGGAAGAGCGCCGTGTTGGGATACACGCCGGCGAAGCCCTCGCAGAGGTGCGCGAAAAGAGCCATGCACGCCACGACATTTGGAGTAAAATCCAAAAGATGGAAGCCGTAGGGCGTCCTCGGCGCAGTTGGCGGGGATGACGCGTGTGGCTGGATGCCCCGTCGTCTCTCCCACCGTCTTCACCCCTCACAGGGGCTTGAAGTAATCCCGCAGTTCGATCGCGTCGACCGTCGAGGGGAAGTAGGCGAGCTGCGTCCGCTGAGCCGCCAGCGCACTCTCCGGCGGCTCCGTCGCTCCGGCGTCCTTGGCTACTCCCTTGCCCTTGGTGGATTTGGGCGCCATGGCGGCTGGGGGAGCAAGAGACAGAGGACGGAAGAGGCGCAGCGGCGGCGAGCGAAGGCAAGAACCCGAGAAGGAGGAAGAAAGGGGGCGGCAGCTTTGAGGTTGGAGAAGACGCAGGGAGGGGGGTAAAGTGAGCAGCGCGCCCGCGGTTATTCCTTTTTATGGGGAAAGCGCGGGCCACCTCCTTTCCCATTAACTGCGATGTGACGCATGCATGCGGAAACCGCCCCACGCATGCCGCCCACGTCACGCACGATCCTCCACGACGCGCGTCCAACGCGGGTCGTGGGGAAGCGCAGCGGACGAAGAGTTACTGCGGTGAAAATCCACCCCGCCTACCCGCGCACCGTTCTGTGCCTGGCCCAACAACGTGTCGCGCTTATGTGTGGCCCAGGCCCGGGGGCTCCTAAAGATGTCGGTGGGAAACGACACCTATGGGATCACAAGAATCCCTACTACGGTTGCCGGGGCGCTGGGTTGTGAGAAGAGTAGGATTAACAGTCAGCACATGGATCGTTTACCCAGGTTCGGGCCGCGAGGATGCGTAAAACCCTAGTCCTGCTTTGGTGTGTATTTTAGAGAGTTCTTGAGCTCTCGAACTAGCTATGGTGGCTGCGTAGTTCAAAAGAGCCGAATCCCACTCCAGTATGCCATGGGCCTCCTTTTATAGTCGAAAGGGGCTACCACAGTGGCACACAGGAGGTGGAAAGGCCTACAGTGTTGCAAGCTTATCGCTCGTATTACAGGACAAGATGCATTTAATGCGTCGCTTAGGTGTCCCCTAGCTTTATCAGGGACGGGGAGCGAGGCCCGTCCCGTCCGTCGCCGCTCCTCTTCACTTCGACACGCGCCCTGGCCAGCGACGCATGCGGCGCCACATAGGCAGGCAAGCAGTTGAGGTGGCGCGGTGGTAGGGTCTTCACGAAGATCTGCATGCCGCCACGCAGGCACATGCTGATCTGGTCTGGAAGCTGCATGTTGCCATGCAGGTGCCAGCCCAACTGGTCGGGCTGGCAGCTGCATGCGAACGGCGGTAGAAACTTGGCTGGTGCGGGCCTGGCAGTGGCCCTGCTGATATCTTCGGCAAGGGCCTTGCCAGGGGCCCGGCAAGGGTCTTGCCATGGCGCGTAGTCGTCCCCGGCAAGGATCTTGCCGGGGGTCTTGTGGCTTTCCTCATCAAGGATCTCGCCGAGGGTCGCCGTCTTCTGGTCCTCATCTGATCTTGTGTGTTTATGATCTTGACAAAGATCTGCATGCCACCACGGGGGTGCCTCCCGAGCCCTGGCCCCAACATAGTTGGTTGGGTTGGAACCTGTGGGCTCAAGGGCGGCTCACTCCGTTGGTGTGGGTGAGCTGCCCCGGCAAGGATCTTGCCGGGGCCGCTGAGGCTGCCCCGGCAAGGGTCTTGCCGGGGGAACCTGCTCCGTCCCTCTGCTTCTTTGTGTTCTTGGCCTTGGCGTTGTCTTGGGCTTCGTCTTCTCTCCAGCCCCCCTCCTCTGCCCTGCTTAGTGTGGCCGTGGCGCGCGGCTCCGACTGCCCATGCACAAGTAAAGGGGTATAAAGGTGTGCCCCTACTTTTGTACACCGACAGCGTCGATGGAATTGGATCCTTGGATGGTGTTCTCCAATTTGCGTAGAAGTTATTCTGTGTAGGTTGGAGGCACGAACTCTCGCCGCATGCTCTCTTCGTCTTGGGCCAACTCATGTCGTAGCTCTTCGAAGGTGTGTGAAGACACCATGTGTACGCGTAGTCGTGGAAGTTCCTTGTGGCGCACTTCACTTGATCTTCGGGACGAACTTGATGTAGCTTAAGGTAGTCGTCCATCAAGCGCTCCCACTCGAGATACTCCTCGGGTTCTTAATTCGCATAGAAAGGAATCTCGTGGTCGGTGTCGAGGTCATAGTAGCTCCTGGAAGTCGCGGACTTGTGCTTGGGGAGCTTCTCTTGAGCGTAGTCTTGGGGTGCTTGTTGGTGAAGATGTCGTATGTCCGTAGGCGAAGATGCCTTGAAGTCGCTTGGTGAAGATGCCAAGGGAGATGGTGAAGTCTTTGAGGAGTTGTTTGTGTTGATCTCTTGACCTTCACGTTCTTGTTGGTGATGGTGTCAATGCCGATGTGATCTTGCCGGAGATGGTAGCTCGGAAGCATGTGCTCTTGAGCGTCTTCTCGAAGATGAGGAAGATTGTTTGTAGGAATTGATGAGGGCTTTGATCTCCTCCAATTGAGCATGCATCATGGTGTCGGTGGAGTTGTCCGTGGCATCGAACTCGTTGTTGTTGTTGTTGTAGACCGAAGGTGAAATGCCTTGCCTATCCATCACAAGACTCGAGTAGAGGTGAGTACGAAATGAGGTAAACAATACCAAGTTACCTTTTCCCAAACTTGAGGATGTAGATGAAAGTTGAGGTGTGTTTCGGGACGCGATTTTGGGTGGAAATTAGGAATTTTTAACTCACAATTGAAGAGATTTCGTGGATGAAATATGGGGAAACTTGGGGAAATGCTAGATCCACTCTAAACTAAGCAAATCTGTGGATCAAAATCAACAAAACTTCATCATACCAACAAATCACAAAAAAATTGGGGCTATTTTTGGTGGGGATTTTCGAAATTTAGGATAAAATCAAACAAAAGAAGGCTAGAAAACAGGGGTAGGGACTCCAAATACGTGATCAACCTGGCTCTGATACCAAGATGATGTAGGGTAGAACCCTAGTGGCCCGATCTTTCACGATTGGAGCGGATTCCCTCGAAGAACACGAAGAACACGGGGAAGAACAAAGAGAAATCACAAGGGGAAACACTCAAGGACAAGTCCAAACACACATCCACTAGACAATCAAACACACAAGATCCACAAGGTAAATGAACAACAAAGGGAAAGATGCAAGGTAGAGTTCATCACCAAGAGGAGGTCTTGATGGTATCCTCGACGGATCTTCCCACAAGGGGGTCTTGAATCCAAGGTGGATCGTCTCCGTAGAGGTCGCGGTCTCTCTCGATGGAGTAGATTCGTATGGAGGAGAAAAGCTTGACCTAAAATGAGCTAATCCTTTGCTAACCCTAGCTAGGAGGAGGTAGGGGGTATTTATAGTCTAAGTGAGCGAAAGGTTAAGTGGGAAGGGATACAAGACCAAAGGCCCGCGGCTGTGCACAAGCAGGTACCAGACGTCCGGTCGGTGTCGGTCGTCCGACGGCTCGAGGGGACCGGTCGTCTGGCCCGTGTCAGAAGTCCGACGTTTCTTCTCTGGATAGGTGGCACCGGTCATCTGGTCGGCGTCGGTCGTCCGGCGCTGGGACTTGTCGGTCGTCCGACCACTATGGCGTCTTTGTCTGGCTAGGTGGAAGGTGTGTCGGACGGCCAGTGGACGCCGGTTGTCCGGACGTTGTAGAGTGTCGGACGTCTGGTGGCGCGTCGGTCGTCCGGCCGCTGTAGACTCCGCAGCTTCGTGTTCTTCCGTCTTGGCTTCCACGCTTCCCTCACGGATGGTGTAGTTGTACAATTGCGCTCGCACTCCTCGTCATCCGTGAAGCTCCGGCAATACCTATGCATGCACACGAGTGGAGTGTCAAGTCGTATGCCATCCTCGAAGGCGTCAAGTGAACACATGTAAAGGAGAAGATTCACCTTTATGTACAAGAAGTAGAGGTCGCACGTGTCACTTGCCAAACGGACTCTTGACATGGTGATGTCTGTAGGATGCTTCGCATCAGAACATCACATTACGAATAACCGAAATAAACAAGGTATATGACAAACAACCAAAGATAATAATTGAAACTGGACATATGCTAACTACAAACAACCGAACAACCAAAATCTGTTAAAAGAGGCATATGCTAGGTACAACAGGCTTAACAGCAAGCAAATATAGCCATTCATAATGATATTGTTGAAATTGCGTAGAATGTAGCTTGTTCTTAAGCATCAAATTGTACAATTGAACATCACAATGAGAAAAAAGAGGGGGCACTTTGCCTACACAACGCTTAATGGGAAACAAATATGGTCATTGAACTGGTAATGATGAAATTGTACTACACAGTAAATAGTTGCACGTATAGAGCATCACATTGTGAATAACTAAAATACACAAGGCGTACTGCAAACAACCAAATATAGCAATTAAAATTGGACATATTCTCATTACAAAAGGGGCTGGACAAAAAATCATGGGTTTCCCCCGGTGACGAGGCATAGCAAAACAAATCATGGGTTTCCTCACTTGTCACAGATGGGCTCCTTCCCATTGGAAGAGCATGGAGGTTGGGTGCGTTCCGTTTTGTGGCAGATGAGCTCCTTCCCCATGGAAGATCACGAATCTAGGCTACCCTCCCTGATGTCGCAGATGTACTCTTTCCCCATGGAAGAGTGAAAGAGGGTGCCTGCTCATGGTCGTTATCGATGAGGTCTGACTTGGAAGCTGAGGATCCCAAGCCAGTGTCGCAGAACGTGTCCTTCAGAACTGACAAAAGGGGCTCAATGGCAATGAAGGATGGAAAATTCTTGACAGCGAGCCAGAGGAAATCAGAGGTGAGGTCGTGGATGATCGACGATGGTTGACCCCGAGGGATTGAGGGCCAGCCAGTTAACCTGTGACACAGCCCATGTCAGGTCGTCGCTGTTGACGACCTCGATGTCATAGCCAACGTCCATGACATACCAACATACTCTAGCCTGCTGATTGAGAGCATGCGGCCAGTCATCATTTTTAGCTTCCTCGATGGCCACCAAACTGTCCTCGGCCGAGGCCATGATAATCCTATTTTGGGCCATTTGCTCCTCGAGCTCCCTGGGAAGCATAGTCGGGCTTAGCCTGCGACGCTCTGGAGTGGGGGAGGGGGTGGGGATGGCGATCTATATGAAAGGGGGTGTTTTGCAGACATCATTTAGTAAACTCAAGGCGGCTAGGGTATGGAGATCAGTGGGTAACCTGCATGTGTATACCGGTAGAGGTTTACGATGGAGGCGGCGCGACGGCGCTGGTGGCGACCTTGCTAGGGTTGCGAGCGAGGGAGGGGCGGTGTGTGTGTGTGTGTGTGTGTGTGTGTGTGTGTGTGTGTGTGTGTGTGTGTGTGTGTAAGCGGAGGTTTTGGGGGGTATGTGTGGGGGGGCAAGGTGGTGTTTGAGGAAATACCGTGGCTACTAAAAATTTTACTAGGCGGGAGTAAACTGACGGGGCTACTGAAAATTTGGTTGAAGGGATTAAAGCGGAGGGGGAACAACAAACATTGCACATGGTCCAAACATAATGATCATGTGCTATGTCACGCCCAATATGCGATACTATCCTAAAGAGACTCGAAGGTCCCACCAAGGATAGAACCACATATTGAAACGCTTTTGCAAGGTGGATATCATTACATCAACATTACATAATAGAAGGGGATACATACAAGGCATACAAATGCCGCAAGAATACATCGATACATCATACATAAGAACAACATCCGACTACGGATGAAACACAAACAGAAACTCAGACAATATCCACCCTGCTAGCTCAGGCTGCCGACCAGGAACCTAACCCAAGATCGACGAAGAAGAAGAACTCCAACACAAGTAGACATCGCTCTTGCGTCATGAGCATCGCATAACCTGCACCTGCAACTGGTGTTGTAGTAATCTGTGAGCCACGAGGACTCAGCAATCCCATTACCATGGGTATCAAGACTAGCGAAGCTTAAATGGGTAAGGAAAGGATAGGTGGTGAGGTTGCGGCAGCGACTAAGCATGTATGGTGGCTAACATACGCAAATAAGAGCGAGAAGAGAAGCAACGGAACGGTCGTGAAACTAGCAATGATCAAGAAGTGATCCTGAACTCCTACTTACTTCAAACATAACCCAAAAACCGTGTTCACTTCCCGGACTCCGCCGAAAAGAGACCATCACGGTTACACACAAGCAGACCGGAGCTACACACAAGCAGTTGCGATGAACAGGGCAACATAGTGCAAAAATCTCAGGGACTTTGGCAAATTTTCACCTCGCAGAAAACGGGACGGGGTGGTGCAGCGGGGTGAAGCGGTCCAGGGGCGGCGCGTTTGGTACGGTGTCCTGGTGGATCTCATCCACCCGGACCGGATCTGGGATGAGGCGAACTCCGGCGAGGGACGGGGCGAATCCGGCGAGGAGGCGGCACCGGCGGGCGCCGGTGCGGGGACGCGGCGGCGGGGAGGCGCCGAACGCCGGAGGGGCGCGGCGGCGAGGGACACGCGGGCGTGGGCGGCGCGGAGGAGCAGAGCTCCGGCGGGGCACCGGCGAGGGTCGACGGCAGGGGCGGGGTCGGTGATGCGGGGCTCCGGCGAGCGAGGAGGCGGCAGAGGCGGGCGCCGGCCTGAGGGCGCGATTGCGAGGCGCTCGGGCGGCGCCGGGATCCAGGCGGCGGCGGCGCAGGAAGCCAGGCGGCGACGCGTGCGGGCTGACCCGGGCCCAGACGGGCTTGGGCGGGCTGACCGCGGGCTCAGGCGGGCCGCGGTGGGAGGAGGTGGCTGGGAGGGGCGCTGGGGACGCGTGGCGCTCCAGAAGAGGTGGGACGCGGTGGCTGGCGGCGGCGCGGCCATTGGGTGCGCGACAAGTGGCGGCGGGGGAAACTACCGGCACTGAAAACGAGGAGGGAGGCGGCGGCTGCAAGGTGGGGGAAGGGTAGGGGCTAGGTTAGGGTAGGTTTAGGCCATTTCTGACAGGGGGAGGGGTCTATATATAGCAAGGGGCTAGAGTTAGGCGTTTTGGAGCATTTTGGAGCCTCCGATCGCCATCGAACGGCTCCGGATCGGAGGGGGTTGGTAGGTGGGCAGATGGGCTGTGTAGAAGGCCTCGGGCTATGGGGAGAGAAGAGAAGGGCAGCCCGGCGGCAGTTTCGGAGACCGAAACGTCCGACGATTAAACCGGCAACGGTGCCGCTACGGATGACGGTTGGGCTATCAAACGGACTCCGAATGCGATGAAATTTGGCAGGCGGCCTACCTACACTATAATAAGACCGCACGCCAACTTTCAACCCATTCCGAGAACATTTTTATGCCACTTATAAAATAATATTTTGGAGGTGCCGCGGGCGTGTGCGAGAGTGTTCGTGCTCAGAACGGACAATGGAGAGAACCGGGAGGACCCGAACGGATGCAAGTTTTGAAAAACATGCAGATGAAATGCAGATGATGACATGGCAAAATGCAACACGCAAGCAAATGACATGGAAAGGACGGCGAATAACTGGCAGACACCTGGCGCATCGGATCCGGGGCGTTACAACACTCCTCCACTAACAAGAGATCTCGTCCCGAGATCTTAGGACCGAGACGAAAGGAAAAAGGGATGAGGTGAAATAAGAGCAAAACAGTGAGGATGACCAAAGTCAAGAACACTCGAGTAGGAAAGAGGAATGTTGAATGAGACAAGAAGCAAAAGCTCAAGGAATAAGGCTGAATTTGAAACCACTCTTGTTACAAAAAGGATTATGAGATAGAATTGAAGGATGAATAGAATAAGATTTGAGCCTTGCGATGATTCCGATGGAGGTTCCGACGAGATGGCCGAGTAAGCTTGGAACTCCAGAAAGAAAGATGGAATCACTTGGGATTAGAGTATATTCAACATGAACAACTCTGAAGGAAGGGATTAGATAACTTGATGGGGAAGAATAAGAATTATGTTATGCCTATCCTCCATCAATTAAATTGATAAGATACCATGGATTTGCATACCACTTATTCGCGTTGGAAAAGATTAAGGGGGGATATAGCGCAAAACTAGAGAAAGTCTTCATGAACCACCGGTAGGATTTGGAAAGAACAAATTAATTGATATGATTACAAATGACAAGGGGTCTTGAGCGAGCCACCGTTAGAATTCAAAATTGAATGACGAAGGAGAATGACTCACCGGGAAAAATAGGAAAAGCACAAATATACTTGAGGGAATCAAGATGCAATTGAAAGAAGAGATCGCGAGCTGATTGAAGCATACTTGAACGAAGCACCGGAAGAATATGTAAACGAACGAAGGGGCACGAATATAGAATAATTGGAGAACGAATCTGAAAACTTAGGACGAAGAAATCTTCTGAAAAGATGGCCTTCAGATGATCGAGAGAGAAAACAGCTCCTGAAATACTCCGGATGGATGAAAAGAATTGCACGACTAGAAACAATTTGAGAGGATAACATGAAGCTAGCACCACGAATCTCCGAGAGAACGGGCAAGATTTAAAAGAAACTCTTCTTCGGTCCTCAAAAGTTGAGAATGACGACGAGAAACAACACCAAAATTGTTGAGATACTCCAGGAGAATGAAAAGAGGAAAAGGTTGACCCGATCATGAAAGAATTTGAAAGCAATCTTGGAGAAGCATCTGACTGATGAAATTCATACTTACGTCAAACTTCGAAAAGAATTTGAGAATAACTCCGGAAAACTTAGAAGAGTCAGGTAAGATCCTGGGAAAAGACCTATGGGTTAGGGCCCACTGAAAAGAAACACCGTTGAAAAAGATTGTTGCAGAGATAGATGATGCACCGGAACAATTGAAATATTTGAATGAGGTGACACCCTCGAAATAATTGAATGCAACACGAATCTTCTAAGATGTCTTCATCACTCCGGAATGATAAAATGGCGAGAGGCGAACGAGCAAGGGGAACACTTGAGTCGAGGAAAAGAATATGATCGAACCGAGAAAATTGAGTTGAAATCCACCGGAAAGAAAAACGAGATGAACAATAATTAACTAGATGAGAATTCACAGGTTGAGACAATTGAGGAAAGACTGAAGATACTCCGCACGAATGAAATTGATGCTCGAATAGAGGCTCAGACTCCGGGAATAAAAAGGGTGGGAGGGCGGGAAAAACACAGGCAACTGGAACGACGAATAATTGAATAGAGCAGCGCCGGTTGAAATGATTGAGGATAGAATGCAAAGGCTTCGCATGAGTAGGATGGATACTCGATTTCGGACTCCGGATCCAAGAAGAAGGAGGGGTGGGCGGGTGGGAAAAACAAGGACAACTTCGGACAGGGAAACAACATCGATTGAAAAGAGCTACGGATTGATCTTGCAAAGCACAAAGAGGGTCGAATCGACTTGGCGAGAAATGCACCGGATGAAAAGAGCTGACAACGAACGAAAACTAACCGCGTGATCCTAAAGAAAAATTTGAAGGGGAAGAGAAATAAGTCGAAACACCTACGTCAAGATTTCTCACCAGAGCGACGAAGGGGGCTGAGGAGTAAAAGGAGTCCTACTCTCCGATATAACTAGACTCCGAAAAGTTTTGTTCTAGACTCGACATCGGCCAAACTATACGATCAATCAAGGGGGGCTCCTATGGTCGGTCGAGGCTCTGATACCAACTTGTCACGCCCAATATGCGATACTATCCTAAAGAGACTCGAAGGTCCCACCAAGGATAGAACCGCATATTGAAACACTTTTGCAAGGTGGATATCATTACATCAACATTACATAATAGAAGGGGATACATACAAGGCATACAAATGCCGCAAGAATACATCGATACATCATACATAAGAACAACATCCGACTACGGATGAAACACAAACAGAAACTCAGACAATATCCACCCTGCTAGCTCAGGTTGCCGACCAGGAACCTAACCCAAGATCGACGAAGAAGAAGAAGAAGAACTCCAACACAAGTAGACATCGCTCTCGCGGCATGAGCATCGCATAACCTGCACCTGCAACTGGTGTTGTAGTAATCTGTGAGCCACGAGGACTCAGCAATACCATTACCATGGGTATCAAGACTAGCAAAGTTTAAATGGGTAAGGAAAGGATAGGTGGTGAGGTTGCAGCAGTGACTAAGCATGCATGGTGGCTAACATACGCAAATAAGAGCGAGAAGAGAAGCAACGGAACGGTCGTGAAACTAGCAATGATCAAGAAGTGATCCTGAACTCCTACTTACGTCAAACATAACCCAAAAACCGTGTTCACTTCCCGGACTCCGCCGAAAAGAGACCATCACGGTTACACACGCGGTTGATGCGTTTTATTTAAGTCAAGTGTCAAGTTCTCTACAACCGGACATTAACAAAATCCCATCTGCCACATAACCGCGGGCACGGCTCTTGAAAGTTTAAACCCTGCAGGGGTGTCCCAACTTAGCCCATGATAAGCTTGCACGATCAACGAAGGATATTCCTTCTCCCGGGAAGACCCGATCAATCTCGGAATCCCGGTTACAAGACATTTCGCAATGGTAAAACAAGACCAGCAAGACCTCCCGGCGTGCCGACACCCTGATAGTAGCCGTGTGTATGTCGTCTCAGGCCACAACCGGATGAGCTAAGCATACAGGTACCAACGTAACCCAAGTTGCCAAGGTACGGTCCCGCACGGTGCTCTAGTTCGGACCAACACTTAGAGAAGCATTGGCCCGGGGGGGCTAAAATAAAGATGACCCTCGGGTTAATTACTCCCAAGGGAAAGGTAATAGGTTGTTAGGCAAATGGTAAAACCAATGTTGGCCTTGCTGGAGGAGTTTTATTCAAGGCGAACTGTCAAGGGGTTCCCATAACACCCAACCGCGTTAGGGACGCAAAATCCGGGAACATAATACCGATATGACGGAAACTAGGGCGGCAAGAGTGGAACAAAACACCAGGCATAAGGCCGAGCCTTCCACCCTTTACCAAGTATATAGATGCATTAATTAAATAAGAGAATATTGTGATATCCCAACAAAGTTCATGATATCCATGTTCCAACATGGAACAACTTCATCTTCACCTGCAACTAGCAACGCTATAAGAGGGGCTGAGCAAAAGCGGTAACATAGCCAAACAGCGGTTTGCTAGGAAGGGTGAAAAGCTTAGGGGTTGACATGGAAATTTGGGAGGCTTGAAGAGCAAGTGATAGGTAGCGCAGCATAGCGATAGAACGAAGCAACTAGCATAGCAATGATAGTAGTGAGATCCAAGGTGACGGTCATCTTGCCTGAAATCCCGCTAGGAAGAAGAACGAGTCCATGAAGAAGATGAAGCCACGAAGACGAACGAATCCTCACGATCGCAACGAAACAGGAACTAACGAGAAGGAGCACAACCGGAAAGAAGCAAACAACACGGTAAACACTCAACACATAAACAAGACATGATGCTCAACCAAGTATGATGCATGACAATGCTACAAGAAGCTACTCATGGCAAGAGATGATGCATACAAGAACAACACATCAAAGCAAGTTTAAATGAGGCCGCAAACAACATATAACAAATCTGGTAAGTCCTCATATGCAAGTTTTGAAATTGGTCCAGATCTGAATAAACCTTATGTTCAAGTTATTAAACAGCAAGTAAATATGCACCAAGATGATCTACACGAAATTCTAGTCAAGTTACATATAAAGTTCGTTTAATTCGGAGCTACGGCCTAGAAGATATGAGCAAAACAAGTTAAACATGGCATTGATGCAAAATGCATTCAAACTTCAAGCAAACACACTCAAAACAAGGATGCAACAAGGTAACATGAAACTACATGCAAAACTAAGCAAGTTTCATATAGAGTAAGCTCAAAACGGAGCAACGGTGCAACACATACACTCCAAACAAGATATAACAACAATCTGTCCAAAACAGCAACTAAGCATTTTGCAAGCATCATGAAAATATGCTACAGCACAACAACATGAAAACAAAAGGCATATACATGATTTAGAGGTAAAGCATGACAAAACATGAACACTGAGATATCTTCAGAAATCACTAGAACATGCTCAAAAGGACATGGCAAGATTGCAAATAATAACAGTTTCACAGACTTAGCAGAAATCACTGGACATGGCAGAAATAACATCCGGTTGCAAAGTTTACAGCTATAAAACAACATGCTATAGGAACATATTATAGCAAACAAAGGCATGGCATGAATCTACTAATTGCATGGAACAAAAGTCCCTTAATGATCACGAGCCACAAAGTCACAGAAGATATGATGGCACCCATGTAAACATAGCAAGTTTCATAAACAGATTCAGACTTAGCAGAAAAACTGAGCATGGCATAAACAGAATTATGAAGGCATCTTTGCGAGCTCAAATCACTCATCACAAAGAATTTCATGGCATGTGAAGTTAACTCACAGTAATAAGACACATTTATGGAGCTAAAAATGGCAATAGAATAATCATAGGGTGCATGAATCACTAGCAAAACACATGGCAAAACCGAACTAAATGTTAACAGGCTGACAGCAACATTATTTAGCTATTTGAGAGCAAGTTTGCAACAAGCTACCGCAGGCTATAAATACAACCAAGGGCATGGATGGATAGAACATAACATTTATAACAAACCATCCTTAGTGAACATCTCCATATTATGAATAGAACTCATGATGACAGGAGGTTTACATGGCATCACAATGTTACAGCTACAGACTTGGGAGAAATGACTAAGTCACAGAAATCAGCAACATCATGGAGGCTACTTTGCATGCTTCTGCCAGTCACCACATATATCACAAAAACACAAGACAAGCACCACTGTAAAGATGGAACGATGTAGTTAAGAACACATGTAGAGCTCATGCTCATAGGATGCACACACAAAATGCAATGAAAAAGACAAATCATCAAGTACTGTAAACAGACAGCATTTAACATCATATAGCACTCTTGCAACGATGATTAGGGCATTAAGATGAACTCAAACAAGCATCAAACAATGGAATGAAATGAATAGCATCTCATGCTGAATATTTTGACATATTACATGCACAAAACGGAGGTACACACAAGCAGTTATGATGCGATGAACAGGGCAACATAGTGCAAAAATCTCAGGAACTTTGGCAAATTTTCACCTCGCAGAAAACGGGACGGGGTGGTGCAGCGGGATGAAGCAGTCCAGGGCGGCGCGTTTGGTACGGTGTCCTGGTGGATCTCATCCACCCGGACCGGATCTGGGACGAGGCGAACTCCGGCGAGGGACGGGGCAAATCCAGCGAGGAGGCGGCACCGGCGGGCGCCGGCGCGGGGACGCGGCGGCGGGGCGGCGCCGGACGCCGGAGGGGCGCGGCGGCGAGGGACACGCGGGCGCGGGCGGCGCGGAGGAGCAGAGCTCCAGCGGGGCACCGGCGAGGGTCGACGGCAGGGGCGGGGTCGGCGATGCGGGGCTCCGGCGAGCGAGGAGGCGGCAGAGGCGGTTGCCGGCCAGAGGGCGCGAGCGCGAGGCGCTCGGGCGGCGCCGGGATCCAGGCGGCGGCGGCGCGGGAAGCCAGGCGGCGACACGTGCGGGCTGACCCGGGCCCAGACGGGCTCGGGCGGGCTAACCACGGGCTCAGGCGGGCCACGGTGGGAGGAGGTGGCTGGGAGGGGCGCTGGGGACCCGTGGCGCTCCAGAAGAGGTGGAACGCGGTGGCTGGCGGCGGCGCGGCCATTGGGTGCGCGACAAGTGGCGGCGGGGGAAACTGTCAGCGCTGAAAACGAGGAGGGAGGCGGCGGCTGCGAGGTGGGGGAAGGGTAGGGGCTAGGTTAGGGTAGGTTTAGGCCATTTCTGGCAGGGGGAGGGGTCTATATATAGCAAGGGGGGCTAGAGTTAGGCGTTTTGGAGCGTTTTGGAGCCTCCGATCGCCATCGAACAGCTCCGGATCGGAGGGGGTTGGTAGGTGGGTAGATGGGCTGTGTAGAAGGCCTCGAGCTATGGGGAGAGTAGAGAAGGGCAGCCCGGCAGCAGTTTCGGAGACCGAAACGTCCGACGATTAAACCGGCAACGGTGCCGCTATGACGGTTGGGCTATCAAACGGACTCCGAATGCGATGAAATTTGGCAGGCGGCCTACCTACACTATAATAAGACCGCACGCCAACTTTCAACCCATTCCGAGAACATTTTTATGCCACTTATAAAATAATATTTCGGAGGTGCCGCGGGCGCGTGGGAGAGTGTCTGTGCTCAGAACGGACAATGGAGAGCACTGGGAGGACCCGAACGGATGCAAGTTTTGAAAAACATGCAGATGAAATGCAGATGATGACATGGCAAAATGCAACACGCAAGCAAATGACATGGCAAGGACGGCGAATAACTGGCAGACACGTGGCGCGTCGGATCCGGGGCGTTACATGCTATGAAACAGAAAAACCCTCTAGGCAGGTAGATATTTTTGAGATTGCGAGGCATGCAAGTGGGAGTGGGAGTAACAAACATCGCACACGGTCCAAACATAATAAGGATGTGCTATCAAATAGAAAAATCCTCCAAACGGGTAGATATTTTTGAGATTGTGAGGGATGCTGGCGGGAGTAAAATGCCGGGGCTACTGAAAATTTGTATGAAGGGATTGAAGCGGAGAGGGAGCACCAAACATCACACATGGTCCAAACATAATATGCATGTGGTATCAAATAGAAAAACCCTCCACGCGGGTAGATAACTTTTAAATTGCGAGGGAAGCCTTGTGGAGCCCAATCGATTGTGCTGATGTGAGTGATAAGGGCATGGGCATGCCAGAAGGGTTGTCTTAGGGAACCTTGTTTGTTGCATCTACAAGTGCAGTTGGTTGTTTCATATAACTCATTTGTTGTTTATAAATTTGGCAAAAATTTGCGGGAGAGGGTCATAACACAAACACACTTGCATGTGTACCAAATATATGTATGAAAAAGGTGGTTTCATTTTCAAATACCCAATGCACAACTTTGATATGGCACCTGTCTCACAAAGCGCACAGTATTGCTCGTCCGCCACCCCCCACTTTGTGTCGGCGGGAGGGAAATCCTAATATGAACGCATGCCCCCAAATATCTAGCTCTGGCATTTCTCCCTACAGTAACACAAAACCTATAGGAATCCATCATGGTGAAACCCCCCCTCTTGCTTTCGGTCAAAGATGGACCGTGCGGGCCGACAAATGTGCTTGTGGCATGAGATGGGCGTGAGACTGTGAAACACCTGTGGGTGGCCCAACTATATGTATGGAAAGGGTGGTGTGATATTTTGCATACCCAATTAACAACTTTGATGTGGCACATATATGCTCCTCACAGCTAGGACATCCCTGATACCACGGTGGTTCATGACATACAAAGTAGTGCCCCCAACCACACACACACACACACTTTGAGTCGGTGGGACAACATCTCACCAAGACCTAATGTAAAATGGACCAAGAAGAATCCACCTTGGTAACCTGTCTTGTTGTCGGTCGAAGTGATCGATGGACGTCCACGCAGCCCCATAGACGATGGGCTTGCATCGATAACCATGCGAGGGAGTGCCCAAAGACAACCACCGCGTGCATGTGACCCAAATATATATATATATATATATATGTATGGAAGTTTTGTGTGGTGTTTGAATACCCAATGCACAATTTGATGTGTGGCACCGTGCTTTGGAACCGGAAAGTACACACACTCAGCGAAGGTCCACGACGCATAGTATGCACCCCCCCCCCCACTTAGAGTTGGCGAGAGGGATTCATGCGTACCCGTGCGCTCAAACTTTGGTCTGGAATTTCACCATCACCTATCAGCACGAACAAAAGACGAAGAATTCATGCACATTAGTAACATATGTTTCTTGGTCGAAGTGATGATGGATGTCAACGCGAGCCCACAAATGGGCTTGCCGCTGATAACCATGCAAGGGAGTGTCCAAAGACAAACCACAACATGCATGTGGCCCAAACATACCAAATGCACAACTTTGATGTGGCACCTGCTAATTTGTAACCGGAAAGTCCCCACACGGAGCGAGGGTTCATGACGTGTAGTATGCCCCCCTCCCACTTCGAGCCTATGAGAGGGATTCATGCATGTTGATGACTCACAAGTATAGGGGATCAATCGTAGTCATTTCAATAAGTAAGAGTGTCGAACCCAACGAGGAGCGGAAGGAAATGACAAGTGGTTTTCAGCAAGCACTGAAATAGTCGGTAACAGGTAGTTTGATCGCAAGATAATTTGTAACGGACAAGTAATGATAACGGTAAATAAAGTGCAGAAAGGTAGCCCAATCCTTTTGTGGCAAAGGACAGGACAAAATGGTCTCTTATAGTAAGCAAAGCGTTGTTGAGGGTACACGGGAATTTCACCATGTCACTTTCATCATGTTGGTTTGTTTCGTGTTCGCTACTTTGATAGTTTGATATGTGGGTGGATCGGTGCTTAGGTGTTGTTCTTACTTGAACAAACCTCCTAGTTATGATTAACCCCCTCGCGAGCATCCGCAACTACGAGAAAAGTATTAAGATAAAATCTAACCATAGCATTAAACATTTGGATCCAAATCGGTCCCTTATGAAGTAGCGCATAAACTAGGGTTTAAGCTTCTGTCACTCTAGCAACCCATCATATAATAACTACTCCACAATGCATTCCCTCAGGCCCAAGTATGGTGAAGTGCCATGTAGTTGACGTTCACATGACACCACTAAGGGAATCACAACATACATATCATCAAAATATCGAACACATATCAACTTCACATGATTACTTGCAACATGACTTCTCCCGTGACCTCGAGAACAAAAGTAGCTACTCACAAATGATAATAATGCACAAGATCAGAGGGGTATTAAATATCATAATGGATCTAAACATATAATCTTCCACCAAATAAACCATACAGTGATCAACCAGAAGATGTAATCAACACTACTAGTCACCCACATGTACCAATCTGAGGTTCCGGTACAAAGATTGAACACAAGGGATGAACTAGGGTTTGAGAGGAGATGGTGTTGTTGAAGATGTTGATCGAGATTGGCCTCCCAAAGATGAGAGAGTTGTTGGTGATGATGATGGCTTCGATTTCCCCCTACGAGAGGGAAGTTACCCCGGCGGAATCGCTTCGCCGGAGGGCAAAAGTGCTCCTACCCAAGTTCCGCCTTGAGACAGCGGTGCTCCCTCCCGAAAGCGCTCTCCTTATATTTTCTAGGTCAAAATGACCTATATACCGGAAGATGGGCACCGGAGGTGGGCTGGGCTGAGCACAACCCACCAGGCGCGTGCTTGGGGCGCCTGGCGCGCCCTGGTGTCTTGTGCTCACCAGGTGGCTCCCCTCCGGTAGTTATTAGCTCCAGTACTTTTTATATATTCCAAAATAATTCTCCGTAAATTTTCAGCTCATTTGGAGTTGTGCAGAATAGGTAACTCTGACGTAGCTTTTTCTGGTCGAGAATTCCAGCTACTAGCATTCTCCTTCTTTGTGTAAACCTTGCATATTATGAGAGAAAAGGCATTAGAATTACTCCATAAAGCATCATTATGCATGAAAACATTATAAATAATGGTAGGAAAACATGATGCAAAATGGACGTATCACATGTATACGCGTGCACCCAAGCTTTGGTCTAGAATCTCACCACGACCTAGCATAGAACGGACCAAAGAAGAATCCACCTTCGTAACATCTTCTCTCATTGTCAGTCAACGTGATGGGCATTCATGCGGGCCCACAAATGGGCTTGCCACCGGTAAACACATGAAGGAGAGTGTCCGAAGACAACCACCGCCTGCATGTGTCCCGAACATATGTATGGAGGTGTTGTGTGATGCTTGAATACCCAACACACAATGTTGATATGGCAACTGCTTCGGAAATCGTAAAGTCTCCACAAGGAGCGAGGTTGACGACGCGTTGTGTGCTGCCCCCCAGCCCACTGTGTCGACCTGGTGGGAGGGATTTATGCACACACATGCTCTCAAGCTACATATACTATATGTAATATTCTCAGCATGACCTACTATAAGACAAACCAAAAATTAACCGCCCTAAGTCAAACTAACATCTCTCATTGTCGATCAAAGTGATGGACCTAGCCGGCTCATAGATGAAAGCGTCGCAGATAACCGCGGGAGGAAGTGCCACAGGACGACCGCCACTTGCATGTGGGCCAAAGAAATGTATGGATGTGTTGCGCGATGTTTAAATACGTACCAAATGCACAACTTTGATGTGGCACGTGCCTTGAAAACCGTAAAGTTCCCACACGGAGCGAGGCTCACAACGTGTTGTATATGTTGGTCGCCCCCCCCCCCCCCTGCCGGTGTCAAAACCGGCCGATGTCAGGTAGGGGTCCCGAACTGCGCGTTTGAGGATCGAAGGTAACAGGAGGTAGGGGACACGATGTTTACCCAGGTTCGGGCCCTCTTGATGGACGTAATACCCTACTTCCTGCTTGATTGACTTTGATGAGTATAGGGGTTACAAGAGTCGATCGACCTCAAGATCGTAATGGCTAAACCCTGGATGTCTAGACTGTATGATTTGTCTTAGCCTCTACGGACTAAACCCTCCGGCTTATGTAGACACCGGAGGGGCCTAGGGTTGTACAGAGTCGGTTTTACAGAGAAATGAAACTACACATCCGGACGCCAAGCTTGCCATCCACGCAAAGGAGAGTCCCATCCGGACATGGGGGAAGGCCTTCTATCTTGTATCTTCACGCCCCATCAGTCTAGCCCATGTCACACAGCCCAGACGCCCGGGGACCCCCTAATCCAGGACTCCCTCAGTAGCCCCTAAACAAGGCTTCAATGGCGATGTGTCCGGCGCGCAGATTGTCTTCAGCATTGCAAGGCGGGTTCCTCCTCCGAATACTCCAAAGCTGTTGAACAAGAGAACTATATCTGGCTATGTATAATAGTTACAACCCTGAACCACAAGGGCGAAATACTTAAACAAAATAAGTCATGTCCACTGATAGCTTTTTCGACGAGACGTTATGCCTGGCCTTATTATTACTTCGAACCGGTTTTTAGCCTCCCGCTTCGCGTTTCGAGGCGCGGCCTCTATTGACACGTCTCGTCAAACTAGAGATTGTGTCCCCTTATTGCGGGATTCTCATCAATACGGGTTTGGGTATTCCAACCGTGCCGTTCGCACGACCCCTTGGGAACAGGCGAGTTTTAACGCTTGTGAGGGGGCGCTTGATATTCACTGCCTTTATAAGAGGATAAGGACCCATCTTTTTACCCCACGCCTTCTTCTTCCTCAGCCTTCCCATCCTCGAGCTCCAACGCCCAAGCTTCAATCTTTTCCATCGCCACCAAACACTCTAGCCATGTCCGGATCCGGCTCCCAAGGCAAGTGGGTGCATGGCCTCCTCCGTGATGGAGAAGGACATCAAGGAGCTCCGGGAGGTGAGGTACTTGATAGTGGAAATCACACACAGGCTCCCTGCCAAAGAGCAAGTCATCCCCACTCCAGAGCCCGGTGAGAGGGTTGTGTTCATCCCTCACTTCCTCCGCAGACTGGGGTTTCCCCTCCACCCCTTTGTCCCTGGTCTCATGTTCTATTACGGGCTAGATTTTCATGATCTAGCCCCGAGCTCCTTCCTCCACATCTCGACATTCATCGTCGTGTGTGAGGCATTCCTCCGCATCCCCCCACACTTCGGCCTGTGGCTCAAGGCTTTCAACGTGAAGCCGAAGGTGGTCGACGGGCAGCACATGGATTGTGGTGGCGCCATGGTGAGCAAACTCCCCAATGTTATATGGCCCAGAGGGGCCTTCGTGGAGACCGTCAAGACATGGCAGCAGGAGTAGTTCTACATTACTGAACCCCGCGGCACCAAGTGGGCAGCCGCTCCTGCTTTCAGATCTGGACCCTGCTGCGGCTTGCATCGTGGACCAACAAGGGTCTGGACTAGGGATCATCCAACGAGGTGTTGATGCTGCAAAAGCACATCAAAAGTATCATAGAGAAGGACACCAGCCGCACTGACATGATCCAGGTGATGCTCATCCGCCGAACCCATCCCTGCCAACGTCGGCCTCTCCGCATGTGGGAGTTCAATCCGGAAGGGCCGCGGACCCTGCAGCGATTCTTCGGCACAACGCATGAAGCAATCTGGAAGCTGCTCTTCAAGACTCAAAAGTCATGGCCTAAGACGTCAGAGGACATCGGCCTCGATTGCAATCATCCGGCCACCCCGGCAAGTGTTCGATTTCCGAGCATAGCTTAGTTTATCAATCAAAGGAGTGTAGTGAGAATTCCATCCTCTAAACAAGGCTGGACAAAGAAGGAAGAGCAGATCAGATGTCCAGCTCCACTGCCCGAAAACCCAACTAATCCTCTACTAATGAGGATGCTGGTCCTGGCGCCATACCAGGCGCCGGCGAAGAAGGAGAAGAAGAAGAGCAAGTAGGCCGAAAGCGGCCTCCACCATAAAGGTACTTCGGACGCCATGTCCGAAGAGACCGAAGCCCACTCCTCCCGCGAGGGAGATGAAGATGATGATGAGGAGGAGACAGAAAGCAATTCTCCCCCTAAGGGGAGGAGGAAGAAAATTGCGGCCTCTGTAGACCCAGAGACGGAGGCGCCCAAGAGGGGGAAATATCCCTCCTGGGCGGCTCGGATTCGGATGCTGAAGCCATCTCCGAGTGGCAACCCCGCCCGAAGCCCCTCGCCGCATCGTAAGTATACAAGGGTGCCTTTCATATGCCTAATCTTTATGATTGTAATCTAACACATTGTATGGTGCAGTCCGGCCCACGATCTCCCCCAACAATCATCGGAGGGGAATTCTTTGGATCCGGGGATGATGGAGAGCGAGTCGGCTCCATGAGCCTCCCTGCCTATCGCCACGGACGATACCGAAGTGTTGTCCCGAAGGGCCTCTCCGGGCAATGGAGCGGTACGGGAGGCCGCCAAAACGGCGCCAGAAGGTAACGCCTTGGCTGCCGAGAACACGGGGGGAGTAATCCCCATGGAAACTGGCGGCGGGGGCCTTGACCAGTCTGGCCCCCAGCCAAACACCGTTCCGGAAACCCGAGTGGCTCCGGAACCGAATAAGTGACCCCATTCAAGGGAGGGGGAGCGCCAACTCCAGCGGTGACCTCCATTAATCCGGAGGCGTCGAACACACTGATGGAGGCACTGCAACGTGCTTCCATCATGGTGGAGCACCGCACCCTGATGGGTGTGGTGGTTGAAAAGGTTTAGCCCGCCAAGAGCGGGGTGAATGAAGCTTTCACTAGCCTGCTAACAGGCCTCGAGGTATGTGGTGTAATATTCCTGACCGCTTTTCATATTAAAATTATGCCTATATATAGATAGTAGCCCCTGAGACTCTGTTCGTCTTTTGAAAAAGGGCGAATAGAGGATCGATAATATTCGCAGGAGATAATGTACTTTTTCATGTTGAGAAGCAGGCTTCACTGTCAGCGGCAACCGCCCAGGCCGCCGAAGTATCCGAGCTTAAGCGTAAGCTGGGGCTGGCTGATGAGGATCTCGTCCGCATCAACAAGAGGTTTGATGAAGTGCAAGGTATGTTTCAGAATATCTCATCCATGCCTATATTAATATGCGGATTCTAAGTTAAAGCTCATGCGCTGCTATGTGTACGATTGCAGGTAGTGCTGCTACGGTCGAGACCCTCAGGGGTGAACTTGCCCAGGCCAAGGCATAGGCAAGGGTGAACAAAGCGGCCGCTGATAAAGCGGCCGAGGACTCGAAGTCTGAACAGGTCGTCTGCCGCCAATATGAGGAGCGGGTGACCGAGGTGGAGCAAGCGCTCAAGGACGCCGCCAGCAAATGCGAGTCCCTAGAGGAGGAGAATAAAGCCCAGGCAACCAACCTTGCCAAGGCCCTTTAAGAGGCCAAGGAGGCGCGGGCCGAATCCCAAGCGGCGTGCGAGGAGATCAAGCAGGCCGGACAGATAGTGGCTGGTAAGCCCTTTCTTTTATAGAGTAAATTCAGCAATCAGAAGTATGCCTTGCTCACTCGACTATGGAGTGCTCTAGATGCATTTACGGATCTTCCAAGGAGTGCCGCCGACGCCACCCAGTTTTTCCGGGCCCAGGAGGGGCACACGACGGAGAAGCTATTCTGGTCATAGTTCGTAGCGCAGGAGCGCCCAACGCTGTTGAATGACCAGATGGCGCAGTGGGCCTAGTTGCATAGGATGTCTAGATTGGCCATGAGGGACGTCATAGTCCAGTTGTGGCCAACCGAACCCATTCTGAGCAGCTATTTTGGCCTGGTTCAGTTACTCGTCCACGCGCTGCCCCGAATTGACGCAGTCAAGCGGTCGTCATGTATAAAAGGTGCGCGGATGGCCTTCGCCCATGTCAAGATGCACTGGGCGAAAATGAAGGTCGCCGTCGTGGCAGTCAAGGGCCCACCAGGAGGCAAGGACCACCGCAAGCCGGAGCGCTATTTCGAAGATGTCCTAGAGGGTGCCCGTTTGATAGAGAGTCAATGCTCGAAGGATATCATGTTCGAGTGAATGTATCCAAACTTCCCAGACGTTGTATTATAAACCAAGGCTTTTGTAATGTATTTGTTCCTTTTATCTTAAAGTGTTTTTCCTCCTGTGCGGCCGTTTTTATCCCTGAGAGTTTGCTAGTCGTCGGCTTCAGCCCCCACGTAGATACTACGGGGGTGTTCGGGATAGCACATAACCACACTTGACCCAACGTCTTGGTCCGTGAAGGAGGTGTCAGTGCGGTGAACCAGGCAATCGGACTATGCGGCTTTATCACTCTCACTTAGCCATAGGAGTTTGACAATGGGACTGTAAGATAGCCCCTGGTGCGTATGCGGCTATCCGAACTTGGATGCCTTAAGCGCGTGACTGGGAAGAGCCAGTCCTTCGTGTAATATGGAAGAAATCGCTAGAGATTTAGTAAGTCATCGAATTGCTGACCAGCTCTCGCCACATCATGACAGTCAGTTTTCGGCTTTCTCTACTGAGGTGCTTGACCGGACGAACCAGAAACACAATCGCAGTAGTTCTCCCTTTACTACCTTAGCCGAACAAGCGGAACGTAAGGTGGTAGTCACAGGAGCCGGGCAACCCAACTATTGACCAAAGACATGATTCGGAGTCGATGCATATAATGCCATATTCGGGATGCCGAAGTATACTATAGAAGTGTTCGGACTTCTTCATTTTGAAAAATATACGTGGATGGATAGAGCCCCTGGCGATGTAAATCGTGCTGAGGTATATATGACAATCTGACGTAAAGAGGGAATACAGATTAGGAAATAAGCCAATACCGAACAGGGTTGGGCGAAACTGTTTCCATTATAGTGTGATTGATATGTCAAAACATATTTTTACAGAGGATGCAATAAGCATAGAGGCTATTTTACATGTCGAGCACAAGGGAAAGTTGTATAAAGGTCCTAAAAAGGAAAAGATGATCTTGAAGATCCTTTGGACAGTCTGCCGCGTGTCTGCGCTGCTTTTTGCCTGGTGTATGTTCCTTTGAGAGGATCATCAATCGAGTACACATAAGGGGCCTAGAAAAGGGCCCTAGGTACAATCGAAAAGTGATGTGGGTTGTAAAGAACCTGAAAAAATAAAAATAAGAAAAAAGGGATAATATGAGGGTCCTGATAGGGTCGAGCCGTATTACGGACTGTGTTTTCAGTGTGCCTCCATCCCTGCCCATGGTATCTTTAATTCGTAATTATGTACGCGTGTTACCTCTTGAGCTTTGCGTTGGTTTTCCCTTGAAGAGGGAAGGGTGATGCAGTAAAGTAGGGTAAGTATTTCCCTCAGTTTTTGAGAACCAAGGTATGAATCCAGTAGGAGACCACGCTCAAGTCCCACGCACCTACACAAACAAATAAGAACCTTGCAACCAACACGATAAAGGGGTTGTCAATCCCTTCACGGCCACATGCAAAAGTGAGATCTGATAGAGATGATAAAATAATATTTTTAGTATTTCTATGATAAAGACTAAAAGTAAAGAAAGAACAGAGTAACGCTTTAAGAAAGATGAGATGATGTAGAGGGATAAACACAAGCAATATGATATAAGCCCCATCTTTTTATCCTCGATGGCAACAATACAATACGTGTCGTTTCCCCTACTGTCACTGGGATCGAGCACCGCAAGATTGAACCCAAAGCTAAGCACTTCTCCCATTGCAAGAAAGATCAATCTAGTAGGCCAAACCAAACTGATAATTCGAAGAGACTTGCAAAGATAACCAATCATACATAAAAGAATTCAGAGGAGATTCAAATATTGTTCATAGATAATCTTGATCACAAACCCACAATTCATCGGATCTCGACAAACACACCGCAAAAGAAGAATACACCGAATAGATCTCCAAGAGAATCGAGGAGAACTTTGTATTGAGATCCAAAGAGAGAGAAGAAGCCATCTAGCTAATAACTATGGACTTGAAGGTCTGAGGTAAACTACTCACACATCATCGGAGAGGCTATGGTGTTGATGTAGAAGCCCTCCGTGATCAATGCCCCCTCCGGCGGAGCGCCGGAAAAGGCCCCAAGATGGGATCTCACGGGTACAGAAGGTTGTGGCGGTGGAAATAGGGTTTTGGCTCCGTATCTGATGTTTTCAGGGTACGTAGGTATATATAGGAGGAAGAAGTAGGTCGGTGGAGCTACGAGGGGCCCACGAGGGTGGAGGGCGCGCCCCCTGCCTCGTGGCCTCCTCGTTGATTGCTTGATGTCCACTCCAAGTCCTCTTGATCATGTTCGTTCCGAAAATCACGTTCCCGAAGGTTTCATTCCGTTTGGACTCCGTTTGGTATTCCTTTCCTTCGAAACACGGAAATAGGCAAAAAAAATAAAAATCTGGGCTAGGCCTCCGGTTAATAGGTTAGTCCCAAAAATAATATATAAGTGTATAATAAAGCCCATTAAACGTCCAAAACAGAATATATAATAGCATGGAACAATCAAAAATTATAGATACGTTGGAGACGTATCAAGCATCCCCAAGCTTAATTCCTGCTCGTCTCAAGTAGGTAAATGATAAAAACAGAATTTTTGATGTGGAATGCTACTTAGCGTAATTTTCAATATAATTCTCTTAATTGTGGCATTATATTCAGATCCGAAAGATTCAATATAAAAGTTTAATATTGACATAAAAATAATAATACTTCAAGCATACTAACAAAGCAATCATGTCTTCTCAAAATAACATGGCCAAAGAAAGTTATCCCTACAAAATCATATAGTCTGGCTATGCTCTATCTTCATCACACAAATTATTTAATCATGCACAACCCCGATGACAAGCCATGCAATTGTTTCATACTTTTGATGTTCTCAAAATTTTTCAATCTTCACGCAATACATGAGCGTGAGCCATGGACATAGCACTATATGTGGCATAGAATGGTGGTTGTGGAGAAGACAAAAAAGAAGAAGATAGTCTCAAATCAACTAGGCATATCAATGGGCTATGGAGTTTCCCATCAATAGATATCAATGTGAGTGAGTAGGGATTGCCATGCAACGGAGGCACTAGAGCTATAAGTGTATGAAAGCTCAACAAAAGAAACTAAGTGGGTGTGCATCCAACTCGCTTGCTCACGAAGACCTGGGGAATTTTGAGGAAGCCCATCATTGGAATATACAAGCCAAGTTCTATAATGTAAAATTCCCACTAGTATATGAAAGTGACAACATAGGAGACTCTCTATCATGAAGATCATGGCGCTACTTTGAAGCACAAGTGTGGTAAAAGGATAGTAACATTGTCCCTTCTCTCTTTTTCTCTCACTTTTTTCTTTTCTTTTTTTTATTTGGGCCTTTTCTCTTTCTTTATGGCCTCTTTTTTTTCGTCCGAAGTCTCATCCCGACTTGTGGGGGAATCATAGTCTCCATCATCCTTTCCTCACTGGGACAATGCTCCAATAATGATGATCATCACACTTTTATTTACTTACAACTCAAGAATTACAACTCAATACTTAGAACAAAAATATGACTCTATGTGAATGCCTCCGGCGGAGTACCGGGATATGCAATGAATCAAGAGTGACATGTATGAAAATTATGAACGGTGGCTTTGCCACAAATACGATGCCAACTACATGATCATGCAAAGCAATATGACAATGATGGAACGTGTCATAGAAAACGGAACGGTGGTAAGTTCCATGGCAATATATCTCGGAATGGTATGGAAATGCAATAGTAGGTAGGTATGGTGGCTGTTTTGAGGAAGGTAATGGTGGGTGTATGGTACCGGCAAAAGTTGCGCGATACTAGAGAGGCTAGCAATGGTGGAAGGGAGAGAGTGCGTATAATCCATGGACTCAAAATTATTCATAAAGAACTCACATACTTATTGCAAAAATCTATTAGTTATCTAAACAAGGTACTACGCGCATGCTCCTAGGGGGATAGATTGGTAGGAAAAGACCATCTCTCGTCCCCGACCGCCACTCATAAGGAAGACAATCAATAAATAAATCATGCTTCGACTTCATCACATAACGGTTCACCATACGTGCATGCTATGGGAATCACGAACTTTAACACAAGTATTTCTCAAATTCACAACTACTCAATTAGCATGACTCTAATATCACCATCTTCATATCTCAAAACAATTATCAAGTATCGAACTTCTCCTAGTATTCAACGCACTTATAAGAAAGTTTTTACTAATCTTGGATGCCTATCATATTAGGACTAATTTCATTATTTAAGCAAATTAACATGATGTTTTGTAGGACTCCCAAAATAATATAAGTGAAGCATGAGAGAACAATAATTTCTATAAAATAAAGCCACCACCGTGCTCTAAAAGATATAAGTGAAGCACTAGAGCAAAAACTATATCTCGAAAGATATAAGTGAAGCACATAGAGTATTCTAACAAATTCTGAATCATGTGTGTCTCTCTCAAAAGGTGTGTACATCAAGGATGATTGTGGTAAACTAAAAAGCAATGGCTCAAATCATACAAGACACTCCAAGCAAAACACATATCATGTGGTGAATAAAAATATAGCTCCAAGTAAAGTTACCTATAGACGAAGACGAAAAAGGGGATACCTTCCAAGGCATCCCCAAGCTTAGGCTTTCGGTTGTCCTTGAATTTTACCTTGGGGTGCCTTGGGCATCCCCAAGCTTAGGCTCTTGCCAATCCTTGTTCCATAATCCATCAAATCTTTACCCAAAACTTGAAAACTTCACAACACAAAACTTAACAGAAAATCTCGTGAGCTCCGTTAGCGAAAGAAAACAAACACCACTTCAAGGTACTGTAATGAACTCATTCTTTATTTATATTGGTGTTAAACCTACTGTATTCGAACTTCTCTATGGTTTATAAACTCTTTTACTAGCCATAGATTCATCAAAATAAGGAAACAACACACGAAAAACAGAATCTGTCAAAAACAGAACAGTCTGTAGTAATCTGTATCTAAGAGCAAACTTCTGAAACTCAGAAAAATCTACCAAAATAGGAAGAACTAGATAATTTGTTTATCGATCTACTGCAATTGGAATCAGTATTTTATCGCGTTCTGGTGATTTTTAACAATTGTTTTCGTGAACAGAAAATTTCTGGAATTTTCAGCAAGATCAAATAACTATCATCCAAGAAGATCCTATAGGTTTCACTTGGCACAAACACTAATTAAAACATAAAAACACATCTAACCAGAGGCTAGATCAAATATTTATTACTAAACAGGAGCAAAAATAAAAAAACTAAAATAAAATTGGGTTGCCTCCCAACAAGCGCTATCGTTTAACGCCCCTAGCTAGGCATAAAAGCAAGGATAGATCTAAGTATTGCCATCTTTGGTAGGCAATCCATAAGTGGCTCTCATAATAGATTCATAAGGTAATTTAATCTTCTTTCTAGGGAAGTGTTCCATGCCTTTCCTTAACGGAAATTGGAATCTAATATTCCCTTCCTTCATATCAATAATTCCACCAATCGTTCTAAGGAAAGGTCTACCAAGAATAATAGGATATGAACGATTGCAATCTATATCAAGGACGATAAAATCTACGGGCACATAATTCATATTTGCAACAATAAGAACATCATTAATTCTTCCCATAGGTTTCTTGATAGTGGAATCCGCAAGGTGCAAGTTTAAAGTGCAATCATCAATTTCACGGAAACCTAGCAAATCACACAAAGTTTTTGGAATCGTGGAAACACTAGCACCTAAATCCCACAAAGCATAGCATTCATGATCTTTAATTTTAATTTTAATTGTAGGTTCCCACTCATCATAAAGTTTTCTAGGGATAGAAACTTCCAGCTCATGTTTTTCATCATAAGATTGCATCAAAGCATCAACGATATGTTTAGTAAATGCTTTATTTTGGCTATAAGCATGAGGAGAATTTAGCACGGATTGCAACAAGGAAATACAATCTATCAAAGAGAAATTATCATAATTAAATTCCTTGAAATCCTAAATAGTGGGTTCATTGCTGTCTAAAGTTTTAACCTCTTCAATCCCACTTTTACCAATTTTTGCATCAAGATCTAAAAACTCCGAATTTTTGGGACGCCTTTTAACTAAAGTGGACTCATCTCCAGTCCCATCATAATCAAGATTCATATTGCAAAACAAAGATTTAATAGGATACACATAAATAACTTTTAGATCTTCATCTTTATTCTCATAAAAACTAGAAGAACACGCCTTCACAAAGCAATCTTTCTTAGCACGCATCCTAGCGGTTCTTTCTTTGCAATCATGAATGGAAATTCTCATGGCTTTGAGAGACTCATTGATATAATGCTTAGGTGGAATAGATCTAAGTTTCAAAGAATCAACATCAAGAGAAATTCTATCCACGTTCCTAGCCAATTCGTCAACCTTAAGCAATTTTTCTTCAAGCAAAGTATTGAAATTCTTTTGTGATATCATAAAATCTTTAACACTAGTCTCAAATTCAGAGGGCATCTTATTAAAATTTCCATAAGAATTGTTGTAGGAATTACCATAATTATTAGAGGAATTACTAGGGAACGACCTAGGATTAAAGTTTCCTCTATACGTGTTGTTACCAAAATTATTCCTACCAACAAAATTCACATCCATAGATTCATTATTATTCTCAATCAAAGTAGACAAAGGCATATCATTAGGATCAGAAGAAACACTCTTATTAGCAAACAATTTCATAAGTTCATCCATCTTTCCACTCAAAACATTAATTTCTTCTATCGCATGCACTTTTTTACTAGTAGATCTTTCAGTGTGCCATTGAGAATAATTAACCATAATATTATCTAGGAGTTTAGTAGCTTCTCCTAAAGTTATATCCATAAAAGTGCCTCCAGCGGCCGAATCTAAAAGATTCCTAGAAGCAAAATTCAGTCCGGCGTAAAAATTTTGTATAATCATCCACAAATTCAAACCATGAATAGGGCAATTACGTATCATTAATTTTATCCTCTCCCAAGCTTGTGCAACATGTTCATGATCAAGTTGCTTAAAATTCATAATATCGTTTCTAAGAGAGATGATCTTACCGGGAGGAAAATACTTAGATATAAAAGCATCTTTGCATTTATTCCATGAATCAATACTATTTTAGGCAAAGACGAAAACCAAGTGTTAGCACGATCTCTAAGCGAAAACGGGAATAGTTTCAACTTAAAAATATCATTGTCCACATCTTTCTTCTTTTGCATATCACACAAATCAACAAAGCTATTTAGATGAGTAGCGGCATCTTCACTAGGAATGCCGGCGAATTGATCTTTCATGACAAGATTCAACAAAGCCGCATTAATTTCACAAGATTCAGCTTCGGTAAGAGGAGCAATCGGAGTGCTAAGAAAATCATTGTTGTTGGTATTGGAAAAGTCACACAATTTACTATTGTCTTGAGCCATCGTGACAAGCAAGCAATCCAACACACAAGAAAACAAGAAGCAAGCAAAAAAAGACGAACAGAAAAGAGGGCGAATAAAATGACAAGGGTGAAGTGGGGGAGAGGAAAACAAGAGGCAAATGGCAAATAATGTAATGCGAGGGATAAGAGTTTGTGATGGGTACTTGGTGTGTCTTGACTTGTGCGTAGACTCCCCGGCAACGGCGCCAGAAATCCTTCTTGCTATCTCTTGAGCACTGTGTTGGTTTTCCCTTGAAGAGGAAAGGGTGATGCAGTAAAGTAGCGTAAGTATTTCCCTCAGTTTTTGAGAACCAAGGTATCAATCCAGTAGGAGACCATGCTCAAGTCCCACGCACCTACACAAACAAATAAGAACCTTGCAACCAACGTGATAAAGGGGTTGTCAATCCCTTCACGGCCACTTGCAAAAGTGAGATCTGATAGAGATGATAAAATAATATTTTTGGTATTTTTATGATAAATACTAAAAGTAAAGAAAGCAAAATAAACGGTAATAGAAATAACTTGTTGACGGGATATTAATATGATGGAAAATAGACCCGGGGGCCATAGGTTTCACTAGTGGCTTCTCTCAAGATAGCATAAGTATTACGGTGGGTAAACAAATTACTGTCGAGCAATTGATAGAATTGAGCATAGTTATGAGAATATCTAGGTATGATCATGTATATAGGCATCACGTCTGTGACAAGTAGACCGACTCCTGCCTGCATCTACTACTATTACTCCACACATCAACCTCTATCCAGCATGCATCTAGAGTATTAAGTTCATAAGAACAGAGTAACGCTTTAACCAAGATGACATGATGTAGAGGGATAAACTCATGCAATATGATATAACCCCCATCTTTTTATCCTCGATGGCAACAATACAATACGTGTCGTTTCCCCTACTGTCACTGGGATCGAGCACCGCAAGATTGAATCCAAAGCTAAGCACTTCTCCCATTGCAAGAAAGATCAATCTAGTAGGCCAAACCAAACTGATAATTCGAAGAGACTTGCAAAGATAACCAATCATACATAAAAGAATTCAGAGGAGATTCAAATATTGTTCATTGATAATCTTGATAATAAACCCATAATTCATCGGATCTCGACAAACACACTGCAAAAGAAGATTACATCGAATAGATCTCCAGGAGAATCGAGGAGAACTTTGTATTGAGATCCAAAGAGAGAGAAGAAGCCATCTAGATAATAACTATGGACCCGGAGATCTGAGGTAAACTACTCACACATCATCGGAGAGGCTATGGTGTTGATGTAGAAGCCCTCCGTGATCAATGCCCCCTCTGGCGGAGCGCCGGAAAAGGCCCCAAGATGGGATCTCACGGGTACAGAAGGTTGCGGCGGTGGAAATAGGGTTTTGGCTCCGTATCTGATGTTTTCGAGGTACGTAGGTATATATAGGAGGAAGAAGTAGGTCGGTGGAGCTACGAGGGGCCCACAAGGGTGGAGGGCGCGCCCAGGGGGTAGGCGCGCCCCCTGCCTCATGGCCTCCTCATTGATTGCTTGATGTCCACTCCAAGTCCTCTGGATCACGTTTCTTCCGAAAATCACATTCCCGAAGGTTTCATTCTGTTTGGACTCCGTTTGGTATTCCTTCCCTTCGAAACACTGAAATAGGCAAAAAAACAGCAATTTGGGCTAGGCCTCCGGTTAATAGGTTAGTCCCAAAAATAATATAAAAGTGTATAATAAAGCCCATTAAACGTCCAAAACAGAATATATAATAGCATGGAGCAATCAAAAATTATTGATACGTTGGAGACGTATCAACGCGCGGTACGTGTGCCGCAATCAGGTTGGGATTTTGACGGAGGCCGAATTGCTAATCTAGATCTGGACGAGCCAGACTGTCGTTCTGCAGGGTAGACCAGACTCGTTTGATAGTGTCCGGGGGCTTGGCTGCCGATGTAGTATTTGGCTTGATAAGGCCACCCTATTCTTCAGATGCGAGGGCCGCGGTATGCTCCTCAGTACGGAGGGAGCGCTCCGTGTTTCCATTGACTGTTATAACGCCGCGTGGTCCGGGCATCTTGAGCTTTAGATAAGCATAATGAAGGACCGCATTGAAATGGGTGAACGCGGTCCGTCCGAGCAGTGCGTGATAGCCACTGCGGAATGGGACGATGTCGGAGATCAAGTCTTCGCTTCAGAAGTTATCCGGTGAGCCGAAGACGACTTCCAGCGTTATGGATCCTGTGCAACAGGCCTCTACGCCGGGTATCACTCTTTTGAAGATGGTTTTGGTGGGCTTGATTCTTGAAGGATCGATGCTCATATTGCGGACACTGTCCTGATAAAGCAGGTTAAGGCTGCTACCGCCGTCCATAAGGGCTCGCATGAGATGAAATCCGTCGATAATTGGATCGAGGACCAATGCTGCCGAACCTCCATGATGGATACTGTTCGGGTGGTCTTTGCGATCGGAAGTGATTAGAAAGGCTGACCATGGGTTGAATTTTGGGGCGACTGGCTCTATGGCATAGACATCCCTTAGGGCACGCCTGCGCTCCCGTTTAGGGATATGAGTGAGATAGATCATATTCACCGTTTTTACCTCGGGGGGAAATTTCTTTTGCCACCCTGTGTTTGTTGGGCGAGGCTCATCATCATCCTCGCAAGGTGGCCCTTTCCGCTTGTGTTCGGTGTTTATTTTACCTGCGTGCTTAAAGACCCAACAATTTCTGTTGGTATGATTGGCAGGCTTGTCAGGGGTGCCATGGATCTGGCAAGGCCGATCTAGTATTCGGTCCAAACTAGATGGATCATCTTTGTTTCCTTTGAATGGCTTCTTCCGCTGACCGGATTCAGAGCCACTGAATCCTGCGTTGACCGTCGTGTCTTCGGTATCTTCATTGTTGTTTCGACGCTTGTGTTTATTGCGTCATGGCCTGCCGTTGCCATCTCTGGCTTCAGAGGTGCCGGGGTCGCTGGTGTTGTTGCTTCTACGAGCTAGCCAGCTATCTTCTCCCATGCAAAAGCGGGTCATAAGTGCAGTGATAGCTGCCATGGACTTTGATTTTTCTTGGCCGAGGTGTCGGGCGAGCCACTCGTCCCGGACGCTGTGTTTAACGGCCGCGAGGGCTTCGGTGTCCGGACAGTCTACAATTTGGTTCTTTTTAATTAAGAACCTGGTCTAGAGCTTCCGGGCTGAGTCTCCGGGTTGCTGGACTATGTGACTAAGGTCATTGGCGTCTGGAGGCCGAACATAGGTACCTTGGAAGTTGTCTCTAAAGGCATCCTCCAGATCGTCCCAGCTACCAAAGGAGTTTTCTGGGAGGCTGTTTAACCAGTGGCGTGTTGGTCCCTTGAGTTTGAGGGGGAGGTACTTGATGGCATGGAGATCGTCACCGCGGGCCATGTGGATGTGGAGAAGAAAATCATCAATCCATACTGCGGGATCTGTCGTTCCATCGTATGATTCAATGTTCACGGGTTTAAACCCTTCTGGGAACTGGTGCTCCATTACCTCATCAGTGAAGCATAATGGGTGTGCGGCGCCTCTGTATTGGGCGACATCATGATGGAGTTCGGACGGCATCCGTGTTCGGTTTTCAGCCCGGGTGAGATTATGCTCATTGTGCCGGGCGTGATGGTCGTCCTCTTGCGTTGGAGCATGCCCCATTGATCCATGGTTTGATCTGGTCTGACCGGCTCTATTGTCCAGGTCCTTTCATAGGCCGTAAGTGTAGCCCGGAACCTCTACCTCCTTGCCTCGACGGCGGGGGGCGCGGGCTGGTGTTCGGCGTAAGTAGTCGCCCTGTCCCGTCCACGTGGTGGTCGGTTAGGTTCGTTAGCAGGTTTATACTTTGGCAGTATTGGCTCAAGGGCCTCATCGTCAAATTGTGGTAGTAGCTTGCACTTCGGGTAGCTCTTAGTTGGGCGTTCGAGGCCGCATTCCTCGGCTGCCATGACTTTAGTCCATCTGTCATTGAGCGTATCATGTTCGGCTTGTAGCTGTTGCTGCTTATTTTTTAGGCTTCTCGCAATGGCGATTAGTTGGTGCTTAAAGCGCTCCTGCTCGAGTGGTTCCTCAAGAACGATGAAGTCTTCATCGCCGAGGCTTACATCATCCTCGGAGATTGGTAGATAGTTACTATCCTTCGAGTCCTTGCTCCCGACTGGATCGTCGGGGTTAACTTGCCCATCCTCCCAATCATCATGTGCGGATGTTGGCTCGACGGGGGCTTCGGCGTCTTCGGTGTTCTCCGAAGTGTTATTGTCTCCGGTGCCGGTATTACTGTCTTTTTTGCGACGCGATTTTGAGCCATGCCACTAACGTCGATGTTTTGGAGGTGCCTCAGCAGGCTTGTCCTCAACCGATTCCTGCTATCGTCGTCATCCTCTTTGGGTGTGTCCACCATATACACGTCATATGTGGAGGTGGTCGTCCAACGTCCGGTGATCGGCGGGTCTTGGCCTTGTTCGTTTCCGGCATCGTCATCCATGTTGTCGATGTCTTCGGGGGCATAGTCCAGTATGTCAGTTAAATATTCGAAAGTGGCTATGAAGTGGGTGGTGGGTGGGACGTGAGATTCCCCGCTCTCAGCCCCTAGTCCCAACTGGGCGTAATTCAAAAGTGATTCCTCTGTAATGGCGAGAGATCGCATTAAGTCCAGAGCCTCATTTAAGAGCGAGGTTTGGACGGGGAAACGATAGTCCGCGGGGCTGGCCGGGGCGAAGGCCTCCTGGCCATGCTTGTTTGGTGCGGACCTCGAGAGTTCGGATCTAGAGTCCGGGGGCGAGTCCGGCCTTTCGATGATAGAGGGAACCATGTCTGATTCCAAGTTCGCCGTGGACACAATCGCCTCCGGATCCTCGATAATGCAGTTTGCAGCAAAGAGTCCGGTGGGCTCCAAGCTCCCATCTTCGAACCTGATGGTTTGCTCTGGATCTAAGGCTGGAGCAGTGGTCGGGGCCGCGAACCCTTCGAAGATCAAGTCTCCTCGGATATCGGCGACATAGTTTAGGTTTCCAAAACTGATCTGATGACCATGGGCGTAGTTGTCGATCTGTTCAAGGTGGCCAAACCAGTTGGCATGCAGAATGAAGCCGCCGAATACAAAAATCTAGCCGGGGAGGAAAGCTTCCCCGGAAACGGCATCATTGTAGATGATCGAACGAGCCATCAAGCCTTCTGTTGATAACACAGTGGAACTCTCAACGAAAGCACCAATGTCGGTGTCAAAACCGGCCGATCTCGGGTAGGGGGTCCCGGACTGCGCGTCTGAGGATCGAAGGTAATAGGAGGCAGGGGACACGATGTTTACCCAGGTTCGGGCCCTCTTAATGGAGGTAATACCCTACTTCCTGCTTGATTGACTTTGATGAGTATAGGGGTTACAAGAGTCGATCTACCTCGAGATCGTAATGGCTAAACCCTAGATGTCTAGCATGTATAATTTGTCTTAGCCTCTATGGACTAAACCCACTGGCTTATGTAGACACCGGAGGGGCCTAGGGTTGTACAGAGTCGGTTTTACAGAGAAAGGAAACTACACATCCGGACGCCAAGCTTGCCATCCACTCAAAGGAGAGTCCCATCCGGACATGGGGGAAGGCATTCTATCTTGTATCTTCACGACCCATCAGTCCGTCCCATGTCACACAACCCGGACGACCGGGGACCCCTTAATCCAGGACTCGCTCACCCCCCTCCCCCCCCCCCCGCCGCTTTGATGCATACTATATATACTCTTATGTACCATAACACAAACTGGCCAAAAAGAATCCTCCTTGGTCAACTTAACCTCACTCGATGTAGGTCAAAGTGATGATGGACCTCGCGGGCCCATGGATAGAAGCATCGCCGATAACCGCACCAGTGAGTGTCTAGGACAACCAGCGCCTGCATGTGTCCCAAAGAGGAAGTGTCTGAGATGTACGTCGGTGATGTGTGATGTTTGAATACCGAATCCACAACTTTGATGTGCCACCCATTTTTCAAACCGGAAACACCCCACACGAAGGTTCACGATGAGTAGTCCCCTCACTTTGAGCCGGTTGAGGGATTCACGTGTACACACACGCTCGAACTTTGGTCTAGAATCTCACCATAGTCTACACCGTAACACATGCCAAGATGAATCAACCTTCGATCAAATGCCTCTCGTTGTTGGTCAAAGTAATAACCTGCACGGGGTAACAAATGGGTGCATCGCTGATAAACGCACGAGGGAGTGTCTGAGAACCACCACTACATGTGGCCCAAACATATGTCTGAAAGGGTTGTGTAACGTTTTAATTAAATACCCCATTCATGAATTTGATGTGGCACCTACCTCACAAACCGTTCAATCCGACACGCAGGTTCACGGGCACGTATTGTAGCAGAACCCCCCCCCCCCCCCCCCCCGCGCACCCACAGCACCGCCACTGCCACATTAGTCATGTCAAAAAAATTGCAATGAACATGTGTGATGAGGTTATCGATTCCATTGTTACACCCACAGCCCCTGCTACTATACATAGTGGACCAATTACTAGAGCTCGCGCACGCCTATTAAATTATCAGGTACTTTCGTTTCTTGGTAAAATGATTCTAATGTTCATGAGAATATGATGATGCCTAAATTGGATACATTTGTCTTGCTTACAAATGAAGGGCCTAGCTTGGACAAGAGGGATGACCATTGGAGCAAGATTAAGCACGGAGATGATGACATGCACAAGGGGAACAAGAACGGAGTTACAAGTGATGATTTCAGGACCTTGAAGCCACCATAATGAGTGCATGAAGCCTTGGACGAAATATACAAGATGCCACTTCATAAATTTCGTCCAGAGGTTATTATAGGTGTTGCGTCACCTTATTTTTGTGCCAGGCCCATGTAATTTCGAAATAGTCAAGTAGAGGTTGTTTTTAGAGTCCGTATGTATGGGGAAACAAGAGTTAGGGTTGGTTTCAGACCCCTCCTCCAAGGGCCACGAAATTCCCCACTCTTCCTCCATATATACAGCCTTAGGGCATCGTTTAGACTTTTGGTTTTGTTTAGATTAAAAGTTTGCCATAGCTGCAACTTTGCACTTCGTTTGTGTTCAACGACCAGACCAAGACGTCACGGAACCCCACCTTGATCAAAAAAGCTATCATCTTATATTTGCAATATCCAGATTGCAATCTTAGCTTCTTGCTTGTTCTTCGTTTGCTTGCAGGAAATAGACCTTCGTGCTCAGGTTGATCGTGCTCCGGCGTGGTCAATAACCTCTCGGAGTTGGTTTAGCAATTGCTAAGGCGCGACGTCCTCGCACGTTCATAGTCAGATCGTCAAAGTCTACTCCACCGAAAACGATAATCACCATCTCATCGAAAGACGGGACACCTTTGCCTCTATCAATGTGACCAAAGGAGTGTCGTGTAAGGAACTAAAAGAAATCAGAGATCATTTAGATGTTTTCATACATTGATTGATTTCCTAGGGATTTAATGTGTAAAAATCAAAATTTAACTGCATGCACGCGCGATAATGCACCAAAATGGATTGCAATATCATGTGTGTGTCCTTGGGTGCATTCTTAGTCCCCATGCAAGAAATGGAAAGGAATTCAAACATTGAGAATATTGTTTTTTAAATACCAGTAAATCCAAAATCAACTGAAATTCATTTAACTTGTCGCGGTGTCATGATATGACACCAATATACTATTGGGCAAAGGTGTCCCATCTTTCGATGAGATGGTGGCTATCGTTTTTGATAGAGTAGACTTTGACGATCCGACTACGAACGTGCGAGGACGTCGTGCCTTAGCAATCGCTAAACAAACTCTGAGAGGTTACACTACAAAAAAAGACACTTCTGTGATGATACGTGTTTGTCACAGTAGGTCACGTTTTCTGTCATGCATGTACATCCATGACAATTTTATGACAGAATCAATATAGTCATACCGTGCTGTCGTAGAAGTGTTCCATGACATTACCAAAATTATCATCACAGAAGTGTCCACTTCCATGACGATAAATCGCGTGTCATGGAAGTGCTTTCCTCAAGGGTAACCGACACGTGGCATCCACCGTAACGGAATGTCGTTAAGCTATCGGGTCCGGTTTTGGATCCGATAACCCGGTAACAGCCCGGACCAATGAGGATTTTCCACGTGTAAAATTCTCATTGGCCGGAGGAAACACGTGTTGGCTAACCGTTGGGACAAATGTCATCCATTCATTGGACATGAGGCGCCTATGATAGGTCGACACGTGGCACGGCCCAACAGTGGCCCATTCCGGTGAAAAAGGCCGGCCCAGTAAAAATTAGCAGGCCAGCTCATATAAGGCCTACTTGTGTTAGGTCAATTTAAGCCCACGGCCCATACGAGATGTGCCAATTCGGCCCATCAACGGCCCGTTAAAGATTTGACACCATTGCAGCCCATCGTCAGTTCGAGCCTGTTAACAGCTCGCTATATATTTGGGCTCGATATCGGCCCGATGTGATTTCGGCCAGTTAACGGGCCATTCAAGGGATGGGCCAATTTTCAAGATGTACATCTTTCTGCCTTTTAGCGACCCATTTAATAGTTGGGCCAATTTCCTGCCCGGTGTGTCTTTCAGCCTGTTGACGACCCATAAATGAGTTGGGCCATTTGTAGTCGGACCTTAGTTTTGGCCTTTTAGCGAACAATTTATGTGTTGGGCCAATTTCCGGCCCGGTGTTTCTTTCAGCCTGTTGACGGCTGATACGTCTCCAATGTATCTATAATTTTTGATTGCTCCATGCTATATTATCTTCTGTTTTGGACATTATTGGGCTTTATTATACACTTTTATATTATTTTTCGGACTAACCTATTAACCGGAGGCCCAGCCCAGAATTGTTGTTTTTTGCCTATTTCAGGGTTCCGCAGAAAAAGAATATCAAACGGAGTCCAAACGGAATGAAACCTTCGGGAACGTGATTTTCGGAACGAACATGATCCAGAGGACTTGGACCCTACGTCAAGAAAGCTACCAGGAAGCCACGAGGTAGGGGGCGCGCCTACCCCCCTGGGCGCGCCCTCCACCCTCGTGGGCCCCACATTGCTCCACCGACGTACTCCTTCCTCCTATATATACCTACGTACCCCCAAACGATCAGAGACGGAGCCAAAAACCTAATTCCATAGCCGCAACCTTCTGTACCAGTGAGATCCCATCTTGGGGCCTGTTCCGGAGCTCCGCCGGAGGGGGCATCAATCACGGAGGGCTTCTACATCAACACCATAGCCTCTCCGATGAAGTGTGAGTAGTTTACCTCAGACCTTCGGGTCCATAGTTATTAGCTAGATGGCTTCTTCTCTATTTTTGGATCTCAATACAATATTCTCCCCCTCTCTTGTGGAGATCTATTCGATGTAGTTTTCTTTTACAGTGTGTTTGTTGAGACCGATGAATTGTGGGTTTATGATCAAGTTTATCTATGAACAATATTTGAATCTTCTGAATTCTTTTATGTATGATTGGTTATCTTTGCAAGTCTCTTCGAATTATCAGTTTGGTTTGGCCTACTAGATTGATCTTTCTTGCAATGGGAGAAGTGCTTAGCTTTGGGTTCAATCTTGCGGTGTCCTTTCCCAGTGACAGTAGGGGCAGCAAGGCACGTATTGTATTGTTTCCATCGAGGATAACAAGATGGGGTTTATATCATATTGCATGAGTTTATCCCTCTACATCATGTCATCTTGCTTAAAGCGTTACTCTGTTCTTATGAACTTAATACTCTAGATGCATGCTGGATAGCGGTCGATGTGTGGAGTAATAGTAGTAGATGCAGGCAGGAGTCGGTCTACTTGTTTCGGACGTGATGCCTATATACATGGTCATGCCTAGATATACTCATAACTATGCTCAATTATGTCAATTGCTCAACATTAATTTGTCACCCACCCAAAATACTTATGCTCTCGAGAGAAGCCACTAGTGAAACCTATGGCCCCCGGGTCTATTTTCCATCATATTAATCTTCCAACACTTAGCTATTTCCGTTGCCTTTTATTTTATTTTGCATCTTTATCACAAAAATACCAAAAATATTATCTTATCATATCTATCAAATCTCACTCTCGTAAGTGACCGTGTAGGGATTGACAACCCCTTATCGCGTTGGTTGCGAGGATTTATTTGTTTGTGTAGGTGCGAGGGACTCGTGTGTAGCCTCCTACTGGATTTATACCTTGGTTCTTAAAAACTGAGGGAAATACTTACGCTATTTTGTTGTATCACCCTTTTCTCTTCAAGGGAAACCAACGCAGTGCTCAAGAGGTAGCAAGAAGGATTTCTGGCGCCGTTGCCGGGGAGGTCTACGCAAAAGTCAACATACCAAGTACCCATCACAAACCCTTATCTCCCGCATTACATTATTTGCCATTTGCCTCTCATTTTCCTCTCCCCCACTTCACCCTTGTTGTTTTATTCGCCCTCTCTTTTTCGTTCGCCTCTTTTTCGCTTGCTTCTTGTTTGCTCGTGTGTTGGGTTGCTTGTTTGTCACGATGGCTCTGCCTAAATTTGGTGATCTTCACCTTAAAAGGTTGGAAGAGATCGAAGGCAATGTCAGGAGTTTTATGGTCTTACAGTTTGAGCATAATAATTTCTTTGGAAACGAGCTTAAGGAACAAAAAAGCTTTATGAGTTATATGAATAAAGAGCTTGATGATATGTCTAAAGAATTTGATGGTTTGAGATCCCAAATTGCTCATCTTGAGAAGTTAATAGCTGAAATATCGGATAAGCAGGCTACCTTAGTTAATAAGATGGCCGCTAAGACGGGAAAACTTTGAAAATAAAGGTGAAGATCTAAAGGTTATTGATGTGTCCCCTATTAAATCTTTGTTTTGCAATATGAATCTTGATAATGATGGGACTGAATATGATCCACCTTTACCTAGAAGGCATTCCAGAAATTCGGAGTTTTTATATCCTGATGCTAAAATTGATAAAAGTGGGATTGAAGGGATCAAAACATTAGATATTAATGAACCCACTATTTTGGATTTCAAGGAATTTAATTATGATAATTGCTCTTTGATAGATTGTATTTCCTTGTTGCAATCCGTGCTAAATTCTCCTCATGCTTATAGTCAAAATAAAGCCTTTACCAAACATATCGTTGATGCTTTCATGCAATCTTATGAAGAAAAACTTGAGTTGGAAGTTTATATTCCTAGAAAACTCTATGATGAGTGGGAACTTACTATTAAAATTAAAATTAAAGATCATGAATGCTATGCTTTGTGTGATTTGGGTGCTAGTGTTTCCACGATTCCAAAAACTTTGTGTGATTTGCTAGGTTTCCTTGATTTTCATGATTGCTCTTTAAACTTGCACCTTGCAGATTCCACTATTAAGAAACCTATGGGAAGAATTAATGATGTTCTTATTGTTGCAAATAGGAACTATGTGCCCGTAGATTTTATTGTTCTTGATATAGATTGCAATCCTTCATGTCCTATTATTCTTGGTAGACCTTTCCTTAGAACGATTGGTGCAATTATTGATATGAAGGAAGGGAATATTAGATTCCAATTTCCATTAAAGAAAGGCATGGAACACTTCCCAAGGAAGAAAATAAAATTACCATATGAATCTATTATGAGAGCCACTTATGGATTGCCTACCAAAGATGGCACTACCTAGATCTATTCTTGCTTCTATGCCTAGCTAGGGGCGTTAAACGATAGCGCTTGTTGGGAGGCAACCCAATTTTAGTTTTAGTTTTTTGCTTTTTGCTTCTTTTTAGGAATAAATATTTGTTCTAGCCTCTGGTTAGATGTGTTTTTATGTTTCAATTAGTGTTTGTGCCAAGTTAAACCTATAGGATCTTCTTGGATGATAGTTATTTGATCTTGCAGAAAATTCCAGAAACTTTCTATTCACGAAAATAATTGTTAAAAATCACCAGAACGTGATAAAATATTGATTCGAATTGCTGCTGATCAATAAACAAATTGTCTAGGTCATCCTATTTTGGCTGATGTTTTGGAGTTCCAGAAGTTTGCGTTAGTTACAGATTACTACAAACTGTTCTGTTTTTGACAGATTCTGTTTTTCATGTGTTGTTTTCTTATTTTGATGAATCTATGGCTAGTAAAAGATTTTATAAACAATAGAGAAGTTGGAATACAGTAGGTTTAACACCAATATAAATAAATAATGAGTTCATTACAGTACCTTGAAGTGGTCTTTTGTTTTCTTTCGCTAACGGAGCTCACGAGATTTTCTGCTGAGTTTTGTGTTGTGAAGTTTTCAAGTTTTGGGTGAAAGATTTGATGGATTATGAAAAAAGGAGTGGCAAGAGCCTAAGATTGGGGATGCCCATGGCACCCCAAGATAATCTAAGGACACCTAAAAGCCAAAGCTTGGGGATGCCCCGGAAGGCATCCCCTATTTCGTCTACTTCCATCGGTAACTTTACTTGGAGCTATATTTTTATTCACCACATGATATGTGTTTTGCTTGGAGCGTCTTGTATGATTTGAGTCTTTGCTTTTTAGTTTACCACAATAATCCTTGCTGTACACACCTTTTGAGAGAGACACACATGATTCCGAAATTATTATAATACTCTATGTGCTTCACTTATATCTTTTGAGTTATATAGTTTTTGCTCTTGTACTTCACTTATATCTTTTAGAGCACGGTGGTGGATTTGTTTTACAGAAACTATTGATATCTCATGCTTCACTTAGATTATTTTGAGAGTCTTAAACAGCATGGTAATTTGATTAAATAATCCTAATATGCTTGGTATTCAAGAATAGTAAAAACTTTCTTATGAGTGTTTTGAATACTAAGAGAAGTTTGATGCTTGATGATTGTTTTGAGACATGGAGGTAGTGATATTAAAGTTGTGCTAGTTGAGTAGTTGTGGATTTTGAAATACTTGTGTTGAAGTTTGCAAGTCCCGTAGCATGCACGTATGGTAAACGTTATGTAACAAATTTGAAACATGAGGTGTTCTTTGATTGTCCTCCTTATGAGTGGCGGTCGGGGACGAGCGATGATCTTTTCCTACCAATCTACCCCCCTAGGAGCATGCGCGTAGTGCTTGGTTTTTGATAACTTGTAGATTTTTGCAATAAGTATGTGATTTCTTTATGACTAATGTTGAGTCCATGGATTATACGCACTCTCACCTTTCCATCATTGCTAGCCTCTTCGGTACCGTGCATTGCCCTTTCTCACATTGAGAGTTGGTGCAAACTTCGCCGGTGCATCCAAACCCCGTGATATGATACACTCTTTCACACATAAAACTCCTTATATCTTCCTCAAAACAGCCACCATACCTACCTATTATGGCATTTCCATAGTCATTCCAATATATATTGCCATGCAACTTTCCACCGTTCCGTTTATCATGACACGTTCATCATTGTCATATTGCTTTGCATGATCATGTAGTTGACATAGTATTTGTGGCAAAGCCACCGTTCATAATTCTTTCATACATGTCGCTCTTGGTTCATTGCATATCCCGGTACACCGCTGGAGGCATTCATATAGAGTCATACTTTGTTCTAGTATCGAGTTGTAATCATTGAGTTGTAAATAAATAGAAGTGTGATGATCATCATTTTCTAGATCATTGTCCCAAGTGAGGAATAAAAAAGAGAGAGAGAAAGGCCATAAAAAAAGAGAAGGCCCAAAAAAATGAGAGAAAAAGAGAGAAAGGACAATGTTACTATCCTTTTACCACACTTGTGCTTCAAAGTAGCACAATAATCTTCATGATAGAGAGTCTCTTGTTTTGTCACTTTCATATACTAGTGGGAATTTTTCATTATAGAACTTGGCTTGTATATTCCAACAATGGGCCTCCTCAAGTGCCCTAGGTCTTTGTGAGCAAGCAAGTTGGATGCACACCCACTTAGTTTCTTTTGTTGAGCTTTCATATAATTATAGCTCTAGTGCATCCGTTGCATGGCAATCCCTACTCCTTGCATTAACATCAATCCATGGGCATCTCCATAGCTCATTGATTAGCCTCGTTGATCTGAGACTTTCTCCTTTTTTTGTCTTCTCCACATAACCCCCATCATTATATTCTATTCCACCCATAGTGCTATATCCATGGCTCACGCCATGTATTGCGTGAAAGTTGAAAAAGTTTGAGATTACTAAAGTATGAAACAATTGCTTGGCTTGTCATCGGGGTTGTGCATGATGAGAGCATTCTTGTGTGACAAAAATGGAGCATGACTAAACTATATGATTTTGTAGGGATGAACTTTCTTTGGCCATGTTATTTTGAGAGGACATAATTGCTTAGTTAGTATGCTTGAAGTATTATTATTTTTATGTCAATATTGAACTCTTATCTTGAGTCTTTCGGATCTGAATATTCATACCACAATTAAGAAGAATTACATTAAAATTATAACAAGTAGCATTCCACATCAAAAATTCTGTTTTTATCTTTACCTACTCGAGGACGAGCAGGAATTAAGCTTGGGGATGCTTGATATGTCTCCAACGTATCTATAATTTTTGATTGCTCCATGCTATATTATCTTCTATTTTGGACCTTATTGGGCTTTATTATAAACTTTTATATTATTTTTGGGACTAACCTATTAACTGGAGGCCCAGCCCAGAATTGCTGTTTTTTCCCTATTTCAGAGTTTCATAGAAAAAGAATATCAAACGGAGTCCAAACGGAATGAAACCTTCGGGAACGTGATTTTTGGAACGAACATGATCCAGAGGACTTGGACCCTACGTCAAGAAAGCTACCAAGAAGCAACAAGGTAGGGGGCGCCTACCCCCCTGGGCGCGCCCTCCACCCTCGTGGGCCCCATGTTGCTCCAACGACGTACTCCTTCCTCCTATATATACCTACGTACCCCCAAACGATCAGAGACGGAGCCAAAAACCTAATTCCACTACCGCAACCTTCTGTACCCGTGAGATCCCATCTTGGGGCCTGTTCCGGAGCTCCGCCGGAGGGGGCATCGATCACGGAGGGCTTCTACATCAACACCATAGCCTCCCCGATGAAGTGTGAGTAGTTTACCTCAGACCTTCGGGTCCATAGTTAATAGCTAGATGACTTCTTCTCTCTTTTTGGATCTCAATACAATGTTCTCCCCCTCTCTTGTGGAGATCTATTCGATGTAATCTTTTTTTGCGGTGTGTTTGTTGAGACCGATGAATTGTGGGTTTATGATCAAGTTTATCTATGAACAATATTCGAATCTTCTGAATTCTTTTATGTATGATTGGTTATCTTTGCAAGTCTTTTCGAATTATCAGTTTGGTTTGGCCTACTAGATTGATCTTTTTTGCAATGGGAGAAGTGCTTAGCTTTGGGTTCAATCTTGCGGTGTCCTTTCCTAGTGACAGTAGGGGCAGCAAGGCACGTATTGTATTCTTGCCATCGAGGATAACAAGATGGGGTTTATGTCATATTGCATGAGTTTATCCCTCTACATCATGTCATCTTGCTTAAAGCGTTACTCTGTTCTTATGAACTTAATACTCTAGATGCATGCTGGATAGCGGTCGATGTGTGGAGTAATAGTAGTAGATGCAGGCAGGAGTCGGTCTACTTGTTTCGGACGTGATGCCTATATACATGATCATGCCTAGATATACTCATAACAATGCTCAATTCTGTCAATTGCTCAACAGTAATTTGTTCACCCACCGTAAATACTTATGCTCTCGAGAGAAGCCACTAGTGAAACCTATGGACCCCGGGTCTATTTTCCATCATATTAGTCTTCCAACACTTAGCAATATCCGTTGCCTTTTATTTTATTTTGCATCTTTATCACAAAAATACCAAAAATATTATCTTATCATATCTATCAGATGTCACTCTCGTAAGTGACCGTGTAGGGATTGACAACCCCTTATCGTGTTGGTTGCGAGGATTTATTTGTTTGTGTAGGTGCGAGGGACTCGTGTGTAGCCTCCTACTGGATTTATACCTTGGTTCTTAAAAACTGAGGGAAATACTTACGCTATTTTGCTGTATCACCCTTTTCTCTTCAAGGGAAACCAACGCAGTGCTCAAGAGGTAGCAAGAAGGATTTCTGGCGCCGTTGCCGGGGAGGTCTACGCAAAAGTCAACATAGCAAGTACCCATCACAAACCCTTATCTTCCGTATTACATTATTTGCCATTTGCCTCTCGTTTTCCTCTCCCCCACTTCACCCTTGCTGTTTTATTCGCCCTCTCTTTTTCGTTCGCCTCTTTTTCGCTTGCTTCTTGTTTGCTCGTGTGTTGGGTTGCTTGTTTGTCACAATGGCTCTGCCTAAATTTGGTGATCTTCACCTTAAAAGATTGGAAGAGATCGAAGGCAATGTCTGGAGTTTTATGGTCTTACAGTTTGAGCATAATAATTTCTTTAGAAACAAGCTTAAGGAGCAAAAAAGCTTTATGAGTTATATGAATAAAGAGCTCGATGATATGTCTAAAGAATTTGATGGTTTGAGATCCCAAATTGCTCATCTTGAGAAGTTAATAGCTGAAATATCGAATAAGCAGGCTACCTTAGTTAATAAGATGGCCGCTAAGACGGGAAAACTTTGAAAATAAAGGTGAAGATCTAAAGGTTATTGATGTGTCCCCTATTAAATCTTTGTTTTGCAATATGAATCTTGATAATGATGGGACTGAATATGATCCACCTTTACCTAGAAGGCGTTCCAGAAATTCGGAGTTTTTAGATCTTGATGCTAAAATTGATAAAAGTGGGATTGAAGGGATCAAAATATTAGATATTAATGAACCCACTATTTTGGATTTTAAGAAATTTAATTATGATAATTGCTCTTTGATAGATTGTATTTTTTTTTTACAATCCGTGCTAAATTCTCCTCATGCTTATAGTCAAAATAAAGCCTTACCAAACATATCATTGATGTTTTCATGTAATCTTATCAAGAAAAACTTGAGTTGGAATTTTTTTTATTCTCATAATACAAACTTTCCTAACCTTTTCAGATTTTCCTAAGTTACAACGGGCAGGAACCGATCGCGGGTTATCAATTAATAAATTTCAGTTTTATGGCAATCAATTCCACATCCTAACTTTCGCATGATCTCTGCCTTCAGTCGGTAGTCGTTTCGTTTTGTTACATCGATCAAAGGAAGCCGACAGTCGACCGAAGGAAATCCCCCGCCATCAAAGGAAGTCAACCCCACTCCCGAGTCCCGACCCCATCTCTCGTTTCCCCTTCCCACTCTCCCGATTCAGATCCAGATCCCTTCTCCTGCGTCAGCTCCCTCCTCTGTACCCAGCTGCTGCACCAAACCTTTCTCTCCCTTCCATATCGGGCGAGGATCCCCTTGGACGCCCTCGTCTTTGTCCCTTCCCTTCATCTCCCTCTACCGCCAACCAGCGCCACGATCCTCTCCCTATCACCATCAGCAGGTGCCGAGCAGCTCGTCTTTGATGGATCTTGGCCGGGAAGTGGTGGAGCATGACCCGACGATGACGAGCACTGCGGCCTCAAGCTCAACTCCAGCCTGGGGACAACGGCGACGTGCTCACTGCCGGTGACAACAACTACGTGCTCAGCCCAACTGCCTCTACATCAAGAAGATCCGTCGCCGCGGGCTTCGCCCCCCTCTCCCTTCAACACCGCGAGTTGAGGAGGAGCACCATCACCTCGGCTGTCTACTCGCAGATGAAGTACGTAACGTGGCCATGGTACGTGATCCATATCAGTGGTAAATTTTATGAATACAATAGGCATATACATTACAGAGTGTCGTGTACTTGGACCATTCATCCACAAAAAACCATGTATACATTACAGAGCATCGGGCTTCTTTGAGATTAATACTGTAAATCACGGAGCATGCTTTCATATATGTCATAGATGCAATCCTTAGCACCATATGAATCATCAGTTATAAGATATTATATTGATGTGATCGTGATGGCAGTGGCCAGCATCGGTGGATCGGAGGGCAATGGTGAGGGTTGCGATTCGTTCTTCGTTGGCTAGGACGATATTTGAATCTTGGAACAGAGGAAGACACAAGTTGGTCTGTCCAACTACGGCCTGTGAATTTTCTGTACAGGTAAAGTTTTCTGTTTGTTTTTCTCATTTTGTGTCTTGATTTATACACAAAGCTAAGTCAACAACTTGATGTGAAACTGTGTATGTGTACACCTAGATAACTTACTAGACCTTGCTAACACGACCACTTATGTTAAACTGAAGTGTAATCAGGTTGGCTGGCTTTTCTGTACGTGTATGCTTACTTACCTTGCTTTACGTGATTATCTATTGCCAGCCATAGAAAGGTTCTGAATTTGAATTTTGTGAACTTCAGTTCATATTGAAATTTTTATCCACATAGTTTTGTATGGATAATGTGTTTGGCGTTTAAACGAACAGAATTACAATTCATAGAAATTGCGAGGCATGGAAAGGATTCGATCTTGGTCATTTTTCTATTCTTTAAATGGTGATAAACTATAGCTGAAAACCTGTACAAACAAGAAGCACAAATTACAAAATGTTCCTTCCAGGCCATAACCCCTGCATGTTACAAGCCCCTCACGTCTTTGCCAATGACCATGAGGTTCACGCACTTCGGTTGGTTAAGCTACAATGATCTTTCACGTTAAATTTTCAACTAAAGAAAATCCAGGCGACAATTCCATGTTTATTAGTTTGTATCTTCATATGGTGACTTGTAAAAGTAACCAACAAGGTTTTTATTTCCAGACGAGGTAGAGAAGTGCGTTCATCCTGGACTACTCATGACCAATTTGATGGGGCGCTCCTTTGCTCTGATGAGTTAGATCTCCAGTTAATTCTTTCTTCTGAATGCATTTTTTTAATTTGCCTGATACAGAGATCATGATGTGTGTGGCTCCATCGCCGACGGTGGTCCCGACACGCAGCCATAGGAATGGATAATAGACAAGCCAACAGGTAATCCATTCTGTACAATGACATCATTGCATGCGTGTAGCTGCAAATTAAAGAAATGATTTTTTGATTGTATCAGGTGCATCTGTCTAGAGCCATATTTGTCCAATAGGTTATTTATTCCTTTGATTTCTGTTCATCCAAGACTGGATAAACATTTTGATCCCATCTTTGTGCAATTACACAAACCAAACAAGGAAAAGATGTTTCCATTTTTTTCATAACATATTTATCTTTATGATGCCAAAAACCCTTCTATACTTGCTGTCATTTAGTTTTTCCTTGCATCTCTATTCTGAAAGTGCATGGATAGTGAGAGCTCAATCTAGAATTCCTGATTCTAATGAAAGCTGGTAGCTTGGAGCAATTTTAGACGAACCTTTCGTACTAAAAGATGTCAGATGGACCTAAACTCATAGGTTTCTGTTACTCACTTATCATACAGTTTAGTTTCAAAGATTTCTGTTGTTGGCATGGAGGGATTGACCAGATACAACAAATGGCAGGAATTAAAGAGACATGGATTCATGTTTTTTACCCATTCCTGAGCCATTTACACCTTTAAGTGAAAGGTGTTAGCATAATCTTGCACTACATGCTTATGTCCTATCAATTTTTAAATGCAAGGTTTTGGGATCTGATATGGAAAAGTGGGTCAAATGTTGAGAGGACAAAATGTAATTAGGAAATAGTTTGTGGATATGTGGCGAGTTTTATTTCATTGCGACATATTTCAGTTTTGGACATGTGGGGATGTGTGTGAGTTGAGTTCTGAGGAGCATTTTTCCCATGTTGACAACATGCAGGGAAAGCAGGTGTGGAGAACACACGATCTTGCCGATGTGAGTGCCCTTGTCTAATAAATTGCTTAAATCAGAGGACAATTGATGGTACATCACGGAGCACAAGGGTTAAGAAGTACATGAGGCTACAATGATGAGAACTATGACGAGGAGATGATAAGAATTGTACATTGATTTTTTTTCTTATCAAAGAAATACATAGTTGCTGTTGCATTTGAATATCATTTTTATTAGTAGAACTATTGAGCTTTACTAAGTGATTTGCATCTGACTGTTACAGGGGAGGCCACTAATGAGAGATAACCTGGCCATTGAATGGCATGCGATCAAGACATACACAAGGGCTATGTGGAGCAAACACAAGTCATGTCCTGAAGGTATGATCTTGCGCGCTTTGCCCACTGTTTATGTGTATGCAGCAGAATATATCAGTTTGTGTGAGTGAGTGAACTTACTTCAGTGATAAATATTGGCAGGTGTTGTACTTCATACATGGGAAGTAAATCCGTACAAAGCATATAATGAAGAGATCGACAAGGAAGATTACAACATAGGAACCGTTGGCATATAACCCCTCCTACATGCACTTGAATGTGCATAAAGCTTGTTCGGCTTGGGTTTCTAGGCTGTCTACACCTTCTGCTAGGGCCTTCCTTATGGATGATGGTGTAAACTTGTTTCGAGCAAAGATACAAAAAGTGGGTCAAAAGAGTATCATATTACATGAGATCACTTGCTATGAAGCTAGGTGTTACAGTCAGACGTAATGTCAACAACATGAATGCATTCTTTGGAGGACCGATGGTTGCTATAGCGTCTGATATTGTGTGGGTTATGAATATTGTTCCTGATAAAAAAAAACTGTGGTCACTTGGAGTAATATATGACATGGGCCTGATTGGAGTTTATCATGACTGGTAAGTATGGATACTTTATTTTCTTATCCTATACAAATTAAGAAAGGAAAGACATCAGTGGTGGCAGCGATGTCATGGAAAGGAGAGTAGGTCGAGGTTATTAGATGTTAGGGTGAGTGTTGTGCCGTCTGGTGATCGAGCGAGATAGTGAATTATTACTTTTCTTAAGATCAGAAAAAAAGGATTGTATGTTTGCATATTTTATAGCGAAAAGCGCCTCTTTGCTATGACAGAAATGTCACATACTTATTTATATAATGATAAATATCACCAATGTTTTTATGGCATCGGTTATAGTGATGATATCCATGTAACGTCCGCGCCACAACATTATATCATGGCGTCCATATTTTTGGCATGTGACGTCCGCCATATGCACATGGCATCCCCATGTCATCCATGTGACGTGATATTCATCGCAATGTCTAAATCGGGACGCCATGGATGGGTGGCTTTGGTCTCCCGTGCCTAGGAATAGGAAAATTGGCGCGCGCGGGTGTCGACCATGTGTGGGAAGGAAACGGGGATCGGGCGGGAAAGGAAAAGATATGTTCAGAGGTGAAGAGAGGGAGTGAGTGGGAGAGAGACAGAGAGAGGCGGCCATGGCGCGGGAAATTAGCCGCGTACCTCACCGGCAACCACCCAACGACATAAGCTCCAGCCTCCGCACCACCTTCCCTCCACCCCCGCCACGATCCCCTCCTTGCTTGACCCCTTTTCCCTCCTCCTGCCAGCCCCCTTTTCTCTCAAGGTTCAGCTCGTGCTTGAACTCCAGATACGTGCATCAGGGCATCAGATCAGCAACGTATGCTACCTCTCCCCTCCCCTCTCTCCTTCACCCTATTCTCCCCCTACCTCTGCCAGTTTGCTCGAAAAAAAACAATCAGTATTTATCACTATAGGAATGAAAACTATATGTCACCGTGTTTAACTAATTTTTTATTAATATAATTGTTTAATCAAAATATTCAATATATTTTTATTCCGTGGCAACCCACGGAAATTAGTCGGTGGTTATAAATCATAATCATATGAAGTGAGCTTGAATACAATCTAAATATGTCTATTTTATGTGATGTAAACTACAAATTATTTGACTAATTATATGCAAAGTATGCATTTTTACATTCAAATTATGCCTTGTAGTTTTGAATGCAGGCATTATTTGGTTTTCACTGCTTGTTTGTGGTTAGAGAAATGTTATATTTGCCGTAGTCGAATAACACAAATTTTGATGTTGCACTATGTGCATCTTTCAATATTTGTAATACATGCCATCTCTCAAGAATGGTGAGAAACATACAATATGTCATTTCTCGTATTACACGGGGGCCATTTCAGGTATTGTCTAAAGTTTAAGAAAGAGGGTCTGCAATGGTACGACTTTTGAACTGTCAATAATGCTAGAGCAAGGGTGAATGAAGGGAATGAAAACTTTGCTAAACAATAAAATAAGAATAGAGCGAAAGCTCAACTGACTAATCACTACCAAAAAATATCAAAAGAATCTTTTAAATCATTGAAAAGTTATAATGTGTGGAAGTATAAGATTTTGAAATAGTGACCAGGCACGGCGGCAAGCATGAAGATGGAGGGCACAGTTGGGGGGGGGGATGCCACTCTGTATTCTGGCAATGATTTGTCACTACGTGAATGGAAAGACGTCTTCATATTCGACACACAGTTTAAATTATTTGATCACTTTGTTATTCCATTATTCCATGGCAACACACTGGCAGTGAGAAGCCGTGGTGGAGAGAGGTTGTGATGGTGTGTGGGGGGTGGGGGTGGGGGGTAACCTAGGGAATGAGATGTCACTATGAGCGATGTGCTTTGGAGTGTGTTGTGCGGTGAGAGAGTGAATCACTTTTTTTCAACTAGAGGATACCCCAGACAGTGCGGCGGGAACCTATTGATGAAAATTTGTGTTTGATACCATATGACTTGTTATTTTATTATGTAGAGAAAAATATTTATTTAATATAAGTAGAATAGTAGAATGGAAAACATTTGTCAATGCATGGTTGAATGTTGTGGTGGTTCTTTCTTCATGCATGGTTGCATGTTAATGTGGGACTTATTCCATCCATAATTCTATGCTGAGGTGGTATGCTTGCATGGTGAGATAAATAATTTGTAATAGATTTTTAGTTGGATCATCGCTTTATATGTATACTTCGTCAATTTTCTGTTTTGTTATCAAATTACATTGTAAGTGAAGTGGACTTCAATTATTATACAATTGTGTCTGTGTTATATTGTCTCTAGATGTGAAATTTAACATGCATTATCTTTATATAACTCTTGCAAAATATTTCAAGAGCCCGTGGCAACGCACGGGCATTCTACTAGTATGCTTGGTATTCAACAATAGTAAAACTTTCTTATGAGTGTTTTGAATACTAAGAGAAGTTTGATGCTTGATGATTGTTTTGAGACATGGAGGTAGTGATATTAAAGTTGTGCTAGTTGAGTAGTTGTGAATTTGAGAAATACTTGTGTTGAAGTTTGCAAGTCCCGTAGCATGCACGTATGGTAAACGTTATGTAACAAATTTGAAACATGAGGTGTTCTTTGATTGTCCTCCTTATGAGTGGCGGTCGGGGACGAGCGATGGTCTTTTCCTACCAATCTACCCCCCTAGGAGCATGCACTTAGTGCTTGGTTTTTGATAACTTGTAGATTTTTGCAATAAGTATGTGATTTCTTTATGACTAATGTTGAGTCCATGGATTATACGCACTCTCACCTTTCCATCATTGCTAGCCTCTTCGGTACCGTGCATTGCCCTTTCTCACATTGAGAGTTGGTGTAAACTTCGCCGGTGCATCCAAACCCCATGATATGATACGCTCTTTCACACATAAACCTCCTTATATCTTCCTCAAAACAGCCACCATACCTACCTATTATGGCACTTCCATAGCCATTCCAAGATATATTGCCATGCAACTTTCCACCGTTCCGTTTATCATGACACGTTCATCATTGTCATATTGCTTTGCATGATCATGTAGTTGACATAGTATTTGTGGCAAAGCCACCGTTCATAATTCTTTCATACATGTCACTCTTGGTTCATTGCATATCCCGGTACACCGCCGGAGGCATTCATATAGAGTCATACTTTGTTCTAGTATCGAGTTGTAATCATTGAGTTATAATAAATAGAAGTGTGATGATCATCATTTTCTAGAGCATTGTCCTAAGTGAGAGAAATGCCATAAAAAAAGAGAAGGCCCAAAAAAATGAGAGAAAAAGAGAGAAAGGACAATGTTACTATCCTTTTACCACACTTGTGCTTCAAAGTAGCACAATAATCTTCATGATAGAGAGTCTCTTGTTTTGTCACTTTCATATACTAGTGGGAATTTTTCATTATAGAACTTGGCTTGTATATTCCAACAATGGGCCTCCTCAAGTGCCCTAGGTCTTCGTGAGCAAGCAAGTTGGATGCACACCCACTTAGTTTCTTTTGTTGAGCTTTCATATATTTATAGCTCTAGTGCATCCGTTGCATGGCAATCCCTACTCCTTGCATTAACATCAATCGATGGGCATCTCCATAGCTTATTGATTAGCCTCGTTGATGTGAGACTTTCTCCTTTTTTGTCTTCTCCACATAACCCCCATCATTATATTCTATTCCACCCATAGTGCTATATCCATGGCTCACGCTCATGTATTGCATGAAGGTTGAAAAAGTTTGAGATTCCTAAGTATGAAACAATTGCTTGGCTTGTCATCGGGGTTGTGCATGATGAGAGCATTCTTGTGTGACAAAAATGGAGCATGACTAAACTATATGATTTTGTAGTTATGAACTTTCTTTGGCCATGTTATTTGAGAGGACATAATTGCTTAGTTAGTATGCTTGAAGTATTATTATTTTTATGTCAATATTGAACTTTTATCTTGAGTCTTTTGGATCTGAATATTCATACCACAATTAAGAAGAATTACATTGAAATTATGCCAAGTAGCATTCCACATCAAAAATTCTGTTTTTATCATTTGCCTACTCGAGGACGAGCAGGAATTAAGCTTGGGGATGCTTGATACATCTCCAACGTATCTATAATTTTTGATTGCTCCATGCTATATTATCTTCTATTTTGGACATTATTGGGCTTTATTATACACTTCTATATTATTTTTGGGACTAACCTATTAACCGGAGGCCCAGCCCAGAATTGCTGTTTTTTGCCTATTTCAGAGTTTCGCAGAAAAAGAATATCAAACGGAGTCCAAACGGAATGAAACCTTCGGGAACGTGATTTTTGAAACGAACATGATCCAGAGGACTTGGACCCTACGTCAAGAAAGCTACCAGGAAGCCATGAGGTAGGGGGCGCCCTACCCCCCTGGGCGTGCCCTCCACCCTCGTGGGCCCCATGTTGCTCCAACGACGTACTCCTTCCTCCTATATATACCTACGTACCCCCAAACGATCAGAGACGGAGCCAAAAACCTAATTCCACCGCCACAACCTTCTGTACCCATGAGATCCCATCTTGGAGCCTGTTCCGGAGCTCCGCCGGAGGGGGCATCGATCACGGAGGGCTTCTACATCAACACCATAGCCTCTCCGATGAAGTGTGAGTAGTTTACCTCAGACCTTCGGGTCCATAGTTATTAGCTAGATGGCTTCATCTCTCTTTTTGGATCTCAATACAATGTTCTCCCCCTCTCTTGTTGAGATCTATTCGAGGTAATCTTCTTTTGCGGTGTGTTTGTTGAGACCGATGAATTGTGGGTTTATGATCAAGTTTATCTATGAACAATATTTGAATCTTCTGAATTCTTTTATGTATGATTGGTTATCTTTGCAAGTCTCTTCGAATTATCGGTTTGGTTTGGCCTACTAGATTGATCTTTCTTGCAATGGGAGAAGTGCTTAGCTTTGGGTTCAATCTTGCAGTGTCCTTTCCCAATGACAGTAGGGGCAGCAAGGCACGTATTGTATTCTTGCCATCGAGGATAACAAGATGGGGTTTATATCATATTGCATGAGTTTATCCCTCTACATCATGTCATCTTGCTTAAAGCGTTACTCTGTTCTTATGAACTTAATACTCTAGATGCATGCTGGATAGCGGTCGATGTGTGGAGTAATAGTTGAGGATGCAGGCAGGAGTCGGTCTACTTGTTTCAGACGTGATGCCTATATACATGATCATGCCTAGATATACTCATAACTATGCTCAATTCTGTCAATTGCTCAACATTAATTTGTTCACCCACCGTAAATACTTATGCTCTCGAGAGAAGCCACTAGTGAAACCTATGGCCCCCGGGTCTATTTACCATCATATTAATCTTCCAACACTTAGCTATTTCCGTTGCCTTTTATTTTATTTTGCATCTTATCATATCTATCAGATCTCACTCTCGTAAGTGATCGTGTAGGGATTGACAACCCCTTATCACGTTGGTTGCGAGGATTTATTTGTTTGTGTAGGTGCGAGGGACTCGTGTGTAGCCTCCTGCTGGATTGATACCTTGGTTCTCAAAAACTGAGGGAAATACTTATGCTACTTTGCTGCATCACCCTTTCCTCTTCAAGGGAAAACCAACGCAGTGCTCAAGAGGTAGCAACGGCCCATAAATTATTTGGGCCATTTGTAGTCGGGCCTGAGTTTTGGCCTTTAACGGCCCATGCTCTTCATGGTCCAATACTAGCCCGGTTTCTCTTTTGGCCTGCTAAAGGCCCACAACACAGTTGGGCCATTTATAGTACGACCTGACTTTCGGCCTCTTAGCGGCCCATGCTCTTCATGGTCCAGTACGAGCCCGCTGTCTCTTTCGGCCTGCTAAAGGCCCACAGTATAGTTGGGCCATATGTAGCCTGACCTTAGTAACGGCCAGTTAGCGGCCCATGAAATCAAATGTGCCCACCTGTTGCCCGCTTTGATGTCGGCCTGTTAACGACCTAGGAGGTAAGAGGGTTGACCATTATCTTTCGGCCTGGTAACGACCCATTAACTTAATGGGCCCACTAAAGTTCGTACATGTCTTTAGGCCCAATTAGATAATTTGAGCCCATTACGACGAGCAATTATGCACAGGACCAAAACCGATCAGGCAAAGGTACGATATACAGGAAAAACGTTGCACATCCAGCATATATTACAGGAAATTACATCCACTGGGCAATCAAAGATTGATGCCAGTGCAAATAAATGTACAGAACCTAACGATCTACAACATCACAATCTGCAACCTCAACGCGGATGACGCCCATAAGCATGTGGGCAAGTTCTTGCTGCTTTGCTACACTGTCTATGAAAACATTGATCAGTTGTTGTTGCGCACGAATGTGCAGCTCTGATTCCACCACCATTTCCATCATTGCTTCAGCCATTAATTGGTTCACAAACATACATTTTTTCCGTTGCATTCGAGACAGAGGAAACTGAACAGATTCAGATGGCGATTTTGGCAGGCTTGTATTATTGATAGTGGAGAGTGTCTCGACCACTGCATCATAACATAAATTAGGAGGGGAACCGAACAGATTAATCATGAGTTATTGCCATATTACCTGGCCTAGATTTATTGGAAAGAAACAATGGGGTTGCCTTGCTATTTTCGGAGTTTGTCTTCTTATCTTCAGCAGCTTGCACCAAATTAAAACACTAGCATTGCTATCATTGGCCAGGTCAGATAATAGGAAAGCAACATTGACACAACGAACGTTTGGGCAACCAGACCACACCAGCCTACACCAAATTAACACAATATGGCACATCTATCATCAGCCAGGTAAGGTAATACGAAAGCAACATTGACACAATGAATGAATGGGCAACCAGAGCAGCACTACAATTCAGTAATGTGCATGATATGAGATAGTACACTCATGCAGCTCAGTATGCAAAACTACCAGGCAGTTTTCCTTACAAAAATCAACATTGTCGCCTTTAACATTTTGCTACAACTGAATTTAGATCAGATAAAGGTTGGATTCACACCGATTAACAAAATACATGCTGATGTAAAAATATTGTGATATATAGCAGGTACTTACATCAGCATTGGAGCACAGAGAATTCACGCAAGATACTTTCCTCGAATACGATCCCAATGGAGGGAATCTTCTATCGTTTAACCTTATTTTCTAAAAGAGAGATGGGTAAGAAACATTTAGAAAATATGATCAGAATGCTATAAAATTTCATGATGCGAGGATACGCACACGCTTCTTAGAATGGAGTTGACATATTTTTGCTGGACTGGAGAGGACTAGTTCTTTGGCCACTGGAATCTGCTTATTATCAGTGGGAGTTGGGTTTCTCCGTGCTGGAGCAGTATCTATGAAAACTGGAGTTGGTTTATTATCTCCTGGCGTTTGGATCTTTTGCAAAGACCTGGTTGTAACCCTTCAGATTCTAACATAGCCGTCTTCCCCTTGCATGCCTTATATAGAAGAATGGTGCTTCAATTATAAAACATGCTACAGTAGAGATGGAATAGGTACCGAAGAATAGAAAGGCATGACATATTGACATGTATTCCCTCCATCCGGAAATAATGGATGGGTCTAGGAGTATTTTAGTTCTAGATACATCTAGTTTTATCCATTTTTGCGACATGTAATCCGGATGGAGGGAGTATGATGTAAGAGCTAGGGATACGACAGGACAACAGTGTAAAAAACACTACTTGAATGTAAAACTATATGCTAGCAGAATACATTACAGAAAAACACTAAGGCAACATATGTGTGTATGATTGGGAAACTAAAATGGCATTGCAAGAGACCACTAGAACAGCACTTCAATGTAAAAAAGAACATGGTATGGTAGACAGATGAAGTACATCCTGATGAATAACAATGCATAAGATATTGAGAAGCATGATGTCCAAACTAAGCAGATGGCATTGCGATAGAGTAGAATGACAATACTTGAATTTGAAAACATGTTATCATTAATGGAATAGGTACTGAAAAACAGGAAAGCATGCCATATTTACATGCATGCTCAGTAGGCGAAGCACAAGGCATTGCAATAGAGTAGATGCACTCTAGGACACTATATGCATGCTGTACCCGAGGGAGTCCTGGATTAGGGGGTCCTCGGACAGCCGGACTATATACTTTAGCCGGACTGTTGGACTATGAAGATACAAGATTGAAGACTTCGTCCCATGTCCGGATGGGACTCTCTTTGGCGTGGAAGGCAAGCTTGGCAATATGGATATGTAGATCTCCTCCCTTGTAACCGACTCTGTGTAACCCTAGCCCCCTCTGGTGTCTATATAAACCGGAGGGTTTGGTCCGTAGGACAACAACAATCATACCATAGGCTAGCTTCTAGGGTTTAGCCTCTACGATCTCGTGGTAGATCAACTCTTGTAATACTCATATCATCAAGATCAATCAAGCAGGAAGTAGGGTATTACCTCCATCGAGAGGGCCCGAACCTGGGTAAACATTGTGTCCCCTGCCTCCTGTTACCATCCGCCTTAGACGCACAGTTCGGGACCCCCTACCCGAGATCTGCCGGTTTTGACACCGACATTGGTGCTTTCATTGAGAGTTCCACTGTGTCGTCACCACAAGGCATGATGGTGTTGGAAATATGCCCTAGAGGCAATAATAAAATGGTTATTATTATATTTCCTTGTTCATGATAATTGTCTATTGTTCATGCTATAATTGTGTTATCTGGAAATCGCAATACATGTGTGAATACATAGACCACAACATGTCCCTAGTGAGCCTCTAGTTGACTAGCTCGTTGATCAACAGATAGTCATGGTTTCCTGACTATGGACATTGGATGTCATTGATAACGGGATCACATCATTAGGAGAATGATGTGATGGACAAGACCCAATCCTAAGCATAGCACAAGATCGTGTAGTTCGTTTGCTAGAGCTTTTCCAAATGTCAAGTATCATTTCCTTAGACCATGAGATTGTGCAACTCCTGGATACCATAGGAGCGCTTTGGGTGTGCCAAACGTCACAACGTAACTGGGTGGCTATAAAGGTGCACTACGGGTATCTTCGAAAGTGTCTGTTGGGTTGGCACGAATCGAGACTGGGATTTGTCACTCCATATGACGGAGAGGTATCTCTGGGCCCACTCGGTAATGCATCATCATAATGAGCTCAATGTGACCAAGTGTTTGTTCACGGGATCATGCATTACGGTACGAGTAAAGTGACTTGCCGGTAACGAGATTGAACAAGGTATTGGGATACCGACGATCGAATCTCGGGCAAGTAACGTACCGATTGACAAAGGGAATTGTATACGGGATTGATTGAATCCTCGACTTCGTGGTTCATCCGATGAGATCATCGTGGAACATGTGGGAGCCAACATGGGTATCCAGATCCCGCTGTTGGTTAATGACCGGAGAGTCGTCTCGGTCATGTCTGCATGTCTCCCGAACCCGTAGGGTCTACACACTTAAGGTTCGGTGACGCTAGGGTTGTAGAGATACTAGTATGTGGTAACCCGAAAGTTGTTCGGAGTCCCGGATGAGATCCCGGACGTCGCGAGGAGTTCCGGAATGGTCTGGAGGTGAAGAATTATATATAGGAAGTCCAGTTTCGGCCACCGGGAAAGTTTCGGGGGTCACCGGTATTGTACCGGGACCACCGGAAGGGTCCCGGGGGTCCACCGGGTGGGGCCACCTATCCCGGAGGGCCCCATGGGCTGAAGTGGGGAAGGGAACCAGCCCCTGGTGGGCTGGTGCGCCCCCTTGGGCCTCCCCTGCGCCTAGGGTTGGAAACCCTAGGGGTGGGTGGCGCCCCACTTGACTTGGGGGGCAAGTCCCCCCCCCTTGGCCGCCACCCCCCTTGAGATGGGATCTCTGGGGGCCGGCACCCCCCTGGACCCCTATTTAAAGAGGGGGGAGGGAGGGCAGCCGCACCCAAGCCCTGGCGCCTCCCTCTCCTTCCCGTGACACATCTCCCTCCTCCCGCAGCACTTGGCGAAGCCCTGTTGGAATCCCGCTACTTCCACCACCACGCCGTCGTGCTGCTGGATCTCCATCAACCTCTCCTCCCCCCTTGCTGGATCAAGAAGGAGGAGACATCGCTGCTCCGTACGTGTGTTGAACGCGGAGGTGCCGTCCGTTCGGCGCTCGGTCATCGGTGATTTGGATCACGACGAGTACGACTCCATCAACCCCGTTCACTTGAACGCTTCCGCTCGCGATCTACAAGGGTATGTAGATGCACTCTTTTCCCTCTCGTTGCTAGAAGACTCCATAGATTGTTCTTGGTGATGCGTAGAAAATTTTAATTTCTGCAACGATCCCCAACAGTGGTATTAGAGCCAGGTTTATGCGTAGTTTCTATGAACGAGTAGAACACAAACTTGTTGTGGGCGTAGATGTTGTCAATTTTCTTGCCACTACTAGTCTTATCTTGTTTCGGCGGCATCATGGGATGAAGCGGCCTGGACCGACCTTACACGTACGCTTACGTGAGACAGGTTCCACCGACTGACATGCACTAGTTGCATAAGGTGGCTAGCGGGTGTCTGTCTCTCCCACTTTAGTCGGAACGGATTCGATGAAAAGGGTCCTTATGAAGGGTAAATAGAAATTGGCATATCACGTTGTGGTTTTGGCGTAGGTAAGAAACGTTCTTGCTAAGAAACCTATAGCAGCCACGTAAAAACTTGCAACAACAATTAGAGGACGTCTAACTTGTTTTTGCAGCATATGCCTTGTGATGTGATATGGCCAAAAGGATGTGATGAATGAAATATATGTGATGTATGAGATTGATCATGTTCTTGTAATAGGAATCACGACTTGCATGTCGATGAGTATGACAACCGGCAGGAGCCATAGGAGTTGTCTTTATTTTTGTATGACCTGCGTGTCATTGAACAACGCCATGTAAACTACTTTACTTTATTGCTAAACACGTTAGCCATAGAAGTAGAAGTAATCGTTGGCGTGACAACTTCATGAAGACACGATGATGGAGATCAAAAGGAGCAAAATGATATTGGCCATATCATGTCACTATTTGATTGCATGTGATGTTTATCATGTTTCACATCTTATTTGCTTAGAACGACGGTAGCTTAAATAAGATGATCCCTCGCAATAATTTCAAGAAAGTGTTCCCCCCTAACTGTGCACCGTTGCGAAGGTTCGTTGTTTCAAAGCACCACGTGATGATCGGGTGTGATAGATTCTAACGTTCGAATACAACGGGTGTAAGCCAGATTTACACACGCAATGCACTTAGGTTGACTTGACGAGCCTAGCATGTACAGACATGGCCTCGGAACACGGAAGACCGAAAGGTCGAGCATGAGTCGTATAGAAGATACGATCAACATGAAGATGTTCACCGATGTTGACTAGTCCGTCTCACGTGATGATCGGACACGGCCTAGTTGACTCGGATCATGTTTCACTTAGATGACTAGAGGGATGTCTATCTGAGTGGGAGTTCATTGAATAATTTGATTAGATGAACTTAATTATCATGAACTTAGTCTAAAATCTTTACAATATGTCTTGTAGATCAAATGGCCCACGCTAATGTTGCCCTCAACTTCAACGCGTTCCTAGAGAAAACCAAGCTGAAAGATGATGGCAGCAACT